>NC_142757.1:8795000-10045000 GCF_054948205.1 Urtica dioica subsp. dioica | reverse complement strand
TCTCTAGAACTTTGGCCGAAATGCTCTCTCTCTCTCTCTCTCTAGTTTATTTTCGATTTTTTGCTTTGGCACCTAGGTCCTCATTTGACCTATAGTTTAGCTCTGCGACTTCGAGACTCGTTCTTAAGTCGTAGTGTTTAAAAGTGTCCACTAACTAATTCCTTTTCTCTCGAGTGATTTAGTGATAGAAACTTTCGTGGTTGCTCGAGGTGCCGAGGAAAGAAAGAGAGACGTGCTGCGAGGGGAGACGAGCGTTGCAACTTTCTAAGAGCTTCTCAAAGATCAAGCTTCAAGAAAGGTTAGTAAACTTCTTAGCTCATACTAGTTTTTAATTACATGTACTTGCTCTTTTGTCTAGGTTAGTAAAAAACCGTTTTTACTTATAAAAGAAAATTTTTAAAATTCCGCCGCTTCCCGAAGCGTTAATTATTTTCTTAAACCCTAGATCGATTCCAAAAAATGGTATTAGAGCTATGGTCAAAGATTAGCATGTACATGTATTTAAAATTATTAGCATGTACACATTAGAATCAATTCTAAAAGTTTTTAATTTTTTATATTGAAAAACGTGTTTTAAAGGTTTGAGAAATTTCGAGTAAAATTTTGTGACTAATTTTCTTGTCTTACTAGTTTCTTATTTTTACTTGAATCGTTTTATGCTTGTTGTTATTTCTTTTATGCCTTGTCATTACATTGCTAATAAAACACAAATAAAAGCTTTAACAACCTTCATAAAACGTTCCGTTACACTCGATTCTTTTTCGCACCTAAAAAGGACCAAGCTTTAATTATTTCTTTTTCTTCGAGCTGGAGTAAACCCGCATTAAAAGTGGCATAACTCCCTGATCAGAAATCTAAATTTAATGATTCTTGAATCAAATTAAAGCTCTGTCTGTCCTCTGTCCAATGCCATCGGTTTCGGCTCAAAAGGACATCGGAGCCGCCAGATATGGCGATTTTACTCCGAGGTACGCGGCTGTGCTGAAACTCCAGTTTTTTAGAAATCCGGATTTTCAAACCCCACTACCATGAGTTATAGAACTCTAATGAGAAAACTTTCTGGAGTAAAAATGTTTTTCATATGATTATAAACATGATGTGTAAGATTAAAATGTTTTGATTTTTGAAAGTTTAATTGAAATTGAGTTTTTACAAAACTAGTTTGAATTTTGAAAAACCGTTTTCACTTTCAAACTTGAAAATATTTTGTCATCCAAATCAAATAAGTTTTCAAAATGTTTTCAAAACTATATCTATATCACATATGTTCAAAATCTATATGCTCTTGAAAATTTGAGTGGGAGGTCTCCTTGTAGACAAGCCGAAAAATAAAAAGATGTGTAATCTCAAACTTTCAAGTGTTCGAATGAGTTGAAGTTCACACTTCCCTCACGCACTTTCCCGAAATAGAAAATAGGAAAAGATCGAGTATGTACCTTGTGCCTTTATGCACTAATACTACTCTGAACATGTCGATCTAGGATTCTCTTCTAGTTTTCCGCTCTGTTGCTCTCTAACTAGGAAATCTGTTTCCGAACTTATAAGAGTCGATGAACCAACTCCAAAAACTAAGTGGGAGGGTTATATTTGTTGTTTGTAACCCGCGATCCCCAATACTAATGAAAGAAGCAATTAACGTGGGACTAAGAGCCGCTCTTCCGACCCTCACTTAAATGGGAGTACTCCAAGGCGTTATTGCTTCGATCACTGCTCAATGAGCTACGTTCGAGAGTGAGACGATGATGGCAAGGCCTCCCCTTGGGGGATTGTTTTTCAAAGTTGACCTTTTGGACTAAGTGGTTGGTTGCACACTTAGGCTCAATCCCTAGTAATCCTCCCTCGAGGCCCTGCGAAAGGATGTGAGTGATCAAACCAATTTACAAGGTGGCTAGTCAAAATAGATGTGTTGACATCTTGGCTAAGCATTAATGATGTGTCATTTACTTATAAATGGAGATTTTTTGCGGCCTTCTCTTGAGGGAGTAAATTATCGTTTGGTTTATAACACCTTTGGATTTTATCAAGTCTTAAACAAACTTAAATCCTAAACCAAAGACTAATCATAAACTTGTTTCAACTTAAATAAGCAATATGTCTCTCAACCTTCTCTCGTTCATTCTTTCCTCGAACAAACTCGAAAACAAAGACTACGTAGATTCGAAACATAACCTCGACATAATCCTTACCAAGCACAAATGGGTACTCACCACCCCGTGTCCTCCTCAAACGAATAATGATTCGACTCAAGAGGACAAAGACGCCTTGGCGGCCTGGTTCTGCTCCGATGAGATTGTGAGGTGCTATATCTTAGCATCAATGAACAATGTGTTGCGACAACAACATCGTGACATCGAAACTGCCGCCGACATGCTCGCCAATCTCCATGAGATGTTTGGAGGGCAAAGGCGTCAAGCAAGGCAAAAAGCAGTCCGACAATTTATGAACTGTCGCATGAAGGCTAGGACTCCTGTTGGAGACTTTATGATATTGATCATTAGTCATCTGAGTAAAAAGGAAATCCTAGGATCTGAGATTGATGGGAAGAATGTCATAGATGTGATCTTAGAAACTCTCCCCGCATCTATTGATACCTCCAAGATGAACTACTCCATTAACAAGCTAGAGTACACTATTACCAAGCTTATGGAGGAACTTCACACTGCTGTAGGTCTCACTAAGAGAAAGAGGAAATCAAGGAGAGGCACATGCTACTGAGCACAAAGCCTCTGCCTCTAGAACTGAGAAGGGACCTTACAAGGCCGATAAAAAGAACTGTCCCGCCAATCTCAAAGCAAAGGAACATAGTATTGTACTAGTTACCGAAGCATGCTTAGTAGCTGATAATGTATCAACATGGATTCTTGACTCCGTTGATACTAACCATATTTGTTGTTCCTTGAATGGTTTCAAGAAAACCAAAAGCTTAGAGGAAGGCGAGTTCTGTTTCAAATGGGGTGATGGGAGCCTGGTGTCTGCGAAGGCTGTGGGATCCGTGACGCTGTCTTTTGAAGACCGCACTTTAAACTTGAATAATGTTTATTTTGTTCCTACCTTTGGGAAGAACTTGATATCCGTTGCTCATCTTCTTGAGCAAGATTATTGTTTAAAGTTCATTAAGAATGGAATTCGTATTTCGTTTCCTGATAATTCTTTTGTCACTGATGCATGTATGAAGAATGCTCTTTTCTACATCTATCCCACTCAACCTTCTCTTTTAGACACCGAAATAGATAATGATCTAATTAGGGAGCCAAAGAGGATCAAACTTTCTGAATCCTTTTATCTAACAAAATCAACATACGTTTGGCACTTGAGACTTGGTCATATAAGTCTAGATAGGATTAAGACACTTGTGAGGGACAGTCCACTCCAAGACTCTGCAATAGGTTCACTACCTACTTGTGAATCCTGCATAGAAGGAACATTGACAAAGCGACCTTTTCTCTGATAAGGGTCAAAGAGCCACTGAGCTGCTGGAACTAGTACATTCTGATGTATGTGGTCCGCTCAACCAACAGGCACGTGGAGGATACGAATACTTCGTTACCTTCACCGATGATTACTCACGATATGGGTTTGTCTATTTGCTCAAACACAAATCCGAGACCTTTAACGTATTTAAGGTCTTTAGGGCTTTAGTGGAAAAGCAAACTGGCAAAGTGATCAAAACCCTTCGATCTGATCAAGGTGGTGAGTATATGTCTGGAGAGTTCGATGACTTTCTTAAAGAAGAAGGTATCGCTTCTCAGCTTACCGCACCTGGCACACCTCAACAAAACGGAGTGTCAGAGAGAAGAAACCGAACTCTTATGGAGATGGTTAGATCAATGATGAGTTACTCATCACTCCCTCTTTCCTTTTGGGGGATATGCCCTTGAAACAACCGCTTATATTATGAACCAAGTTCCGTCCAAGACGGTTCTTGGTACTCCTTATGAACGATGGACTGGCCGTAAAGTGAATCTTGTCCGCATCAGAATTTGGGGTTGCCCTGCACACGTGCTAAGGCAAAAGACTAGCAAGTTGGCTAGTAGGTCAGAATTATGCTTGTTTGTGGGATATCCAAAGGAAACCAAGGGTTTCATCTTCTATAGTCCCGAGGACGATAAGACTTTCGTTAGCACGAATGCTCGTTTCCTTGAGGAGGACTTTATGAAGGATGCAAAACCTAGAAGCAAAATTGTGCTTGAAGAAAAGTTGGGTGAGGAAGCTTCTACCTCATCTGTAAGACCTGTTCTTACCCCAACTGAAACACAACCTAACTCATCAGAATCTCGTCAAGTAGTACTTCGACATAGTGGGAGGGCTACTCAAAAGCGTGAAAGGTACACACTACTACAAATATGAGATTCTACAACGGACTTTCTACAACGCTTAACATAAGCGTTGTAGAAACTAGGGATTCTACAACGCTTTACATAAGCGTTGTAGAATCTGGGTGATTCTACAACGCTTATGGATAAGCGTTGTAGAATCTGGGTGTTTCTACAACGCTTATGGATAAGCGTTGTAGAATCTGGGTGATTCTACAACGCTTTACAAAAGCGTTGTAGAAGAACTTAAATTTCAGATCTCCCACAACGTTACAACAACCCGTTGTAGAACCTTCGCCGCGGCACCATGTGATTTTCGCCGCGGCGAAAACTTTCTACAACGCAAGTTCAAAGCGTTGTAGAAGGATGGACCTCGCCGCGGCACGATTTAAACCTCGCCGCGGCGACAAATTCTACAACGGTTTCTTTAAAGGGTTGTAGAATAGAGTCGCCGCGGCGATGGTCCTCCCTCGCCGCGGCGAGATTATGTCGCCGCGGCTGGAAATATACTCCGCCGCGGCGAGTAGGATACCGTGGCCTAGCAGTTTTCTATGAAACTTCCTCGCCGCGGCGATGTAGGACTCCCGCCGCGGCGAGATGATCCTACAACGGTTAGAAAATCCGTTGTAGGATCTTCTCGCCGCGGCGAAGACATATTCTCGCCGCGGCGAGGTTTTTAGGTTTTCACTATATAAACCAGTTTTCAGTTTTTTTTCTCATTTTCCTCAAAATACAAACGCGAGACAAACTATTTCGGCCGACTCTGTCTTCATTTTCTCTTCCAAAATCCCTCGCCACGTCCTCGCCGCCCCGATTTCTCGCCGTCGCCTTGTCCTCGCCGCCATTCTCGCTCGCCACATCCTCGCCGCCATTCTCGCTCGCCACGTCCTCGCCGCCCAACTCTCTCGCGCCTCTCTCTCTCTCACCGCCTCTCACTCTCTTTTTAAAGGTATGATTTTCTAAGTTTTTAAGGTGGTTATTGATTTAATTTCGTGTTGTTGAATATGGATTTCGTGTTTTTGAATATGGATTTCATGTTATTTCCCCGAGTTGCATGTTGTGGTTATTGATTTAACAAAATTAGGGTTATTGATTTAAGGTGGTTATTGATTTAACAAAATTAGGGTTTGTTATTTTATTATGAATGAATTTGAGTTAGAATTTGTGTTAGAATGAATTTGAGTTAGAATTTGTGTTAGAATGAATTTGAGACGTTAGAATTTGTGTTAGAATTTGTGTTAGAATGAATTAGAGTTAGAATTTGTGTTAGAATGAATTTGAGTTAGAATTTGTGTTAGAATGGAATTGTTTATGAATTTGATATTGTTATGTTTAAATGAAATTGGAATTGATATAGAATTTGTGATTGTTGTGACATTGTTAGTATTTAAAATGGTTATGTTGATTGTAGATGTCGAGATTGAATTTTTTATGATTATGCTTTGTGAAGGTGAAAAATGGTTCGAACAAAAAATCCGGCGGGCGCCACGGCTCCGAGCACTTCCAAAGGTCCTAGTAAAAGTAAAAGTAAGCGAGCTCGTCAATCGTCTCCTGAAGCAGATTATAACACGAATATCTTCACCAGCAAGGCCGCGGAGGATCGTTACGACAAAATCTCGTCGCGCAGTGTGATCCCTGAGCGGGGATTCAATGTGAGCTCTAACACCGAGATAGGAGTGTCAATCCGCAACAGTATTCTTGGTCATGAATGGGTGAAGTATTGTGCCGTTCCCGAGTTCGAGACGAACTTAAACTTCGTGTACGAATTCTACGCAAACTTACCGGATCACAATGGAGATGTTGTGACGGTCCGAGGTAAAAAGGTCGATGTGAGCATCGAAGCGATCAACGATTTGCTTGGGACCCCAGATGTGCCTTTCGAGAATGAAGGCTATCGGGAATGGTTGAGAACTTGCAGCCACGAGGAGATGGCGAGGTTGCTGTGCATTCCAGGAGAGGATTGGGTCCTTGAAAAAGGGAAAAGGGTACTCAAGCGTGACCAACTCACCAGGATTGCTAAAGCTTGGATTTACTTTGTTTGCGCTCGCCTCTATCCGATCAAGCACTTCACCACTCTTGACGAGGGCCGTATCCAGGTGTTGTTCTGCATCATAAAAGGTCATTCTATCAACGTCGGTCGATTCATCTACAATTGGATGAAGAGTCTAGACTATACTAATGAACGCCACGGTTTGCCATATCCGTCGATCATTACCGGCCTTTGTACAAATGCGGGGGTAGGACGCTCGAAAAGGGATACGATCAAGGGTCCTATGGGGCCTATTACGAATAACATCATCGATCGCTACAAGATTAGGGAGGAACCACAAGAGGAGGAAGCGGAGGATGAGGAGGAGGAAGGGGAAGAGGGACCACCAGTCAACGAGCCTCGATTGTTCTTACCAGCACCTCCGGTAGTCGACCCCGCCACCATCGACTACATAGCTCAATGCTCCAACTATCTCGTCGGCGGGTTCCAACACACGCAACAGTACATGCACCAACAAGCGGAGTATGGCGCCTCTCACATCAACCAACTGAACGATCTCTACTCTCGGTGGGACATCAACCAAGAGAACCAGGTGTTATTTCCTCCATATCCTCAATACTCCGATTATCCGTACCCACCACCACAGTGGCCACCGCATATGGCACCTCCTCAATATCCGGCGCACTCACCACCACCACCACCACCGAATGACGACTAAACCAACAACACCAACTTTAAATTTTAAATTCAAGACTCGTTTGGTTTGTTTAAGCTTCTAAAATTTAAATTAAGACTCGCATGGTTTGTTTATGTTTAAGACTCGTGTTTTAGTTAATGTGTGTTTGAGACTTGATTAATATTTAAAAATTATGAAATCTGAATGTGTGATGGTTTTTTACTTGAATGATAATTTTTCTGTTGAAAACCAAGTTTAAAATGGGAAAGAAAGTAAAAATGTGTAGGGTGAGGTGATTCTATTCCAATCTCGCCGCGGCGACTTAGACATTTCGCCGCGGCGTATAACTCTCGCCGCGGCGTGTTTTCTACCTCGCCACGGCGAGACATTCTACAACGCTTTCCAAAGCGTTGTAGAAAGTCTTCGCCGCAGCGAAACTTACACGTCGCCGCGGCGAGAAACTTACCGAGAGCATGCGTTTTTTAAAACAGAATCTCGCCGCGGCGGCGTAGTCTTCTCGCTGCGGCGCAAATAAGCTATAGCCGCGGCGAGAAACTTACCGAGAGCCTTCATATTTGGGAACATATCCTCGCCGCGGCGAGTTGATATTCCCGCCGCGGCGTAATGACCTCGCCGCGGCATGGAATATACGTTGCCGCGGCGAGGTTTCTACAACGCTTTTTTAAGCGTTGTAGAAGGGTCCTCGCCGCGGCAGGATTTGTATCTCGCCGCGGCGAGAGTTTGATATTTTTATACCGAGAGTCTGTGTTTTTTAAGAACTTGTCTCGCCGCGGCGTGGTGATATTCCCGCCGCGGCGTATTGACCTCGCCGCGGCGTGGAATATACGTTGCCGCGGCGAGGTTTCTACAACGCTTTTTAAAGCGTTGTAGAAGGACCCTCGCCGCGGCAGGATTTGTATTTCGCCGCGGCGAGATTATCCTGCCACCGCGAGAGATGTACTCAGCCGCGGCCATGTTGGAGAAATGTAAATGACATTGTATAGAGAAATTTTGAATGAAAAATAACGTTGTCCACAGGAGAATAACATAAAATCCAAAATGAAAATACATTATCTAAATGTTCAATATCAAACAAAAATAGGATCTATATCCTTACGAAGTAGATGTGAAACATCGTCATCATTAAAATCATCCACCTCTTGATCAATTGGCGGTAATCCTGATGTGAACGGAGGAATGCTAGACATGTCTTCGTCTTCTTCTTCGTTACCGTTTCTCGCTTTCATATGAACCACTAACGATAACTCAGGATTTGCTGGATCTGAAACATAAAACACTTGACTTGCTTGCGAAGCCAAAATAAATGAATCATTCTCGTAGCCAATCCGTCTAAAGTCGACAATTGTAACTCCTTCATTATCAACTTTAACGTGATTATTGTCTGCCCATTTGCACTTGAATAATGCGACTCGCAACCCGCAATAATCAAGTTCCCAAATATCTTCAATGTATCCGTAATACTTCATAAAAGCATGTTTTGGATTCTTATCTTTTGCCGACGAAACATGTAATGCTTCAGCAAACAATGTAACACCGCTATTTTGTACGGGATGCTTGTTGTCTCGTTCCCTTGTGTAAAATGTAAAACCATTAACAGACCAAGCAGTGTACCTTGTAACCATTGAGGACGGCCCGCCAGATAGTTTACTCAACGTAGATGAATGTCCTGCCTCTATAAATATGCGTTTTCCAAGCCAGTTCTGAAACAAACGGTTGTGCTCTTCTTGCAACCATTTTTCATTTCTACCCTTCTTTGGATTATTCACTCTCAACTCATTCAAATGAATATCCACAAATGGCTTGACCTCGGAAACGTTGTGTAGCACATGGAGACTTGCTTGCTCCCATTCTTTTCGGTTGACGATCGAATAACTACCTATATATAATGAAACAAATACTTAAAAATAATGTTCATATATAATTTAAATAAACAAATAAAGTGTTAAAAAAAATACCTTTAGATAGAGCTTTTGAATCAAAATTGGTATTCTTGGGTAACCCAATTTCGTCTGTTTTAGCTAAATACTCAGAACAAAACTCAACCGACTCTTCTGCTATGTAATTTTCAACTATGCTCCCTTCCGGCCTATTGTAGTTCTTCACGTAGCTTTTCAACACTTTCATATAACGTTCGATTGGATACATCCACCGTAAAAACACGGGCCCTCCTAATTTCACTTCACGTACCAAGTGGACGGTTAAGTGGATCATGATGTCGAAAAACGAAGGTGGAAAGATCTTTTCGAGCAAGCACAGAGTTTTCACCAATTCTGACTGCATTAAATCCAATCGAGTTGGATCGATGACCTTCGAGCAAATCGAGTTAAAGAATACACATATCTTTGATATTGCAAACCTCACATCTTTTGGCACAATTCCTCGTAAAGCAAGAGGCAACATTTGTTGTAGCAGCACATGACAGTCGTGCGTCTTCATTCCAGTAAGTCTCAAATCTTTCAAAGACACGAACCTCTTATAGTTTGACGAATGACCTTCGGGGACTTTAATAGAAGCAAACCAGTTACACAATTTCTTTTTCTCCTTTCGATCTAGAGTGTACTTTGCCGGTGGTAATTTTGTTTTTTTCCCACCCCCCTCCTCGGGATGCAAAATGCTTCTTATATTCATCTCTTTGAGATCCAATCGAGATTGTATTCCGTCTTTCGATTTATTTGGATCATCAAGAAGTGTACCAATAAGCGATTCGCAAACATTTTTCTCGATGTGCATAACATCCAGACAATGCCGGACGTAGTGTGTCTTCCAATAAGGAAGGTCGTAGAAAATCGATTTCTTCTTCCAAGGATTCTCTTTGAACGATTCTTTAGTACTAGCACTCCGCTTTCTTTTCCCAAGCACTTCATTGACGTTTTTAACCATCTCATAGACATCTTCACCAGACAAAATTCTAGGAGGGGGTCGTTCTTCTGAATTTCCATCAAACGCTTGTTTCAATCTTCTATACGAGTGATCTCTTGGTAAGAATCTTCTATGACCCAGAAAAACAGTTTTCTTACCATGCTTCAAACGGATGGAAGATGTGTCTTTCATGCAAATCGGACAACCAATCGAGCATTTCACAGAGTATCCTGACAAGTTTCCATAGGCCGGAAAATCGTTAATAGTCCACATTAACATTGCCCTTAAGTTGAACGAATCTCCACGGTAAGCGTCTTTGACTTCCATCCCTTTCTCCCATAACATCTTCAAATCATCGACCAACGGTGCCAAATAGACATCAATATCATTTCCTGGTTGATTCGGTCCTGAAATCAAAAGCGTTAACATCAAGAACTTTCTCTTCATACATAGCTTTGGAGGGAGATTGTAGTTCACAAGTATAACCGGCCAAACACTGTATTTACTGCTCATCATGCTGAACGGGTTCATTCCATCAGAAGCTAGACCAAGGCGCAAATTTCGAGTATCAACACTGAAATCCTTATACTCTAAATCGAATGATTTCCACTGTGCAGCATCAGCAGGATGTCTCAACATACCATCATCGATACGCTTTTCGGAGTGCCAAACCATGTTCTTCGCGTGTTTGACACTATTAAACATTCGACGAAAGCGCGGCATTGGAGGAATGTACCATAACGACTGAAATATATTTAACGAAAATCAGTAATAAATAATGAATATGAGCTACATGTATTTCCTAATCAAGTGATGAAAATGTACGTACCTTAACTGGAACTCCTTTAACCCCGTTACATGGAATTTTACCGTTCTTCCACCGTGACTCTTTGCACGTCGGACATTCATCTAGATCTTCATACTCGTGTCTATATAAAACACAATCATTTGGGCACGCATGGAATTTCTCGTACTTCATGCCTAATGTACCCAAAGTCTTCCTTGCTTCATACATACTTAAAGGTACTTTATTGTCTTTCGGAAATGCTTCTTTCAGTGTTTCCAACAATAGAGTAAAACTAGTGTTAGTCCAACCCCCCGACGCCTTCAAATGAAATAATGTAACTAAAAATGACAACTTCGAATAGCTTGTACACCCTTCATATAATGGTGTCTCCGCATCATTCATCATGGACTCAAACAATTCCGGTCGCTCAACAAAATCGTCCTCCAAATCATTCATCATGCCGCACATATCATCAATATCATCTTCAACATCATCCTCATTTGCCGTAGAACGAAAAACCTCACCATGGTAGAACCATCTTTGATACGAGGTCATTATTCCATATGCAAACAAATGGGTCCGAACGACATCAATCGAAAAATGTCTATGATTTCCACATTTAATACAAGGACAACGAATAGATTTCAAATCTACCATGTTCTCTCTAGCAAAATCACAAAACTCATCTACACCTTTCCGATATATCTCATTCAATCTATTCTCCCACATCCACTTCCTCATATTCATAGAAAAACCCTAATTATACAAAAAATTACCAATTCTAATTAGTATAAACTATCAAGAGAACAACAATTAGAAGAAGTTAAAGAAGAACTTACAAGATTTGAACGTGTAGATGAGACTAGTAAACGAGGACGCTCTAGAATGAGTAGAAAAGGTACTGGAAATATTTTTTCGAGTGAGGTTATGAGAGAGTTCAAAGTGAAAAAGACCAGAAATGAGAATTTATATCACCAGTCTCGTGTCACTCGCCGCGGCGAACTTTCTACTTCGCCGCGGTGAGACATTCTACAACGCTTACCATAAGCGTTGTAGAATGTCCTCGCCGCGGCAAAAATATGCGTTCGCCGCGGCGACATATCACGCCGCGGCGAGGTACAAATCCCGCCGCGGCAGGAGTCCTGCGCCGCGGCGGGAACAAGTCGTCGCCGCGGCGAAAAACTTACCGAGAGCACCATGTTCCAGACATATACTCTCGCCGCGGCATCATACAATTCCCGCCGCGGCGAATGTATTCCTCGCCGCGGCGGGAATTAGCCTTCGCCGCGGCGAGGCTTCTACAACGCTTACTTAAGCGTTGTAGAAAGGTCTCGCCGCGGCGGAAATTGTATACTGCCGCGGCGAGGACATCTAGGGTTACCTCGCCGCGGCGATGACACATTTTCGCCGCGGCGAGACGTTTCTGGGTAACTCTCGACGCAGCGAGAATTTGGTTTCGCCGCGGCGAGGATCCTACAACGCTTATTCTAAGCGTTGTAGAATCATCTCGCCGCGGCGAGAAATACACTTCGCCGCGGCGAGATCCTACAACGCTTAGAATAAGCGTTGTAGGAGCGTTAAAAAATCTGAAAGTTTCAAATTTTTTTAACTACCCGCGCCCATTCATATCTATACTTAGCGTTTTTTTCCCTCTCATTTCTCATTCTCATTTCTTCTCATCTCCATTACTCACATCTCTCTCCTCCCTCTCTCTCTCCGCCACTCTCTTGCCGCCCCGCCCCTCTCTCCGGCCACCACTCTCTCTCTCTCGGCCCCTCTCTCTCTCTCCGTCCCTCACCTCGCTGAGCCACCGCGCCCTCGCCCCGCGCGTTCTCTCCCTCTCTCCGACCCTCACCTCCCTCTCCTCGCCGTGCGCCGCGCCCACGCCGCCCTCTCGCTGAGCCCCCTCCCTCACCTCGCCGTGCGCCCACGCCGCCCTCCCTCGCCGCGCGCCCTCACCTCGCCTCACCACCTTTTTTCTTCGCCGCCCTTGTGCTCGTCCAACTCCGGGTAATGTTTTTGAACATTTTTACATGGACTTATTTAGTGTGAATTCGATATTGATTTGAAATTAGGAGATATTGTATTGGATTTGAGTTTATTGAATTGAAGTTTGATATTGATTTGATTGGAGAAATATATTTGATAGTAGATTGAATTGAGATTGAAATTGTGTTTTTGTTTAGAATCGGATTGGATTTGAGTTTATATTGTGATTAGAGTTGAGTTTATATTTGATTTTTGTTACATTTGAGTTGAAATTGTGATAACATTTGAGTTGAAAATTGAATTATGATTTGAATTTTGTTTATTAGATTCAATGTCGTCCACTACTACTACTTCTAGCGGTAGTGGTAAAAGAAAAATTAGAAGACAACTAGCGCTTAACTCCGATGAACAAGGAAAACGAAGAAACACTCTTATGGGTCGGGTTAATAAGGCTAAAACACTTGGTAAAAAAATCCCGGTACAATTTGATGATAAAGGGCAACCAATCGGTAAAGAGGGTGATGAGTTGTCGAGTTACTTTGGCGTGTTAGCAAGAGAACACGTTCCACTTTCGATGCGTGATTGGAGATGTAAAGACAACGCCCAAATTAAAGAACGGATTTGGAACGAAATGCAAGAAGGATTTACGATTCCTATCGAACAAAAACACGATTGCCTTATGAGAGTCGGAGAAGCCGCAAGGTTATTTCGTCATGAGATATACAACGATCTACTCAAAGACATAATCAACGAACCAATCGCCTTAAAGAGACCGGCTTGTATTTTGAAATACTATACAAGTATCACCGAAGAAGATTGGATAGCATTTGTTGAGTATAGACGAACCGAAATGTTCAAACAAACATCGGTTCATGGGAAATCAAATATCGGAAAAAGTGTGTACAAATCTCGAACGGGCCGAAATGGATATCGAAAGCTTGATCAAGAAAAGGTTAGATTCATTTTTTTCTTTTAGTTATTTCAAATGTTGCAATTATTTTTTAATTTATTATATAATTACTTCTTACTAGCATGACGAAACGGGGGAATGGCCTACGAAAGAGGAACTTTGGATTGACTCGCGAATGAAAGACGTAGATAACTACAAGGATGAGAAAGACAAATTGATGGGAGAAAAAATCGTAAGTTCTTTACCTTTGTTATAACAATTAACCTTGTAATTTTATTTTCAAATAATTTTATGTGTAGAAAACGTTATCACAACAAGCATCGCAAGGGACATGGTTGCCGGAATCGGGAAAGAGTGTTTTGCAAGAAGCTTTGGGAACGTCGCGAGTTTGCGGTAAATCCAAACACACGTCGCGTTTTAAGTACTTTGTTCCTCCAACGCCCAACGAAGAAGTAATGAAGATGCGTCGGGAAATGAGCGAGTTAAAGTCTTTGGTGATGAAGGCATTCGGTGGAAATGGTAGCATTAATGTCGAGTCGCCTAGTGTCGAGCAAGTGAAAGAGAATCTCAACGCGAATGTTGGTGATGATAAAGAGATGGCAAATGTTGAAGAACACGTCAATGAAGCGGTCTCTTTAGGTATGTTTAATTTTTTTTTATCTATTTATTAAAGATAAATGTTTTGGTATTAAGTTATTGATAAAATTCTTGATTCGCTTAGAACACGACGATGTTGATGATCGTCCGAAGATCGATCCTATCATTGTTGATGATCGTCCGAAGATCGATCCTATTGTTGTGGAAAAACCCAATAGTGTTCGTGCTAGTTGCTCTTTGAATCCAACCACGCCGGTGACACCGAGTTCGGATGAAAGCGTCGAGTGTCTTCTTTTCATTGATGACACCGAGTTCGGAGGCACAATTCATGTTGCAAATGGGCGAGCGTACATGAATGGAGGCGTAGTTCATTTCTCACCTTTGGAGGAAGGAAATTTACGCGTGGCCGTTTTGGGGGTTTTGATTAAAAAAGCAAAATTGCCAATTCCCACCGAAGAAGCTCAAACCGTTGAAGATGCTATAGGCGGGTTTGTCTCGTGGCCGAAGAGACTCATGGAAATTGACTCGGGAATAGAGAGTCGCGGTCCGGTTGTCAAACAACTCTCAAAGCTCGGTTTTGAGAGTGAAGCTAGCATCGATGATGCTAAGAAGATTCCGTACAAGGTGATTAATCCAAAGTATCGATTGCTCGCTCAACATGCCAACAAAGTAATGTTACCGGAAGGGGATGTGATTATGGTCAATGTTAGTCCAAGTCTCGCGGCTATCCCGATTCCGGTGTCATTTGAAGACATTTCCGATTTTTTGCAATACTTGGAAATTGGCGCGGGGAGCATAACGGTTTATATGGAGTAAGAGTTTTCTTTATATGCGTTTTTTAATATCAATATTCAATATTTAGTGTTTTGATCAACTAAATATTTGTTTGTCATAGCTATCTACGATCGAGGCTAGAAAAGGCGAAGAAGACTCGAAATTTTTGTTTTATAAATCCGAGCTTAAGTTCGTATATACAAAATGACGACGAGGAGGCTTATTTGTCAAAACGAGTCAAGGACGTTGGAAACGTGGTACGAGATTGCAAATTTGGTGAATTAGTTTTGATGCCGTATAACAAAGGTGCGCATTGGATGCTCGTTGTCCTCGACCTTTGGAGAAATAGCGCTATGTTCTTTGACCCGTTGAGAAATAAAATCCCAACGGATTTAAATCGATTGATAAAAAGGTAATATTTTGATTTCTTAAATAATTTTTATTATAAACCGTTCTAGATGTTTTTTCTCTTATAATCTCCGTGTTATATAGGGTTCTTGTTGATTTCAAGCTCGAGCATCAAAACGCCAATAGTAACGGGCAATCAACGTACATCAAGGCTTGGGACGCTCCGAGACAAACGGGAAACACGGAATGCGGGTATTTTGTCATTTCTTATATGCGTGATATAGTCGTAGGAGGTGTAGGAAAATTAGAAAATAAGAAATCCTATACAAAAGAGGATTTAGAGAGAGTTAGGGAAGAATGGGTAACTTATGTACAAACATTTATTAACTGTGACGATTAGCTAGTTTTTTTGAAGATGTATATATTAGATTTTGAATGTTTTAAAGATGAGGATATTTGAGATGAATGTATATATTAGATATGTTTTGTATTGAAGATTATTTTCAGGTGCTAGTATCGTGTAAAAAACAAATTGTGGATTGAAAATAAATGATTCTCGCCGCGGCGAATTATATTACTCGCCGCGGCGAGACAAGATACCGAGAGCAAGCAAATTAGAAATCTTAGTCTCGCCGCGGCGAGATTTTTTCTTCGCCGCGGCGAGTTTTTAAAAAAAAATTCATCGCCTTCCTACAACGCATTATATCCGTTGTAGAATCAGCTCGCCGCGGCTAAGATTTGACTTCGCCGCGGCGAATTTCTCGCCGCGGCGACGTATATTTTTCGCCGCGGCGTCGTGCTTCTACAACGGATTGAATATCCGTTGTAGAATGTTCTCGCCGCGGCTCGGAACGTACATCGCCGCGGCAAATAACTCGCCGCGGCGACGTATAATTCTAGCCGCGGCGAGGTCCTTCTACAACGGAAAATCAATCCATTGTAGAAGCACGTCGCCGCGGCGAAAAATAGACGTCGCCGCGGCGACAAGTGTGAAAATATTTTAAAATTACACAATGGAATTAGACCGTTGTAGAAGCTTCTACAACGCTTAAGATTCCGTTGTAGAAGCGTAGTTTCTACAACGGATAATTAAGCGTTGTAGAAAGCTGTTGGATTCTACAACGGATTTTTAAGCGTTGTAGAAGCTTCTACAACGCAGGATTCTACAACGCTTAAGAAGCGTTGTAGAATCATTCTACAACGTTTTTTAAGCGTTGTAGAATCCTATTTTTGTAGTAGTGACATGTCTTATGGAGACTCTCTTGTTGCCGTCTCTGACATGGATGATCCTGTTTCCTATAGCCACGCGATGGCTTGTTCTGAATCAAACCTGTTGTTGGTCGTTTTCGGAAAACCCGAGATGCCAAGAAGGCACGTCGCTCAAAGGGCTGATGGTCAGGCCGGAGGTCCTGAAGAGTGGCAAGTCTTCAAGCCCTCGCCCAAACTCTTGACTCCTTGAGTCGAGCCTAGCCCCTCGAGTTGAGACTTGAGTCGGCTCCCCGAGTTGAGCCTCGCTCCTCGAGTTGAGACTTCATACAGTCTCCTCGAGTTGAGCCTTGAGTCAGTCTCCTCGAGTCGAGCTTCGCTCCTCGAGTCGAGCCTTGAGTCAGTCTCCTCGAGTCGAGCTTCGCTCCTCGAGTCGAGCCACTCTCGTCGAGTAGAGATCTCTATATTTTGCGTGGCAAGAATGGTATTCGAAGACCCCTAAAGGCCCGCAAGAGTCCGGCAAGATGAGCCATTCACCGCGCGCAAAGCACGCTGCGCCAGCCAGCCGTGCAGCAAGCAGCGCGCCGCGCCAGGCAGGCGCGCGCCGCGCCAAGACGGGCCCGCGCCGCGCGTTCCATGCGCCGCGCATCCTGCGCCGCGCGTCCTGCGCCGCGCATCGCGCGCCGTGCCCCCTGCGCCGCGCGTTGTGCGCCGCGCGCTCCGTGCGCCTCCAATTGATGCCGCGCGCATACCTAGTCCCACATGGACGCCAAAGGACCCTTCTAAGGCCCCCAAACACCTATAAATACCCCTCTCATTGAGGGGAAAGCCATCCCATTCATTCTCAAGGAACTTGAGACTTCTCTCTGTTTCTCCAGATGCCATCCTTGGCCTGAAGCGAATTCTCCTCGATTTCTCGTTCTCAGAGATTCTGAAGCGCTTTCCGGGGACTCCCGAGTGCCGCCTCTCTTGATCGAACGATTAATCTTGAGCCCACGAGTGCTCTAACGGTTTTCGACTGAAAATCGCCTACGCGTCTAGCACCGTAGATGCGTCCACCATGTTTGACAAGAAATCGCCTACGCGTCCGGCATTTCCAACTAGGAATCGCCTACGCGTCCGGAATCTCCGCCACAACAAGGAACTCTTGACTTAGAGTCTTCCATGTCTCCAAAAGAGAGAAAACACACATTCTCTCTCGCGCCCGCGATCTCCGAGGTTCCGAGACGTCGCGGAGGACTCCTCCGCGCACCGTCTCCTTCGTCGAGTACGCTTCTCCACCAAGGCTCCGCGCCTCATACTGCGTCTTACATGCTTGAACTACGTTATGACCTGATCCCACACACGGGTACATAGGCAGCCGACACCCAAGGCACGGTCACTCCTCCTCCTCACCCCTACCTCTCCTGAGAGGCGGGTTGATCGGAGAAAACCTAGCTCGAGACTATCGAGTTCACACTCTTGGCCCGGGTGCGATCACTTGGTCCGGCCTTGGATCGAACCGCCCGAGGTATATAATAGTTGTTCATTTTCGTGCGACAACATTTTGGCACTAGAAGGAGGGCACTTCCCGACCTATTCAGCCCGAAATCCCTTCTGTTCATCTTCTTCTTTTCTTCTACAAACTCAACTTTCTCGAACTTGAGAAATGATGAGTAGCCAACCACCCGTACGTTCTGAGGGCGTGAACAACCCCGAAAACGTCACTGGGACCAAAAATATTACTTGCGCTCCCACGCGCATGGTGACGAAGAGTCGCTCCACGAAGAGAGCTCGACCCGCTCACCATCTCCATCTACAGATAGCAGGGACGACCGCATCATGGAGTTGGAGGAGAACATCCGCCAACTAAAGGCGAAGAACGCGAGGTACCACAGCTGACTGGCTGCGAAGCAACCCGCGCATGACACGATGATCCCCAATGGGGATCCTGAGAACCTCAACGAGGAAAGCCGTGACCGCGACCCTGACTACGAGGGTACTGGCAACGAGGAAAGCCGTGACCGCGACCCTGACTTCTCTCACGAAGGACGGGGGACTCCCCGCCGTGTTTGAAGCCGGTCCTTCAAATCCCCTATCCCGGGTAGGAGACGCGCCGACAGCTTCTCAAGAGGGGAATTCCCGACGCTCAGCCCTCGACCGACTAGGTCAAAGGGAGAACGTTGCGGAAAGTCAAGGCGCGCGGAGAGCGCGCCGTCGCAGACGAAGCCTGCGCCTCCGTACGACAAGCCCTGATCTTAGGGACCATCTCACTGCTAAACGCATCAAGCATGGCGATGACCTAAGAGAGTGACTAAGCTCTCGGCCAAATGTCCCCGTAGCAGCCCCAACTAACGGGATCCGCCGCACGGGTCAAGGGTCATATGAAAGGTAACAGTTGACTTCTCCCGAACAGAGAGTTACTCCGACTACCGATCTCGATGTGGTCACTATGATCCACAATCTTCGAAATGAAGTACGAGACCTCCGCGAACGCGGAATAGGCGGAAGTGCCTATGGGATCGTCGAGGAGAGTTCATCGCCTTTCACGGCTCAGATATTGGCCGAGGTATGTACGGGTAATTTCAAACTCCCGAACCTCGCTCCATACGATGGAAAAGCGGATCCCGCTTACCATATCCAGCACTATGAAACCTGGATGACGATGCAGGGTGTCGCTCCCGGTGCCATGTGCCAAGCTTTTAGTCTTACCCTCGCCGGACCCGGCTTCGAGTGGTTCAAGAACTTAAGGCCAGGAAGCATCCACTCGTTCAAAGACCTGAAGGACATGTTCCTAGCACGGTTCGCTACATCTATGGTCCAAAAGAAGACCAAGATGTACCTGTGGTCAATCAGGCAAGAGGATGGCGAGTCTCTTAGACGATACCTCGCCCGATTCACTGAAGAATCGAATAAGGTCGACCGCTTTGACGACAAAGACGCAATCACTGCCATCATTGAAGGCTTGCGCACAAGTGACTTAATTAAGTCCATCGTTGGCCGTGTCCCTTCTACCATGGCCGAGTTAATGACTCGAGCCAAGACCTTCATGGGAGTCGAAGATTACCTCGATGGTCACAAGGGCAATGATCAAAGCCCTCACCACCGAGACGAGCCTAGCAACGAGCAAGGCAGCTCCCGTAAAAGGCGAAACAGAGGAGGTCAGACTTTTAATAGCCGACCTCCGATGCCCCAGAAGCCGCGACTTGCGGAAGACTTTAAGGGCTACTCGTCGTTCACACCGTTGAACACGACGCCGGATCAAATCCTGGCTTTGGCGCGTGACAAGTTCACTCCCCCGGCTCCAATGAGCAAAGACCCCGCGACTCGTGACCGGTCTAGATATTGCGAGTTCCATCAGGAATACGGTCACCTGACCTCCGAGTGCCACAGTCTTAAAAGGCAGATCGAGGCATTGATCCAACGGGGTGAGCTGAAAGAGTTCGTGTTACGCATGATTAGCGCTGCGGGCCCCACCTCGAATAGACCACAGTCTGGCAAGGGAAGAGGAACAGCCGCTTCTGCCGACCGAACCACGGCTACTGCCAATGCCAATCCACAACTCCACGTTGTGACCACCATACTGGGCGGTCCACAAGATGGAGACTCAGCCCGACAGCGGAAGAAATTCCTGAGGGCCGCGTCCCAAGGAGACGCTGCTATGCACGTCAACCTCACCTACGAGGAACCTCCGTCCGTACCTCACGAGACGATGTACTTCACCAACGAAGAGGCCAAGCGAGTTGTGCATCCGCACAATGACGCGATTGTACTCAAAGCCCAAGTGGCTAATAACTTGGTGAAAAGGGTTCTCATCGACAACGGCAGTGCTGCCGACATAATATTCAAGTCCACCTTAGAGCGCATGAAGCTCGGAGGGCTACGCCCAACTCCGACCCAAACACCTTTATTCGGGTTCACTGGGGAGAGAGTCATGACCGAAGGCATCATCGATCTACCGGTCACCTTCGGAACTCCCGGAGGCATTGAAGTCGTTCCCATGGTCCCATTCCTAGTGGTCGACCAAGAGTCCCCCTACAACGTAATCGTTGGGCGACCCACGTTGAACCAGCTAAGGGCAATCACTTAAACATACCACCTACTGGTGAAGTTCCCTACCAAGGATGGAATCGGCATCATGGCTGGAGATCAATCCCAAGCCAGAATATGCTACGTCCAGGGAATCGATGGAAAAACTGCTAGAAAGACGGTTAACACAATCTCCCAGCTTAGAGATAGCGTCGAGTCGACCAAGGTCCTCCGCGAAGTCCATGAATACACCTGCATGACACCCAAGTGCAAGGTAACGACGTCTTCATCCCAAACAGGGAGAGACCCTTCAAAGTCTGCCAAGTCACACATGACGGGACATACTACACGGACGAGACACCGATCCGTCGCCTGTGGAATGCGGAAAACTTGAGAGACTACTACCACTAGCCAGCACTCCCCCCATTTTATTTCTTTGCTTTCAAACATTCAATAAGGCCTACGAGCCAATGTTTTAGGATTTCAAATTTTTGCAATATTAATAAAGTTCGATGTTTTTCTTTCAAAATCCACTTTATCAAAGATTTTCAATCATCAAAGATTACACTTGTAAACCCAAAACTCGGCGGGCTAGTGACATATGCAATGGTAAGTACGCTCAAAATCCTCAAGAAAGTACGCTCCACAAAAAGAAAGCACGCTCCGTCAAAACAAAACACCCGAACATAAAACGGGAACCACCGTGCACGAAAGACGCCTCTGCGGCGCGCCATAAGCCATCCGCGAGATGCAGGCTAAAGATGCCTCCGCGGCACGCCGTAAGCCATCCCCGAGATGCAGGCTAAGACGCCTCCGCGGCGCGCCATAAGCCATCCCAGAGATGCAGGCTAAGACGCCTACACGGCGCGCCATAAGCCGTCCCAGAGATGCCGGCTAAGACGCCTCCGCGGCGCGCCATAAGCCATCCCAGAGATGCCGGCTAAGACACCTCCGTGGCGCGCCACAAGCCATCCCAGAGATGCAGGCTAAGACGCCTCCGCGGCGCGCCGTAAGCCATCCCCGAGATGCAGGCTAAGACACCTCTACGGCGCGCCATAAGCCATCCCAGAGATGCAGGCTAAGCCGCCTCCGCGGCGCGCCATAAGCCATCCCAGAGATGTCGGCTAAGACGCCTCGGCGGCGCGCCACAAGCCATCCCAGAGATGCAGGCTAAGACGCCTCCGCGGCGCGCCACAAGCCATCCCAGAGATGCAGGCTAAGATGCCTCCGCGGCGCGCCACAAGCCATCCCAGAGATGCAGGCTAAGACGCCTCCGCGGCGCGCCATAAGCCATCCCAGAGATGCAGGCTAAGACGCCTACATGGCGCACCTAAGACGCCTACATGGCGCACCTAAGACGCCTACATGGCGCACTTAAGACGCCTGCATGGCGCAACCAAGCCGTCACTCGTGACGCACCTAAGACGCCTACGTGGTGCACCTAAGACGCCTACATGGTGCAACCAAGCCGTCACTCGTGACGCACCTAAAACGCCTACATGGCGCACCTAAGACGCCTACACGGCGCACGTAAGTCGCCTACATGGCGCAACCAAGTCGTCCCTCGCGACGCACCTAAGGCGCCTACATGGCGCACTTAAGACGCCCACACGGCGCAACCAAGTCGTCCTTCGTGACGCACCTAAGTAACCTACATGCCGCATCTAGGCCATCCCTCACGACGTGCCTACGATGCCTAAAACAACGTACAGAGCCGTCTCTAATGACGCACTCTACGTCACCAGAAGGCATTGCATATGATGACTAATCACAACGCACCTGAACCACCATATAAGGCATAGGTCCTGAGACTCCCCGTTCTATACGAGCTAATTGAAGCTGCTCCTGGAAGAGTCCTAGGCAACAAATGAGGCCGTGTAGAATCATTCTCCTCGAGTCGAGCCCCGCTCCTCGAGTCGAGTCATTCTCCTCGGAGTTGAGCTTCGCTCCTCGAGTCAAATCACTGCGCTTGAGTCGAGCCTTGCTCCCCGAGTCAAATCATTCTCCCCAAGTCGAGCTTTGCTCCTCGAGTCAAATCACTGTCCTCGAGTCATTCTCCTCAAAGTGAGCTTCGCTCCTTGAGTCGAGTCATTCTCCTTGAAGTCGAGCTTCGCCCCTTGAGACGAGTCATTCTCCTCGAAGTCGAGCCTCGCTCCTCGAGTCAAGTCATTCTTTGCTCCTCGAGTCGAGACATTCTCCTCAAAACGAGCTTTGCTCCTCGAGTCAAATCACTGTGCTCGAGTCGAGCCTTGCTCCCCGAGTCAAATCATCCTCCTTGAGTCGACCCTCGCTCCTCGAGTCGAGTCATTCTCCTCGAAGTCGAGCTTCGCTCCTTGAGTCGAGTCATTCTCCTTGAAGTCAAGCTTCGCTCCTTAAGTCGAGTCGCTCTCCTTGAGTTGAGCCTTGCTCCTCGAGTCAAGTCGTTCTCCCGGAGTCGAGCATCGCTCCTTAAGTCGAGTAGCCCTCCTTGAGTCGAGTCTTGCCCCTCGAGTCGAGTCATTCTCCTTGAGTCGAGCATCGCTCCTTAAAGTCGAGTCGCTCTCCTTGAGTCGAGCCGTGCTCCTCGAGTTAAGACATCCTCCTCGAGTCGAGCCTTGCTCCTCAAGTCGAGTCACGGCCTCCTCGAGTCGAGCCTTATGCCTCGAGCCGAGTCACCCTCCTCAAATCAAGCCACGCTCCTCGAGTCACGACATTCTCCTCGAATCAAGCTTGCTCCTCAAGTCGAGTCACGGCCTCCTCGAGTCGAGCCTTGCGCCTCGAGTCGAGTCACCCTCCTCAAATCAAGCCATGCTCCTTGAGTCGAGTCACGCTCCTCGAGTCATCCCCCTCGAGTCGAGCATCACTCATCAAGTCATTCTCCCCGAGTTGAGTCTTGCTCCTCGAATCGAGTCATACTCCTCGAGTCGAGCATCGCTCCTCGAGTAGAGTCATATTCCTTAAAGTCCAGCCAATCTCCTTGAGTCGAGCCTAGCCCCTCGAGTTAAGACTTGAGTCGGCTCCCCGAGTCGAGCCTAGCCCCTCGAGTTGAGACTTGAGTCGGCTCCCCGAGTTGAGCTTCGCTCCTCGAGTTGAGACTTGATTCAGTCTCCTCGAGTCGAGCTTCGCTCCTCGAGTCGAGCCTTGAGTCAGTCTCCTCGAGTCGAGCTTCGCTCCTCGAATCGAGCCTTGAGTCAGTCTCCTCGAGTTGAGTCCCGCTCCTCGAGCAAGCACCTGGAGCGACGTGAAGAACAGGTTAGCCAAAGTAGAGACCCGCGCTCGCGCCTGGGGAATAAGGGCCGATCTTCCGAATGCAAACGAAGAAGCGTCACCAGGGCGGGAATGGCGGATGCCCCGTGAGACCGACTTATGCTTGATGCGTGGTCAAACTTTTAGCGTTTATCCCCGAGCAGTCGAAGCCCTCCGGTGCGGCAGAGCCTTCCGCCAGGTGCCACTCCGTCTTCTCGAAGCATCAGCCCACAACATCAACCTCCGTCTTCGAGACCTCGGAATGAGCACGCCTTTGCAAAATGCAAAAGTGCAGTCGCCTTCCAAGCTGACCGAGACGGAAGCCATGATCTTCCTCTAATAGGTCACGATTACACAATCGTCGCCCTGCTAGTCACCGTCGAGTCCCACGGACTCCAGATTGATGATATTATCAAGCAAAATGCCATCGAAGAAAGACTTGGGCATGACTTCGCCAAAAGATCAACAAGCTGCGACACGCCGGTACGCCTCTGCACAAGTGCGTGCCCTACATCCATGCGCATGTCCCCGTTGCTCCGGGGCTAGAGCGACGGACGTAAGCACGTTCGCCTCGCCCACGTTGAGCTACGCCTCCTATCCGCTTGGATCCTCCTCCACGTGTCGATCACACACTCGTGTCGAGAGAGACGGAAAAGCGAGAGAGAGCACTAGCAATTGTGAGAGTATTCTTTATAATCACAAAGGCTTCGCAACAGTGAAGCTCTGGGAAGTCTATTTTCCTCAAACACCCGGCGAAAACAACTAAAAGTTCACCGCACGGGGCCTCCCGAGCAATGAACTTGGGGGGCTAATGTTGTCGGTCATTTTCGGAAAACCCGAGACGCCAAGAAGGCACGTCGCTCAAAGGGCCGATGGTCAGGCCGGAGGTCCTGAAGAGCGGCAAGTCTTCAAGCCCTCGTCCAAACTCTTGACTCCTTGAGTCGAGCCTAGCACCTCGAGTTGAGACTTGAGTCGGCTCCCCGAGTTGAGCCTCGCTCCTCGAGTTGAGACTTCATACAGTCTCCTCGAGTCGAGCTTCGCTCCTTGAGTTGAGCCTTGAGTCAGTCTCCTCGAGTCGAGCTTCGCTCCTCGAGTCGAGCCTTGAGTCAGTCTCCTCGAGTCGAGCTTCGCTCCTCGAGTCGAGCCACTCTCGTCGAGTAGAGATCTCTATATTTTGCGTGGCAAGAATGGTATTCGAAGACCCCTAAAGGCCCGCAAGGGTCCGGCAAGACGAGCCATTCACCACGCACAAAGCACGCTGCGCCAGCCAGCCGTGCAGCAAGCAGTGCGCCGCGCCAGGCAGGCGCGCGCCGCGCCAAGACGCGCCCGTGCCGCGCGTCCTGCGCCGCGCATCGCGCGCCGCGCCCCCTGCGCCGCGCGTTGTGCGCCGCGCGCTCCGTGCGCCTCCAATTGATGCCGCGCGCATTCCTAGTCCCACATGGACGCCAAAGGACCCTTCTAAGGCCCCCAAACACCTATAAATACCCCTCTCATTGAGGGGAAAGCCATCCCATTCATTCTCAAGGAACTTGAGACTTCTCTCTGCTTCTCTAAATGCCATCCTTGGCCTGAAGCGGATTCTCCTCGATTTCTCGTTCTAAGAGATTCTGAAGCGCTTTCCGGGAACTCCCGAGTGCCGCCTCTCTTGATCGAACGATTAATCTTGAGCCCACGAGTGCTCTAACGGATTTCGACTGAAAATCGCCTACGCCTCTAGCACCCTAGATGTGTCCACCATTTCTGACAAGAAATCGCCTACGCGTCCGACATTTCCAACTAGAAATCGCCTACGCGTCCGGAATCTCCGCCACAACAAGGAACTCTTGACTTAGAGTCTTCCACGTCTCCAAAAGAGAGAAAACACACATTCTCTCTCGCGCCCGTGATCTCCGAGGTTCTGAGACGTCGCCGAGGACTCCTCCGCGCACCGTCTCCTTCGTCGAGTACGCTTCTCCACCAAGGCTCCGCGCCTCATACTGCGTCTTACACGCTTGAACTACGTTATGACCTGATCCCACACATGGGTACGTAGGCAGCCGACACCCAAGGCACGGTCACTCCTCCTCCTCACCCCCTACCTCTGCCGAGAGGCGGGTTGATCGGAGAAAACCTAGCTCGAGACTATCGAGTTCACACTCTTGGCCCGGGTGCGATCACTTGGTCCGGCCTTGGATCGAACCGCCCGAGGTATATAATAGTTGTTCATTTTCGTGCGACAACAAAACCTTTGGCTTGATGCCATGAAAGTTGAAATGCACTCGATGTATGTCAACAAAGTCTGGAAACTTGTATACCTTCCTGAAGGGATTAAACCCGTAGGGTGTAAGTGGATATACAAGAAGAAAAGGGGTCCTGATGGGAACGTCGAGTCGTTCAAAGCACTACTTGTGGCGAAGGGTTATACCCAACAAGAAGGGATTGACTATGAAGAAACCTTCTCGCCAGTCGCGATGCTTAAATCCATCCGCATACTCCTATCCATAGCTGCAGCTCTCGACTATGAGATCTAGCAAATGGATGTCAAGACAGCCTTTCTGAATGGCAATCTTGACGAGCGCATTTACATGGCTCAACCAGACGGTTTCGTGGAAGGAGGTCAAGAGACCAAGGTTTGTGAGTTACTTAAGTCCATTTATGGACTAAAGCAAGCATCTAGGTCATGGAATATTAGATTCGATGAAACTGTGAAAAGCTTCGGCTTTGAACAGTCAATAGATGAGCCTTGTGTTTACAAGTTAATACACGAAGGCAAAGTTGTGTTTCTGGTACTATATGTCGATGATATACTACTCATTGGTAATGGCGTGGGTAAGTTATCTGAGGCTAAGGTCTGGCTGGCAAAGCAATTCGATATGAAGGATCTAGGAGAAGCCGCGTACATTTTGGGGATCCAAATCTTTCGAGATAGGAAAAACCGGACCCTGTCGCTCTCTCAAGCATCTTATATTGATAAGAATCCAAGAAGGGTCAAACACCCTTTAGGCATGGAGTTTCACTCTCTAAGGACCAGTCTCCCAAGACTGCACAAGAGATTGAAGACATGAGGAAAATTCCTTACGCCTCTGCCGTAGGAAGCCTTATGTAGGCTATGCTTTGCACTAGACCTGACATCTGTTTCGCCGTTGGCGTAGTTAGCTGTTTCCAATCCAACCCTGGACCCGAGCACTGGATTGCTGTTAAGCATGTTCTTAAGTATCTTCGAAGAACTAGGAACTTGATGCTTACATACTCAGGTACTGACATGACTATGACGAGATATACCGAGTTCGATTTTCAAGCGGATAAGGATTCCAGGAAATCCACTTCGGGATCTGTGTTCATCCTTAATGATGGAGCTGTAGTGTGGAGGAGTATTAAGCATTCTTGCATTGCTGACTCCACCATGGAAGCAGAATATGTGGCTGCTTGTGAAGCATCCAAAGAGGCTGTATGGCTTAGAAAATTCCTTAAGTATTTGGAAGTTGTTCCAAACGTCGACGAGCCCATGACCCTTTATTGTGATAATAGTGGGGCTGTCGCTAACTCAAAGGAACCTCGAAGCCATAAGCGCTCTAAGCATATTGAGAGGAAATACCATTTGATTCGAGAGATCGTGCAGCGCGGAGACGTGGAAATGAAGAAGATCTCAACGGTGGACAACCTAGCAGATCCATTCACAAAGGCCCTAGCGAACAAGGTCTTCGACCAACATCGAGAGGGATTAGGCATGAAAGACTACACACATCTTCTTTGAGTCAAGTGGGAGTTTGTTGTCAATGGTGCCCACAAGAAGAGTTGTAATCTTTATTTTGTACATTTGATGTAATAAAGTCTCATGAAGACTCTTGCTTGTAATTGCCTATTCATTTAATAATAAAGTTGAAACGTTCATTCATTCTTTCTTTGTTTGAAGCTTTATGATAAAACCTTAGTATTTTAGTCCATAAACAAACTTACCAACTTACGAAGAGACAAATGTAGATTTGCATGAACAAACTCTTCGTAGTTTGCTTAAAACGATATATTCGCAATCTTAGGGTCAAAGGACTATTGACCTCAGTACGATTGTTAGAAAAATCTATGATGTCTGGTTATGAGGCATTGAGAGTTGGAGACTCTATAGTTCTTCTAGGTATCTTCCGAAGGTACTGAATTGACCAGTGCACTTCTAGAGACAAGATAAGAACAAACCATTTAACCTCTTATGTCTCGAAGTCACTACGTATGAATTGCATCATGCTTACCTTAATCCTGAAATGAGACATGCCATTTCACAGCTTAGTATTCTCATTTGAGAAAGTCAGAGTTCGGACTCACTATGTGATTCCGAACAGGGCCTATTGGTGAAATACTAAGTTGTGAGAATGTCATGAGTAACTTTGTGAAGTTCTCATAGATATGGAATTCATGTACAAGATTGCTGAAATGCAATGTATGTCACCTCATGCTTTGTTCCTTGGAGTGTGAATAAATGAACTGGCCAGTGTCCAAATTGAGTCCTGACACTTTTGGATGAAACAATGTGACTTGTTAGCTCCTCGTCAATACATTGTTTCTAACTTATTCACAAGCGACAAAGGAGTTGAGGAAATAACAGCTAGAAGGGTAAAATGGTAATTTAGTAAATCCCGACTAGCTGATGACATTCATGAAGGGTAAACATAGATAATATTCAGTGGATCCGCTCATCATAATTAGGTTGAATTCTTGAGTAGAAAATAAATTCATTTGAACCGAGAGATTTTCAGTGTCAACTCTTTAGTGGAGTCAGTTGGCATTAAGCTAAACTTGGAAAAGGTTTGTGAATTTTTGAGTCCAAGTGTTTAGCTCAAGCTTTGTTCATTTGGGTCCATGAGGTCACTGTTACGAATCACATCGAGTAGGAATAGTTAAACTGGAAGCTAAGTCAAAACAAGAACGAAAATTGTAAAAAGGGTATTTTTGTCTTTTGAGACATAGGATGAAATGAATGTCAATAAATTTTTGACAAGGTCATTTGATGAAATGCATCACTCGGCCAATACTAGTCTTATTGGGCCTTGTGGATTAATTTCATTTCATAAGAATTTTATTGAAAATTCTTAATGGGCCTTTTTCATGTTGTCCTGAATAAATGAAAAAGCTTCTAGAAGCCTTTTCTAGACAATATGGGCGCCTACCCTATAGAGAAATAGGAGAGATTATTTTGTGCATAAATGTATCAAGATACTTGCCAAAAGAAAAAGAGGAAACAAATTTCCTCTAGAAGGAAAGCACAACTTCGGCCAAGAGAGAGTCAAAGCAAGGCATGGAACAAAATAGGAAACAAATCCAAGGTTTATTGAAGCCTATGTTGGCCGTGTGACTCAATAAAGGAAATAGGGAAATTGGCTCATGAATATGTGATATTCTATAGAAGAGGAAACTACCTTATAGAAGGTGAGACCTCTCCTATAAATAGGAGCCTCATTTCCTCACATTTCATTCATCCAAGTTTAAGAGATTTGAGAGACTCTCTCTCTAGAACTTTGGCCGAAATCCTCTCTCTCTCTCTAGTTTATTTTCGATTTTTTGCTTTGGCACCTAGGTCCTCACTTGACCTAGAGTTTAGCTCTGCGACTTCGAGACTCGTTCTTAAGTCGTAGTGTTTAAAAGTGCCCACTCACTAATTCCTTTTCTCTCGAGTGATTTAGTGATAGAAACTTTCGTGGTTGCTCGAGGTGCCGAGGAAAGAAAGAGAGACGTGCTGCGAGGGGAGACGAGCGTTGCAACTTTCTAAGAGCTTCTCAAAGATCAAGCTTCAAGAAAGGTTAGTAAACTTCTTAGCTCATAATAGTTTTTAATTACATGTACTTGCTCTTTTGTCTAGGTTAGTAAAAAACCGTTTTTACTTATAAAAGAAAATTTTTAAAATTCCGCCGCTTACCGAAGCGTTAATTATTTTCTTAAACCCTAGATCGATTCCAACATCATTTACTTATAAAAGGAGATTTTTTGCGGCCTTCTCTTGAGGGAGTAGATTATCATTTTGTTTGTAACACCTTTGGATTTTATCAAATGTTAAAAACTTAAATCCTAAGCCAAAGACTAATATAAAACTTGTTTCAACTTCAGCAAGATGTCTCCCAAACATCTCTCAACCATCCTTTCCTCAAAATAAACTCGAAACCAATAACTACGTAACCTTAATTTCATCCTTACCATTAACAAGCACAAATGGGTACTCACCACCCCGTGTCCTCCTCAAAGGAATGATGATTCTACTAAAGAGGACAAAGACGCCTTGGCGGCCTGGCTCCGCTCCGATGAAGTTGTGAGGTGCTATATCTTAGCATCTATGAACAATGTGTTGAAACAGCAACCACGTGACATTGAGACAATCGCTGACATGCTCTACAATCTCCATGAGATGTTTGGAGGGCAAGGGCGTCTGGCCAGACAAGCAGTTAGACGGTTTATGAACTGTCGCATGAAGGCTGGGACTCTTGTCAGGGACCATATGATGCTGATCATTAGTTACCTGAATGAGATGGAAATCTTAGGTTCCGAAATTGATGGGGAGACCAAAATAGATATGATCTTGGAAACTCACCTCGAATCTTTCGATACCTTCAAGCTGAACTACTCCATGAACAAACTAGAGTACACTGTTATCGAGCTAATGAAGGAGCTTCACATTGCTGAAGGTCTCACTAAGAGAAAGAGGAACCAAGGAGAGGCATATGCTACTGAGCACAATGTTGGAATTGATCTAGGGTTTAAGAAAAAGTTAAACGCTTCTTTAAGCGGCGGAATTTTAAAAATTTTCTTTTTCAAGTAAAACAGTTTTTACTAACCTAGACAAAGTGCAAGTACATGTAAATAAAAACTAATATGAGCATAATAAATTTACTAACCTCTTTAGAAGCTTGAACGTTGATGAGCCTTCGGAAGGTTGAAAATGTTCGTCTCCCTCGCAGCACGTCTCTCGTTCTTTCCTCGGCAACTCGAGCAACCACGAAAGTTTCTATCACTAAATCACTCAAAATAAAAGGAATTAGTGAGTGGGCACTTTTAAACACTACGACTTAAGAATGAGTCTTGAAGTCGCAGAGCTAAACTCTAGGTCAAATGAGGATCTAGGTGCCAAAACAATAAAACGAAATTGAAGAGAGAGAGAGAGAGAGGATCGGCCAAGCTAGAGAGAGAAGCTCTCAAATCTCTAGAACTTGGGATGAATGAAATGTGTGGAATGAGGCTCCTATTTATAGGACAGGTCTCACCTTCAATTAGGTAGTTTCCTCTTCTATATAATATCACAAATTCATGAGCCAATTTCCCTTTTCCTTCATAGAGGTGCGCGGCCAAGACAAAACAAGTAAGTCCTTGGATTTGTTTCCTCTTTTGTTTGCTTCTCTCTTGACTCCTCTTGGCCGATTCTTTTGTTCCTCTTAGAGGAAATTTGTTTCCTCTTTTTCTTTTGGCAAGTATCTTGATACATTTATGCACAAAATAATCTCTCTTTCTCTTGGGTGTTTGGGCGCCCAACATCACTCTAGAAGGAGCTTCTAGAAGCTTCTTCATTTGTTCATGACATCATGAGAAAGACCCATTAAGAATTTTCAATAAAATTCTTATGAAATGAAATTAATCCACAAGGCCCAATGATCAAGTCATGGCCGAGTGTTATTGAGTCATCAAATGACCTTGTCAAAATATTTATTGACATTCATTTCATCCTATGTCTCAAAAGAAAAAAAATACCCTTTTCACTATTTTCGTTCTTGTTTTGACTTAGCTTCCAGTTTAACTATTCCTAATCGATGTGATTCATGACAGTGACCTCATGGATCCAAATGAACAAAGCTTGAGCTAAAATACTTGGACTCAAATGTTCACAAACCTTTTCCAAGTTTAGCTTAATGTCAACTGACTCCACTAAAGAGTTGACACTGAAAATCTCTCGGTTCAAATGAATTTATTTTATACTCAAGAATTCAACCTAATTGTAATGAGTGGATCCACAGAATATTATCAGTGTTTACCCTTCATGAATATCATCAACTATTCGGGATTTACAAAATTACCATTTTACCCTTCTAGCTGTCATTTCCTCAACTCCTTTGTCGCTTGTGAATAAGTTAGAAACAATGTATTGACGAGGAGCTAACAAGTCACATTGTTTCATTCAAAAGAGTCAAGACTCAATTTGGACACTGGCCAGTTCATTTATTCACACTCCAAGGAACAAAGCATGAGGTGATATACATTGCATTTCAGCAATCTTGTACATGAATTCCATATCTATGAGAACTTCACAAAGTTACTCATGACATACTCACAACTTAGTACTTCACCAATAGGCCTTGTTCGGAATCACATAGTGAGTCCGAACTCTGACTTTCTCAAATGAGAATACTAAGGTGTGAAATGACATGTCTCATTTCAGGATTAAGGTAAGCACGATGCAATTCATACGTAGTGACTTCGAGACATAAGAGGTTAAATGGTTTGTTCTTATCTTGTCTCTAGAAGTGCACTGGTCAATTCAGTACCTTCGGAAGATACATAGAAGAACTATAGAGTCTGCAACTCTCAATGCTCATAACCAGACATCATAGATTCTTCTAACAATCATACTGAGATCAATAGTCCTTTGACCCTTAGATTACGAATATATCATTTTAAGCAAACTACGAAGAGTTTGTTCATGCAAATCTACATTTGTCTCTTCGTAAGTTGTTTAGTTTGTTTATGGACTAAAGACTAATGTTTTATCATAAAGGTTCAAACAGACACGGAAGAATGAATGAACGTTTCAACTTTTATTAATGAATAAGCAATTACAAGCAAGAGTCTTCTTGAGACTTTATTACATCAAATGTACAATATAAAGATTACAACTCTTCTTGTGGGCACCATTGACAACACACAAAGCCTCCGCCTCTGGATCTAAGAAGAGACCGCACAAAGCCGAAAAGAAGAACTGTCTTGCCCATCTCAAAGCAAAGGAACATAGTATTGTACTAATTACCGAAGCATGCGTAGTACCTGATAATTTATCAACGTGGATTCTTGACTCCGCTGCTACTAACTATAGTTGTTGTTCTTTGACTGGTTTCAAGAAAACCAAAAGCTTAGAGGAAGTCGACTTCTGTTTCAAATGGGGTGATGGGGGCCTATGTCTGCGAAGGCTGTGGGATCCATGACGCTTCCTTTTGAAGACCGCACTTTAAACTTGAATAATGTTTATTTCGTTCCTTCCTTTGGAAAGAACTTAATATCTGTGGCTCGTCTTCTTGAGCAAGATTATTGTTTAAAGTTCATTAAGAATGGAATTCGTATTTCATTTCCTGATAATTTTTTTGTCACTGATGCATGTATGAAGAATGCTCTTTTTTACATTTATCCCACTCAATCTTCTCTTTTAGACACTGAATTAGATATATATCTAGTTAGGGAGCCAACATATCTCTGGCACTTAGACTTGGTCATATCAGTCTAGACAGGATTAAGAGACTTGTGAGGGACGGTCCACTCCAAGCCTCTGCAATAGGTTCACTACCAACTTGTGAATATTGCATAGAAGGAAAAATGACTAAACGACCCTTCTCCGATAAGGGTCGAAAAGCCATTGCGTTGCTGGAACTAGTACATTCTGATGTATGTGGTCCGCTCAGTCAACATGCATATGGAAGATACGAATACTTCGTTATCTTCACTGATGATTACTCAAGATACTGTTTTGTCTATTTGCTCAAATACAAATCCGAGACCTTTAACGAATTTAAGGTCTTTAGGGCTTTAGTGGAAAAGCAAACTAGCAAAGTGATCAAAACCCTTCGATCCGATCGAGGTGGTGAGTGTATGTCTGAAGAGTTCAATGACTTTCTTAAAGAAGAAGGTATCGCTTCTCAGCTTACCGCAACTGGCACACCTCAACAAAACGGAGTGTAAGAGAGAAGAAACCGAACTCTTATGGAGATGGTTAGATCAATGATGAGTTACTCATCACTCCCTATTTCATTTTAGGGATATGCCCTCGAAACAGCCGCTTACATTCTGAACCAAGTTCCATCTAAAATGGTTCACGGTACTCCTTATGAATGATGGACTGGCCGTAAAGTAAATCTTGGCCGGATCAAAATTTGGGGTTGCCCTGCACACGTGCTGAGGCAAAAGACTAGCAAGTTGGCTAGTAGATCAGAATTGTGTCTGTTTGTTGGATATCCAAAGGAAACCAAAGGTTTCACATTCTATAGTCCCGAGGACGATAAGACTTTCGTTAGCACGAATGCACATTTCCTTGAGGAGGACTTTATGAAAGATGTAAAACCTAGAAGAAAAATTGTGCTTGAATAAAAGTTGCGTGAGGAAGCTTCTACCTCATCTGTAAGAACTGTTCTTACCCAAACTAAAACACAACCTAACTCATTAGAATCTCATCAAGTAGTACTTTGATGTAGTGGGAGGGCTACTCAAAAGCCTGACAGGTACATGTCCTATGGAGACACTCTCGTAGCCATCTCCGACATGGATGACCCTGTTTTCTATAGCCAAGCGATGGCTTGTTCTGAATCAAACCTTTGGCTTGACGCCATGAAAGTTCAAATGCACTCGATGTATGTCAACAAAGTCAGGAAACTTGTAGACCTTCGTGAGGGGATTAAAGCCGTAGGGTGTAAGTGGATATACAAGAAGAAAAGGGGTCTTGATGGGAACGTCGAGACGTTCAAAGCACGACTAGTGGCTAAGGGTTATACCAAAAAAGAAGGGATTGACTATGAAGAAACCTTCTCGCCAGTTGCAATGCTGAAATCCATCTCCACACTTCTATTTATAGCTGCAACTCTCGAATATGAGATCTGGAAAATGGATGTCAAAATTGCCTTCCTGAATGGAAATCTTGACGAGCGCATTTTGTTGTCGCACAAAAATTAACAACTATTTATTACCTCAGGCGGTTCGATCCAAGGCCAGACCAAGTGATCGCACCCGAGCCAAGAATGTTAACTCGAAAGTCTCGAGCCAGGTTTTCTCCGATCAACCCGCCTCTCGGGAGAGGAAATGGGTGACGAGGAGGAGTGACCGTGCCTTGGGTGTCGGCTGCCTATGTACCCGTGCGAGGGATCAGGTCAGAACGTAGTTCAGGCGTGTAAGACGCAGTATGAGGCGTACAACCTTGGTGGAGAAGCGTACTCGACGAAGGAGACGGGGCACGAGGAGTCCTCGGTGGCGTCTCAGAACCTCGGAGAACGCGCAAGGGGAACTCTAGTCGAGAACCCTAGGGGCGTGGTTTAGCATCGGGGGGCGTTCGGTCAGAGGGAGCGACGTCCGGGAAGTTCCCGTGAGTGCTTCGGAACCTCTGAGAACGAGAGAGAGTTGCGAGAATACTTCAGGCCAAATATGGCATCAAGAGAAGCAGAGGAGAGTGAGAAATCGAGCGTATCGATAGGAGATGAAGGGATGGCTTCCTCCTCAGTGAGAGGGGGTTTATATAGGTGTTTGGGTACCCTAAGGGGGTCCTTAGTCGCCCATGTGGGACTGGGGGCGCGCACCTTTCCAAGAGGAGGCGCACAAGGGGCAGCGGAGCACCACGGGTGGCGCGCAACCCGCGGCGCGCGGTCTGCGCCGCTGTGCGTGGCGCGACCCTGCCCGGGCGCGCGGTAGGCAGCGCCTTCGTGGGTTTGTCGCGACCGTCATCCTTCCGAGCCCGTTAAGCTATTGTGGGCTTTGCATTTTGGGGTTGTGACATGAATGTAGCTACTTGACGGATAGAATCCGAGTCGAGGCTCGACTCGAAGAGCGAAGCTCGACTCGAGGAGAATGACTCAAGGCTCGACTCGAGGAGACTGACTCAAGGCTCGACTCGAGGAGCGAAGCTCGACTCGAGGAGTCTGACTGAAGGCTCAACTCGACGAGCGAGGCTCGACTCGAGGAGACTGAATCAAGTCTCAACCCGAGGGGCGAGGCTCGACTCGAGGAGCCGACTCAAGTCTCGACTCGAGGGGCTAGGCTCGACTCAAGGAGTCAAGAGTTTGGGCGAGGGCTTGAAGGCTTGCCACTCTTTGGGACCTCCGGCCTGACCATCGGCCCTTTGAGCGACGTGTCTTCTTGGCGTCTCGGGTTTCCGAAAACGACCGACAACATTAGCCCCCCAAGTTCGACGCTCGGGAGGTTCCCGGCGATGAACTTTTTGTCTTTCCCGTTGGGTTTTTTAGGATAATATTTTTAAAATCCCGTCGCCCGGGGAAATTTTTTTTTTTTGTAGCCGCGCGGTGCGCGCCCTGGGTGGCGCGGCGCGCGGTCTTGGCGAGCGGCGCCCCCCGTGCGCGGGGCTGGTTCGCTTCGCGCGGGATTTGGACTCCTACCCCCCTAGGTGTGTATAAATAAGTCCCCCCCTCTCTCCTATTCCTCCACTTTATTTTTTCTCTCTTTCTCTACACTTGTTTCTTTTCTACGCTTGCATTATGGATGTTCCTTCCCTTTTCTCAACTGAGAGTCCCGATATTGATTTCTGTCTCTTGTTTCTGGATTCTGAACATGTAGAGGATGATCTGTTTGCGGGATTAGGGGAGGTTCCTCTGCACGTGGAAGAGAATCCAAGCGGAGTAGAGCAGTGGCTTGAAGAACGCGAGTTGGGCGTGACTGTGCTTCAGGAGGGGTGCGTGCCAACTTGTCGCGGCACAAGCGGGGAGGTCGATCATCCCGCGTCCGGGATCCTGCTCCTCTCCTTGAGATCAACTTGGTCGGCGAGGGGGCTCGCGACAAGACCTGCCTCGACGCGCCAAAGTCCGAGTTGGACTCTCATGGCACGTCGGGCGATATTGCGAACGTGGATGAAGCGACTCCGCTAGAGTCGGTCCTCGACGAGATTGACTGCGTGGATGATTTTGGCCCCGAGTCTGAAGATCCCGGAGGCGATTCAGAGACATGTCCGGGGGCTGAAGGCCTCGCACCGGAGCGTCCCGAAGGGCCGTCAGCGGTTGCCGCGGCTGTGCTGGAGGGCGGAGGCCCTTCCGTGGAGCCAGGGGGTTCTCAGCCCGAGACCCCTGACGCAGAGGCGATAGTATCGGCAAGGTCGCTTGCTAGGACAGAGTGGTATCCCGAGGAGGGCTTTGCTGCTCCCGAGGGCTTCGATTGTTCGGGGGTCGATGCTTCGAGCTCGCTTACCTACCGAACATTCATCGGTCACAAAGAGGCATTCGCCATTCCATCGTCCGTGGCGCTCCTCCGTCCCTTACAGGGCGACTGTCCCTTCCGTCCTCGCCGTGGATTTGCCGCAGTTTTGGTCGCGAGTCTCAACTGCGGGTTGCGGCTGCCGTTCCAACCCATCGTCCAGTAGCTCCTCGCACGACTGGGGGTGCATGCTTGTCAGATGAGGCTGGCGTTTTACCGCATTGTGGCGATGTGCCACATGGAGGGGCGTTGCCAGGCCGAGCGGGTGATGACCGTGAGTGACTTTAGCAATCTCATCGCGGTCGTCCCTGCGCCCGGGCAGCCTGGTTTCTTCATGGCCCGCGATCGCCGGAACACTAAGCTGATCACAGACTCGGAGAAGCGTAATCAAAGACCGTGGGTGTGGGTCTCGGTGGAGGCCTTTGGTGACGCGCCGCTTCGGTTTGGTCCCTTGGCCGAGTTTTCTGCTGACGGGGGCCGATGATCTCGACTTCGTGAAGGAGATCCGGGGAATGTCGGAGGCTCGGAAGGCTGTCGAACTATTTTTTTCGCCTGAGCTGATGGCTTCCACTGGGTGGTTCCCGCCCTTTCCTCCTGGCCTTGGTGACAGTCAGCGGACCGAGAGTGCTCTCAGCGCCGTGTCATCTCCCTCGAGCAGCGGTCTTCCAGGTATTTCGACTTTCGCTCTTTCTGTTTTTTGCTTTTAGTTTAGGGTTTTGATTTTTTCGCTTTTGTAGCCTCCTCGGCTAGGGTGAGGGCTCGAGCGCGCTTAGCGAAGGCTTCCTGGGACCCGAAGTCGTTGGTGGCGGTCCGTTCTCGGATTGCCACGCGGAACGGTCGAGAGAGACCCGATTCCGGTCATCCGACAGAGAGCGGGCCTTGCGCTTCTTTGAAGCGACCCTCTTCCTCGGCTCTACCAGACACGTCTTCGGACTCAAAGCGCATAAACTCGACGGTCGACGTGGAGGCCACGGAGGTTAGGGGGGAATGTTCCCTGGGTCTCGCTCAATCTTCGATGAAGATGTGGAAGAGCGTCGTGGCCAGCAGCGACGTGGAGTTTTTCCGTCACGGCGTTTCTGACGCTCAGAGAGTGAGTTTCTCATGCCTTGTTTGTTTTAGGGCTTTGTCTTTTACTGAATTTTCTTTTTGCCTTCTCAGGTGCTTGCTCGAGCGACCCGAGGTGAAAAGATCCTTCACGACCTCATCAGATGGATGAGCCTTGCCCAAGAGGAGCTTCCTCAAGCGAAGTCTCAGCTGGCCCGTGCCGAGCGAGGTTCTTAGTCAAAGGCAGAGTTTGCGAGTCTCCGCGAGCAGCTCCAAGAGGCTCGCGTGGAATTGGGAGTTACCCGTAGCAAATGCGAACGTGCTCAGTCGGTGGTGGCGAAGATGGCTGAGGAGCTAACGACGGAACGTTAAGCTCTCAAAGTGGCGACTCGATCGACGGAGGTCTTCCGGAGCGAGGTGCGGGACCTTCGACGCCAGTTGGAATCACGCACAGAAGAAGTAGGCATTCTTCAGGGTCATCTTACATCGAGCCAAGCTGCCCGTGTTTGAGCGGAGCGTGAGCGCGACTCCTTGGCGGAGGAGGTGGCTCGGGTCACCGCGGAGAAAGCCGCGGCGGAACAGCTCGCGTCCGACCTTCAAGACGACTTCGATGTCAGAGTCGAGGAGGCAAGACACGCGGTGGCGGTGGAGTGTCGGGACGCCACAGCTACCGAGAATGTTTCTCGGGGGGTCACCTTCCACTTCTTCGACTCGTTGTTCCCACCACTCGACGGGGCCGATCTCGTAGGCGACGATCTCGCCGAGTGACATTTTTTCTTTATTATTTTTCTCGTGCAAGTGTTTAGCGCACACTCTCTTTTAGGTTTTTCCATTCAGCGCACTTGTTTTAGCGCTTGCTTACTAGGATTTTTCCCTTCAGCGCACTTGTCTTAGCGCATGCTTTCTAGGATTTTTGGGGCAGTTGCCCTTTTCCTTTGTGAGATATTATTTATTTTTATGAACGTTTTCGCTCATTCATTTTATATGGCGTGTTTAGATAGGCAAGTGTTTGTGTCAATGGTCTTGTCAATTCTTTTACCTCAACAGGATACCTCTTCAGACGAGCCTGTCGCTTGGATGGTTTACGTTCTGTAAGTTTTTTCAACTGCGAGTCAGCCATGCTACGTAGGTACCTTACGTGTGCCGGATTGTGCCACGTAGATGTCTCAGGTCGCGCAATGTAGGCGTCCTGGTTGCACCATGTAGGCGTCTTAGGCTCGCCACGTAGGCGTCTTAGGTGCGCCATGTAGGCGTCTTAGGTTGCGCCATGAAGGCATCTTAAGTGCGTCATGTAGGCGTCTTAGTTGCACCATGTAGGCGTCTTACGTGCGTCATGTAGGCGTCTTAGTTGCGCCATGTAGACGTCTTAAGTGCGCCATGTAGGCGTCTTAGTTGCGTCATGTAGGCGTCTTAAGTGCGCCATGTAGGCGTCTTAGGTGCGCCATGTAGGCGTCTTAGGTACGCCGTGTAGGCGTCTTAGGTGCGCCCTGTAGGCGTCTTAGGTTGCGCCATGTAGGCGTCTTAAGTGCGCCATGTAGGCGTTTGGTTGCGCCATGTAGGCGTCTTAAGTGCGCCATGTAGGCGTCTTAGTTGCGCCATCTAGGCGTCTTAAGTGCGCCATGTAGGCTTCTTAGTTGTGCCATGAAGGCGTCTTAAGTTGCGCCATGTAGGCGTCTTAGGTGCGTCTCGAGAGACGACTTGGTTGCGCCATGTAGGCGTCTTACGTCCGCCATGTAGGCATCTTAGGTGCGCGATGTAGGCGTCTTAAGTGCGCCATGTAGGCGTCTTAGGTACGCCATGTAGGCGTCTTAGGTTGTGCCATGAAGGCGTCTTAAGTGCGCCATGTAGGCGTCTTAGGTTGCGCCATGTAGGCGTCTTAAGTGCGCCATGTAGGCGTCTTGGTTGCGCCATGTAGGCGTCTTAAGTGTGCCATGTAGGCATCTTAGTTGCGCCATCTAGGCATCTTAAGTGCGCCATGTAGGTGTCTTAGTTGTGCCATGAAGGCGTCTTAAGTTGCGCCATGTAGGCGTCTTAGGTGCGTCTCGAGAGACGACTTGGTTGCGCCATGTAGGCGTCTTACGTGCGCCATGTAGGCGTCTTAGGTGCGCCATGTAGGCGTCTTAGGTGCGCCATGTAGGTGTCTTAGGTGCGCCATGTAGGCGTCTTAGTTGCGCCATGTATGCGTCTTACGTGCGTCATGTAGGCGTCTTAGTTGCGTCATGTAGGCGTCTTAGTTGCGCCATGTATGCGTCTTACGTGCGCCATGTAGGCGTCTTAGTTACGCCGTGTAGGCGTCTTAGGTACGCCGTGTAGGCGTCTTAGGTGCGCCCTGTAGGCGTCTTAGGTTGCGCCATGTAGGCGTCTTAAGTGCGCCATGTAGGCGTTTGGTTGCGCCATGTAGGCGTGTTAAGTGCGCCATGTAGGCGTCTTAGTTGCGCCATCTAGGCGTCTTAAGTGCGCCATGTAGGCGTCTTAGTTGTGCCATGAAGGCGTCTTAAGTTGCGCCATGTAGGCGTCTTAGGTGCGTCTCGAGAGACGACTTGGTTGCGCCATGTAGGCGTCTTACGTGCGCCATGTAGGCGTCTTAGGTGCGCCATGTAGGCGTCTTAGGTGCGCCATGTAGGCGTCTTAGGTTGCGCCATGTAGGCGTCTTAAGTGCGCCATGTAGGCGTCTTTGTTGCGCCATGTAGGCGTCTTAAGTGCGCCACGTAGGCGTCTTAGGTGCGTCTCGAGAGACGACTTGGTTGCGCCATGTAGGCATCTTACGTGCGCCATGTACGCGTCTTAGGTGCGCCATGTAGGCATCTTAGGTGCGCCATGTAGGCGTCTCAGGTTACGCCATGTAGGCGTCTTAGTTGCGCCATGTAGGCGTCTTAAGTGCGCCATGTAGGCGTCTTAGTGGCGCCATGTAGGTGTCTTTAGTGTGCCATGTAGGCGTCTTAGGTGTGCCATGTAGGCGTCTTAAGTTGCGCCATGTAGGCGTCTTAGGTGCGTCTCGAGAGACGACTTGGTTGTGCCATGTAGGCGTCTTACGTGCGCCTTGTAGGCGTCTTAGGTGCGCCATGTAGGCATGTTAAGTTGCGCCATGTAGGCGTCTTATAAATTTTTTGGTGGAGCGTGTTCTTTTGAGGGTTTCCTTACCATCGCTAGCCCCCCCAAGATTTAGAGTTATAAGTTTAATTTTTGATAACCAGAAAACTTGCACAAAACGAGATTTGAAACGGAAAACTCGAGTTTTATTACGTTTGCAAAAAATTCGCGAGAAATTTGAAATCTTAAAACATTGGCTCGTAGGCCTTATTGAAAATGGGAAATAAAAGCGATAAAAACGTGGGGAACGCTAGCTACTGGTAGTACTGCCTCAAGTGTTCCGCATTCCACGGGTGGCGAATTGGAGTTCCGTCTGTGTGCTCGATGTAGTATGTCCCGTCGTGAATGACTTTGCGGACTCTATAGGGACCTTCCCAGTTCGGGCCTAGGACGCCGGCGCCTTGGACTTGTGTATTCTGGAAAACTCGTCTAAGTACGAGGCTTCCGACGGCAAAGGTTCGCCTTTTGATCTTGGAGTTGTAGTATCTTTCGACCTTGCGCTTCTGTGCGGTGAGGCGTCTGAATGCTTCCGATCTCTTTTCGTCGATCAAATCCAACTCTAGGCGCATAGCCTCGTCGTTGTTTGCTTCATCGAATGTGTCGATTCGGAACGTGGGTATCTCGGTTTCGATTGGAACCACGGCCTCGACCCCATACGCGAGGGAGAATGGCGTTTCGTCGGTGGCGTTTCGTGTGGTCATCCTGTAAGCCCATAGGACGAATGGCAATTCCTCGGCCCTGGCGCCCTTTCTATCTTCGAGCTGCTTTTTAAGATTGCCCTTGATAGTCTTGTTGACTGCTTCGACCTGGCCGTTGGCCTGAGGGTGACGCGGCGAGGAGAACGTCTTGCTGATCATTAGCTGATCGCAGATATCTCTTACTCGCGCGTTGTCGAATTGGGCGCCATTGTCGGTCACGATCGAGGCGGGGATACCGTGCCTGCATATGATACTTTTCTAGATGAAGTTTGTCGTGTTTGCTTTAGTTATTCTGGCAAGCGGCTCGGCCTCTACCCACTTAGTGAAGTAGTCAATGGCGATAATGGCATATTCGTATTGCCTTGGCGCTCTAGGGAGCTTGCCAATGATGTCCACGCCCCATTTAGCAAAGGGACGTGGGACAACGATGCTGCTTAATGGGGTCGGAGGCTGTCGCGGAATTTCCGCGAAGCGCTGGCATTTTTCGCAACGCCTTGCCCATTCGCAAGCATCTCACTTCATGGTAGGCCAGAAATAGCCTTGCTTAAGCGCTTTGAGCGCGAGGGAAGTTCCAGCGGCATGGTTCCCACAGATGCCCTCATGAATTTCGTGGAGGACCTTGGTCGACTCAACGCTATTGAGGCATCGGAGCAGCGGTGTTGAGTAACCGCGCTTATATAGTATGCATTCTCGAAGCGTGTATTTGGATGATAAGGCCCTACCTTATCGACTTCTTTGCGGTCTTCGGGGAGTTCCCCTCTTCGCAGAAACTCGACAATCGAGTCCATCCAAGTAGGCTGAGATGCCACCTCTATGGTCCCGATTTCATCTAGGGAGATGGATGGCTGTGGGAGAAATTCAATGGGTACGATCCCCAATCCGTCTTTGTCGATGCCAGATCCAAGGCGAGCAAGTGCGTCAGCCTCTGAATTTTGTTCTCTCGGGATTTGGTGAATCTCGAACCAAGAGAAGGCATCGAGTTTGGAGTTTGTCTTAGCCAGGTACGCAACCATATTAGGTTCTTTGGCGGTGCAATCTCCTTTTACCAGGTTTACGATCAACTGCGAGTCGCAGTGTATTCGCAGGTTATGGGAGCCGAGCTTCTGAGCTAGCTCTATCCCCACAATGAGCGCCTCATATTCGGCTTCATTGTTGGAGGCCTGGAAGCCGTAGTGCAGGGCGTAACGCAACTTTTCCCCATCGGGGTTAATCGGGACTATTCCGGTGCCAGCCCCCCGAGCGTTAGATGGTCCGTCTACGTACAACTCCCAGATGGGACCCGTCGCGTCAACCTTTCTTTTCTGAGTTAATGCGTCATCGTTTAGGTCATTTTCTGCTCTTCTCATATCGGGAGTATAGGAGAATTATGCCACAAAGTCGGCTAAGGCCTGCCCCTTTATAATCGTTCTTGGGTGGAACTCAATCCCGTACTCGCTCAATTCTTGGGACCAGATCGCCATGCGAGTAGATGTTCCCTTTTGAAGAGCTTTACCGATCGGATGCTCGGTTCGCACCGCGATTGGGTAAGCTTGGAAATACGGACGTAGCTTCTTAGCTGCCGTTACGAGAGCCAGAGAAAGTTTCTCTATCTCGGTGTAGCACGTTTCCCCACTGAGTAAGGCTTTGCTCACGTAGTAGACCGGCCATTGGACCTTGTCTTCTTCGCGGACAAGAACAGCACTTACACCTCTTTTAGAGACGGCGAGATATACGTATAGCATCTCGCCCTCTCTTGGTTTAGAGAGGAATGGTGGGGACCCAAAGTAAGCCTTCATTTCCTGGAAGGCATCTTCGCATTCGTCCGTCCACTCAAAGCCGTTCGTCTTCTTTAGAGCTTTGAAGAACAGTTGACACTTGTCGGTGGATTTAGACACGAAGCGTGTCAGAGCGGCAACCCGATCGGTCAGGCTCTGCACCTCTTTGACCCGTCTTCGAGATTTCATTTCAAGGAGTGCCTTGATTTTTTCGGGATTCGCCTCTATCCCTCGTCGGCTGACGATGTATCCGAGGAATTTCCTGGATTCAACCCCGAACACGCATTTGTTGGGATTGAGTTTCATTTTATATCGGCGGAGGATCGTGAACATCTCCCTTAGGTCGTGTACGTGATTGGTTTCCAGTAGGCTTTTAACGAGCATGTCGTCCACGTACACCTCCATTGTCTTGTCGATTTGATCAGCGAAGCTCCGATTTACCAAGCGCTGGTATGTTGCTCCCGCGTTCTTAAGGCCGAAAGGCATGGCCTTATAACAATAGAGACCTCGCTCGGTGACAAAGGTTGTATTGATTTGATCGGGCTCGTGCATCCGAATTTGGATGTAGCCCGAATAGGCATCCATGAAGCTGAGAAGCTCATGGCCAGACGTGGCGTCCACCAGTTGTTCGATACGCGGGAGTGGAAAGCAGTCCTTTGGGCAGGCTTTGTTAAGATCTTTGTAGTCTATACAAATTCGCCACTTCCCATTAGGCTTTTTCACCATTACCACGTTGGCGACCCACTTGGGGTACTTAGCCTCTCGGATGAAGTTTGCGGTGATGAGTTTCTCGACCTCTTCATTTATGGCTAGGTATCGTTCTGGGTTGAACATTCGTCTAGCCTGCACCTTTTCGGCGACCTTTGGGTCGTTGTTCAATCGGTGCAGTATTACCTCGGGATCAATTCCAGGCATGTCCGCATGAGTCTATGCAAAAACATCCTTGAACTCTCTGAGGAAGGAAGTAAGCTGAGGTTTGATGGCGAGTGGAAGCCGGATGCTGACCTTTACAACTTGATCAGGCTTAGATTCGTCCAGGACGATTGGCACAAGATCGTCAGAGGTTTCCACGTTGAGTCTTTCGACTTCATCCTGGGGGTCAAGTTCTCCGAACTTCCTTGCGTCCCTTGGGTCGCATGGGTAATCGTCTTCCAGTTGGAAGATTGTGTTGATTGTTTTCCCATGGATTTACCATCAACTCCTTGCACGTAGCATATTCTGGCTTGGAATTGGTCTCCGGCCATAATGCCAATTCCCTCTTCGGTGGGGAATTTCACTAGTAGGTGATACGTGGAAGTGATTGCCCATAGCCGGTTCAACGTGGGTCGCCCGATGATTAAGTTATAGGGTGACTCCTGATCGACCACTAGGAATGAGACCATGTGAACGGCCTCAATTCTTCCAGGGGTCCCAAAGGTGACCGGCAGGTCGATGATGCCCTCGATCATAACCTTTTCCCCAGTGAACCCAAACAAGGGCGTTTGGGTTGGAGTTGGGCGCAACCCCCCGAGCTTCATGCGCTCTTGGGTGGACTTGAAAATTATGTCAGCAGCGCTGCCGTTGTCGATGAGAACCCTTTTCACCAAGTTATTGGCCACTTGGGCTTTGAGCACAATTGCGTCATTATGTGGATGCACAACTCGCTTGGCCTCTTCATTGGTGAAATACATCGTCTCGTGAGGCACGGACGGAGGTTCTTCATAAGTGAAGTTGACGTGCATAGCAGCGTCTTCCTGAGTTAAGGCCCTAAGGAATTTTTCCGTTGTCGGGCTGAATCTCCATCTTGTGGTCCCCCCAATATGGTGGTTACCATGTGGAGTTGTGGATTGGCGTTGGCAGCAGCCGCGATTCGGTCGTCAGAAGCGGCTGTTCCTCCTCCCTGACCAGACTGTTGTCTGTTCGTGGTGGGGCTCGCAGCGCTAATCATGCGTAACATGAACTCTTTCAGCTCACCCCGTTGGATCAAAGCCTCGATTTGCCTTTTAAGGTTGTAGCATTCGGAGGTCAAATGACCGTATTCCCGATGGAACTCACAATATCTAGATCGATCGCGAGTTTCGGGATCCTTTTTCATTGGAGCCGGGGGCGTGAACTTGTCACGTGCCAGACCCAGGATCCGTTCCGGCATCGTGTTCAATGGTGTGAACGACGAGTACCCTTTGAAGTTTTCCGCAAGTCGCGGTATCTGGGGTACAGGGGGTTGGTTATTAGAAACCTGATTTCCCTTGTTTCGTCTTTTACGAGGTTCGCCTTGCTCGTGGCTAGGTTCTTCTCAACGACGAGAGCTCTGATTGTTTCTCTTGCGGCCGTCGAGGTAATCTTCGACTCCCATGAAGGTCTTAGCTCGAGTCATTAGCTCGGCCATGGTGGAAGGGACACGGTCGACGACTGACTTGAGGAAGTCACTTGTGCGCAAGCCTTCTATGATAGCGGCAATTGCGTCACCGTCGTCAAAGCGGTCGACCTTGTTTGACTCTTCAGTGAATCGGGCGAGGTATCGTCTAAGAGACTCGCCACTCTCTTGCCTGATTGACCACATGTACATCTTGGTCTTCTTTTGGACCATAGATGTAGCGAACCGTGCTAGGAACATGTCCTTCAGGTCTTTGAACGAGTGGATGCTTCCTGGCCTTAAGTTCTTGAACCACTCAAAATCGGGTCCGGCGAGGGTCAAACTAAAAGCTTGGCACATGGCGCCAGGAGAAACACCCTGCATTGTCATCCAGGTTTCATAGTGCTGGATGTGGTAAGCAGGATCTGCTTTCCCATCATAGGGAGTGAGGTTCGGGAGTTTGAAATTCCCCGTACAAACCTCAGCCAATATCTGAGCTGTGAAAGGCGTGGAGTTCTCCTCAACGACCCCATAGGTGCTTCCACCTACTCCGCATTCTCGGAGATCTCGTACCTCATTCCAAAGATTGTGGATCATAGTGACCACATCGAGACCGGTTATCGGAGTGACCCCCTGTTCGGGAGGAGTCACCTGTCGCCTTTCGTTAGACCCCTGACCTGTGCGGCGGTTCCCGTTAATCGGGGCTGCCAGCAAAACGTTGGGTCTAGAGCTTAGTCGCTCTCTCAGATCATTGCCACGCCCAATGCATTGAGTAGTGAGGTGGTCCCTAAGATCAGGGTTGGTCGTACGGAGGCGCATGCTTCGTCTGCGACGGCGCGCTCTCCGCAACATTCTCCCTTTGACCTAGTCGGTCGAGGGCTGAACGTCGGGAGTTACCCTCTTGAGAAGCTGCCGGCGCGTCGTCTGTCCGGGGCAGGGGATTCGATGGACCGGCTCCAAACACGGCGGGGGGTCCCTCGTCCTTCGTGAGAGAAGTCTCGATATCCTCCGAATCACCAGTACCCTCGTAATCAAGGTCACGGTCGCGGATTTCCTCGTTGAGGTTCTTAGGATCCCCGTTGGGGATTACTGTGTCATGCGCAGGTTGCTTCGCAGCCAGTCGGTTGTGGTACCTTGCGTTCCTCGCCTTTAGCCGGCGGATACTCTCCTCCAACTCCATGATGCGGTTGTCCCTGCTATCAGGAGATGGAGATGGTGAGCGGGTCGAGCTCTCTTCATGGAGCGATTCTTCGTCACCATGCGCTCGGGAGCGCAAGAAGTACTTTTTGGTCCCAGTGACATTATCGGGCTTGTTAGCGCCCTCGGAACGTACGGGTGGTTGACTACTCATCTTTTCTCAAGTTCGAGAAAGTTGAGTGTGTAGAAGAAAAGAAGAAGATGGACAGAAGGGATTTCGGGCTGAACAGGTCGGGAAGCCCCCTCCTTCTAGCGCCAAAATGTTGTCGCACAACTTTCCCCGGACCAAGTGATCGCACCCGGGCCAAGAATGTGAACTCGAATGTCTCGAGCTAGGTTTTCTCCGATCAACCCGCATCTCGGGAGAGGAAAGGGGTGAGGAAGAGGAGTGACCGTGCCTTGGGTGTCGGCTGCCTACGTACCCGTGCGTGGGATCAGGTCAAAACGTAGTTCAGGCGTGTAAGACGCAGTATGAGGTGTAGAACCTTGGTGGAGAAGCGTACTCGATGAAGGAGACGTGGCACGAGGAGTCCTCGGCGGCGTCTCAAAACCTCGGAGATTGCGTGCGCGTCTAGCGTGTTAGACGCGCGAGGGGAACTCTAGTCGAGAACCCTAGAGGCGTGCTTGAGCATCGGGGGGCGTTCGGTCAGAGGGAGCGACGTCCGGGAAGTTCCCGTGAGTGCTTCGGAACTCTGAGAACGAGAGAGACTTGCGAGAATGCTTCAGGCCAAATATGGCATCAAGAGAAGCAGAGGAGAGTGAGAAATCGAGTGTATCGATAGGAGATGAAGGGACTTCTTCCCCCTCAGTGAGAGGGGGTTCATATAGGTGTTTGGGGACCCTAAGGGGGTCCTTCGTCGCCCATGTGGGACTGGGGGCGCACACCTTTCCAAGAAGAGGCGCACAAGGGGCAGCGGCGCACCACGCTCGGCACGCGGTCTGCGCCGCTGTGCGCGCAGCGCGACCCTGCCCGGGCGCGGCGCACGCTGGGCAGCGCCTTCATGGGTTTTTCGCGACCGTCGTCCTTCCGAGCCCGTTAAACTATTGTGGGCTTTGCATTTCGGGTTTGTGACATGAATGTAGCTTCTTGACGGATAGAATCCGAGTCGAGGCTCGACTCGAGGAGCGAAGCTCGACTCGAGGAGACTGACTCAAGGCTCGACTCGAGGAGCGAAGCTCAAGGCTTGACTCGAGGAGCGAAGCTCGACTCGAGGAGACTGACTCAAGGCTCAACTCGAGGAGCGTGGCTCGACTAGAGGAGACTTAATCAAGTATCAACCCGAGGGGCGAGGCTCGACTCGAGGAGCCGACTCAAGTCTCAACTCGAGGGGCTAGGCTCGACTCAAGGAGTCAAGAGTTTGGGCGAGGTCTTGAAGGCTTGCCACTCTTCGGGACCACCGGCCTGACCATCGGCCCTTTGAGCGACGTGTCTTCTTGGCATCTCGGGTTTTCCGTAAACGACTGACAACACATTTATATGGCTCAACCAAAGACCAAGGTTTGTGAGTTGCTTAAGTCCATTTATGGATTAAAGCAAGCATCTAGGTCATGGAATATTAGATTCGATGAAACTATGAAGAGCGTCGGCTTTGAGCAGCCAATAGATGAGCCGTGTGTTTACAAGTGAATACGGGAAGGTAAAGTTGTGTTTCTGGTACTATATGATGATAGGAAAAATTGGACTTTGTCGCTCTTTCAAGCATCTTATATTGATAAGATGATGCATCGCTTCTCGATTCAAGACTCCAAGAAGGGCCAAACACCCGTTAGGCATGGAGTCTCACTCTCTAAGGACTAGTCTCCCAAGACTGCACTAGACCTGATATATGCTTCACAGTTGGCGTAGTTAGTCGTTTTCAATTTAACTCTGGACCCGAGCAATGGATTGCTGTTAAGCATGTTCTTAAGTATCTTCGAAGAACTAGGAACTTGATGCTTACATATTCAGGTACTGACCTGACTATGATGGCATATACTGACTCCGATTTTCAAGTGGATAAGGATTCTGGGAAATCCACTTCAGGATCTGTGTTCATCCATAATGGTGGAGCTATTGTGTGGAGGAGTATTAAGCAATCTTGCATTGCTGACTCCACAATAGAAGCAGAATATGTGGATTCTTGTGAAGCATCCAAGGAGGCTGTATGGCATAGAAAATTCTTCAAGTATTTGGAAGTCGTTCCAAAAGTTGACGAGCCCATGACCCTTTTTTATAATAGTTTGGCTGTCGCAAAATCAAAGGAACTTTGAAACCATAAGCGCTCTAAACATATTGAGAGGAAATACCATTTGATAAGAGATTTCGTGCAACGCGGAGACATGGAGGTGAAGGAGATGTCAACCGTGGAAAACCTAGCAGATCCATTCACCAAGGCCCTATTGAACAAGGTCTTCGAACAACATCGGGAGGGATTACGTATGAAGGACTACTCACATCTTCTTTGAGTCAAGTGGGAGGTTGTTGTCAATGGTGCCCACAAGAAGAGTAGTAGTGTCTATTTATGTACATTTGATGTAATATAGTCTTACGAAGACTATTGCTTGTAACTGCTTATTTATTAATAAAAGTTGAAACGTTCATTCATTCTTCCTTGTCTGAAGCTTTATAACAAAACCTTAGTCTTTAGTCCATAACCAAACCTAACAACATATGAAGAGGCAAATGTAGATTTGCATGAACAAACTCTTCATGGTTAGCTTAAAACAATATATACGCAATCTAAGGATCAAAGGATTATTGATCACAGTACGATTGTTATGAGAATCTACGATCTCTGGTTATGGGACATTGAGAGTTGGAGACTCTATAGTTCTTCTAGGTATCTTCTGAAGGTACTGAAATGACTAGTGCACTTCTAGAGACAAAATAAGAACAAACCATTTAACCTCTTACGTCTCGAAGTCACTACGTATGAATTGCATCATGCTTACCTCAATCCTAAAACGAGACATGTCATTTCGTAGCTTACATATTCTCATATGAGAAAGTCAGTGCTCAGATTCACTATGTGATTCTGAACAGGACCAATTGGTGAAGTACTAAGTTATGAAGATCTCATATATATGGAATTCATGTACAAGATTGCTGAAATACAATGTATATCACCTCATGCTTTGTTCCTTAGAATGTGAATAAATGAACTGGCCAGTGTCCAAATTGAGTAATGACCCTTTTGGATGAATCAATGTGACTTGTTAGCTCTTCATCAATACATTGTTTCTAACTTATTCACAAGCTACAAAGGAGTTGACGAAATATCAACTAGAAGGGTAAAATGGCAATTTTGTAAATCTCATCTAGTTGATGATATTCATGAAAGGTAAACATAGATAATATTCAATGGATACACTCATTACAATTAAGTAGAATTCTTGAGTAGAAAATATATTCATTTGAACCGAGGGATTTCAGTGTCAACTCTTCAGCGAAGTTATTTGACATTAAGATATAACTATGAAAAGGTTTGTGAACTTTTGAGTGCAAGTTTGCTAGCTCAAGCTTTGTTCAATTGAATCCATGAGGTCACTACCACAAGTCATTACAGTAGGATTAGTTAAACTAGAAGCTAAGTCAAAACAAGAACTAGACAAGTTTTATGAAAATTGTGTAAATGGTAATTTTTTCGTTTAGGACATAGGACGAAATGAATGTTAATAAATTTTTTAACATTGTCATATGATGACAAATGAAACTATATCACATTTCCAAGTTAAGGAATTTGGGCCTTGAGGATTGATTTCATTTCATGGAATCGTACTTGAAAATTCTTAATGGGCCTTTCTTTTGTTGTCATGAATAACTAAAGAAATATCTAGAAGGCTGAATTTCATCCATACCATAGAGAGAAAGAGAGTTTATTTTGTGCATTAATGTATGAAGTTACTTGCCAAAAGAAAAAGAGGAAACAAATTTCCTCTAGAAGGAAAGCACAATTTCGGCCAAGAGAGAGCAGGAAAAGAAGTAACAAACTTCCTTCTAGAAGCTAGCATGTTGGACGTGCAATACAAAGGGAAAAAGAGGACATAAGATTTGCTCATGAATTCTTGGAAAAACGAGGAAACTATTTTTTTTTCCAAGGCCAACCCTTCTCCTATAAATAGAGGCCTCATTCCTCTCATTTCATTCATCCCACATAAGTTAGAGATTGAGAGTTTCTCTCTCTAGAACTTGTGGCCGCCAACTCCCTCTCTCTCTCTAAGTTCTTTTCGTTTTTGTTTTGGCACCTAGGTCCACATATGACCTAGAGTTTTAGCTCTTCGAATCTTCAATTGTTCTTGAGTCGTCGTGTTTAAAAGTGCCCACACACTAATTCCTTTCTTTCTCGAGTGATTCTTGTGATACAAACTTTCGTGGATGCTCGAGTTCCCGAGGAAAGAAGAAAGACGAGCTGCTAGGGAAGACGAACGTTTCAACCTTCCTAAGGCTTCTCAACGTTCAAGCTTGACAAAGGTTAGTATATGAGTAATGCTTTTAATAGTTTTAAATGAACATGTACTTGCTCTTTGTCTAGGTTAGTAAAATCGTTTTACTCGTTTAAAAGAAAATTTTTAAATTTCGCCGCTTACTCGAATTGTTAAATCTTTTCTTAACCCTAGATCAATTCCAACAAGGGTAAACATAGATAACATTCAGTGGATCCACTCATCACAATCAAGTTGAATTCTTGAGTAGAAAATAAATTCATTTGAACTGAGAGATTTTCAGTGTCATCTTTTTAGTGGAATCAGTTGACATTAAGCTAAACTTTGAAAAGGTTTGTGAACTTTTGAGTCCAACTGTGTTAGCTCAAGCTTTTTTGATTTGGATCCATGAGGTCACTGTCACAAGTCATATCGAGTAGGATTAGTTAAAAAAGAAGCTAAGTCAAAACAAGAACTAGACAAGTTTTACGAAAATTGTCTAAAAGGTATTTTTGTATTATTGGACATGTGATGAAATGAACGTCAATCAATAAGTTTTTTTTTGATATTGTCATATGATGACAAGCAATTGAACCACACGGCCATGTCTAAAGTCTTTGGACCTTGAGGATTAATTTCATTTCATGGAATTTTACTTGAAACACCTTCTAGAAGCCTTGCACGTCCAAAATGAAGGAAAGAGAGACCAATTTTGTGTACTGATGTATGAAGATACTTGCCAAAAGAAAAAGAGGAAACAAATTTCCTCTACAAGGAAACAAGGTGGGCGGCAAACACAAGGCAAGAAAGAAGCAAAACAAATAAGGAAACAATTCCAAGGACTTGCATGGCAAGCGTTGGACGTGTGAATGATGAAAGAAGGAGAAAATATTTGCTCATGAATATGTGATATTCTATAGAAAAGAGGAAAATACCTTTTGAAGGTAATCCTCCTCCTATAAATACCCCACCTCATTCTCATTGTTTCTCATCCCACACAATTCGTTTTCGAAGATTACTCGTTTTTTGACAAGTTAGGATTATTATCTAAGATTTTTTTTTTAATTTATTGCTCTTGTCTTTAAATAAAAAATCATGTTGATTTTCTATGACCTTGGGATGTTATTAAAACACATTGGAATCAGTTCTAAATTTTTTTAATTTTTATAATAAAAAATGTTTTTCTAAAGTTAGAAAAATTTCGGGTAATTTTATGACTAGTTATATTGTCTTACTAGTTTTACTTATTTAGTCGATTCGTTTTATGTTTGTTGTTATTTAATTTTATACTTTGTTATTACCATGCTAATAAAACACATATAAAAGCTTTAACAACTTTCTAAAACATTCCGTTACACTCGATTCTTTTGCACTCAACTCCCAACTTTAATTATTTCCAGTTTTCTTCGAGCTCGAGAAAAACCCGCAGTAAAAGGGGCATACCTCCCTGCTCAAACCCGCGGAGGGAGTGGGAATGTGATTCATCATTCAATAGTCGGGGTGAAAGTGGTAGAGGGAACGTGTCGCCAAGGTCGAGAGATCCCCTCCTTCTAGCGCCGAAATGTTGTCGCCGTTTTCCGGACAACGATTTAGAAGCCACAGGCGGTTAGACCCAAGGCCGGACCAAGTGGCCTCGCCTGGGCTTGAGCGTGTTGGACTCGGTGTTCCGAGTCTTCCCTTGGCTGTCGGTGGTGTCTGAGCTCGCCGGGGTACCTAGAGAGGATGAGAGAACCGTGAGCTAAAAAGGGGAAACAGAGGGGGTGCCTCTGTTTACCTCTCCGACGCTCAACATTAGTGGGATTGAGTTGGATAATAGAGGGTTTAAGTGTTTAGGGGCCGAGACTTGAGAGAAACGAGCGAAAGGTGAGTTCGGCAGCATTTCCTTCCTCAAACTTGGATTACCTTTTGAAGGGGAGGGCCTCTTGTATTTATAGGCGACCAAAGGGGTCATTAGTGGGCCCCTTGGCCGAGTGAAGCAAATGGCCGAGGATAGCCCATGGCCGAGGATAGCCATTGGCCGAGGACAGCCCATGGCCGAGGATAGCCCATGGCCGAGGGTAGCATAGGGTGGCGTCACTGGTGGGCCCCTCGGCTGGGGACAGCATGGGCTCGGCAGGGGATAACATAGACTGGCGCTATTGACGTGCCCCCTGGCCGAAGATAACATAGGCTGGCGTCACTGGCGTGCCCCTGGGCTGAGGACATCATGGGCTGGCGTCATTGGTGGGCCCCTTGGCCGAGGATAACATAAGCTCGGCCGAGGATGGCATAGGGCCGAGGGTAGGCCTGTGAGGCCGAAGTCGCTCGTGAGGCCGAGGTCGAACGGTCGAGCTGAGGCCGAGGTCGAGCTCGCCAGGCCGAGGCCGAGCTGAGGCCGAGCTGATGCCGAGGTCGAGCTCATCAGGCCGAGGTCGAGCTGAGGCCGAGGTCGAGCTCGCCAGGCCGAGGCCGAGCTGAGGCCGAGGTCGAGCTCGCCAGGCCAAGGTCGAGCTGAGGCCGAGGTCGAGTGCGTCTGGCCGAGGTCGAGCTGATGTCGACGTCGAGCTCGCCAGGCCGAGGTCGAGCTCGCGAGGCCGAGGTCGCTCGTGAGGCCGAGGTCGAGCTCGGACCGTGAATGGACGAGGCTAGGAGTCGCCTCGTCGGTCCTCGACTCCCCCACATAGTCGGGGTCGGAGTCGCTATGGGCGGATCGATCCTCGACATCGTAGCCGAGGAGACCGGCAATGAGTGAACCGTCAACGCCGGGACGGTCAAGGAGCTCTGCAAGCCACCGGGCCGTGTCCTCTCGGAGCTCGGCCTCGGGGTCGCTCACCGGGTCTTGGGGCTGGCTCTCGCTATCGCGAGGTTGCCCTTCAAGACAGTGTGCGAGGCGTCGGAGACCGTACCTCGAGGTCGTTACCCGAGAACTCGCGGAGGGAGTGGGAATGTGATTCATCGTTCAATAGTCGGGGTGAAAGTGGTAGAGGGAATGTGTCGCCAAGGTCGAGAGATCCCCTCTTTCTAGCGCCAAAATGTTGTCGCCGTTTTTCGGACAACGATTTAGAAGCCACAGGCGGTTAGACCCAAGGCCGGACCAAGTGGCCTCGCCTGGGCTTGAGCGTGTCGGACTCGGTGTCCCGAGTCTTCCCTTGGCTGTCGGTGGTGTCTGAGCTCGCCGGGGTACCTAGAGAGGATGAGAGAACCGTGAGCTAAAAAGGGGAAACATAGGGGGTGCCTCTGTTTACCTCTCCGACGCTCAACATTAGTGGGATTGAGGTGGATAATAGAGGGTTTAAGTGTTTAGGGGCCGAGACTAGAGAGAAACGAGCGAAAGGTGAGTTCGGCAGCGTTTCCTTCCTCAAACTTGGATTACCTTTTGAAGAGGGAGGGCCTCTTGTACTTATAGGCGACCAAAGGGGTCATTGGTAGGCCCCTTGGCCGAGTGAAGCAAATGGCCGAGGATAGCCCATGGCCGAGGATAGCCCATGGCCGAGGATAGCCATTGGCCGAGGACAGCCCATGGCCGAGGGTAGCATAGCGTGGCGTCACTGGTGGGCCCCTCGGCTGGGGACAGCATGGGCTCGGCAGGGGATAACATAGACTGGCGCTATTGACGTGCCCCCTGGCCGAAGATAACATAGGCTGGCGTCACTGGCGTGCCCCTGGGGTGAGGACATCATAGGCTGGCGTCATTGGTGGGCCCCTTGGCCGAGGATAATATAAGCTCGGCCGAGAGTGGCATAGGGCCGAGGATAGGCCTGTGAGGCCGAAGTCGCTCGTGAGGCCGAGGTGGAACGGTCGAACTGAGGCCGAGGTCGAGCTCGCTAGGCCGAGGTCGAGCTGAGGCCGAGGTCGAGCTCGCCAGGCCGAGGCCGAGCTGATGCCGAGGTCGAGCTCGTCAGGCCGAGGTCGAGCTGAGGCCGAGGTCGAGCTCGCCAGGCCGAGGCCGAGCTGAGGCCGAGGTCGAGCTGAGGCCGAGGTCGAGCTCGTCTGGCCGAGGTCGAGCTGATGCCGAGGTCGAGCTCGCGAGGCCGAGGCCGAGGTCGCTCGTGAGGCCGAGGTCGAGCTCGGTCTTGGGCCGGCCTTTGGCCTAATCGGCCCAAGGGCCGATTAATGGCTAGGGCAAGTCCGATTGCTTTTTTCCCTTTGAATAGCTTCAATCGGGATCGGGCCGATAACATTAGTCCCTCGAGTTTATCGTCAAGTGAAGCTTGTGCGGTAAACTCAAGATTCCCGTCATCCCCAGCCCACTGAAGCGACCCATCGCGAAAAAGGTTCGACCCGAGCCTCCTTCACTATTTAATTTCCCTTCTCTGGTTTCTTTTCGCTTTTTTTTTGCCTCGCTACACGTGTCAATGGTCCCCACTAACCCTCTGTCGGGGCGTGGGTCCGTTGAAGATGACCTCTTCCCTTTGCTCGTGGATCAAGATGCAAACCTAGATGATCTTTGGGTGCAATTCTTACCCCCTGTGGATACCCAAAACGCAGCGCCCCCATCAACGCCTTCAGGCAACGGGTCGGTTGAGATGGCTGGAGGCGATCCTCGTTCGGTCGATGCGCGGCTGGCCGATGCGGAGGAGGGTACGCGCACCGGAGTCATCGCCAGACGAGACCCCGAGGTCGTCGGGGACGCGCGCGGCCTGGGGGAAGGTGCGCCCACCGAGGGGAGTCCGTGCGGAGGCGGGTCGACCACCGTCGACCTTGTCTGTGCTGGAGGTGTTGCCGGGAGAGGCCCAAGCCGCGCTGGTGGAGCACCCACCCTGGAAGGAGTCGCGTCGGGCGAGTCGGGCGCAGGGAGAGTCGCGCCGGTCCCGGGCGGCGAGGCTGGGACTGTCCGGCAGTCGAGCGGCGGCGAGGGAGGCCTTGGTATTCTGGGTCCGGTCTCCCTCGAGGAGAGATGCATCGGTAGGGGTCGATCGGAGATGGGCGGCGTTGCTGGCAGTAACGCCGGCGCTAGAGACGAGGAAGGCCGGCCGGACAGCGCCGACCAAGGGGCGGCGGCCGAGGCGCTGGTTGCCCTAGCCCTAGGGGTCGGTGGCATCCCACCTGGCGAGTCAGGCTGTGCCGCCGGGCCAGGCGCAAGCGCCAATGGGCCGGGCGAGAGCCCAAGGAGCTCGGGTGGCCTGGGTGCGCGAAGGAATTCTCTGGATAGGTCGGGCGCCGGCGGTGGGCCCGCTGCCGGGCCGGACAAGGAGGAGACAGGGCCGGCTGGCTCGGGCGGCCGCCGTGAGGGGTCTGCAATCTGTGGCGACCTGGACTGCTCGGGCGTCGATGTCCCGAGCTCGCTCTCGGTCGTTAGCTTCGCGAGTTTGAGGAAGCGTTACGGCATCCCAGACTCGGTGTCGATCCTGAGGCCATTGCCCGACCATCGCCCGACCCGTCCTCCGAATAGACACGCGGCCATCCACGAGGCGAGTCTTCGCGGGGGGCTACGGTTACCCTTCCAGCCGGTGATTCAAGAGCTATTGATTCGGTTGGGGGTGCACGCGTCGCAGATGTCCCCGTCCTTCTACCGGGCGGTCGCCGCGTGCCATATGATGCTCTACCGAGCGAAGAAGCGGGCAGTCACTGCCGACGATATCCAGGATCTCGTGGTTGTTCGCGGGGTCCCGGGGAAACCGGGCTTCTACTGCACGTGCCCTCGGAAGCGCATATCCATCGTTACCAAGGTTACCTCGAAGCACCGATACCCTTGGGTGTGGGTTTCCGAGTCGGCCTTTGGGTCCGCGCCCTTAGCGTTTGGGCCCGCGGTCGACTTTCCCTCCGTCGGGGACGTAGAAGATTCTGAACTCGTATTTGTGATCAAAGCGATCCCCGATTCGAGGCGGCAGGGGTCACTGTTCGAGTCCCCGGACCTCATGGCGAGGACCGGGTGGTTCGTGCCTTGTGGCAACGTCCCTCCGTGCCTCGGTCTTGGCGCGGAGGTTGCGGTGGACCTAATACCAGAGGCGGGGGGTTCGTCCGCCCCTCCCCCCGACGCGGGGGGTACTATCCGTTCACATGTTCTCGCGTTATCGCGCTCTCTGTTGTATTAAGCTTATTGTGTGTATTCCAACTTACTGCCGTCTCTCTCTCTTTCAGATACCATGCCCAGACGACATCGGCCGCGCACACACGTGCCAATAGTGGCGCCTATCACTGAAGCCACGACCGCGGTTCGCCGCCGAGAGTCGCCTCCGCAGGCGGGGAACGAGGCGATCTCTTCTAACAAGCGATCGTCGTCGTCGATTCCCTTCGGGCCACCCTCCGGCCACAAGCGCGCCCACACATCGACGGTGCCGGATGGCATGGATTCGATGCTCCTGGCGGAGGCGGCGGAGATAAGGGATCTGTGCTCCCGAGGGATTCTTGAGACCTCTTTGCGGGACTTCAAGGGTTTGCTGACGGCAAGCGATCTGGAGCATTTCAAAAACGGGATCGGCGATGCTCGAAAGGTACGGTACGCCTGCTTATCTCATGCGTAACCCTTATGCTTACTTCGATTATACGTATATCGCTTGTCTTTGCAGATGCTCGCACGTCAAGAGCGAAGCGGTCACATTCTCCGGGACCTCCTGCGGCGCATGCAGATTATGGAGAAGGACAAGGAGAGCACGGCGGCCGCCCATGCTGACGCCCTAGCGGGAGCCCGTACTGCTCGAGAATTCCAAGCACTCGAGGAGGAGCTGAAGCGAGCTCGCGAGGAGTTGGCGACCGAGAAATTGCTTCGCACGGCCGGGCAGGCGTCTCGGGAGAAGGCGGAGCAGGCAGCCGACACCTTTTTAGGGGAGACAAAGAAGCTCTAGGCGGCGCTCTTGAGTCGGGACGAGGAGCTGAACATCGTCCATGCTCGGCTGTCAGTGAGTGAGATCTCCCGGGTCAAGGCCGAGAAGGAGAGGGATACTTTGCGGGCGGAGGCGCAGGTCCTTGCCAAGGAGAAAGACGACGATGTGCAGTCCAAGACGGACCTGGAGGATGACTGGGACCTCGCGCTGGAGGCGGCCCGCTATGAGGTGGCCAAACGGGTCCGAGACGCGACCGTGGAGGAGAACGTGTCTCGCGGGACCACGTTTTCCTTCTTCGACGTCATGTTTCCTCCTCTGGACGGCGAGTTGCCCGAGGACGATCTGCGTATTCCAGCCCCCGCGGAAGCTGCTCAGTCGGCGAACCTCCAACTCGACGGAGAAGCCATCGGTGGGTTTGGCGCCCCCTGCCCCGAGGAAGATGAAGAGCAGATCGACTTCGGCTGGGAGTAGCCGGGTTTTCTTCGGTTTTCCGCGCACTTGTTTAGCGCTTGCGTCATGCTTTCTTCCGGAATTTTGTTATGTCCTTCTTCCGTTAGAAGTTTTTCGTGTTCTTATACTTTTCTTTTTGGGTTGTTCGTACAACATTGTTCGCCTTAGTCAGCGGTTTTCTGTCTGTTATGCGTCTTATTTTCTCGACTTGCCATGCTTAGCGTAATCGATTCGCACGTTGTGATTGGTGCGTGTCTCACGAGCCCGGCTTGCCTTACCTAGCATAACCGGTTTGCACGGCTTACTGCCGCGCTTGGCGGCGAAGCTTCCCGCGGACGCTGGCTAGACCAGATTCGCCCGACGGGTGCGACCCTCGGCCATTCATTCGTGACTAGTCGCCTGTCGGCATGTGCGAGCTGGATGGCCGTCGCGCTCGTCTTCCGGCGAGTACGCTACCTATCGGCGTGCGCATCGGGACGAACTTGCAGTTTCCGGTGAGCGTGGTACTTGTAGGTACGCGCGTCACGTTTTGGGTTTTGACTGCCGAGATCGACGGTCCGGTGCGCGGACGTGATCCACCGACGCCCCATTGCCTATCGGTGTGCGGGGCGTGGAATTGCGCGAAAGCGTCGCGCGGGGGTCGGAGGTCCGGTGCGCGGATCCGATTTGTTGATATTTAGCTACCTTTCGGTGTGTAAAACGTGTCGTTGTGCGAGCCCGGCTAGACGAGGCGACAAGCTCGGCAAGACGACGTGACAAGTTTGACCAGGCGGAGTGACCAGCTTGTAGTGACGAGGTGGCCAGCTCGACTAGGCGAAGCGACGAGCTCGACCGGGAGCTCGACCAGGCGAAGGGACGAGCTCGACCAGGAGCAGTGGCGAGCTCGACTAGGAGCTCGTCAGGGCGAAGTGGCGAGCTCGACTAGGAGCAGTGGCGAGCTCGACTAGGCAAAGTGGCGAGCTCGACTAGGAGCAGTGGCGAGCTCGACTAGGAGCTCGACCAGGTGATGTGGCGAGCTCGACTAGGAGCACTGGCGAGCTCGACTAGGAGCTCGACCAGGCGAAGTGGCGAGCTGGACTAGGACCAGGCGAAGTGGCGAGCTCGACTAGGAGCAGTGGCGAGCTCGACTAGGAGCGGCGGCGAGCTCGACTAGGAGCTCGACCAGGCGAAGTGGCGAGCTCGACCAGCCGAAATGGCGAGCTCGACTAGAAGCAGTGGCGAGCTCGACTAGGAGCAGCGACGAGCTCGACTAGGAGCTCAACCAGGCGAAGTGGCGAGCTCGACTAGGAGCTCGACCAGGCAAAGTGGCGAGCTCGACTAGGAGCAGTGGCGAGCTCGACTAGGAGCAGCGGCGAGCTCGACTAGGAGCTCGACCAGGCGAAGTGGCAAGCTCGACTAGGAGCAGTGGCGAGCTCAACTAGGAGCGTGACCAGGCGAAGTGGCGAGCTCGATTAGGAGCGGTGGCGAGCTCGACTAGGAGCTCGTCCAAGCGAGGTGGCGAGCTCGACTAGGAGCTCGACCAGGCGAAGTGGCGAGCTCGACTAGGAGCCGTGGCGAGCTCGACTAGGAGCTCGACCAGGCGAGGTGGCGAGCTCGACTAGGATCAGTGGCGAGCTCGACTAGGAACTCGACCAGGCGAAGTGGCGAGCTTGACTAGGAGCAGTGGTGATCTCGACTAGGAGCTCGACCAGGCGATGTGGCGAGCTCGACTACGAGCAGTGGCGAGCTCGACTAGGAGCAGCGGCGAGCTCGATTAAGTGCTCGACCAGGCGAAGTGGCGAGCTCGACTAGGAGCCGTGGCGAGCTCGACTAGGAGCTCGACCAGGCGAGGTGGCGAGCTCGACTAGGAGCAGTGGCGAGCTCGACTAGGAGCTTGACCAGGCGAAGTGGCGAGCTCGACTAGGAGCAGTGGCGAACTCGACTAGGAGCTCGACCAGGCGAAGTGGCGAGCTCGACTAGGAGAAGTGGCGAGCTCGACTAGGAGTTCGACCAGGCGAAGTGCCGAGCTCGACTAGGAGCAGTGGCGAGCTCGACTAGGAGCAGCGGCGAGCTCGACTAGGAGCTCGACCAGGCGAAGTGGCGAGCTCGACTAGGAGCAGTGGCGAGCTCGACTAGGAGCTCGACCAGGCGAAGTGGCGAGCTCGACTAGGTGCAGTGGCGAGCTCGAAATCCCAACAATCCGTTACTCAACTCGAGGACTCATGTGGAGTCTGCACGAGGAGTTACGTGATAAGTCTTTCCTTGGGACCTCCGGCCTAACCATCGGCCCCTTGAGACTTTGTTATACTTTTGTTTTTGAGTTGTTTTTTTTTGTTGAGCGAGTGAGCTCTAGTTTCGTTGAGCATTGTTTCCCATTAGCCCCCCGAGTTTCTTGTGTGCTCGCAGAGAAGACCAGAAATTGTTACAAAATAAAGTAAAGGTTTCGAAGCGAAGTGTAATTCGATTACAACGTTGAAATAGTTAAATAAAAAAGATTACATTCCCAGGCCGTTCGGCCGTACTTGAGGTTAAAAAATGTCATTTCAAAAATTGAAAATGGAATGACATAACAAAACATAGAGTAAGCGGGAACGGGCGTCTATTGGTAGTACCGCCGAAGGTGTTCCGCGTTCCAAGGGTGCGTGAATACGAGTCCTTCCAGGTTCTCGAGCTCGTACGTGCCGTTCTGGATGGCACGGCGCACGCGGTATGGACCTTCCCAAGTGGGGCCCAAGACTCCCGCCCCTTTCACTTTGGTGTTTTGGAACACCCTCCTGAGGACGAGGCTTCCGTCGGTGAACTGCCGTAGCTTGACCTTGGAGTTGTAGTATTTATCGACCTTCCTCTTTTGTGCGGCAAGGCGGGTGAGCGCGTCCGCCCTCCTCTCATCTATGAGGTCCAGCTCGAGCCTGATCGCGTTGTTGTTGGCGGTATCTTCGTATTCCTCGATGCGCAGGGTCGGCAGCTTGGTCTCGACGGGTACCACGGCCTCGACTCCGAACGCGAGAGCGAAAGGAGTTTCGTCGGTCGCGTTTCGCGCGGTGGTTTGGTATGCCCACAGGACCATGGGGAGCTCGTCGGCCCAAGCCCCCTTTTTTTCCTCCAGCCTCTTTTTCAGATTCTCCTTGATCGTTTTGTTGACCGCCTCTACCTGACCGTTGGCTTGAGGATGTCGGGGGGAAGAGAAAGTCTTGCTAATGCCAAACCGCTCGCACACTTCTCGGAGGCGCGCGTTGTCAAACTGCTTTCCGTTATCGGTCACAATCGACGCGGGAATCCCGAAGCGGCAGACAATGTTCTTCCAGATGAAGTTCGTTGTGTTTGTCTCGGTGATCTTTGCCAGCGGTTCGGCCTCTACCCACTTCGTGAAATAGTCGATTGCCACGATCGCATGCTTGTACTGTCTCGGAGCCATAGGTAGCTCGCCGATGAGATCGATTCCCCATTTTGCGAAGGGGCGTGGTACGATGATCGGACATAGCGGTGCCGGTGCTTGGCGCGGGATGTGGGCGAACCTTTGGCATTTGTCGCAGATTTTGGCCCATTTGTGGGAGTCCTTTTTCAAGGTTGGCCAAAAATACCTGAGCCTCAGGAGCTTCAACGCCAAAGACTGTCCGGCGGCGTGGTTTCCGCACACCCCCTCATGTACCTCGCGGAGCGCCCTCTTCGCCTCGACCTCGGTCAAGCAGCGGAGGAGGGGCATGGAGTAGCCTCTTTTGAACAGGTTGTTCTCCCTCATCGTGTATTTCGGCGCCCAGCTTCTCAGCTTTTTGGCCTCCTCTTTGTCTTCGGGGACGACTCCTCGCTTAAGGAATTCTACGAGCGGTATCATCCACGAGGGAGGCGGAGTCTCTTCAACTACCCCTACGTCGCCTCTCGAGACGTAGGGTCGGGTCAGCACCTCGATCGGGACGCTGCCTTCGCCCTCCTCGTCTATCCTGGACGCGAGGCGAGCTAGGGCGTCAGCGTCGATGTTTGCTTCTCGGGGGACTTGGATGATCTCGAACCATTATAGTGCCTCTAGGTTCTTTCGGGTTTTGGATAAGTACGCGATCATGTTCGGCTCTTTAGCGGCGTAGTCGCCCTTAACCTGGTTCACGATCAACTGCGAGTCGCAGTGGATGCGCAGGTTTTGGGCAGCTAGCTTGTCCGCCAGCTCCAAGACAACGATCAGAGCCTCGTACTCCTCAGGTTAAAGGAGAAGAAAAAAAATTCCGTGTGAGTCCCACTCTAGCAAAACATTTGTCGTACCAACAAATTGAGACCATTGTTCTTCTTGAACATCTATAACGACTGTTTCCCTTTAAGTCAGAACTAATCATTTTTTTTTTAACCCAAGTGGTCGTTTAGTTACGTTCAAAATGATAGTTAAGCTTTTAATTTGACAATGCTTTTTATTTGGCACGCTTCTGATCACAACCACCTCTTTCTGTCGTACTTATTGTGGGGTATATATATTATTTAGCTTCAAGCTTCAAGAAAGGTTAGTGAACTTCATAACTCATATTGGTTTTTAATTACATGTACTTGCACTTGTCTAGGTTAGTAAAAACTGTTTTACTTGTAAAAGAAAATTTTTAAAATTTCGCCGCTTACCGAAGCGTTAATTATTTTCTCAAACCCTAGATCGATTCCAACAAATGGTATCAGAGCTATGGTCAAAGAGATGCATGTACATGTTTTTAAAATTATGAGCTTGAAAATCGTTTTCGAAAGTTTACTAATTTTGTGACAAGTTAGTATTGTAATCTTAGATTTTTTTTAATTTATTGCTCTTGTCTCTAAATTAAAAACCATGTTGATTTTTATGAGTTTGGGATGATGTTAAAACACATTAGAATCAGTTCTAAAAGTTTTTAATTTTTTATATTGAAAAACGTGTTTTAAAGGTTTGAGAATTTTCGAGTAAAATTTTGTGACTAGTTTTGTTATCTTGCTAGTTTCTTATTTTTACTTGAATCGTTTTATGCATGTTGTTATTTCTTTTATCCTATGTTATTACCCTGCTAATAAAACACAAATAAAAGCTTTAAACAACATCTTAAAACGTTCCGTTACACTTGATTCTTTTTCGCACCTAAGTAGGACCAAGTTTTAATTTATTTCTTTTTCTTCGAGCTGGAGTAAACCCGCATTAAAAGTGGCATAACTCTCTGTTCAGAAATCGAAATTTAATGATTCTTGAATCAAATTAAAGCTCTGTCTGTCCTCTGTCCAATGCCACCGGTTTCGGCTGAAAAGGACATCGGAGCCGCCAGATATGGCGATTTTACTCCGAGGTGCGCGGCTGTCTGAAACTCCAGTTTTTTAGAAACCCGGATTTTCAAACCCCACTACCATGAGTTATAGAACTCTAATGAGAAAATTTTCTTGAGCAAAAATGTTTTTCATATGATTATAAACATGATGTGTAAGATTAAAATGTTTTGATTTTTGAAAGTTTAATTGAAATTGAATTTTTACAAAACTAGTTTGAATTTTGAAAAACCGTTTTCACTTTCAAACTTGAAAATATTTTGTCATCCAAATCAAATAAATTTTCAAAATTTTTTCAAAACTATATCTATATCACATATGTTCAAAATCTATATGCTCTTGAAAATTTGAGTGGGAGGTCTCCTTGTAGACAAGCCGAAAAATAAAAAGATGTGTAATCTCAAACTTTCAAGTGTTCGAGTGAGTTGAAGTTCACACTTCCCTCACGCACTTTCCTGAAATAGAAAATAGGAAAAGATCGAGTATGTACCTTGTGCCTTTATGCACTAATACTGCTCTGAACATGTCGATCTAGGATTCTCTTCTAGTTGTCCGCTCTGTCGCTCTCTAACTAGGAAATTTGTTTCCGAACTTATAAGAGTCGATGAACCAACTCCAAAAACTAAGTGGGAGGGTTATATTCGTTGTTTGTAACCCGCGATCCCCAACACTAGTGAAAGATGCAATAACGTGGGACTAAGAGCCGCTCTTGCGACCCTCACTTAAATGTGAGTACTCCAAGGCGTTATTGCTTCGATCATTGCTCAATGAGCTACGTCCGAGAGTAATGCAATGATGGCAAGGCCTCCCCTTGGGGGATTGTTTTTCAAAGCTGATCTTTTGGACTAAGTGGTTGGTTGCACGCTTAGGCTCAATCCCTAGTATCCTCCCTTGAGGCTCTGCGAAAGGATGTGAGTGATCAAACCAATTTACAAGGTGGCTAGTCAAAATAGATGTATTGACATCTTGGCTTAGCATTAATGATGTGTCATTTACTTATAAATGGAGATTTTTTGCGGCCTTCTCTTGAGGGAGTAAATTATCGTTTGGTTTATAACACCTTTGGATTTTACAAAAGTCTTAATGAAACTTAAATCCTAAACCAAAGACTAATCATAAACTTGTTTCAACTTTTATAGGCAATATGTCTCTCAACCCTCTCTCTACAATTCTTTCCTCGAATAAACTCGAAGGCGACAATTACGTCGACTGGAAACGTAACCTCGACATAGTCCTTACTGTCGACAAGCACAAATGGGTTCTCACCACCCCCTGTCCTCAAACGAATGATGATTCGACGCAAGAGGAGAAAGACGTCCTGGCGGCCTGGCTTCGATCCGATGAGATTGCGAGATGCTATATTTTGGCATCGATGAACAATGTGTTGCAACAACAACATCGTGATTACGAAACTGCCACCGATATGCTCTACAATCTCCATGAGATGTTTGGAGGGCAAGGACGTCAAGCTAGGCAACAAGCGGTCCGACAATTCATGAACTGTCGTATGAAGGCTGGAACTCCCGTTAGAGATCATATGATGCTGATCATTAGCTATCTCAACGAGATGGAGATTCTTGGATCTGAGATTGATGGGGAGACTAAAATAGATATGATCTTGGAAACTCTCCCCGAAACCTTTGATACCTTCAAGTTGAATTATTCCATGAACAAGCTAGAGTACACTGTTACCGAGCTCATGAAGGAACTTCAAACCGCTGAGGCACTCACTAAGAAAAAGAGGGCTCAAGGAGAAGTACATGCTACTGCCTCCACCTCTGGATCTAAGAAGAGACCTCGCAATGCCGAGAAGAAGAACCAACCTAAGGTTCACACGAAGAAGAAGGCGCCAAAGGCTCCGAAGGTGGACAAGTCTAACGACAAGTGCCACCACTGCAATGAGCCTGGTCACTGGCGTAGGAACTGTCCCGCCTACCTCAAAACCAAAGCAAAAGGTATTGTACTTGTTACTGAAGCCTGTTTAGTAGCTGATAATGTATCATCGTGGATTATTGACTCCGCTGCTACTAACCATATTTGCTGCTCCTTGACTGGTTTTAGGAAAAGCAAAAGCTTAGAGGATGGCGACTTCTGCTTCAAGTGGGGTGATGAGAGCGTGGTGTCTGCGAAGGCTGTGGGATCCGTGACGCTATCTTTTGAAGATCGAACTTTAAATTTGAATAATGTGTATTATGTTCCTTCCTTTGGGAAAAACCTAGTATCTGTTGCTCAACTTTTCGAGCAAGATTATTATTTAAAGTTTATAAAGAATGGAATTCGTATTTCTTTTTCTGATTCTTTCGTCACTGATGCATGTATGAAGAATGGTCTTTTTTACATCTATCCCACTCAACCTTCTCTTTTAGACACCGAAATAGATAAACGATCAAATTAGGGAGCCAAAGAGGATCAAACTTTCTGAATCCTCCGATCTAACAAAATCAACATACCTCTGGCACTTAAGACTTGGTCATATCAGTCTAGATAGGATTAAGAGACTTGTGAGGGATGGTCCACTCCAAGCCTCTGCAATAGGCTCACTACCTACTTGTGAATCCTGTATAGAAGGAAAAATGACTAAGCGACCTTTCTCTGATAAGGGTCGAAGAGCCACTGAGTTGCTGGAACTAATACATTCTGATGTATGTGGTCCGCTCAACCAACAGGCACGTGGAGGATACGAATACTTCGTTACCTTCACTGATGACTACTCAAGATATGGGTTTGTCTATTTGCTTAAACACAAATCCGAGACCTTTAACGTATTTAAGGTCTTTAGGGCTTTAGTGGAAAAGCAAACTGGCAAAGTGATCAAAACCCTTCGATCTGATCGAGGTGGTGAGTATATGTCTGGAGAGTTCGATGACTTTCTTAAAGAAGAAGGTATCGCTTCTCAGCTTACCGCACCTGGCACAGCTCAACAAAACGGAGTGTCAGAGAGAAGAAACCGAACTCTTATGGAGATGGTTAGATCAATGATGAGTTACTCATCACTCCCGCTTTCCGTTTGGGGATATGCCCTCGAAACAGCCGCCTACATTCTGAACCAAGTTCCGTCCAAAACGGTTCCTGGTACTCCTTATGAACGATGGACTGGCCGTAAAGTAAATCTTGGCCGCATCCGAATTTGGGGTTGCCCTGCACACGTGCTGAGGCAAAAGACTAGCAAGTTGGCTAGTAGGTCAGAATTGTGCCTGTTTGTAGGATATCCGAAGGAAACCAAAGGTTTTACTTTCTATAGTCCCGAGGACGATAAGACTTTCGTTAGCACGAATGCTCGTTTCCTTGAGGAGGACTTTATGAAGGATGCGAAACCTAGAAGCAAAATTGTGCTTGAAGAAAAGTTGGGTGAGGAAGCTTCTACCTCATCTGTAAGAACTGTTCTTACCCCAACTGAAACACAACCTAACTCATCAGAATCTCGTCAAGTAGTACTTAGACGTAGTGGGAGGGCTACTCAAAAGCCTGACAGGTACATGTCTTATGGAGACTCTCTTGTAGCCGTCTCCGACATGGATGACCCTGTTTCCTATAGCCAAGCGATGGCTTGTTCTGAATCAAACCTTTGGCTTGACGCCATGAAAGTTGAAATGCACTCGATGTATGTCAACAAAGTCTGGAAACTTGTAGACCTTCCTGAAGGGATTAAACCCGTAGGGTGTAAGTGGATATACAAGAAGAAAAGGGGTCCTGATGGGAACGTCGAGACGTTCAAAGCACGACTTGTGGCGAAGGGTTATACCCAACAAGAAGGGATTGACTATGAAGAAACCTTCTCGCCAGTCGCGATGCTTAAATCCATCCGCATACTCCTATCCGTAGCTGCAGCTCTCGACTATGAGATCTGGCAAATGGATGTCAAGACAGCCTTTCTGAATGGCAATCTTGACGAGCGCATTTACATGGCTCAACCAGACGGTTTCGTGGATAAAGGTCAAGAGACCAAGGTTTGTGAGTTGCTTAAATCCATTTATGGACTAAAGCAAGCATCTAGGTCATGGAATATTAGATTCGATGAAACTATAAAGAGCTTCGGCTTTGAACAGTCAATAGATGAGCCTTGTGTTTACAAGTTAATACACGAAGGCAAAGTTGTGTTTCTGGTACTATATGTCGATGATATACTACTCATTGGTAATGACGTGGGTAAGTTATCTGAGGTTAAGATCTGGCTAGCAAAGCAATTCGATATGAAGGATCTAGGAGAAGCCGCGTACATTCTGGGAATCCAAATCTTTCGAGATAGGAAAAACCGGATCCTGTCGCTCTCTCAAGCATCTTATATTGATAAGGTGATGGATCGCTTCTCGATGCAAGACTGCAAGAGGGGTCAAACACCCTTTAGGCATGGAGTTTCACTCTCTAAGGACCAGTCTCCCAAGACTGCACAAGAGATTGAAGACATGAGGAAGATTCCTTACGCCTCTGCCGTAGGAAGCCTCATGTATGCTATGCTTTGCACTAGACCTGATATATGTTTCACCGTTGGCGTAGTTAGCCGTTTCCAATCCAACCCTAGACCCGAGCACTGGATTGCTGTTAAGCTTGTTCTTAAGTATCTTCGAAGAACTAGGAACTTGATGCTTACATACTCAGGTACTGACCTGACTATGATGGGTTATACCGACTCCGATTCTCAAGCGGATAAGGATTCCAGGAAATCCACTTCGGGATCTGTGTTCATCCTTAATGGTGGAGCTATTGTGTGGAGAAGTATTAAGCAATCTTGCATTGCTGACTCCACAATGGAAGCAGAATATGTGGCTGCTTGTGAAGCATCCAAAGAGGCTGTATGGCTTAGAAAGTTCCTTAAGTATTTGGAAGTTGTTCCAAACGTCGACGAGCCCATGACCCTTTATTGTGATAATAGTGGGGCTGTCGCTAACTCAAAGGAACCTAGAAGCCATAAGCGCTCTAATCATATTGAGAGGAAATACCATTTGATTCGAGAGATCGTGCAGCGCGGAGACATGGAGGTGAAGTAGATTTCTGGTAGATCTATTCACCAAGGCCCTAGCGAACAAGGTCTTCGACCAACATCGTGAGGGATTAGGCATGAAGGACTACACACACCTTCTTTGAGTCAAGTGGGAGTTTGTTGTAAATGGTGCCCACAAGAAGAGTTGTAGTCTTTATTTTGTACATTTGATGTAATAAAGTCTCATGAAGACTCTAGCTTGTAATTGCCTATCTATTCATTAATAAAGTTGAAACGTTCATTCAATCTTCCTTGTCTGAAGCTTTATGATAAAACCTTAGTCTTTTAGTCCATAAACAAACTTAACAACTTACGAAGAGACAAATGTAGATTTGCATGAACAAACTCTTCGTAGTTTGCTTAAAACGATATATTCGCAATCTTAGGGTCAAAGGACTATTGACCTCAGTATGATTGTTAGAAGAATCTATGATGTCTGGTTATGAGGCATTGAGAGTTTGGGACTCTATAGTTCTTCTAGGTATCTTCCGAAGATACTGAATTGACCAGTGCACTTCTAGAGACAATATAAGAACAAACCATTTAACCTCTTATGTCTCGAAGTCAGTATGTATGAATTGCATCATGCTTACCTTAATCCCGAAATGAGACATGCCATTTCACACCTTAGTATTCTCATTTGAGAAAGTCAAAGTTCGGACTCACTATGTGATTCCGACCAAGGCCTATTGGTGAAGTACTAAGTTGTGAGTCTGTCATGAGTAACTTTGTGAAGTTCTCATAGATATGGAATTCATGTACAAGATTGCTGAAATGCAATGTATGTCACCTCATGCTTTGTTCCTTGGAGTGTGAATAAATGAACTGGCCAGTGTCCAAATTGAGTCCTGACTCTTTTGGATGAAACAATGTGACTTGTTAGCTCCTCGTCAATACATTGTTTCTAACTTATTCACAAGCGACAAAGGAGTTGAGGAAATAACAGCTAGAAGGGTAAAATGGTAATTTAGTAAATCCCGACTAGCTGATGACATTCATGAAGGGTAAACATAGATAATATTCAGTGGATCCGCTCATCATAATTAGGTCGAATTCTTGAGTAGAAAATAAATTCATTTGAACCGAGAGATTTTCAGTGTCAGCTCTTTAGTGGAGTCAGTTGGCATTAAGCTAAACTTGGAAAAGGTTTGTGAACTTTTGAGTCCAAGTGTTTAGCTAAAGCTTTGTTCATTTGGGTCCATGAGGTCACTGTCACGAATCACATCGATAGGAATAGTTAAACTGGAAGCTAAGTCAAAACAAGAACGAAAATAGTTAAAAGGGTATTTTTGTCTTTTGAGACAAAGGATGAAATGAATGTCAATAAATTTTTTTTGACAAGATCATTTTGTGACATGTTTCACTCGGCCATGACTTGATCATTGGCCCTTGTGAATTAATTTCGTTTCATGAGAATTTTATTGAAAATTCTTAATGGGCCTTTCTCATGTTGTCATGAACAAATGAAGAAGCTTCTAGAAGCTCCTTCTAGAGAGACTTGGGCGCCTACCCTAATAGAGAAATAGGAGAGTTTATTTTGTGCATAAATGTATTTAGATACTTGCCAAAAGAAAAAGAGGAAACAAATTTGCATAAGGATGCACAAGGGAATCGGCCACATTGAGAGACAAGGCAAGCCTTGAACAAAATAGGAAACAAATCAAGGCTTCTAGAAGCCCTAGCTTGGCCGAGTATCTCAAAGGGAAAAAGGAGGAAATTGCTCATGAATATGTGATATTCTATAGAAGAGGAAACTACCTTATTGAAGGTGAGACCTCTCCTATAAATAGGAGCCTCATTTCCTCACATTTAATTCATCCAAAGTTTTAGAGATTGAGAGCTTCTCTCTCTAGACTTGGCCGCCCCTTCCTCTCTCTCTCTCTCTCTAGTTTATATTTTCGATTTTTCTTGTCTTGGCACCTAGGTCCTCACTCGACCTAGTGTTTAGCTCTACGACTTCGAGACTTGTTCTTAAGTCGTAGTGTTTAAAAGTGCCCACTCACTGATTCCTTCTTTTCGAGTGATTTAGTGATAGAAACTTTCGTGGTTGCTCGAGGTGCCGAGGAAAGAAAGAGAGACGTGCTGCGAGGGGAGACGAGCGTTGCAACTTTCCAAAAGCTTCTACAAGGTTCAAGCTTCAAGAAAGGTTAGTGAACTTCATAACTCATATTGGTTTTTAATTACATGTACTTGCACTTGTCTAGGTTAGTAAAAACTGTTTTACTTGTAAAAGAAAATTTTTAAAATTCCGCCGCTTACCGAAGCGTTAATTATTTTCTCAAACCCTAGATCGATTCCAACAAAAACGACCAAGATGTACCTGTGGTCAATCAGGGAAGAGAGTGGCGAATCTCTTAGGCAATACCTTGCCCGATTCACTGAAGAGTCAAACAAGGTCGACCGCTTCGACGACGGTGACGCAATTGCTGCTATCATAGAAGGCTTGCGCACAAGTGACTTCCTCAAGTCGGTCGTCGGCCATGTCCCTTCTACCATGGCCGAGTTAATGACTCGGGCTATTCCTTCATGGGAGTCGAAGATTACCTCGACGGCCGCAAGAGTAACAATCAAAGCTCTCGTCGTCGGGAAGAACCCAGCCACGAGCAAGGCGAACCTTTTAAAAGACGAAACAAGGGAAATCAGGTTTCTTATAACCAACCCCCTGTACCCCAGAAGCCGCGACTTGCGGAAAACTTCAAAGGGTACTCGTCGTTCACACCGTTGAACACGGCGTCGGAACGGATCCTGGCTCTGGCACGTGACAAGTTCACACCCCCGGCTCCAATGAAAAAAATCCTGCAACTCGCGATCGATCTAGATATTGTGAGTTCCATCGGGAATACGGTCATTTGAACTTGGAATGCTACAACCTTAAAAGGTAAATTGAGGCTTTGATCCAACGGGGTGAGCTGAAAGAGTTTGTGTTACGCATGATGAGCGCTGCGGGCCCCACCACGAAGAGACCACGGTCTGGTCAGGGAGGAGGAACAGCCGCTTCTACCGACCGAACCACAGCTACTACCAACGCCAATCCACAGCTCCGCGTGGTAACCACCATATTGGGAGGTCCACAGGATGGAGATTCAGCCCGACAACGGAAGAAATTCCTTAGGGCCGTGGCTCAGGAAGACGCTGCTATGCACGTCAACTTTACATATGAAGAACCTCCATCCGTGCCTCATGAGACAATGTATTTCACCAATGAAGAGGCCAAGCGAGTTGTGCATCCACATAATGACGCAATTGTGCTCAAAGCCCAAGTGGCCAATAACTTGGTGAAAAAGGTTCTCATCGACAACGGCAGCACTGCCGACATAATTTTCAAGTCCATCCTAGAGCGCATGAAGCTCGGGGGGCTGCGCCCAACTCCGACCCAAACACCCTTGTTTGGGTTCATTGGGGAAAAGGTTATGACCGAGGGCATCATCGATTTGCCGGTCACCTTCGGGACCCCTGGAGGCATTGAGGCCGTTCACATGGTCCCATTCATAGTGGTTGATCAGGAGTCGCCCTATAACTTAATCATCGGGCAACCCACTTTGAACCGGCTAAGGGCAATCACTTCCACGTACCACCTACTGGTGAAATTCCCCACCGAAGAGGGAATTGGCGTTATGGCCGGAGACCAATCCCAAGCCAGAATATGCTACGTGCAAGGAGTTGATGGTAAACCCGTGGGAAAAATGGTCAACACAATCTTCCAACTGGATGACGATTACCCATGCGACCCAAGGGACGCAAGGAAGTTCAAAGAACTTGACCCCCGGGATGAAGTCGAAAGACTCAAGGTGGAAACCTCTGATGATCTTGTGCCGGTCGTCCTAGACGAATCTAAGCCTGATCAGGTTGTAAAGGTCGGCATCCGGCTTCCACTCGCAATCAAAACTCAGCTCACTGCCTTCCTCCAGGAATTTAAGGATGTTTTTGCATCTACTCATGCGGACATGCCTGGAATTGATCCCGAGGTAATAGTGCACCGATTGAACGACGACCGAAAGGTCACCGAAAAGGTGCAGGCTAGACAGACGTTCAACCCAGAACGATACCTGGCCATAAATGAAGAGGTCGAGAAACTCCTCGCCGCAAACTTCATCCGAGAGGCTAAGTACCCCAAGTAGGTCACCAACGTGGTAATGGTGAAAAAGCATAATGGGAAGTGGCGAATTTGTATAGACTACAAAGATCTTAACAAAGCCTGCCCTAAGGATTGCTTTCCACTCCCGCGTATCGAACAACTGGTGGACGCCACGGCTGGCCATGAACTTCTCAGCTTCATGGATGCCTATTCGGGCTACAACCAAATTCGGATGCACGAGCCCGATCCAATTAAGACAACCTTTATCACCGATCGAGGCCTTTACTGTTATAAGGTCATGCCTTTCGACCTTAAGAATGCGGGAGCAACGTACCAGCGCTTGGTAAACCGGATCTTCACCGACAAAATCGGCAAGACAATGGAGGTGTACGTGGACGACATGCTCGTTAAAAGCCTACTGGAAACCAATCACGTACACGACCTAATGGAGATGTTCACGATCCTCCGCCGATATAAAATGAAACTCAATCCCAACAAATGCGTGTTCGGGGATAAATCCAGGAAATTCCTCGGATACATCGTCAGCCGACGAGGGATAGAGGCTAATCCCGAAAAAATCAAGGCACTCCTTGAAATGAAGTCTCCAAGACCGGTCAAAGAGGTGCAGAGCCAGACCGATCGAGTTGCCGCTCTGACACGCTTCGTGTCTAAAGCCACCGACAAGTGTCAACCATTCTTCAAAGCTCTAAAGAAGACGTACGGCTTTGAGTGGACGGACGAATGCGAAGATGCCTTCCAGGAAATGAAGGCTTACTTTGGGTCCCCACCATTCCTCTCTAAACCAAAGAGAGGAGGAGATGTTATACGCATATCTCGCCGTCTCGAAAAGAGGTGTAAGTGTTGTTCTTGTTCGCGAAGAAGACAAGGTCCAATGGTCGGTCTACTACGTGAGCAAAGCCTTACTCAACGGGGAAACGCGCTACACCGAGATAGAGAAACTTTCTCTGGCTCTCGTAACGGCAGCTAAGAAGCTACGTCCGTATTTCCAAGCTTACCCAATCGCGGTGCGAAACGAGCATCCGATCGGTAAAGCTCTTCAAAAGGGAACATCGACTCGCATGGCGATCTGGTCCCAAGAATTGAGCAAGTACGGGATTGAGTTCCACCCAAGAACGGCTATAAAGGGGCAGGCCTTAGCCGACTTTGTGGTAGAATTCTCCTATACTCCCGATATGGGAAGAGCAGAAAATGACCTAAACGATGACGCATTAACTCGGAAAAGAAAGGTTGACGCGACGGGTCCCATCTGGGAGTTGTACGTAGACGGAGCATCTAACGCTCGGGGGGCTGGCGCCGGAATAGTCCTGATTAACCCCGATGGGGAAAAGTTGCGTTACGCCCTGCACTACGGCTTCCAGGCCTCCAACAATGAAGCCAAATATGAGGCACTCATTATAGGGATAGAGCTAGCGCAAAAGCTTGGCTCTCATAACCTGCGAATACACTGCGACTCGCAGTTGATCGTGAACCAGGTTAAAGGAGATTATACCACCAAGGAACCTAACATGGTTGCATACTTGGCTATAACAAACTCCAAACTCGATGGTTTCTCTTGGTTCTAGATCCACCAAATCCCGAGAGAACAAAATTCAGAGGCTGATGCACTTGCTCGCCTTGGATCTGGCATCGACGAAGATGGATTGGGGACCGTACCCATTGAATTTCTCCTGCGGCCATCCGTCTCCCGGGACGAAATCGGGACCATAGAGGTGGCATCTCAGCCCGCTTGGATGGACTCAATTTTTGAGTTTTTGCGAAGAGGGGAACTTCTCGAATACCACAAAGAAGCCGATAAGCTGAGGGCCTTAGCATCCAAATACACGCTCCGAGAGGGCGTACTCTATGAGCGCGGTTACTCAACACCGTTGCTCCGATGCCTCGATAGCGTTGAGTCGACAAAGGTCCTCCGCGAAATACATGAGGGCATCTGTGGGAACCACGCCGCTGGAACTTCCCTCGCGCTCAAAGCGCTTAAGCAAGGCTATTTCTAGCCTACCATGAAGCGAGATGCTTGCGAATGGGCAAGGCGGTGCGACAAATGGCAACGCTTCGCGGAAATCCAGCGACAGCCACCAACCCCATTAAGCAGCATCGTCGTCCCACGTCCCTTTGCTAAATGGGGCGTGGACATCATTGGCAGGCTCCTTAGAGCGCCAAGGCAATACGAATATGCCATCATCGCCATTGACTACTTAACTAAGTGGGTAGAGGCCGAGCCACTCGCCAGAATAACTGAAGACAACACGACGAGCTTCATCTGGAAAAGCATCATATGCAGGCACGGTATCCCCGCCTCGATTGTGACTGACAATGGAGCATAATTCGACAACGCACGAGTAAGAGATATCTGCGATCAACTAAAGATCAGCAAGACCTTCTCCTCGCCGCGTCATCCCCAGGCCAACGGCCAGGTCGAAGCAGTCAACAAGACTATTAAGAGCAATCTTCAAAAGAAGCTCGAAGACAAAAAAGGCGCCTAGGCCGAGGAATTTCTGTTCGTCCTATAGGCTTACAGGACAACCGCGCGTATGGGATCGAGGCCGTGGTTTCGATCGAAACCGAGATACCCACGTTCCGAGTTGATACGTTCGAGGAAGTAAACAACGACGAGGCCATGCGCCTGGAGCTAGATTTGATCGACGAAAAGAGATCAGAAGCATTCAGACGCCTCGCCGCACAGAAGCTCAAGGTCGAAAGATACTACAACTCCAAGATCAAAAGGCGAACCTTTGTCGTCGGAAGCCTTGTACTCAGACAAGTTTTCCAGAATGCACAAGTTCAAGGCGCAGGCGTCCTAGGCCCGAACTGGGAAGGCCCCTATAGAGTCCCCAAAGTCATTCACGACGGGACATACTATATCGAGCACACGGACGGAACTCCGATTCGCCACCCGTGGAATGCGGAACACTTGAGGCAGTACTACAAGTAGCTAGCGTTCCCCACGTTTAATCGCTTTTATTTCCCATTTTCAATAAGGCCTACGAGACAATGTTTTAGAATTTTAAATTTCTCGCAAATTTCTGGCAAACGTAATAAAATTCGAGTTTTTCATTTCAAAATTCGTTTTGTGCAAGTTTTCCGGCTATCAAAAATTAAACTTATTGTTATCGGCCCGATCCCGATCGAAGCTATTCAAAGGGAAAACAGCAATCGGACTTGCCCTAGCCATTAACCGGCCCTTGGGCCGATTAGGCCAAAGGCCGGCCCAATGGCCTCGGCCCAAGATCGAACTCGACCTCGGCCTCACGAGCGACCTCGGCCTGGCGAGCTCGACCTCGGCATCAGCTCGACCTCGGCCAGACGAGCTCGACCTCAGCCTCAGCTCGACCTCGGCCTGGCGAGCTCGACCTCGGCCTCAGCTCGGCCTCGGCCTGGCGAGCTCGACCTCGGCCTCAGATCGACCTCGGCCTGACGAGCTCGACCTCGGCATCAGCTCGGCCTCAACTCGGCCTCGGCCTGGCGAGCTCGACCTCGGCCTCAGCTCGACCTCGGCCTGGCGAGCTCGACCTCGGCCTCAGCTCGACCGTTCGACCTCGGCCTCGCGAGCGACTTCGGCCTCACAGGCCTACCCTCGGCCCTATGCCATCCTCGGCCGAGCTTATGTTATCCTCGGCCAAGGGGCCCACCAATGACGCCAGCCCATGATGTCCTCAGCCCAGGGGCACGCTAGTGACGCCAGCCTATGTTATCTTCGGCCAGGGGGCACGTCAATAGCGCCAGTCTAAGTTATCCCCTGCCGAGCCCATGCTGTCCCCAACCGAGGGGCCCACCAGTGACGCCACCCTATGCTACCCTCGGCCATGGGCTATCCTCGGCCATGGGCTGTCCTCGGCCAATGGCTATCCTCGGCCATGGGCTATCCTCGGCCATGGGCTATCCTCGGCCATTTGCTTCACTCGGCCAAGGGGCCTACCAATGACCCCTTTGGTCGCCTATAAATACAAGAGGCCCTCCCTCTTCAAAAGGTAATCCAAGTTTGAGGAAGGAAACGCTGCCGAACTCACCTTTCGCTCGTTTCTCTCAAGTCTCGGCCCCTAAACACTTAAACCCTCTATTATCCACCTTAATCCCACTAATGTTGAGCGTCGGAGAGGTAAACAGAGGTACCCCCTCTGTTTCCCCTTTTTAGCTCACGGTTCTCTCATCCTCTCTAGGTACCCCGGCGAGCTCAGACACCACCGACAGCCAAGGGAAGACTCGGGACACCGAGTCCGACACGCTCAAGCCCAGGCGAGGCCACTTGGTCCGGCCTTGGGTCTAACCGCCTGTGGCTTCTAAATCGTTGTCCGGAAAACGGCGACAACATTTTGGCGCTAGAAGGAGGGGATCTCTCGACCTTGGCGACACATTCCCTCTACCACTTTCACCCCGACTATTGAATGATGAATCACATTCCCACTCCCTCCGCGGGTACTCGGGTAACGACCTCGAGGTACGGTCTCCGACGCCTTGCACACCGTCTTGAAGGGCAACCTCGCGATAGCGAGAGCCAGCCCCAAGACCCGGTGAGTGACCCCGAGGCCGAGCTCCGAGAGGACACGGCCCGGCGGCTTGCGGAGCTCCTTGACCGTCCCGGCGTTAACAGTTCACTCATTGCGGGTCTCCTCGGCTACGATGTCGAGGATCGATCCGCCCATAGCGACTCCAACCCCGACTATGTGGGGGAGTCGAGGACCGACTAGGCGACTCCTAGTCTCGCCCATTCATGGTCCGAGAGACCCAATGGTGCTTTGGCCGGCCCGTCGCGCCCGGCGCGACGGCAGGCACGGTCGCGTTCCTAGGGACTCGCCCCTTCGGTTTCGAGAGGCGGCCGGACACGGCCCCTCGCCGAGGAGAGAGCGACTCTGGGCAACGATGGAGCCGATAGCCGAAGCGCTCACCGCGCGGCCCGTCAAAGGGCGAACTCGCCCCACCGCGCGCCGAGTGTGGACCTTAGAGAGCGCTTGAAGACGCAGAGAAACTCCCGGGGGGAGGATCTCCGCCAAAGGCTCAACTATCAGAGGGACGCGCTCCCCGCCGCAACTCTCGGCCAACCTCAGGCCAGTATCGTGGACCAAGCGTCCAACGAGCGCCAGCCAGCGACTCCCGTAGCCCCAGCGGTCAGCCCGGCTAACGGGCTCGACATGGTCACAATGATTCAGAGCCTCCAAAACCAAATCATCGAGATGAGTGAGTCGGGGAGGCAGAGGCCATATGGGGGGATCGAGGAATCATACTCTCCCTTCGTAGCGCAAATCCTCGCGCAACCTTGCGTGGGAAACTTCAAATTGCCATCCATCCCTCCCTATGATGGACGGACTGACCCGGACTTCTACATCCAACACTACGAGACATGGATGACGATGCAAGGCCAGCCGGACGCGACCCTATGCCAGGCCTTCAGCCTAACCCTCACGGGGTCGGGCTTTGAGTGGTTCCGGAGCCTGAGACCCGGGAGCATCCCGTCCTTCCGGGCTTTGGAGGAGGCTTTCCTCGCCCGCTTCACCACGCTCGTGGCGCAAAAGAAGTCAAAGACCCACCTCCTCTCCCTTCGGCAAGGGAGAGACGAGACGTTGAGGCAATACCTCGCTCGCTTCACCGAGGAATCTCACAAAGTCGAGGGCTTCGACGACAAGGACACCATCACGGCGATCACCGAAGGAGTTCACACGAGCGACTTCCTCAAGTCCATTATGGGGAAGGTCCCGCGAAGCATGGCAGAGCTAATGACGAGGGCCCGCACATACATGGGAATCGAGGACTATCTCGATGGCCGAGATGGCCGGAAGTCAGGGGGACAAGGTAGTCGACGCCGCGATGACCCAGACGGAGATCATCCCGACCCTCGAAAGAGGAGGAACAAGGGAGGCCAGGACCCTAACGGCCGTTCCCTCCCCGGGCCGAGACCGGCACACGTCGATAGCTTCCAAAAGTTCTCGACGTTCACCCCTTTGAACACCCCACCAGAGCGGATCCTAGCTCTGCACCGCGACAAGCTAGGGAGCCCTACTCCTCTCACAAAGGATCCTGCAAAGAGGGATCGAAACAAGTTCTGCAAATACCAACAAGATCACGGGCACCTGACATCCGAATGCTATCAACTCAAGCGTCAGATCGAGGCCCTGATTCAAGACGGGAAACTGAAGGAATACGTCCTTAGAGCGATAGGGACGGCCGCGGCACGCGACGAGCGCCCGCGGCAAGAAAGAAAGGGTCCGGCGACGGTAACCGTCACGGACCGAGCAGCCATTGAAGAACCAGAAAGCTCGCAACTGCACATCGTGGGCGTAATCCTGGGAGGCCCGGAGTTTGGAGACTCGGCCACGCAAAGGAAGAAGTACGTGCGCGAAGTTTCCGAAGGGAAAATAGCGCACTACATCAACCACACATACGAGGCTCCTCCCCCGGCCCCGTTCGAGTCCATGTTCTTCACTGGCCAAGAGGCGGCGCGAGTCCTCCACCCACACAATGATGCGATAGTCGTCTCGGCCCCGGTCGCCAACAACCTCATCCGGAGAATCCTAATCGACAATGGGAGCTCTGCCGATATAATCTTCAAGTCGACGTTGGACAAGATGAAGCTATCCGGGATGAGGCCGACCCCGATATCGACCCCGGTCTTCGGCTTCTCCGGGGAAAGGGTCATGATAGAGGGAACTATCGACCTCCCGGTTACCTTCGGTACACCGGGGGGGCTCGAGGTGACCCACATCGTGTCGTTCCTGGTCGTGGATCAGCCCTCGGCATAAAACGTCATCGTCGGCCGCCCGACTCTCAATCGGTTACAGGCCATCACTTCCACTTACCACCTAATGATGAAGTTCCCGACGGACAAAGGGATAGCCATAATGTTGGGAGACCAATCAATGGCGAGGATGTGCTACATCCAAGGCGTGGACGGGAAAGAAAAGGGAAAAATGGTAATCACTGTCTTCCAAATCGGGGACAAGCTCCCGTGCGAAATAGGGAAAGGAGGAATCTTCGGAGAACTGGACCAGAGGGACGATGTCGAGCGTCGAAAGGTGGAGACACCGGACGACCTTGTTCCCGTCGTGTTGGACGACGCCAAACCTGACCAAGTAGTCAAGGTAGGCGCCCAACTCCCATCCGAAGTTCGAGCCCGGCTCGCCACCTTCCTTCGTGAGCACAAAGACGTCTTCGCATGGACACACGCCGACATGCCGGGGATCGACCCCGAGATAATAGTTCACCGTCTCAACGACGACAAGAGAATGGCTGAGCGCGTTCAACCACGACGGACGTTCAGTGGAGAGAGGTACCAAGCCATTGGTGAAGAGGTTGACAAACTTCTCGCCGCCGACTTCATTAGGGAGGCGAAACACCCCAAGTGGGTGTCCAACGTGGTGATGGTCAGAAAGCCAAACGGGAAGTGGCGGATCTGTATCGACTACAAGGATCTCAACAAAGCCTGCCCGAAGGATAGCTTCCCTCTCCCGAGGATCGAGCAACTTGTGGACGCCACGGCGGGCCACGAGTTATTAAGCTTCATGGACGCCTACTCAGGCTACAATCAGATCCGCATGCACGAGCCGGATCAGATCAAGACCACCTTTGTTACAGACCGCAGATCAAGGTCATGCCTTTTGGCCTCAGAAACGCGGGGGCGACGTATCAAAGGTTGGTGAACTGAATGTTCGCCGATCAAATCGGCAAAAATATGGAGGTCTACGTTGACGATATGCTCGTCAAGAGCCTCAAGACCCACGACCACGTTCGAGACCTGGGAGAAATGTTTGCGATCCTGCGACGCTACAAGATGAAGCTCAACCCCAACAAGTGCGCTTTTGGGGTCGAGTCTGGAAAATTCTGGGGCTACATGGTTAGCCGCCGCGGGATCGAGGCTAACCCCGAGAAGATTAGGGCGATCTTAGAGATGAGGTCACCGCAGAAAGTGAAAGAAGTTCAGACTTTGACAGGAAGGATCGCCGCCCTAACGCGATTCGTGTCCAAGGCCACCGACAGGTGCCAACCGTTTTTTAAGGCACTAAAGAAGACCGACGTGTTCGTATGGATGGAGAAGTGCGAGGAAGCGTTCCGCGAAATGAAAGCCTACTTCGCCTCCCCCCGTTCCTTGCGAAGCCAAAGAATGGCGAAACCTTGTACATCTACCTCGCAGTTTCCGATAGGGCCGTGAGCGCGGTTCTCATACGCGAAGAAGACAAGGTGCAATGGCCGGTCTACTATGTTAGCAAGGCGCTCCTCGACGCCGAGACTCGATACCCGGAAATCGAGAGATTATCCCTCGCCCTTGTCATGAGCGCGAGAAAACTCCGACCCTACTTTCAGGCGCACCCCATTGTGATCCGCACGGGACATCCCATCGAGAAGGCCCTTCAAAAAGGGACCTCCTCTCGAATGGTCGTGTGGTCCCAAGAGTTGGGCGAGTACGGGGTCGAGTTCCAGCCGAGAACCACCATCTAGGGCCAGGCCCTCGCCGACTTCATCGCCGAATTCACAGCGCCCCCGACCGACGAGGACGACGAAAGTAGTAAGGGCGCGAAAAACAAGGAGGACGACCACGGCGAGCCGTCAAGAAAGAGGACCAACGGCCCAACAGGGCCGGTCTGGGACTTGCACGTAGATGGCGCGTCAAATGCCCGGGGGGCTAGCGCCGGCGTGGTGCTCACAAATCCCGATAGGGAAAAACTGAGGTACGCCCTGCGGTTCGAGTTCAAGGCTTCCAACAACGAAGCTTTTGGAAAGTTGCAACGCTCGTCTCCCCTCGCAGCATGTCTCTCTTTCTTTCCTCGGCACCTCGAGCAACCACGAAAGTTTCTATCACTAAATCACTCGAAAAGAAGGAATCAGTGAGTGGGCACTTTTAAACACTACGACTTAAGAACAAGTCTCGAAGTCGTAGAGCTAAACACTAGGTCGAGTGAGGACCTAGGTGCCAAGACAAGAAAAATCGAAAATATAAACTAGAGAGAGAGAGAGAGGAAGGGGCGGCCAAGTCTAGAGAGAGAAGCTCTCAATCTCTAAAACTTTGGATGAATTAAATGTGAGGAAATGAGGCTCCTATTTATAGGAGAGGTCTCACCTTCAATAAGGTAGTTTCCTCTTCTATAGAATATCACATATTCATGAGCAATTTCCTCTTTTTTCCCTTTGAGACACTCGGCCAACTCAAGGCTTCTAGAAGCCTTGATTTGTTTCCAATTTTGTTCAAGGCCTTGCCTTGTCTCTCACTTGGCCGATTCCCACTTTCCTCTTGGAGGAAATTTGTTTCCTCTTTTTCTTTTGGCAAGTATCTAAATACATTTATGCACAAAATAAACTCTCCTATTTCTCTATTAGGGTAGGCGCCCAAGTCTCTCTAGAAGGAGCTTCTAGAAGCTTCTTCATTTGTTCATGACAACGTGAGAAAGGCCCTTTAAGAATTTTCAATAAAATTCTCATGAAATGAAATTAATTCACAAGGCACAGTTAATCATATTATGGCCGAGTGACATTAAGTCATCAAATGAACTTGTCAAAATTTATTGACATCCATTTCATCCTTATGTCTCAAAAGACAAAAATACCCTTTCGACAATTTTCGTTCTTGCTTTGACTTAGCTTCCAGTTTAACTATTCCTATCGATGTGATTCGTGACAGTGACCTCATGGACCCAAATGAACAAAGCTTGAGCTAAACACTTGGACTCAAAAGTTCACAAACCTTTTCCAAGTTTAGCTTAATGTCAACTGACTCCACTAAAGAGCTGACACTGAAAATCTCTCGGTTCAAATGAATTTATTTTCTACTCAAGAATTTGACCTAATTATGATGAGCGGATCCACTGAATATTATCTATGTTTACCCTTCATGAATGTCATCAGCTAGTCGGGATTTACTAAATTACCATTTTACCCTTCTAGCTGTTATTTCCTCAACTCCTTTGTCGCTTGTGAATAAGTTAGAAACAATGTATTGACGAGGAGCTAACAAGTCACATTGTTTCATCCAAAAGAGTCAAGACTCAATTTGGACACTGGCCAGTTCATTTATTCACACTCCAAGGAACAAAGCATGAGGTGACATACATTGCATTTCAGCAATCTTGTACATGAATTCCATATCTATGAGAACTTCACAAAGTTACTCATGACAGACTCACAACTTAGTACTTCACCAATAGGCCTTGGTCGGAATCACATAGTGAGTCCGAACTTTGACTTTCTCAAATGAGAATACTAAGGTGTGAAATGGCATGTCTCATTTCGGGATTAAGGTAAGCATGATGCAATTCATACATACTGACTTCGAGACATAAGAGGTTAAATGGTTTGTTCTTATATTGTCTCTAGAAGTGCACTGGTCAATTCAGTATCTTCGGAAGATACCTAGAAGAACTATAGAGTCCCAAACTCTCAATGCCTCATAACCAGACATCATAGATTCTTCTAACAATCATACTGAGGTCAATAGTCCTTTGACCCTAAGATTGCGAATATATCGTTTTAAGCAAACTACGAAGAGTTTGTTCATGCAAATCTACATTTGTCTCTTCGTAAGTTGTTAAGTTTGTTTATGGACTAAAAGACTAAGGTTTTATCATAAATCTTCAGACAAGGAAGATTGAATGAACGTTTCAACTTTATTAATGAATAGATAGGCAATTACAAGCTAGAGTCTTCATGAGACTTTATTACATCAAATGTACAAAATAAAGACTACAACTCTTCTTGTGGGCACCATTTACAACAGTTTTCTGAACCATAGATGTAGCGAACCGTGCTAGGAACATGTCCTTCAAGTCTTTGAACGAGTGGATGCTTCCTGGCCTTAAGTTTTTGAACCACTCAAAATCGGGTCCGGCGAGGGTCAAACTGAAAGCTTGGCACATGGCGCCAGGAGAGACACCCTGCATCATCATCTAGGTTTCATAGTGCTGGATGTGGTAAGCAGGATCTGCTTTTCCATCATAGGGAGTGAGGCTCGGGAGTTTGAAATTCCCCATACAAACCTCAGCCAATATCTGAGCCGTAAAAGGCGAGGAGTTCTCCTCAACGACCCCATAGGTGCTTCCACCTATTCCGTATTCTCGGAGATCTCGTACCTCATTCCGAAGATTGTGGATCATAGTGACCACATTGAGACCGGTTGTCGGAGTAACCCCCTGTTCGGGAGGAGTTATTTGTCGCCTTTCGTTAGACCCTTGACCTGTGCGGCGGTTCCCGTTAGTTGGGGTCGCCAGTGGGACGTTGGGTCTAGAGCTTAGTCGCCCTCTCAGATCATTGCCACACCCAATGCATTGAGCAGTGAGGTGGCCGTACGGAGGCGCAGGCTTCATCTGCGACGGCGCGCTCTCCGCGTGCCCTGACTTTCCGCGACATTCTCCTTTTGACCTAGTCGGTCGAGGGCTGAACGTCGGGAATTCCCCTCTTGAGAAGCTGTCGGCGCGTCGCCTGTCCGGGGTAGGGGATTCGATGGACCGGCTTCAAACACGGCGGGGAGTTCCCCGTCCTTCGTGAGAGAAGTCTCGATATCCTCCGAATCACCAGTACCCTCATAATCAGGGTCGCGGTCAAGGCTTTCCTCGTTGAGGTTCTCATGATCCCCGTTGGGGATTACCGTGTCATGCACAAGTCGCTTCGCAGCCAGTCGGCTGTGGTACCTCGCGCTCCTTGCCTTTAATTGGCGGATATTCTCTTCCAATTCCATGATGCGGTTGTCCCTGCTATCAAGAGATGGAGATGGAGATGGTGAGCGGGTCGAGCTCTCTTCATGGAGTGACTCTCCGTCACCATGCGCTCGGGAGCGCAAGAAGTACTTTTTGGCCCCAGTGACGTTATCGGGGTTGTTCACACCCTCAGAACGTATGAGTGGTTGAGTACTCATCTTTTCTCAAGTTCGAGAAAGTAGAGTTTGTAGAAGAAAAGAAGAAGGTGAACAGAAGGGATTTCGGGCTGAACAAGTCGGGAAGTCCCCTCCTTCTAGCGTAAAAACGTTGTCGCACGAAAATGAACAACTAATGTATACCTCGGGCGGTTCGATCTAAGGCAGGATCAAGTGATCGCACCCGGGCCAAGAGTGTGAACTCGAAAGTTTCGAGCTAGGTTTTCTCCGGTCAACCCGCCTCTCGGAAGAGGGAAGGGGTGACAAGGAGGAGTGACCGTGCCTTGTGTGTCGGCTGCCTACGTACCCATGCGTGGGATCAGGTCAGAATGTAGTTCAAGCATGTAAGACGCAGTATGAGGGACGGAGCCTTGGTGGGGAAGCGTGCTCGACGAAGGAGACAGGGCGCGGAGGAGTCCTCGGCGGCGTCTCAGAACTTCTAAGATCGCGTAGGCGTCTAGCGTGTTAGACGCGTTAAGGGACTCTAGTTGAGAACCCTAGGAGCGTGCTTGAGCACTACGGGGCATTTGGTCAGAGGGAGCGACGTCCGGGAAGTCCCCGTTAGTGCTTCGGAACCTCTGAGAACGAGAGAGACTTCCGAGAATTCTTCAGGCCAAAGATGGCATCAGGAGAAGAAGAGGAAAGCGAGAATTTGAGCGTATGGATAGGAGATGAAGGGATGGTTTCCCCCTCAGTGAGATGGGGTTTATATAGGTGTTCGAGAGCCTTAGGAAGGTCCTTCGTCGCCTATGTGGGAGTAGGGGCGCGCGCCTCTTCAAGTGGAGGCGCACAAGAGGTAGCGGTGCACTATGCGCGGTGCGTGACCCGCGGCGCGCAAGCTGCGCCACTCAGCGCGCGGCACGACCCTGTCCGAGCGCGGCACGCGCTGGGCCGTGTCTCCGCGGGCTTTTCACGATCGTCGTCCTTTCGGGCCCGCTGAGCTATTGTGGGCTTTGTGTTTCGGGTTTATGACACAAATTTATATATTTGACGGATAGAATACGGGCCGAGACTCGACTCGAGGAGACTGACTCGAGGCTCGACTCGAGGAGCGAAGCTCGACTCGAGGAGACCGACTCAAGGCTCTACTCGAGGAGCGAGGCTCAACTCGAGGAGCCTGAATCAAGTCTCAACTCGAGGGGCGAGGCTCGACTCGAGGAGCCGACTCAAGTCTCAACTCGAAGGGCTATGCTCGACTCAAGGAGTCAAGAGTATGGGCGAGGGCTTGAACGCTTGCCGCTCTTCAGGACCTCCGGCCTGACCATCGGCCCTTTGAGCGACGTGTCTTCTTGGCGTCTCAGATTTTCCGAAAACGACCGACAACATGGTCCACTCCAAGCCTCTGCAATAGGTTCACTATCTACTTGTGAATCTTGTATAGAAAAAAAAATGACTAAGCGACATTTCACTGCTAAGGGTCAAAGAGCTACTGAGGTGCTGGAACTTGTACATTCTGATGTATGTGGTCCGCTCAGTACACAGGCACGGGGAGGATACGAATACTTCGTTACCTTCACCGATGATTACTCAAGAAAAGGTTTTGTCTATTTTCTCAAACACAAATCCGAGACCTTTAACGTATTTAGGGTCTTTAGGGCTTTAGTGGAAAAGTAAACTGGCAAACAGATCAAAACCCTTCGATGCGATCGAGGTGGTGAGTGTATGTCTGGAGAGTTCGACGACTTTCTTAAAGAAGAAGGTATCTGTTGTCGCTGTTTTTCGGACAACTATTTAGGAGCCCAAAGTGGTTAGACCCAAGGCAAGACCAAGTGGTCGCACTCTGGCTCGAGCGTGTCAGGCTTGGTATCCCAAGCCATCCCTTAGCTGTTGGTGGTGTCAATCTCGTCCAGGCACCTGAAAAGCAAGCAGAAAGAGGTGTGAACTACAAAGGGGAAACAGAGGGGGTGCCTCTATTTACCTCTCCGACGCTCAACATTAGTAGGATTGAGGTGGATATAGAGGGTTTAGAGGTGGTGAGAGGCCAGAGATGAGCGAAACGAGTGAAGTACGAGTTCGACAGCGTTTCGGGACTCAAAATTGGATTACCTGGACCAGGGGAGGGATCCCGGTACTTATAGGCGACCAAGGGGCATTTTGGGCAACCCCTTGGCCGAGGATGGCCTTGGCTCGGCCATTGGCCGAGGCTGACCCTTGGGCCGGCCAATGGCCGAGGCTATGTGAGCCGGCCATTGGCCGAGGCTGGCTCTAGGGCTGGCCAATTGCCGAGGCTATTTGAGCCGGCCATTGGCCGAGGCTGGCTCTAGGGCCGGCCAATGGCCGAGGCTATTTGAGCCGGCCATTGGCCGAGGCTGGCTCTAGGGCCGGCCAATGGCCGAGGCTATTTGAGCCGGCCACTTGGCCGAGGCTGGCTCTAGGGCCGGCGAATGGCCGAGGCCATTTGAGTTGGCCATTTGGCCGAGGCTGGCTCTAGGGCCGGCCAACGGCCGAGGCTATTTGAGCCAGCCATTGGCCGAGGCTGGCTCTAGGGCCTGCAATGGCCGAGGATAACCGAGCTCGGCCTTTGGCCGAGGTCAAGCTGAGGCCGAGCTAAGGAGGCCGAGCTGAGGCCAAGCTAAGGAGGCCGAGTTGAGGCCGAGCTAAGGAGGCCGTGTTGTCAATGGTGCCCACAAGAAGAGTAGTAGTGTCTATTTATGTACATTTGATGACATATAGTCTTACGAAGACTCTTGCTTGTAATTGCCTATTCATTCATTAATAAAGTTGAAACGTTCATTCATTCTTTCTTTGTTTGAAGCTTTATGATAAAACCTTAGTCTTTTAGTCCATAAACAAACTTAACAACTTACGAAGAGACAAATGTAGATTTGCATGAACAAACTCTTCGTAGTTTGCTTAAAACGATATATTCGCAATCTTAGGGTCAAAGGACTATTGACCTCAGTATGATTGTTAGAAGAATCTATGATGTCTGGTTATGAGGCATTGAGAGTTGGGGACTCTATAGTTCTTCCAGGTATCTTCCGAAGGTACTGAATTGACCAGTGCACTTCTAGAGACAATATAAGAACAAACCATTTAACCTCTTATGTCTCGAAGTCACTATGTATGAATTGCATCATGCTTACCTTAATCCTGAAATGAGACATGCCATTTCACACCTTAGTATTCTCATTTGAGAAAGTCAGAGTTCGGACTCACTATGTCATTCCGAACAGGGCCTATTGGTGAAATACTAAGTTGTGAGTATGTCATGAGTAACTTTGTGAAGTTCTCATAGATATGGAATTCATGTACAAGATTGCTGAAATGCAATGTATGTCACCTCATGCTTTGTTCCTTGGTGTGTGAATAAATGAACTGGCCTGTTGTCGCACGAAAATGAACAACTATTTAAAACCTCGGGCGGTTCGATCCAAGGCCGGACCAAGTGATCGCACCCGGGCCAAGAGTGTGAACTCGATAGTCTCGAGCTAGGGTTCTCTCCGATCAACCCGCCTCTCGGGAGAGGTAGGGGGTGAGGAGGATGGGTGACCATGCCTTGGTTGTCGGCTGCCTACGTACCCGTGCGTGGGATCAGGTCAGAACGTAGTTCAAGCGTATGTGACGCAGTATGAGGCGTGGAGCCTTGGCGAAGAGGCGTGCTCGACGAAGGAAACGGGGCGCGAGGAGTCCTCGGCAGCGTTTCAGAACTTCGGAGATCGCGCACGCGTCTAGCCTGTTAGACGCGCGAGGGTAACTCTAGTTGAGAACCCTAGGGGCGTGCTTGAGCACCGGAGAACATTCGGCCAAAGGGAGCGACGTCCGGGAAGTTCCCGTGAGTGCTTCGGGACCTTTGAGAACGAGGGAGAGAGAGGAGAACCTGCTTCAGGCCAAGGATGGCATCTAGAGAAGCGGAGAGAAGTCTCAAGTTCCTTGAGAAAGAATGGGATGGCTTTCCCCTCAATGGGAGAGGGTATTTATAGGTGTTTGGGGGCCTTAGAAGGCTTCTTTTTCGTCCATGTGGGACTAGGAACGCATGTGGCATCAAGTGGAGGCGCACGGCGCGCGCGGCGCACAAAGTGCGGCGCACAACGCGCGGCGCGCGGCGCGCGGCGCAGGGGGCGCGGCGCGCGGGTCACCAGGCGCGGTGCGCGATGCGCGGCGCTGGATGTGCGGCGCGGGTGTGTCATCGCGCGGCGCGCGGTCTGCTTGGCGCGGCGCGCGGCCTGTCTGGCGCGGCGCGCGGGCTGCTGTGCTTGGTTGGCCGGCGCGGCTGCGCGCGCGGCGCATGGCCCGCCTCGTCGGGCTCTTGCGGGCCTTTGAATACCATTCTTGCCACATGAAATATGAAGGTTTCCATTTGACGAGAGTGACTCGACTCGAGGAGCAAAGCTCGACTCGAGGAGACTGACTCAAGGCTCAACTCGAGGAGCGAAGCTCGACTCGAGGAGACTGACTCAAGGCTCAACCCAAGGAGCGAAGCTCAACTCGGGGAGCCGACTCAAGTCTCAACTCGAGGGGCTAGGCTCGACTCAAAGAGTCAAGAGTTTGGGCGAAGGCTTGAAGACTTGCCGCTCTTCAGGACCTCCGGCCTGACCATCGGCCCTTTGAGCGACGTGCCTTCTTGGCGTCTCGGGTTTTCCGAAAACGACCGACAACATTAGCCCCCCAATTTCATTGCTCGGGAGGCCCCGGGCGGTGAACTTTTAGTTGTTTCCGCCGGGTGTTTGAGGAAAATAGACTTTCCAGAGCTTCACTGTTGCAAAGCCTTTGTGATTATAAAGAATACTCTCACAATTGCTAGTGCTCTCTCTCGCTTTTCCGTCTCTCTCGACACAAGTGTGTGATCGACACGTGGAGGAGGATCCAAGCCGATAGGAGGCGTAGCTCAACGTGGGCGAGGCGAACGCGCTTGCGTTCGTCGCTCTAGCCCCGGAGCAAATGGGATATGCATGCGCAAGTGGGGCGTGCATTTGCGTAGAGGTGTGCCGGCGCGTCGCGGCTTATTGATCTTTTGGCAATGCTACGCCCGAGTTAACCTTCGATGGCGTTTTGTTTGATAATATCATCAATCCGGAGTCCATGGGACTCGATGGTGACTAGCAGGGTGACGATTGTGTAATCGTGACCTATTAGGGGAAGATCATGGCTTCCGTCTCGGCCAGCTTGGAAGGCGACTGCACTTTTGCATTTTGCAAAGGCGTGCTCATTCCGAGGTCTCGAAGACGGAGGTTGATGATGCGGGCTGATGCTTCGAGAAGACGGAGTGGCACCTGGCGGAAGGCTCTGCCGCACCGGAGGGCTTCGACTGCTCGGGGATAAACGCTAAAAGTTTGACCACGCATCAAGCATAAGTCGGCCTCACGGGGCATCCGCCATTCCCGCCTTGGTGACGCTTCTTCGTCTGCGTTCGGAAGATCGGCCCTTATTCCCCAGGCGCGAGCGCGGGTCTCTACCTTGGCTGACCTGTTCTTCAGGTCGCTCCAGGCGTTTGTTCGAGGAGTGGGACTCGACTCGAGGAGACTGACTCAAGGCTCGATTCGAGGAGCGAAGCTCGACTCGAGGAGACTGACTCAAGGCTCGACTCGAGGAGCGAAGCTCGACTTGAGGAGACTGAATCAAGTCTCAACTCAAGGAGCGAAGCTCAACTCGGGGAGCCGACTCGAGTCTCAACTCGAGGGGCTAGGCTCGACTCGGGGAGCCGACTCAAGTCTCAACTCGAGGGGCTAGACTCGACTCAAGGAGACTGGCTGGACATTAAGGAATATGACTCTACTCGAGGAGCGATGCTCGACTCGAGGTGTATGACTCAATTCGAGGAGCAAGACTCAACTCGGGGAGAATGACTTGATGAGAGGGGTGATGCTCGACTCGAGGGGGATGACTCGAGGAGAGTGACTCGACTCGAGGAGCATGGCTCGACTCGAGGAGGGCGTGACTCGACTTGAGGAGGATGTCCTGACTCGAGGAGCAAGGCTCGATTCAAGGAGAGCGGCTCGACTTTAAGGAGCGATGCTCGACTCAAGGAGAATGACTCAACTCAAGGAGCGAAGCTCGACTCGAGGAGGATGACTCGTCTCGAGGAGCAGAGCTCGACTTGAGGAGAATGGCTCAATTCGAGGAGCGAAGCTCGACTCGAGGAGGATGACTCGTCTCGAGGAGCAGAGCTCGACTCGAGGAGAATGGCTCAACTTGAGGAGCGAAGTTCGACTCGAGGAGAATGGTTCGATTTGAGGAGCAAGGCTCGACTTGAGGAGAGTGACTCGACTCGGGGAGCGAGGCTCGACTCAAGGGGAATGACTCGACTCGAGGAGCGAAGCTTGACTCGAGGAGAATGACTCGACTCGAGGAGCGAAGTTCGACTCGAGGAGAATGGTGCGATTTGAGGAGCAAGGCTCGACTCGAGGAGAATGACTCAACTCAAGGAGCGAGGCTCGTCTCAAAGGGAATTACTTGACTCGGGGAGCGAAGCTCGACTCGAGGAGAGTGACTTGACTCGAGGAGCATGACTCGACTCGAGGAGCGAAGTCTTAGCTAGTTCAGGCTGAGCGAGGTTCTTGCTCAGAGGCGGGGCTCGCGAGTTTTTGCGAGCAGCTTCAATTAACTCGCATGGAACGGGGATTCTCCCACGGTGATCGTGTTTAGTTGGCGATGGCGAAGATGGCATGAACTGCGCCTCGTACGGCGGTTCAGGTGCGTTGCGATTTAGTCATCATATGCAACACCTCGTGGCGACTCAGAGCGCGTTGTGAGAGACGGTTTTGTGCGTCGTTTAGGTGTCTTAGGCTGCGCAATGTAGGCGTCTTAAGTGCGCCATGTAGGCGTCTTAGGTTGCGCTATGTAGGCGTCTTACGTGCGCCATGTAGGCGTCTTAAGTGCGCCATGTAGGCGTCTTAGGTTGCGCCATGTAGGCGTCTTACGGGCTGCGCCTTTACGCGTCTTACGTCCGCCATGTAGGCGTCTTAGGTTGCGCCATGTAGGCGTCTTACGGGTTGCGCCTTTACGCGTCTTACGTGCGCCATGTAGGCGTCTTAAGTGCGTCGCGAGGGACGGCTTTAGCCTGCATCTCGGGGATGTCTCTTGGGCGCGCCGCGGAGGCGTCTTTAGCCTGCATCTCTAGGATGTCTCTTGGGCGCGCCGCGGGGGCGTCTTTAGCCTGCATCTCGGGGATGTCTCTTGGGCGCGCCGCTGGGGCGTCTTTAGCCTGCATCTCGGGGATGTCTCTTGGGCGCGCCGCGGGGGCGTCTTTAGCCTGCATCTCGGGGATGTCTCTTGGGCGCGCCGCGGGGGCGTCTTTAGCCTGCATCTCTGGGATGTCTCTTGGGCGCGCCGCGGAGGCGTCTTTAGCCTGCATCTCGGGGATGTCTCTTGGGCGCGCCACGGGGGCGTCTTTAGCCTGCATCTCGGGGATGTCTCTTGGGCGCGCCGCGGGGGCGTCTTTAGCCTGCATCTCTGGGATGTCTCTTGGGCGCGCCGCGGAGGCGTCTTTAGCCTGCATCTCTGGGATGTCTCTTGGGCGCGCCACGGGGGCGTCTTTAGCCTGCATCTCGGGGATGTCTCTTGGGCGCGCCGCGGGGGCGTCTTTAGCCTGCATCTCGGGGATGTCTTACGGCGCGCCACGGAGGCGTCTTACGTGCACGCCTGTTCCCGTTTTGTGTTCGAGTGTTTTGTTTTGATGGAGCGTGCTTTCTTTTTGTGGAGCGTACTTTCTTGAGGATTTTGAGCGTACTTTCCATTGCCTATGGCACTAGCCCCCCGAGTTTTGGGTTTACAAGTGTAACCTTTGACGATTTAAAAATCTTTGATAAAGTGGATTTTGAAAGAAAAACATCGAACTTTATTAATATTGCAAAAAATTTGAAATCCTAAAACGTTGGCTCGTAGGCCTTATTGAATGTTTAGAAAGCAAAGAAATAAAATGGGGGGATCGCTGGCTAGTGGTAGTACTCTCTTCCAGTGTTCCGCATTCAACAGGCGATAGATCGGTGTCTCGTCCATGTATGACCTGGTAGACCGTGTGGGGTCCCTGATGAGGACGCCGTTACCTTGCACTTGGGTGTCATGCAGGTGTCTTTATGGACTTCGCGGAGGACCTTGGTCGACTCGACGCTATCTCTGAGCTGAGAGATCGTGTTAACCATCTTTTTAGCGGTCTTTCCATCGATTCCCTGGATGTAGCATATTCTGGCTTGGGATTGATCTCCAGCCATGATGCCGATTCCATCCTTGGTAGGGAACTTCACCAGTAGGTGGTATGTTGAAGTGATTGCCCTTAGCCGGTTCAACGTGGGTCGCCCAACGATTACGTTGTAGGGGGACTCTGGGTCGACCACTAGGAATGGGACCATGCGAACGACTTCAATGCTTCCGGGAGTTCCGAAGGTGACCGGTAGATCGATGATGCCTTCGGTCATGACTCTCTCCCCAGTGAACCCGAATAGAGGCGTTTGGGTCGGAGTTGGGCGTAGCCCCCCGAGCTTCATGCGCTCTAGGGTGGACTTGAAGATTATGTCGGCAGCACTGCCGTTGTCGATGAGAACTCTTTTCACCAAGTTATTAGCTACTTGGGCTTTGAGCACAATTGCGTCATTGTGCGGATGCACAACTCGCTTGGCCTCTTTGTTGGTGAAATGCATCGTCTCGTGAGGCACGGACGGAGGTTCTTCATACGTGAGGTTGACGTGCATAGCAGCGTCTTCTTGAGCCACGGCCTTTAGGAATTTTTTCCGTTGTCGGGCCGAATCTCCATCTTGTGGACCTCCTAATATGGTGGTCACAACGTGGAGTTGTGGATTGGCATTGGCAGTAGCCGTGGTTCGGTCGGCAGAAGCGGCTGTTCCTCCTCCCCTGCCAGACTGTGGTCTGTTCGAGGTGGGGCCCGCAGCGCTAATCATGCGTAACACGAACTCTTTTAGCTCACCCCGTTGGATCAATGCCTCGATCTGCCTTTTAAGACTATAGCATTCAGAGGTCAAGTGACCGTATTCCTGATGGAACTCGCAATATTTAGATCTATCGCGAGTCGCGGGATCTTTGTTCATTGGAGCCGGGGGAGTGAACTTGTCACGCGCTAAAGCTAGGATTTGCTCCGGCGTTGTGTTCAACGGTGTGAACGACGAGTAGCCCTTAAAGTCTTCCGCAAGTCGCGGCTTCTGGGGCATCGGAGGTCGTCTATTAAAAGTCTGACCTCCTCTGTTTCGCCTTTTACGGGAGTTTCCTTGCTCGTTGCTAGGCTCGTCTCGGTGGTGAGGGCTTTGATCATTGCCCTTGCGACCATCGAGGTAATCTTCGACTCCCATGAAGGTCTTGGCTCGAGTCATTAACTCGGCCATGGTAGAAGGGACACGGCCGACGATGGACTTAAGGAAGTCACTTGTGCGCAAGCCCTCAGTGATGGCGGTGATTGCATCTTTGTCGTCAAAGCGGTCGACCTTATTCGATTCTTCAGTGAATCGGGCGAGGTATCGTCTAAGAGACTCGCCATCCTCTTGCCTGATTGACCACAGGTACATCTTGGTCTTCTTTTGGACCATAGACGTAGCGAACCGTGCTAGGAACATGTCCTTCAGGTCTTTGAACGAGCGGATGCTTCCCGGCCTTAAGTTCTTGAACCACTCGAAGCCGGGTCCGGCGAGGGTAAGACTAAAAGCTTGGCACATAGCGCCGGGAGTGACACCCTGCATCGTCATCCAGGTTTCATAGTGCTGGATGTGGTAAGCAGGATCTGCTTTTCCATTATATGGAGCGAGGTTCGGGAGTTTGAAATTTCCCGTACATACCTCGGCCAATATCTGAGCCGTGAAAGGCGAGGACTTCTCCTCAACGACCCCATAGGCACTTCCGCCTATTCCGTGTTCTCGGAGATCTCGTACTTCATTTCGAAGATTGTGGATCATTGTGATCACATCGAGACCGGTAGTCGGAGTAACTCCCTGTTCGGGAGGAGTCATCTGTCGTCTTTCATTTGACCCTTGACCCGTGCGGCGATTCCCGTTAGTTGGGGCTGCTACGGGGACGTTTGGCCGAGAGCTTAGTCGCTCTCTTAAGTCATCGCCACGCTCAATGCGTTGGGCGGTGAGGTGATCCCTAAGATCGGGGCTGGACATACGGAGGCGCAGGCTTCGTCTGCGACGGCGCGCTCTCCGCGTGCCCTGACTCTCCGTAACATTCTCCCTTTGACCTAGTCGGTCGAGGGCCGAGCGTCGGGAGTTTCCCTCTTGAGAAGCAGCCGGCGCGTCGCCTTTCCGGGGTAGGGGATTTGAAGGACCGGCTTCAAACACGGCGGGGAGTCCCCCGTCCTTCGTGAGAGAAGTCTCGATATCCTCTGGATCGCCAGTACCCTCATAGTCAGGGTCACGGTAGTGGCTTTCCTCGTTGAGGTTCTCAGGATCCCCGTTGGGGGTCATTGCGTTATGCGCGGGTTGCTTGGTAGCCAGTTGGCTGAGGTACCTCGCGTTCTTCGCCTTTAGTTGGCGGATACTCTCCTCCAGCTCCATGATGCGGTTGTCCCTGCTATCAGGAGATGGAGATGGTGAGCGGGTCGAGCTCTCTTCGTGGAGCGACTCTTCGTCACCATGCGCTCGGGAGCGCAAGAAGTATTTCTTGGTCCCGGTGACGTTTTCAGGGTTGTTCACGCCCTCAGAACGTACGGGTGGTTGAGTACTCATCTTTTCTCAAGTTCGAGAAAGTTGAGTTTGTAGAAGAAAAGAAGAAGATGAACAGAAGGGATTTCGGGCTGAACAGGTCGGGAAGTCCCCTCCTTCTAGCGCCAAAATGTTGTCGCACGAAAATGAACAACTATTTAAAACCTCGGGCGGTTCGATCCAAGGCCGGACCAAGTGATCGCACCCGGGCCAAGAGTGTGAACTCGATAGTCTCGAGCTAGGGTTCTCTCCGATCAACCCGCCTCTCGGGAGAGGTAGGGGGTGAGGAGGATGGGTGACCGTGCCTTGGTTGTCGGCTGCCTACGTACCCGTGCGTGGGATCAGGTCAGAACGTAGTTCAAGCGTATGTGACGCAGTATGAGGCGTGGAGCCTTGGCGAAGAGGCATGCTCGACGAAGGAAACGGGGCGCGAGGAGTCCTCGACAGCGTCTCAGAACTTCGGAGATCGCGCACGCGTCTAGCCTGTTAGACGCGCGAGGGTAACTCTAGTTGAGAACCCTAGGGGCGTGCTTGAGCACCGGAGAACGTTCGGCCAAAGGGAGCGACGTCCGGGAAGTTCACGTGAGTGCTTCGGGACCTTTGAGAACGAGGGAGAGAGAGGAGAACCTGCTTCAGGCCAAGGATGGCATCTAGAGAATCGGAGAGAAGTCTCAAGTTCCTTGAGAAAGAATGGGATGGCTTTCCCCTCAATGGGAGAGGGTATTTATAGGTGTTTGGGGGCCTTAGAAGGCTTCTTTTTCGTCCATGTGGGACTAGGAACGCATGTGGCATCAAGTGGAGGCGCACGGCGCGCGCGGCGCACAAAGTGCGGCGCACAACGCGCGGCGCGCGGCGCGCGGCGCAGGGGGCGCGGCGCGCGGGTCACCAGGCGCGGCGCGCGATGCGCGGCGCTGGATGTGCGGCGCGGGCGTGTCATCGCGCGGCGCGCGGTCTGCTTGGCGCGGCGCGCGGGCTGCTGTGCTTGGTTGGCCGGCGCGGCTGCGCGCGCGGCGCATGGCCCGCCTCGTCGGGCTCTTGCGGGCCTTTGAATACCATTCTTGCCACATGAAATATGAAGGTTTCCATTTGACGAGAGTGACTCGACTCGAGGAGCAAAGCTCGACTCGAGGAGACTGACTCAAGGCTCAACTCGAGGAGCGAAGCTCGACTCGAGGAGACTGACTCAAGGCTCAACCCAAGGAGCGAAGCTCAACTCGGGGAGCCGACTCAAGTCTCAACTCGAGGGGCTAGGCTCGACTCAAAGAGTCAAGAGTTTGGGCGAAGGCTTGAAGACTTGCCGCTCTTCAGGACCTCCGGCCTGACCATCGGCCCTTTGAGCGACGTGCCTTCTTGGCGTCTCGGGTTTTCCGAAAACGACCGACAACATGGCCAGTGTCCAAATTGAGTCCTGACTCTTTTGGATGAAACAATGTGACTTGTTAGCTCCTCGTCAATACATTGTTTCTAACTTATTCACAAGCGACAAAGGAGTTTTGGAAATAACAGCTAGAAGGGTAAAATGGTAATTTAGTAAATCCCGACTAGCTGATGACATTCATGAAGGGTAGCATAGATAATATTCAGTGGATCCGCTCATTATAATTAGGTCGAATTCTTCAGTAGAAAACAAATTCATTTGAACCGAGTGATTTTCAGTGTCAGCTCTTTAGTGGAGTCAGCTGGCATTAAGCTAAACTTGGAAAAGGTTTGTGAACTTTTGAGTCCAAGTGTTTAGCTAAAGCTTTGTTCATTTGGGTCCATGAGGTCACTGTCACGAATCACATCGATAGGAATAGTTAAACTGGAAGCTAAGTCAAAACAAGAACGAAAATAGTGAAAAGGGTATTTTTGTCTTTTGAGACAAACGATGAAATGAATGTCAATAAATTTTTGACAAGGTCATTTTATGACATGTTTCACTCGGCCATGACTTGATCATTGGGCCTTGTGAATTAATTTCATTTCATAAGAATTTTATTGAAAATTCTTAATGGGCTTTTCTTATGTTGTTATGAACAAATGAAGAAAAATCTAGAAGGCTTTCTAGAAGTCATAGGCGCCCAAATACCCAAAGAGAGAGAATTTATTTTGTGCATAAATGTATTTAGATACTTGCCAAAAGAAAAAGAGGAAACAAATTTGCATAAGGATGCACAAAGGAATCGGCCACATTGAGAGACAAGGCAAGCCTTGAACAAAATAGGAAACAAATCAAGGCTTCTAGAAGCCCTAGCTTGGCCGAGTATCTCAAAGGGAAAAAAGAGGAAATTGCTCATGAATATGTGATATTCTATAGAAGAGGAAACTACCTTATTGAAGGTGAGACCTCTCCTATAAATAGGAGCCTCATTTCCTCACAATTCATTTCATCCAAGTTTAAGAGATTTGAGAGACTCTCTCTCTAGAACTTGTGGCCGAAATCCTCTCTCTCTCTCTCTAGTTTATTTTCGATTTTTTTCTTGTCTTGGAACCTAGGTCCTCACTCGACCTAGTGTTTAGCTCTGCGACTTCGAGACTCGTTCTTAAGTCGTAGTGTTTAAAAGTGCCCACTCACTGATTCCTTCTTTTCGAGTGATTTAGTGATAGAAACTATCGTGGTTGCTCGAGTTCCCGAGGAAAGAAAAGAGAGACGTGCTGCGAGGGGAGACGAACGTTGCCAACCTTCCAAAGGCTCATCAACAATCAAGCATCAAAAAGGTTAGTAACTTTTATAGCTCATATTAGTTTTTATTTACATGCATATGCTCTTGTCTAGGTTAGTAAAAACTAGTTTTACTTAAAAAGAAAATTTTTAAAATTCCGCCGCTTAACGAAGCGTTAAACTTTTTCTCAAACCCTAGATCGATTCCAACAGGCCGAGCTGAGGCCGAGCTAAGGAGGCCGAGCTGAGGCCGAGCTGAGGCCGAGCTGAGGCCGAGCTAAGGAGGCCGAGCTAAGGAGGCCGAGCTAATTTATTTCTTTTTCTTCGAGCTGGAATGTAAACCCGCATTAAAAGCGGCATAACTCTCTGCTCAGAAATCTAAATTTAATTATTCTTGAATCAAATTAAAGCTCTGTCTGTTCTCTGTCCAATGCCACCGGTTTCGGCTGAAAAGGAGATCGGAGCTGCCAGATATGGCGATTTTACTCCGAGGTGCGCGGCTGTCTGAAACTCCAGTTTTTTTTAGAAATCGGGATTTTCAAACCCCACTACCATGAGTTATAGAACTCTAATGAGAAAATTTTCTTGAGCAAAAATGTTTTTCATATGATTATAAACATGATGTGTAAAGATTAAAAGTTTTGATTTTTGAAAGATTAATTGAAATTGAATTTTTACAAAACTAGTTTGAATTTTGAAAAACCGTTTTCACTTTCAAACTTGAAAATATTTTGTCATCCAAATCAAATAAGTTTTCAAAATGTTTTCAAAACTATATCTATATCACATATGTTCAAAATCTATATGCTCTTGAAATTTTGAGTGGGAGGTCTCCTTGTAGACAAGCCGAAAAATAAAAAGATGTGTAATCTCAAACTTTCAAGTGTTCAAGTGAGTTGAAGTTCACACTTCCCTCACGCACTTTCCCGAAATAGAAAATAGGAAAAGATCGAGTATGTCCCTTGTGCCTTTATGCACTAATACTGCTCTGAACATGTCGATCTAGGATTCTCTTCTAGTTGTCCGCTCTGTCGCTCTCTAACTAGGAAATTTGTTTCCGAACTTATAAGAGTCGATGAACCAACTCCAAAAACTAAGTGGGAGGGTTATATTCGTTGTTTGTAACCCGCGATCCCCAACACTAGTGAAAGATGCAATAACGTGGGACTAAGAGCCGCTCTTGCGACCCTCACTTAAATGTGAGTACTCCAAGGCGTTATTGCTTCGATCATTGCTCAATGAGCTACGTCCGAGAGTGATGCAATGATGGCAAGGCCTCCCCTTGGGGGATTGTTTTTGAAAGCTGATCTTTTGGACTAAGTGGTTGGTTGCACACTTAGGCTCAATCCCTAGTATCCTTCCTTAAGGCTCTGCGAAAGGATATGAGTGATCAAACCAATTTACAAGGTGGCTAGTCAAAATAGATGTATTGACATCTTGGCTTAGCATTAATGATGTGTCATTTACTTATAAATGGAGATTTTTTGCGGCCTTCTCTTGAGGGAGTAAATTATCGTTTGGTTTATAACACCTTTGGATTTTACAAAAGTCTTAATAAAACTTAAATCCTAAACCAAAGACTAATCATAAACTTGTTTCAACTTATATAGGCAATATGTCTCTCAACCATCTCTCTATCTTTCTTTCCTCGATCAAACTCGAAAACGAAAACTACGTAGATTCGAAACGTAACCTCGACATAATACCTACCGTTAACAAGCACAAATGGGTACTCACCACCCCGTGTCCTCCTCTGACAAATGACGATTCAACTCAAGAGGACAATGACGCCTTAGCGGCCTGGTTTCGATCCGATGAGATTGTGAGGTGCTATATTTTGGCATCTATGAACAATATGCTGAAAGAGCAACATCATGACATCGAGACTGCCGCTGACATGCTCTACAATCTCCTTGAGATGTTTGGAGGGCAAAGGCATCAAACAAGGCTACAAGCAGTCCGACAGTTTATGAACTGTCACATGAAGGCTAGGACTCCTGTTAGGGACCATATGATGCTGATCATTAGTTACCTAAATGAAATGGAAATCCTAGGATCTGAGATTAATGGGAAGAATATCATAGATATGATCTTAGAAACTCTCCCCGAGTCTCTTGATACCTTCATGCTGAACTACTCCATTACAAAGCTAAAGTACACTGTTACCGAGCTTATGAAGGAGCTTCACACTGCTGTAGGTCTCAATAAGAGAAAGAGGAATCAAGGAGAGGCACATGCTACTGAGCAAAAGGCCTCCGCCTCTGGAACTAAGAAGAGACCTCACAAGGCCGATAAAGAGAACTGTCCCGCCTATCTCAAAGCAAAGGAACATAGTATTGTACTAGTTACCGAAGCATGCTTAGTAGCTGATAATGTATCAACGTGGATTCTTGACTCCGCTGCTACTAACCATATTTGTTGTTCCTTGAATGGTTTCAAGAAAACCAAAAGCTTAGAGGAAGGCGAGTTCTGTTTCAAATGGGGTGATGGGAGCCTGGTGTCTGCGAAGGCTGTGGGATCCGTGACGCTGTCTTTTGAAGACCGCACTTTAAACTTGAATAATGTTTATTTTGTTCCTACCTTTGGGAAGAACTTAATATCCGTTGCTCGTCTTCGTGAGCAAGATAATTGTTTAAAGTTTATAAAGAATGGAATTCATATTTCTTTTTCTAATTCTTTCGTCACTGATGCATGTATGAAGAATGGTCTTTCTTACATCTATCCCACTTAACCTTCTCTTTTAGACACCGAAATAGATAACGATCTAATTAGGGAGCCAAAGAGGATCAAACTTTCTGAATCCTCCGATCTAACAAAATCAACATACCTCTGGCACTTAAGACTTGGTCATATCAGTCTAGATAGGATTAAGAGACTTGTGAGGGATGGTCCACTCCAAGCCTCTGCAATAGGTTCACTACCTACTTGTGAATCCTGCATAGAAGGAAAAATGACTAAGCGACCTTTCTCCGATAAGGGTCGAAGAGCAACTGAGTTGCTGGAACTAATACACTCTGATGTATGTGGTCCGCTCAACCAACATGCACGTGGAGGATACGAATACTTCGTTACCTTCACTGATGACTACTCAAGATATGGGTTTGTCTATTTGCTTAAACACAAATCCGAGACCTTTAACGTATTTAAGGTCTTTAGGGCTTTAGTGGAAAAGCAAACTGGCAAAGTGATCAAAACCCTTCGATCTGATCGAGGTGGTGAGTATATGTCTGGAGAGTTCGATGATTTTCTTAAAGAAGAAGGTATCGCTTCTCAGCTTACCGCGCCTGGCACACCTCAACAAAACGGAGTGTCAGAGAGAAGAAACCGAACTCTTATGGAGATGGTTAGATCAATGATGAGTTACTCATCACTCCCGCTTTCCTTTTGGGGATATGCCCTCGAAACAGCCGCCTACATTCTGAACCAAGTTCCGTCCAAAATGGTTCCTGGTACTCCTTATGAACGATGGACTGGCCGTAAAGTGAATCTTGGCCGCATCCGAATTTGGGGTTGCCATGCACACGTGCTGAGGCGAAAGACTAGCAAGTTGGCTAGTAGGTCAGAATTGTGCCTGTTTGTAGGATATCCGAAGGAAACCAAAGGTTTTACTTTCTATAGTCCCGAGGACGATAAGACTTTCGTTAGCACGAATGCTCGTTTCCTTGAGGAGGACTTTATGAAGGATGCGAAACCTAGAAGCAAAATTGTGCTTGAAGAAAAGTTGGGTGAGGAAGCTTCTACCTCGTCTGTAAGAACTGTTCTTACCCCAACTAAAACACAACCTAACTCATCAGAATCTCGTCAAGTAGTACTTCGACGTAGTGGGAGGGCTACTCAAAAGCCTGACAGGTACATGTCTTATGGAGACTCTCTTGTAGCCGTCTCCGACATGGATGATCCTGTTTCCTATAGCCAAGCAATGGCTTGTTCTGAATCAAACCTTTGGCTTGACGCCATGAAAGTTGAGATGCACTCAATGTATGTCAACAAAGTCTGGAAACTTGTAGACCTTCCTGAAGGGATTAAACCCGTAGGGTGTAAGTGGATATACAAGAAGAAAAGGGGTCCTGATGGGAACGTTGAGACGTTCAAAGCACGACTTGTGGCGAAGGGTTATACCCAAAAAGAAGGGATTGACTATGAAGAAACCTTCTCGCCAGTCGCGATGCTTAAATCCATCCGCATACTCCTATCCATAGCTGCAGCTCTCGACTATGAGATCTGGCAAATGGATGTCAAGACAGCCTTTCTGAATGGCAATCTTGACGAGCGCATTTACATGGCTCAACCAGACGGTTTCGTGGATAAAGGTCAAGAGACCAAGGTTTGTGAGTTGCTTAAATCCATTTATGGACTAAAGCAAGCATCTAGGTCATGGAATATTAGATTCGATGAAACTGTAAAGAGCTTCGGCTTTGAACAGTCAATAGATGAGCCTTGTGTTTACAAGTTAATACACGAAGGCAAAGTTGTGTTTCTGGTACTATATGTCGATGATATACTACTTATTGGTAATGACGTGGGTAACTTATCTGAGGTTAAGGTCTGGCTGGCAAAGCAATTCGATATGAAGGATCTAGGAGAAGCTGCATACATTCTGGGAATCCAAATCTTTCGAGATAGGAAAAACCGGACCCTGTCGCTCTCTCAAGCATCTTATATTGATAAGGTGATGGATCGCTTCTCGATGCAAGACTGCAAGAGGGGTCAAACACCCTTTAGGCATGGAGTTTCACTCTCTAAGGACTAGTCTCCCAAGACTGCACAAGAGATTGAAGACATGAGAAAAATTCCTTACGCCTCTGCCGTAGGAAGCCTCATGTATGCTATGCTTTGCACTAGACCTGACATCTGTTTCGCCGTTGGCGTAGTTAGCCGTTTCCAATCCAACCCTGGACCCGAGCACTGGATTGCTGTTAAGCATGTTCTTAAGTATCTTCGAAGAACTAGGAACTTGATGCTTACATACTCAGGTACTGACCTGACTATGACGGGATATACCGACTCCGATTTTCAAGCGGATAAGGATTCCAGGAAATCCACTTCGGGATCTGTGTTCATCCTTAATGGTGGAGCTATTGTGTGGAGAAGTATTAAGCAATCTTGCATTGCTGACTCCACAATGGAAGCAGAATATGTGGCTGCTTGTGAAGCATCCAAAGAGGCTGTATGGCTTAGAAAATTCCTTAAGTATTTGGAAATTGTTCCAAACGTCGACGAGCCCATGACCCTTTATTGTGATAATAGTGGGGCTGTCGCTAACTCAAAGGAACCTAGAAGCCATAAGCGCTCTAAACATACTGAGAGGAAATACCATTTGATTCGAGAGATCGCGCAACGCAGAGACGTGGAGGTGAAGTAGATCTCTGGCAGATCTATTCACCAAGACCCTAGCGAACCTGGTCTTCGACCAACATCGAGAGGGATTAGGCATAAAGGACTACTCACATCTTCTTTGAGTCAAGTGGGAGTTTGTTGTCAATGGTGCCCACAAGAAGAGTAGTAGTGTCTATTTATGTACATTTGATGACATATAGTCTTACGAAGACTCTTGCTTGTAATTGCCTATTCATTCATTAATAAAGTTGAAACGTTCATTCATTCTTTCTTTGTTTGAAGCCTTATGATAAAACCTTAGTCTTTTAGTCCATAAACAAACTTAACAACTTACGAAGAGACAAATGTAGATTTGCATGAACAAACTCTTCGTAGTTTGCTTAAAACGATATATTCGCAATCTTAGGGTCAAAGGACTATTGACCTCAGTATGATTGTTAGAAGAATCTATGATGTCTGGTTATGAGGCATTGAGAGTTGGGGACTCTATAGTTCTTCTAGGTATCTTCCGAAGGTACTGAATTGACCAGTGCACTTCTAGAGACAATATAAGAACAAACCATTTAACCTCTTATGTCTCGAAGTCACTATGTATGAATTGCATCATGCTTACCTTAATCCTGAAATGAGACATGCCATTTCACACCTTAGTATTCTCATTTGAGAAAGTCAGAGTTCGGACTCACTATGTCATTCCGAACAGGGCCTATTGGTGAAATACTAAGTTGTTAGTATGTCATGAGTAACTTTGTGAAGTTCTCATAGATATGGAATTCATGTACAAGATTGCTGAAATGCAATGTATGTCACCTCATGCTTTGTTCCTTGGAGTGTGAATAAATGAACTGGCCAGTGTCCAAATTGAGTCCTGACTCTTTTGGATGAAACAATGTGACTTGTTAGCTCCTCGTCAATACATTGTTTCTAACTTATTCACAAGCGACAAAGGAGTTGAGGAAATAACAGCTAGAAGGGTAAAATGGTAATTTAGTAAATCCCGACTAGCTGATGACATTCATGAAGGGTAGCATAGATAATATTCAGTGGATCCGCTCATTATAATTAGGTCGAATTCTTGAGTAGAAAACAAATTCATTTGAACCGAGAGATTTTCAGTGTCAGCTCTTTAGTGGAGTCAGCTGGCATTAAGCTAAACTTGGAAAAGGTTTGTGAACTTTTGAGTCCAAGTGTTTAGCTAAAGCTTTGTTCATTTGGGTCCATGAGGTCACTGTCACGAATCACATCGATAGGAATAGTTAAACTGGAAGCTAAGTCAAAACAAGAACGAAAATAGTGAAAAGGGTATTTTTGTCTTTTGAGACAAACTATGAAATGAATGTCAATAAATTTTTGACAAGGTCATTTTATGACATGTTTCACTCGGCCATGACTTGATCATTGGGCCTTGTGAATTAATTTCATTTCATAAGAATTTTATTGAAAATTCTTAATGGGCTTTTCTTATGTTGTTATGAACAAATGAAGAAAAATCTAGAAGGCTTTCTAGAAGTCATAGGCGCCCAAATACCCAAAGAGAGAGAATTTATTTTGTGCATAAATGTATTTAGATACTTGCCAAAAGAAAAAGAGGAAACAAATTTGCATAAGGATGCACAAAGGAATCGGCCACATTGAGAGACAAGGCAAGCCTTGAACAAAATAGGAAACAAATCAAGGCTTCTAGAAGCCCTAGCTTGGCCGAGTATCTCAAAGGGAAAAAAGAGGAAATTGCTCATGAATATGTGATATTCTATAGAAGAGGAAACTACCTTATTGAAGGTGAGACCTCTCCTATAAATAGGAGCCTCATTTCCTCACAATTCATTTCATCCAAGTTTAAGAGATTTGAGAGACTCTCTCTCTAGAACTTGTGGCCGAAATCCTCTCTCTCTCTCTCTCTAGTTTATTTTCGATTTTTTTCTTGTCTTGGCACCTAGGTCCTCACTCGACCTAGTGTTTAGCTCTGCGACTTCGAGACTCGTTCTTAAGTCGTAGTGTTTAAAAGTGCCCACTCACTGATTCCTTCTTTTCGAGTGATTTAGTGATAGAAACTATCGTGGTTGCTCGAGTTCCCGAGGAAAGAAAAGAGAGACGTGCTGCGAGGGGAGACGAACGTTGCCAACCTTCCAAAGGCTCATCAACGTTCAAGCATCAAAAAGGTTAGTAACTTTTATAGCTCATATTAGTTTTTATTTACATGCATATGCTCTTGTCTAGGTTAGTAAAAACTAGTTTTACTTAAAAAGAAAATTTTTAAAATTCCGCCGCTTAACGAAGCGTTAAACTTTTTCTCAAACCCTAGATCGATTCCAACAGGCCGAGCTGAGGCCGAGCTAAGGAGGCGGAGCTGAGGCCGAGCTGAGGCCGAGCTGAGGCCGAGCTAAGGAGGCCGAGCTGAGGCTGAGCTAAGGAGGCCGAGCTGAGGCCGAGCTAAGGAGGCCGAGCTGAGGCCGAGCTCATCAGGCCGAGGTCGAGCTGATCAGGCCGAGGTTGAGCTGAGGCCGAGCTCAGGAGTTGGAGGTCGGCCATGGAGCTGGAGGCCGAGCTCATGAGGCCGGAGGTCGGCCATGCGTCGGGGGAGTCCCGGGGTGGTCGCTATCGCGGCCGTCGTTGCTCTACCGGGCCGAGATGGACCGGTAACATTAGCCCCCCGAGTTTCTGGTCGAGCGCAGGTCGAGTGGAAACGCAAAATCTACGCTTCGATGCGGATGCGGGATGAACGCCCTCGGGTTTGCGAGCATGCCGTAGAAGGGCGTTCGATGCATCGCGGGGAACGGCCTTTGATGCGTCGCGAGGGACGACCTTTGTGCGTCACGGGGGACTGCCTTTGGTGCCTCGCGAGGGACGGCTTTTGTTCCGGGTTGATCGTGCGTGGCTTATTTTCTCGACCTACCAATGAAGGCGTGATCGATTAGCACGACTTTAATGTGCGTGGCTTATTTTCTCGACCTACCAATGAAGGTGTGATCGATTTGCACGGCTTGGACCTCGGGGGGCCTCGGTGGCACGTTTGTGTGACCGGGTTTTCCGCAGACGCTGGCTAGACCAGGTACGTCCAGCGGACGCAAGCCTTTGAAACCCATTTGTGACTCGCTGCCCATCGGCGCACGAGCTGGGCGGCCAGCGCGGTGCCACATTTGTGTGGCCATGTTTCCCGTGGACGCTGGCTAGACCAAGTACGTCCGGCGGACGCAAGCCTTTGAAACCCATTTGAAACTCGCTGCCTTTCGGCTCACGAGCTGGGCGGCGAGCGCGGTGCCACATTTGCGTGGCGATTTTCCCGTCGACGCTGGCTAGACCAGATACGCCCGGCGGACGCAAGCCTTTGAAACCCATTTGAAACTCGCTGCCTTTCGGCTCACGAGTTGGGAGGCGAGCGCGATGCCACATTTGCGTGGCGATTTTTCCCGTGGACGCTGGCTAGACCAGATACGTCCGGCGGACGCAAGCCTTTGAAACCCATTTGAAACTCGCTGCCTTTCGGCTTACGAGCTGGGCGGCGAGCTCGGTGCCACATTTGCGTGACGAGGTTTCCCGTGGACGCTGGCTAGACCAGATACGTCCGGCGGACGCAAGCCTTTGAAACCCATTTGAAACTCGCTGACTTTCGGCTCACGAGCTGGGCGGCGAGCGCGGACTCGGGACTCAACTCGAGGACTCATGTAGAGTCTACACGAGGAGTTACGTGAAGAGTCTCCCTTTGGGACCTCCGGCCTAACCATCGACCCCTTGAGACGTTACTATTATTATTATTATTTGTTTTCTGTTTCGAGAGAGTTACCCCAACACGTTTGGGTGAATTGACGAACCGAATCCAAAGATGTTTGGACGAAGTGATGAAGTCGCTCCAGCTTGACTAGACGAAGTGGCGAGCTCGACAGACGAGGTGACGAGCTCGACCAGGCGGAGTGACGAGCTCGACCAGGCGAGGTGACGAGCTCGACAAGGCGAGGTGGCAAGCTCGAAAGGTGAAGTGGCGAGCTCGACCAGGCGACGTGGCGAGCTCGACCAGGCGAGGTGGCGAGCTCGACTAGGCGAACTGGCGAGCTCGACTAGGCGAACTGACGTGCTCGACTTGGCGAACTGGCGAGCTCGACTAGGCAAACTGACGAGCTCGACTAGGCGAATTGGTGAGCTCGACTTGGCGAACCGACGAGCTCGACTTGGCGAAGTGACGAGGCGAAATCCCAACAATCCGTTACTCAGCTCGAGGACTCATGTGGAGTCTGCACGAGGAGTTACGTGAAGAATCGGCACGAGGAGTATGGTCGACTCGTGGATTCGAACTCGACTCGAGGAATGAACTCATCTCGAGGAGTTACGTGAAGGGTGTGTTTCTCTTTGGGACCTCCGGCCTGACCATCGGCCCCTTGAGACTTCACTACACTTTTGTTTTTGTTTGTTGTTTTTTTTTTTTTTTGAGTGAGTGAGTTTTAGTTTTGTTGAGCATTGTTCCCCATTAGCCCCTCGAGTTTCTTGTGTACTCGTAGAGGAGACTAGAAATTATAGTGCAACAAGATAAAGGCTTGGAGGCGAAATGTAATCTAATTACCATGTCGAAATAGTCAAAAATTACATTCCCAGGCCATTCGCCTTATTGAAATATGAAATTGTCTTTAAACCGAAAATAAAATGATACGACGAGAACGGGAGCGGGCTTCTACTGTAGTACCAGCTTCCGCAGCCTGACCGAGCTAGAGAATGGTGCTCACCATCTTTGTCTTCCCTTTCCCGTCCACGCCTTGGATGTAGCACATCCTCGCCATCGACTGGTCTCCCAACATGATGGCAATCCCCTTCTCAGTCGGGAACTTCATCATCAGGTGATAGGTGGACGTTATGGCCTTCAACTGGTTGAGAGTCGGGCGGCCGATGATGATGTTGTACGCCGAGGGCTGGTCCACAACTAGAAAGGATACGATGCGAGTGACCTCGAGCCCCCCCGGCGTTCCGAAGGTGATCGGGAGGTCGATGGTTCCCTCTGTCATGACCCTCTCCCCTGAGAAGCCGAAGAGTGGGGTCGAGATCGGGGTCGGTCTCATTCTGGATAGCTTCATCCTATCCAGTGCCGACTTAAAAATTATATCGGCGGAGCTCCCTTTGTCGATGAGGATTCTCCGGACGAGGTTGTTGGCGACCGGGGCCGGGACGACTATCGCGTCGTTGTGCGGGTGGAGGACCCGCACCGCTTCTTTGCCGGTGAAGAACATGGACTCGAATGGGGTCGGAGGAGGAGCCTCGTATGTGTGGTTGATGTAGTGCGCTATTTTCCCTTGGGAAACTTCACGCACGTACTTCTTCCTTTGTGTGGTCCAGTCTCCGTACTCCGGACCGCCCATGATCGAGCCCACAATGTGCAGCTGCGAGCTCTCCGGTTCTTCAATCGTAGCTCGGTCCGTGACGGTCACTGTCGTCGGACCTTTTTTCCCTTGCCGCGGGCGCCCTCCGTGTACCGCGGCCGTCCCGATTGTTCTAAGGACGTACTCTTTCAGCTTCCCATCCTGAATGAGGGCTTCGATCTGGCGCTTGAGCTGGTAACACTCGGACGTCGGGTGCCCATGGTCTTGGTGGTACTCACAGAACTTGCTTTGGTCCCGCTTCGCAGGATCCTTCGTGAGTGGAGCGGGGCTTCCTAGCTCGTCGTGGTGCAAAGCTAGGATCCGCTCTCACGAAGTGTTCAGAGGGGTGAATGCCGAGAACGCTCGGAAGCTATCGACGTATGGGGGTCTAGGACCCGGGCGGGAGCGGTCGCCAGGGGCCTGGCCTCCCTTGCTCCTCTTCCTTCGAGGGTCGGGACGATCTTCGTCTTGACTGTCACGGCGGCGACTGTTCTGCCCCTCCGCCCCTCGACCATCCCGGCCGTCGAGGTAGTCCTCGATTCCCATGTAGGTGCGGGCTCTCGACATAAGCTCCGCCATGTCCCGCGGGAGCCTTCCAACAATAGAGTTGAGGAAGTCTATTGTGAGACTCCTCGGTAAAGAGAGCGAGGTATTGTCTCAAGGTCTCGTCTCTCCCTTGTCGGATAGACAAGAGGTAGGTCTTTGACTTCTTCTGTGTCACGAGAGTGGCAAAACGAGTAAGGAAAGCTCCTCGCAAAACCTGGAAGGACGAGATGCTCCCTGGCCTGAGACTCCGGAACCATTCAAATCCCAACCCTGTGAGAGTCAGGCTGAAGGCTTGACACAGGGTGGCGTCTGACTGTCCCTGCATCATCATCCATGTCTCGTAGTGTTGGATGTGGAAGTTTGGGTCCGTCCGCCCGTCGTAAGGGGGAATAGACGGCAATTTGAAGTTCCCCATGCAAGGCTGCGCGAGGATTTAGGCGGCGAAAGGAGAGTATGACTCCTCGATCCCTCCCTGAGGCCTCTGCCTCCCAGACTCCCTCATATCGATGATTTGATTCTGGAGGCTTTGAATCATCGTCAACATGTCGAGCCCGTTCGTGGGGCTGATCGCCAGGACCGCGTGAGTCGCCTGTTGGCGCTCATTGGACGCTTGGTCCACGATATTGGCCTGATGACGGCCAAGAGTTGTGGCGGGAAGCGCGTCCCTTCGAGAGTTGAGCCTTTGGCGGAGATCCTCCCCTCGGGAGTTTCTCTGCGCCATCAAGCGCTCTCTAAGGTCCACGCTCGGTGCGGGGCGAGGCGAGGTCGCCCTTGGTCGGACCGTCCGGCGAGCGCTTCGGCTATCGGCCCCGTCGTCAACCAGAGTCGCTATCTCCTCGGCGAGGGGCCGTGTCCGGCCGCCTCTTGAAACCGAGGGGGCGAGTCCCCGGGACTGTGACCGTGCCTGTCGTCGCACCGGGTGCGAAGGGTCGGCCAATGCACCATTGGACCTTTCGGGTCGTGAAGGGGCGAGGCTAGGAGTTGCCTCATCGGTCCTTGACTCCCCCACGAAGTCGGGGTCGGAGTCGTCTCGGGCGGATCGATCCTCGACGTCGTAGCCGAGGAGATCGGTGATGAGCGAGCCGTCGACGCCAGGGCGGTCAAGGAGCTCCGCAAGCCGCCGGGCCGTGTCCTCTCGGAGCTCGGCCTCGGGGTCATTCACCGGGTCTTGGGGCTGGCTCTCGCTATCGCGAGGTTGCCCTTCAAGATGGTGCGCAAGGCGTCGGAGACCGTATCTCGAGCTCGTCGCTCGAGTACCCGTGGAGGTGACGGGCAATTGACTCATCTATCGAGAGTTTTTCCGTTGGAGGATGAAGAAGAGTGGTAGAGGGAATGTGCCGCCAAGGTCGAGAGATCCCCTCCTTCTAGCGCCAAAATGTTGTCGCTGTTTTTCGGACAACTATTTAGGAGCCCAAAGTGGTTAGACCCAAGGCCAGACCAAGTGGTCTCACTCTGGCTCGAGCGTGTCGGGCTTGGTATCCCAAGCCGTCCCTTAGCTGTTGGTGGTGTCAATCTCGTCCAGGCACCTGAAAAGCAAGCAGAAAGAGGTGTGAACTACAAAGGGGAAACAGAGGGGGTGCCTCTGTTTACCTCTCCGACGCTCAACATTACTAGAATTGCGGTGGATATAGAGGGTTTAGAGGTGGTGAGAGGCCAGAGATGAGCGAAACGAGTGAAGTACGAGTTCGACAGCGTTTCGGGACTCAAAATTGGATTACCTGGACCAGGGGAGGGATCCCGGTACTTATAGGCGACCAAGGGGCATTTTGGGCAACCCCTTGGCCGAGGATGGCCTTGGCTAGGCCATTGGCCGAGGCTGACCCTTGGGCCGGCCAATGGCCGAGGCTTTGTGAGTCGGCCATTGGCCGAGGCTGGCTCTAGGGCTGGCCAATGGCCGAGGCTATTTGAGCCGGCCATTGGCCGAGGCTGGCTCTAGGGCCGGCCAATGGTCGAGGCTATTTGAGCCGGCCATTGGCCGAGGCTGGCTCTAGGGCCGGCCAATGGCCGAGGCTATTTGAGCCGGCCATTTGGCCGAGGCTGGCTCTAGGGCCGGCCAATGGCCGAGGCCATTTGAGTCGGCCATTTGGCCGAGGCTGGCACTAGGGCCGGCCAACGGCCGAGGCTATTTGAGCCGGCCATTGGCCGAGGCTGGCTCTAGGGCTGGCCAATGGCCAAGGATAACCGAGCTCGGCCTTTGGCCGAGGTCGAGCTGAGGCCGAGCTGAGGAGGCCGAGCTAAGGAGGTCGAGCTGAGGCCGAGCTAAGGAGGCCGAGCTGAGGCCGAGCTAAGGAGGCCGAGCTGAGGCCGAGCTGAGGCCGAGCTAAGGAGGCCGAGCTCATGAGGCCGGAGGTCGGCCATGCGTCGGGGGAGTCTCGGGGTGGTCGCTATCGCGGCCGTCGCTGCTCTACCGGGCCAAGATGGACCGATAATAGTATCGTTTCTCAGCTTACAGCACCTGGTATACTTCAACAAAACAGATTGTCAGAGAGAAGGAACCGAACTCTAATGGAGATGGTTAGATCAATGATGAGTTACTCATCACTCCCTCTTTCCTTTATGGGATATGCCCTCGAAACAACAGCTTACATTCTGAACCAAGTTCCATCTAAAACGGTTCCTGGTACTCCTTATGAACGATGGACTGGCCGTAAAATAAATCTAGGCCACATCCGAATTTGGGGTTGCCCTGCACATGTGCTAATGCAAAAGACTAGCAAGTTGGCTAGTAGGTCAGAATTGTGTCTGTGTTTGTTGGATATCCGAAGGAAACCAAAGGTTTCACATTCTATAGTCCCGAGAATGACAAGAATTTCGTTATCTCGAACGCTCGTTTCCTTGAGGAAGACTTTATGAAAGATGTAAAACCTAGAAGCAAGATTGTGCATGGAGAAAAGTTGGGTTAGGATGCTTCTCTCATCTGTAAGAACTGTTCTTACCCGAACTAAAACACAACCTAACTCATTAGAACCTCATCAAGCAGTACTTCGACGTAGTGGAAGGGCAACTCAAAAGCCTGACAGGTACATGTCTTACGGAGATACTCTCGTAGCCGTCTCTAACATGGATGACTCTGTTTCCTATAGCCATGCAATGGCTAGGTCTGAATCAAACCTTTGGCTTGACGCCATGGAAGTTTAAATGCACTCGATGTATGTCAACAAAGTCTGGAAACTTGTAGACCTTCCCGAAGGGATTAAACCCGTAGGGTGTAAGTCGATATACAAGAAGAAAAGGGGTTCGGATGGGAACGTGGAGATGTTCAAAACACGACTAGTGGCAAAGGGTTATACCCAAAAGGAAGGGATTGACTATGAAGAAACCTTTTCACCATTCACGATGCTTAAATCCATCCGTATACTTCTATCCATAGTTGTAGCTAGACGATTCTGGCAAATGGATGTCAAGACTACGTTCCTGAATGGAAATCTTGACAAGCGCATTTATATGGCTCAACCAGACGGTTTCATGGAAGAAGGTCAAGAGACCAAGGTTTGTTAGTTGCTTAAGGCCATTTATGCATTAAAGCAAGCATCTAGGTCATGGAATATTAGCTTCGATAAAACTGTGAAGAGCTTCGGCAATGAACAATCATTAGATGAACCTTGTGTTGACAAGTTGAGACACGAAGGAAAAGTTGTGTTTCTGATACTATATGTCAATGATATATTACTCATAGGTAATGATGTGGGTAAGTTATATGAGGTTAAGATCTGGCTATCAAAGCAAGTCGATATGAAGGATCTAGGAGAGGCCGCGTACATTTTGGGGATCCAAATCTTTCGAGATTGGAAGAGCCGGACTTTTTCGCTCTCTCAAGCATCTTATTTTGCTAAGGTGACGAATTGCTTCTCGATGCAAGACTCCAAGAAGGGCCAAACACCCTTTAGGCATGGAGTCTCACTTTCTAAGGACTAGTCTCCCAAGGTTGCACAAGAGATTGAGGACATGAGAAAAATTCCTTATTCCTCAGCCGTAGGAAGTCTCATGTATGCTATGCTTTGCAGTAGGCCAGATATCTACTTCGCATTTGGCGTAGTAAGCCGTTTTCAATCCAACCCTGGACCTGAGCACTGGATTGCTGTTAAGCATGTTTTTAAGTATCTTCGGAGAAATAGGAACTTGATGCTTACATATTCAGCTACTTTCCTAACTATATAACGGGATATACAGACTTAGATTTTCAAGCGGTTAAGGATTCCAGGAAATCCACTTCGGGATCTGTGTTCATCCTTAATGGTGGAGCTTTTGTGTGGAGGAGTATTAAGCAATCTAGCATTGCTGACTCCACAATGGAAGCAGAATATGTGGCTGCTTGTGAAGCATCCAAGGAGGCTGTGTGGCTTAGAAAATTCTTTCAAGTATTTGGAAGGCGTTCCAAACGTTGACGAGCCCATGACCCTATATTGTGATAACAGTGGGGCTGTTGCTAACTCGAAGGAACCTCGAAGCCATAAGCGCTCTAAACATATTGAGAGGAAATACTGTTCGATTCGAGAGATCGTGTAGTTTGGAGACATGGAGGTGAAGAAGATCTCAACGGGGGATAACTTGGCAAATCCATTCACCAAGGCCCTAGCGAACAATGTCTTCGATCGGGATCGGAGGGATTATGCATGAAGGACTACTCACATCTTCTTCGAGTCAAGTGGGAGTTTGTTGTCAATGGTGCCTACAAGAAGAGTAGTAGTCTTTACTTATGTACATATGATGTAATAAAGTCTCATGAAAACTCTTCCTTGTAATTGCTGAATCATTAATAAAAGTTGAAACGTTCATTCATTCTTCCTTTTCTATTTCAAGCTTTATGATAATTAATAGTCTTTAGTCCTTAAACAAACCTAACAACATATGAAGAGACAAATGTAGATTTGCATGAACAAACTCTTCAAGGTTTGCTTGAAACAATATATCCGCAATCTAAGGATCAAAGGACTATTGATCCCAGTACGATTGTTAAGAGAATCTATGATGTCTGGTTATGGGACATTAAGAGTTGGAGACTCTATAGTTCTTTTAGGTATATTCTGAAGGTACTGAATTGACCAGTGCACTTCTAGAGACAGAATAAGAACAAACCATTTAACCTCTTTGTTTCAAAGTCACTACGTGTGAATTGCATCATGATTACCTCAATCCTGAAACGAGACATGTCATTTCATAGCTTACGTATTCTCATTTCAAAAAGTCAGAGTTCCGATTCGCTATGTGATTCTTAACATGACCTATTGGTGACGTACTGAGTTATGAACATGTCGTGAGTAACTTTGTGAAGATCTCATCGATATGGAATTCATGTACAAGATTGTTGAAATGCAATGTATATCACCTCATGCTATGTTCATTGGAATGTGAATAAATGAACTGGCCAGTGCCCAAATTGAGTCATGACTCTTTTGGATGAATCAACATGACTTGTTAGCTCCTCGTCAATACATTATTTCTAACTTATTCACAAGCGACAAAGGAGTTGAGGAAATAACAGCTAGAAGGGTAAAATGGTAATATTGTAAATCCCAACTAGCTGATGATATTCATAAAGGGTAAACATAGATAACATTCAGTTGATCCACTCATCACAATTAAGTTGAATTCTTGAGTCGAAAATAAATTCATTTGAACCCAGAGATTCTCAGTGTCAACTCGTTAGTGGAGTTAGTTGACATTAAGGTAAACTTGGAAAAGGTTTGTGAACTTTTGAGTCCAAGTGTGTTAGCTCAAGCTTTGTTCATTTGGATCCATGAGGTCACTGTTACAAGTCATATCAAGTAGGATTAGTTAAACTAGAAGCTAAGACAAAACAAGAACTAGACAAGTTTTACGAAAATTGTCTAAAGGGTATTTTTACCTTTTTGGACATGTGATTAAATGAATGTCAATAAATAATTTTTTTATGGGATATACCGATCTTGACAAAGTTACACCAATAGGTCCTATTCAAAATCGTGTAGTGAGTCCGAACTCTGACTTTCTCAAATGAGAATACGTAAGCAATGAAATGACATGTCTCATTTCAGGATTGAGGTAAGCATGATGCAATTCCATATCTTGTACATGAATTCCATATCTATGAGATCTTCACAAAGTTACTCATGACATCTTCATAACTTAGTAGTTCACCAATAGGTCATGTTCAGAATCACGTAGTGAGTTCGAACTCTGACTTTCTCAAATGAGAATACGTAAGCAATGAAATGACATGTCTCATTTCAGGATTGAGGTAAGCATGATGCAATTGATACGCAGTGACCTTGAAACATAAGAAGTTAAATGGTTTGTTCTTATTCTTTCTCTAGAAGTGCACTGGTCAATTAAGTACCTTTGGAAGATACGTAGAAGAACTATAGAGTCTCCAACTATCTATGCCTGAAACCATACATCATAGATTCTCCTAACAATCGTTCAGAGATCTATAGTCCTTTGATCCTTAGATTGCGAATATATTGTTTTAAGCAAACCGTGAAGACTTTGTTCATGCAAATCTAAATTTGTCTCTTCATATGTTTTTAGGTTTGTTTAAGGACTAAAGACTATATTTTATCATAAAGCTTCAAACAAGTAAGGAAGAATGAATGAACGTTTTAACTTTTATTAATGATTCAGCAGTTACAACCAAGATTCTTCGTGAGACTTTATTACATCAAATGTACATAAATATAGACTACTACTCTTCTTGGGGCACCACTAACTACAGAGTTTAGAACTCTGAGTTTCTCAAATGAGAATATGTAAGCTATGAAATGACATGTCTCATTTTAGGATTGAGGTAAACATGATGCAATTCATACGTAGTCACTTTGAGACATAAGAGGTTAAATGCTTTGTTACTATTCTATCTCTAGAAGTGCACTGGTCAATGGAGTACCTTCAGAAGATAACTAGAAGAACTATAGACTCTTCAACTCTCAATGTCCCATAACCAGACATCATAGATTCTCCTAACAATCATATTGGGATCAATAGCCCTTTTATCCTTAGATTGCAAATATATTGTTTTAAGCAAACCATGAAGAGTTTTTTCATGCAAAACTACATTTATCTCTTCATATGTTGTTAGGTTTGTTTAAGGACTAACGACTATAGTTTATCATAAAGATTCAAACAGACAAGGAGGAATGAATGAACGTTTCAACTTTTATTCATAATTCAGTAGTTACAAGCAAGAGTCTTCGTGAGACTTTATTACATCAAATGTACATAATTAAAGACTACTACTCTTCGAGGTACTTGTAGGCACCATTGACGACAAACTCCCACTTGACTCAAAGAAGATGTGAGTAGTCCTTCATGCCTAGTCCCTCCCGATGCTGGTCGAAGACCTTGTTCGCTAGAGCCTTGGTAAATGGATTTACCAGGTAGTCCACCGTTGAGATCTTTTTCACCACCATGTCTCCGCGCTGCATGATCTCTCGAATCAAATGGTATTTCCTCTCAATATGCTTAGAGCGCTTATGTCTTTGAGGTTCCTTTGTGTTAGCGACAGCCCCACTATTATCACTATAAAGGATCATTGAGTCGTCGATGTTTGGAACAACTTCCAAATACTTAAGGAATTTTCTAAGCCATATAGCCTCCTTGGATGCTTCAAAAGTAGCCACATATTCTGCTTCCATTGTGGAGTCAGTAATACAAGATTGTTTAATACTCCTCCACACAACAGCTCCACCATTAAAGATGAACACAGATCCTGAAGTGGATTTCATGTAATCCTTATTCGCTTGAAAATCGGATTCGATATATCCCTTCAATATAAGATGCTTGGGAGAGTGACAAAGTCCGGTTCTTCCGATCTTGAAAGATTTGGATCCCTAGAATGTACGCTGGTTCTGCTAGATCCTTCATGTCGAATTGCTTTGCTAGCCAAATCTTAACGTCAGATAACTTACCCACATCATTACCTATGAGTTATATATCATCGACATACAGTACCAGAAACACAACATTGCCATTGTGTATTAACCTGTAAACACATGGCTCATCTATTGACTGCTCAAAACTGAAGCTCTTCACAATTTCATCGAATCTAATATTCCATGACCTAGATTCCTGGTTTAATCCATAAATGGAATTAGGCAACTCATAAACCTTGGTCTCTTGACCTTCTTCCACAAAACCGTCTGGTTGAGCCATATAAATGCGCTCGTCAAAATTGCCATTCACGAAGGCAGTCTTAACATCCATTTGCCAGAAACCTCTTTGGATGCTTCACAAGCAGCCACATATTCTGCTTCCATGGTGGAGTCAGCAATGCAAGATTGCTTAATACTCCTCCACACTACAGCTCCATCATTAAGGATGAACACAGATCCCGAAGTGGATTTCCTGGAATCCTTATCCGCTTGAAAATTGGAGTCGTTATATCCCGTCATAGTCAGGTCAGTACCTGAATATGTAAGCATCAAGTTCCTAGTTCTTCGAAGATACTTAAGAACATGCTTAACAGCAATCCAGTGCTCGGGTCTAGGGTTGGATTGGAAACAGCTAACTACGCCAACGACGAAACAGATGTCAAGTCTAGTGCAAACCATAGCATACATGAGGCTTCCTACGGCAGAGGCGTAAAGAATCTTCCTCATATCTTCAATCTCTTGTGCAGTATTGGGAGACTGGTCCTCATAGAGTGAAACTCCATGCCTAAAGGGTGTTTGGCCCTTCTTGGAGTCTTGCATCGAGAAGCGATCCATCACCTTATCAATATAAGATGCTTGAGAGAGCGACAGTGTCCGGTTTTTCCTATCTCAAAAGATTTGGATCCCCAGAATGTACGCGGCTTCTCCTAGATTCTTCATATCGAATTGATTTGCCAACCATACCTTTACCTCAGATAAGTTACCCACGTCATTACCAATGAGTAATATATCATCGACATATAGTACCAGAAACACAACTTTGCCTTCATGTATTAACTTGTAAACACAAGGCTCATCTATTGACTGTTCAAAGACGAAGCTTTTCACAATTTAGTCGAATCTAATATTCCATGACCTAGATGCTTGCTTTAGTCCATAAATAGACTTAAGCAACTGACAAACCTTGTGTTGTCGCAGTTTTTCGGACAACGATTTAGGAGTCGTAGACGGTTAGACCCAAGGCCGGACCAAGTGGTCTCGTCTCGACTCGAGCGTGTCGGGCTTGGTATCCCAAGCCGTCCCTTAGCTGTAGATGATCTCTATCTCGTCCAAGCACCTGAAACGTGAACAGAAAGGTGTGAACTACAAAGGGGAAACAGAGGGGTTGCCTCTGTTTACCTCTCCGACGCTCAACATTAGTAGGATTAAGGTGGTTTGTAGAGGGTTTAGTGTTTAGAGGTCGAGACTTGAGAGAAACGAGCGAGGCACGAGTTCGACAGCGTTTCAGTACTCAAATTCGGATTACCTGGGTTGAGGGAGAGACCCTCATATTTATAGGCGGCCAAGAGGTGTTTGAGGAACCCCTTGGCCGAGGGCCGGCCTTGGAGGGCCGGCCTTGGAGCGCCGGCCGTGGAGGGCCGGCCTTGGAGCGCCGGCCGAGGAGGGCCGGCCTTGGAGCGCCGGCCGTGGAGGGCCGGCCTTGGAGCGGCGGCCGAGGAGGGCCGGCCTTGGAGCGCCGGCCGAGGAGGGCCGGTCTTGGAGCACCGGCCGGGGAGGGCCGGCCTTGGAGCGCCGGCCGTGGAGGGCCGGCCTTGGAGCGCCGGCCGTGGAGGGCCGGCCTTGGAGCGCCGGCCGAGGAGGGCCGGCCTTGGAGCGCCGGCCGAGGAGGGCCGGTCTTGGAGCGCCGGCCGTGGAGGGCCGGCCTTGGAGCGCCGGCCGTGGAGGGCCGGTCTTGGAGCGCCGGCCGAGGAGGGCCGGCCTTGGAGCGCCGGCCGTGGAGGGCCGGCCTTGGAGCGCTGGTCCTGGAGGGCCGGCCTTGGAGAGCCGGCCGTGGAGAGCCGGCCACGGCGAGTGCCGGCCCCGGACGAATGCCGGGCCCAGGACGGCCGCCAGCGTGGCCGTCGTCGATCTACCGGACCGAGACAGACCGGTAACACCTTGGTCTCTTGACCTTCTTCCACGAAACCGTCTGGTTGAGCCATGTAAATGCGCTCGTCAAGATTGCCATTCAAGAAGGCTGTCCTGACATCCATTCGCCAGATCTCATAGTCGAGAGCTACAGCTATGGATAGGAGTATGCGGATGGATTTAAGCATCGCGACTGGCGAGAAGGTTTCTTCATAGTCAATCCCTTCTTGTTGGGTATAACCCTTCGCCACAAGTCGTGCTTTGAACGTCTCGACGTTCCCATCAGGACCCCTTTTCTTCTTGTATATCCACTTACACCATGCGGGTTTAATCCCTTCATGAAGGTCTACAAGTTTCCAGACTTTGTTGACATACATCGACTGCATCTCAACTTTCATGGCGTCAAGCCAAAGGTTTGATTCAGAACAAGCCATCGCTTGGCTATAGGAAACAGGATCATCCATGTCAGAGACGGCTACGAGAGAGTCTCCATAAGACATGTACCTGTCAGGATTTTGAGTAGCCCTCCCACTACATCAAAGTACTACTTGACGAGATTCTGATGAGTTAGGTTGTGTTTCAGTAGGCGAAAGAACAGTTCTTACAGATGAGGTAGAAGCTTCCTCACCCAACTTTTCTTCAAGCACAATTTTGCTTCTAGGTTTCACGTCTTTCATAAAGTCCTCCTCAAGGAAACGAGCATTCGTGCTAACGAAAGTCTTATCGTCCTCGGGACTATAGAAGATGAAACCCTTGGTTTCCTTTGGATATCCCACAAACAAGCACAATTCTGACCTACTAGCCAACTTGCTAGTCTTTTGCCTTAGCACGTGTGCATGGCAACCCCAAATTCGGATGTGACCCAGATTTACTTTACGGCCAGTCCATCGTTCATAAGGAGTACCAGGAACCGTTTTGGATGGAACTTGGTTCAGAATATAAGCGACTGTTTCGAGGGCATATCCCCAAAAAGAAAGAGGGAGTGATGAGTAACTCATCATTGATCTAACCATCTCCATAAGAGTTCGGTTTCTTCTCTCTGACACTCCGTTTTGTTGAGGTGTGCCTTGTGCGGTAAGCTGAGAAGCGATACCTTCTTTTTTAAGAAAGTCATCGAACTCTCCAGACAAATACTCACCACCTCGATCAGATCGAAGGGTTTTGATCACTTTGCCAGTTTGCTTTTCCACTAAAGCCCTAAAGACCTTATATACGTTAAAGGTCTCGGATTAGTGTTTTAGCAAATAGACAAAACCATATCTCGAGTAATCATCGGTGAAGGTAACGAAGTATTCGTTGTTGGAATCGATCTAGGGTTTGAGAAAAAATTTAACGCTTCGTTAAGCGGCGGAATTTTAAAAATTTTCTTTTTAAGTAAAACTAGTTTTTACTAACCTAGACAAGAGCATGTGCATGTAAATAAAAACTAATATGAGCTATTAAAGTTACTAACCTTTCTTGAAGCTTGAACCTTGTAGAAGCTTTTGGAAAGTTGCAACGCTCGTCTCCCCTCGCAGCACGTCTCTCTTTCTTTCCTCGGCAACTCGAGCAACCACGAAAGTTTCTATCACTAAATCACTCGAAAAGAAGGAATCAGTGAGTGGGCACTTTTAAACACTACGACTTAAGAACGAGTCTCGAAGTCGCAGAGCTAAACACTAGGTCGAGTGAGGACCTAGGTGCCAAGACAAGAAAAAATCGAAAATAAACTAGAGAGAGAGAGAGAGGATTTCGGCCACAAGTTCTAGAGAGAGAGTCTCTCAAATCTCTTAAACTTGGATGAATGAATTGTGAGAATTGAGGCTCCTATTTATAGGAGAGGTCTCACCTTCAATAAGGTAGTTTCCTCTTCTATAGAATATCACATATTCATGAGCAATTTCCTCCTTTTTCCCTTTGAGATACTCGGCCAAGCTAGGGCTTCTAGAAGCCTTGATTTGTTTCCTATTTTGTTCAAGGCTTGCCTTGTCTCTCAATGTGGCCGATTCCCTTGTGCATCCTTATGCAAATTTGTTTCCTCTTTTTCTTTTGGCAAGTATCTAAATACATTTATGCACAAAATAAACTCTCCTATTTCTCTATTAGGGTAGGCGCCCAAGTCTCTCTAGAAGGAGCTTCTAGAAGCTTCTTCATTTGTTCATGACAACATGAGAAAGGCCCATTAAGAATTTTCAATAAAATTCTCATGAAACGAAATTAATTCACAAGGCCCAATGATCAAGTCATGGCCGAGTGAAACATGTCACAAACTGACCTTGTCAAAAAAAATTTATTGACATTCATTTCATCCTTTGTCTCAAAAGACAAAAATACCCTTTTAACTATTTTCGTTCTTGTTTTGACTTAGCTTCCAGTTTAACTATTCCTATCGATGTGATTCGTGACAGTGACCTCATGGACCCAAATGAACAAAGCTTTAGCTAAACACTTGGACTCAAAAGTTCACAAACCTTTTCCAAGTTTAGCTTAATGCCAACTGACTCCACTAAAGAGCTGACACTGAAAATCTCTCGGTTCAAATGAATTTATTTTCTACTCAAGAATTCGACCTAATTATGATGAGCGGATCCACTGAATATTATCTATGTTTACCCTTCATGAATGTCATCAGCTAGTCGGGATTTACTAAATTACCATTTTACCCTTCTAGTTGTTATTTCCTCAACTCCTTTGTCGCTTGTGAATAAGTTAGAAACAATGTATTGACGAGGAGCTAACAAGTCACATTGTTTCATCCAAAAGAGTCAGGACTCAATTTGGACACTGGCCAGTTCATTTATTCACACTCCAAGGAACAAAGCATGAGGTGACATACATTGCATTTCAGCAATCTTGTACATGAATTCCATATCTATGAGAACTTCACAAAGTTACTCATGACAGACTCACAACTTAGTACTTCACCAATAGGCCTTGTTCGGAATCACATAGTGAGTCCGAACTTTGACTTTCTCAAATGAGAATACTAAGGTGTGAAATGGCATGTCTCATTTCAGGATTAAGGTAAGCATGATGCAATTCATACATAGTGACTTCGAGACATAAGAGATTAAATGGTTTGTTCTTATCTTGTCTCTAGAAGTGCACTGGTCAATTCAGTACCTTCGGAAGATACCTAGAAGAACTATAGAGTTCCTAACTCTCAATGCCTCATAACCAGACATCATAGATTCTTCTAACAATCATACTGAGGTCAATAGTCCTTTGACCCTAAGATTGCGAACATATCGTTTTAAGCAAACTACGAAGAGTTTGTTCATGCAAATCTACATTTGTCTCTTCGTAAGTTGTTAAGTTTGTTTATGGACTAAAAGACTATGGTTTTATCATAAAGCTTCAGACAAGGAAGATTGAATGAACGTTTCAACTTTATTAATGAATGAATAGGCAATTACAAGCAAGAGTCTTCATGAGACTTTATTACATCAAATGTTCAAAATAAAGACTACAACTCTTCTTGTGGGCACCATTGACAACAAACTCCCACTTGACTCAAAGAAGGTGTGTGTAGTCCTTCATGCCTAATCCCTCACGATGTTGGTCGAAGACCTTGTTCGCTAGGGCCTTGGTGAATGGATCTGCGAGGTTGTCCACCGTTGAGATCTTCTTCACTTCCACGTCTCCGCGCTGCACGATCTCTCGAATCAAATGGTATTCCCTCTCAATATGCTTAGAGCGCTTATGGCTTCTAGGTTCCTTTGAGTTAGCGACAGCCCCACTATTATCACAATAAAGGGTCATGGGCTCGTCGACGTTTGGAACAATTTCCAAATACTTAAGGAACTTTCTAAGCCATACAGCCTCTTTGGATGCTTCACAAGCAGCCACATATTCTGCCTCCATTGTGGAGTCAGCAATGCAAGATTGCTTAATACTCCTCCACACGACAGCTCCACCATTAAGGATGAACACAGATCCCGAAGTGGATTTCCTGGAATCCTTATCCGCTTGAAAATCGGAGTCGGTATATCCCGTCATAGTCAGGTCAGTACCTGAGTATGTAAGCATCAAGTTCCTAGTTCTTCGAAGATACTTAAGAACATGCTTAACAGCAATCCAGTGCTCGGGTCCAGGGTTGGATTGGAAACGGCTAACTACGCCAACGGCGAAACAGATGTCAGGTCTAGTGCAAAGCATAGCATACATAAGGCTTCCTACGGCAGAGGCGTAAGGAATTTTTCTCATGTCTTCAATCTCTTGTGCAGTCTTGGGAGACTGGTCCTTAGAGAGTGAAACTCCATGCCTAAAGGGTGTTTGACCCCTCTTGCAGTCTTGCATCGAGAAGCGATCCATCACCTTATCAATATAAGATGCTTGAGAGAGCGACAGGGTCCGGTTTTTCCTATCTCGAAAGATTTGGATCCCCAGAATGTACGCGGCTTCTCCTAGATCCTTCATGTCGAATTGCTTTGCCAGCCAGACCTTAACCTCAGATAACTTACCCACGTCATTACCAATGAGTAGTATATCATCGACATATAGTACCAGAAACACAACTTTGCCTTCGTGTATTAACTTGTAAACACAAGGCTCATCTATCGACTGTTCAAAGCCGAAGCTCTTTACAGTTTCATCGAATCTAATATTCCATGACCTAGATGCTTGCTTTAGTCCATAAATGGATTTAAGCAACTCACAAACCTTGGTCTCTTGACCTTTATCCACGAAACCGTCTGGTTGAGCCATGTAAATGCGCTCGTCAAGATTGCCATTCAGAGAGGCTGTCTTGACATCCATTTGCCAGATCTCATAGTCGAGAGCTACAGCTATGGATAAGAGTATGCGGATGGATTTAAGCATCGCGACTGGCGAGAAGGTTTCTTCATAGTCAATCCCTTCTTGTTGGGTATAACCCTTTGCCACAAGTCGTGCTTTGAACGTCTCGACGTTCCCATCAGGACCCCTTTTCTTCTTGTATATCCACTTACACCCTACGGGTTTAATCCCTTCAGGAAGGTCTACAAGTTTCCAGACTTTGTTGACATGCATCGAGTGCATTTCAACTTTCATGGCGTCAAGCCAAAGGTTTGATTCAGAACAAGCCATCGCTTGGCTATAGGAAACAGGGTCATCCATGTCGGAGACGGCTACAAGAGAGTCTCCATAAGACATGTACCTGTCAGGCTTTTGAGTAGCCCTCCCACTACGTCTAAGTACTACTTGACGAGATTCTGATGAGTTAGGTTGTGTTTCAGTTGGGGTAAGAACAGTTCTTACAGATGAGGTAGAAGCTTCCTCACCCAACTTTTCTTCAAGCACAATTTTGCTTCTAGGTTTCGCATCCTTCATAAAGTCCTCCTCAAGGAAACGAGCATTCGTGCTAACGAAAGTCTTATCGTCCTCGGGACTATAGAAAGTAAAACCTTTGGTTTCCTTCGGATATCCTACAAACAGGCACAATTCTGACCTACTAGCCAACTTGCTAGTCTTTTGCCTCAGCACGTGTGCAGGGCAACCCCAAATTCGGATGCGGCCAAGATTCACTTTACGGCCAGTCCATCGTTCATAAGGAGTACCAGGAACCGTCTTGGACGGAACTTGGTTCAGAATGTAGGCGGCTGTTTCGAGGGCATATCCCCAAAAGGAAAGCGGGAGTGATGAGTAACTCATCATTGATCTAACCATCTCCATAAGAGTTCGGTTTCTTCTCTCTGACACTCCGTTTTGTTGAGGTGTGCCAGGTGCGGTAAGCTGAGAAGCGATACCTTCTTCTTTAAGAAAGTCATCGAACTCTCCAGACATATACTCACCACCTCGATCAGATCGAAGGGTTTTGATCACTTTGCCAGTTTGCTTTTCCACTAAAGCCCTAAAGACCTTAAATACGTTAAAGGTCTCGGATTTGTGTTTAAGCAAATAGACAAACCCATATCTTGAGTAATCATCAGTGAAGGTAACGAAGTATTCGTATCCTCCACGTGCCTGTTGGTTGAGCGGACCACATACATCAGAATGTATTAGTTCCAGCAACTCAGTGGCTCTTCGACCCTTATCGGAGAAAGGGCGCTTAGTCATTTTTCCTTCTATGCAGGATTCACAAGTAGGTAGTGAACCTATTGCAGAGGCTTGGAGTGGACCATCCCTCACAAGTCTCTTAATCCTATCTAGACTGATATGACCAAGTCTTAAGTGCCAGAGGTATGTTGATTTTGTTAGATCGGAGGATTCAGAAAGTTTGATCCTCTTTGACTCCCTAATTAGATCGTTATCTATTTCGGTGTCTAAAAGAGAAGGTTGAGTGGGATAGATGTAAAAAAGACCATTCTTCATACATGCATCAGTGAAGAAAGAATTAGAAAAAGAAATACGAATTCCATTCTTTATAAACTTTAAATAATAATCTTGCTCGAAAAGTTGAGCAACAGATACTAGGTTTTTCCCAAAGGAAGGAACATAATAAACATTATTCAAATTTAAAGTTCGATCTTCAAAAGATAGCGTCACGGATCCCACAGCCTTCGCAGACACCACGCTCTCATCACCCCACTTGAAGCAGAAGTCGCCATCCTCTAAGCTTTTGCTTTTCCTAAAACCAGTTAAGGAGCAGCAAATATGGTTAGTAGCAGCGGAGTCAATAATCCACGATGATACATTATCAGCTACTAAACAGGCTTCAGTAACAAGTACAATACCTTTTGCTTTGGTTTTGAGGTAGGCAGGACAGTTCCTACGCCAGTGACCAGGCTCGTTGCAGTGGTGGCACTTGTCTTTAGACTTGTCCACCTTCGGAGCCTTTGGCGCCTTCTTCTTCGTTTGAACCTTAGGTTGGTTCTTCTTCTCGGCATTGCGAGGTCTCTTCTTAGATCCAGAGGTGGAGGCAGTAGCATGTACTTCTCCTTGAGCCCTCTTTTTCTTAGTGAGTGCCTCAGCGGTTTGAAGTTCCTTCATGAGCTCGGTAACAGTGTACTCCAGCTTGTTCATGGAATAGTTCAACTTGAAGGTATCAAAGGTTTCGGGGAGAGTTTCCAAGATCATATCTATTTTAGTCTCCCCATCAATCTCAGATCCAAGAATCTCCATCTCGTTGAGATAGCTAATGATCAGCATCATATGATCTCTAACGGGAGTTCCAGCCTTCATACGAAAGTTCATGAATTGTCGGACCGCTTGTTGCCTAGCTTGACGTCCTTGCCCTCCAAACATCTCATGGAGATTGTAGAGCATATCGGTGGCAGTTTCATAATCACGATGTTGTTGTTGCAACACATTGTTCATCGATGCCAAAATGTAGCATCTCGCAATCTCATCGGATCGAAGCCAGGCCGCCACGACGTTTTTCTCCTCTTGCGTCGAATCATCATTCGTTTGAGGACAGGGGGTGGTGAGAACCCATTTGTGCTTGTCGACAGTAAGGACTATGTCGAGGTTACGTTTCCAGTCGACGTAATTGTCGCCTTCGAGTTTATTCGAGGAAAGAATTGTAGAGAGAGGGTTGAGAGACATATTGCCTATAAAAGTTGAAACAAGTTTATGATTAGTCTTTGGTTTAGGATTTAAGTTTCATTAAGACTTTTGTAAAACCCAAAGGTGTTATAAACCAAACGATAATTTACTCCCTCAAGAGAAGGCCGCAAAAAATCTCCATTTATAAGTAAATGACACATCATTAATGCTAAGCCAAGATGTCAATACATCTATTTTGACTAGCCACCTTGTAAATTGGTTTGATCACTCACATCCTTTCGCAGAGCCTCAAGGGAGGATACTAGGGATTGAGCCTAAGCGTGCAACCAACCACTTAGTCCAAAAGATCAGCTTTGAAAAACAATCCCCCAAGGGGAGGCCTTGCCATCATTGCATCACTCTCGGACGTAGCTCATTGAGCAATGATCGAAGCAATAACGCCTTGGAGTACTCACATTTAAGTGAGGGTCGCAAGAGCGGCTCTTAGTCCCACGTTATTACATCTTTCATTAGTGTTGGGGATCGTGGGTTACAAACAACGAATATAACCCTCCCACTTAGTTTTTGGAGTTGGTTCATCGACTCTTATAATTTCGGAAACAAATTTCCTAGTTAGAGAGCGACAGAGCGGACAACTAGAAGAGAATCCTAGATCGACATGTTCAGAGCAGTATTAGTGCATAAAGGCACAAGGTACATACTCGATCTTTTCCTATTTTCTATTTCGGGAAAGTGCGTGAGGGAAGTGTGAACTTCAACTCACTCGAACACTTGAAAGTTTGAGATTACACATCTTTTTATTTTTCGGCTTGTCTACAAGGAGACCTCCCACTCAAAATTTCAAGAGCATATAGATTTTGAACATATGTGATATAGATATAGTTTTGAAAACATTTTGAAAACTTATTTGATTTGGATGACAAAATATTTTCAAGTTTGAAAGTGAAAACGGTTTTTCAAAATTCAAACTAGTTTTGTAAAAATTCAATTTCAATTAATCTTTCAAAAATCAAAACTTTTAATCTTTACACATCATGTTTATAATCATATGAAAAACATTTTTGCTCAAGAAAATTTTCTCATTAGAGTTCTATAACTCATGGTAGTGGGGTTTGAAAATCCGGATTTCTAAAAACTGGAGTTTCAGACAGCCGCGCACCTCGGAGTAAAATCGCCATATCTGGCGGCTCCGATGTCCTTTTCACCCGAAACCGGTGGCATTGGACAGAGGACAGACAGAGCTTTAATTTGATTCAAGAATAATTAAATTTCGATTTCTGAACAGAGAGTTATGCCGCTTTTAATCACTTTGCCAGACATATACTCACCACCTCGAACTCTCCAGACATAAGGAGTACCAGCCAACTTGCTAGTCTTTTGCCTTAGCACGTGTGCATGGCAACCCCAAATTCGGATGTGACCCAGATTTACTTTACGGCCAGTCCATCGTTCATAAGGAGTACCAGGAACCGTTTTGGATGGAACTTGGTTCAGAATATAAGCGACTGTTTCGAGGGCATATCCCCAAAAAGAAAGAGGGAGTGATGAGTAACTCATCATTGATCTAACCATCTCCATAAGAGTTCGGTTTCTTCTCTCTGACACTCCGTTTTGTTGAGGTGTGCCTTGTGCGGTAAGCTGAGAAGCGATACCTTCTTTTTTAAGAAAGTCATCGAACTCTCCAGACATATACTCACCACCTCGATCAGATCGAAGGGTTTTGATCACTTTGCCAGTTTGCTTTTCCACTAAAGCCCTAAAGACCTTATATACGTTAAAGGTCTCGGATTAGTGTTTTAGCAAATAGACAAAACCATATCTCGAGTAATCATCGGTGAAGGTAACGAAGTATTCGTTGTTGGAATCGATCTAGGGTTTGAGAAAAAATTTAACGCTTCGTTAAGCGGCGGAATTTTAAAAATTTTCTTTTTAAGTAAAACTAGTTTTTACTAACCTAGACAAGAGCATGTGCATGTAAATAAAAACTAATATGAGCTATTAAAGTTACTAACCTTTCTTGAAGCTTGAACCTTGTAGAAGCTTTTGGAAAGTTGCAACGCTCGTCTCCCCTCGCAGCACGTCTCTCTTTCTTTCCTCGGCAACTCGAGCAACCACGAAAGTTTCTATCACTAAATCACTCGAAAAGAAGGAATCAGTGAGTGGGCACTTTTAAACACTACGACTTAAGAACGAGTCTCGAAGTCGCAGAGCTAAACACTAGGTCGAGTGAGGACCTAGGTGCCAAGACAAGAAAAAATCGAAAATAAACTAGAGAGAGAGAGAGGATTTCGGCCACAAGTTCTAGAGAGAGAGTCTCTCAAATCTCTTAAACTTGGATGAATGAATTGTGAGGAAATGAGGCTCCTATTTATAGGAGAGGTCTCACCTTCAATAAGGTAGTTTCCTCTTCTATAGAATATCACATATTCATGAGCAATTTCCTCCTTTTTCCCTTTGAGATACTCGGCCAAGCTAGGGCTTCTAGAAGCCTTGATTTGTTTCCTATTTTGTTCAAGGCTTGCCTTGTCTCTCAATGTGGCCGATTCCCTTGTGCATCCTTATGCAAATTTGTTTCCTCTTTTTCTTTTGGCAAGTATCTAAATACATTTATGCACAAAATAAACTCTCCTATTTCTCTATTAGGGTAGGCGCCCAAGTCTCTCTAGAAGGAGCTTCTAGAAGCTTCTTCATTTGTTCATGACAACATGAGAAAGGCCCATTAAGAATTTTCAATAAAATTCTCATGAAACGAAATTAATTCACAAGGCCCAATGATCAAGTCATGGTCGAGTGAAACATGTCACAAAATGACCTTGTCAAAAAAAATTTATTGACATTCATTTCATCCTTTGTCTCAAAAGACAAAAATACCCTTTTAACTATTTTCGTTCTTGTTTTGACTTAGCTTCCAGTTTAACTATTCCTATCGATGTGATTCGTGACAGTGACCTCATGGACCCAAATGAACAAAGCTTTAGCTAAACACTTGGACTCAAAAGTTCACAAACCTTTTCCAAGTTTAGCTTAATGCCAACTGACTCCACTAAAGAGCTGACACTGAAAATCTCTCGGTTCAAATGAATTTATTTTCTACTCAAGAATTCGACCTAATTATGATGAGCGGATCCACTGAATATTATCTATGTTTACCCTTCATGAATGTCATCAGCTAGTCGGGATTTACTAAATTACCATTTTACCCTTCTAGCTGTTATTTCCTCAACTCCTTTGTCGCTTGTGAATAAGTTAGAAACAATGTATTGACGAGGAGCTAACAAGTCACATTGTTTCATCTAAAAGAGTCAGGACTCAATTTGGACACTGGCCAGTTCATTTATTCACACTCCAAGGAACAAAGCATGAGGTGACATACATTGCATTTCAGCAATCTTGTACATGAATTCCATATCTATGAGAACTTCACAAAGTTACTCATGACAGACTCAGAACTTAGTACTTCACCAATAGGCCTTGTTCGGAATCACATAGTGAGTCCAAACTTTGACTTTCTCAAATGAGAATACTAAGGTGTGAAATGGCATGTCTCATTTCAGGATTAAGGTAAGCATGATGCAATTCATACATAGTGACTTCGAGACATAAGAGATTAAATGGTTTGTTCTTATCTTGTCTCTAGAAGTGCACTGGTCAATTCATTACCTTCGGAAGATACCTAGAAGAACTATAGAGTTCCTAACTCTCAATGCCTCATAACCAGACATCATAGATTCTTCTAACAATCATACTGAGGTCAATAGTCCTTTGACCCTAAGATTGCGAACATATCGTTTTAAGCAAACTACGAAGAGTTTGTTCATGCAAATCTACATTTCTCTCTTCGTAAGTTGTTAAGTTTGTTTATGGACTAAAAGACTATGGTTTTATCATAAAGCTTCAGACAAGGAAGATTGAATGAACGTTTCAACTTTATTAATGAATGAATAGGCAATTACAAGCAAGAGTCTTCATGAGACTTTATTACATCAAATGTTCAAAATAAAGACTACAACTCTTCTTGTGGGCACCATTGACAACATTCGTATCCTCCACGTGCTTGTTGGCTGGGCGGACCACATACATCAGAATGCACTAGGTCCAGCAACTCAGTGGCTCTTCGACCCTTATCGGAGAAAGGTCGCTTAGTCATTTTTCCTTCTATGCAGGATTCACAAGTAGCTAGTGAACCTATTGCTAAACTTGGAGTGGACCGTCCCTCACAAGTCTCTTAATACTATCTAGACTGATATGACCAAGTCTTAAGTGCCATAGGTATGTTGATTTTGTTAGATAGGAGGATTCGGAAAGTTTGATCCTCTTTGGCTCCCTAATTAGATCATTATCTATTTCGGTGTCTAAAAGAGAAGGTTGAGTGGGATAGATGTAGAAAAGATAGCATCACGGATCCCACAGGCTTCGAAGACACCAGGCTCCCATCACCCCATTTGAAACATAACTCGCCTTCCTCTAAGCTATTGGTTTTCTTGAAACCATTCAAGGAACAGCAAATATGGTTAGTAGCTGCGGAGTCAAGAATCCACGTTGATACATTATCAGCTACTAAGCATGCTTCGGTAACTAGTACAATACTATGTTCCTTTGCTTTGAGATAGGCAGGACAGTTCTTTTTATCGGCCTTGTGAGGTCTCTTCTTAGTTCCAGAGGCGAAGGCTTTTTGCTCAGTAGCATGTGCCTCTCCTTAATTCCTCTTTCTCTTAGTAATACCTTTAGCAGTGTGAAGTTCCTTCATAAGCTTGGTAACAGTGTACTCTAGCTTGTTTACAGAGTAGTTCATCTTGGAGGTATCAAGAGATGCGGGGAGAGTTTCTAAGATCATATCTATTTTGATCTCCTCGTTACTCTTTGATCCTAGGATTTCCATCTCATTCAGGTAACTAACGATCAGCATTGTATGGTCCCTGACAAGAGTCCTAGCCTTCATGCGATAGTTCATAAACTGTCGGACTGCTTGTTGCCTTGTTTGACGCTTTTGCCATCCAAACATCTCAAGGAGATTGTAGAGCATGTCAGCGGCAGTCTCGATGTCACGATGTTGTTTTTGCAACACATTGTTCATTGATGCTAAGATATAGCATCTCGCAATCTCATTAGATCGAAGCCAGGCCGCTAAGGCGTCTTTGCCCTCTTGAGTCGAATCATAATTCGTCAGAGGAGGACACGGGGTGGTGAGTACCCATTTGTGCTTGTTAACGGTAAGAATTATGTTGAGGTTATATTTCCAATCTACATAGTTCTTTGTTTCGAGTTTGTTCGAGGAAAGGATAATTGAGGGATGTTTGCGAGACATGTTGTTTAAAAAAGTTGAAACAAGTTTATGATTTAGTCTTTGGTTTAGGATTTAAGTTTGTTTAAGACTTGATAAAATCCAAAGGTGTTATAAACCAAACGATAATTTACTCCCTCAAGAGAAGGCCGCAAAAAATCTCCATTTATAAGTAAATGACACATCATTAATGCTTAGCCAAGATGTCAATACACCAATTTTGACTAGCCACCTTTTAAATTGGTTTGATCACTCCCATCCTTTCGCAGAGCCTCAAGGGAGGATTACTAGGGATTGAGCTTAAGTGTGTAACCAACCACTTAGTCCAAAAGGTCAACTTTGAAAAACAATCCCCCAAGGGGAGGCCTTGTCATCATCGTCTCACTCTCGGACGTAGCTCATTGAGCAATGATCGAAGCAAAAACGCCTTAGAGTACTCCCATTTAAGAGAGGGTCGCAAGAGCGGCTCTTAGTCCCATGTTAATTGCTTCGTTCATTAGTGTTGGGGATCGTGGATTACAAACAACAAATATAACCCTCCCACTTAGTTTTTGGAGTTGGTACATCGACTCTTATAAGTTCGGAAACGTTTTTCCTAGTTATAGAGCGATAGAGCGGACAACTAGAAAAGAATCCTAGATCTTCATGTTCATAGCAGTGTTAGTGCATAAAGGCACAAGGGACATACTTGGATCTTTTACTATTTTCTATTTCGGGAAAGTGCATGAGGGAAGTGTGAACTTCAACTCACTCGAACACTTGAAAGTTTGAGATTACACATCATTTTATTTTTCGGCTTGTCTACAAGGAGACCTCCAACTCAAATTTTCAAGAGCATATAGATTTTGAACATATGTGATATAGATATAGTTTTGAAAATATTTTGAAAACTTATTTGATTTTGGATGACAAAATATTTTCAAGTTTGAAAATGAAAACGGTATTTCAAAATTCAAACTAGTTTTGTAAAAATTCAATTTCAATTAAACTTTCAAAAATAAAAAATATTTAATCTTACACATCATGTTTATAATCTTATGAAAACATTTTTTCTCAAGAAAATTTTCTCATTAGAGTTCTATAACTCATGGTAGTGAGGCTGAAAATCCGGATTTCTAAAAAAACTGGACTTTTGGAACAGCCGCGCACCTCGGAGTCAAATCGCCATAACTAGCGGATCCGATGTTCTTTTCACCCAAAACCGGTGGCATTCGAAAGAGGACAGACAGACCTTTAAAGTTCGGTCTTTTTAGGTGCGAATAAGAATCGAGTGTAACGGAACGTTTTAGGAAGTTGTTAAAGCTTTTATTTGTGTTTTATTAGCAAGGTAATAACATGATATAAAATAAATAACAACAAGCATAAAACGATTCAAGTAAATAAAAGAAACTAGCAAGACAATATAACTAGTCACAAAATTTACTCGAAATTTTCTCAAACTTTTAAAACACGTTTTTCAATATAAAAAATTAAAAACTTTTAGAACTGATTCTAAAGTGTTTTAATATCACCTCAAACTCATAGAAAAACAACATGATTTTTAATTTAAAGGCAATAGCAATAAATTAAAAAAAATCTAAGAAAACAATTCTAACTTGTCACAAAATTAGTAAACTTTCGAAAACGATTTTCAAGCTCATAATTTTAAATACATGTACATGCATATCTTTTACCATAGCTCTGATACCATTTGTTGGAATTGATCTAGGGTTTAAGAAAAAGTTTAACGCTTCGGTAAGCGGCGGAATTTTTAAAAATTTTCTTTTAACAAGTAAAATGATTTTACTAACCTAGACAAAGAGCAAGCACATGTAAATAAAAACTATTATGAGTATATATAATTTACTAACCTTTTAGAAGCTTGAACGTTGATGAGCCTTCGGAAGGTTGAAAACATTCGTCTCCCTCGCAGCACGTCTCTCTTCTTTCCTCGCCAACTTGAGTAACCACGAAAGTTTCTATCACAAGAATCACTCGAGAAAGAAATGAATTAGTGTGTGGGCACTTTTAAACACGACAACTCAAGAACAAGTCTTAGAGTCGAAGAGCTAAAACACTAGGTCAAATGTGGACCTAGGTGCCAAAACTAAAACTGAAAATAACTAGAGAGAGAGAGAGAAGATTGGCCACAAGGTCTAGAGAGAGAAGCTCTCAATCTCTAACTTATGTGGAAAGACTGGAATGAGAGGAATGAGGTCTCTATTTATAGGGGAAGCATGAGCAAATCTTATTTCCTCTTTTCTACCCATGTTGGACGTTCATGACATGTCATGCAAGTCCTTGGATTTGTTTCCTCATTCGTTCTATCTTAGTTGGCCGAAAATGCACTTTCCTTCTAGAGGAAATTTGTTTCCTCTTTTTCTTTTGGCAAGTATCTTCATACATTAATGCACAAAATAAACTCTCTTTCCCACTATGGCATGAACGAAACTCAGCCTTATTTTCCATGGGTTGGACGAAATTTGAGCTTCTAGAAGGAGCTTCTAGATGTTTCTTCATTTGTTCATGACAACATAAGAAAAACCCATTAAGAATTTTCAAGTAAAATTCTATGAAATAAAATTAATCCTCAAGGCCCAAATTCTTTAAGTTGGCCGTGTGATTTAAATTTCATTTGTCGTCATATGACAATGTCAAAAAATTTATTGACATTTATTTCGTCCTATGTCTAAAAAGACAAAAATACGCTTTAGACAATTTTCACAAAACATGTCACATTCTTGTTTTGACTTAGCTGCTAGTTTAACTATTCCTACTGGATATGATTTGTGACAGTGACCTCATGGATCCAAATGAAAAAAGCTTGAGCTAAACACTTGGACTCAAAAGTTCACAAACCTTTTCCAATTTTAGCTTAATGTCAACTGACTCCACTAAAGAGTTGACACTGAAAATCTCTCGGTTCAAATGAATTTATTTTCTACTCAAGAATTCAACCTAATTGTAATGAGCGGATCCACTGAATATTATCTATGTTTACCCTTCATGAATATCATCAGCTAGTCGGGATTTACAAAATTACCATTTTACCCTTCTAGCTGTTATTTCCTCAACTCCTTTGTCACTTGTGAATAAGTCAGAAACAATGTATTGACGAGGAGCTAACAAGTCACATTGTTTCATCCAAAATAGTCAAGACTCAATTTGGACACTGGCCAGTTCATTTATTCACATTCCAAGGAACAAAGCATGAGGTGATATACATTGTATTTCAGCAATCTTGTACATGAATTCCATATCTATTGAGAACTTCACAAAGTTACTCATGACATACTCACAACTTTGTACTTCACCAATAGGCCCTGTTTGGAATCACATAGTGAGTCCGAACTCTGACTTTCTCAAATGAGAATACGTAAGTTGTGAAATGGCATGTCTCATTTCAGGATTAAGGTAAGCATGATGCAATTCATACATAGTGACTTCGAAACATAAGAGGTTAAATGGTTTGTTCTTATCTTGTCTCTAGAAGTGCACTGGTCAATTCAGTACCTTCGGAAGATACGTAGAAGAATTATGGAGTCTCCAACTCTCAATGCCCCATACCTAGACATCATAGATTCTCCTAACAATCGTACTGAGGTCAATAGTCCTTTGACCCTTAGATTGCAAATATATCGTTTTAAGCAAACTACGAAGAGTTTGTTCATGCAAATCTATATTTGACTCTTCGTAAGTTGTTAAGTTTGTTTATGAACTAAAGACTAATGTTTTTTCATAAAGCTTCAAACAAATAAGGAAGAATGAATGAACGTTTCAACTTTTTATTAATGGATAAGTAATTACAAGCAAGAGTCTTCGTGAGACTTTATTACATCAAATGTATAAAATAAAGACTACAAAGAAGAGTTGTAGTGTGTATTTATGTACATTTGATGTCATATAGTCTTACGAAGACTCTTGTTTATAACTGCTTATTTATTAATAAAAGTTGAAACGTTCATTCATTCTTTCTTTGTTTGAAGCTTTATGATAAAACCTTAGTCTTTTAGTCCATAAACAAACTTAACAACTTACGAAGAGACAAATGTAGATTTGCATGAACAAACTCTTCGTAGTTTGCTTAAAACGATATATTCGCAATCTAAGGGTCAAAGGACTATTGACCTCAGTACGATTGTTAGAAGAATCTATGATGTTTGGTTATGAGGCATTGAGAGTTGGAGACTCTATAGTTCTTCTAGGTATCTTCGGAAGGTACTAAATTGACCAGTGCACTTCTAGAGACAAGATAAGAACAAACCATTTAACCTCTTATGTCTCGAAGTCACTATGTATGAATTGCATCGTGCTTACCTTAATCCTGAAATGTGACATGTCATTTCACACCTTAGTATTCTCATTTGATAAAGTCAGAGCTCGGACTCACTATGTGATTCCGAACAAGGCCTATTGGTGAAGTACTAAGTTGTGAGTATTGTTGGAATCGATCTAGGGTTTAAGAAAATAATTAACGCTTCGGTAAGTGGCGGAATTTTAAAAATTTTCTTTTACAAGTAAAAACGGTTTTTACTAACCTAGACAAAGAGCAAGTACATATAAAAAACTATTATGAGCTAAGAAGTTTACTAACCTTTCTTGAAGCTTTAACTTTGAGAAGCTTCTGGAAAGTTGCAACGCTCGTCTCCCTCGTAGCACGTCTCTCTTTCTTTCCTCGGCACCTCGAGCAACCACGAAAGTTTCTATCACTAAATCACTCGAAATAAAAGGAATCAGTGAGTGGGAACTTTTAAACACTACGACTTAACAACGAGTCTTGAAGTCGCAGAGCTAAACTCTAGGTCAAATGAGGACCTAGGTGCCAAAACAATAAAACGAAATTGAAGAGACAGGGAGAAAGAGGATCGGCCAAGTCTACAGAGAGAAGCTCTCAATCTCTAAAGCTTGGAATGAATGAAATGTGTGGAATGAGGCTCCTATTTATAGGAGATGTCTCACCTTCTATAAGGTAGTTTCCTCTTCTATAGAATATCACATATTCATGAGCTAATTTCCCTATTTCCTTTATTGAGTCACACGGCCAACATAGGCTTCAATAAGCCTTGGATTTGTTTCCTATTTTGTTCCATGTCTTGCCTTTGACTCTCTCTTGGCCGATTACCCTAAAGCATCCTCATGAAAATTTGTTTCCTCTTTTTCTTTTGGCAAGTATCTTGATACATTTATGCACAAAATATTCTCTCTACCTCTTGGGTAGTAGGCGCCCAACATGTCCTCTAGAAGGAGCTTCTAGAAGCTTCTTCATTTGTTCATGACAACATGAGAAAGGCCCATTAAGAATTTTCAATAAAATTCTTATGAAATGAAATTAATTCACAAGGCCCAATGATCAAGTCATGGCCGAGTGACATTAAGTCATCAAATGAACTTGTCAAAAAATTTATTGACATTCATTTCATCCTTTGTCTCAAAAGACAAAAATACCCTTTTGACTATTTTCGTTCTTGTTTTGACTTAGCTTCCAGTTTAACTATTCCTATTCGATGTGATTCGTGACAGTGACCTCATGGACCCAAATGAACAAAGCTTGAGCTAAACACTTGGACTCAAAAGTTCACAAACCTTTTCCAAGTTTAGCTTAATGCCAACTGACTCCACTAAAGAGTTGACACAGAAAATCTCTCGGTTCAAATGAATTTATTTTCTACTCAAGAATTCAACCTAATTATGATGAGCGGATCCACAGAATATTATCTATGTTTACCCTTCATGAATGTCATCAGCTAGTCGGGATTTACAAAATTACCATTTTACCCTTCTAGCTGTTATTTCCTCAACTCATTTGTCGCTTGTGAATAAGTTAGAAACAATGTATTGACGAGGAGCTAACAAGTCACATTGTTTCATCCAAAAGAGTCAAGACTCAATTTGGACACTGGCCAGTTCATTTATTCACACTCCAAGGAACAAAGAATGAGGTGATATACATTGCATTTCAGCAATCTTGTATATGAATTCCATATCTATGAGAACTTCACAAAGTTACTCATGACATTCTGACAACTTAGTACTTCACCAGTAGGCCTTGTTCGGAATCAGATAGTGAGTCCGAACTCTGACTTTCTCAAATGAGAATACGTAAGCTGTGAAATGGCATGTCTCATTTCAGGATTAAGGTAAGCACGATGTAATTCATACGTAGTGACTTCGAGACATAAGAGGTTAAATGGGTTATTCTTATCTTGTCTCTAAAAGTGCACTTGTCAATTCACTATGTTGTCGGCCCGTCTCGGACCGACGAGGACAAGGGCGTCACTTCGACCAACACAACCGGCGCGAAGCCTCGAACGGGAACCGGGCGACAAGTCCTTGCCCCGGCCGTTTGCCAGCCCAAACTAGCGGCCGACCCAACCTTGCCTCGGCCATTGGCCGGCACAGACCAATGGCCGGCCCAAGGTTGACTCGGCAATTGGCCGGCCCAAGCCTTTGGCCAGCAATTGGCCGACTTAAGGGTCACTCGGGCATTGACCGGCCCAACCATTCACCCGACCAATGGCCGACCCAAAGGTTCAACCGGCCATTGGCCTAGTGAACCTTCCAGCAATTCACTCGGTCATTGGCCGAGTGAACCTTCCAGCAATTCACTCGGCCAATGGCCGAGTGAACCTTCCAGCAGTTCACTCGGCCATTGGCCGACTGAACCTTCATCCAGCCCGAGCTCCCCACTCGGCCATTGGCCGATCAACTTATTCAGCCAATGGCCGACCCAAGAGGCTCACTCGGCCAAGGGGTTCCCCAAACACCCCTTGGTCGCCTATAAATAGAGAGGTCCGCCCTCTCCCAAAGGTAATCCATTTTTGAGTCCCAAAACGCTGTCGAACACGTACTTCACTCGTTTCGCTCATCTTTGGCCTCTCACCACCTCTAAAACCTCTATACTCCACCTCAATCCTACTAATGTTGAGCGTCGGAGAGGTAAACAGAGGCACCCCCTCTGTTTTCCCTTCCTAGTTCACCTGTTCTTTCTTCCTTTTCAGGTACTTGGACGAACTCAAGGGACATTCATAGCTAAGGGACGACTTGGGATACCAAGTTCGACACGCTCGAGCCGAAGCGAGACCACTTGATCCGGCCTTGGGTCTAACCGCTTGAGGCTTCTAAATCGTTGTCCGAAAACGAGAGACAACATTTTGGCGCTAGAAGGAGGGGCACCTCCCGACCTTGGCGATGCTCTCCATTCCATTCCTCTTTCTTGCTACTTTTATGACTCTCGGGAGATGTGTCATGTCCCTGCCACCTCCGTTGGCGCCCCAGCGACTAGCTCAAGGTATGGCCTCCGAAGCCCTGCTCATCTTCTAGGAGGGCAACCTCGTGATAACGAGAGCCAGCCCCGAGACCCGGCGAATGACCCCGAGGCCGCAGTCCGAGAGGACACGGCTCGAAGGCTCGCCGAGCTCCTAGACCGCCCCGGCATCACCGGCGCGCTCATCGCCGACCTCCTCGACTCCAACAACGTCGACGATGTCAACCATGACGAGAAAGACCCCGATTACGTGGCGAAGTCGAGAACCAACGAGACCAACCTCGACCACGTTGTTCACGAAAGTGAACGCGCACGCACGCCTTCGAGGGGACGCCTTCAAGCGACCGCACCAAAACATCAATCAATGGTTGAATGCACACATGCGCCCTCGAGGGGACACCCTCGAAAGACCACGTCGAGGCGTCGAGGATCGTACAATACCCGAGGACGCTCAATCTCAAGGTCCCGAAAGGGATACTCCGAGCTCGCCATTCGCGTCCAAGGCCCCCGGATGGACGACGACACCGAATGTCATGGCGCCCGTCGAGGACGTCGCTCGAACGGCATATCCTTGCCAAGGGTAATAGGGACGGCCAATGGAGACTTGAGAGACCACCTCGATTCCCGAAGGGAATCCCACGGATGCGACTTGAGAGAGAAACTCAACGCCCGACGTAAGACCGCGAGAGAGGCTGCCTTGGGACACCGATCGCCCAACGTTGTTGACCGCGCATCCAACAAAAAGCGCGCCGCCACACTCATGGCACCGGCCACCGGTCTCGGCTCACGAAGGAGGAGGCGTAGAAAGGGTCGAGTCCCTAATGACCATCCTTCTCCAGCCCCGAAGCAATCCTTCGTCCCTCTTAATGCGACACCCGACAGGATCCTGAGCTTACATAGAGAGAAGCTGGGATCCCCGGCCCCGATGAAGAAGGACCCTGCAACACGGGACAAGGGCAAACAGTGCGAATATCACCATGACCACGGGCACGCGACAACAGAATGCTACCAGCTTAGGAAGCAAATTGATTCCCTAATTCGAAGTGGGGACCTCAAGGAATTCGTTGCGTCTGCTAGCAAGCCGTGATTGTCACAGCTTCCGCCCTTAAACTCACGCCCGAACTCGCTCGACTTTATGATCGCTTCATTTCAATTATGTAATTTTCTTTTTCAAAGAAGGCCAAGTTCCATGGAAACCTGTAACGACCTCCTTACTGCAATAAAGAATTATTCTACACATGTCAACACACACTATTGTACACCTCCAACAAGAGAGTTTCTTGGTCTTCGTCTCACAAATGCAAGAAACTCGGGGGGCTAACAGGGAGCAATAATTAATCAAAACAACTCAAAAACAAAAACAAATATATAATAAAAGTATAGCAAAATCTCAAGGGGCCGATGTTTAGGCTGGAGGTCCCAAAGAGAGATGGTCTACACACTTCTCCTCGAGCTGAGTTCGCTCCTCGAGTCGAGTACCGAGTCCACGAGTCGACAAGCTACTCCTCGTGCCGACTCTACATTTCTCCTCGAGTCGAATACCAAGTCCACGAGTCGACTAGCTACTCCTCGTGCTGACTCTACATTTCTCCTCGAGTTGAGTTCACTCCTCGAGTCGAGTACCTAGTCCACGAGTCGACTAACTACTCCTCGTGCTGACTCTACATTTCTCCTCGAGTTGAATTCAGTCCTCGAGTCGAGTACCGAGTCCACGAGTCGAATAGCTACTCCTTGTGCCAACTCTACATTTCTCCTCGAGTTGAGTTCACTCCTCGAGTCGAGTACCGACTCCACGAGTCGACAAGCCACTCCTCATGCCGACTCTACACTTCTCCTCAAATTAAGTTCGCTCCTCGAGTCGCGTACTGAGTCCACGAGTCGACAAGCCAATCCTCGTGCCGACTCTACACTTCTCCTCGAGTTGAGTTCACTCCTCGAGTCGAATACCGAGTCCACGAGTCGACTAGCTACTCCTCGTGCCGACAATACATTTCTCCCCGAGTTGAGTTCACTCCTTGAGTCGACAAGCTACTCCTTGTGCTGACTCTACATTTCGCCTCGAGTTGAGTTCACTCCTCGAGTCGAATACTGAGTCCACGAGTCGACAAGCTACTCCTCGTGCCGACTCTACATTTCTCCTCGAGTTGAGTTCACTCCTCGAGTCGAGTGCCAAGTCCACCAGTCGACAAGCCACTCCTCGTGCCGACTCTACACTTCTCCTCGAATTGAGTTCGCTCCTCGAGTCGAGTACCGAGTCCACGAGTCTTCAAGCCACTCCTCGTGCCGACTCTACACTTCTCCTCGAGTTGAGTTCACTCCTCGAGTCGAGTACCGAGTCCACGAGTCGACTAGCTACTCCTCGTGCCGACTCTACATTTCTCCTCGAGTTGAGTTCACTCCTCGAGTCGAGTGCCGAGTCCACGAGTCGACAAGCTACTACTCGTGCCGACTCTACATTTCTCCTCGAGTTGAGTTCACTCCTCGAGTCGAGTACCGAGTCCACGAGTCGACTAGCTACTCCTCGTGCCAACTCTACATTTCACCTCGAGTTGAGTTCTCTCCTCGAGTCGAGTGCCGAGTCCACGAGTCGAAAAGCTACTCCTCGTGCCGACTCTACATTTCTCCTCGAGTTGAGTTCACTCCTCGAGTCGAGTGCCGTGTCCATGAGTTGACAAGCTACTCCTCGTGCCGACTCTACATTTCGCCTCGAGTTGAGTTCACTCCTCGAGTCGAGTGTCGAGTCCACGAGTCAACAAGCCACTCCTCGTCCCGACTCTACACTTCTCCTCGAATTGAGTTCGCTCCTCGAGTCGAGTGCCGAGTCCACGAGTCGACAAGCCACTCCTCGTCCCGACTCTACACTTCTCCTCGAATTGAGTTCGCTCCTCGAGTCGAGTACCGAGTCCACGAGTCGACAAGCCACTCCTCGTCCCGACTCTACACTTCTCCTCGAATTAAGTTCACTCCTCGAGTCGAGTGCCGAGTCCACGAGTCGACAAGCTACTCCTCGTGCCGATTCTACATTTCTCCTCGAGTTGAGTTCCCTCCTTGAGTCGAATACCGAGTCCACGAGTCGACAAGCTACTCCTCGTGCCGACTCTACATGTCTCCTCGAGTTGAGTTCACTCCTCGAGTCGAGTACCGAGTCCACAAGTCGACAAGCTACTCCTCGTGCCGACTCTACACTTCTCCTCGAGTTGAGTTCACTCCTCGAGTCGAGTACCGAGTCCACGAGTCGACAAGCCACTCCTCGTGCCGACTCTACATTTCTCCTCGAGTTGAGTTCACTCCTCGAGTCGACTAGCTACTCCTCGTGCCGACTCTACATTTCTCCTCGAGTTAAGTTCACTCCCCGAGTTATGTTGGAATTGATCTACGGTTTAAGAAAAAGTTTAACGCTTCGTTAAGCGGCGGAATTTTAAAAATTGTCTTTTTCAAGTAAAACGGTTTTTACTAACCTAGACAAAGAGCAAGCACATGTAAATAAAAAATATTATGAGAATAGAAGTTTCCTAACCTTTCTTGAAGCTTGAACTTTGAGAAGCTTTTGGAAAGTTGCAACGCTCGTCTCCCTCACAGCACGTCTCTCTTTCTTTCCTCGGCAACTCGAGCAACCACGATAGTTTCTATCACTTAAATCACTCGAAATAAAAGGAATCAGTGAGTGGGCACTTTTAAACACTACGACTTAAGAACGAGTCTTGAAGTCGCAGAGCTAATTTCTAGGTCAAATGAGGACCTAGGTGCCAAAACAATAAAACGAAATTGACTAGAGAGAGAGAGGAGAGGGGCGTCCACAATGTCTAGAGAGAGAGTCTCTCAATCTCTAACTTATGTGGAATGAGAAAAATGAGAAGAATGAGGCTCCTATTTATAGGAGAGGTCTTACCTTCAATAAGGTAGTTTCCTCTTCTATAGAATATCACATATTCATGAGCTAATTTCCTCTTTTCCTCTATGACATACTCGGCCAAGGTAGGCTTCATTAAGCCTTGGATTTGTTTCCTATTTTGTTCCATGCCTTGCCTTTTGTCTCTCTCTTGGTCGCCTACTTCATTTCCTCTTAGGGGAAATTTGTTTACTCTTTTTCTTTTGGCAAGTATCTTCATACATTTATGCACAAAATATTTTCTCTTTCTCTTGGATATGTTGGGCGCCTATCTCATTCAAGAAAGGCCTTCTAGAAGCTTTTCCACTTGTTCATGAAAACATGAAAAACGCCCATTAAGAATTTTCAATAAAATTCTTATGAAATGAAATTAATTCACAAGGCCCAATTAATCTTATTATGGCCTAGTGTTACTTGTCATCAAATGACCATGTCAAAAAATTTATTGACATTCATTTCATCGTATGACTCAAAAGACAAAACTACCCTTTTGACAATTTTCGTTCTTGTTTTGACTTAGCTTCCAGTTTAACTATTCCTACTCGATGTGATTCTTGACAGTGACCTCATGGACCCAAATGAACAAAGCTTGAGCTAAACACTTGGACTCAAAAGTTCACAAACCTTTTCCAAGTTTAGCTTAATGTCAACTGACTCCACTAAAGAGTTGACACTGAAAATCTCTCGGTTCAAATGAATTTATTTTCTACTCAAGAATTCAACCTAATTATGATGAGTGGATCCACAGAATATTATCATGTTTACCCTTCATGAATATCATCAGCTAGTCGGGATTTACAAAATTATCATTTTACCCTTCTAGCTGTTATTTCCTCAACTCCTTTGTCGCTTGTGAATAAGTTAGAAACAATGTATTGACGAGGAGCTAACAAGTCACATTGTTTCATCCAAAAGAGTCAAGACTCAATTTGGACACTGGCCAGTTCATTTATTCACACTCCAAGGAACAAAGCATGAGGTGATATACATTGCATCTCAGCAATCTTGTACATGAATTCCATATCTATGAGAACTTCACAAAGTTACTCATGACATTCTCACAACTTAGTACTTCACCAATAGGCCTTGTTCGGAATCACATAGTGAGTCCGAACTCGGACTTTCTCAAATGAGAATACTAAGGTGTGAAATGACATGTCTCATTTCAGGATTAAGGTAAGCACGATGCAATTCATACGTAGTGACTTCGAGACATAAGAGGTTAAATAGTTTGTTCTTATCTTGTCTCTAGAAGTGCACTGGTCAATTCAGTACCTTCGGAAGATACCTAGAAGAACTATAGAGTTTCATACTCTCAATGCCTCATAAGCAGACATCATAGATTCTTCTAACAATCGTACTGAGGTCAATAGTCCTTTGACCCTTAGATTGAGAATATATCATTTTAAGCAAACTACGAAGAGTTTGTTCATGAAAATCTACATTTGTCTCTTCGTAAGTTGTTCAAAGAGACACGGAAGAATGAATGAACGTTTCAACTTTTTATTAATGAATAAGCAATTACAAGCAAGAGTCTTCATGAGACTTTATTACATCAAATGTACAATATAAAGATTCCAACTCTTCTTGTGGGCACCATTGACAACAAACTCCCACTTGACTCAAAGAAGATGTGTGTAGTCCTTCATGCCTAATCCCTCTCGATGTTGGTCGAAGACCTTGTTCGCTAGGGCCTTTGTGAACGGATCTGCTAGGTTGTCCATCGGATAAGACTTTATTACATCAAATGTATAATATAAAGATTACAAGTCAAGTACCGAATCCACGAGTCGACAAGCTACTCCTCGTGCCGACTCTACATTTCTCCTCGAGTTGAGTTCACTCCTCGAGTCGAATACCGAGTCCACGAGTCGACAAGCTACTCCTCGTGCCGACTCTACATTTCTCCTAAAGTTGAGTTCACTCCTCGAGTCGAGTACCGAGTCCACGAGTCGACTAGCTACTCCTCGTGCCGACTCTATATTTCTCCTCGAGTTGAGTTCACTCCTCGAGTCGAGTACCGAGTCCACGAGTCGACAAACTACTCCTCGTGCCGACTCTATATTTCTCCTCGAGTTGAGTTCACTCCTCGAGTCGAGTACCGAGTCCATGAGTCGACAAGCTACTCCTCTTGCCGACTCAACATTTCTCCTCGAGTTGAGTTCACTCAGCCAATGGCCGAGTGAACCTTCATCCAGCACTAGCTCCCCACTCGGCCATTGGCCGATCAACTCATTCAGCCAATGGCCGACCCAGGAGGCTCACTCGGCCAAGGGGTTTCCCAAACACCCCTTGGTCGCCTATAAATAGAGAGGTCCGCCCTATCCCAAAGGTAATCCATTTTTGAGTCCCGAAACTCTGTCGAACTCGTACTTCACTCGTTTCGCTCATCTTTGGCCTCTCACCACCTCTAAAACCTCTATACTCCACCTCAATCCTACTAATGTTGAGCGTCGGAGAGGTGAACAGAGGCACCCCCTCTGTTTTCCCTTCCTAGTTCACCTGTTCTTTCTTCCTTTTCAGGTACTTGGACGAACTCAAGGGACATTCATAGCTAAGGGACGACTTGGGATACCAAGTCTGACACGCGCGAGCCGAAGCGAGACCACTTGGTCCGGCCTTGGGTCTAACCGTTTGAGGCTTCTAAATCGTTGTCTGAAAACGACCGACAACATAGTACCTTCGGAAGATACCTAGAAGAACTATAGAGTCTCCAATTCTCAATGCCTCATAACCTGACATCATAGATTCTTCTAACAATCGTACTGAGCTCAATAGTCGTTTGACCCTTAGATTGCGAATATATCGTTTTAAGCAAACTACGAAGAGTTTGTTCATGCAAATCTATATTTGTCTCTTCGTAAGTTGTTAAGTTTGTTTATGGACTAAAAGACTAAGGTTTTATCATAAAGCTTCAGACAAGGAAGATTGAATGAACGTTTCAACTTTTATTAATAAATAAGCAGTTACAAACAAGAGTCTTCGTAAGACTATATGACATCAAATGTACATAAATACACACTACAACTCGTCTTGTGGGCACCATTGACAACAAACTCCCACTTGACTCAAAGAAGATGTGTGTAGTCGTTCATGCCTAATCCCTCTCGATGTTGGTCGAAGACCTTGTTCGCGAGGGCCTTGTTCTTATCTTGTCTCTAGAAGTGCACTGGTCAATTCAGTACCTTCGGAAGATACCTAGAAGAACTATAGAGTTTCCAACTCTCAATGCCTCATAACCAGACATCATAGATTCTTCTAACAATCGTATTGAGGTCAATAGTCCTTTGTGTTAGGAATATTGCCCACTTGAAGATAATGAATAAATGATTACTAAATTCGATAATAAGATAACTTTATTAGCATTATATGATTAGTGGGTTGAGTTCTAAACAATTAGAATCAATAACAACTATCTTCCATAGCCTCTGTATCTAACTGAGTCACGTGCTGGGCACCTGAGTTCGGGCGGTGAGCTAAAACAAGGTCGATGACTGATATACGCCTGGAAAGCTATATCTAAAGTCATATATGTGGAACACATAGTGAAGGCTGATCACTATGTGGGAGCATTCTACACTTGTGGTAAGTGTACGACCTGGACAGGTCTTGGTGTAGATGTGTCGTTTAAGGAGCGTTACGACACACTAACCGAGGCCACTATGATGGTCACAGTGAGACTTGATCTAAATCCTGAAGTGATCATGGACACTGGGTTATGTTACTGAGCTCTTTGACTCATTCGCTAAAAGGCTATTCATGCTAATCACAGCTTATGTCTTGGGATTTTTCTCAGAGCATAATTCGAGTGGGAAATGATTTACAGATACGGAATCCAGCCTTCCTGAAAGAAGGTTAATGTTCACTCACCTAAGGGTTGATTCCAGAACCGATAGATTGCTAGCACTTTCCAAGTAAGTAACGTTCGAAAGAATCTTTTGCTGGGGAAGCAACAATGCTTAGGGCTGATATGTATCAAGAGAAGTATAACAGATAAATTGACTTCTCTTGACACGGGTTGAACCTGGAGGATCTTGATCACGAACTGACTATATCAGTGGACACTCGTCACGATGAGTAAATATAATTCTAGTATAAAGGAGAGTTCAGTCTTGGCTTACAAGGTGGAGTATTTGACAAAGATTAGACGAATCGATGGACAAAAGAGAAAGGACTATTTCGTCTTTTTCATCGGATTTGTTAAGCTTCTATTACTAGGTCCATAGTCCCCGATTCGGCTCTGATAAAGGCGGATAAGAACTTTCTTATAATAATGTTTATCATTATTAATCTCACTTGCTGTAATTGTGATTGACAGCATTAATTCTGGAAAACGGGTATTCGCATAATTAAATAAATATTTATGGTAGAATTTTTTATTTATTGTTTGATCAAGTAAATAAACAATTATTAATTATTTGTTTATTGTTGGACCAAGTAAATAAATAATTAATTGGGTTTTAAGCAATTGGGCCTTGCACAAAATATGAAAGTCGGATTTAGGGTTTTGGCACTAGGGTTTGCGCAAATCCCCTTGGCCGTGTGCCTAAAAACCGATTTTTATAATATTGGTATTTACCAATATTTTCTCTTTAGTTGTTTAAATAAAGGAGAGAGAATAATATAAGATATTTTCCTATATTTTCTCCTTATTTAAAGGAGAGTATTTAGGAGAATATTTAGGAGAAAATTTAGGAGAATAATATATTCTCCTTTATTATCTCACTAAATAAATGATTCTCTATTTAAATATCCCATAGATATTGATCTGATGGATGAGAGAAAAAGTAGGATTCACTTGTTGAGATCCAAGGGCCTAGATTAAATCCTCTAGTGTGAAAACAATAAAAGGAAATAAAATATTCTGGAAGATTCCATGAATATCTCCTTTTACTACTATAAATAGGGGTTCATGAGAAGGCAAAAATAAGCAATTATTTGAAGCAATTTTTGGTGAAAATTTCGTGCTCTCTAGCCTACCTTGGCTGAGCACTTCACTTCTCTTCCCCTCGGAAAATTCGTTTCCATTCTTAGTAAAATAAGAGCGAGATCTCGAAACACCTAGTTTCGTGATCTAGTGAGATAAAGACTGTGCCCACTCATCTTTCTTATTCGCCTCGGAGATTACATTTCGGAAGACTAAGGTGTCATCCTCGAGTCCTTCATCAAGACGACTCAAGACGAAGACGGATTGTGAAAGCTTTCAGTTCGTGAGCCAAAAACTGTAAGTATTCGTTTTTCGCTCTATATCGGTTGCTTGACTTATATGCTCTCGTGAATTAAATTAATTAAACATAACTAGATCTTGTTAATTATAACCATAATTTAATTAGCTTATGATCAGCGTAATTAATTATTTTTCCGCATTAATATGGTTATATGGTGGAATCATCTCAAAAGAGGCGCGTCGGAGCGATCGTTCGTGTCCGATGCGCGCTCGATCCACCAACAAGTGGTATCAGAGCTAGATGTTATGATTAATTAATCGATTCGTTCTTGTAATTAATTTAAATATGGTTTGAATGAAATTATATGTGGATGTGAATTTCATGCAATTCAATATATGATATGTGAATTGTGATTCGTGGTTTGATCGTAGAATATTTGATTCTCGCTTTTCTAGATTTTTTGTAAACCCGAAATTCAAAGGGTATAGGTTTTATGTAATTATTATTATTATTGTTGTAATCCGATGGTGCGACGTTCTTGATCACGACGATCGGCGAGAGACGGATACAAAAGGAAGAAGCATGACGGACGAAGAAAGCCTCCACGACTACGCCACAAGAAAACTTGTCACAAAATTTTGTGACAAGTTTCAGCCGTCCTCTTCGTGCCGGGCCGCGCCCTCGTGGCGGCGGCGGTCCGGTGCAGCCTCAAGTCTAATCTTGACCTAGGTCAAGATTAGAGGATTCGTCCGGGCCTCAGCCCGGAAACCCTAGTGGGCCCACGGGCCCACTCATTAAAAAAAATACCGAAAAAAAAATTAAGTTTTTAAATGTTTTATTTAATTAATTGTATGGGCTGAGCCCTAATGATTTTTTATTTAAAACATTACAAAATAAATTATTATGATATCGATTTATTTTAATGGGACATTGGACTGGGCCCTTACTTAATTAATTTTTTCGATAAAAAATTAGAAAATATAAATAATTTGATATTGATTTATTTTTCTAAGGGACATAAGAATGGGCCTAATTGAATCCATGGGCCAATATGATTGGGCTCATCTTGATTTACTTTATAGAATCAAATAGGAAACGATCAATCCGAATCAAACCATTCTTGCATGCTCTTGCTTGTTTATTTAATTACTATGCCATGCTTGTATGCTATAACTTAGATCATGTATCGTATGTTAATGGTTGTCATGGGCTTTCATTCATTAAAATTGTCTAATTGGATTAGGATAGTTAATTAATGAATGAGTTGAACGGATCGGAGAGCTCTGTCACCAAGCCGATAAGAGGCTAAGCTGAGAGGTACTTAAGAAGACCTAGTGTCTCACCTTCTCTACTTGGAGTTTTTCCGTGATGGAATACTTTTAGGATAATCAAGACTAGATGTCACGAATTCCTAATCACTAAGCTATATCGAAACATCTGTTTTTAAGGGTAGCTTAGAAACACTCGAGTTTTTAATATGACTTAGTTAACTCGAGTGGATCACCTAGATTAAAGTTAATGCTAGGAAAATTAAAATACTGAAAGTATATTGAGTCATAGGTCTCCAACATTGACACAACACCGTGTGGATGAAAGATCCCCTCGTGACCGGCGGTTTTCTAAACATGGTGGTCAGTTCCATTCGGAAGGGCTTTTCTGATTCCAATACCAAGGTTGTGTCTCTGACGATAGGTGGGAGGGTTGATCTCTGCGTGTACTAGTTACGCTAGTGCGTATGAGCTAGATTTCTTTCACTGAAATGTTGGGTTGACTCATGCATGAACCAACCGGTGGTTGCTCATGTGGCCAAAGATTCCTATAAAATTGGTAGTTAGTGAGCATAGTTATGAAGGTGCATGTACTATGATTGCTCACTAATCTGAGATGGTTCTCATTTTCACTAGGTGCACTCCGTTACGTCACCAGAGTGAAACGGACTGTGGCTATTAGTCGAATTACCTTGGAATATAAAAACTGGGTTCTTTTGTTTAGTATTCTATCCCGTGCATGTTTGCATTATAGTTTTTATTTCCTAAATTATATTGATAGTTGTTTCTTTTCATATTGCCAATAAATGTGCTTTTTTATGTTTTTAGTAATAATGTCGAACCCTATTATGGCCCTGTTGTCGAAAGACGTCCTGACTGGAGATAACTTCCCTAAGTGGAAGTCGAATCTCAACATTGTGCTTGTGAGTGAAAGCATTCGCTTTATCCTCACTGAAGACAGACCTCCTCTTCCTGCTCATGGTGCCTCCAAGAACTTGAGGGAGGACTATGACAAGTGGACTACTGCCAATAACAAGGCGGTGGCCTACATGCTCGCAAGCATATCTGATGCGTTGCGAACTAAGATGGAAGGGAAGGAGACCGCTGTGGAGATCCTTGACTCGTTGCAACAAATGTTTGGGATGCAAAGCGAGCAAGCCCGCATTGAGCTCACCCGTAAGTGCACTAGCACTAGGATGACTGCGGGAACTCCGGTGAGGGATCATGTCATGAAGATGACTAACTACTTCACCGAAGCTGAACTCCATGGGGCACAGATGGATGAGGTTACTCAGGTGGGAATAATCCTGAATTCCCTTTCGAGTGATTTTATACAGTTTACGTCCAACTACATCATGAACAAGTTGACGTATGGACTGTCTCAGCTGTTGAATTAACTACAGACTTTCGAGTCTATCACTCGACATGGGAAGAACAAAGGGTCAGCTGTCTATGCTGACAAGAGTTCTTCGCCTAAAACCAAGAAGAAGTTGACTTCTGGTGCTGAGTCATCTAAGGCACGCCCGAATACTTCAAAGGGGAAAGGTCCCGCTAAGAAGGAAAGGAAGAACTTCAAGAGAAGTGGAAAAGGAAAAGAAAAGAAGCGAGAAAGCATTGGTAAATGTCACCACTGCAACACTGAAGGCCATTGGAAGAGGCATTGTCCTTTGTACTTGGCTGAGCTTGAGAAAAACAAAAAGAATGCTGGTATCGTACCTTAAAATTCATGAATAAAGATATCCTAAAAATGTTTTGAGGATAATTATTCATGAGCGTACTTCTTTTCTTGTTGCAGAGCAGATCTGATGGAGCACACGTGTGTAGATGAGCTTGCTGAGCAATGTCGGATTCAAGCCCGAATTGTAGAGAAGCTCATGCTCCGTTTGAAGATCTAATTTCCCGCTAGTTTTATTACTTTCATCTTTGGATTTATTTTTGAACATGGGATGTGTCATTTAATAATCCGAGGTTTTCTGGACTGTAGCCTTTATGGTTATTCCAGAAAGGATGAATCTTTCTTTCTTTATGTTTTATTACATTATTTATGAACACATGTTGTGTCTTTAAATATTTCCTTCTATTGAATGCCTTGATTGCTTTTATGATATTTGAATATGCATGAATGCTTATGTCCTTATGAAAAAGATATAGAATATGAAGGTCACGTTTTTCCGTTCATATGCTATATAGAAGCACAATAAATAAATATAAATATTTTCTAAGTTATTATCTCTGTTAGAATTTAATTAGCTTTTATTGCTTCATTAAATTCTTATGTTGAATATGTTTTATTGTTTAAGAACTATTTAGAGCTTTGAAAGCGTCTAAATAAATATTATCATTATTCGACAATGACTTGTGCGAATAATTAGTAATAAAGGAGACACAACTAAAAGTTAGTGTTGATGATGAATTAAATTAGTGGGAGCTTCCTTAATTGGAACCTAGTCACTAATATTCGTATTGATTGAGTGGGAGCATCCTTGAATGGAACCTAGTCACTCTAGAGTGGGAGCATCCTTAATTGGAACCTAGCCAGTCTAAAATTCAATAATCGAGTAGGAGCATCCTTAGCTGGAACCTAGCTACTCTTATTCATTGACATAGTGGGAGCATCCATAAATGGAACCTAGCCACTAAATAACCAATATTATTGAGTGGGAGCATCCTTAATTGGATTCTAGTCACTATTGTTCAATAAAAGAGTGGGAGCTTTCTTTAATGAAATCTAGCCACTTGTTGTTCGATAAATAGCAACATCCTTCACAGGATTAAACCCATCATTGAAGATGGCATCCTTAACCAGAATGAATATGCTATTATTCAATAATTAAAGTGGAAGAGTAATCAATGATTACCTTGCCACATAAATCAATGAATTGAAAGGAATGATAATTTTGAATTATCTTGTCGTTAAAATCAATAACCTAGTGGGAGCATCCTAGAATGGATCCTTGTCACTCTCATCAACAATTAACTTTCCTTAAATTGGAAAGACATGATCTTGAGATATCACTCTCGATCATACTAACTTGTCTGAAAGTTATTAGCCCATGTTTAATAGATCTACCTGTTAAGCTATTAGCTTAAAGGAATAGAGAGATCTATAAAAGGATTAATGAAATGGTTTAAGCTTTATAAGCTATAAGGTAAGGGATTGAGCCCTTAAGGAGAGACATTATCATCAATGATACTCTTCTTTCTGATACCACGAACCACTTCATTTGGGATCTTCAAAATTGAAGATGAATTATCCTTTGAGGATGAAGTTCCAATAACATAAAGACATGGATCGAAGTAGTTATACTACTAAACTTTTCGAAATATGAAAGGTAGATCCTAAGTACTTAACAAACTAGTCATGATTGTACATGGATGTTTGTTATAATCGATATTTTGAGAATGATCGATAAGTATAGCTCCTAAACAAGTGTCATGAATAAATTCATTACTATTTTAGTTCTAGACCTCATTATGACACAAGTAAATTGACTGAGCTAACTGTTTCTAAAATTAAATTTAGAAACGACATGCTCGTTCCATTATGTCTCAAACATACTTATTGATATAAGGTATGAGCTCAATGTTGAGGCTATTGACATTGTCTTTAAAAGGACTAATAATTAGACCTTAGACAATGTCGTATTTCCGAGAATAACTACATGTGTTGTAAACACTGTAATTTCTTGAAATAGTGAGATACTTAGTTATTTAAATATAGTTGTTGTCGCTGATTTTCGGACAACTATTTAGGAGCCCAGAGTGGTTAGACCCAAGGCCGGACCAAGTGGTCTCACTCCGGCTCGAGCGTGTCGGACTTGGTATCCCAAGTCGTCCCTTAGCTGTGGGTGAAGCTCACCTCGTCTCGATACCTGAAAAGCAAGAAAGAGATTGTGAACTACAAAGGGGAAACAGGGGGGGTGCCCCTGTTTACCTCTCCGACGCACAACATTAGTGGGATTGAGGTGGAGTATAGAGGTTTTAGGGGTGGTGAGAGGCCAAAGATGAGCGAAACGAGCGAAGTACGAGTTCGGCAGCGTTTCGGGACTCAAAAATGGATTACCTGGACTAGGGGAGCGGCCCCTGTATTTATAGGCAGCCAAGGGGTGGTTTGAAGACCTCTTGGCCGAGTGAGCAAGCTTGGGTCGGCCACTGGCCGGCTGAAGGGTTGGGTCGGCCAATGGCCGAGTGAGGAGTCTTGGCCGGATGAAGGTTCACTCGGCCATTGGCCGAGTTAACTGCAAGGCCGACTGAAGGGTTCACTCGGCCATTGGCCGAGTGAACTGCTGGAAGGTTCACTCGGCCAATGGCCGAGTGAACTGCATGGGCAGCTGGAAGGTTCACTCGGCCATTGGCCGAGTGAACTGCTGGAAGGTTCACTCGGCCAATGGCCGAGTGAACTGCCTGGGCGGCTGGAAGGTCCACTCGGCCATTGGCCGAGTGAACTGTTGGAAGGTTCACTCGGCCAATGGCTGAGTGAACTGCCTTGGTGGCTGGAGGGTTCACTCGGCCATTGGCCTAGTGAACTGCCCAATGGCCAAGTGAGCCATTGATCTGGCCAATGGCCGAGTGAGCCATTGACTCGGCCCATGGCTGGGCAAGGCATTTGACTCGGCCATTGGTTTGGGCCGGCCCCTGGTTGAGTCAGGGTTTCGCTGCTCAAGACCTCGCACTAGCCACGTGGGTCAAAGAGATGCCTTTGTTCTCGTCGGCCCCAGACGGTCCGACAACATTAGCCCCCCGAGTTTCCGGTCGAGCGTAGGTCGAGTGGAAACTCAAAATCTACACTTTTACGTGGATGCGGGGCGAACGCTCTCGGGATTGCGTCACAGGGAACGGCCTTTGTGCGTCGCGAGTGACGGCCTTTGTGCGCCACGAGGGATGGCTTTTGTGCGTCACGAGGGACGGATTTTGTTGCGCGTGGCTTATTTTCTCGACTTACCGACGAAGGCGTAATCGATTTGCACGACTTGGGCCTCGGGGGGCCTCGGTGTCACGTTTGCGGGACCGAGTTTTCCGTGGACGCTGGCTAGACCAGATACGCCCAGCGGACGCAAACCTTGAACCTATTTGTAACTCGTTGCCTATCGGTTCACGAGCTGGGCGGCGAGCGCGATGCCACATTTGTGTGGTCAGGTTTCCCGCGGACGCTGGCTAGACCAGATACGCCCAGCGGACGCAAGCCTTGAACCGATTTGTAACTCATTGCCTATCGGCTCACGAGCTGGGCGGCGAGTGCGATGCCACATTTGTGTGGCCAGGTTTCCCGTGGACGCTGGCTAGACCAGATACGCCCAGCGGACGCAAGCCATGAACCCATTTGTAACTCGTTGCCTATCGGCTCACGAGCTGGGTGGCGAGCGCGATGCCACATTTGTGTCGCCGGGTTTCGCGCGGACGCTGGCTAGACCAGATACGCCAAGCGGACGCAAACCTTGAACCCATTTGTAACTCGTTTCCTATCGGCTCACGAGCTGGGCGGCGAGCGCGATGCCACATTTGTGTGGCCAGGTTTCCCGCGGACGCTGGCTAGACCAGATACGCCCAGCGGACGCAAGCCTTGAACCCATTTGTAACTCATTGCCTATCGACTCACGAGTTGGGCAGCGAGCGCGATGCCACATTTGTGTGGCCAGGTTTCCCGTGGACGCTGGCTAGACCAGATACGCCCAGCGGACACAAATCTTGAACCCATTTGTAACTCGTTGCCTATCGGCTCACGAGCTGGGCGGCGAGCGCGATGCCACATTTGTGTGGCCAGGTTTCCCGTGGACGCTGGCTAGACCAGATACGCCCAGCGGACGCAAGCCTTGAACCCATTTGTAACTCATTGCCTATCGGCTCACGAGCTGGGCGGCGAGTGCGATGCCACATTTATGTGGCCAGGTTTCCCGTGGACGCTGGCTAGACCAGATACGCCCAGCGGACGCAAGCCTTGTACCCATTTGTAACTCGTTGCCTATCGACTCACGAGATGGGTGGCGAGCGCGATGCCACATTTGTGTGGCCAGGTTTCGCGTGGACGCTGGCTAGACCAGATACGCCCAGCGGACGCAAGCGTTTAACCCATTTGTAACTCGTTGCCTATCGGCTCACGAGCTGGGCGGCGAGCGCGATGCCACATTTGTGTGGCCAAGTTTCCCGTGGACGCTGGCTAGACCAGATACGCCCAACGGACGCAAGCCTTGAACCCATTTGTAACTCGTTGCCTATCGGCTCACGAGTTGGGCGGCGAGCGCGATGCCACATTTGTGTGGCCAGGTTTCCCGTGGAAGCTGGCTAGACCAGATACGCCCAGCGGACGCAAGCCTTGAACCCATTTGTAACTCGTTGCCTATCGACTCACGAGCTGGGCGGCGAGCGCGATGCCACATTTGTGTGGCCAGGTTTCCCGTGGACGCTGGCTAGACCAGATACGCCCAGCGGACGCAAGCCTTGAACCCATTTGTAACTCGTTGCCTATCGGCCCACGAGCTGGGCGGCGAGCGCGGACTCCAGACTCAACTCGAGGACTCATGTAGAGCCTGCACGAGGAGTAGTTAGTTGACTTGTGGACTCGGGACTCAACTCGAGGAAAGAACTCATCTCGAGGAGACATGTGAGGTGTCGGCACGAGGAGTATCTGTCGACTCCTGGACTCGGGACTCAACTCGAGAACTCATGTAGAGCCTGCACGAGGAGTTACGCGAAGAGTCGGCACGAGGGGTATTAGTCGACTTCTGGATTTGAATTCAACTCGAGGAATGAACGCATCTCGAGGAGACATGTGGATTCACCACGAGGAGCAGCTTGTCGACTCGTGGATTCGAACTCGACTCCAGGTATGAATGCATCTCGAGGAGACATGTGGAGTTGCCAGGAGGAGTAACTTGTCGATTCGTGGACTCGAACTCGACTCGAGGAATGAACTCGTCTCGAGGAGGCACGTGAAGTCGGCACGAGGAGTATGAGTCGACTCGTGGACTCGAACTCGGCTCGAGGGGTTATGTGGCCTGCACGAGGAGTTTCGTAAAGAGTCGGCGCGAGGAGTATCGGACGACTCGCGGACTCGGAGCTCGACTCGAGGAATGAACTCATCTCGAGGAGACATGTGGAGTCACCACGAGGAGTATCAGTCAACTCGTGGATTCGAACTCGACTCGAGGACTCACGTAGAGCCTGCACGAGTAGTTTCGTGGAGAGTCGGCGCGAGCAGTATCGGTCGACTCGCGGACTCGGAGCTCGACTCGAGGAATAAACTCATCTCGAGGAGACATGTGGAGTCGACATGAGGAGTAGCTTGTCGACTCGTGGACTCGAACTCGACTCGAGGACTCAGGTAGAGCCTGCACGAGGAGTTTCATGGAGAGTCGGCGCGAGGAGTATCGGTCGACTCACGAACTCGGAGCTCGACTCGAGGAATGAACTCATCTCGAGGAGACATGTGAAGTCGGCACGAGGAGTAGCTTGTCGACTCGTGGACTCGAACTTGACTCGAGGACTCACGTAGAGCCTGCACGAGGAGTTTTGTGGAGAGTCGGCGCGAGGAGTATCGGTCGACTCGCGGACTCGGAGCTCGACTCGAGGAATGAACTCATCTCGAGGAGACATGTGAAGTCGGCACGAGCAGTAGCTTGTCGACTCGTGGACTCAAACTCGACTCGGGGACTCACGTAGAACCTGCACGGGGAGTTTCGTGGAGAGTCGGCGCGAGGAGTATCGGTCGACTCGCGAACTCGGAGCTCGACTCGAGGAATGAACTCATCTCGAGGAGACATGTGAAGTTGGCTAGAGGAGTAGCTTGTCGACTCGTGGACTCGAACTCGACTCGAGGACTCACGTAGAGCCGGCACGAGGAGTTTCGTGGAGAGTCGGCGCGAGGAGTATCGGTCGACTCGCGGACTCGGTGCTCGACTCGAGGAATGAACTCATCTCGAGGAGACATGTGGAGTCGACACGAGGAGTAGCTTGTCGACTCGTGGACTAGAACTCGACTCGAGGACTCACGTAGAGCCTGCACGAGGAGTTTCATGGAGAGTCGGCGCGAGGAGTATCGGTCGACTCGTGGACTCGGAGCTCGACCCGAGGAATGAACTCATCTCGAGGAGACATGTGAAGAGTCGGCATGAGGAGTATCAGTCGAGTTGTGGACTCGAACTCGACTCGAGGACTCACGCAGAGCCTGCACGAGGAGTTTCGTGGAGAGTCGGCGCGAGGAGTATCGGTCGACTCGCGGACTCGGAGCTCACCTCGAGGAATGAACTCATCTCGAGGAGACATGTGGAGTCGACACGAGGAGTAGCTTGTCGACTTGTGGAATCGAACTCGACTCGGGGACTCACGTAGAGCCTGCACGTGGAGTTTCGTGGAGAGTCGGCGCGAGGAGTATCGGTCGACTCGCGAACTCGGAGCTGGACTCGAGGAATGATCTCATCTCGAGGATACATGTGAAGTCGGCACGAGGAGTAGCTTGTCGACTCGTGGAGTCGAACTCGACTCGAGGACTCACGTAGAGCCTGCACGAGGAGTTTCGTGGAGAGTCGGCGTGAGGAGTTTCGTGGAGAGTCGGTGCGAGGAGTATCGGTCGACTCGCGGACTCGGAGCTCGACTCGAGGAATGAACTCATCTCGAGGAGACATGTGGAGTCGACATGAGGAGTAGCTTGTCGACTCGTGGACTCGAACTCGACTCGAGGACTCACGTAGAGCCTGCACGAGGAGTTTCGTGGAGAGTCGGCGCGAGGATTATCGGTCGACTCGCGAACTCGGAGCTCGACTCGAGGAATGAACTCATCTCAAGGAGACATGTGAAGTCGGCACGAGGACTAGCTTGTCGACTCGTGGACTCTAACTCGACTCGAGGACTCACGTAGAGTCTGCACGAGGAGTTTCGTGGAGAGTCGGCACGAGGAGTATCGGTCGATTCGCGGACTCGGAACTCGACTCGAGAAATGAACTCATCTCGAGGAGACATGTGAAGTTGGCACGAGGAGTAGCTTGTCGACTCGTGGACTCGAACTCGACTCGAGGACTCACGTAGAGCCTGCACGAGGAGTTTCGTGGAGAGTCGGCGCGAGGAGTATCGGTCGACTCGCGGACTCGGAGCTCGACTCGAGGAATGAACTCATCTCGAGGAGACATTTGAAGTCGGCACGAGGAGTAGCTTGTCGACTCGTGGACTCGAACTCGACTCGAGAACTCACGTAGAGCCTGCACGAGGAGTTTCGTGGAGAGTCGGCGCGAGGAGTATCGGTCGACTCGCGAACTCAGAGCTCGACTCGAGGAATGAACTCATCTCGAGGATACATGTGAAGTCGGCACGAGGAGTAGCTTGTCGACTCGTGGACTCGAACTCGACTCGAGGACTCACGTAGAGCCTGCACGAGGAGTTTCGTGGAGAGTCGGCGCGAGGAGTATTGGTCGACTCGCGGACTCGGAGCTCGACTCGAGGAATGAACTCATCTCGCGGAGACATGTGAAGAGTCAGCACGAGGAGTATCAGTCGACTCGTGGACTCGAACTCGACTCGGGGACTCACGTAGAGCCTGCACGTGGAGTTTCGTGGAGAGTCGGCGCGAGGAGTATCGGTCGACTCGCGAACTCGGAGCTGGACTCGAGGAATGATCTCATCTCGAGGATACATGTGAAGTCGGCACGAGGAGTAGCTTGTCGACTCGTGGACTCGAACTCGACTCGAGGACTCACGTAGAGCCTGCACGAGGAGTTTCATGGAGAGTCGGCGTGAGGAGTTTCGTGGAGAGTCGGTGCGAGGAGTATCGGTCGACTCGCGGACTCGGAGCTCGACTCGAGGAATGAACTCATCTCGAGGAGACATGTGGAGTCGACATGAGGAGTAGCTTGTCGACTCGTGGACTCGAACTCGACTCGAGGACTCACGTAGAGCCTGCACGAGGAGTTTCGTGGAGAGTCGGCGCGAGGATTATCGGTCGACTCGCGAACTCGGAGCTCGACTCGAGGAATGAACTCATCTCAAGGAGACATGTGAAGTCGGCACGAGGACTAGCTTGTCGACTCGTGGACTCTAACTCGACTCGAGGACTCACGTAGAGCCTGCACGAGGAGTTTCGTGGAGAGTCGGCACGAGGAGTATCGGTCGACTCGCGGACTCGGAGCTCGACTCGAGGAATGAACTCATCTCGAGGAGACATTTGAAGTCGGCACGAGGAGTAGCTTGTCGACTCGTGGACTCGAACTCGACTCGAGAACTCACGTAGAGCCTGCACGAGGAGTTTCGTGGAGAGTCGGCGCGAGGAGTTTCGTGAAGAGTCGGCGCGAGGAGTTTCGTGGAGAGTCGGCGTGAGGAGTATCAGTCGACTCGCGGACTTGGAGCTCGACTCGAGGAATGAACTCATCTCGAGGAGACATGTGGAGTCGACACGAGGAGTAGCTTGTCGACTCGTGGACTCGAACTCGACTCGAGGACTCACGTAGAGCCTGCACGAGGAGTTTCGTGGAGAGTCGGCGCGAGGAGTATCGGTCGACTCGCGAACTCGGAGCTCGACTCGAGGAATGAACTCATCTTGAGGAGACATGTGAAGTCGGTACGAGGAGCAGCTTGTCGACTCGTGGACTCGAACTCGACTCGAGGACTCACGTAGAGCCTGCACGAGGAGTTTCGTGGAGAGTCGGCACGGGGAGTATCGGTCGACTCGCGGACTCGGAGCTCGACTCGAGGAATGAAATCATCTCGAGGAGAGATGTGAAGTCGGCACGAGGAGTAGCTTGTCGACTCGTGGACTCGAACTCGACTCGAGGACTCACGTAGAGCCTGCACGAGGAGTTTCGTGGAGAGTCGGCGCGAGGAGTATCGGTTGACTCGCGGACTCGGAGCTCGACTCGAGGAATGAACTCATCTCGAGGAGACATGTGGAGTCGACACGAGGAGTAGCTTGTCGACTCGTGGACTCAAACTCGACTCGAGGACTCACGTAGAGCCTGCACGAGGAGTTTCGTCGAGAGTCGGCGCGAGGAGTATCGGTCGACTCGCGAACTCGGAGCTCGACTCGAGGAATGAACTCATCTGGAGGAGACATGTGAAGTCGGTACGAGGAGCAGCTTGTCGACTCGTGGACTCGAACTCGACTCGAGGACTCACGTAGAGCCTGCACGAGGAGTTTCGTGGAGAGTCGGCACGGGGAGTATCGGTCGACTCGCGGACTCGGAGCTCGACTCGAGGAATGAACTCATCTCGCGGAGACATGTGAAGAGTCAGCACGAGGAGTATCAGTCGACTCGTGGACTCGAACTCGACTCGGGGACTCACGTAGAGCCTGCACGAGGAGTTTCGTGGAGAGTCGGCGCGAGGAGTATCGGTCGACTCGCGAACTCGGAGCTCGACTCGAGGAATGAACTCATCTTGAGGAGACATGTGAAGTCGGTACGAGGAGTAGCTTGTCGACTCGTGGACTCGAACTCGACTCGAGGACTCACGTAGAGCCTGCACGAGGAGTTTCGTGGAGAGTCGGCACGGGGAGTATCGGTCGACTCGCGGACTCGGAGCTCGACTCGAGGAATGAAATCATCTCGAGGAGAGATGTGAAGTCGGCACGAGGAGTAGCTTGTCGACTCGTGGACTCGAACTCGACTCGAGGACTCACGTAGAGCCTGCACGAGGAGTTTCGTGGAGAGTCGGCGCGAGGAGTATCGGTTGACTCGCGGACTCGGAGCTCGACTCGAGGAATGAACTCATCTCGAGGAGACATGTGGAGTCGACACGAGGAGTAGCTTTTCGACTCGTGGACTCAAACTCGACTCGGGGACTCACATAGAGCCTGCACGGGGAGTTTCGTGGAGAGTCGGGGCGAGGAGTATCGGTCGACTCGCGAACTCAGAGCTCGACTCGAGGAATGAAATCATCTCGAGGATACATGTGAAGTCGGCACGAGGAGTAGCTTGTCGACTCGTGGACTCGAACTCGACTCGAGGACTCACGTAGAGCCTGCACGAGGAGTTTCGTGGAGAGTCGGCGCGAGGAGTATTGGTCGACTCGCGGACTCGGAGCTCGACTCGAGGAATGAACTCATCTCGCGGAGACATGTGAAGAGTCAGCACGAGGAGTATCAGTCGACTCGTGGACTCGAACTCGACTCGGGGACTCACGTAGAGCCTGCACGAGGAGTTTCGTGGAGAGTCGGCGCGAGGAGTATCGATCGACTCGCGAACTCGGAGCTTGACTCGAGGAATGAACTCATCTCGAGGAGACATGTGAAGTCAGCACGAGGAGTAGCTTGTTGACTCGTGGACTCGAACTCGACTGGAGGACTCACGTAGAGCCTGCACGAGGTGTTTCGTGGAGAGTCGGCGCGAGGAGTTTCGTGGAGAGTCAGCGCGAGGAGTATCGGTCGACTCGCGGACTCGGAGCTCAACTCGAGGAATGAACTCATCTCGAGGAGACATGTGGAGTCGACACGAGGAGTAGCTTGTCGACTCGTGGACTTGAACTCGACTCGAGGACTCACGTAGAGCCTGCACGAGGAGTTTCGTGGAGAGTCGGCGCGAGGAGTATCGGTCGACTCGCGAACTCGGAGCTCGACTCGAGGAATGAACTCATCTTGAGGAGACATGTGAAGTCGGCACGAGGAGTAGCTTGTCGACTCGTGGACTCGAACTTGACTCGAGGACTCACGTAGAGCCTGCACGAGGAGTTTCGTGGAGAGTCAGCGCGAGGAGTATCGGTCGAATCGCGGACTCGGAGGTCGACTCGAGGAATGAACTCATCTCGAGGAGACATGTGAAGTCGGCACGAGGAGTAGCTTGTCGACTCGTGGACTAGAACTCGACTCGAGGACTCACGTAGAGCCTGCACGAGGAGTTTCGTGGAGAGTCGGCGCGAGGAGTATCGGTCGACTCGTGGACTCGGAGCTCGCCTCGAGGAATGAACTCATCTCGAGGAGACATGTGAAGAGTCGGCACGAGGAGTATCAGTCGACTCGTGGACTCGAAGTCGACTCGAGGACTCACGTAGAGATTGCACGAGGAGTTTCGTGGAGAGTCGGCGCGAGGATTATCGGTCGACTCGCGGACTCGGAACTCGCCTCGGGGAATGAACTCATCTCGAGGAGACATGTGGAGTCGACACGAGGAGTAGGTTGTCGACTTGTGGACTCGAACTCGACTCGGGGACTCACGTAGAGCCTGCACGGGGAGTTTCGTGGAGAGTCGGCGCGAGGAGTATCGGTCGACTCTCGAACACGGAGCTGGACTCGAGGAATGAACTCATCTCGAGGATACATGTGAAGTCGGCACGAGGAGTAGCTTGTCGACTCGTGGAATCGAACTCGATTCGAGGACTCATGTAGAGCCTGCACGAGGAGTTTCGTGGAGAGTCGGCGCGAGGAGTTTCGTGGAGAGTCGGCGCGAGGAGTATCGGTCGACTCGCGGACTCGGAGCTCGACTCTAGGAATGAACTCATCTCGAGGAGACATGTGGAGTCGACATGAGGAGTAGCTTGTCGACTCGTGGACTCGAACTCGACTCGAGGACTCACGTAGAGCCTGCACGAGGAGTTTCGTGGAGACTCGGCGCGAGGAGTATCGGTCGACTCGCGAACTCGGAGCTCGACTCGAGGAATGAACTCATCTCGAGGAGACATTTGAAGTCGGCACGAGGAGTAGCTTGTCGACTCGTGGACTCTAACTCGACTCGAGGACTCACGTAGAGCCTGCACGAGGAGTTTCGTGGAGATTCGGCACGAGGAGTATCGGTTCACTCGCGGACTCGAAGCTCGACTCGAGGAATGAACTCATCTCGAGGAGACATGTGAAGTCGGCACGAGGAGTAGCTTGTCGACTCGTGGAATCGAACTCGATTCGAGGACTCACGTAGAGCCTGCACGAGGAGTTTCGTGGAGAGTCGGCGCGAGGAGTTTCGTGGAGAGTCGGCGCGAGGAGTATCGGTCGACTCGCGGACTCGGAGCTCGACTCTAGGAATGAACTCATCTCGAGGAGACATGTGGAGTCAACATGAGGAGTAGCTTGTCGACTCGTGGACTCGAACTCGACTCGAGGACTCACGTAGAGCCTGCACGAGGAGTTTCGTGGAGAGTCGGCGCGAGGAGTATCGGTTGACTCGCGGACTCGGAGCTCGACTCGAGGAATGAACTCATCTCGAGGAGACATGTGGAGTCGACACGAGGAGTAGCTTTTCGACTCGTGGACTCAAACTCGACTCGGGGACTCACATAGAGCCTGCACGGGGAGTTTCGTGGAGAATCGGCGCGAGGAGTATCGGTCGACTCGCGAACTCAGAGCTCGACTCGAGGAATGAAATCATCTCGAGGATACATGTGAAGTCGGCACGAGGAGTAGCTTGTCGACTCGTGGACTCGAACTCGACTCGAGGACTCACGTAGAGCCTGCACGAGGAGTTTCGTGGAGAGTCGGCACGAGGAGTATCGGATAACTCGCGGACTCGGAGCTCGACTCGAGGAATGAACTCATCTCGAGGAGACATGTGGAGTCGACACGAGGAGTAGCTTGTCGACTCGTGGACTTGAACTCGACTCGAGGACTCACGTAGAGCCTGCACGAGGAGTTTCGTGGAGAGTCGGCACGAGGAGTATCGGTCGACTCGCGAAGTCGGAGCTCGACTCGAGGAATGAACTCATCTTGAGGAGACATGTGAAGTCGGCACGAGGAGTAGCTTGTCGACTCGTGGACTCGAACTTGACTCGAGGACTCACGTAGAGCCTGCACGAGGAGTTTCGTGGAGAGTCAGCGCGAGGAGTATCGGTCGACTCGCGGACTCGGAGCTCGACTCGAGGAATGAACTCATCTCGAGGAGACATGTGAAGTCGGCACGAGGAGTAGCTTGTCGACTCGTGGACTAGAACTCGACTCGAGGACTCACGTAGAGCATGCACGAGGAGTTTCATGGAGAGTCGGCGTGAGGAGTTTCGTGGAGAGTCGGTGCGAGGAGTATCGGTCGACTCGCGGACTCGGAGCTCGACTCGAGGAATGAATTCATCTCGAGGAGACATGTGAAGAGTCGGCACGAGGAGTATCAGTCGACTCGTGGACTCGAAATCGACTCGAGGACTCACGTAGAGATTGCACGAGGAGTTTCGTGGAGAGTCGGCGCGAGGAGTATCGGTCGACTCGCGGACTCGGAGCTCGCCTCGGGGAATGAACTCATCTCGAGGAGACATGTGGAGTCGACACGAGGAGTAGGTTGTCGACTTGTGGACTCGAACTCGACTCGGGGACTCACGTAGAGCCTGCACGGGGAGTTTCGTGGAGAGTCGGCGCGAGGAGTATCGGTCGACTCTCGAACACGGAACTGGACTCGATGAATGAACTCATCTCGAGGATACATGTGAAGTCGGCACGAGGAGTAGCTTGTCGACTCGTGGAATCGAACTCGATTCGAGGACTCACGTAAAGCCTGCACGAGGAGTTTCGTGGAGAGTCGGCGCGAGGAGTTTCGTGGAGAGTCGGCGCGAGGAGTATCGGTCGACTCGCGGACTCGGAGCTTGACTCTAGGAATGAACTCATCTCGAGGAGACATGTGGAGTCGACATGAGGAGTAGCTTGTCGACTCGTGGACTCGAACTCGACTCGAGGACTCACGTAGAGCCTGCACGAGGAGTTTCGTGGAGACTCGGCGCGAGGAGTATCGGTCGACTCGCGAACTCGGAGCTCGACTCGAGGAATGAACTCATCTCGAGGAGACATGTGAAGTCGGCACGAGGAGTAGCTTGTCGACTCGTGGACTCTAACTCGACTCGAGGACTCACGTAGAGCCTGCACGAGGAGTATCGTGGAGAGTCGGCACGAGGAGTATCGGTTCACTCGCGGACTCGAAGCTCGACTCGAGGAATGAACTCATCTCCAGGAGACATGTGAAGTCGGCACGAGGAGTAGCTTGTCGACTCGTGGAATCGAACTCGATTCGAGGACTCACGTAGAGCCTGCACGAGGAGTTTCGTGGAGAGTCGGCGCGAGGAGTTTCGTGGAGAGTCGGCGCGAGGAGTATCGGTCGACTCGCGGACTCGGAGCTCGACTCTAGGAATGAACTCATCTCGAGGAGACATGTGGAGTCAACATGAGGAGTAGCTTGTCGACTCGTGGACTCGAACTCGACTCGAGGACTCACGTAGAGCCTGAACGAGGAGTTTCGTGGAGAGTCGGCGCGAGGAGTATCGGTTGACTCGCGGACTCGGAGCTCGACTCGAGGAATGAACTCATCTCGAGGAGACATGTGGAGTCGACACGAGGAGTAGCTTTTCGACTCGTGGACTCAAACTCGACTCGGGGACTCACATAGAGCCTGCACGGGGAGTTTCGTGGAGAGTCGGCGCGAGGAGTATCGGTCGACTCGCGAACTCAGAGCTCGACTCGAGGAATGAAATCATCTCGAGGATACATGTGAAGTCGGCACGAGGAGTAGCTTGTCGACTCGTGGACTCGAACTCGACTCGAGGACTCACGTAGAGCCTGCACGAGGAGTTTCGTGGAGAGTCGGCACGAGGAGTATCGGTTAACTCGCGGACTCGGAGCTCGACTCGAGGAATGAACTCATCTCGAGGAGACATGTGGAGTCAACACGAGGAGTAGCTTGTCGACTCGTGGACTTGAACTCGACTCGAGGACTCACGTAGAGCCTGCACGAGGAGTTTCGTGGAGAGTCGGCGCGAGGAGTATCGGTCGACTCGCGAATTCGGAGCTCGACTCGAGGAATGAACTCATCTTGAGGAGACATGTGAAGTCGGCACGAGGAGTAGCTTGTCGACTCGTGGACTCGAACTTGACTCGAGGACTCACGTAGAGCCTGCACGAGGAGTTTCGTGGAGAGTCAGCGCGAGGAGTATCGGTCGACTCGCGGACTCGGAGCTCGACTCGAGGAATGAACTCATCTCGAGGAGACATTTGAAGTCGGCACGAGGAGTAGCTTGTAGGCTCGTGGACTAGAACTCGACTCGAGGACTCACGTAGAGCCTGCACGAGGAGTTTCGTGGAGAGTCGGCGCGAGGAGTATCGGTCGACTCGCGGACTTGGAGCTCGACTCGAGGAATGAACTCATCTCGAGGAGACATGTGAAGAGTCGGCACGAGGAGTATCAGTCGACTCGTGGACTCGAAATCGACTCGAGGACTCACGTAGAGATTGCACGAGGAGTTTCGTGGAGAGTCGGCGCGAGGAGTATCGGTCGACTCGCGGACTCGGAGCTCGCCTCGGGGAATGAACTCATCTCGAGGAGACATGTGGAGTCGACATGAGGAGTAGGTTGTCGACTTGTGGACTCGAACTCGACTCGGGGACTCACGTAGAGCCTGCACGGGGAGTTTCGTGGAGAGTCGGCGCGAGGAGTATCGGTCGACTCTCGAACACGGAGCTGGACTCGAGGAATGAACTCATCTCGAGGATACATGTGAAGTCGGCACGAGGAGTTGCTTGTCGACTCGTGGAATCGAACTCGATTCGAGGACTCACGTAGAGCCTGCACGAGGAGTTTCGTGGAGAGTCGGCGCGAGGAGTTTCGTGGAGAGTCGGCGCGAGGAGTATCGGTCGACTCGCGGACTCGGTGCTCGACTCTAGGAATGAACTCATCTCGAGGAGACATGTGGAGTCGACATAAGGAGTAGCTTGTCGACTCGTGGACTCGAACTCGACTCGAGGACTCACGTAGAGCCTGCACGAGGAGTTTCGTGGAGACTCGGCGCGAGGAGTATCGGTCGACTCGCGAACTCGGAGCTCGACTCGAGGAATGAACTCATCTCGAGGAGACATGTGAAGTCGGCACGAGGAGTAGCTTGTCGACTCGTGGACTCTAACTCGACTCGAGGACTCACGTAGAGCCTGCACGAGGAGTTTCGTGGAGAGTCGGCACGAGGAGTATCGGTTCACTCGCGGACTCGGAGCTCGACTCGAGGAATGAACTCATCTCGAGGAGACATGTGAAGTCGGCACGAGGAGTAGCTTGTCGACTCGTGGAATCGAACTCGATTCGAGGACTCACGTAGAGCCTGCACGAGGAGTTTCGTGGAGAGTCGGCGCGAGGAGTTTCGTGGAGAGTCGGCGCGAGGAGTATCGGTCGACTCGCGGACTCGGAGCTCGACTCTAGGAATGAACTCATCTCGAGGAGACATGTGGAGTCGACATAAGGAGTAGCTTGTCGACTCGTGGACTCGAACTCGACTCGAGGACTCACGTAGAGCCTGCACGAGGAGTTTCGTGGAGACTCGGCGCGAGGAGTATCGGTCGACTCGCGAACTCGGAGCTCGACTCGAGGAATGAACTCATCTCGAGGAGACATGTGAAGTCGGCACGAGGAGTAGCTTGTCGACTCGTGGACTCTAACTCGACTCGAGGACTCACGTAGAGCCTGCACGAGGAGTTTCGTGGAGAGTCGGCACGAGGAGTATCGGTTCACTCGCGGACTCGGAGCTCGACTCGAGGAATGAACTCATCTCGAGGAGACATGTGAAGTCGGCACGAGGAGTAGCTTGTCGACTCGTGGAATCGAACTCGATTCGAGGACTCACGTAGAGCCTGCACGAGGAGTTTCGTGGAGAGTCGGCGCGAGGAGTTTCGTGGAGAGTCGGCGCGAGGAGTATCGGTCGACTCGCGGACTCGGAGCTCGACTCTAGGAATGAACTCATCTCGAGGAGACATGTGGAGTCGACATGAGGAGTAGCTTGTCGACTCGTGGACTCGAACTCGACTCGAGGACTCACGCAGAGCCTGCACGAGGTGTTATGTGAAGAATCGGCACGAGGAGTATCGGTCGACTCGTGGATTCGAAACTCGACTCGAGGAATGAACTCATCTCGAGGAGTTACGTGAGAAGTCTTTCTTTGGGACCTCCGGCCTAACCATCGGCCCCTTGAGACTTTATTATTATTATTTTTTTTGAGTTGTTGTTGAGTTGTTTTTTTATTGAGCATTCATCCCTGTTAGCCCCCCGAGTTTCTTGTGTTTATGAGACGAAGGCCAAGAAACTCTTGTGTTGGAGGTATACAATAGTGCGTGTCAAAAAGTTGTCATGCGTAGAATAACTCTTTATTGCAATAAAGGGGTCGTTACAGGTAGTCATGGCACTTGGCCTTCTTTGAAAAAAGGAAATTGCATAATTGAAATGAAGCGATTACAAAGTCGAGTGAGTTCGGGCATGGGTTTAAGGGTCGAAGTCGCGACAGTCATGGCTTGCTAGCAGATGCGACGAATTCCTTGAAGTCCCCACCTTGAATTAGGGATTTAATTTGCTTCTTAAGCTGGTAGCATTCGATCGTCACGTGCCCGTGATCTTGGTGGTATTCGCAGAACTTACTTTGATCTCGCTTCGCGGGGTCCTTTGTGAGTGGAGCAGGGCTTCCTAGCTCATCGCGGCGTAAGCTTAGGATCCGGTCGAGCGTTATGTTGAGCGGGACGAAGGATCGCTTCGGGGCTGGAGAAGGGTGGTCATTAGGGAGTTGACCCTTCCGGCGCCTTTTCCTTCGTGACTCGGGACCAACGGCCGGTATCACAAGCGCGGCCGCGCGCTTCTGGTTGGGTGCTCGATCAATGTTCGGTGGTTGCTGCCCCAAGACGATCGCGGTCTCGCGTCGGGCGTTGAGTTTTTCTCTCAAGTCGAACCCGTGATTCTCTCTTTGAGAACTGAGGCGGTCTCTCAAGTCTCCGGAGGCCGTCCCTATCACCCTTGTTAAGGGCGCGTCATTCAGGCGACGCCCTTGACGGAGGCCGCGACCATCGACGTTGTCACCTTCACAAGGGTTTTGGACGCAGATGGTGAGCTTGGAGCGTCCCTTTCGGGACCTCGAGACTGAGCGTTCTCGGGTATTGTGTGAGCTTTGGAGCCTTGACGTGGTCGCCCGAGGGTGTCCCCTCGAGGGCGCGTGCGGGTGCTCATCGGAAAGTTGACGTTTTGACGCGGCCGCCCGAAGGTGTCCCCTTGGAGGCGTGCGCGCGTGTCCACTTTCGTGAATAGCGTGGTCGAGGTTGGTCTCGTGGTTGATGTCGCCGACATTGTTGGAGTCGAGGAGGTCGGCGATGAGCGCACCGGTAACGCCGGGGCAGTCTAGGAGTTCGGCGAGCCTTCGAGCCGTGTCCTCTCAGACTGCGGCCTCGGGGTCACTCGCCGGGTCTCGGGGCTGGCTCTCGTTATCACGAGGTTGCCCTCCAAGACGATGCACGGGGCTTCAGAGGCCGCACCTCGAGCTCGTTGCTCGGGCGCCCACGGCGGTGGCGGGGCCATGACTCATCTCTCGAGAGTCGTAGAAGTGAGAAGAAGAATGGTAGAGGGGATGTGTCGCCAAGGTCGAGAGATCCCCTCCTTCTAGCGCCAAAATGTTGTCGCTGATTTTCGGACAACTATTTAGGAGCCCAGAGTGGTTAGACCCAAGGCCGGACCAAGTGGTCTCACTCCGGCTCGAGCGTGTCGGACTTGGTATCCAAGGTCGTCCCTTAGCTGTGGGTGAAGCTCACCTCGTCTCGATACCTGAAAAGCAAGAAAAAGATTGTGAACTACAAAGGGGAAACAGGGGGTGCCCCTATTTACCTCTCCGACGCTCAACATTAGTGGGATTGAGGTGGAGTATAGAGGTTTTAGGGGTGGTGAGAGGCCAAAGATGAGCGAAACGAGAGAAGTACGAGTTCGGCAGCGTTTCGGGACTCAAAAATGGATTACCTGGACTAGGGGAGCGGCCCCTGTATTTATAGGCAGCCAAGGGGTGGTTTGAAGACCCCTTGGCCGAGTGAGCAAGCTTGGGTCGGCCATTGGCCGGCTGAAGGGTTGGGTCGGCCAATGGCCGAGTGAGGAGTTTTGGCCGGATGAAGGTTCACTCGGCCATTGGCCGAGTGAACTGCTGGAAGGTTCACTCGACCATTGGCCGAGTGAACTGCAAGGCCGACTGAAGGGTTCACTCGGTCATTGGCCGAGTGAACTGCTGGAAGGTTCACTCGGCCAATGGCCGAGTGAACTGCATGGGCAGCTGGAAGGTTCACTCGGCCATTGGCCGAGTGAACTGCTGGAAGGTTCACTCGGCCAATGGCCGAGTGAAATGCCTGGGCGGCTGGAAGGTTCACTCGGCCATTGGCCGAGTGAACTGCTGGAAGGTTCACTCCGCCAATGGCCGAGTGAACTACCTTGGTGGCTGGAGGGTTCACTCGGCCATTGGCCTAGTGAACTGCCCAATGGCCGAGTGAGCCATTGATCTGGCCAATGGCCGAGTGAGCCATTGACTCGGCCCATGGCTGGGCAAGGCATTTGACTCGGCCATTGGTTTGGGCCGGCCCCTGGTTGAGTCAGGGTTTCGCCGCTCAAGACCTCGCACCAGCCACGTGGGTCAAAGAGATGCCTTTGTTCTCGTCGGCCCCAGACGGGCCGACAACAATAGTAGATCCTTAAAGTCATGTGTATATATTGAATATGAAGGTAATCCCTCCCCAATAAATAGAGGCCTCATTCTCATTGTTTTCTTATTCCAAAGTTTTAGAGATTGAGAGCTTCTCTCTCTAGAACACTTGGCCGCCCCTCCCCTTTCTCTCTCTAAGTTTTCTTTCGTTTTTGTTTTGGCACCTAGGTCCACATTTGACCTAATGTTTTAGCCCTTCGACTCTTAGACTTGTTCTTGAGTCGTCGCGTTTAAAAGTGCCCAGACACTAATTCCTTTCTTTCTCGGCTTCTTGCATGGTTGGGCTTGAGCTTGAGCGGAAATCCAGAAGTGGCGTTTCAGGGAATGTTGCTCCCGAGAAAATGTTGCTCCCGAGAATAACGTGGTCGTTCTCAAGGTGATGAGCCTCAGGGTGGGTTCCTTCCTTACGTTGGATGATATGCTCCTTCTTGCTCCATTTCCTAAAATCTAGTGATGAAATAAGATAGTAATAAGATGATAATGAGATACTCATGTTTCCAAAGTGAGGAAATTGTTAATATAGTTTAAACAAGCCCATAAAGTCTTTGCTTTTGTACATTTGATGTAATAAAGTCTCACGAAGACTCTTGCTTGTAATTGCTTATTCAGTGATAAAATGTTCAAACGTTAATTCATTATTTATTGTGTGAAGCTTTATGATAAAACCTTAGTCTTTAGTCCGTAAATAAACCTAACAACGCATGAAGAGACAAACGTAGATTTGCATGAACAAATTCTTCATGGTTTGCTTAAAACGATATATTCGCAATCTAAGGGTCAAAGGACTATTGACCTCAGTATGATTGTTAGGAGAATCTATGATGTCTGGTTATGGGATATTGAGAGTTGGAGACTCTATAATTCTTCTAGGTATCTTCTGAAGGTGCTGAATTGACCAGTGCACTTCTAGAGACAATATAAGAACAAACCATTTAACCTCTTATGTCTCTAAGTCACTACATATGAATTGCATCATGCTTACCATAATCCTGAAATGAGACATGCCATTTCATAGCTTACGTATTCTCAATTCAGAAAGTCAGAGTTTGGACTCACTATGTGATTCTGAACATGACCTATTGGAATTCATGTACAAGATTGCTGAAATGCAATGTATATCACCTCATGCTTTGTTCCTTGGAATGTGAATAAATGAACTGGCCAGTGTCCAAATTGAGTCTTGACTCTTTTGGATGAAACAATGTGACTTGTTACCTCCTCGTCAATACATTGTTTCTAACTTATTCACAAGCGACAAAGGAGTTGAGGAAATAACAGCTAGAAGGGTAAAATGGTAAATTTGTCAATCCCGACTAGCGATGATATTCATGAAGGGTAAACATAGATAATATTCAGTGGATCCACTCATCACAATTAAGTAGAATTATTGAGTAGAAAATAAATTCATTTGAACCGAGAGATTCTCAGTGTCAACTCTTTAGTGGAGTCAGTTGACATTAAGCTAAACTTGGAAAAGGTTGTGAACTTTTGAGTCCAAGTATTTTAGCTCAAGCTTTGTTCACTTGGATCCATGAGGTCACTATCACAAATCATATCGAGTAGGAATAGTTAAACTAGAAGCTAAGTCAAAACAAGAACGAGACAAGTTTTACGAAAATTGTCTAAACGGTATTTTCGTCATTTTGGACTTAGGATGGTATGGATGTCAATAAATAAGTTTTTTGACATTGTCATATGATGACAATGAAATATGTCACACGGAAATATGTGCCCGACTGAGTTAATTTAAAAAGGGGGATCCCGGCTGAGTGGGGATGGCCTTGGCCGGGTTGGATGTTGCAGGTGGTGCCCGGCCGAGTGGAGCTCGGCCTCGGCCGGGCTTGAGCACTCGGGAGGTGCCCGACTAAGTAGAGCTCGGCCTCGGCGGGGCCGAGCGCCCAGGAGGCGCCTGACCGAGTGGAGCTCAGTCTCGGCCGGGCTGGAGCACTCAGGAGGTGCTCGGCCGAGTGGAGCTCGACCTCGATTCCAATAAATTCCGCCGCTTGCTCGAAGCGTTAACTCTTTTCTTAACTTAGATCAATTCCAATAAATGGTATCAGAGCTAAGGTCAAAGATATGCATGTGCATGTAATTAAAATTATGAGCTTGAAAATCGTTTTCGAAAGTTTACTAATTTTGTGATAAGTTAGAATTGTTTTCTTAGATTTTTTTTAATTTATTTCTCATGCCTTTAAATTAAAAATCATGTTGATTTTCTATGAGTTTGGGATGTTATTAAAACACAATAGAATCAGTTCTAAAAGTTTTTATTTTTTTATAATGAAAAACGTGTTTTTAAAGTTTGAGAAATTTCTGTAAATTTGTGTGACTAGTTATCTTGTCTTTCTAGTTTCTTTTATTTACTTGATTCGTTTTATGCTTGTTGTTTTTTTCTTTTATACCATGTTATTACCTTGTTAATAAAACACAAATAAAAGCTTTAACAACTTCCTAAAACATTTCGTTACACTCGAATCTTTTTTCGCACTCAAAGTCCGACCTTTAATTCTTTCCAATTTTCTTCGAGCTCAAGAATACAAGCAGTAAACGTGGTACAACTCTCATATCAGAATTCGAAATTAAAGGTCTGTTTTTCCTCTTTCCAATGCAATTGGTTTCTGGTCAAAACAACATCGGAGCCGCTAGTTATGGCGATTTTACTCCGACGTGCGCGGCTGTTCCGAAAGTCCAATTTTTTAGAATTCCGGATTTTCAGGCCCACTACAATGAGTTATAGACCTCTAATGAGAAAATTTTCTTGAGAAAAATTGTTTTTTATAAGATTCTAAACATGATGTGAAAGATTAAAATATTTTGATTTTTGAAAGTTTAATTGAATTTGAATTTTTACAAAACTAGTTTGAATTTTGAAAAACCGTTTTTGTTTTCAAACATGAAAATATTTTGTCATCCAAATCAAATAAGTTTTCAAATTGTTTTCAAAACTATATCTATATCACATATGTTCAAAATCTATATGCTCTTGAAATTTTGAGTGGGAGGTCTCCTTGTAGACAATCCGAAAATAAAGATGTGTAATCTCAAACTTTCAAGTGTTCGAGTGAGTTGAAGTTCACACTTCCCTCATGCACTTTCCCGAATAGAAAATAGGAAAAGATCCGAGTATGTACCTTGTGCCTTTATGCACTAACACTACTCTGAACATGAAGCTCTAGGATTCTTTTCTAGTTGTCCACTCTATCGCTCTATAATTAGGAAATCCGTTTCCAAACTTATAAGAGTCGATGTACCAACTCCAAAACCTAAGTGGGAGGGCTATACTCGTTGTTTGTAACCCATGATCCCCAACACTAATCAAAGAAGTAATTAACGTGAGACTAAGAGTCACTCTTGTGGCCCTCTCTTAAATGAGAGTACTCTAAGGTGTTTTTGCTTCGATCATTGCTCAATGAAGCTACGTCCGAGAGTGAGAAGATGAAGACAAGGCCTCCTCTTGGGGGATTGTATTTTCAAAGTTGATTTTTTGGACTAAGTGGTTGGTTGCACACTTAGACTCAATCCCTAGTAATCCTCCCTTGAGGCTCTGCGAAAGGATGTTAGTGATCAAACCAATTTAAAAGGTGGCTAGTCAAAATTGTGTTGGAATTGATCTAGGGTTTAAGAAAAAGTTTAACGCTTCGGTTAGCGGCGGAATTTTAAAAAATTTCTTTTAACTAGTAAAACGTTTTTACTAACCTAGACAAAGAGCAAGTACATATAAATAAAAACTATTATGAGCATAGAAGTTTACTAACCTTTTAGATGCTTGAACGTTGATGAGCCTTCGGAAGGTTGATAACGTTCGTCTCCCCTCGCAGCACGTCTCTAGCTCTTCTTTCCTCGTGAACTCGAGCAACCACGAAAGTTTCTATCACAAGAATCACTCGAGAAAGAAAGGAATTAGTGTGTGGGCACTTTTAGACACGACGACTAAAGAACAGGTCTTAGAGTCGAAGGGCTAAAACACTAGGTCAAATGAGGACCTAGGTGCCAAAACAAAAACGAAAAATAACTAGAGAGAGAGAGAGAGGATCGGCCAACAATGTCTAGAGAGAGAGTCTCTCAATCTCTAACTTATGTTGGATGAATGAAATGAGAGAAGTGAGGTAGGGTATTTATAGGAGGAGGATTACCTTCAAAAGGTAGTTTCCTCTTTTCTATAGAATATCAAATATTCATGAGGAAATCTTATTTCCTCTTTTTTCCCTTAGTTTGCACGTCCAAGCTGGACAAAGCCTTGGATTTGTTTCCTCATTTACTCTCTCTTAGTTGGCCGAAATTCCCTTGTTTCTAGAAGCAAATTTGTTTCCTCTTTTTCTTTTGGCAAGTATCTTCATACATTAATGCACAAAATAAACTCTCTTTCACACTAGGGGCTGCACGAAATTAGTCTCCCATTCTCTTGGGTTGGACGGCCAAAAGGCTTCTAGAAAGTCTTTCTAGATTTTTCTTTACTTGTTCATGACAACATAAGAAAAGCCCATTAAGAATTTTCAAGTAAAATTCTATGAAATGAAATTAATCCACAAGGCCCAATGAACACATCACGGCCAAGTGATCTAGGCCATCATATGACCATGTCAAAAAATTTATTGACATTCATTTCATGCTATGTCCAAAAAGACAAATTTACCCTTTTGACAATTTTCGTAAAACTTGTCTCGTTCTTGTTTTGACTTAGCTTCAGTTTAACTATTCCGACTCGATATGATTTGTGATAGTGACCTCATGGATCCAAATGACTAAAGCTTGAGCTAAACACTTGGACTCAAAAGTTCACAAACCTTTTCCAAGTTTAGCTTAATGTCAACTGACTCCACTAAAGAGTTGACACTGAAAATCGCTCGGTTCAAATGAATTTATTTTCTACTCAAGAATTCAACCAAATTATGATGAGCGGATCCACTGAACATTATCTATGTTTACCCTTCATGAATATCATCAGCTAGTCGAGATTTACAAAATTACCATTTTACCCTTCTAGCTTTTTTTTCCTCAACTCCTTTGTCGCTTGTGAATAAGTTAGAAACAATGTATTGACGAGGAGCTAACAAGTCACATTGTTTCATCCAAAAGAGTCAAGACTCAATTTGAACACTGCCCAGTTCATTTATTCACACTCCAAGGAACAAAGCATGAGGTGATATACATTACATTTCAGCAATCTTGTACATGAATTCCATATCTATGAGAACTTCACAAAGTTACTCATGACATTCTCACAACTTAGTACTTCACCAATAGGCGTTGTTCAGAATCACATAGTGAGTCCGAACTCTGACTTTCTCAAATGAGAATACGTAAGCTGTGAAATGGCATGTCTCATTTCAGGATTAAGGTAAGCACGATGCAATTCATACGTAGTGACTTCGAGACATAAGAGGTTAAATGGTTTGTTTTTATTTTGTCTCTAGAAGTGCACTGGTCAATTCAGTACCTTCGGAAGATACCTAGAAGAACTATAGAGTCTCCAACTCTCAATGTCCCATAACCAGACATCATAGATTCTCCTAACAATCGTACTGAGGTCAATAGTCCTTTGACCCTTAGATTGCGAATATATCGTTTTAAGCAAACTACGAAGAGTTTGTTCATGCAAATCTACATTTGTATCTTCGTAAGTTGTTAAGTTTGTTTATGGACTAAAGACTAGGTTTTATCATAAAGCTTCAAACAGACAAAAAAAAATGAATGAATGTTTCAACTTTTTATTAATGAATAAGCAATTACAAGCAAGAGTCTTCGTGAGACTTTATTACATCAAATGTATAAAATAAAGACTACAACTCTTCTTGTGGGCACCATTGACAACAAATTGGTGTATTGACATCTTGGCTATGCATTAATGATGAGTCGTTTACTTATGAAAGGAGACTCATTGCGACCTTCCCTCGAATGAGTAAAGTGTCATTTCGTTCGTAACACCTTTGGATTTTTTCTGTGTTGTTCATCCTAAAAACTTAAACAAACTTAAATCCTAAACCAAATGACTAATCTTAAACTTTATTCAACTTTTGAAGGCAAAATGTCTCTCAACCCTCCCTCAATCATCCTTTCCTCAAACGAAACTGAAAACTACATTGATTGGAAACATAACCTCGACATAATTCTTAACAAGCACAAATGGGTAATCACCACCCCGTGTCCTCCTCTGACGAATGATTATTCGACTCAAGAGGACAAAGACGCCTTAGCGGCCTGGCTTCGATCCGATGAGATTGCGAGGTGCTATATCTAAGCATCGATGAACAATGTGTTGCAACAACAACATTGTGTTATCAAGACTGCCGCTAACATGCTCTACAATCTCGATGAGATGTTTGGAGGGCAAGGGCGTCAGGCCGAACAACAAGCAGTCATACAATTTATGAACTGTCGGATGAAGGCTAGGACTCCTATCAGGGACCATATGATGCTGATCATTAGGTACCTGAATGAAATGGTAATCCTAGGATCTAAGATTAACGAGGAGTCCAAAATAGATATGATCTTGGCAACTCTCCCCAAATCTTTTGATACCTTCAAGCTGAACTACTCCATGAACAAGCTAGAGTACACTGTTACCGAGCTTATGAAGGAGCTTCACACTGATGAAGGTCTCACTAAGAGAAAAAGGAATCAAGGAGAGGCACATGCTACTAAGCACAAAGCCTCCGCCTCTGGATCTAAGAAAAGACCTCACAAAGCTGAGAAGAAGAACTGTCCTGCCTATCTCAAAGCAAAAGAACATAGTATTGTACTAGTTACCGAAGCATGCTTAGTAGTTGATAATCTATCTAATCTCAATGGTGCCCACAAGAAGAGTTGTAGTCTTTATTTTATACATTTGATGTAATAAAGTCTCACAAAGACTCTTCCTTGTAATTGCTTATTCATTAATAAAAAGCTGAAACGTTCATTCATTCTTCCTTGTCTGTTTGAAGCTTTATGATAAAACATTAGTCTTTAGTCCATAAACAAACTTAACAACTTACGAAGAGACAAATGTAGATTTGCATGAACAAACTCTTCGTACTTTGCTTAAAACGATATATTCGCAATCTAAGGGTCAAAGGACTATTGACCTCAGTACGATTGTTAGGAGAATCTATGATGTCAGTTTATGGGGCATTGAGAGTTGGAGACTCTATAGTTCTTCTAGGTATCTTCCGAAGGTACTGAATTGACCACTGCACTTCTAGAGACAAAATAAGAACAAACAATTTAACCTCTTATGTCTCGAAGTCACTACGTATTAATTGCATCATGCTTACCTTAATCCTGAAATAAGACATGCCATTTCACAGCTTACGTATTCTCATTTGAGAAAGTTAGAGTTCGGACTCACTATGTGATTCTGAACAGGGCCTATTGGTGAAGTACTAAGTTGTGAAGATGTCATGAGTAACTTTGTGAAGTTCTCATAGATATGGAATTCATGTACAAGGTTTTTGAAATGCAATGTATATCACATCATGCTTTGTTGCTTGGAATGTGAATAAATGAACTGGCCAGTGTCCAAATTGAGTCTTGACTCTTTTGGATGAAACAATGTGACTTGTTAGCTCCTCGTCAATACATTGTTTCTGACTTATTCACAAGCAACAAAGGAGTTGAGGAAAAAAAAGCTACAAGGGTAAAATGGTAATTTCGTAATTCTCGACTAGCTGATGATATTCATGAAGGGTAAACATAGACAATGTTCAGTGGATCCGCTCATTATAATTTGGTTGAATTCTTGAGTAGAAAATATTTTTTCATCCAAATCAAATAAGTTTTCAAATTGTTTTCAAAACTATATCTATATCACATATGTTCAAAATCTATATGCTCTTGAAAATTTGAGTGGGAGGTCTCCTTGTAGACAAGCCGAAAAAAAAAGGATGTGTAATCTCAAACTTCCAAGTGTTCGAGTGAGTTGAAGTTCACACTTCCCTCATGCACTTTCCCGAATAGAAAATAGGAAAAGATCCGAGTATGTCGATCCGAGTATGTCCCTTGTGCCTTTATGCACTAACACTGCTATGAACATGAAATTCTAGGATTCTTTTCTAGTTGTTCGCTCTAGAAAAGTCGATGTACCAACTCCAAAAACTAAGTGGGAGGGTCATACTTGTTGTTTGTAACCCACGATCCCCAACACTAATGAAAGAAAGCAATCAACGTGAGACTAAGAGCCGCTCTTGTAGCCCTCTCTTAAATGGGAGAACTCTAAGGCGTTTTTGCTTCGATCATTGCTCAATGAGCTACGTCCGAGAGTGAGACGATGAAGGCAAGGCCTCCCCTTGGGGGATTGTTTTTCAAAGTTGACCTTTTGGACTAAGTGGTTGATTGCACACTTAGGCTCAATCCCTAGTAATCCTCACTTGAGGCTCTGCGAAAGGATGTGAGTGATCAAACCAATTTAAAAGGTGGCTAGTCAAAATTGGTGTATTGACATCTTGGCTAAGCATTAATGATGTGTCATTTACTTATAAATGGATATTTTTTGCGGTCTTCTCTTGAGGGAGTAAATTATCGTTTGGTTTATAACACCTTTGGACTTTATCAAAGACTAATCATAAACTTGTTTCAACTTATATAGGCAATATGTCTCTCAACCCTCTCTTGATCATCCTTTCCTCGAACAAACTCGAAAACAATGACTACGTAGATTCGAAACATAACCTCGATATGATCATTACCGTTAACAAGCACAAATGGGTACTCACCACCCCGTGTCCTCCTCAAACGAATGATGATTCGACTCAAGAGGACAAAGACGCCTTGGCGGTCTGGCTTCGATCCGATGAGATTGTGAGGTGCTATATCTTAGCATCTATGAACAATATGCTGAAACAGCAACATCATGACATCAAAACTGCCGCTGACATGCTCTACAATCTCCTTGAGATGTTTGGAGCGCAAAGGTGTCAAACAAGGCAACAAGCAGTCCGACTGTTTACGAACTGTCGCATGAAGGCTGGGACTCCTGTCAGGGACCATATGATGCTAATCATTAGTTACCTGAATAAGATGGAAATCCTAGGATCTAAGATTAACGAGGAGACCAAACTAGATATGATCTTGGAAACTCTCCCCGAGTCTTTCGATACCTTCACGCTGAACTATTCCATGAACAAGCTAGAGTACGATGTTACCGAGCTTATGAAGGAGCTTCACACTGCTGAAGGTCTCACTAAGAGAATGAGGAATCAAGGAGAGGCACATGCTACTGAGCACAAAGCCTTTGCCTCTGGAACTAAGAAGAGACCTCACAAGGCCGATAAGAAGAATTGTCATGCGTATCTCAAAGCAAAGGAACATAAGATTGTACTAATTACTGAAGCATGCTTTGTAGCTGATAATGTATCAACGTGGATTCTTGACTCCGCTGCAACCAGCCATATTTGTTGTTCCTTGACTGGTTTCAAGAAAACCAAAAGCTTAGAGGAAGACGACTTTTGTTTCAAATGGGGTGATGGGAGCCTGGTGTCTGCGAAGGCTGTGGGATTTGTGACACTGTCTTTTGAAGACCGCACTTTAAACTTGAATAATGTTTATTTTGTTCCTACCTTTGGGAAGAACTTAATATCTGTTGCTCGTCTTCTTGAGCAAGATTATTGTTTAAAGTTCATCCAGAATGGAATTCGTATTTCGTTTCCTGATAATTCTTTTGTCACTGATGCATGTATGAAGAATGTTGTTTTCTACATCCATCCCACTAAACCTTCTCTTTTAGACACCGAAATAGATAATGATCTAGTTAGGGAGCCAAAGAGGATCAAATTATCTGAATCCTCCGATCTAATAAAATCAACATATCTCTGGCACTTAAGACTTGGTCATATTAGTCTAGACATGATTAAGAGACTTGGGAGGGACGGTTCACTCCAAGCCTCTGCAGTAGGTTCACTACCTACTTGTGAATCCTGCATAGAAGGAAAAATGACTAAGCGACCTTTCTCCGATAAGGGTCGAAGAGCCACTAAGTTGCTGGAACTAGTACATTCTGATGTATGTGGTCCGCTCAGCCAACAGGCACGTGGATGATACGAATATTCCAATACCTTCACCGATGATTACTCACGATATGGTTTTGTCTATTTGCTCCAACACAAATCCGAGACCTTTAATGTATTTAAGGTCTTTAGGGCTTTAGTGCAAAAGCAAACTGGCAAAGTGATCAAAACCCTTCGATCTGATCGAGGTGGTGAGTATATGTCTGGAGAGTTCGATGACTTTCTTAAAGAAGAAGGCATCGCTTCTCAGCTTACCGCACTTGGCACACCTCAACAAAACGGAGTGTTAGAGAGAAGAAACCGAACTGTTATGGAGATGGTTAGATCAATGATGAGTTACTCATCACTCCCTCTTTCCTTTTGGGGATATGCCCTCGAAACAGCCGCTTACATTCTGAACCAAGTTCCGCCCAAAATGGTTCCTGGTACTCCTTATGAATAATGGACTGGCCGTAAAGTAAATCTTGGCCGCATCAAAATTTGGGGATGCCCTGCAGACGTGCTGAGGCAAAAGACTGGCAAGTTGGCTAGTAGGTCAGAATTGTGTATGTTCGTTGGATATCCAAAGGAAACCAAAGGTTTCACATTTTATAGTCCCGAGGACGATAAGACTTTCGTTAGCACGAATGCTTGTTTCCTTGAGGAGGACTTTATGAAGGATGCAAAACCTAGAAGCAAAATTGTGCTTGAAGAAAAGTTGGGTGAGGAAGCTTCTACCTCATCTGTAAGAACTGTTCTTACCCCAACTGAAACACAACCTAACTCATCAGAATCTCGTCAAGTAGTACTTCGACGTAGTGGGAGGGCTACTCAAAATCCTGACAGGTACATGTCCTATGGAGACTCTCTCGTAGCCGTCTCTAACATGGAGGACCCTATTTCCTATAGCCAAGCAATGGCTTGTTCTGAATCAAACATTGGGCTTGACGCCATGAAAGTTGAAATGCACTCGATGTATTCAACAAAGTCTGGAAAGTTGTAGACCTTCCTGAAGGGATTAAACCCGTAGGGTGTAAGTGGATATAGAAGAAGAAAATGGGTCCGGATGGGAACGTCGAGACATTCAAAGCACGACTTGTGGCTAAGGGTTATACCCAACAAGAAGGGATTGACTATGAAGAAACCTTCTTGCCAGTCGAGATGCTTAAATCCATCTGCATACTCTTATCCATAGCTGCATCTCTCGACTATGAGATCTGGCAAATGGATGTCAAGACAGCCTTCCTGAATGGCAATCTTGACGAGCACATTTACATGGCTCAACCAGACGGTTTCGTGGAAAAGGGTCAAGAGACCATGGTTTGTGAGTTACTTAAGTCCATTTATGAACTAAAGCAAGGATCTAGGTCATGGAATATTAGATTCGATGAAACTGTGAAAAGCTTCGGCTTTGAACAGTCAATAGATGAGTCTTGTGTTTACAAGTTAATACACGAAGGAAAAATTGTGTTTCTGGCATTTTATGTCTATGATATATTACTCACAGGTAATGATGTGGGTAAATTATATGAGGTTAAGGTCTGGTTAGGAAAGCAATTCGATATGAAGGATCTAGGAGAAGCCGCGTACATTCTGGGGATCCAAATCTTTTGAGATCGGAAAAACCAGACCGTGTCGCTCTCTCAAGCATCTTATATTGATAAGGTGATGGATCGCTTCTCGATGCAAGAATCCAAGAAGGGACAAACACCCTTTAGGCATGGAGTCTTACTCTCTAAGGACCAGTCTCCTAAGACTGCACAAGAGATTGAGGACATGAGAAAAATTCCCTACGCCTCAGCCGTGGGAAGTCTCATGTATGCTACGCTTTGAACTAGACCTGATATCTGCTTCGCAGTTAGCGTAGTTAGCCGTTTTCAATCCAACCCTAGACCCGAGCACTGAATTGCTGTTAAGCATGTTCTCAAGTATCTTCTAAGAACTAGGAACTTGATACTTACATATTCAGGTACTGACTTGACTATGACGGGATTTACCGACTCCGATTTTCAAGTGCATAAGGATTCCAGGAAATCCACTTCGGAATCTGTGTTCATCCTTAATGGTGGAGCTGTTGTGTGAAGGAGTATTAAGCAATCTTGCAGTGTTGAGTCCACAATGAAAGCATAATATGTGGCTGCTTGTGAAGCATCCAAAGAGGCTGTATGGCTTAGAAAATTCCTTAAGTATTTGGAAGTTGTTCCAAAACGTCGACGAGCCCATGACCCTTTATTGTGATAATAGTGGGGCTGTCGCTAACTCAAAGGAACGTCAAAGCCATAAGCTCTCTAAACATATTGAGAGGAAATACCATTTGATTCGAGAGATCGTGCAGCACGGAGACGTGGAAGTTAAGAAGATCTCAACGGTGGACAACATGGCAGATCTATTCACTAAGGCCCTAGCAAACAAGATCTTCGACCAAGATTGAGAGGGATTAGGCATAAAGGACTACAAACATCTTCTTTGAGTCAAGTGGGAGTTTGTTGTCAATGGTGCCCACAGGAAGAGTTATAGTCTTTACTTTTGTACATTTGATGTAATAAAGTCTCACGAAGACTCTTGCTTGTAACTGCTTATTCAGTAATAAAAAGTTGAAACGTTCATTCATTATTCCTTGTGTGAAGCTTTATGATAAAACCATAGTCTTTAGTCCATAAACAAACCTAACAACACACATGAAGAGACAAATGTAGATTTGCATGAACAAACTCTTCATGGTTTAGTTAAAACGATATATTCGCAATCTAAGGGTCAAATGACTATTGACCTCAGTACGATTGTTAGGAGCATCTATGATGTCTGGTTATGGGACATTGAGAGTTGGAGACTCTATAGTTCTTCTAGGTATCTTCCGAAGGTATTGAATTGACCAGTGCACTTCTAGAGACAAGATAAGAACAAACCATTTAACCTCTTATTTCTCGAAGTCACTACATATGAATTGCATCATGCTTACCTTAATCCTGAAATGAGACATGCCATTTCACAGCTTACGTATTCTCATTTGAGAAAGTCAGAGTTCGGATTCACTATATGATTCTGAACAGGACCTATTGGTGAAGTACTAAGTTGTGCAGATGTCATGAGTAACTTTGTGAAGTTCTCATAGATATGGAATTCATGTACAAGATTGCTAAAATGCAATATGTATCACCTCATGCTTTGTTCCTTAGAATGTGAATAAATGAACTGGCCAGTGTCCAAATTGAGTCTTGACTCTTTTGGATGAAACAATGTGACTTGTTAGCTCATCGTCAATACATTGTTTCTAACTTATTCACAAGCGACAAAGGAGTTGAGGAAATAACAGATGGAAGGGTAAAATGGTAATTTTGTAAATCCCGACTAGCTGATGATATTCATAAAGGGCAAACATAGATAATATTCAGTGGATCTATTCATCACAATTAAGTAGAATTATTGAGTAGAAAATAAATTCATTTGATTTGAGAGATTCTCAGTGTCAACTCTTTAGTGGAGTCAGTTGACATTAAGCTAAACTTGGAAAAGGTTTGTGAACTTTTGAGTCAAAGTACTTTAGCTCAAGCTTTGTTCACTTGGATCCATGAGGTCACTATCACAAATCATATCGAGTAGGAATAGTTAAACTAGAAGCTAAGTCAAAACAAGAACGAGACAAGTTTTACGAAAATTGTCTATATGGTATTTTCGTCATTTTGGACATAGGATGGTATGAATGTCAATAAATAAGTTTTTTGACATTGTCATATGATGACAATGAAATATGTCACACGGCAATATTTGTGTAATTGGGCATTGAGGATTAATTTCATTTCATGGAATTTTATGTGAAAATTCTTAATGGGCTTTTCTTATATTGTCATGAACAAATAAAGAAACATCTAGAAGCATGTTCTAGACTCAAAATTTCGTGCATACCATGGAGAGTAAGAGGAAATTATTTTGTGCATTGATGTATGAAGATACTTGCCAAAAGAAAAAAGAGGAAACAAATTTGCTCCATGGAGCATATATTTGGGCGGCCAACTAGGAGGAAAAAATAAGGAAACTTCTTCCAACCTTGGTCTTTTGATAGGAATGGGAAATAAATATATTTTCTCATGAATATGTGATATTCTATAAAAGAGGAAACTACCTTTATGAAGGTAATCATTCTCCTATAAATAGAGCCCTCATTCCACTCATTTTCTCATCACACATAAGTTAGAGATTGAGAACTTCTCTCTCTAGACCTTGTGGCCGCCCTCTCCTCTCTCTCCCTCTCTCTCTAAGTTCTTTTCATTTTTGTTTTGGCACCTAGGTCCACATTTGACCTAGTGTTTTAGCTCTTCGATTTTGAGACTTGTTCTCGAGTCGTCGTGTTTAAAAGTGCCCACACACTAATTCCTTTCTTTCTCGAGTGATTATTGTGATAGAAACTTTCGTGGTTGCTCGAGTTCCCGAGGAAAGAAGAGAGACGTGCTGCGAGGGGAGACGAACGTTTCAACCTTCCTAAGGCTTCTCAACGTTCAAGCTTCTCAAAGGTTAGTAAACATATAATGCTCATTAATAGTTTTAATTTATATGTACTTGCTCTTTGTCTAGGTTAGTAAAAACGTTTTACTTGTTTTGAAGAAAATTTTTAAATTTCGCCGCTTGCTCGAAGCTCTTTTCTTAACCCTAGATCAATGCCAATAGAGGTAAGAAGAATGGTGTTCTTGATGTGATAGGAGAGAAGGAAAAACGATGGTTGCATGAAAAATTGTGTAGAGTTTTTGTATGATGTGAAGTCCTCCATCCCTCGAGTTGAAATGATGGGTCTTTTTTTTATAGAATCTCTAGAGTGTAAGGCTCCGTTTGGAACCCGGAAAATAAGAGAGAAAGTGAAAATAATAGAGAAAATGAAAATGTAAGAGAAAATAATAGAAAAAGTCAAAATTCTAATTGTGTTTGAAAGTCATAGAAAATATTAGAGAAAATTGACGGGAAAGTAACGATGAGACTAGGGACGGAGCTAACTCAAGTCCAGGGTGGGCTCTAGCCCCCTCCCCCTCAAATTTATTTATTTACATTTTTTGCCCGTTTTAAAAAATTTTCACATTTTTTACCCTAAAATATTTACACTTTTGACCCTTTTTTAAAAAAAAAATTCATTTTTACCATGAATTTTTTTTAATTATAGCCCCCCTAAATTTTGTTATTTACATTTTTTGCTCATTTTTAAAAAGTTTTACATTTTTACCCTAAAAAATTTACACTTTTGACCCATTTTTTTTTAAATTTCATTTTTACCATGATTTTTTTTAATTAGCCCCCTTTAAATTTTTTTATTTATATTTTTTGTCCATTTTTAAAAAGTTTTACATTTTTACCCTAGACAAATGTGATCCCCTCGTAGACAAATGTGGAGAGATTCTCATTTTCCATTTGATTTTCGAGGGAAAATGAAAGCTGCCTCATTTTAGTTATACACTTTCCCTCGCATTTTCCATAATATTTTTTTTCTACCATATTTTCCTCAATCCAAACAACCTAGGTAAAATAGGAGGGATTTCCGTTTTCCTTTCCTTCCTATTTTTCGGGTTCCAAACGGAGCCTAAGGGTGTGGTGAATGGGTTGTGAGACTCATTTTGCGTGAAAAGAAGTGAAAAATGGGTTTTTGGGGTTGATGGGAGATATTTTGACCGAGTTGAGTTGTAAATGGGGAACCCAGCCGAGTGGAAATAAATCAAGTGAGCACTTCAAAGTTCAAATCAAGTGCAAATAAAGAGATTTATTGAACAAATATTTAGTGATATAAGTCACAAAAACATTAGCATTTGCATTTTAGCCTTTGTTTTGTAAATTTTTCGTAAATAATCATAAATATTTCGTAAATAGTAAAAAATATGACGTAACCAACGTTATTTATATATATTTACTAGAAATTTACTATGCATAAATTGTTTTACGTGACTATTTATAAAACAAATTAACGAAACATTGACTATTTAGAAATTTTTAACCTTTCATATGGCTAGATACTTAAATACCATATTTTAGAAATTTGAAGAAATGTCAGATTAGGTGTTCTCCACAGTTTTAGGCTGCAAAATGGCAACAGTCGGGAACATCGCTTCGCTCTACACTTCGACTTTCTCTAACGCCTCTCTCCAAACCAACTCTCCCAGAAATACACCCACTCTCTCATTCTATTCACAATCCAGACCATTGTCCCTCAATTTCGCTCCCATTTCCCTGAGCCCTCGAATCAGAACCAAACCTCGATCCTCAGTCCTCGCTTCGGCTCTCAAGTCCCTGTCGGAAACCGAGCCGGTCGTCGTGTCGGAGGAATCTCGCAAATTTGCGGGGGATTTCCCGCCGGCGACCGGTGTTTACGCCGTTTACGACAGCAGTGGAGATCTCCAGTTCATCGGAATCTCGAGAAATGTGGCGGCAAGCGTTCAAACCCATAGGAAGTCGGTCCCGGAGCTTTGCTACTCCGTCAAGGTTCGACATTTTTCTATGTTCTCTGTGTTCTGCTGATTGTAAGGGTTCCGAGTTTTATGAGATTGACAAAGGCTATTGGAAAAACCACCACATACTTTTTCCACTGAGAATAATACCCATAAACAACTACCAAAACTTTCCATTTCAATCTCCTTGTTCTGTCGATTGGAACGTCTTTGTTCTATTATCTTTTGCCTGAAATATGTTTAGTTTTACTATCTGTAGATATTTAAGATTGTGTGGAGTTTTTGAGTAGTGAAATTTGACATACTCTGGCTGTGTATTTGATGAATCTTGGCTAATTTGAAGTTTTTTAGACATCTGGGGAGATATGTTGTTAACAGTAACACACAGTGTATGTTTCGGCTTTTGTCAGTAAATATTGGGCTCTATTGATGACTTTAGCATCCGTCACTTACCAACTCTTTAGGACTTTGGTGACGTGCGAAAATGAGTTCCGGCACCACAATGGTTATATAGAAAGCTAATACAGAATTCTTTACTTAAAAATATTGGGTAATTTGTAACCTGTTTTGGTGCATCTCGTTTATTTTGGACTTCTCTATAAACTTTTGTCAAGAACTTGCACGACTCAAGTCACTTGTACCGGATAATGATATAGCTCGAGATTGGCCAGTGCTATTTGTTTATAAGGATGTTATTGTTCCCTGCCTTTCATGGCCTATTATGATTATAAATCATAGTTTCTTAAAATAAAACGAAATTGTAAGCTTGGTGCTAGTACTCAAATCTCTTGATGATGTTCTCCGACTGCGCCGTTTTGACCTATTGAAATGTGAACACCTGATAAGCCATAAATGAAAGAGCACATCACTCCATTATCACTCGAGATTTATCGAAACTAACTCATATATCCTTGTGTGTATTAACAGGTCGGGATAGTAGAGGAACCAGACCGAACGGCTCTGACACAGGCGTGGAAATCGTGGATGGAGGAGCACATAAAATCCACCGGAAAAGTCCCACCGGGCAACGAATCAGGGAATGCTACATGGGTCAAACAGGCCCCGAGGAGAAAGGCGGACCTGAGACTGATGCCGAGGCGGAATACGAAGCTCACGGTCCCCCTCGAGGATCTCATTGGGAAGGTGGTGAAGGAGAACAGAGTGGTGGCGTTCATAAAGGGGTCGAGGAGCGCACCGCAGTGCGGGTTCTCTCAGAGGGTTGTCAGGATTCTCGACGGAGAGGGTGTGGATTACGAGAGCCTCGATGTCCTCGACGAAGACCATAATTCAGGCCTCAGGGAGGCCCTGAAGAGGTACAGCAACTGGCCCACTTTCCCTCAGGTCTTCGTGGACGGGGAATTATTGGGTGGCTGTGATATTCTTACATCCATGCACGAGAATGGCGAGCTTAGTGGCTTGTTGAAGAAATAAGAATGTCCTGGGATTGTTCTATACGGGTAGTTTCCCCGGAATACTTTTTTTTTGGTGGTGAAATTCTTGCTAAAGTATGATTTCTGAGCTAAAGGGTGAAAGTGAATCCTTAGGGTTTTAATATGCTAAATATGATTGATTGAAATACAAATTTGTGTTTAATCTTTATGTTTAGAAAAAGTATTTCCAAACTCAGGAGAATGGTTTGTTTTATAACTCAAACTTCGTCTGATATGTATTATTGAATTCAGTCCTATGTAAAATTCAATTTTCCAAACAAGCTGTTATCGGATTTTTAAAATTTATTAATCCGGTTCTATAAAATTTAGATCCAATTTAAAAATAAATATTAGAAAAATCCGGCAACGGATTTCATTTGGGTCTTCGATCGAAGCTACTTTTCATAAAAATCAATTAAATAATCAATAATCGAATTTTCTTATTTTTTAAATCAATAACTGGACCTAATAAAACTGAATTTGTTAATTGGCATCAATGATATTTGATTCCAAATCAATTTGGTAATCTGTTAATTTTAGACGCGAAATTTGCCATTGCAATCATTAGCATCATTAATCATGTGTAGTTTATCCTCAAGGGACCAACGCATAATAAAATCACCACAAACTAATATGGGGAAGCAGGAGTAGGACCGACATGAAAAGTTCAAGAAAATAAAGGACCAATTTGAAAGATGCCATAAAGAGTAAACAGATTTGATAAGTTATTTTGAGCGAAAAAAAAAATTGGTAGGTTGTAAGTTGACGAGTAGTAAAGATCCAAAAATTAGATTGTGTAATTAGACTAGTAGTTTGATAGTCCACATCTTTTTTACAAAAAGAAGCAATTAAGTTCAGTAGTCTAATAATTTACTCTTTTTTAAAAAAATAGTCAAAATTTCATTTTATTAAGAAAATAACTCATCAAGCCGAAGTAAATTACTATATAGTTACGTTAATTTAATTTAACTAGCAAAATAGCTCATCAGGACGAAATAAATTAATTGACCTAACCAACTTAATTGATTTACTTAAACCTGATGGGCTATTTTCCTAATAAAATAAAACTTTGTCTAAATCCTTAAAAAAAGGATGTAGAGTTGCAATAGATACTTATTGGAAAAAAGTTAAAAGTTTTATTTTATTAAGAAAATACCCCATTAGATCCACAATAAATTAATTAACTAAAGAGAATTTTAAAAGAAGCTAGAGATTGGATAGTTGCAACAAATTATTGTTATTACTTTAGATTTTTCTAATAAGAATTAGTCACAACTATTCATTCCCCTAGCTTGTTTTAAGATTCTAGAAAAAGTTTCGTTTTACTAAAAAAAAAATAGTCCGGTTCTGTCCGCAATAAATTAACTAACTAAATAGTAAATTATTGGGTAAAATAAAATAAAACTTGGACTAGTTTTTAATAGTGTGGTGAATTATTGGATTGCGGACCTAATTGCATTTGTTTTAAATGTGCACATAAGTGTTGGACTAGTATGAGTAAACACGCATAATTTTATTAAGGAATTTTAATACGAAGTAGTCAATTTAAACTAATTGTTTTGAAAAATAGCCAAAGTTCTATGGGCTAAGGAAAAGTAACCAGTTATACCCAATCCATCCCTACATGTTTTGGTGAAACGTATGGCTTATACCCAATCCGTTTCTTCATGTCACTAATACAGATTATTGCTCGAGTTTCATCCTGAATTGAATCCATGGTTCATTTTTCTTTATCTTCGATTCTTATGTATATGCAATCTGTGGTGCTATGTTGATTAGGTTTGAGAACCAATTTGTGGTTTTATTTTTCTTACGTTCTTTCTGTTGATGTCGATTTTAACAATCTCAAATTATAATATAGTATATATATTTGATTTATTATAAATATGGGTTTCAGAAGACGTCGTATAAGAAACAAAGGAAATTCAAAAGAAATGGACAGAAAAGAATATAGATGCTCAAAGCTTTTATTAATAACCGAATAAATTACAAACTAGAAGACCGCGGAATGTCGAAGTTAATAAGGAGGAACTCGAAGAAATAGAAAAACAAGAGATCGAAAGTAAGATTCTCAGCTTGCGTGTGCGAAATTTGACATATCGGCTTCTATTTATAGTCGAGGCTGGATTGTTGGAGTGGACACGTGTTCGTCAGTTCGGTTCTGCCACGTCGCTGGTCGAAGTAATCCCAGATTCGGTCTTCGCGGCGGAGTCTTCTATCTGACCATGATCGATTCCTCTCGCTGGGTCAACTCGGGCGGCTCGTCCTTCCCGTGGCGAACTGGGCTTCTTACTGGGCTTGGGCTGAGCTTCAGAGGTCGAGCTGGGTCCAGATATGTCCTTGAGAGCCGGACTCGGTCTGTTATTTGGCTTTAGTCGAACCTAAGCCCAACTTAAATGGTTTTATTATTTTTATTTTTAGAAAATTGATTTTTGACCCCCACAACTAGCCCCCGAGTATTTTGAAAAATATTTCAAATAGTTTTGAAAATACTTGAGCGAAATTTTTGAAATCCCGAAATAAAATGGGGGGAAAGATTCGAATTTTCGATTTTGGCGCGTGGTGCGTATTTCAGGAATGTTTTGGACACGTGGTGCGAGTTTAGCCGCGCTTCGTCAGTCGAAATCGAAGAGTCAGCCGCCAGTTGGGATTTTATATTATTTTAATCGACCAAATATTTGATTTGATCCGTAATCATTAGATATTCTCGGAATTCAGTTTTAAAATAAATGGTTATAAATAAGAGTAATTCGAAGGGTCTTATCATTTCACTTATATTCCGAGCGGCTTTGGCGAAAAGGTAACTTCTCATTCTCTTCACTTTTTCCGAAACACTTTTCTCTTTTTTCTCTTAAACATTTTTTATTTTCTGTGACTTCGAATTTAAATTTCTTCATTTCGCTTGGCGAACTCAAGCTAAATTTTATTTTCTGAGCACTTCGTCCTTAGTTCTGACAGCGAACCTAGACGAAGTTCCCATCTTCAAACACTTCGCCAGTACTTTCTTAGTTTAAACTTTCATAAATTTCGATGTCTGGGACTGAGATTCCACAGCCGGAACCCAATCCTTTGGGTAATGAAGACATTGTCATGCCTTCGGCCGTCAAGAGCTCGGATCTTTTGAGCATCCGCCATAAATACCAAATAGCCCCCGAGATCGGGCTTCTTCTGCGTCCACCTCTCGCTACAGCGGATACCTTAGTCGAGGGGTACTGTTGTATGTACGAGGTCTGGTTGGAGTCATGCGGACTTCGGTTCCCGATCCACCCCCTTCTTTTCGACTTCGTCGAGGCCCTAGTGTTAACTTTGCCCCAGATGTGCCCCAACTTTGTTCGAATGGTCATGGGTCTCTTGGTTGTGGCCCATGAACAGAAGGTTGACCTCGCTTTGATGGACTTAGTCCGTCTTTGCGTGGTCAAGGCGAACTCGAAACACGACCCCAAGTGTTTCTATCTTTCGAAGGCTGCTGGCCGGGGAGTGATCTCCGGTCTCCATTCGAAAGACAAGAACTGTGGACGTTAATGAGCAATCCCTCGGGAGCTGAGCTCGTAACTTTTCGGCGAAGTGGGCGAGCTCACCGAGTATGCGAACCTGTTATTAGATACTTTTTAATATTTTTTTTATAAGTGCCTTAACCGTATATTATCATCTTTGTTATTGTAGGAAAAATCAAGGCTCCCTCGATCGCGAAGTTCGTAGTTAAACTCGACCAACTTCGGGAAGGCGTCGCTGACTTGCCGAGCTTCACTCCGGAACGATTTACCTTAGCCGGACTTTGGCCTTCCCCTCCTAGAGACGGTAAGCTCGGCATTTTTATATGATTCTGTTCGAGGAGTTTATCAATCATCAACCATTTTTTTATATAGTCACCGAGGAAGCGATGAACGTGCCTCTCAGTGCTCAGAATGCAAGGCGCAGTAAGAAGACCGCGGCAGCATCCTCTTCGGCTGCTGCGCCCTCGGATCCCTCTCAGGATCCCGAGATCGAGGTCACCGAAGAGCGCTCCCAGGCCGATATCCCAGTTGTGGATGTCGAGACTGAGGTCGCCCATGCGGGGGCCGGAGAAGCTCAGGGCGATCAAGCCCCCGGATCTGTTTCTGCTACGCCTGCTGGGCAGGCGGGTGACTCGGCTGGGGCCACTGCGGGGCCCAAAAAGAGGAAAACTCCAGCAGGCCGGAGCGAGGGCCGAGATGAAGAGGAGGACGCCACTCGTGAGGGCGAACTGAAAAGGAAGAAGAAGAAGAGTAAGGGTGACGGGGGTAGGGACCCGGAACCCATGGTCGCCCCAGGCGAACCAGAGAATGCTCCCGATGTCGGAGCGGAACAAGGGGGGAGCACCCCGGCCGGCGAGAGCGGCGCGGCGAGGACTTGGGGTGGCCTCCGAGGGCGCGAGGAGGTGATCCTGGTGCTTCTTTTTCGAAACCGAAGAAGAAGCACTGCATCAATTTCCATTTCAACCATGATCACCTTCTCTGCGATGACTTTTACTCGTCCGCAGTGGTCATTAGGCAGATGACCATAGATGGTCATGAGCTGCCTAAGGTTCCCGAGCTGACGGAGTCGGACTGATACCGATGTATGGCATCGACCATCACTGGGTTAAGTATTTTTTGTTACTGTTTTTATGGAAGGGTCGAACTGAGATACTTTAGCAAATATGCCTTATACTATTTTCTTCTCTCTTTTTTTTTAGCTGTCGACCCAGTTCAACCGGGGGGTCTATCGGTACGAGAGGCGCCTTCGAAAGGTGAGTGCTGCTCTTGCCGAACTTGATTCGGTGAAGAAGGGGACGGAGTCCCTTCAAACCGAGCTCAAGGAGGTAGCGGGAAAGTGACTTCCCTCGAGGAGGACGTCGCCGCCAAGGACGTACGCTTGGGGAAGTACAAGGCCGCTTAGGCGACCTGGTGGCGAAGACCAAGGGTTTGGAAGCCGAGGTCGGGAAGAAGGAGGCCACGATTGAGAAATGGGGCGTTCACTCGGCCGAGCTGAAGAAAAAGCTAGACGTGTCCGAGGCCAAGGTGAGGAACCGAGATCGAGATCTGGCCGCCGCTTTGAGCGAATTGGTGAAGATCAAGAGGTTGGCGAATGTCGAGAAGGCTCGGGCAGTCCTGTCGGCACGGAAGGCGACTTCGTTGCGATACCGGGAGCAGATACTGAAGTATCTTGCTCAGAAGGAGAAGATGAACGAGGCCATCATCGTCCTAAGGAAGCTCGAGCAATGTTGGGGTAATAAGGAGTTGATCTCAGAGGCCCTGAAGGGAGATATTTCCGACTGGTCGGGCGAGCTCAAAGATACTGAGGATGACATTGCTCAGTACGAAGCGGATTTTGCCACCATCGCTGTTCCCGAGGTCGAGGATATCCCCTTCACTACTTACTCTGACCATTCTCCTCCCGAGGTCCAGCCCGACTCCGCTCCTGACGCTTCCGCCGAGGTTCCTGAGCCGGAGGTTCCCCCATTCGATGAGCATGGTTCGATGATGGGCGTGATGGATGAAGCCCTGAACCCGATTCCCAAGGTTGAGGAGGAGGCGCAATGATTGACCCCGTCCCCGGAACAACCCGAAGTTTGAGCTCAGAGCTGTTCTCATCGTGGTCTCGCCCTTCGTTCATCATTTTATTATTTTTCTTTTTTTGCATTATATTTTGGGTCCGGTTGTTTTGGGCGAAACTTTTATTCGTTTTGGAAAAATTATAGGGGGCTTCGGTACCCCTATCTATTTCGGATTGCTTGTTTTGTTTATTATTATTTTTAAATACGATTTTCATTTCTTAAATATTTGTCGTCTTTTAGCTCGCCAAATTCTTTTAAGAGTGTATGAATGTGTGTATTTCGTCCAAGTTATTCAGGTCGCCCTTTCGTTCTGAGGGTTTCCATAAAATGTTACTTGGCCGAAGTCCTAATCACTTTGGGTTTTCTAAAATCTGTTAAGTCTTTTAGATCGCTGGGATCTAAAATGTTTCCCCTAAGATTTTAGGCCGAGGTCACATGGCGATATTTTCGAAGCGGCTAAGTCTTTTAGATCATCGCAGTATCTAAAATGTTTCCCATAGGCCGGAGTCACATTGCCATATGTTTTTATAGCTGCTAAGTCTTTCAGATAACCAAGATCTAAAATGTTTCCCTTAGGCTTGAGTAAACAAATGAATCTTACCCGGGCGTTGTCTAGTCTTTTTAGATCGCCGAGATCTAAAAATCTTCGCTATGTATTTCCCGGACGAGGTCCTCTCTGGCGAGGTACGTCTTCTGATTCAGATGTCACGTGAGATGACGAGGTGAGACTTCGGATCTCGCCTTGGTCGTGTGGTATTTACATCGTGGTCTTAGGATGAGGTGTGGGCTTCGGAGCCTTTGGTTATACTTTTGCAATTGTTACCCAACGGGCGACTTGGGTTATTTTATTTTTGGGACTGTGCCTTCGCAGAGAAAGGCTCCCTACGTACCCTTATGCAGGGATCAAGTCGGTCGTAGTTCCATTCTTGCCTTTTTAGCAGTAATATTTTTTTTAGATTGATCACGTTCCATGATCTCAAAACGGGAACAACACTGAGTGTTTTGAGTTCATAGACCCCGGGATGTGCTATTTTTGTGACCCTGTAAGGGCCTTCCCAATTTGCACCGAGTTTTCCCGCGTTTGCTTTGGCAGTGTTTTGGAAGATTTTTCGGAGAACCAAGTTTCCTATGTAAAATCACTTGTGTTGACGCCCTTATTGTAAAATCTGGAAATGGATTGCCTATAGAGGGATAGTCATGCCAGGGCCGCATCCCACCTTTCTTCCACAAAATCCAAGGAGTCGCATAGTGATTCTTTATTTTTTGACTCATCTTCAGGTGCCTGTGTCACCCTAAGGGTTTGCACCTGGTGCTCCATCGGGATGACTGACTCGACTCCGTGAACCAAGGAGAACGGGGTTTCTCCTGTCAGTCGTCGAGGACTGGTTCGGTATGCCAAGAGCACATCGGGCAATTCTTCTGCCCACCTTCCTTTCTTGGCATCGAGCCTTTTCCTTATTGAGTCTACTATAGTTTTGTTTGTTGCTTCTACATGTCCATTTCCTTGAGGATACCGTGGTGTCGACATCCTCAACTCTATGTTATTGCGGAAACAAAAAGTTATGAATTTTTTTATATGAACTGTGATCCATTGTCCGTTACGATCTCGTGGGTGGTTCCATGCCGACATATTATATTCTTCCAGATGAATGCGGTTACGTCGACATCTTTTATCAAGACGAAGGTGCCTGCTTCGACCCATTTGGAGAAATAATCTGTTAAGATTAACAAAAACCTTAGTCCGCCGGGGGCAGATGGCATTGGTCACACGATGTCCATAGACAATTTCATGAATGGGTATGGAGACGAGATGGAGGATAACTCTTCTACGGGTCTTTTTATGTTAGGTGCGCGGCGTTGGCATTGGTCGCAGCGGCGCGAATGTGCCTCGCAATCTGCCAGCATGGTCGGCCAAACGTAGCCTTGCCTTTTTATTTTGATGGCGAGTGCTCTGCCTCCTGTGTGGCGTCCGCACTCTCCCTCGTGTACGTCTTCCAGGATTCGTTTTGATTCGTCCATGCCGACGCACTTGACGTATGGTCCTGCGAAGCTTCTTTTGAACATGTTTCCGTATATTACGCAGAACCTTGCCTCCTCAGTACGAGCCTTCGTTTTGCCATTTTGTCGGACGGGACCGTACCAGCCGTGATGTAATGTATGATTTCATCCCTCCAATCCCCTCCCCCCTTCTATAGCTATTACTGCCGTGACAGTGATGGCTATGGAAGGTTGTTTGATTGTCTCGACTGGTATTACCCTTTTGAGGTCCAGATCCGAGGTAGATGCCAATGTGTCCAGTGCGTCTGCAGGGGTGTTTTCACCCCTGGGGATTTGTGTTAGAGAAAATTGTTTAAATCGCGCCGCAAGGTCTTTTACGACCTTTGAAATAAGCATGTACTTGCTTTGCTCCCACTGCTGTGACCAACCTTAGTCCGTCTATTAGTGCTTCATATTCGTCTTCGTTGTTGGATGCAATGAAGTAGAGTCTGAATGACTGTTCGATGACCTCGCCGTGGGGTGATGTCAGGTGTATTCCTACCCCTGCCCCATGTTTTGATGATGCGCCATCCACTTTCAGTGTCCAAGTGCCATCATCCTCAGTCACGGCTGGGTCCTCTCTTGGGAGTTCGATGAGGAAATCTGCTAAAACCTGAGATTTAGCGCAAGTCCTAATTCGATACTCAATGTCGTATTCGCTTAGCTCTACTGCCCATTTGGTCAGTCTCCCTAACTGGTTGGGGCTGTGTAGGAAGCTTCTTAGCGGTTGGGTTGTCATCACTATTATGGAATGGGATTGGAAATATGGCCAGAGTTTTCGCGCTGCTGAAACTACGGCTAATGCCAATTTTTCCATGATAGGATATCGAGTTTTGGCGTCGACTAACGACTTGCTCACATAAAATATGGGTCGTTGGTCCCCTTGCTCTTCCCTGACGAGCACTCCACTAACCGCTGCCTAGGAGACGGCAACCTATAGGTAGAGTGGTTCTCCTGTCAAAGGTTTTGCTAAGATCGGGGGTGTCGACAGGTATTCTTTTAATTCTTAAAATGCTTTCTTGCATTTTTCGTCCCATTCGAGTTTCTTGTTTCCCTTTAGGAGTCGATAGAATGGGAGGCATTTGTCCGTGGATCGAGAGATGAAGCGATTGAGGGCGGCAATGCGGCATGTCAGTTGCTGCACTTCTCGTCTATTTCGTGGCGATGGCATTTCCCTTAGGGCGTTTAGTTGGTCTTGGTTTGCTTCAATTCCATGTTGGGTGACCAAGTACCCGAGGAATTTTCCAGAAGACACCCCGAATGAGCATTTAGCAAGGTTCAACTTCATTTGGTATTTATTCAATACCTCGAAGCACTCCTGCAAGTGCCCTACATGGTCACAATCTCTTAGGGACTTGACGAGCATATCATCAATGTACACCTCCATTGTCTTTCCTATTTTTTCTTTAAACATTACGTTGACTAACCTTTGATAGGTGGTACCGACGTTCTTTAGTCCAAATGGCATGACCTTGTAGCAATAAGTTCCTCGGTCCATTATGAATGCCGTTTTTTCTTGATCGTCTGGATGCATTAGGATCTGGTTGTATCCTGAGAACGCATCCATGAATGAGAGCATCTTATGTCCCGCGGTTGACTCTACCAGCTGGTCGATGTGTGGCAAGGGGAAGCTATCTTTGGGGCATGCCTTGTTCAAGTCAGTAAAGTCGATGCACACCCTCCATTTTCCATTTTTCTTTTTTACGACGACGGTGTTGGCCAACCAGTCCGGATATTTGACTTCGCGGATTGAGTCAGCCTTGAGGAGTCTTTCAACTTCGTCGTTAACTATCGATGCCCTGTCGGGACCAAGTTTACGCCTCTTTTGCTTTATCGGCTTGAAACTTGGGTCTACGTTAAGCTGATAGGACGTAACGTCGATACTAATCCCTGGCATATCTTCCGTTGTCCAAGCGAAGGTAGATTTGTTTCGTTTCAGGAAACTAATCAGTTCTCGTCGTATGCCTCCCTTAAGCTCGGCTCCGACTCCCACACATTTAGAGGGGTCGAGGCCATCGAGCTGTATTTGTACTGTCATTTCAATACTCGGGGAGTCCAGTTCTTCTAGTTTAGAGCCTTCATTTTCTGTTGACTCTATGTTTGTTAATTGCTATTGTTTCTCACTAGTTTCTTTAAAATTTTACTTGTGGTTAGTGAGGTAGCAGCTACGGGAGGTCGCCTGATTACCTCTTATCTCACCTACCCCTTCAGGCGTGGGAAACCGGATACACTGGTGGAAGGTAGAGGGGACGGCCCTCATCTGATGTATCCATGGTCGTCCCAGGATGATGTTATAAGGGGAGAGGCACTCCAACACCTGGAATTTGACTATTTTATTTATCCCGTTGGTCTTTACGGGCAGCTTGATGGTTCCTATTGATGGAGTGGTTGACCCGTTGAAGCCTGTTAATTGGGTCCGCTCCTTCTCGATCTCAGATTCTTCGATTCCCATTTTTTTGAGGGTATCTTTGAAAATAAGATCTACGGAGCTTCCTCCGTCGATTAGGACTCGAGCGACTTCGCAGTTGGACACGTCGATTGTTATTACGAGCGCGTCGTCATGCTGGTCTGCTGCTCCGGTGGCTTCTCTTTCGGAGAATGAGATTTTAACATCCTGTTCCTCTCCGATCTTGACGGTCTTATTCATCAGCTGACGCTGATGATCTTTTATTGAGTTGGCTTAGCTTTTGCAAAACTTCGACCCGCCCATTATGAAGTCGACTCGGTGTTTTGCCGCGGTCGGCGGGGACTCCGGTTCCCCTTCTTCGATGGGCCTGGATCTTTTTGGTGAAGGATTGCCTCTACCGCGGTTGTTAAAGACCTTCTTTTTGGGCCGGGGACCCAGGTCGATGTTCTTTAATTCCCCTTTCGCGTATTTTTTTGCCAGCACTTTGCGCAAGGTTTCGCAATTTATCGTGGCGTGTCCGGTGGTCTGATGGAAGTCGCAGAACTTGTTTGGGTCCCTAGTCCATTTTTTTGTCTGGGGACCTCCCTCCTTGCTCTCTTCTCCTATGTTGAAAGAAAAACCTGGAGGGGCGTGCTGCATCCTAGCTTGTGAACCGACCTCTTGGGGGTTGGGCCTCCGAGGATTGTTCCCAGCGCTTACGGGTCGCACCCATGTGTTAGCGTGGGGTTTCTTCTCGGCCGCGCGCTGTTTTGCCAAGAAGGCAAACTCCTCCTAGGCCTTAGCGTAGTTCGTAGCTTTGTGGATCGCGTCTTCCAGTGACAGGGGCCGGTTCACAGTCATCTCCAATTTGAACCTCGAGTCGTGCCACAGTCCGTTCCTTAGAGAGGTTATGGCAGATTCGGGATTGACGTTGGAGATTTTTGAGAGGACGTCCTTATAGCGGATCATATAATCTTTTAAGGACTCATTTTCCTTCTGCTGAACTCCCCATAGGTCCGCTATCGTGAACTCGTCTTCGACGAACATCGAATAATGTTTTAGGAAAGCTGCCGACAGTCTGGCGAGACTATCGATGGAGTTCGGCTCGAGCCTGGAGAACCACTCTAAAGCGGCTCCAAACAAGCTTTCAGCGAACAGCTGGCAGTATCCTGCCTCTTGTTCTCTCTCTGTCAGCATAGCTCATCCCATCGCAATCCTGAAAGACATGATATAAGCTTTCGGGTTCGAGGTCCCGTTATACCGCGGGAGTCGAACTTTCCCGGCGTCTCCAATAAAGACGTCGGTGATGTTTTTTGCGAAAGGGGTCCTTCCCGTTTCGGCGACAAGTCGGTCTATCTCGGGGGCAGAACTGGTCGCACTGTGGAATTTTGAACGGAAAGCCTTTAGCTCGGTTGTTACCGACTCTTTGAACCTTTCAAACTCAGTCGTGCTGGGTTTGCCCTCTTGAAAGCGGCGAAATTCCGTGCACACTGGCGTGACCGTAGTGACTTCGCCCCGATTAGTTTGCATCTGGTTTTGCCGGCCTAAAAATTGGGGGGTGAACACTGGGAAGGTCGTCGCAGGGCGAGGTCCGAAGTCCGCTGGGAAGGATCCCGGAGGTGCTCCCGCTGGCGGTGGCGGGGGTAGTCCGTTCGGATCGATCGGGGCTTCTGTGGCGACCTCTTCCGTACCCCCACAGAGCTATGAGCTCGAGCCTGGGGGCTAGTCCATACCCTGAGAGACCTGGATCCCGGTGAAGTCCAGACGGACTCCAGGGGGAAGAGCCCGGCTCGTCTGCGCGGCTGACGCCACGTTACGAGCGGACTCCTGGGCGGTCACCTCGCCGGAGTTCGGATGTTGACCCGGAGTATTTTGAGGGGTCAAGAGGGAATCTAACCGGACACTGAGGCTCCGGTTGGTTTCTTCTTGACTTTCTATTTTTTAGTTCAGCATATCCAGGATTGCCCTGATCCCCGGAGGGATTTCCTCTCCCGATTCATAGTGAGTTGCGGTGGAAGACATGATATTACTTTTCTGGCGAATTTGCTCCTTTCGAGGTTAGCCTTTCTGAGTTTCCCACATATTGCGCCAAATTGTTGATGTCGATTTCAACAATCTCAAATTATAATATAGTATATATATTTGATTTATTATAAATATGGGTTTCAGAAGACGTCGTATAAGAAGCAAAGAAAATTAAAAAGAAATGGACAGAAAAGAATATAGATGCTCAAAACTTTTATTAATAACCGAATAAATTACAAACTAGAAGATGGCGGAATGTCGAAGTTAATAAGGAGGAACTCGAAGAAATAGAGAAACACGGGATCGAAAGTAAGATTCTCAGCTTGCGTGTGCAAAATTTGACATATCGGCTTCTATTTATAGTCGAGGCTGGATTGTTGGAGTGGACACATGTTCGTCAGTTCGGTTCTGCCACGTCGCTGGTCGAAGTTATCCCAGATCCGGTCTTCGCGGCGGAGTCTTCTATCTGACCATGACCGATTCCTCTCGCTGGGTCAACTTGGGCGGCTCGTCCTTCCCGTGGCGAACTGGGCTTCTTACTGGGCTTGGGCCGAGCTTCAGAGGTCGAGCTGGGTCCAGATATGTCATTGAGAGCCGGACTCGGTCTGTTATTGGGCTTTGGTCGAACCTAAGCCCAACTTAAATGGTTTTATTATTTTTATTTTTATAAAATTGATTTTTGACCCTCACACTTTCCATCTTTGATTCGAACCTAAATTTGAGTTGTGTTTTTTCAATGGTTTTTCCAATCTCTTTTCGTATATTTGTCCATTAATCGTGTTTTAATTTTTCTTCTTTGATTATAATCCGAATTTGTCTTTTCTGATTTCATAAATATGTCCATCAATCAAATTTCGAATATGTTCATGAACTAGTTTTTCCAGCATTTCAAAATAATTAACCCATATGTCTATTTATTTAATCCACCAATTTTTGTAGCGGAGTTGTTTGAAGACTTCTGTTTTATGGAAAACTGTACATATTGGATATTTTATTAATGTGGATTTGGATTTTCAGGAAGAAGAATTTGCGGATGAAATTGAATACAACAACTTCTGCTCATTGATTCTTTCCAGTCGTGAGAAGTATATTCAACCTCATACCATCTAGGCGCTTCCCAGAAGGCCTATTAAGATAAAGATCCTGTTTCCAAGCGATGTAAATTTTTGGGTTGTCTTGTTGTTGTCGTGGTCAAGCCGGCTACAACAAAATGTTGCGCTCTAATTGATTTTCTTCCTTTATCAATTCTATTTTCATTATTTGCGGTTTTTACTTTCAAGAATATTATGCTTTTTTTTTTTGGTTTCGTTTTTACTCATGTTATTTAAAAATCTTTAGATACAAATTTTAATATCAATATGTTGTTGTTCCAAATCACTACAGGTTGTTATTGTTGGTTCAAATCACTACAGGTTGTTATTATAAGCAATGTCAAATCATACTTCCCTTTGATATATTCAAGTTCCAAAATGTTAATCAAGTTTCTAAAATATTAATCCATCTGCGCATAACAACCAAAAAAAACCACAACCATATTTGATGATACGTACACATCAAACAAGCCAATGTCAAAACTCTTAATCCATCATACATAATGTGATCGCTCGTTTTTAGACAACAATTTAGAGGCTCCAAACGGTTCGACCCAAGGTCAAATCAAGTGATCGCGTTCGAGTCCTAGCGTCCTGAATTCAGTATCCCAAGTTCTCCCTAACTATTGTTAGTCCTTCTTGTTCTTCGTCAATCCTGTAGGAAATGAAAACGATGAACTACGAAGGGGAAACATAGGGGTTGCCTCTGTATACCTCTCCGACAATCAACATTACTAGGATTGATGTGAGAGATTAACGTTTAGAGTATTTAGAAGCCAAAGATGAGTGAAACAAGTGACTCAGAGGTTTAACAATGTTTGTATTCATATACTCAAAAGTTCTTCTCCCTCGCCTCAAGGACGAACTTGGGCGTGCAAGCCATCCAGCCGGCCATTGGTAGACCGAGGCCGGATGACTGGGAAGGGCCTGTCGAGCTTGGCTGCCCGGGACTGGCCAATTGGGCCTTAGCTGTCCAGGAGTGGCTGACTGGGACAGGCCGTCAGAGACTGGCCGGCCAGTCCTTGGTCGACGGTTTCGTCCTTGGCGGTCCGGAACGGGCAAACAACATTAGCCCCCCGAGTTTGTGCTCGGATATAATCCGAGCGATAAATTCAAAATTTAAGAGCCAATCCTTCTAGCCCGAGGAGATTTGCTAGGATCGTCATCTTCCTATGACCGTCTTATGTCAAGTGGACCCTCGAAGAAGACTCTCTTTTATCCACCCCAAGATATCCCAGCGCAATCCTCCTCTTTTGGATTTGCGATTTCTCAGGCGGCGCCCATGGATTTTTGACGGCCAAGATCTCTCCTCCGTGGACGCGTGGGTTTCCGACAACAGTGGGACGACGGGGACTGTTAAGGTGGTTGTTGATTATTGCACCTTGATAACCATATTAAGTGCGGAAAAGATTAATTACACTAACAAGAGCTAATTACTATTATGGTTATCTAACAAGATCTAGATTTACTTATTAATTATTTATGAAAGCAATGTCAAGCAACCAATAAGAGCTAGGTTAAGAGATTCAGTAATACTTACATGTTTTGGATCACCTATAGAATCTTCAAGCTTTGACTCATCCGTCTTCAGTCTTATAAGACTATCTTCAAGATTTAGCTCCTCGACGCTCTAAACTCGTCAGTGATGACACCATAATCTTCCGAAACGTAATATTCGAGACGAATAAGAAAGATGATTGGGCACAATCTTTATCTCACTACGATCTACAACAAGGTGTTTAGATCGCACCGTGTTTATGAGATTGGAATCACGGAGTTTCAAGAGGGGCAGAGGGGCGTCAGCCAAGAGCGAGAGAGGGAGAGCTCTTGGTCGAAAATTCTGAAGCACAAAAGTGTATGTGTTGCCTTCTCATGAACCCCTATTTATAGTAGTGGAAAAGCTATATTTTTGGTAGTTTCCAAAATATATTATTTTCTTCTATTATGTTCACACTAGTGAATCAAAGCATGGCCCTTGGATCTCATCTCATGCATCCTACTTTCTCTCTTAGCCATCAGATCAATATCTACGAGATTTTAATTTCTGTTTAAATAGAGAATATTTAATTATGAGAGAATGAAGGAAATATCTTATTTCCTTTTAAATATTATTCTCTCCTAATATTCATAAGAGAGAATAAATGACAATATCTTATTTCATTTTAAATATTATTCTCTCTAAATATTCATGAGAGAGAATAAATGACAATATCTTATTTAAACAACTAAAAAGAAAATATTGGTAAGTACCAGTATAGCATGGACAAATATTGACACACATGGCCAAGGGGTTGGCGCAAATCCCAATGCTCAAAACCCTAAAAAATCGTCCACCTCATATGTGCAAGGCCCAATTGCTTAAAACCTAATTAATTATTTATTTACTTGGTCCAACAATAAAAAAATAAGTAATTGATTAATTATTTACTTGATCAAACAATAAAAAATCGTTTTCGAAAGTTTACTAATTTTGTGACAAGTTAGAATTGTTTTCTTAGATTTTTTTTAATTTACTGCTCATGCCTTTAAATTAAAAATCATGTTGATTTTCTATATCTTTGGGATGTTATTAAAACACATTAGAATCAGTTCTAAAAGTTTTTAATTTTTTATAATGAAAAACATGTTTTTAAAGTTTGAGAAATTTCGTGTAATTTTGTGACTAGTTATATTGTCTTGCTAGTTTCGTTTATTTACTCGTTTCGTTTTGTGTTTATTGTTATTTTCTTTTATACCATGTTAATAAAACACATATAAAAGCTTTAAAAACTTCCTAAAACGTTCCGTTACACCCGATTCTTTTTCGCACTCAAAGTCCGAACTTTAATTATTTCAGTTTTCTTCGAGCACGAGAAAAACCCGCAGTAAAAGTGGCATAATTCTCTGCTCACAATTCGAAATTTAATAATTCTTGAATCAAATTATAGATCTATTTGTCCTCTTTCCAATGCAATTAGTTTTAGATTAAAAGGACATCGGAGCCGCTAGTTATAACTAGTTACTCCGAGGTGCACGGCTGTTCCACATGTCCAGTTTTTTAGAATTATTGAATTCCGAATTTAGGACCCCACTCCATGAGTTATAGAACTCTAAATGAGAAAATTTCCTTGAGAAAAATTGTTTTTTATAAGATAATAAACATAATGTGAAAAATTAAAATGTTTTGATTTTTGAAAGTTTAATTGAAATTGAATTTTTACAAAACTAGTTTGAATTTTGAAAAACCGTTTTCGCTTTCAAAGTTGAAAATATTTTGTCATCCAAATCAAATAATTTTTCAAAATGTTTTCAAAACTATATCTATATCACATATGTTCAAAATCTATATGCTCTTGAAAATTTGAGTGGGAGGTCTCCTCGTAGACAAGCCGAAAAATAAAAGATGTGTAATCTCAAACTTTCAAGTGTTCGAGTGAGTTGAAGTTCACACTTCCCTCATGCACTTTCCTCGAATAGAAAATAGGAAAAGATCCGAGTATGTACCTTGTGCCTTTATGCACTAACACTGCTCTGAACATGAACCTCTAGGATTCTTTTCTAGTTGTCCGCTCTATCGCTCTATAACTAGGAAATCCGTTTCCGAACTTATAAGAGTCGATGTACCAACTCCAAAAACTAAGTGGGAGGGTTATACTCGTTGTTTGTAACCCACGATCCCCAACACTAATGAAAGAAGCAATTAACGTGAGAGTAAGAGCCGCTCTTTTATTTTTTTCGCTCTTGCACTTTCCCGAATAGAAAATAGGAAAATGTCCAAGTATATACCTTTTGCCTTTATACACTAACATTGCTCTTCCTTGAACATGAAGATCTATGATTCCTTTCTAGAAGTCCGCTCTATCGCTCTATGAATAGGAAATTTGTTTCCGAACTTATAAGAGACGATGTGCCAACTCCAAAAACTAAGTGGGAGGGTTATACTTGTTGTTTCTAACCCACGATCCCCGACACTAATGAAAGAAGCAATTAACGTGAGACTAAGAGTCACTCTTGTGGCCCTCTCTTCAATGAGTGTACTGTATGACGTTTTTGCTTCGATCATTGCTCAATGAGCTACGTCCGAGAGTGAGACGATGAAGACAAGGCCTCCTCTTGGGGGATTTTTTTTCAAAGTTGACCTTTTGGACTAAGCGGTTGGTTGCACACTTAGGCTCAATCCCTAGTAATCCTCCCTTGAGGCTCTGCGAAAGGATATGAGTGATCAAACCAATTTAAAAGGTGGCTAGTTAAAATTGGTGTATTGACATCTTGGCTAAACATTAATAATGTGTCATTTACTTATAAAAGGAGATTTTTTGCGGCCTTCTCTTGAGGGAGCAGATTATCATTTTGTTTGTAACACCTTTCGATTTATCAAATGCTAAAAACTTAAATCCTAAACCAAAGACTCCATGAACAAGCTAGAGTACACTGTTACCGAGCTTATGAAGGCGCTTCACACCGCTGAGGGACTCACTAAGAAAAAGAGGACTAAAGGAGAGGTACATGCTACTGCCTCCACCTCTGGATCTAAGAAGAGACCTCGCAAGGGCGAGAAGAAGAACCAACCTAAGGTTCAAAAGAAGAAGAAGACGCCAAATGCTCCTAAGGTGGACAAGTCTAACGACAAGTGCCACCACTGCAATGAGCCTGGTCACTGGCGTAGGAACTGTCCTTCCTATCTCAAAACCAAGTAAAAAGGTATTGTACTTGTTACCGAAACTTGTTTAGTAGCTAATAATGTATCATCGTTCATTATTGACTCCGCTGCTACTAACCATATTTGCTGCTCCTTGACTGGTTTTAGGAAAAGCAAAAGCTTAGAGGATGGCGACTTCTGCTTCAAGTGGGGTGATGAGAGTATTGTGTCTGCGAAGGTTGTGGGATTCGTGACGCTGTCTTTTGAAGACCACACTTTAAATTTGAATAATGTTTATTATGTTCCTTCCTTTTAGAAAAACGTAATATCTGTTGCTCAACTTTTCGAGCAAGATTATTGTTTAAATTTATAAAGAATGGAATTCGTATTTCTTTTTCAAATTCTTTTGTCACTGATGCATGTATGAAGAATGGTCTTTTTTACATTTATCTAACTCAACATTCTCTTTTAGACACTGAATTAGATATAGATCTAGTTAGGGAGCCAAAAAGGATCAAACTTTATGATCCTTTCGATATAACAAACTCAACATATCACTACCACTTAAGGCTTGGTCATATCAGTCTAGACAGGATTAAGAGAATTGTGAGAGACGGTCCACTCCAAGCCACTACAATAGGTTCACTACCTACTTGTCAATCTTGCATAGAAGGAAAAATGACTAAGCGACCTTTCTCCGATAAGGGTCGAAGAGCCCACTGAGTTGCTGGAACTAGTACATTATGATGTATGTGGTCCGCTCAGTCAACAAGCACGTGGAGGATACGAATACTTTGTTACCTTCACTGATGATTACTCAAGATACGGTTTTGTCTATTTGCTCAAACACAAATCCGACACCCTTAACGTATTTAAGGTCTTTAGGGCTTTAGTGGAAAAGAAAACTGGGAAAGTGATCAAAACCCTTCGATCTGATCGAGGAGGTGAGTATATGTATGGAGAGTTCGATGACTTTCTTAAAGAAGAAGGTATCACTTCTCAGCTTACCGCACTTGGCACACCTCAACAAAACGGAGTGTCAGAGAGAAGAAACCGAACTCTTATGGAGATGGTTAGATCAATGATGAGTTACTCATCACTCCTCTTTCCTTTTGGGGATATGCCCTAGAAACAGCCGCTTACATTCTGAACCAAGTTCCGTCTAAAATGGTTCTTGGTACTCCTTATGAAAGATGGACTGCCATAAAGTAAATCTAGGCCGCATACACATGCTGAGGCAAAAGATTAGCAAGTTGGCTAGTAGGTCAGAATTGTGCTTGTTTGTGGGATATCCAAAGGAAACCAAGGGTTTCATCTTCTATAGTCCCGAGGACGATTAGACTTTCGTTAGTACGAATGCTCGTTTCCTTGAGGAGGACGCCTGACAGGTACATGTCTTATGGAGACTCTCTTGTAGCCGTCTCTGACATGGATGATCCTGTTTCCTATAGCCAAGCGATGGCTTGTTCTGAATCAAACCTTTGGCTTGACGCCATGAAAGTTGAGATGCACTCAATGCATGTCAACAAAGTCTGGAAACTTGTAGACCTTTCTGAAGAGATTAAACCCGTAAGGTGTAAGTGGATATACAAGAAGAAAAGGGTCCGGATGGGAACGTCGAGACGTTCAAAGCACGACTTGTGGCGAAGGGTTATACCCAACAAGAAGGGATTGACTATGAAGAAACCTTCTCGCACGTCGCGATGCTTAAATCCATCTGCATACTTCTATCCATAGCTGCAGCTCTCGACTATGAGATCTGGCAAATGGATGTCAAGATAGCCTTCCTGAATGGACACCTTGACGAGTGCATTTATATGGCTCAACAAGACGGTTTCGTGGAAGAAGGTCAAGAGAACAAGGTTTGTGAGTTGCTTAAGTCCATTTATGGATTAAAGCAAGCATCTAGGTCATGGAATATTAGATTCGATGAAGCTGGAAAGAGCTTCGGCTTTGAGCAGTCAATAGATGAACCGTGTGTTTACAAGTTTATGCACGAAGGTAAAGTGTTTCTGGTACTATATGTCGATGATATATTACTCATAGGTAATGATGTGGGTAAGTTATCTGAGGTTAAGGTCTGGCTGGCAAAGCAATTTGATATGAAGGATCTAGGAGAAGTCGCGTACACTCGGGGGATCCAATTCTTTCGAGATCGGAAAAACCGGACTTTGTCGCTCTCTCAAGCATCTTATATTGATAAGATGGTGTATCGCTTCTCGATGCAAGACTCCAAGAAGGGCCAAACACCCTTTAGGCAGTGAGTCTCACTCTCTATGGACCTATCTCCCAAGAATGCACAAGAGATTGAAGACATGAGGAAAATTCCTTACGCCTCAACCGTATGAAGCCTCATGTATGCTATGTTGGAATCGATCTAGGGTTTAAGAAAAAGTTTAACGCTTCGTTAAGCGGCGGAATTTTAAAAATTTTCTTTTTAAGTAAAACTAGTTTTTACTAACCTAGACAAGAGCATGTACATGTAAATAAAAACTAATATGAGCTATTAAAGTTACTAACCTTTCTTGAAGCTTGAACCTTGTAGAAGCTTTTGGAAAGTTGCAACGCTCGTCTCCCCTCGCAGCACGTCTCTCTTCCTTTCCTCGGCACCTCGAGCAACCACGAAAGTTTCTATCACTAAATCACTCGAAAAGAAGGAATCAGTGAGTGGGCACTTTTAAACACTACGACTTGAGAACGAGTCTCGAAGTCGCAGAGCTAAACACTAGGTCGAGTGAGGACCTAGGTGCCAAGACAAGAAATAATCGAAAATAAACTAGAGAGAGAGAGAGAGGATTTTCGGCCAAGTTCTAGAGAGAGAGTCTCTCAAATCTCTTAAACTTGGATGAATCAATTGTGAGGAAATGAGGCTCCTATTTATAGGAGAGGTCTCACCTTCAATAAGGTAGTTTCCTCTTCTATAGAATATCACATATTCATGAGCAATTTCCTCTTTTTTCCCTTTGAGATACTCGGCCAAGCTAGGGCTTCTAGAAGCCTTGATTTGTTTCCTATTTTGTTCAAGGCTTGCCTTGTCTCTCAATGTGGCCGATTCCCTTGTGCATCCTTATGCAAATTTGTTTCCTCTTTTTCTTTTGGCAAGTATCTAAATACATTTATGCACAAAATAAACTCTCCTATTTCTCTATTAGGGTAGGCGCCCAAGTCTCTCTAGAAGGAGCTTCTAGAAGCTCCTTCATTTGTTCATGACAACATGAGAAAGGCCCATTAAGAATTTTCAATAAAATTCTCATGAAACGAAATTAATTCACAAGGCCCAATGATCAAGTCATGGCCGAGTGAAACATGTCACAAAATGACCTTGTCAAAAAATTTATTGACATTCATTTCATCCTTTGTCTCAAAAGACAAAAATACCCTTTTGACTATTTTCGTTCTTGTTTTGGCTTATCTTCCAGTTTAACTATTCCTATCGATGTGATTCGTGACAGTGACCTCATGGACCCAAATGAACAAAGCTTTAGCTAAACACTTGGACTCAAAAGTTCACAAACCTTTTCCAAGTTTAGCTTAATGCCAACTGACTCCACTAAAGAGCTGACACTGAAAATCTCTCGGTTCAAATGAATTTATTTTCTACTCAAGAATTCGACCTAATTATGATGAGCGGATCCACTGAATATTATCTATGTTTACCCTTCATGAATGTCATCAGCTAGTCGGGATTTACTAAATTACCATTTTACCCTTCTAGCTGTTATTTCCTCAACTCCTTTGTCGCTTGTGAATAAGTTAGAAACAATGTATTGACGAGGAGCTAACAAGTCACATTGTTTCATCCAAAAAAAGTCAAGACTCAATTTGGACACTGGCCAGTTCATTTATTCACACTCCAAGGAACAAAGCATGAGGTGACATACATTGCATTTCAGCAATCTTGTACATGAATTCCATATCTATGAGAACTTCACAAAGTTACTCATGACAGACTCACAACTTAGCACTTCACCAATAGGCCTTGTTCGGAATCACATAGTGAGTCCGAACTTTGACTTTCTCAAATGAGAATACTAAGGTGTGAAATGGCATGTCTCATTTCAGGATTAAGGTAAGCATGATGCAATTCATACATAGTGACTTCGAGACATAAGAGGTTAAATGGTTTGTTCTTATCTTGTCTCTAGAAGTGCACTGGTCAATTCAGTACCTTCGGAAGATACCTAGAAGAACTATAGAGTTCCTAACTCTCAATGCCTCATAACCAGACATCATAGATTCTTCTAACAATCATACTGAGGTCAATAGTCCTTTGACCCTAAGATTGCGAATATATCGTTTTAAGCAAACTACGAAGAGTTTGTTCATGCAAATCTACATTTGTCTCTTCGTAAGTTGTTAAGTTTGTTTATGGACTAAAAGACTATGGTTTTATCATAAAGCTTCAGACAAGGAAGATTGAATGAACGTTTCAACTTTATTAATGAATGAATAGGCAATTACAAGCAAGAGTCTTCATGAGACTTTATTACATCAAATGTACATAAATAGACACTACTACTCTTCTTGTGGGCACCATTGACAACAAACTCCCACTTGACTCAAAGAAGATGTGAGTAGTCCTACATGCCTAATCCCTCTCGAAGTTGGTCGAAGACCATGTTCGCTAGGGCCTTGGTGAATGGATCTTCCAGAGATCTACTTCACCTCCACGTCTCCGCGTTGCGCGATCTCTCGAATCAAATGGTATTTCCTCTCAATATGTTTAGAGCGCTTATGGCTTCTAGGTTCCTTTGAGTTAGCGACAGCCCCACTATTATCATTATAAAGGGTCATGGGCTCGTCGACGTTTGGAACAACTTCCAAATACTTAAGGAATTTTCTAAGCCATACAACCTCTTTGGATGCTTCACAAGCAGCCACATATTCTGCTTCCATTGTGGAGTCAGCAATGCAAGATTGCTTAATACTTCTCCACACAACAGCTCCACCATTAAGGATGAACACAGATCCCGAAGTGGATTTCTTGGAATCCTTATCCGCTTGAAAATCGGAGTCGGTATATCCTGTCATAGTCAGGTTAGTACCTGCGTATGTAAGCATCAAGTTCCTAGTTCTTCAAAGATACTTAAGAACATGCTTAACAGCAATCCAGTGCTCGGGTCCAGGGTTGGATTGGAAACGGCTAACTACGCCAACGGCGAAACAGATGTCAGGTCTAGTGCAAAGCATGGCATACATGAGACTTCCCACGACAGAGGCGTAAGGAATCTTTCTCATGTCTTCAATCTCTTGTGCAGTCTTGGGAGACTGGTCCTTAGAGAGTGAAACTCCATGCCTAAAGGGTGTTTGACCCCTCTTGCAGTCTTGCATCGAGAAGCGATCCATCACCTTATCAATATAAGATGCTTGAGAGAGCGACAAGGTCCGGTTTTTCCTATCTCGAAAGATTTGGATTCCCAGAATGTACGCGGCTTCTCCTAGATCCTTCATATCGAATTGCCTTGCTAGCCAGACCTTAACCTCAGATAACTTACCCACGTCATTACCAATGAGTAGTATATCATCGACATATAGTACCAGAAACACAACTTTGCCTTCGTGTATTAACTTGTAAACACAAGGCTCATCTATTGACTGTTCAAAGCCGAAGCTCTTTACAGTTTCATCGAATCTAATATTCCATGACCTAGATGCTTGCTTTAGTCCATAAATGGATTTAAGCAACTCACAAACCTTGGTCTCTTGACCTTTATCCACGAAACCGTCTGGTTGAGCCATGTAAATGCGCTCGTCAAGATTGCCATTCAGAAAGGCTGTCTTGACATCCATTTGCCAGATCTCATAGTCGAGAGCTGCAGCTATGGATAGGAGTATGCGGATGGATTTAAGCATCGCGACTGGCGAGAAGGTTTCTTCATAGTCAATCCCTTCTTGTTGGGTATAACCCTTCGCCACAAGTCGTGCTTTGAACGTCTCGACGTTCCCATCAGGACCCCTTTTCTTCTTGTATATCCACTTACACCCTACGGGTTTAATCCCTTCAGGAAGGTCTACAAGTTTCCAGACTTTGTTGACATACATCGAGTGCATTTCAACTTTCATGGCGTCAAGCCAAAGGTTTGATTCAGAACAAGCGCCATTGCTTGGCTATAGGAAACAGGGTCATCCATGTCAGAGACGGCTACAACAGAGTCTCCATAAGACATGTACCTGTCAGGCTTTTGAACAGCCCTCCCACTACGTCGAAGTACTACTTGACGAGATTCTGTTGAGTTAGGTTGTGTTTCAGTTGGGGTAAGAACAGTTCTTACAGATGAGGTAGAAGCTTCCTCACCCAACTTTTCTTCAAGCATAATTTTGCTTCTAGGTTTCGCATCCTTCATAAAGTCCTCCTCAAGGAAACGAGCATTCGTGCTAACGAAAGTCTTATCGTCCTCGGGACTATAGAAAGTAAAACCTTTGGTTTCCTTCGGATATCCTACAAACAGGCATAATTCTGACCTACTAGCCAACTTGCTAGTCTTTTGCCTTAGCACGTGTGCAGGGCAACCCCAAATTCGGATACGGCCAAGATTCACTTTACGGCCAGTCCATCTCTCATAAGGAGTACCAGGAACCGTTTTAGACGGAACTTGGTTCAGAATGTAGGCGGCTGTTTCGAGGGCATATCCCTAAAAGGAAAGCGGGAGTGATGAGTAACTCATGATCGATCTAACCATCTCCATAAGAGTTCGGTTTCTTCTCTCTGACACTCCGTTTTGTTGAGGTGTGCCAGGTGTGGTAAGCTGAGAAGCGATACCTTCTTCTTTAAGAAAGTCATCGAACTCTCCAGACATATACTCACCACCTCGATCAGATCGAAGGGTTTTGATCACTTTGCCAGTTTGCTTTTCCACTAAAGCCCTAAAGACCTTAAATACGTTAAAGGTCTCGGATTTGTGTTTAAGCAAATAGACAAACCCATATCTTGAGTAATCATCAGTGAAGGTAACGAAGTATTCGTATCCTCCACGTGCCTGTTGGTTGAGCGGACCACATACATCAGAATGTATTAGTTCCAGCAACTCAGTGGCTCTTCGACCCTTATCGGAGAAAGGTCGCTTAGTCATTTTTCCTTCTATGCAGGATTCACAAGTAGGTAGTGAGCCTACTGCAGAGGCTTGGAGTGGACCATCCCTCACAAGTCTCTTAATCCTATCTAGACTGATATGACCAAGTCTTAAGTGCCAGAGGTATGTTGATTTTGTTAGATCGGAGGATTCAGAAAGTTTGATCCTCTTTGGCTCCCTAATTAGATCGTTATCTATTTCGGTGTCTAAAAGAGAAGGTTGAGTGGGATAGATGTAGAAAAGAGCATTCTTCATACATGCATCAGTGACCAAAGAATTATCAGGAAACGAAATACGAATTCCATTCTTAATGAACTTTAAACAATAATCTTGCTCAAGAAGACGAGCAACAGATATTAAGTTCTTCCCAAAGGTAGGAACAAAATAAACATTATTCAAGTTTAAAGTGCGGTCTTCAAAAGACAGCGTCACGGATCCCACAGCTTTCGCAGACACGAGGCTCCCATCACCCCATTTGAAACAGAACTCGCCTTCCTCTAAGCTTTTGGTTTTCTTGAAACCATTCAAGGAACAACAAATATGGTTAGTAGCAGCGGAGTCAAGAATCCACGTTGATACATTATCAGCTACTAAGCATGCTTCGGTAACTAGTACAATACTACGTTCCTTTGCTTTGAGATAGGCAGGACAGTTCTTTTTACCGGCTTTGTAAGGTCTGTTCTTAGTTCCAGAGGCGGAGGCTTTTTGCTCAGTAGCATGTGCCTCTCCTTGATTCCTCTTTCTCTTAGTGAGACCTACAGCAGTGTGAAGTTCCTCCATAAGCTTGGTAACAGTGTACTCTAGCTTGTTAATGGAATAGTTCATCATGGAGGTATCAAGAGATGCGGGGAGAGTTTCTAAGATCACATCTATGACATTCTTCCCATCAATCTCAGATCCTAGAATTTCCATTTTACTCAGATGACTAATGATCAATATCATAAAGTCTCCAACAGGAGTCCTAGCCTTCATGCGACAGTTCATAAACTGTCGGTCTGCTTGTTGCCTTGTTTGACGCCTTTGCCCTCCAAACATCTCAAGGAGATTGTAGAGCATGTCAGCGGCAGTCTCGATGTCACGATGTTGCTCTTTCAGCATATTGTTCATAGATGCCAAGATATAGCACCTCACAATCTCATCGGATCGAAGCCAGGCCGCTAAGGCGTCATTGTCCTCTTGAGTTGAATCATCATTCGTCAGAGGAGGACACGGGGTGGTGAGTACCCATTTGTGCTTGTTAACGGTAGGTATTATGTCGAGGTTACGTTTCGAATCAACGTAGTTTTCGTTTTCGAGTTTATTCGAGGAAAGAAAGATTGAGAGATGTTTGAGAGACATATTGCCTATTTAAGTTGAAACAAGTTTATGATTAGTCTTTGGTTTAGGATTTAAGTTTCATTAAGACTTTTGTAAAATCCAAAGGTGTTATAAACCAAACGATAATTTACTCCCTCAAGAGAAGGCCGCAAAAAATCTCCATTTATAAGTAAATGACACATCATTAATGCTAAGCCAAGATGTCAGTACATCTTTTTGACTAGCCACCTTGTAAATTGGTTTGATCACTCACATCCTTTCGCAGAGCCTTAAGGAAGGATACTAGGGATTGAGCCTAAGTGTGCAACCAACCACTTAGTCCAAAAGATCAGCTTTGAAAAACAATCCCCCAAGGGGAGGCCTTGCCATCATTGCATCACTCTCGGACGTAGCTCATTGAGCAATGATCGAAGCAATAACGCCTTGGAGTACTCACATTTAAGTGAGGGTCGCAAGAGCGGCTCTTAGTCCCACGTTATTGCATCTTTCATTAGTGTTGGGGATCGTGGGTTACAAACAACGAATATAACCCTCCCACTTAGTTTTTGGAGTTGGTTCATCGACTCTTATAAGTTCGGAAACAAATTTCCTAGTTAGAGAGCGACAGAGCGGACAACTAGAAGAACTATATAGTTCCTAACTCTCAATGCCTCATAACCAGACATCATAGATTCTTCTAACAATCATACTGAGGTCAATAGTCCTTTGACCCTAAGATTGTGAATATATCATTTTAAGCAAACTACGAAGAGTTTGTTCATGCAAATCTACATTTGTCTCTTCGTAAGTTGTTAAGTTTGTTTATGGACTAAAAGACTATGGTTTTATCATAAAGCTTCAGACAAGGAAGATTGAATGAACGTTTCAACTTTATTAATGAATGAATAGGCAATTACAAGCAAGAGTCTTCATGAGACTTTATTACATCAAATGTACATAAATAGACACTACTACTCTTCTTGTGGGCACCACTGAATTGCTATTAAGCATGTTTTTAAGTATCTTAGAAGAACTAGGAACTTGATGCTTACATATTCGGGTACTGACCTGACTATGACTTGTCACGCCCCGGGAAAAAGGGGTGTGATTAGAATATAATCTGAACAGTAATAAAATTTACAAAACTAACCCACGGTGCATACTCAGTTACTTACTTTACAAGTCCAAAGATAAAAGAAAAGAAGCAAAAATAAGACAAACCTTCGACACTTGATAGTCTATCCAACGAAAGACTTTCAAACTCTCGACCACCCTTAACCCCGAGGTCGTCCTAACACTTCTTCTCACTTTCCTGGTTATACAGATAATTTAAGAAAAACAAAGAAACGTAGGGGTGAGCTTGAGGCCAAGTAGGTGTTATAACATTTGGCTCGATTTATAAAAAAAATAGATTTTCAAAAATAATAATTCTCATATATCATAGTCCTACTCTTGTCCTGTATAGATCTCCATACACGTACAAATATATCCATCGTCACATGTTGATCTCCAACCACGTACGACTCTAGCTTGTAGAAAAGTAAACGTGCATTGAATGATGAGATATGCGAATGCAAAATGCAATTTTTATGCTTGTGGCCTGCCACCGCCTACCCACATAACCCGTGGCAGTCCTCTGATCAGAATGGTGCACTCTCCACACCCTTTTAGATATACGCATGCATTCTCCGCTTCGTATATATAAGTATTCGGCTATCCCATGCCAATAAAGAAAAATATTATATTTATATTTTTCAAATAAGAGATATGTGTATAATACTGAAAATAGTATTCAATTTTGTAATCAGAGAGGTTTTTGAGAGAAAAGGTTGTGTATTTCTCATTCACGTAATGGGTATTTATACAAGTTAGACAAGAAACATAAAGGAAAGAAATGAATTACAATAAATACATAATATTCTATTCTAATAACTACCCAATATTATGTTCACATTCTATAATAACTACCCAATATTATGTTCACATTCTAACACTCCCCCTCAAGCTAGAGCATATATGTTAATCATGCCCAGCTTGTTACAAAAATATTCGACCCGAACCCCATTAAGTGCTTTCGTGAAAATGTCCCCTATTTGATCGCCTGTCTTTACATATGAGGTGGAAATCAAGCCTTGTTGAATCTTCTCGCGAACAAAGTGACAGTTGATCTCAATATGTTTTGTTCTCTCGTGGAAATCTGGGTTGGATGCGATATGGATGGCAGCTTGGTTGTCGCACCATAATGTTGCTGGCAAAGTGACGTTGAAGCTTAATTCAGTCAATAGCTGTTGTATCCACATTATCTCGCATGTTCCTTGGGCCATCGCTCTGTATTCCGACTCCGCACTTGATCTTGATACGACATGTTGCTTCTTGCTCTTCCATGAGACCAAGTTTCCTCCAAAAAATATGCAATATCCAGTAGTTGATCTTCTGTCTATCTTAGACCCTCCATAGTCTGCATCTGTGAAGCATTCAATCCGATTGTGACCATGATTTGAGTATAGGATTCCACGTCCTAGTGCTCCTTTCAAGTAACACAAGATCTGTTCCAATGCTGCCCAATGATCAACTGTCGGAGATGCCAAGAATTGACTTACTATGCTGACGGAGTATGCAATGTCTGGACGAGTAACGGTGAGGTAGTTTAACTTGCCGACCAATCTTCTATATCTTTCAGGATCATCCATTGGTTCACCCTCCTTAGTAAGCTGCATGTTGGGAGTCATTGGGGCAGTGCATGTTCTGGCACCTAATTTTCCTGTTTCGGAAAGCAAATCAAGTACATACTTCCTTTGCGATAAGTATATACCTTTTTTACTTCTCGATACTTCAACACCCAAGAAGTATTTTAGCGTGCCCAAGTCTTTTGTTTGGAACTGAGTGTGGAGGAATGCTTTGAGAGACGAAATGCTGGTAGTATCACTCCCTGTAATTACTATGTCGTCCACATAAACAACTAGGAGAATGACACCATCTCTTGTGCTCCTGAAAAATATAGAGTGATCAGATTTGCTCTTTCGAAGCCCAAACTCTTCAAGGGCATGGCTAAACCTTCCGAACCAAGCACGAGGACTTTGTTTCAGCCCATACAATGCTTTTCGAAGACGACAGACATGGCCACACTCCCCCTGAGCAACAAAACCAGGAGGTTGCTCCATATACACTTCTTCATGTAGGTCGCCGTGTAGAAATGCATTTTTTTATGTCAAGTTGGTGAAGATGCCAGTCATGAGTTGCTGCCAAGGAGATGAAGTGTCGGATGGATGTCAACTTGGCAACAGGAGAGAAAGTATCGGAATAGTCAACGCCGTATGTCTGGGCAAAGCCTTTAGCGACTAAGCGGGCCTTCAATCGAGCAATCGTGCCATCTGGATTCATTTTGACCGTAAAGACCCATTTACATCCAATTGCCCGTTTCCCTGAAGGAAGAGTAACCAAATCCCAAGTACAATTGTCATCTAAGGCATTCATTTCCTCTGTCATTGCTTTCTGCCAACCTGGATGATCTAATGCCTCACGAACAGTTTTAGGAATGGTGATAGAGTCGAGGGATGAAACAAAGGCATATGAGGAGGATGACAAAAGATTATATGAGATAGATGAAGAGATGGGGTAAGTAGACTGTCGTTTACCTTTGCGTAATGCAATGGGAAGATCTTCGATTGGAGGTGGATCTGATGACGAAGGACCCGGTGTAGGACATGTCTCTGGAGGATCAATGAGCGTGTGTGGTACCGGACGGATACGACGAGTGTAGATCTTGATCGGAGGAGGAGGAGGTGCAACGCTAGGAGCAGGTTCAATGGTGTTTGTGGAGTCAGGTGCTATGGTGTCTGTGGAGTCAGGTGCTATGGCATCTGTGGAGTCAGGTGCTATGGTGTCTGTAGAGTCGGGTGCTAAAGGAGGTGGTACCTGTGAGGGAGATGGAACTTCTGGTGAAGTAATGGAATAGACTAAAAGATCATCGTCCTCGGGAGGTGGCAAGGTTGATTTCTCAGATGTGAAGTATGGTAAGTGTTCCAGAAAGGTGACATCGATAGACACAAGATACCTTTGAAGACTAGGACAGTAACACCGATACCCTTTTTGAAGACGAGAGTATCCCAAAAACACACATTTTAAGGATTTTGGATCTAACTTTGTAAGACCTGGATGAACATCCCGAGAAAAACATGTACTACCGAAGATTTTTGGATTAACGGGAAACAAAGGCTTTTGAGGGAATAATGTTTTGTAAGGAATCGCACCTTGAAGAACAGATGATGGCATACGGTTGATAAGAAAACACGCAGTAGAGATGGCATCAGCCCAGAAACACTTTGGAACACCTGTTTGAAATAGCAAAGCTCGTGCAGTTTCAAGAAGGTGTCGATTTTTGCGTTCAGCAACTCCATTTTGGGACGGAGTATCAACACATGATGTTTCATGAAGCATGCCATGTTGGGTCATGTAATTTTGAAATTGACTAGACATGTACTCTTTGGCATTATCACTACGGAAGGTGCGAATAGAGATATTGAATTGAGTACGGATCTCAGCACAAAAAGAGCAAAATAATGAGAATAATTCAGAACGCGTTTTCATTAAAAATAACCAAGTTACACGAGAAAAATCATCCACGAAAGTGACAAAGTATCGAAAACCTGGTTTGGACGTAACAGGACATGGACCCCAAACATCTTAATGAACTAATTCAAATGGAGCGCTAGATCGCTTATTGATCCTAGGGCTAGAACTAAGGCGATGATGTTTAGCAAACTGACACGACTCACAATCTAAAGTCGAAACTGAGCGAAATTGAGGACAAAGAAGCTTTAGAAGAGGAAGGGAATGGTGACCTAAACGACAATGTTCTTCAAGGGCAGACGTGGTGCTGGAACAAGCAATGGATCTGGGTGTGTCGAGAATGTAGAGGCCTCCAGATTCATGTCCTTTACCAATAGTCCGTTTCGTCATGAGATCCTGAAAAACACACGAGTTTGGGAAAAATGAGATTGAGCAATTTAACGTTTTTGTGAGTTGGCTAACAGACAAGAGATTAAATGATAGGTTGGGTAAGTGTAAGACTTGCGATAGCGTCAAAGAAGAGGTAGGTGTGATAGTGCCAGAACCAATAACATTGGAAGGAGATCCATCGGCTAAGGTAACCGTGGAGGCGGAAGCATGAGGTGTAAGAGTGGAGAAAAGTTTTGAATTACCTGTCATATGATCTGTGGCACCAGAATCAATGACCCAATTGGAGGATGAGGAAAGAAGACACGCACTCGGATTACCTGATTCGACAATGGCAGCGACAGAGGGTTTTGAAGTCCTTAGTGATTCTTGATACTTGAAAAATTTGGCATACTCATCAGCAGGGACACGAACCAAATTGTTATCGGAGGATGCAGCATGAGCAGATGGGTTCTTTTGATTCTTGTATAGAAGCTTTCGGCACTCTTGGATCGTATGACCTGGTTTCTTGCAGTAGTTACAAGTGACTGCGGCAGTGTCTGTTGGACGAGACTCTGAATTCCTTGGGGCTCCAGGTTTGTAATAAGCGGGGCGGCTTGAGCTATGCGTGTTTCGGGATAGTAAAGCTCCATTGACAGGATTAGACGGGGCTCCCTCCGTGCGAAGAACGCGGCTGAACACCTCTTGGAGAGAGAAAATGTCGGAACCAGAGATTATCTGAGATCTTGCAGTGTCAAAGGTTGAAGGCAGTCCCACAAGAAAACTCATAATGGCCATTTGCTCACGCTGTTGCTGCTGAACTTTCACGTCGGCACTGAAGGGCAGCAACATGTTGAGCTCTTCATAGATCTTCTTGAACTCCATAAAATAGGTGGTGAGAGATTGATCATGTTTTTCAGCCCTGTAGAAGGCTTTGCATACATCGAACATGCGAGAGAGATTCCCTTTTCCAGAATAAAGGAAATCCAAATAGTCCATTAATTCTTTGACGAACTCGCAGTGATTAACAAGACCAATTACCTCACTACCAATGGAGTTACGGATTTGTAGGAAAAGGCGAGCATCTTCCCGAAGCCATGCTTGCTTTGACTCGTCACTTGGAGCTGTATCGGTTAGATGATCATCTTTGTCGATACTTCGAAGGAATAACCGGATGGTTTTGCTCGAATCGAGGTAATTAGAACCACTCAACTTGTGGTCGGTGATCTTCGAGAGGATGGGCATGATCTCCGGTACACCAACAGCCTTTTTCTCAGCCATGTCGTTTTGGAAAGAGTGAGCAGCTAGACGAGATAAACCTGATAATTTTTTTTTTTTTTTATTATTTTTTTTTTTTGCGGCAGCGGCGGCGGCGGCGCGTGGAGGCGCGTGGGTCGGCGGAATGAACAGGTTTTGGCACAGAATTGATCGGAATTGAGTTTCTGAATGGTCTGGGTAAGTGGTGAGTGTAGGGGATCGATGGATTTAGATGATAATGATGAAAAGATTTCGGAGGCTTAGAAGATTTTCTGGAAAAAAAAAAAATTGAAACCCTAATCTGGTGAATCTGGTGGTTTAGGGCAAATTAATCTCGAACCCAGGTAATGGGATGTTTGATTTCGAATTTTTGGGAATTTTCGGATGGCTCTGATACCATGTAATCAGAGAGGTTTTTGAGAGAAAAGGTTGTGTATTTCTCATTCACGTAATGGGTATTTATACAAGTTAGACAAGAAACATAAAGGAAAGAAATGAATTACAATAAATACATAATATTCTATTCTAATAACTACCCAATATTATGTCCACATTCTATAATAACTACCCAATATTATGTTCACATTCTAACAAATTTCACAATCGGATCTCCCGATTTGAAATTACGCCACATTTTAAAAACAGGTCTCGAGTCTTGTGGCATTTTCACAAACACTTTCATTTCGAAAATAATATATACTTGTGGCCAAACCATAAAATCATGAGAGAAAGGTTATAATAACCTACCTCGAGAGTAAGCGTCTATGTCGCTCTTCCACGAGACGTTCGCTCGTCCTGTGAACCTGAACGTTCACTAAAACCGAGAATCAAGACGTTCACTTACTCCGTGAACCCTCTAAACGACTTTCAGTCTTGAGTCCTATCACGGTAAATCAAACCGATCCTGAATCAGAATCCTATGAGTAGTCCACAATACTCAAACTCAAACGTACGATTTAATAATCGTAGAATCCAAAGACATATCCAATTATAAGGAAACCAAGTCCTTGGAACAAAACTAAAAACGATACGAGAACGTGTAAGCTCGAACGAAAACTACGATCAATCTCGAAACCCGAGAATAATCCTAATAAGCAAGCCTCGTTCTTCTCTTTTCTGAATTCCAAAAGAAATATCAAATCTTATTATTACTAAGCTCGATTGACCGAGAAATCCAACATTAAATCAAAATCGAGTCTGAACTCTTAAAATCCTTAAACGGGCTTAATAATAATAACGAATAATCTACTGTTTTTTTCTCTTTCCAACTTACATCGAAACCGACTTTAAAACAAATAAGACATACTAACATACTAACTCAAACCGATTCGTACAAAATAACTTTAACTTTCATAATTACAAAACAATAATACAATAACTCGCTAATTCTTAAATGGACGCTTCGCGAGTCTCCGAGCCAAAACCGAAACGCCGTTATTCACCCGGTCTCGGCCTCGCCTCATCGAGGCTCGTGCGACAGCTCCGTCATTTCTCGGGCCGCATCCTCGTCGTCCCGAACAGTCGCTATGGGCTCTGCGTAACCCGTCCTAAGACGATCCTAGACCCTCGATAACAAAGCTCAAACGAAGACCAAACAAGTTAACATGTCACAAAAATTTCCGAAACCTCATGAACCCAAAATTTCCGACCCCGAAATCCACAATAACCATTCTCAAATCATCAATTACTCATAAACAGATTTTCAAAAACCAAAACCACAAGGCCAAAGCTAACATACACGGCCAAGACAAATTACTCACGGCCAAAACCAAAATATCAAAGTAAACTTGTAAAAAAAAATCCGCAATCGAATCCATTCCTCGACATAACAAGCATAAAGACACTCAAACATATCCCAAAATCATCAAACCACGTTCAAAAATCATATCCCCAAATTCTCAATCAAACCCCAGAAATCACCCATATTGATTTCATAATTGGAACCAAAATTCAAGCCTCAAAATTCGAAATCCAAGGTTGAGGGGTGAAGAAAACCGAGATTATTACCTTGAATTTACTCCGGCGAAGCTCATATCCCAGCCGGCCCTCGCGCGCGACCTCGGCGAGCCACCGCGGGTTCTCCTCGACGTTGTGGTTGTTCCTCGGACCCTCGCATCCGTCTTTCTCTCTCCCTCCCTCGTGCTCAGACTCTCTCTCTCGTTCGCTCTCTATTTTTCTTTCCCGATTTTCCTCTTGTTCTTTCTCACGTGATACTGCTATTTTTTTTTCCGTGTGTTCTGTGGTCTTGGTCGAATGGGTTTTGGAGAGCATATTTAATTGAATGAATATACATCAAGAGGAAGGGATAAGTATGACCAAAATAAAGAGGTAGCCACTACTAAAACGTGTCACATGTATCATTTGTGATAATCTGCCATTTTGGAACTTGTCTTATACAACTCACACGTGTCCATTTATAGATGATCAGCACTTTTATTATTCTCATCCTTACCACTTGAAAAAGAAAGTGGCCGAGACTCAACCAAGAAGAAATAAGAAAGTTCTTAGGATTTGCTCTTTAATCCTTCAACATTAAAACCTAATATTTCAACCTGAACTAATGGAAATAAACTTTAGAAAATTAATTACATAATTTTCTATCCATAGAATCTTAACGAGATTTTATTTCCATTAACCACATTCGTGTCCATTCAAAATTCTAACTTCCAACATTTGTTTTTTTTTTTTTTAAATTTCTAGCGTTACATGACTGGATATACTGACTCTGATTTTTAAGCGGATAAGGATTCCGGGAAATCCACTTCGGGATCTGTGCTCATCCTTAAGTACTTGGAAGTCGTTCCAAACGTCGATGAGCCCATAACCCTTCATTGTGATAATAGTGGGGCTATCGCTAACTCAAAGGAATCTCGAAGTCATAAGCGCTCTAAACATATTGAGAGGAAATACCATTTGATTCGAGAGATCATGCAACGCGGAAACGTGGAGGTGAAGAAGATCTCAACGGTGGACAACCTAGCAGATCCATTCGCCAAGGCCCTAGCGAACAAGGCCTTCGATAAGCATCGGGAGGGATTAGGAATGAAGGGCTACTCACATCTTCTTTGAGTCAAGTGGGATTTTGTTGTCAATGGTGCCCACAAGAAGAGTTGTAGTCTCTATTTATGTACATTTGATGTAATATATTCTTACGAAGACTCTTGCTTGTAACTGCTTATTTATTAATAAAAGTTGAAACGTTCATTCATTCTCCCTTGTCTGATGCGTTATGATAAAACCTTAGTCTTTAGTCCTTAAACAAACCTAACAACACATGAAGAGACAAATGTAGATTTGCATGAACAAACTCTTCATGGTTTGCTTAAAATAATATATTCGCAATTTGAGGATCAAAAGACTATTGATCTCAGTACGATTGTTAGGAGAATCTATGATGTCTGGTTATGGGACATTGAGAGTTGGAGACTCTATAGTTCTTCTAGGTATCTTCCGAAGGTACTGAATTGAGAGTTGGAGACAAGATGAGAACAAACCATTTAACCTCTTTTGTCTCGAAGTCACTACGTATGAATTGCATCATGCTTACCTCAATCCTGAAATGAGACATGTCATATCATAGCTTACGTATTCTCATTTGAGAAAGAGAGTTCGGATTCACTATGTGATTCTGAACAGAACCTATCGGTGAAGTACTAAGTTATGAAGATGTCATGAGTAACTTTGCGAAGATCTCATAGATATGGAATTCATGTACAAGATTGCTGAAATGCAATGTAATATCACCTCATGCTTTGTTCCTTGGAATATAAATAAATGAACTGGCCAGTGTCCAAATTGAGTCATGACTCTTTTGGATGAATCAATGTGACTTGTTAGCTCCTCGTCAATACATTGTTTCTAACTTATTCACAAGCGACAAAGGAGTTGAGGAAATAACAGCCAGAAGGGTAAAATGGTAATTTTGTAAATCCCGACTAGCTGATGATATTTATGAAGGGTAAACATAGATAATATTCAGTAGATCCACTCATCAAAATTAAGTTGAATTCTTGACTAGAAAATAAATTAATTTGAACCGAGAGATTCTCAGTGTCAACTCTTTAGTGGAGTTAGTTGACATTAAGCTAAACTTGGAAAAGGTTTGTGAACTTTTTAGTCCAAGTATGTTAGCTTAAGCTTTGTTCATTTGGATCCATGAGGTCAATGTCACAAATCATATCGAGTATGATTAATTTAACTAGAAGCTAAGTCAAAACAAGAACGAGACAAGTTTTACAAAAATTGTCTAAAGGGTATTCTTGTCTTTTTTGACATAGGATGAAATGAATGTCAATAAATTTTTTTTGAAATTTTCATATGATGACATATAAACACTCGGCCAAGTTAAATAATTTGGGCCTTGTGGATTAATTTCATTTCATGGAATTTTACTTGAAAATTCTTAATGGGCCTTTTTCTTAAGTTGTCATCAATAAATGAAGAAACATCTTTAAGCCTAATGTTGACGAGCGCAGTTATATGGACACTGGCGTTATATTGACGAGGAGCTAACAAGTCACATTGTTTCATCCAAAAGAGTCAGGACTCAATTTTGGACACTGGCCAGTTCATTTATTCACACTCCAAGGAACAAAGCATGAGGTGATATACATTGCATTTCAGCAATCTTGTACATGAATTCCATATCTATGAGAACTTCACAAAGTTACTCATAACATCTTCATAACTTAGTACTTCACCAATAGGTCCTGTTCGGAATCACATAGTGAGTCCGAACTCTGACTTTCTCAAATGAGAATACGTAAGATGTGAAATGGCATGTCTCATTTCAGGATTAAGGTAAGCACGATGCAATTCATACGTAGTGACTTCGAGACATAAGAGGTTAAATTGTTTGTTCTTATTTTGTCTCTAGAAGTGCACTGGTCAATTCAGTACCTTAGGAAGATACCTAGAAGAACTATAGAGTCTCCAACTCTCAATGCCCCATAACCAGACATCATTGGTTCTCCTAACAATCCTACTGAGGTCAATAGTCCTTTGACCCTTAGATTGCGAATATATCGTTTTAAGCAAACTACGAAGAGTTTGTTCATGCAAATCTACATTTGTCTCTTCGTAAGTTGTTAACCTCAGATAATTTACCCACATCGTTAACTATGAGTAATATATCATCGACATATAGTACTAGAAACACAACTTTGCCTTCATGTTCTAACTTGTAAACACAAGGCTCATCTATTACCTGTTCAAAGCCGAAGCTTTTCACAGTTTCATCGAATCTAATATTCCATGACCTAGAGGGTTGCTTTAGTCCATAAATGGACTTAAGTAACTCACAAACCTTGGTCTCTTGACCTTTTTCCACGAAACCGTCTGGTTGAGCCATGTAAATGCGCTCGTTAAGATTGGCATTCAAGAAGGCTGTTTTGACATCCATTTGCTAGATCTCATAGTCGAGAGCTGTAGCTATGGATACATAGGAGTATGCGGATGGATTTAAGCATCGCGACTGGCGAGAAGGTTTCTTCATAGTCAATCCCTTCTTGTTGGGTATAACCCTTCGCCACAAGTCGTGCTTTGAGCGTCTCGACGTTCCCATCCGGACCCCTTTTCTTCTTGTATATCCACTTACACCCTACGGGTTTAATCCCTTCAGGAAGGTCTACAAGTTTCCAGACTTTGTTGACAAACTATGAGTAATATTTCAACTTTCATGGCGTCTTGCCAAAGGTTTGATTCAGAACAAGCCATTGCTTTGCTATAGGAAACAGGTTCATCCATGTCGGAGACGGCTACGAGAGAGTCTCCATAGGACATGTACCTGTCAGGCTTTTGAGTAGCCCTCCCACTACGTCGAAGTACTACTTGACGAGATTCTGATGAGTTAGGTTGTGTTACAGTTGGGGTAAGAACAGTTCTCACAGATGAGGTAGAAGCTTCCTCACCCAACTTTTCTTCAAGCACAATTTTGCTTCTATGTTTCGCATCCTTCATAAAGTCCTGCTCGAGGAAACGAGCATTCGTGCTAACGAAAGTCTTATCGTCCTCGAGATTATAGAAAGTAAAACCTTTGGTTTCCTTTGGATATCCAACGAACAGACACAATTCGGACCTACTAGCCAACTTGCTAGTCTTTTTCCTCAGCACGTGTGCAGGGCAAGCCCAAATTTTGATGGGGCCAAGATTTACTTTACAGCCAGTCCATCGTTCATAAGGAGTACCAGGAACCGTTTTGGTTGGAACTTGGTTCAGAATGTAAGCGGCTGTTTCTAGGGCATATCCCCAAAAGGAAAGAGGGGGAGTGATGAGTAACTCATCATTGATCTAACCATCTCCATAAGAGTTCGGTTTCTTCTCTCTGACACCTCGTTTTGTTGAGGTGTGCCAAGTACGGTAAGCTGAGAAGCGATACCTTCTTCTTTAAGAAAGTCATCGAACTTTCCAGACATATACTCACCACCTCGATCAGATCGAAGGGTTTGGATCACTTTACCAGTTTGCTTTTCCACTAAAGCCCTAAAGACCTTAAATACGTTAAAGGTCTCGGATTAGTGTTTGAGCAAATAGACAAAACCATATCGCGAGTAATCATCGGTGAAGGTAACGAAGTATTCGTATCCTCCACGTGCCTGTTGACTGAGCGGACCACATACATCGGAATGTACTAGTTCCAACAACTCAGTGGCTCTTCGACCCTTATCGGAGAAAGGTCTCTTAGTCATTTTTCCTTCTATGCAGGATTCACAAGTAGGTAGTGAGCCTATTGCAGAGGCTTGGAGTGGACCGTCCCTCACAAGTCTCTTAATTCTATCTAGACTGATATGACCAAGTCTTAAGTGCCAGAGGTATGTTGATTTTATTAGATCGGAGGATTCAGATAGTTTGATCGTCTTTGGCTCCCTAACTAGATCGTTATCTATTTCGGTGTCTAAAAGAGAAGGTTGAGTGGGATAGATGTAGAAAAGAGCATTCTTCATACATGCATCAGTGGCAAAAGAATTATCAGGAAACGAAATACGAATTCCATTCTTGATGAACTTTAAACAATAATCTTGCTCAAGAAGACGAGCAACGGATATTAAGTTCTTCCCAAAGGTAGGAACAAAATAAACATTATTCAAGTTTAAAGTGCGGTCTTCAAAAGACAGCGTCACGGATCCCACAGCCTTCGCAGACACCAGGCTCCCATCACCCCATTTGAAACAGAACTTGCCTTCCTCTAAGCTTTTGGTTTTCTTGAAACCAATAAAGGAACAACAAATATGGTTGGTAGCAGCGGAGTCAAGAATCCACGTTGATACATTATCAGCTACTAAGCATGCTTCGCTAATTAGTACAATACTATGTTCCTTGGCTTTGAGATAGGCAGGACAGTTCTTCTTCTCGGCCTTGTGAGGTTTCTTCTTAGATCCAGAGGCGGAGGCTTTGTGCTCAGTAGCATGTGCCTCTCCTTGATTCCTCTTTTTCTTAGTGAGACCTTCAGCAGTGTGAAGCTCCTTCAAAAGCTCGGTAACAGTGTACTTTAGCTTGGTCATGGAGTAGTTCAGCTTGAAGGTATCGAAAGAGTCGGGGAAAGTTTCCAAGATCATATCTATTTTGATCTCCTCGTCAATCTCAGATCCTAGGATTTCCATATCATTTAGGTAACTAATGATCATCATCACATGGTCCCTGACAGGAGTCCCAACCTTCATAGTGACAGTTCATAAACTGTCGGACTGCTTTTTGCCTTGCTTGACGCCTTTGCCCTCCAAACATCTTAAGGAGATTGTAGAGCATGTTGGCGGCTGTCTCAATGTCATGATGTTGCTCTTTCAGCACATTTTTCATAGATGCTAAGCACCTCACAATCTCATCGGAGCGGAGCGGAGCGGAGCCAAGCCGCTAAGGCGTCTTTGTCCTCTCGAGTCGAATCATCATTCGTTTGAGGAGGACACGGGGTGGTGAGTACCCATTTGTGCTTGTTAATGGTAAGGATGATATCTAGGTTATGTTTCGAATTAATGCGTAGCCAAGATGTCAATACACCAATTTTGACTAGCCACCTTTTAAATTGGTTTGATCACTTACATCCTTTCGCAGAGCCTCAAGGGAGGATTACTAGGGATTGAGCCTAAGTGTGTAACCAACCACTTAGTCCAAAATGTCAACCTTGAAAAATTATCCCCCAAGGGGAGGCCTTGTCATCTTCGTCTCACTCTCGGACGTAGCTCATTGAGCAATGATCGAAGCAAAAATGCCTTAGAGTACTCCCATTTAAGAGAGGGTCGCAAGAGCGGCTCTTAGTCCCACGTTAATTGCTTCTTTCATTAGTGTTGGGGATCGTGGGTTACAAACAACAAATATAACCCTCCCACTTAGTTTTTTGAGTTGGTACATCGACTCTTATAAGTTCGGAAATGTTTTTCCTAGTTATAGAGCGATAGAGCGGACAACTAGAAAAGAATCCTAGATCTTCATGTTCAGAGCACTGTTAGTGCATAAAGGCACAAGGGAGATACTCGGATCTTTTCCTATTTTCTATTTCGGGAAAGTGCATGAGGGAAGTGTGAACTTCAACTCAATCGAACACTTGAAAGTTTGAGATTACACATCTTTTTATTTTTCGGCTCGTCGTCGAGAAGACCTCCCACTCAAATTTTCAAGAGCATATAGATTTTGAACATATGTGATATATATATAGTTTTGAAAACATTTTGAAAACTTATTTGATTTAGAAAACATTTTTTCTCAAGAAAATTTTCTCATTAGAGTTCTATTACTCATGGTAGTGGGACTGAAAATCCGGATTTTTAAAAAACTGGACTTTCGGAACAGCCGCGCACCTCGTAGTAAAATCGCCATAACTAGCGGCTCCTATGTCCTTTTGACCCAAAACCGGTGGAATTAGAAAGAGCACAGACAGACCTTTAATTTGATTTAAGAATCATTAAATTTCAATTTTTGAGAAGAGAGTTATGCCACTTTTACGGCGGGTTTTACTACAGCTCGAAGAAAAAGAAATAATTAGAGTTCGGTCTTTTTAGGTGCGAAAAAGAATCGAGTGTAACGGAACGTTTTAGGAAGTTGTTAAAGCTTTTATTTGTGTTTTATTAGAAAGGTAATAACATGATATAAAAGAAATAACAACAAGCATAAAACGATTCAAGTAAATAAAAGAAACTAGCAAGACAATATAACTAGTCACAAAAAATACTCGAAATTTTCTCAAACCTTTAAAACACGTTTTTCAATATAAAAAAAATAAATAAATTTAGAACTGAGTCTAATGTGTTTTAATATCATCCCATACTCTTAGAAAATCAACGTGATTTTTAATTTAAAGGCAAGAGCAATAAATTAAAAAAGAAATCTAAGAAAACAATTCTAACTTGTCACAAAATTAGTAAACTTTCGAAAACGATTTTCGACCTCATAATTTTAAATACATGTACATGCATATCTGTGACCATAGCTCTGATACCATTTGTTGGAATTGATCTAGGGTTTAAGAAAAAGTTTAACGCTTCGGTAAGCGGCGGAATTTTAAAAATTTTCTTTTAACTAGTAAAACGTTTTTACTAACCTAGAAAAAGAGCAAGCACATGTAAATAAAACTAATATGACCATTAAAGATTACTAACCTTTTTAGAAGCTTGAACGTTGAGAAGCTTTTGGAAAGTGCAATGTTCGTCTCCCTCGTAGGACGTCTCTCTTTCTTTCCTCGCCAACTCGAAAATTTCTATCACTGAATCACTCGAGAGAAAAATGAATTAGTGTGTGGGCACTTTTAAACACTACGACTTAAGAACAAGTCTTGAAGTCGAAGAGCTAAAACACTAGGTCAAATGAGGACCTAGGTGCCAAAACCAAAAACGAAATTGAATAGAGAGAGAGAGAGAGAGAGAGAGGAGTCTACCAAGCTAGAGAGAGAAGCTTTCAAATCTCTAAAACTTGGATGAATGAAATGAGGAGAATAAGGCTCCTATTTATAGGAGAGGTCTCACCTTCAATAAGGTAGTTTCCTCTTCTATAGAATATCACATATTCATGAGCAAATATTGCCTTATTCCCTCAAGAGTCACACGGCCAAGGCAGCCTTCTAGAAGGCTTGGATTTGTTTCCTTTTTTGTTCCTTGCCTTGCCTTTGACTCTCTTGGCCGAAATTCCCTTATGCATGCATGGGAAATTTGTTTCCTCTTTTTCTTTTGGAAAGTATCTTGATACATTTATGCACAAAATATTCTCTCTTTTCCCTTGGGTAGTAGGTGTTGGAATTGATCTAGGGTTTAAGAAAAAGTTTAACGCTTCGTTAAGCGGCGAAATTTTAATTTTTTTTTTTCAATTAAAACAGTTTTTACTAACCTAGACAAATAGCAAGCGCATGTAAATAAAAACTAATATGAGCATAGAAGTTTACCAACCTTTTTAGACGCTTGAACGTTGAGAAGCTTTTGGAAAAAGGTTGCAACGTTCGTGTCCCCTCGCAGCACGTCTCTCTTCCTTCCTCGGCAACTCGAGCAACCACGAAAGTTTCTATCACTAAATCAATCGAGAGAAAAGGAATTAGTGTGTGGGCACTTTTAAACACTACAACTTAAGAACGAGTCTTGAAGTCGCAGAGCTAAACACTAGGTCAAATGAGGACCTAGGTGCCAAAACAATAAAACGAAATTGACTTGAGAGAGAGAGAGGAGTCGGCCACAAGGTCTAGAGAGAGAGAGGCTCTCAATCTCTAACTTATGTGGAATGAATGAAATGAGAGGAATGAGGTGGGGTATTTATAGGAGAAGGGTTGGCCTTGGAAAGAAGTAGTTTCCTCTTATTTTCCAAGCCTTTATGAGCAATCCCTTATTACCCATTTCTCCAAAATGGGTGCCCACCTCATGCAAATCCCCAAGGGATTAGTTTACTCTTTTGTTTCCCTCTTGGTTGCCTTGGCCGATTCTCTTTGTTCCTCTTAGAGGAAATTTGTTTCCTCTTTTCCTTTTGGCAAGTATCTTGATACATTCATGCACAAAATTCTCTCTTTTCCTTTGGGTAGTGGGCGCCTAAAATGATTTAGAAAGGCCTTCTAGAAGCTTTTCCATTTGTTCATGACATCATGAAAAAGGCCCATTAAGAATTTTCAATAAAATTCTTATGAAATGAAATTAATCCACAAGGCCCAATAAATCTAATTTATTGACATTCATTTCATCCTATGTCTCAAAAGACAAAAATACCCTTTTGACAATTTTCGAAAAACTTGTCTCGTTTTTGTTTTGGCTTAGCTTCCAGTTTAACTATTCCTACTCGATGTGATTCGTGACAGTGACCTCATGGATCCAAATGAACAAAGCTTGAGCTAAACACTTGGACTCAAAAGTTCACAAACCTTTTCCAAGTTTAGCTTAATGTCAACTAACTCCACTAAAGAGTTGACACTGAAAATCTCTCGGTTCAAATGAATTTATTTTCTACTCAAGAATTCAACCTAATTGTAATAAGTGGATCCACAGAATATTATCAGTGTTTACCCTTCATGAATATCATCAGCTAGTCGGGATTTACAAAATTACCATTTTACCTTTTTAGCTGTTATTTCCTCAACTCATTTGTCGCTTGTGAATAAGTTAGAAACAATGTATTGACGAGGAGCTAACAAGTCACATTGTTTCATCCAAAAGAGTCAAGACTCAATTTGGACACTGGCCAGTTCATTTATTCACACTCCAAGGAACAAAGCATGAGGTGATATACATTGCATTTCAGCAATCTTGTACATGAATTCCATATCTATGAGAACTTCACAAAGTTACTCATGACATTCTCACAACTTAGTACTTCACCAATAGGCCTTGTTCGGAATCACATAGTGAGTCCGAACTCTGACTTTCTCAAATGAGAATACGTAAGGTGTGAAATGGCATGTCTCATTTCAGGATTAAGGTACACACGATGCAATTCATACGTAGTGACTTCGAGACATAAGAGGTTAAATGTTTTGTTCTTATCTTGTCTCTAGAAGTGCACTGGTTAATTCAGTACCTTTGGAAGATACCTAGAAGAACTATAGAGTCTCCAACTCTCAATGCCTCATAACCAGACATCATAGATTCTTCTAACAATCATACTGAGGTCAATAGTCCTTTGACCCTTAGATTGCGAATATATCGTTTTAAGCAAACTACGAAGAGTTTGTTCATGCAAATCTACATTTGTCTCTTTGTAAGTTGTTTAGTTTGTTTATGGAATAAAGACTAATGTGTTATCATAAAGCTTCAAACAGACATGGAAGGATGAATGAACGTTTCAACTTTTTATTAATGAATAAGCAATTACAAGCAAGAGTCTTCATGAGACTTTATTACATCAAATGTACAATATAAAGATTACAACTCTTCTTGCGGGCAACATTGACAATAAACTCCCACTTGACTCAAAGAAGATGTGTGTAGTCCTTCATGCCTAATCCCTCTCGATGTTGGTCGAAGACCTTGTTCGCTAGGGCCTTTGTGAATGGATCTGCTAGGTTGTCCATCGTTGAGATCTTCTTTACTTCCACGTCTCCGCGCTGCACGATCTCTCGAATCAAATGGTATTTCCTCTCAATATGTTTAGAGCGCTTATGGCTTCGAGGTTCCTTTGAGTTAGCGACAGCCCCACTATTATCACAATAAAGGGTCATGGGCTCGGCGACGTTTTGAACAATTTCCAAATACCTAAGGAATTTTCTAAGCCATACAGCCTCTTTGGATGCTTCACAAGCAGCCACATATTCTGCTTCCATTGTGGAGTCAGCAATGCAAGATTGCTTAATACTCCTCCACACAACAGCTCCACCATTAAGGATGAACACAGATCCCGAAGTGGATTACCTGGAATCCTTATCCGCTTGAAAATCGGAGTCGGTATATCCCGTCATAGTCAGGTCAGTACCTGAGTATGTAAGCATCAAGTTCCTAGTTCTTCGAAGATACTTAAGAACATGCTTAACAACAATCCAGTGCTCGGGTCCAGGGTTGGATTAGAAACGGCTAACTACGCCAACGGCGAAACATATATCAGGTCTAGTGCAAAGCATAACATACATGAGGCTTCCTATGGCAGAGGCGTAAGGAATTTTCCTCATGTCTTCAATCTCTTGTGCAGTCTTGGGAGACTGGTCCTTAGAGAGTGAGACTCCATGCCTAAAGGGTGTTTGGCCCTTCTTGGAGTCTTGCATCGAGAACCGATCCATCACCTTATCAATATAAGATTCTTGAGTGAGCGACAAAGTCCGGTTTTTTGATCTCAAAAGATTTGGATCCCCAGAATGTACGCATCTTCTCCTAGATCCTTCATATCGAATTGCTTTGCCAGCCAGACCTTAACCTCAGATAACTTACCCACGTCATTACCAATGAGTAGTATATCATCGACATATAGTACCAGAAACACAACTTTGCCTTCGTGTATTAACTTGTAAACACAAGGCTCATCTATTGACTGTTCAAAGCCGAAGCTCTTTACAGTTTCATCGAATCTAATATTCCATGAACTAGATGCTTGCTTTAATCCATAAATGGACTTAAGCAACTCACAAACCTTGGTCTCTTGACCTTCTTCCACGAAACCGTCTAGTTGAGCCATGTAAATGCGCTCGTCAAGATTGCCATTCAGGAAGGCTGTCTTGACATCCATTTGCCAGATATCATAGTCGAGAGTTGCAGCTATGGATAGGAGTATGCGGATGGATTTAAGCATCGTGACTAGCTAGAAGATTTCTTCATAGTCAATCCCTTCTTGTTGGGTATAACCCTTCGCCACAAGTCGTGCTTTGAACGTCTCGACGTTCCCATCAGGACCCCTTTTCTTCTTGTATATCCACTTACACCCTACGGGTTTAATCCCTTCAGGAAGGTCTACAAGTTTCCAGAATTTTTTGAGTTACATCGAGTGCATCTAGACTTTCATGGCGTCAAGCCAAAGGTTTGATTCAGAACAAGCCATCGCTTGGCTATAGGAATCAATATCATCCATGTCAGAGATGGCTACGAGAGAGTCTCCATAGGACATGTACCTGTCAGGCTTTTGAGTAGTCCTCCCACTACATCGAAGTACTACTTGACGAGATTCTGATGAGTTAGGTTGTGTTTCAGTTGGGGTGAGAATAGTTCTTACAGATGAGGTAGAAGCTTTCTCACCCAACTTTTCTTCAAGCACAATTTTGCTTCTAGGTCTTGCATCCTTCATAAAGTCCTAATCAAGGAAACAAACATTCGTGCTAACGAAAGTCTTATCGTCCTCGGGACTATAGAAGATGAATCCCTTGGTTTCCTTTGGATATCCCACAAACAAGCACAATTCTGACCTACTAGCCAACTTGCTAGTCTTTTACCTTAGCACGTGTGTAGGGGAACCCCAAATTCGGATGTGACCCGGATTTACTTTACGGCCAGTCCATCGTTCATAAGGAGTACCAGGAACCGTTTTGGACGGGACTTGGTTCAGAATATAAGCGGCTGTTTCGAGGGCATATCCCTAAAAGGAACGAGGGAGTGACGAGCAACTCATCATTGATCTAACTCCATAAGAGTTCGGTTTCTTCTCTCTGACACTCCGTTTTGTTGAGGTGTGCCAGGTGCGGTAAGCTGAGAAGCGATTCCTTCTTCTCTAAGAAAGTCATCGAACTCTCCAGACATATACTCACCACCTCGATCAGATCGAAGTGTTTTGATCACTTTGCCAGTTTACTTTTCCACTAAAGCCCTACAGACCTTAAATACGTTAAAGGTCTCGGATTTGTGTTTGAGCAAATAGACAAAACCATATCGCGAGTAATCATCGGTGAAGGTAACGAAGTATTCGTATCCCCCACGTGCCTGTTGGCTGAGCGGACCACATACATCAGAATGTATTAGTTCCAGCAACTCAGTGGCTCTTCGACCCTTATCGAAGAAAGGTCGCTTAGTCATTTTTCCTTCTATGCAGGATTCACAAGTAGGTAGTGAACCTATTGCAGAGGCTTGGAGTGGACCGTCCCTCACAAGTATCTTAATCCTATCTAGACTGATATGACCATGTCTTAAGTGCCATATGTGTGTTGATTTTGTTAGATCGGAGGATTCAAAAAGTTTGATCTTCTTTGGCTCCCTAATTAGATCATTATCTATTTCGGTGTCTAAAATGGAAGGTTGAGTTGGATAGATGTAAAAAAGACCATTCTTCATACATGCATCAGTGACAAAAGAATTTGAAAAAGAAATACGAATTCCATTCTTCATAAACTTTAAATAATAATCTTGCTCTAAAAGTTGAGCAACAGATATTAGGTTTTTCCCAAAGGAAGGAACATAATAAACATTATTAAAGTACGATCTTCACCCCACTCGAAGCAGAAGTTGCCATCCTCTAAGCTTTTGCTTTTCCTAAAACCAGTTAATGAGCAACAAATATGGTTAGTAGCAGCGGAGTCAATAATCCACGATGATACATTATCAGCTACTAAACAACCTTCAGTAATAAGTACAATACCTTTTACTTTGGTTTTGAGGTAGGCAGGACAGTTCCTACGCCAGTGACCAGGCTCATTGCAGTGGTGGCATTTGTCGTTAGACTTATCCACCTTCGGAGCCTTTGGCGCCTTCTTCTTCGTTTGAACCTTAGGTTGGTTCTTCTTCTCGGCCTTGCGAGGTCTCTTCTTAGATCCAGAGGTGGAGGCAGTAGCATGTTCCTCTCCTAGAGCCCTCTTTTTCTTAGTGAGTGCCTCAGTGGTTTGAAGTTCCTTCATGAGCTCGGTAACAGTGTACTCTAGCTTGTTCATGGAGTAATTCAGTTTGAAGGTATCAAAACTTTCGGGGAGAGTTTCCAAGATCATATCTATTTTAGTCTCCCCATCAATCTCAGATCCAAGGATCTCCATTTCGTTTAGATAGCTAATGATCAGCATCATATGATCTCTAACGGGAGTCCCAACCTTCATGCGACAGTTCATAAACTGTCGAACCGCTTATTGCTTAGCTTGACGTCGTTACCCTCCAAACATCTCATGGAGATTGTAGAGCATATCGGTGGCAGTTTCGTAATCACGATGTTGTTGTTGCAACACATTGTTCATTGATGCCAGAATATAGCACCTCGCAATCTCATCGGATCGAAGCCAGGCCGCCAGGGTATCTTTTTCCTCTTGAGTCGAATCTTCATTCATTTGAGGACATGGGGTGGTGAGAACCCATTTGTGCTTGTCGACAGTAAGGACTATGTCGAGGTTACATTTCCAGTCGACGTAATTGTCACCTTCGAGTTTATTCGAGGAAAGAATGGTTGAGAGACATTTTGCCTATAAAAGTTGAAACAAGTTTATGATTAGTCTTTGGTTTAGGATTTAAGTTTTTTTAAACATTTGATAAAATCCAAAGGTGTTATAAACTAAATGATAATTTACTTCTTCGAGGGAAGGCCGTAAAAAATCTCCATTTATAAGTAAATGACACATCATTAATGCTTAGCCAAGATGTCAATACACCAATTTTGACCAGCAACCTTTTAAATTGGTTTGATCACTCACATCCTTTCGCAGGGCCTCGAGAGAGGATTACTAGGGATTGAGCCTAAGTGTGTAACCAACCACTTAGTCCAAAAGATTGACTTTGAAAAACAATCCGCCGAGGGGAGGTCTTGTCTCATTGTCTCACTTTCGGATTTAGCTCATTGAGCAATGATCAGTGCAAAGCGCCCTTGAGTACTCTCATTTAAGAGAGGGCCACGAGGGTGACTCTTAGTCTAGCGACAATTGCACTTTTCATTAGTGTTGGGATCGTGGGTTACAAACAACAAGTATAACCCTCCCACTTAGTTTTTGGAGTTGGTACATCGACTCTTATAAGTTCAGAAACGGTTTTCCTAGTAATAGAGCGATAGAGCTGACGACTAGAAAAGAATCCTAGATTTTCATGTTCAGAGCAGTGTTAGTGCATAAAGGAACAAGGGACATACTCGGATCTTTTCCTATTTTCTATTTCGGGAAAGTGCGTGAGGGAAGTGTGAACTTCAACTCACTCGAACACTTGAAAGTTTGAGATTACACATTTTTTTTATTTTTCGGCTTGTCTACAAGGAGACCTCCCACTCAAATTTTCAAGAGCATATAGATTTTGAACATATGTGATATAGATATAGTTTTGAAAACATTTTGAAAACTTATTTGATTTGGATGACAAAATTTTCAAGTTTGAAAACGAAAACGGTTTTGCAAGATTCAAACTAGTTTTGTAAAAAATTCAATTTCAATTAAACTTTCGAAAATCAAAACATTTTAATCATACACATCATGTTTATAATCTTATGAAAAACATTTTTGCTCAAGAAATTTTTCTCATTAGAGTTCTATAACTCATTGTAGTGGGGCTGAAAATCCGGAATTCTAAAAAACTGGACTTTCGGAACAACCGCGCACCTCGGAGTAAAATCGCCATAACTGGCGGCTCCGATGTCCTTTTGACCTGAAAACAGTGGTATTGGACAGAGGACAGACAGAGATTAATTTTATTTAAGAATGATTAAATTTCGATTTCGGAGCAGAGAGTTATGCCACTTTTACTGCGGGTTTTACTCCAGCTCGAAGAAAAAGAAAATAATTAAAGCTTGGTCCTATTTAGGTGCGAAAAAGAATCGAGTGTAACAGAACGTTTTAGGATGTTGTTAAAGATTTTATTTGTGTTTTATTAGCAAGGTAATAACATGGTATAAAAGAAATAACAACATGCATAAAACGATTCAAGTAAATAAAAGAAACTAGTAAGACAAGAAAACTAGTCACAAAAATTACTCGAAATTTTCTCAAACTTAAAAACACGTTTTTCAATATAAAAATTAAAAAACTTTTAGAACTGATTCTAATGTGTTTTAATAACATCCCAAACTCATAGAAAAACAACATGATTTTTAATTTAAAGGCAAGAGAAATAAATTAAAAAAAAAATCTAAGAAAACAATTCTAACTTGTCACAAAATTAGTAAACTTTCGAAAACGATTTTCAAGCTCATAATTTTAAATACATGTACATGCATATGTTTGACCATAGCTCTGATACCATTTGTTGGAATTGATCTAGGGTTTAAGAAAAAGTTTAACGCTTCGTTAAGCGACGGAATTTTAAAAATTTTATTTTTCAACTAAAACAGTTTTTACTAACCTAGACAAAGAGCAAGCACATGTAAATAAAAACTAATATGAGCATAGAAGTTTACCAACCTTTTAGACGCTTGAACGTTGAGAAGCTTTTGGAAAAAGGTTGCAACGTTCATCTCCCCTCGCAGCACGTCTCTCTTCCTTCCTCGGCAACTCGAGCAACCACGAAAGTTTCTATCACTAAATCACTTGGACTCAAAAGTTCACAAACCTTTTCCAAGTTTAGCTTAATGTCAACTGACTCCACTAAAGAGTTGACACTGAAAATCTTTCGGTTCAAATGAATTTATTTTCTACTCAAGAATTCAACCTAATTGTAATGAGTGGATCCACAAAATATTATCAGTGTTTACCCTTCATGAATATCATCAGCTAGTCGGGATTTACAAAATTACCATTTTACCCTTCTAGCAGTTATTTCCTCAACTCCTTTGTCGCTTGTGAATAAGTTAGAAACATTGTATTGACGAGGAGCTAACAAGTCACATTGTTTCATCCAAAAGAGTCAAGACTCAATTTGGACACTGGCCAGTTCATTTATTCACACTCCAAGGAATAAAGCATGAGGTGATATACATTGCATTTCAGCAATCTTGTACATGAATTCCATGTCTATGAGAACTTCACAAAGTTACTCATGACATTCTCACAACTTAGTACTTCACCAATAGGCCTTGTTCGGAATCACATAGTGAGTCCGAACTCTGACTTTCTCAAACAAATGAGAATACGTAAGGTGTGAAATGGCATGTTTCATTTCAGGATTAAAGTAAGCGCGATGCAATTCATACGTAGTGACTTCGAGACATAAGAGGTTAAATGGTTTGTTCTTATCTTGTCTCTAGAAGTGCACTGGTCAATTCAGTACCTTTGGAAGATACCTAGAAGAACTATAGAGTCTCCAACTCTCAATGCCTCATAACCAGACATCATAGATTCTTCTAACAATCATACTGAGGTCAATAGTCCTTTGACCCTTAGATTGCGAATATATCGTTTTAAGCAAACTACGAAGAGTTTGTTCATGCAAATCTACATTTGTCTCTTCGTAAGTTGTTTAGTTTGTTTATGGACTAAAGACTAATGTGTTATCATAAAGCTTCAAACAGACACGGAAGAATAAATGAACGTTTCAACTTTTTATTAATGAATAAGCAATTATAAACAAGAGTCATCATGAGACTTTATTACATCAAATGTACAATATAAAGATTACAACTCTTCTTGTGGACACCATTGACTATTGGCGCCCAACATCATCTAGAAAAGGCTTCTAGAAGCTTTTCCGTTTGTTCATGACAGCTTGAAAAAGGCCCATTAGGAATTTTCAATAAAATTCTTATGAAATGAAATTAATCCACGAGGCCCAATAAAACTAATATTGGCCGAGTGATATGACCATGTCAAAAAATTTATTGACATTCATTTCATCTTATGTTTCCAAAGACAAAAATACCCTTTTGACAATTTTCGTAAAACTTGTCTCGTTTTTGTTTTGACTTAGCTTCTAGTTTAACTATTCCTACTCGATGTGATTTGTGACAGTGACCTCATGGATCCAAATGAACAAAGCTTCAGCTAAACACTTGGACTCAAAAGTTCACAAACCTTTTCCAAGTTTAGCTTAATGTCAACTGACTCCACTAAAGAGTTGACACTGAAAATCTCTCGGTTCAAATGAATTTATTTTCTACTCAAGAATTCAACCAAATTATGATGAGCGGATCCACTCAATATTATCTATGTTTACCCTTCATGAATATCATCAGCTAGTTAGGATTTACGAAATTACTATACATTGCATTTCAGCAATCTTGTACATGAATTCCATATCTATGAGAACTTCACAAAGTTACTCACGAAATTCTCACAACTTAGTACTTCACCAATAGGCCCTGTTCAGAATCACATAGTGAGTCCGAACTCTGACTTTCTCAAATGAAAATACGTAAGCTGTGAAATGGCATGTCTCATTTCAGGATTAAGGTAAGCACGATGCAATCCATACGTAGTGACTTCGAGACATAAGAGGTTAAATGGTTTGTTCTTATTTTGTCTCTAGAAGTGCAATGGTCAATTCAGTACCTTCGTGTTGTCGCTCGTTTTCGGACAACGATTTAGGAACCGAAAGTGGTCAGACCTAAGGCCGAAAGGGGGTGCCTCTGTTTACCTCTCCGACGCTTAACATTAGTAGGATTGAGGTGGATATAGAGGGTTTAGGTGTTTAGAGGCCGAGACTTGATAGAAACGAGCGAGGTACGAGTTCGACAGCGTTGCAGTACTCAAATTCGGATTGCTTGACTCGAGGGGTCGAGCCTCGTATTTATAGGCGACCTAGGGATGTTTTGGGGGGTCCCTAGGCCGAGAGCCGGTCCTGGGCCGGCCATTGGCCGAGCGCCGGCTCTGAGCCGGCCGTGTGACGTCCCAGACTCGGCCAATGGCCGAGAGCCGGCCCTGGGCCGGCCATTGGCCGAGCGCCGGCTCTGAGCCAGCCGTGCGACGTCCCAGGCTCGGCCAATGGCCGAGAGCCGGCCCTGGGCCGGCCTTTGGCCGAGCACCGGCTCTGAGCCGGCCGTGTGACGTCCCAAGATCGGCCAATGGCCGTGAGCCGGTCCTGGGCCGGCCATGGGCCGAGCGCCGTCTCTGAGCCGGCCGTGTGATGTCCCAGGCTCGGCCATTGGCTGAGAGCCGGTTTTGAGCCGGCTGTGTGCCGATGGGAGTCCGTGGACGGCCGCTATCGCAGCCGTTGTCGCTTCGCCGGGCAGGGACGGACTGGTAACATTAGCCCCCCGAGTTTATCAGCGAGTGTAACTCGCGTGGTAAACTCAAGGTCCTCGTTGTCGTTGGCCCACTGGAGCATCCCATCGCCAAGAGGTACGTTCCGATCATCTTTAATTATTATTTTTCCTTTTCGTTGGTTACTTCCTTCCTCGTTATCTGCGCCCATGGACCCCGCCGACCACCTATCGCGGTGTGGGACCACCGAGGATGACTTGTTTCACTTGCTCGAGAACCAACACGTAGACTTGGACAACTTTTGGGTCAAATTTTCGTCCCCTTTAACAATTCCGGACAAATTGCATTCGTCGAATTCAATCAACTCCATAGAGATGATCGGGGAAGATCTTTCCTTGGTTGAAGCGTGGCTGGCCGGTGAGGAAGAGGGTGCTCGTGCCGGAGACGGCCAACGCTGGCAGGTGGACGCCGGGGACGCAGGGCGGCGCAGGTGGCGCTGGAGGCATCAGGGAGGACCCACTCAGGCCGGAGAATGACGCCCAGCCGTCCACAGACGACCTAGGCGGCGCGCGCGTGCCGGAGGGGGCCACGCTTAGTGTGGCCGGTGCCGGAGGAGACGCGTCGGAGGAGGACGACGCCAGAGAAGGGGCGGCATGATCTGGGTCGACCCCAGGGCCGAGGAAGCCCTCACTCGATTAGGTGGGGCCGTCTGGGCGGCCACCAGACGCGCCAGCGAGGGGGAACGCCCGGGTGGAATGTGCAGAGTACGAGGCCGGCGCCGGGAGGGGCGCGCCGGCCAGCGTCGACGCCTTCTGGGCTGGTCCCGATGCAGGGGAGACCCTCACTCGACTGGGCGAGGTCGCTGGGTGGCCTGCAGATCGCGCCCGGGAGTTGAGCGCCCCGGGCCTGGCCGCGCCGGAGGTGACGCGCGCTGCCGGTGCCGGGCGACACCGCCCAAGACGGGGCGACACCGCCCAAGGACGGGCCGACGCCAGGCAGGAGGTGGCCCGGCCAGGGGGCGGCGGCTTGCCCACCACCTGGGCAAACCCTAGGCCTAACTGGGCCGGGCCTATGCGATGAGGACCCAGCCGACCAAGAGCCGGGCCGGGCCGCTGGATTGGGCGCGCGTGAGGAGGGCCCAAACGGCCAGGAGCCGGGCCGGGCCGTCGGGCTGGGTGTGCACGGGGCAAGCGCTGGGATGCCCGGGCAGGACTCACGGGCCGAAGGCCCAGCCAGCCAGGAGCCGGGCCGGGCTGGCGGGCCATAGGTGCGCGCTGAAGGCAAGAGATCGCCCGGGCCGGGTCCGCGCGTGGAGGAGCCAACCAGCCAGGAGACGGGCTGGGTCCTTGGGCTGGACGCACGTGTAGGAGGGCTGGGCTGGCCCGAAGAAGGTGGCCTGGCCGGCCGATAGCCGGGTGCGCGCCCGGGAGACCACGCCGGGGCTTAGGGGAGCCGACCGACTCGATCAGGCGCTTGTGAGGGGGTCCTACATTGCCTGAGCAACGCTCCAAATGTCGAGTGCTCAAACAATTTATCGTGCCACCACGTCACTCCTACAGCGATGCTTTCCTTAACCGCGCGGGAGGAAATGCGAGCCTTAACCTTCCCGATCGGAGAGTCGGCAATACGTGGCGACCTTGATTGCTTGGGTGTTGACGTCCCGAGTTCGCTCTCGATTGCTAGCTTCATGAGCTTGAGGAAATGTTACGGCATCCCGGAGTTTGTGTCAATCTTAAGACCACTACCCGATGATTGCCCGACTTGCCCGCGAAAGGGGTACCCCTCGATTCACGAGGCGAGTCTTCGCGGACGACTGAGATTGCCCTTCCAGCCGGTGATTCAGGATTTGCTGGTTCGACTAGGGGTACACGCTTTGCAGATGTCCCAATCCTTCTACCGAGTGGTCGCGGCATGCCACATGATGGTCTATCGAGCAAAGAAGAGGGATGTCACCGCAGACGACATTCAGGACGTCATGATGGTTCGCGGGGTGCCCGGGAAGCCGGGCTCCTACCTAGTAGCACACCGAAAGCGCCTCGCCATCATTACCAAGGTCACTTCGAAGCACAGATACCCTTGGGTGTGGGTGTCCGAGTCAACTTTCGGGGTCGCGCCTCTCGCCTTTGGCCGTGCGGCCGACTTTTCACCCGTGGGTGATGTCGAGGGCTCCGAGCTCGACGCAGTGATCAGGGCGGTCCCGGATTCGAGGCGGCAAGGATCGCTCTTCGAGTCCCCAGACCTAATGGCGAGAACTGGGTGGTTCGTGCTTGGTGACGAAGCTCCTCAACGCCCTGGTCTCGGCGCGGAGGTTGTGGAGGATCCCGAATCAGAGGCAGGGGGTTCGTCCGCCCCTCCCCCTGACGTGGGGGGGTACTAGTCATACATATGCTTCTGTGTTATCGCATGTTTTGTTGTCTTATGCTTATTGCTGTGTTCTAACTGACTGATGCCTTTTCTCCTTTGCAGATACCATGGTTCGACATCGGTCGCACGCGCGAGTGCCGAGGGTGGAACCTACTGTCGAAGCTGTGGCCGCGGCTCGTTCCCGAGTCGAGGCTCCTCGTGGGGGATCGCCAACACGGGTGAGGAACGAGGCGATCTCTTCCAACAAGCGACCTTCGTCGTCGACCTCCTTCGGTTCACCCTCCGGCCACAAGCGTGCCCATACGTCAGCGGCGCCGGATAGCATGGATTCGATGCTCCTAGCGGAGGCGGCGGAGCTGAGGGACCAGTGTTCCCGAGGGATCCTTAAAACCTCTCTGTGAGATTTCAAGGGTCTGCTGACAATGAGAGACCTTGAGCACTTCCAACACGGAATCAGTGACGCTCAAAAGGTATGACCCGCTTGCTTGACTTACGTCCAACCACTATACTCATTTTGGTCGTGCGTACACCACCCCTTTTCGCAGATGCTCGCGCGTCAAGAACGGAGCGACCGCATTCTTTGGGATTTGCTGCGGCGAATGCAGATTATGCAAAAGGACATGGAGAGTGCGGCGGCCGACCATGTCGTCGCTCTAACGGGGGTTCGGACCGCCCATGAGTTTCAAGCATTCGAGGAGGAGTTGAAGCGAGCTCGCGAGGAGTCGGCGGCCGAGAGATCGCTGCGTATAGTCGAGCAGACATCTCGGGAGAAGGCGGAGCAAGCGGCTGACACCTTCTTGGGGGAGACGAAGAAACTCCAAGCGGCGCTCTCGAGTCGAGACGAGGAGCTAAACATCGTCCATGCTCGCCTATCGGCGAGCGAGATATCTCGGGTCAAGGTCGAGAGGGAGAGGGACTCTCTGTTAGTGGAGATGCAGACTCTCACTGAGGAGAATGACGACGCCGTGCGGTCCAAGGTGGACTTAGAGGACGATTGGGACCTCGCGTTGGTGGTGGCTCGTTACGAAGCGGCCATACGGGTTCGAGATGCGACTGCGAAGGAGAACACGTCTCGCGGGACCACCTTTTCCTTCTTTGACGCTAGGTTCCCTCCTCTGGAAGACGAGCCACAGGTGGACGACCCGTGTCCCCAAGTCCCCGCGGAGGCTGCCCAATCGACGCACCGCCTGCTCGACGGAGAAGCTACCGATGGGTCAGGCGCCCTTCGCCCCGAGGATGACGAGGAATAGATCGACTTTGGCTTGGAGTAGCCAACTTTATTTTGATCTTCCGCGCACTTGTTTAGCGCTTGCATTGTGTTTCCGTTCGGATACTTGTTATGTTTTTCCTTCGTTTGACATTCATTGTGTTTCCTTTCGGGTTGTTTATGCAACATTATTCGCTTTAGTTAAAGCTTCTTCCGACTCATCATGCGTCTTATTTTCTCGATTTACTATGCTTAGCGTAACCGATTCGCGCAATCCGATTAGTGCGTGTCTTACGAACTCGGCTTACTATATCTAGCGTAACCGGTTTGCACGGCTTTGTGCCGCACCTGGCGCCGAGGTTTCCCGCGGACGCTGGCTATACCAGTTTTGTCGGGCGGATGCGAGTCTTTGGCGTTCATTTGTGACTCGTTGCCTATCGGCGCGTACTAGCTGAATGACTATCGTGCCTAGCCGGCGGCACGTACGCTACCTATCAGCGTGCGTGTTGTGCGCCAGCACAGGCTTGAGGCGAGTGCAGTTCCCAGCGAGCGCGATACCCGTCGGTATGCCTATCACGTTTTGGGTTTTGGCTGCCAAGATCAATGGTACGGTGCGCGGACGCGATCGGTTGACGCCCCGTTACCTGTCGGTGTGCGACGCGTGGAATCGCGCGAGAGCGTCGCGTGAAAGACGTGCGGGGTCGGAGGTCTGGTGCACGGATCCAATCCCATTTCGCTACCTCTCGGTGTGCGAAGCGTCAAGTCGTGTGAGGGCGTCGCATAAAGGATGTGTAGGGGTCGGAGGTCCGGTGCGCGGATATGACTTGTTGATGTTTCGCTACCTCTCGGCGCGCGAAACGTGGAGTCGCGCGAGTGCGTCGGGCGAAAAATGAGTACCTGTTACCCTTATTAGCCCCCCGAGTTTCTTGTGTACTCGTAGAGGAGACTAGAAATTATAATACTATAGGATAAAGGTTTCGAAGTGAAATGTAATTCAATTATCGTGTCGAAATAGTCAAAAATTACATTCCCAGGCCATTGGCCTTATTTGAAACTTGAAATTGTCTCTTGTTGAAATTGAAAATAAGATGAAAACAACAAAACATAGGGAAATCTAGAACGTGCTTCTTATTGGTAATACTGCCGTAGGTGCTCCGCGTTCCACGGGTGTGTGAACACGAGTCCCTCCAGGTTCTCGAGTTCGTACGTGCGTTGTGAATGGCTCGGCGCACGCGATACGGGCCTTCCCAGGTGGGGCCCAGAACTCCTGCTCCTTGCACCTTGGTGTTTTGGAACACCCTTCTAAGGACGAGGCTTCCGTCAGTGAACTTCCGCAGCTTGACCTTGGAATTGTAGTACTTCTCGACCTTTCTCTTCTGCGCGGCAAGGCGGGAGAGTGCGTCCACCCTCTTCTCGTCTATGAGGTCCAGCTTGAGCCTGATTGCGTCATTGTTGATGGCTTCTTCATACTCCTCGATACGCAAGGTTGGCAGCTTGGTCTCGACAGGTACCACGGCCTCGACGCCGAACGCGAGAGCGAAAGGGGTTTCGCTGGTCGCATTTCGTGCGGTGGTTCGGTATGCCCACAAGACCATGGGAAGCTCGTCGGCCTGAGCCCCCTTTCTTTCTTCCAGCTACTTCTTCAGGTTCTCTTTGATTGTCTTATTGACCGCCTCGACCTGACCGTTGGCTTGAGGATGGCGGGGAGAAGAGAAAGTCTTGCTGATGCCCAGTTGTTCGCACATGTCCCAGAGGCGCGCATTGTTGAATTGCGTTCCGTTTTCATTCACAATCGACGTGGGGATCCCGAAGTGGCAGACAATGTTCTTCCAGATGAAGCTCGTCGTGTTCGCCTTGGTGATCTTCGCCAATGGTTCGGCCTCTACCCACTTCGTGAAGTAATCGATAGCCACGATTGCGTGCTTGTACTAACTCGGGGCCATAGGCAGCTCACCGATGAGATCGACTCCCCATTTCGCAAAGGGTCGAGGCACAATGATCGGGCACAACGGGGCCGGCGCTTGGCGCGGGACGTGGGCGAACCTTTGGCATTTGTCGCATTTTTTGGCCCATTCCTGGGAGTCCTTTTTCAAGGTCGGCCAAAAGTATCCGAGTCTTAGTAGTTTCAGTGCCAAAGATTATCCAGCGGCATGGTTTCCGCACACACCTTCGTGTACCTCGCGGAGCGCTTTCTTTGCCTCAACTTCGGTCAGGCATCGGAGAAGGGGCATGGAGTATCCTCTCTTGAACAAGTTGTCTCCCCTCATTATGTATTTCGGAGCCAAACTTCTCAGCCTTTTGGCCTCTTCTTTGTCTTCGGGGACGACTCCTTGCTTGAGATACTCCACGAGTGGCGTCATCCATGAGGGGGGCGGAGTTGCATCGACTACCCCTACGTCGCTTCTCGAGATGTAGGGTCGAGTTAGCACTTCTATTGGGACGCTACCTTCCCCCTCCTCATCGATCCCTGACGGAAGGCGCGCCAAGGCATTGGCGTCAATGTTCGCCTCTCGGGGAACTTGTACTATCTCGAACCACGACAGGGCCTCCAGATTTTTCTGGGTCTTCGATAGATATGCGATCATGTTAGGCTCTTTGGCTGCGTAGTCGCCCTTGACCTGGTTCACAATCAACTGTGAGTCGCAGTGGATGCGCATGTTTTGGACACCTAGCTTGTTTGCCAATTCCAAGCCAACGATTAGAGCCTCGTACTCTGCCTCGTTGTTGGAAACCTTGAACTTGAACCGCATGGCGTATCTCAGTTTTTCCGTATCGGGATTTGTGAGCACAACGCCGGCGCCAGCCCCCCGGGCGTTTGACGCGCCATCCACGTGCAAGTCCCAGATCGGCCCTATCGGGTCATTGGTCCTTTTCTTCGACGACCCGTCGTGGTTGTTCTTCTTGTCTTCCTCATTCTCATTCCCTTTGTTGCCTTCGTCAGTTGAGGGTGTGTTTCTGAATTTGGCTATGAAGTCGGCGAGGGCTTGGCCTTTGATGGCAGTTCTCGGCTGAAACTCGACCCCATATTCGCCCAACTCTTGGGACCATATGGCCATTCGAGACGAGGTCCCTTTTTGTAGGGCCTTCTCGATGGGGTGTCCCGTACGCACCACGATCGGGTGTGCTTGAAAGTAGGGGCGAAGCTTCCTCGCGCTCGTGGCGAGGGCGAGGGACAATTTCTCGATCTCTAGGTATCGAGTTTAGGCGTCGAGGAGTGCATTGCTGACATAATAAACCGGCCACTGTACCTTGTCTTCCTCGCGTATCAGAACCGTGCTCACGGCCCTGTCGGTCACCACGAGGTAGATATACAAGGTCTCGCCATCCTTCGGTTTTGCGAGGAACGTAGGGGAGCTGAAGTAGGCGTTCATCTCGTGGAACGCCTACTCGTATTCCTCAGTCCATACAAATCCGTCGGTCTTCTTCAGTGCCTTGAAAAATGGCTGGCACCTATCGGTTGCCTTGGAAACGAATCACGTCAAGGCGGCGATCCTTCCCGTCAAACTTTGTACTTCTTTCACTTTTTGTGGCGATCTCATCTCTAAGATTGCCCTAATCTTCTCGGGATTAGACTCAATCTCGCGGCGGCTGACCATGTAGCCCAAGAATTTAGCCCATGAATTTTCCGGACTTAACCCCAAAAAGCGCACTTATTGGGGTTGAGCTTCATATTGTAGCGCCGCAGGATCGTAAACATCTCCCCGAGATCTCGAATGTGGTCGCGGGCCTTGAGGCTTTTGACAAGCATATTGTCCATGTAGACCTCCATAGTTTTGCCAATTTGATTGGCGAACATTCGGTTCACCAACATTTGATACGTTGCTCCAGCGTTTTTGAGGCCAAAGGGCATGACCTTGTAGCAGTAAAGTCCGCGGTTCGTAACAAAGGTTGTCTTGATCTGATCCGGCTCATGCATGCAGATTTGATTGTAGCCTGAGTAGGCGTCCATGAAGCTCAGCAACTTGTGGCCCGCCGTGGCGTCCACGAGTTGCTCGATCCTCGGGAGAGGGAAGCTGTCTTTCGGGCAGGCCTTGTTGAGATCTTTGTAGTCGATGCAAATTCGCCACTTCCCGTTCGGCTTCTTGACCATGACGACATTGGACACCCATTTGGGGTGTTCCGCCTCCCTGATGAAGTTGGCGGCGAGAAGTTTGTCAACTTCTTCACCAATTTCTTGGTACATTTCCCCACTGAATGCCCATCTCGGTTGGATGCGCTCGGCCACCCTCTTGTCGTCGTTGAGGCGGTGGACCATTATCTCGGGGTCGATCCCCGGCATGTCGGCGTGTGTCCACGCGAAGACGTCTTTGAACTCGCGGAGGAAGGCGGCGAGCTGGAGTCGGATTTTGGACAGGAGTTGGGCGCCTACCTTGACAACTTGGTCAGGCTTGGCGTCGTCCAACATGACGGGAACGAGGTCATCCGGTGTCTCCACCTTTCGACGCTCGACATCGTCCCTCTGGTCCAATTCTCCGAAGGTCCCCGCTTTCTCTATCTTGCATGGGAGCTTGTCCCCGAGCTGGAAGATGGTGCTCACCATCTTTCCATTTCCTTTCCCGCCCACGCCTTGGATGTAGCGCATCCTTGGCATTGATTGGTCTTCCAACATTACGGCAATCCCTTTCTTGGTCGGGAACTTCATCATCAGATGATAGATGGACGTTATGGCCTTCAACCGATTGAGAGTCGGGCGGCCGATGATGATATTGTATGTCGAGGGCTGGTCCACCACCAGGAACGACACGATGTGGGTGACCTCGACCCCCCCCCCTCCCCCGGTGTCCCGAAGATGTCCGGGAGGTCGACGGTGCCCTCCGTCATGACCCTCTCCCCGGAGAAGCCGAAGAGTGGGGTCGAGATCGGGGTCGGGCTCATCCCGGATAGTTTCATCCTGTCCAGCGCCGACTTGAAGATTTTGTCGGCGGAGCTGCCGTTGTCGATTAAGATTCTTCGGACGAGGTTGTTGGCAACCGGGCACGACTATCGCGTCGTTGTGTGGGTGGAGAACTCTCAACGCCTCTTGGCTGGTGAAGAACATGGACTCGAATGGGGCCGGAGGAGGAGCCTCGTACGTGTGGTTGATGTAGTGCGCTATTTTCCCTTGGGAAACTTCTCGTACGTACTTCTTCCTTTGCGTGCTCGAGTCTTCGAACTCCGGGCCGCCCATGATTGAGCCCACGACGTGCAGCTGTGAGCTCTCCGGTTCTTTGATTGCTGCTCGGTCCGTAGCGGTCACCGTTGCCTGACCTTTCCTTTCCTGCCGTGGGCGCTCTCCGCGCGCCGCGGCCGTCCCGATCGTTCTAAGGACGTATTCTTTCAACTTCCCATCTTGAATTAGGGCCTCGATTTGACTCTTAAGTTGGTAACATTCGGACGTCAGATGCCCATGGTCTTGATGGTACTCACATAACTTGCTTCGATCCCGCTTCGCGGGATCCTTTGTGAGAGGAGTGGGGCTTCCTAGCTTGTCGCGGTGCAAAGCCAGGATCCGCTCTTGCGGAGTGTTCAGGGGGGTGAACGTCGAGAACTTTCGGAAGCTATCGACGTGTAAGGGTCTCGGCCCAAGGAGGGAGCGACCGCTAGGGGCCTAACCTCCCTTGTTCCTCCTCTTTCGAGGGTCGGGACAATCTCCGTCCCGGTCATCGTGACGGCGACTGCCTTGCCCCCCTAACTTCCGGCCATCTCGACCATCGAGGTAGTCCTCGATTCCCATGTAGGTGCGGGCTCTAGACATTAGCTCCGCCATGTCCCGCGGGACCTTTCCAACAATAGATTTGAGGAAGTCGCTCGTGCGAGCTCTCTCTATATCGCCGTGATGGCGTCCTTGTCGTCGAACCCTTAGACCTTGTGAGACTCCTCGGTGAAGCGCGCGAGGTATTGTCTCAAAGTCTCGTCTCTCCCCTGCCGGATAGACAGGAGGTCGGCCTTCGACTTCTTTTGCGCCACGAGAGTGGCGAAACGAGCAAGGAAGGCCTCTCGCAAGGCCCGGAAGGACGGATGCTCCCTGGACTCAAACTTCGGAACCATTCAAATCCCGACCATGTAAGGGTCAGGCTGAACGCTTGACACAGGGTGGCGTCCGTCTGTTCCTGCATCGTCATCCACGTCTCGTAGTGCTGGATGTGGAAGTTCGGGTCTGTCCGTCCATCATAGGGAGGGATGGACGGCAGCTTGAAATTCCCCACGCAAGGTTGCGTGAGGATTTGAGCGGCGAAGGGCGAGTATGACTCATCGATCCCTCCATACGGCCTTTGCCTCCCCGATTCCCTCATTTTGATGATTTGGTTTTGGAGGCTCTGAATCATCGTCACCATGTCGAGCCCGTTAGTTAGGCTGACCGCCGGGACCGTGCGAGTCGCCTGTTGGCGCTCGTTGGACGCCTCTTGAAGCCAAGGGGGCGAGTCCTCGGGAGTGTGACCGTGCCTGTTGCCGCGACGGGTGCGACGGTCCGACCAAGTCGCCGTTCGACCTCTCGGACCGTGACGGGGCGAGGCTTGGCGTTGCCTCGTCGGTTCTTGACTCCCCACATAGTAGGGGTTGGAGTCGCCTCGGGCGGACCTATCCTCGACGTCGTAGCCGAGGAGGTCGGCGATGAGTGTGCCATCGACGCCGGGACGGTCTAAGAGCTCGGCGAGCCTTCGAGCCGTGTCCTCTCGGAGCGCGGCCTCAGGGTCATTCGCCGAGTCTCGGGGCTGGCTCTCGTTGCCACGAGGTTGCCCACCTAGATGGTGCATGAGGCTTTGAAGGCCGTACCTCGAGCTCGTCGCTCGAGTGCCTGCGGAGGCGGCGGGAACTTGACTCATCTCTCGAGAGTCGTAGATGTAGTAGGAAAGAGGAATGGAAGGGAGAGCATTGCTAAGGTCGGGAGGTCCCCTCCTTCTAGCGCCAAAATGTTGTCGCTCGTTTTCGGTCAATGATTTAGGACCCGGAAGCGGTCAGACCCAAGGCCGGACCAAGTGATCTCGCTTCGGTTCGAGCCAGTTGGACTTGGTATCCCAAGTCGTCCCTTAGCTGTCGGTGGTGTCTATCTCGTCAAAGCACCTGAAAAAGTAAGCAAAGAGGTGTGAACTATAAACGGGAAACAGAGGGGGTGCCTCTAATTACCTCTCCGACGCTCAACATTAGTAGGATTGAGGTGGATATAGAGGGTTTAGGTGTTTAGAGGCCGAGACTTGAGAGAAACGAGCGAGGTACGAGTTCGACAACGTTTCAGTACTCAAATTTGGATTGCCTGACTCGAGGGGTCGAGCCTCATATTTATAGGCGACCTAGGGACGTTTTGGGGGGTCCCTAGGCCGAGAGTCGGTCCTGGGCCGCCAATTGTCCGAACGTCGGCTCTGAGCCAGCCGTGTGACGTCCCAGGCTCGGCCAGTGGCTGAGAGCCGGTTCTGGGCCAGCCATGGGCCGAGCGCTGGCTCTGAGCCGGCCGTGTGACGTCCCAGGCTCGGCCAATGGCCGAGAGCCGGCCCTAGGCCGGCCATTGGCCGAGCGCCGGCTCTGAGCCGGTCTTGTGCCGAGGGGAGTCCGAGGACGGCCGCTATCACGGCCGTTGTCGCTTCGCTAGGCCGGGACGGACCGGTAACACTTCGGAAGATACCTAGAAGAACTATAGAGTCTCCAACTATCAATGTCCCATAACCAGACATCATATATTCTCCTAACAATCGTACCGAGGTCAATAGTCCTTTGACCCTTAGATTTCGAATATATCGTTTTAAGCAAACTACGAAGGTTTGTTCATGCAAATATACATTTTTCTCTTCGTAAGTTGTTAAGTTTGTTTATGGACTAAAGACTAATGTTTTATCATAAAGCTTCAAACAGACAATGAAGAATGAATGAACGTTTCAACTTTTTAGCCCATGAATAAGCAATTACATGCAAGAGTCTTCGTGAGACTTTATTACATCAAATGTACAAAATAAAGACTACAACTCTTCTTGTGGGCACCATTGACAACACTTAACTCCATTTATGGATTAAAGCAAGCATCTAGGTCATGGTATATTAGATTCGATAAAACTGTAAAAAGCTTTGGTTTTGAACGGTCGATAGATGAGCCTTGTGTTTACAATATTGCACGAGGGCAAAGTTGTGTTTCTGGTATTATATATCGATGATATATTACTCATAGGCAATAACGTGGGTAAGTTATCTGAGGTTAAAATCTGGCTAGCAAAGCAATTCGATATGAAGGATCTAGGAGAAATCGCATACATTCTAGGGATCCAAATCTTTCTAGATTGGAAGAACCGGACTTTATCGCTCACTCAAGAATCTTATATTGATAAAGTGATGGATCGCTTCTCGATGCAAGATTCCAAGAAGGAAAAAACACCTTTTAGGCATGGAATCTCACTCTCTATGGACTAGTCTCCCAAGACTGCACAAGAGATTGAGGACATGAGAAAAATTCTTTACGCATCAGCCATAGGAAGTCTCATGTATGCAATGCTTTGTACTAGACCAGATATCTACTGTTAAGAATGTTCTTAAGTATCTTCGGAGAACTAGGAACTTGATGCTTACATTCTTAGGTACCTCACTATGACGGGATATATCGACTGCTTCAGGATCTGTGTTCATCCTAAATGGTGGATCTGAGATTTGGAGGAGTATCAAGCAATCTTGCATTGCTGACTCCAAAATGGAAGCAGAATATATGGCTACTCGTGAAGCATCCAAAGAGGCTGTATGGCTTAGAAAATTCCTTTAGTATTTGGAAGTTGTTCCAAATGTCGACAAGCCCATGACCCTTTATTGTGATAATAGTGGGGCTGTCGCTAACTCAAAGAAACCTCGAAGCCATAAGCTCTCTAAGAATATTTAGAGGAAATACCATTTGATTTGAGAGATCGTGTAGCGTGGAGACGTGGTGGTGAAGAAGATCTCAACGGTGGACAACATAGCAGATCCATTCACCAAGGCCCTAGCCAACGAGGTCTTCGACAAGCATCGCGAGGGATTAGGCATGAAGGACTACTCACATCTTCTTTGAGTCAAGTGGGAGTTTGTTATCAATGGTGCATACAAGAAGAGTAGTACTCTTTATTTATGTACATTGATATAATAAAGTCTCACGAAGACCCTTGCTTTTAACTGCTGAATAATTAATAATAGTCGAAACATTCATTCATTATTCCTTGTTTGTTTGAAGCTTTATGATAAACTATTGTCTTTAGTCCTTAAACAAACCCAACAATAAATGAAGAGTCAAATATAGATTTGCATGAACAGACTCTTCATGGTTTGCTTAAAACTGTATATTCACAATCTAAGGATCAAAGGGCTATTGATCTCAGTATGATTGTTAGAAGAATCTATGATGTCTGGTTATGGGACATTGAGAGTTGGAGACTCTATAGTTCTTCCTAGGTATCTTCTAAAGATACTGAATTGACCCGTGCACTTTTAGAGGCAGAATAAGAACAAACCATTTAACCTCTTATGTCTCGAAGTCACTATGTATGAATTGCATCATGCTTACCTCAATCCTGAAATGAGACATCTCATTTCATAGCTTACGTATTCTCATTTTAGAAAGTCAGAGTTCTAGATTCACAATGAGATATAGACAAGACCTATTGGTGATGTACTAAGTTATGAAGAGGTCATGAGTAACTTTGTGAAGATATCATAGATATGGAATTCATGTACAAGATTGCCGAAATGCAATGTATATCACCTCATGCTTTGTTCCTTGGAATGTGAATAAATGAACTGACCAATGCCCAAATTGAGTCATGACTCTTTCGGATGAATCAATGTGACTTGTTAGCTCCACGTCAATACATTGTTTCTTTTTTATTCACAAGCGACAAATGAGTTGAGGAAATAACAACTAGAACGGTAAAATGGTAATTTTGTAAATCCCATCTAGTTGGTGATATTCATCAAGGGTAAATATAGATAATATTCAATGGATCCACTCGATCATTACAATTAAGTAGAATTCTTGAGTAGAAAATATATTCATTTGAACCGAGAGGTTTCAATGTCAACTCTTTACTCGAGTCAGTTGACGTTAAGCTAGAATTCGGAAAAGGTTTGTGAACTTTTAAGTCCTAGTATGCCAGCTCAATCTTTGTTCATTTTGATCCATGAGGTCACTACCATAAGTCACTAGAGTAGGATTAGTTAAACTAGAAGCTAAGTCAAAACAAGAATTAGACATGTTTTACCAAAATGGTCTAAAGGGTAATTTTGTCCTTTTGGACATAGGACGGTATGAATGTCAATAAATAAGTTTTTTTACATTGTCATATGATGACAAGGAATTTAAACCACATGACCAAGTTAAGGGAATTGAGCCTTGAGGATTGAATTTCATTTCATGGAATTTTAATTGAAAATTCATAATGGGCTTTTCTTATGTTGTCATGAACAAATAAATAAAAATCTAGAAGCTTCTTCTAGAAGCCATAGAAACCATCCAAGAGAATAGAGAGAGGAGAGATTATTTTGTGCATTAATGTATGAAGATACTTGCCAAAATAAAAAGAGGAAACAAATCCAAGTGCCATCAAGGCATGCTGGACGTGCACGAGGGGTAAGGAAGAGGAAATGAAATTTGCTCATGAATATGTGATATTCAATGTAAAAGAGGAAACTACCTTTTTAAGGTAATCCTCCTCCTATAAATACCCCACCTCATTCACAATTCATAACACACAATTTTAGACATTGAAAGCATCTCTCTCTAGACTTCTTTGCCGCGCATCTCGCTCTCTCTCTAACCCTACTTGTTCTTTTGTTTTGGCACCTAGGTCCTCATTAGAGCTAGCATTTGTTTTAGCTCTTTGGCTTAAAGACTATTTCTCGAGTCATCGTGTTTAAAAGTGCCCACACACTAAATCCTAACCACACTCAAAGACTCTAGTGGTAGAAACTTTCATGGTTGCTCACAGGTTCAAGAAGACTAGTCCGAGAGGCGAGTTGTGTCGGGAGACAAACGTTTAAACCTTTTAAAGGCTTCTCAACGTTCAAGCTCCATTCGAAGTTGGTATCGAGTAAAAAGTAAATGTAGTCTTAAAATTTTAAATTATATGTTCATGCACTTTTTCAAGGTTGTAAAAAACGTTTTACGTGCTTTTAAAGAAATTTTTTATATTCCACCGCTTGCTAGAAACGATAAATCTTTTCTTAATCATAGATCTATTCCAACAGGGAGCTCAGTGTCAACAAAGGCCGTGAGATCAGTGGCGCTATCTTTTGAAGATAGAGCTTTAAATTTGAATAATGTTTATTTTTTTCCTTCCTTCGGGAAAAACTTAATATCTGTTGCTCAAGTTTTTGAGCAAGATTATTGTTTAAAGTTTATTAAAAAAGGAATTCGTATTTCTCTTCAAATAATTCTTTTGTCGCTGATGCATGTATAAAGAATGCTCTCTTTTACATTTATCCCACGCAACCTTCTCTTTTAGATACTGAAATAGATAATGATCTCGTTAGGGAGCCAAAGAGGATCAAACTTTTTGATTCCTCAGATCTAATAAAATCAACATATCTCTGGCACTAAAGACTTGGTCATATCAGTCTAGACAGAATTAAGAGACTTGTGAGGGTTGGTCCACTCCAAGCCTCTACAATAGGTTCATTGCCTACTTGGGAATCTTGTATAAAAGGAAAAATGACTAAGCGACCTTTCTCTGTTAAGGGTCGAAGAGCCACTGAATTATTAGAACTCGTACATTCTAATGTATGTGGTCTGCTCAGTACACAGGCACGTGGAGGATACGAATACATCGTAACCTTCTGTTGGAATTGATCTAGGGTTTAAGAAAAAGTTTAACGCTTCGGGTAAGCGGCGGAATTTTAAAATTTTTATTTTGACAAGTATAACAATTTTACTAACCTAGACAAAGAGCAAGTACACGTAAATAAAAACTATAATGAGCATTATAAATTTACTAACCTTTTTTAGAAGCTTGAACGTTGAGAAGATTTTGGAAAGTTGCAACGTTCGTCTCCCCTCGCAGCACGTCTCTCTTGCTTCCTCTGCAACACGAGCAAGCACGACAGTTTCTATCACAAGAATCACTCGAGAGAAAAGGAATTAGTGAGTGGGCACTTTTAAACACGACGACTCGAGAATAAGTCTCAAAGTCGAAGAGCTAAAAACGCTAGGTCAAATGTGGACCTAGGTGGTAAAACAAAAACCGAAAAATAACTAGAGAGAGAGAGATAGGATCGGCCAAGTTCTAGAGAGAGAAGCTCTCAATCTCTAAAACTTGGGATGAATCAAATGAGATGAATAAGGCCCTTATTTATAGGAGATGTTTTACCTTCAATAATGTAGTTTCCTCTTCTATAGAATATCACATATTCATGAGCAAAATTGCCTTATTTCCCTTTCTCATTTGGGCGGCCAAGGGGGCTTCTAGAAGGCTTGGATTTGTTTCGTCTTATGCTCCCTTGACTTGCTTGGCCGATTACCCTCCTTCCTCATAGAGGAAATTTGTTTCCTCTTTTCTTCTGGCAAGTATCTTCATACATTAATGCACAAAATAAACTCTCTTTCACAATAGGGCTGCATGAAATTTAGTCTCCCATTTCCTTGGGTTGGACGGCCAAAAGCCTTCTAGAAAGCCTTTCTAGATTTTTCTTTACTTGTTCATGACAACATAAGAAAAGCCCATTAAGAATTTTCATGTAAAATTCTATGAAATGAAATTAATTCACAAGGCCCAATGAACACATCATGGCCGAGTGATTTAAGTCATCATATGACCATGTCAAAAAATTTATTGACATTCATTTCATGCCATGTCCAAAAAAACAAAATTACCCTTTTGTTGTCGCTGATTTTCGGACAACAATTTAGGAGCCCAAAGTGGTTAGACCCAAGGCCAGACCAAGTGGTCTCAGTTCGGCTCGAGCGTGTCGGACTTGGTATCCCAAGTCGTCCCTTAGCTGTGAATGTCCCTTGAGTTCATAAGAGTACGTGAAAAGGAGTAAAGAGCAGGTGAACTAGGAAGGGAAAACAGAGGGGGTGCCTCTGTTTACCTCTCCGACGCTCAACATTAGTAGGATTGAGGTAGAGTATAGAGGTTTTAGAGGTGGTGAGAGGCCAAAGATGAGCGAAACGAGTGAAGTACGAGTTTGACAGCGTTTCAGGACTCAAAATTGGATTTTCCGGACCGGGGGAGGGACCCCGGCATTTATAGGCGACCGAGGGGCATTTTGGGCATCCCCTTGGTCGAAGGCCTACCCTGGGTCGTCCATGGGGTTGGAGGCCGACCCTGGGTCGTCCATGGAGCTGGAGGCCGACCCTGGGTCGTCCCTGGAGCTAAAGGCCGACCCTGGGTCGTCCATGGGGCTGGAGGCCGACCCTGGGTCGTCCATGGAGCTAGAGCCGACCCTGGGTCGTCCCTGGAGCTGGAGGCCGGCTCTGGGTCGTCCATGGAGCTGGAGGCCGGCTCTGGGTCGTCCATGGAGCTGGAGGCCGACCCTGGGTCGTCCCTGGAGCTGGAGGGCGGCTCTGGGTCGTCCATGGAGCTGGAGGCCGGCTCTGGGTCGTCCACAGAGCTGGAGGCCGGCTCTGTGGCGGTCATGGAGGTGAGGGACACCTCTGAGATGTGGAGGCCGAGCTGAGGTCGAGCTGAGGCCGAGGTCGAGCTAAGGTCGGGGTCGAGCTGAGGCCGTGGTCGAGCTGAGGCCGGGGTCGAGCTGAGGCCGGAGGTCGGCCATGAGCTGGAGGCCGAGCTCATGAGGCCGGAGGTCGGCAACGAAGCTGGAGGATGAGCTCATGAGGCCGGAGGTTGGCCATGAGCTGGAGGCCGAGCTCGTGAGGCCGGAGGTCGGCCATGGGCTGGAGGCCGAGCTAATGAGGCCGGAGGTCGGCGATGAGCTGGTGGCCAAGCTCGTGAGGCCGGAGGTCGGCCATGGAGCTGGAGGCCGAGCTCATGAGGCCGGAGGTCGGCCATGAGCTGGAGGCCGAGCTCATGAGGCCGGAGGTCGGCCATGAGCTGGAGGCCGAGCTCGTGAGGCCGGAGGTCGGCCATGGGCTGGAGGCCGAACTCATGAGGCCGGAGGTCGGCCATGAGCTGGAGGCCGAGCTCGTGAGGCCGGAGGTCGGCCATGGAGCTGGAGGCCGAGCTCATGAGGCCGGAGGTCGGCCATGAGCTGGAGGCCGAGCTCATGAGGCCGGAGGTCGGCCATGGAGCTGGAGGCCGAGCTCATGAGGCCGGAGGTCGCCCATGAGCTGGAGGCCGAGCTTATGAGGCCGGAGGTCGGCCATGGAGCAGGAGGCCGATCTCATGAGGCCGGAGGTCGGCCATGAGCTGGAGGCCGAGCTCATGAGGCCGGAGGTCGGCCATGGGTCGGGGGAGTCCCGGGGGGTCGCTATCGCGGCCGTCGCTGCTCTACCGGGCCGAGATGGACCGGTAACATTAGCCCCCCGAGTTTCCGGTCAAGCGTAGGTCGAGTGGAAACTCAAAATCTACGCTTTCATGTGGATGCGGGATGAACACTCTCGGGTTTACGAGTATGCCATAGAAGGGTTTTCAACGCATCACGGGGGTTTGGCCTTTGTGCGTCACGGGGGACGGCCTTTGTGCATCACGAGGGACGGCTTTATGCGTGTCCTATGTTTTCGACATACTATCGCAGTCGACTCGCACGGTTTTGTCGGTGCGCGTCTTATTTTCTCGACTTACCAGCGAAGGCGTAATCGATTTGCGCGACTCGGGCCTCGGGGGGCCCTTGTGTTACGTTCGTGTGACCGGGTTTCCCGCGGACGCTGGCTAGACCAGATACGCCCGGCGGACGCAAGCCTTTGAAACTCATTTGTGACTCGCTGCCTTTCGGCTCACGAGCTGGGCGGCGAGCGCGGTGCCACATTTGTGTGACGGGGTTTCCCGTGGACGCTGGCTAGACCAGATACGCCCGGCAAACGCAAGCCTTTGAAAACCATTTGTATCTCGCTGCCTTTCAACTCACGAGCTGGGCGGCGAGCGCGATGCCACATTTGCGTGGCGGGGTTTCTCGTGGACGCTGGCTAGACCAAATACGCCCGGCGGACGCAAGCCTTTGAAACCCATTCGTAACTCGCTGCCTTTCGGCTCACGAGCTGGGCGGCGAGCGCGATGCCACATTTGCGTGGCGGGGTTTCCCGTGGACGCTGGCTAGACCAGATACGCCCGGCGGACGCAAGCCTTTGAAACCCATCTGTAACTCGCTGCCTTTCGGCTCACGAGCTTGGCGGCGAGCGCGATGCCACATTTGCGTGGCGGGGTTTCCCGTGGATGATGGCTAGACCAGATACGCCCGGCGGATACAAGCCTTTGAAACCCATTTGTGGCTCGCTGCCTTTCGGCTCACGAGCTGGGCGGCGAGCGCGATGCCACATTTGCGTGGCGGGGTTTCCCGTGGACGCTGGCTAGACCAGATACGCCCGGCGAATGCAAGCCTTTGAAACCCATTTGTATCTCGCTGCCTTTCGGCTCACGAGCTGGGCGGCGAGCGCGATGCCACATTTGCGTGGTGGGGTTTCACGTGGACGCTGGCTAGACCAGATACGCCCGGCGGACGCAAGCCTTTGAGACCCATTCGTAACTCGCTGCCTTTCGGCTCACGAGCTGGGCGGCGAGCGCGATGCCACATTTGCGTGGCAGGGTTTCCCGTGGACGCTGGCTAGATCAGATACGCCCGGCGGACGCAAGCCTTTGAAACCCATCTGTAACTCGCTGCCTTTCGGCTCACGAGCTTGGCGGCGAGCGCGATGCCACATTTGCGTGGCGGGGTTTCCCGTGGACGCTGGCTAGACCAGATACGCCCGGCGGACGCAATCCTTTGAAACCCATTTGTAACTCGCTGCCTTTCAGCTCACGAGCTGGGCGGCGAGCGCGATGCCACATTTGCGTGGCGGGGTTTCCCGTGGACGCTGGCTAGACCAGATACGCCCGGCAGACGCAAGACTTTGAAAACCATATGTAACTCGCTGCCTTTCGGCTCACGAGCTGGGCGGCGAGCGCGATGCCACATTTGCGTGGCGGGGTTTTCCGTGGACGTTGGCTAGACCAGATACGCCCGGCGGAAGCAAGCCTTTGAAACCCATTTGTAACTCGCTGCCTTTCGGCTCACGAGCTGGGCGGCGAGCGCGATGCCACATTTGCGTGGCGAGGTTTCCCGTGGACGCTGGCTAGACCAGATACGTCTGGCGGACGCAAGCCATTGAAACCCATTTGAAACTCGCTGCCTTTCGGCTCATGAGCTGGGCGGCGAGCGCGGAGCCACATTTGTGTGGCGAGGTTTCTTGTGGACGCTGGCTAGACCAGATACGTCTGGAAGACGCAAGCCTTTGAAACCCATTTGAAACTCGCTGCCTTTCGGCTCACGAGTTGGGCGGCGAGCGCGGACTCGAGACTCAACTCGAGGACTCATGTAGAGCCTGCACGATGAGTTACGTGAAGAGTCGGCACGAGGAGTATGAGTCGACTCGTGGACTCGAACTCGACTCAAGGAATGAACTCATCCCGAGGAGACATGTAGAGTCGGCACGAGGAGTATCAGTCAACTCGTGGACTCGAACTCGACTCGAGGAATGAACTCATCTCGAGGAGACATGTAGAGTTGGCATGAGGAGTATCAGTCCATTCGTGGACTCGGGACTCAACTCAGGGACTCATGTAGAGCCTGCACGAGGAGTTACGTGAAGAGTCGGCACGAGGAGTATCAGTCGACTCGTGGACTCGAACTCGACTCGAGGAATGAACTCATCTCGAGGAGACACGTAGAGTCGGCACGAGGAGTATCAGTCGATTCGTGGACTCGGGAGTCAAATCGAGGACTCATGTAGAGCCTGCACGAGGAGTTACGTGAAGAGTCGGCACGAGGAGTATCAGTCGACTCGTGGACTCGGGACTCAACTCGAGGACTCATGTAGAGCCTGCACGAGGAGTTACGTGAAGAGTCGGCACGAGGAGTATCAGTCGACTCGTGGACTCGGGACTCAACTCGAGGACTCATGTAGAGCCTGCACGAGGAGTTACGTGAAGAGTCGGCACGAGGAGTATCAGTCGACTCGTGGATTCGAACTTGACTCGAGGAATGAACTCATCTCGAGGAGACATGTAGAGTTGGCACAAGGAGTATCAGTCGACTCGTGGACTCGGGACCCAACTCGAGGAGTCATGTAGAGCCTGCACGAGGAGTTACGTGAAGAGTCGGCACGAGGAGTATCAGTCGACTCGTGGACTCGAACTCGAGTCGAGGAATGAACTCATCTCGAGGAGACATGTAGAGTCGGCACGAGGAGTATTAGTCGACTCGTGGACTCGAACTCGACTCGAGGAATGAACTCATCTCGAGGAGTTACATGAGGGGTCGGCACGAGGAGTATCAGTCGACTCGTGGACTCGAACTCGACTCGAGGAATGAACTCATCTCGAGGAGTTACATAAGGGGTCGGCACGAGGAGTATCAGTCGACTCGTGGACTCGGGACTCAACTCAAGGACTCATGTAGAGCCTGCACGAGGAGTTACGTGAAGAGTCGGCACGAGGAGTATCAGTCGACTCGTGGACTCAAACTCGACTCGAAGAATGAACTCATCTCGAGGAGTTATGTGAAGATTGTCTCTCTCTGGGACCTCCAACCTGACCATCGGCCCCTTGGGACTTCTTCTTTTTTTTTTATTATTAGTTTTTTTATTTTTGAGTTGTTTTTGATTGAGCATTGATCCCCATTAGCCCCCTGAGTTTCTTGCGTTTGTGAGACGAAGGCCAAGAAACTCTCGTGTTGGAGGTATACAACAGTGTGTGTAGAATAATTCTTTATTGCAATAAAGGGGGTTGTTACAAGTAGTCATGGCACTTGGCCTTTTTTGAAAAAAGAAAATTACATTTTTGAAATAAAAGCGATCACGAAGTCGATCGAGCTCGGGGGTGAGCTTGAGGGTGGAAGCTGCGGCAATCATGGCTTGCTAGCAGATGCGACGAATTCCTTGAGGTCCCCACTTCGAACTAGGGAATCAATTCGTTTCCTAAGCCGGTAGCATTCTGTTGTCACGTGTCCGTGATCTCGGTGATATTCGCATTGCTTGCTTCTGTCCCTCGTTGCGGGGTCCGTCTTTAACGGGGTCGGCGAGCCTAGCTTCTCACTGTGTAAGCTCAGGATCCGGTCGGGCGTCGTGTTGAGTAGGACGAAGGATTGCTTCGGGGCTGGAGAAGGCCATGTCTACGCCTCTTCCTTCGCGAGCCGAGACCGGTGGCCGGTGCCATGAGTGTGGCGGTGCGGTTCTTGTTGGGTGCACGGTCAGCAACATTGGGTGGTTGATGTTCCAAGACGACTTCTCTCTCGATCCCGCGTTGGGCGTTTAGTTTTTCTCTCAAGTCGCTCCCATGAGATTCCCTTCGGGAGTTGAGGCGATCTCTCAAGTCTCCGATGGCCGTCCCTATCACTTTAGGCGAGGGGACATCATTCGAGTGACATCCTTGACAGACGCCATGGCCATTGACGTCGTCACCTCCCCGGGGGTCTTGGACGCTGATGGTGAGCTTGGAGCGTCCCTTTCGGGACCTAGAGGATGAGCGCCCCCGAGTATTGTTCGACACTTGATGCCTTGGCGTGGTCGCCCGAGGGTGTCCCCTCGAGGGCGCGTGCGTGTGCTCATTAGAAAGTTGACGTCTGGACGCGGTCGCCCGAGGGTGTCCCCTTGGAAGCGTGCGCATGCGTCCCCTTTCGTGAAAAGCGTGGTGGAGGTCGGTCTCATTGGTTCTCGACTTTGCCACGTAATCGGGGTTTTTCTCGTCGTGGTCGACGTCGTCGACGTTATTGGAGTCGAGGAGGTCGGCGATGAGCGTGCCGGTGACGCCGGGGCGGTCTAGGAGCTCGGCGAGCCTTCGAGCCGTGTCCTCTCGGACTGCGGCCTCGGGGTCATTCGTCGGGTCTCGGGGCTGGCTCTCATTATCATGAGGTTGCCCTTCGAGATGGTGCGCGGAGCTTTTGAGGTCGTGCCTTGAGCTAGTCACTCGGGCGACCACGGAGGTGACGGGCAATTGACTCATCTCTCGAGAGTTTTGCCGTTGAAGGATGAAGAAGAGTGGTAGAGGGAATGCGTTGCCAAGGTCGAGAGATCCCCTCCTTCTAGCGCCAAAATGTTGTCGCTGATTTTCAGACAACGATTTAGGAGCCCAAAGTGGTTAGACCCAAGGCCAGACCAAGTGGTCTCACTTCGGCTCGAGCGTGTCGGACTTGGTATCCCAAGTCGTCCCTTAGCTGTGAATGTCCATTGAGTTCATAAGAGTAACTGAAAAGGAGTAAAGAACAGGTGAACTAGGAAGGGAAAACAGAGGGGGTGCCTCTGTTTACCTCTCCGACGCTCAACATTAGTAGGATTGAGGTGGAGTATAGAGGTTTTAGAGGTGGTGAGAGGCCAAAGATGCGCGAAATGAGTGAAGTACGAGTTCGACAGCGTTTCGGGACTCAAAATTAGATTTTCCAGACCGGGGGAGGGACCCTGGCATTTATAGGCGACCGAGGGGCATTTCGGGCATCCCCTTGGTCGAAGGCCGACCTTGGGTCGTCCATGGGGTTGGAGGCCGACCCTGGGTCGTCCATGGAGCTAGAGGCCGACCCTGGGTCATCCCTGGAGCTGAAGGCCGACCCTGGGTCGTCCATGGGGCTGGAGGCCGACCCTGGGTCGTCCATGGAGTTGGAGGCCGACCCTGGGTCGTCCCTGGAGCTGGAGGCTGGCTCTGGGTCGTCCATGGAGCTGGAGGCCGGCTCTGGGTCGTCCATGGAGCTGGAGGCTGACCCTGGGTCGTCCCTGGAGCTGGAGGCCGGCTCTGGGTCGTCCATGGAGCTGGAGGCTAGCTCTGGGTCGTCCATGGAGCTGGAGGCCGGCTCTGAGGCGGCCATGGAGGCGAGGGACGCCTCTGAGACGTGGAGGCCGAGCTGAGGTCGAGCTGAGGCCGAGGTCGAGCTGAGGCCGGGGTCGAGCTGAGGCCGAGTTCGAGCTGAGGCCGAGGTCGAGCTGAGGCCGGGGTCGAGCTGAGGCCGGAGGTCGGCCATGAGCTGGAGGCCGAGCTCATGAGGCCGGAGGTCGGCCACGAAACTGGAGGCCGAGCTCATGAGGCCGGAGGTCGGCCATGAGCTGGAGGCCGAGCTCATGAGGCCGGAGGTCGGCCCTGAGCTGGAGGCCGAGCTCGTGAGGCCGGAGGTCGGCCATGGGCTGGAGGCCGAACTCATGAGGCCAGAGGTCGGCCATGAGCTGGAGGCCGAGCTCGTGAGGCCGGAGGTCGGCCATGGGCTGGAGGCCGAACTCATGAGGCCGGAGGTCGGCCATGAGCTGGAGGCCGAGCTCGTGAGGCCGGAGGTCGGCCATGGAGCTGGAGGCCGAGCTCATGAGGCCGGAGGTCGGCCATGAGCTGGAGGCCGAGCTCATGAGGTCGGAGGTCGGCCATGGAGCTGGAGGCCGAGCTCATGAGGCCGGAGGTCGCCCATGAGCTGGAGGCCGAGCTTATGAGGCCGGAGGTCGGCCATGGAGCAGGAGGCCGAGCTCATGAGGCCGGAGGTCGGCCATGAGCTGGAGGCCGAGATCATGAGGCCGGAGGTCGGCCATGGGTCGGGGGAGTCCCGGGGGGTCGCTATCGCGGCCGTCGCTGCTCTACCGGGCCGAGATGGACCGGTAACACCTTTCGACAATTTTCGTAAAACTTGTCTCGTTCTTGTTTTGACTTAGCATCTAGTTTAACTATTCACAATCTAAGGATCAAAGGGCTATTGATATCAGTATGATTATTAGGAGAATCTATGATGTCTGGTTATGAGACATAGAGAGTTGGAGACTCTATAGTTCTTCCTAGGTATCTTTTTTGTCAATGGTTCCCACAAGAAGAGTAGTAGTCTTTACTTATGTACATTTGATGTAATAAAGTCACACGAAGACTCTTGCTTATAATGATGAATTATTAATAAAAGTTGAAAGTTCATTCATTCTTCCTTTTCTGTTTGAAGCTTTATGATAAACTATAGTCTTTAGTCCTTAAACAAATCTAACAACACATGAAGAGACAAATGTAGATTTGCATGAACAAACTTTTAATGGTTTGCTTAAAACAATATATTCGCAATCTCAGGATAAAAGGACTATTGATCTCAGTACGATTGTTAGGAGAATCTATGATGTCTGGTTTTGGGGGACAGGGAGCTGAAGACTCTATAGTTCTTCTATGTATCTTCTTAAGGTATTGAATTGACCAGTGCACTTCTAGAGATAGAATAAGAACAAACCATTTAACCTCTTATGTCTCGAGGTCACTACGTATGAATTGCATCATTCTTACCTCAATCCTGAAATGAGACATGTCATTTCATAGCTTACATATTCTCATTTGATAAAGTCAGAGTTTGGACTCACTATGTAATTCTGGACAAGACCTATTGGTGAAGTACTAAGTTATAAAGATGTCATGAGTAACTTTGCGAAGATCTCATAGATATGGAATTCATGTACAAGATTGTTGAAATGCAATGTATATCACCTCATGCTTTGTTCCTTGGAATGTGAATAAATGAACTGGCCAGTATCCAAATTGAGTCATGACTCTTTTGGCTGAATCAATGTGACTTGTTAGCTCTTCGTCAATACATTGTTTCTAACTTATTCACAAGCGACAAAGGAGTTAAGGAAATAACAGCTAGATGGGTAAAATGGTAATTTCCTAAATCTCATCTAGCTGATGATATTCATGAAGGGTATGTTGGAATTGATCTAGGGTTTAAGAAAAAGTTTAACGATTCGTTAAGCGGCGGAATTTTAAAAATTTTCTTTTTCAAGTAAAACAGTTTTTACTAACCTAGACAAAGAGCAAGCACATGTAAATAAAAACTAATATGAGCGTAAAAGTTTACTAACCTTTTTAGACGCTTGAACGTTGAGAAGCTTTTGGAAAAAGGTTGCAACGTTCGTCTCCCCTCGCAGCACGTCTCTCTTCCTTCCTCGGCAACTCGAGCAACCACGCAAGTTTCTATCACTAAATCACTCGAGAGAAAAGGAATTAGTGAGTGGGCACTTTTAAACACTACGACTTAAGAAAGAGTCTTGAAGTCGCAGATGTAAACACTAGGTCAAATGAGAACCTAGGTGCCAAAACAAAAAATCGAAAATTAACTAGAGAGAGAGAGAGAGGAGTTCGGCCAAGTTCTAGAGAGAGAGTCTCTCAAATCTCTTAAACTAGGATGAATGAAATGTGTGGAATGAGGCTCCTATTTATAGGAGAGGTCTCACCTTCTATAAGGTAGTTTCCTCTTCTATAGAATATCACATATTCATGAGCAAATATTGCCCATTACCCTCTTATTCCACACGGCCAAGGCAGCCTTCTAGAAGGCTTGGATTTGTTTCCTTTTTTGTTCCTTGCCTTGCCTTTTGTCTACTTGGCCGATTCCCTTAATACATGTGTGGAAAATTTGTTTCCTCTTTTTCTTTTGGCAAGTATCATAATACATTTATGCACAAAATATTCTCTCTTTCTCTTGGGTATTTGGGCGCCCATTTCAACTCTAGAAGGAGCTTCTAGAAGCTTCTTCATTTGTTCATGACAACATGAAAAAGGCCCATTAAGAATTTTCAATAAAATTCTTATGAAATGAAATTAATCCACAAGGCCCAATGATCAAGTCATGGCCGAGTGTTATTAAGTCATCAAATGACCTTGTCGAAAAATTTATTGAAATTCATTTCATCCTATGTCTCAAAAAACAAAAATACCCTTTTGACAATTTTCGTTCTTGTTTTGACTTAGCTTCCAGTTTAACTATTCCTACTCGATGTGATTCGTGACAGTGACCTCATGGATCCAAATGAACAAAGCTTGAGCTAAATACTTGGACTCAAAAGTTCACAAACCTTTTCCAAGTTAAGCTTAATGTCAACTGACTCCACTAAAGAGTTGACACTGAAAATCTCTCGGTTCAAATGAATTTATTTTCTACTCAAGAATTCAACCTAATTGTAATGAGTGGATCCACAAAATATTATCAGTGTTTACCCTTCATGAATATCATCAGCTAGTCGGGATTTACAAAATTACCATTTTACCCTTCTAGCTGTTATTTCCTCAACTCCTTTGTCGCTTGTGAATAAAAAAGAAACAATGTATTGACGAGGAGCTAACAAGTCACATTGTTTCATCCAAAAGAGTCAAGACTCAATTTGGACACTGGCCAGTTCATTTATTCACACTCCAAGGAACAAAGCATGAGGTGATATACATTGCATTTCAGCAGTCTTGTACATGTATACCATATCTATGAGAACTTCACAAAGTTACTCATGACATTCTCACAACTTAGTAATTCACCAATAGGCCTTGTTCGGAATCACATAGTGAGTCCGAACTCTGACTTTCTCAAATGAGAATACGTAAGTTGTGAAATGTCATGTCTCATTTCAGGATTAAGGTAAGCACGATGCAATTCATACGTAGTGACTTCGAGACATAAGAGGTTAAATGGTTTGTTCTTATCTTGGGTCTAGAAGTGCACTGGTCAATTCAGTACCTTTGGAAGATACCTAGAAGAACTATAGAGTCTCCAACTCTCAATGCCTCATAACCAGACATCATAGATTCTTCTAACAATCATACTGAGGTCAATAGTCCTTTGACCCTTAGATTGCGAATATATCGTTTTAAGCAAACTACGAAGAGTTTGTTCATGCAAATCTACATTTGTCTCTTCGTAAGTTGTTTAGTTTGTTTATGGACTAAAGACTAATGTTTTATCATAAGGCTTCAAATAGACACGGAAGAATGAATGAACGTTTCAACTTTTTATTACTGAATAAGCAATTACAAGCAAGAGTCTTCATGAGACTTTATTACATCAATTGTACAATATAAAGATTACAACTCTTCTTGTGGGCACCATTGACAACAGGGTAAACATAGATAATATTCAGTGGATCCACTGATCACAATTAAGTTGAATTCTTGAGTAGAAAATATATTCATTCGAACCGAGATATTTGAGTGTCAACTCTTCAGTGGAGTTAGTTGACATTAAGCTAAACTTGGAAAAGGTTTGTGAACTTTGTAGTCCAAGTATGTTAGCTCAAGCTTTGTTCATTTGGATCCATGAGGTCACTATCACAAGTCATTAGAGTAGGATTAGTTAAACTATAATCTAAGTTAAAACAAGAACTAGACAAGTTTTACGAAAATTTTCTAAAGGGTAATTTTGTCATTTTGGACATGGGATGTTATGAATGTCAATAAATAAATTTTTTGACATTGACATATGATGACAATGAATTTGATTCACACGGCCGTAATGAGTTATTTGAGCATTGAGGATTAATTTCATTTCATGGAATTTTACTTGAAAGTTCTTAATGGGCTTTTCTTATGTTGTCATGAACAAATGAAGAAATATCTTGAAGCTCCATATAGAAGCACCTTGACCGTCTAACCTAAGAGAGCGAAATAGAGTTTATTTTTTTCCATTGATGTATGAAGATACTTGCCAAAAGAAAAGAGTTCCTCTACAAGGAAGTCACGGATTCGGCCAACTAAGGAGAAAGCAAAAGTGGAAACAAATCCAAGGACTTGCATGGCATATGTTGCACATCCAAATGGAGAGAAAGAGAGGCAATATTTGCTCATAAATATGTGATATTCTCTGGAAATGAGGAAACTACCTTTTGAAGGTATTCCTTCTCTTATAAATAGAGCACTCATTCTCATTGTTTCTCATCCCAAAATTGTAGAGATTGAGAGCTTCTCTCTCTAGAATTGGCCGCCCTCTCTCTCTCTAACCCTTTTCGTTTTTGTTTTGGCACCTAGGTCCACATTTGATCTAGCATTTTGTTTTAGCAGTTTGACTCTAAGACTTGTTTTCGAGTCGTTATCTCTAAAGTTGCCCACACACTTATTCCTTCTTACCTCGAGTGATTTATGTGATAGATACTTTCGTGGTTACTCGAGTTCCCGAAGAATGAAGAAAGATGAGCTGCGTAGGAAGATGAGCAATTCAACCTCCACAAGCTTCTCAACGATCAAGCTACATAAAGGTTAGTAAACGTGTAATTTCTCTTAGATAGTTTTATTTAAAAATAACATGTACTTGCTCTTTGTCTAGGTTAGTAAAAATCGTTTTTACTTGTTTAAAGAAAATTTTTATTTTCCGCTCCTTCCTAGAAGCGTTAAATTTTTTCTTAACCCTAGATCAATTCCAAAAATCTTTTGAAGATACTGAATTGACCAGTGCTCTTCTAGTGACATTGTAAGAACAAATCATTTAACCTCTTCTGTCTCAGAGTACCTCAATCCTGATATGAGACATGTCAGTTCATGGCTGGGGTATTCTCATTTGAGAAAGTCAGAGTTCTAGATTCACTATGTGATATAGACAAGAACTATTTGTGAAATACTAAGTTATGAAGATGTCATGAACAACTTTGTGAAGATCTCATAAACATGGAATTCATGTACAAGATTGCCGAAATGAAGTTTATATCACCTCATGCTTTGTTCCTTGGAATATGAATACATGAACTGGCCAGTGTCCCAATGGAGTCATGACTCTTTTGAATGAGTAATGTGACTTGTTAGCTCCTCGTTAATACATTGTTTCTAACTTATTCACAAGTGACAAAGGAGTTGAGGAAATAACAAATAGAAGGGTAAAATGGTAATTTTGTAAATCCCATCTAGTTGATGATATTCATGAAGGGTAAATATAGATAATATTCAATGGCTTCACTCATTACAATTAAGTAGAATTCTTGAGTAGAAAATATATTCATTCGAACCGAGATATTTCAGTGTCAACTCTTTAGTGGAGTCAGTTGACATTAAGCTAGAACTTGAAAAAGGTTTGTGAACTTTTGAGTCCAAGTATGCTAGCTCAAGCTTTGTTCATTTGGATCCATGAGGTTACTATCACAAGTTATTAGAGTAGGATTAGTTAAACTAGAATCTAAGTCAAAACAAGTTCAAATGTTGAACTAGACAAGTTTTACGAAAATTGTCTAAAGGGTAATTTTTGTCCACGAGGATATAAGATGGTTTGAATGTCAATAAATAAGATTTTTGACATTGTCATATGATGACAATGAAATAGTCCACATGGACACAATGATGGTATTTGGGCCTTGAGGATTGAATATCATTTTATGGAATTTTATTTGAAAATTCTACTTGGGCCTATCTTATATTGTCATGAACAAATAAAGAAACATCTAGAAGCTTGTTCTAGATTCCGAAACCATCCACCATCATAAGAGGGAAAGGGAAATTATTTTGTGCATTGATGTATGAAGATACTTGCCAAAAGAAAAAAGAGAAAACAAATTTGCTCCATGAAGCATTAAAGTGGGCGGCCAAGCATGGAAGAAAAGAGGAAACTACTTCCAACCTTGGTATTTTGATAGGAATGGGAAATAAAGATTATGCTCATGAATATTTGATATTCAATAGAAAAGAGGAAACTACCTCTTCAAGGGAATCCCTCCTCCTATAAATACCACACCTCATTCACAATGTTGAAGACACAAGTTTTAGAGATTAAGAGCTTCTCTCTCTAACCTTGTCACCCACCCCTCTCTCTCTCTCTCTCTCTCTCTCTCTCTCTCTCTCTCTCTCTCTCTTTCATGCTCTTTTGTTTTGGCACCTAGGTCCTCAATAGACCTAGCGTTTTGTTTTAGCTCTTTGGCTTAAAGACAAGTTCTTGAGTCATAGTGTTTAAAAGTGCCAACACACTAAATCCTAACCGAACTCGAAAGACTCTACTGGTAGAAACGTTCGTGGTTACTCAGGTTCAAGTAGACTCGAGGGAGGCAAGCTTAGTGGGGAGACGAGCGATTCAACCTTTCCGAAAGCTTCTCAATGCTCAAGCTTCAATCAAGGTTGGTATAGAGTGAAAACTCTTAATACTTTTTAAATTTTAAATTATATGCTCATGCACTTTGTCTAGGTAGTAAAATTGTTTTACGTGTTTTAAAGAATTTTTTATATTCTGCCACATGCTAGAGGTGATAAATTATTCTTAATCCTATATCTATTCCAACAACAAGTTTATGATTAGTCTTTTTGTTTAGGATTTAAGTTTGTTTAAGTTTTTAGGATGAACAAGACAAAAAAAGTCTAAAGGTGTTATGAACAAAATGACATTTCACTCCTTCGAGGAAAGGCCGCAAAGAGTCTCTTTTCATAAGTAAATGACTCATTGTTGTCGCAGTTTTTCGGACAACGATTTACGAGTCAAAGGCGGTTAGACCCAAGGCCGGACCAAGTGGTCTCGTCTTGACTCGAGCGTGTCGGACTTGATATCTCACGTCGTCCCTTAGCTGTTGGTGATGTCTATTTCGTCCAGGCACCTGAAAAGCAAGCAGGAAGGTGTGAACTACAAAGGGAAAACAGGGGGGTTGCCCCTGTTTACCTCTCCGACGCTCAACATTAGTAGGATTGAGGTGGATAAAGAGGGTTTAGGTGTTTAGAGGCCGAGACTTGAGAGAAACGAGCGAGGTACGAGTTCGGCAGTATTTCAGTGCTCAAGAATGGATTACCTGGACCGGGGGCGGGACCCCGGCAATTATAGGCGACCGAGGGGCATTTTGGGCATCCCCTTGGTCGAAGGCCGGCTCTTGTTTGGCCATGGAGCCGAAGGCCGGTCCTGGGTCGGCCATGGGGCAGGAAGCCGACCCTGGGTCGTCCATGGAGCTGAAGGCCGGCCCTGGGATGGCCATGGAGCCGGAGGCCGACCCTGGGTCATCCATGGAGCCGAAGGCCGGCCCTGGGTCAGCCATGGAGCAAGAGGCCGACCCTGGGTCGTCCATGGAGCTGAAGGCCGGCTCTGGGTCGGCCATGGAGCCGGAGGATTACCCTGGGTCGTCCATTGAGCCGGAGGACGAGCTCATGAGGCCGAAGGTCGGCTATGGAGCTGGAGGCCGAGCTCATGAGTCCGGAGGTCGCCATGGAGCTGGAGGCCGAGCTCATGAGGCCGGAGGTCGGCCATGGAGCTGGAGGCCGAGCTCATGAGGCCGGAGGTCGGCCATAGAGCTGGAGGCCGAGCTCATGAGGCCGGAGGTCGCCATGGAGCTGGAGGCCGAGCTCATGAGGCCGGAGGTCGGCCATGGAGCTGGAGGCCGAGCTCATGAGGCTGGAGGTCGGCCATGGAGCTGGAGGCCGAGCTCATGAGGCCGGAGGTCGGCCATGGAGCTGGAGGCCGAGCTCATGAGGCCGGAGGTCGGTCATAGAGCTGGAGGCCGAGCTCATGAGGCCGGAGGTCGCCATGGAGCTGGAGGCCGAGCTCATGAGGCCGGAGGTCGGCCATGGAGCTGGAGGCCGAGCTCATGAGGCTGGAGGTCGGCCATGGAGCTGCAGGCCGAGCTCATGAGGCCGGAGGTCGGCCATGGAGCTGGAGGCCGAGCTCATGAGGCCGGAGGTCGGCCATGGAGATGGAGGCCGGCCTTGGGTCGGCCATGGAGCTGAAGGCCGGCCCTGGGTCGGCCATGGAGCCGAGGGCCGGCCCTGGGTCGGTCATGGGGCCGAAGTCCGGCTCTGGGTCGGCCATGGGGCCGGAGGCCGGCCCTGGGTCGGCCGTGCGTTGGGGGAGTCCCGGGGTGGTCGCTATCGCGGCGATCGCTGCTCTACCGGGCCAAGATGGACCGGTAACATTAGCCCCCCGAGTTTATCATCGAGTGTAAGTCGCGTGGTAAACTCAAAGTCTACCGTCGGCCCACGAGAGAAGCCCGTCGCCCAGAGGTATGTTCCGACGTCTTTTAATATTATTATTATTTTTTGTTGATCGCTTTAGTTTCGGTATTCGCGCCCATGGACCCCATCGACCACCTATCAGGGGGTAGGACCATTGAAGACGACTTGCTTCACTTGTTCGGGGACAACCACGTAGACTTAGACAATTTTTGGGCCCAAATTTCGCCTCCCCCAACGTTCTTCGAAACACGACACACGTCGAACTCGAAGAACGCGGCTGAGATGACCGGGGAAGACCTCTCTTTGGTGGAGGCGTGGCTGACCGGCGAGGGAGAGGACGCGCGTGCCGGAGACGGCCAGCGCCGGCCGGCGGACGCCGGGGTTGGCCCGCGCGTCGGAGGAGGCGCCTTGGCCCGGGGCGGCGCCGACGATGCTGGAGGTGTCAGGGAAGACCTACCCAGGCCGGGGAACGACGCCCAACCACCCACAGGCGGCCTGGACGCCGCGCGCGCGCCGGAGGAAGCCGCGCTGGGAGCGGTCGGCGCTGGAGGAGACGCGCCGGAGGGGGACGACGCCGGGAAGGACGGCTTGCCCAGGGGCGGCGCGTTCTGGGCGGACCCTTGTGCCGGGGGAGCCCCCACCCGACTGGGTGGGGCCGTTCGGGTAGTCACCAAGCGCGCCGCTGCGGAGGAACGCCCGGGCTGCGCGAGTGAGCCCGGGGCGGCCGCGCACGGCGAAGCCGACGCCAAGAAGGGCGCGCCGACCGGTGTCGACGCCCTCTGGGCCAGTCCCGACGCGGGGGAGACCTTAGCTCGGCTGGGTGAGGCCGGCGGGCGGCCTGCAGATCGTGCCCAGGAGGAGAGCCCCCCGGGCCTGGCCGCGCCGGCGATGTCGCGCTCTGCTGGAGGATTGCCGGCGCCGGGCGACGCCGCCCAGGGAGGGGCTGACGCCGGGCAGGAGGTGTCCCGGCCAGGTGGCACCGGCCAGGGGGTAGTGGCCTGCCCAGCCCTTGGGCAAACCCTAGGGCCTATCGGGCCGAGCCCGTGCGTGGAGGACCCGCCCAGCCAGGAGATGGGTTGGGTCCTTGGGCTGGATGCGCGCACAGGAGGGAGCACGGCCGGCCACGGGCTGGGCCGGCCTGACGGCGACGGCCCGGCCGGCCGGCAACCAGGCGCGCGCTCGGGCGACCATGCCGAGGTCGAGAGGGACAGCCCGGCTCAAGTGGGCGGCCGTGATGGTGTCGCCCCCTGCCCGAGCAACGCTCCAGACGCCGAGTGCTCGAGCGACTCGTCGAGCTGTCACGTTACACATGCGGCGACACTTTCTTTAACCGCGCGGGAGGAGACGCGGGCCTTGACCTTCCCGATTGGAGAATCGGTCATACGTGGCGACCTTGACTACTCGGGCGTCGATGTCCCGAGTTTGCTCTCGATCACCAGCTTCACGAGCCTGAGGAAGCGCTACAACATCCCGGAGTACGTGTCGATTCTACGGTCGTTACCCGATGACCTTCCGACTCGGCCGCGAAAGGGGTTCGCCGCGATTCACGAGGCGAGTCTTCGCGGAGGACTGAGGTTGCCCTTCCAGCCGGTCATCCAGGAGTTCCTGGTTCGGTTAGGGGTACACGCTTCGCAGATGTCTCCGTTCTTTTATCGAGTGGTCGCGGCGTGCCATATGATGCTCTATCGAGCGAAGAAAAGGGCCGTTACTGCGGACGACATTCAGGATCTCATATCGGTGCGAGGGGTTCCCAGGAGGCCGGGCTCCTACCTAGTCTCACATCGGAAGCGCCTAGCCATCGTCACCAGGGTCACTTCGAAGCATAGGTACCCTTGGGTGTGGGTGTCCGAGTCGGCTTTCGGGGTTGCGCCCCTCACATTTGGTCCCGCGGCCGATTTTCCACCGGTAAGCGACGTCGAGGACTCCGAGCTCGACACGGTGATCAGGGCGGTCCCGGAGTCGAGACGGCAGGGATCACTCTTCGAGTCCCCAGACCTGATGGCGAGGACTAGGTAGTTCGTGCCTGGCGACGACGCTCCTCCGTGCCCGGGTCTCGGCGCAGAGGTTGCGGAGTATCCTCAATCAGAGGCGGGGGGTTCGTCTGCCCCTCCCCCCGATGTGGGGGGTACTAGCCATACTTATGTTTCCGCGCTGTTGCATGTTTCGCTGTATTTATGCTTATCGTTCGCGTTCTAACTTATTGTCGTTTCTTTCTCATTTTCAGATACCATGACCCGATGACATCGACCGCGCACACAAGGTCCGAGACCGGCACCTACCGTCGAAGCTACGACCGCGGCTCGTCCCCAATCTGAGGTTCGCCACCGGGGGTCGCCACCGCGGGCGAGGAACGAGGCAATCTCTTCTAACAAGCGACTGTCGTCATCGACTTCCTTCGGATCACCCTCCGGCCACAAGCGTGCCCACACATCGGCGGCGCCGGACAGCATGGACTCGATGCTCCTAGCGGATGCGGCAGAGCTGAGGGACCAGTGCTCCCGAGGGATCCTTGAAACCCCTTTGCGGGATTTCAAGGGTCTCCTGACGACGAGCAACCTCGAGCATTTCTAGAACGGGATCGGAGACGCCCGAAAGGTACGACTCGTTTGCTTGTTTTGTGTGTAATTATTATGCTCATTCTGATCACACGTATATCACTCGTTTCCACAGATGCTCGCACGCCAAGAGTGAAGAGACCGCATTCTCCGTGATCTGCTACTTCGACATTGTAATCGAATTACATTTCGCTTCGAAACCTTTACCTTATTTTGTAACAATTTCTCGCCTTCTCTACGAGTACCCAAGAAACTCGGGGGGCTAACGGATTGTAGGGACCTTGACCTCGTCACACTAGTACAATTGATAGCATCAGGTGCGACAAAAGTCGCACCTGAAAGCATAAATGTCGCACCTGAAAGTATCATCAGGTGCGACTTTAGATGCGACAAAGTCGCATCTGAAAGTGCGCACCTGATGATATTAGGTGAGACTAGTCGCACCTGAAAGTCATCACTATCAGGTGCGACATTTTAGGTGCGACAAGTCGCACCAAACGTCGCACCTAAATATCCCTCAAAATAAGAAATTAAAGCATGAATTATAGTATCAGATGCGACTAGTCGCATCTGATACTTTCGCGGGAATTACTATCAGATGCGACTAGTCGCATCTGATAGTAATTCCCCGCGAAATATTTGGCGGGTGTGAGTACAATCAGATGCGACTAGTCGCATCTGATACTCTTCCCGCGAAAGTAGCAGATGCGACTAGTCGCATCTGATTGTCTGTAGTTATTTTTTTTAAACTGCTGATTCTAATAGAATCAGCCATTTAAATATATAAAAATTATAATTTAAAAAATTAATTAAATAATTTTTTTGTTAAATTAAATAAATAATTTGAATAATATTAATTAGAATAAGTATATAAATAATAATATTAAATTCATAAAATTTGATAATTTACATTCAATTAATTAAAAAAATTACAATTTATTCTTTTTGTTTCCCTTTTTCATTCGAAGTCTGCCAATTCTGGAATGCACGGCCTCCTCTTCCGCCAGATCTTGCTCGTGCGCCTTGACGGCCTGATGCGCTGTCGCTCGAACGATGTCGCTGAAATTCTACCGAACCTGGCGTCTGATCAGCATTTGGCATGGAAGCGGATGGCGGTGTCTGAACATTCGGCATTGAAGCGGATGCCGGCGTCTGAACATTCGGCATTGAAGCTGATGGCGGCGTCGTCCCAGGGTGCATCATCGCGGGGGATGTCTGCATGGGAGACGGATGCTGCTGTGTGTAGGCAAAGAACTGTTGCTGAAACGCCTCCATCTGAGCTTGTTGTGCGGCCAACGCTGCTTGTAGCTCGCTAATCACTGGATCTGGAACGCGCGTCGATGAAGAACCTGAGGACAAGCTGTCGTCCTGAGCCTAAGCCAAGAGATACGAGGATCTCGGGATCGAGGGACCTATCCCGACATACCAATATCGACGTTGCCCGAGAACAGTATCCATCGCGTACTGCTCCGCCTGGTCTATGTCAAACATTTGGCCTGACTCCGCTGCTTGTCGCTGCATATCCTCGACTTGAGTCATAATTCGCGCCTTCAAACATATGTTAAAAAAATTATTAAGATTATCGAAACTTGATTATTAAGTGATTAACACAAGTAACTTACAAATGCTTGTTGCGCCCAAGCTGTCGTCCAATTGCCTTGATCGTCTTGATGTTTTTTCTCCCACGTGTTTAACGCCGAGGCCAAAGTCCCATCTTCCCTACTCTGCAGTTCTTATGAAAATATGAGTAATGTATTTATTGCAAAAAAAAAATTACAAAATTAGAATAAACTTACGTTCAAATGTCGATGAGCCAAAAAAGAAATCGACCCTTGTGTGGACTTCGTTTTCTTGTTCTTGGAATTGTCTCTGTTGCGAGTAGACTTTTTCTGCACATATTAAATTGCGTTATAATTTGATTTCATAGAAGATAACATAATTTTTAGAATTATACATTACCTTCCAATCGTCAGTTGCGAACTCCTCTATCACCTTCTCCCAATCGTCTTTTTGATATCCTTTTGGGATTTCTTTCTTGGCGACATTCATTTGCCCACAACATTTTCCTAAGAAAGTCCCTGATAATCTAGACTTTTGGTTGCGCCTCATACGCTTTGCATCGCGAATGATAGTCTTGTCAATCTGATGACGATAGCAATCCGTCGGAAGCAGCTCATCGGTCTCATCATCCTTGTACACGAAAGTGTACTCGGAATGAAGTGCGCTCAGAATATTGCCCAACATCTGGGGCGTCACTTCGTTCCAATCACGAAGTGTGACCGGGATATGGACTTTCACCAAAGCGCCGACGCGGTTGTTGAATACTCCTACCTTTTTTATTGTTTTTCTTATGTCTTGGTAGAAAGTTTGGTTGATTGGGTCGTACCTAACAACTTTCGCACCGGGTACCCCATGCGCTGCTTTTACCGAAGTAGACCCGGTTGTTGGTCCCCTTGTTTTCTTAGGACCTTGGGAACCCGGTGTCTCTAGCGGAGACTCATCTCCACCTGCTCCTGAACGGTGTAGCGGAGACTCATCTCCACCTGCTCCACCTGCATCTGACATCCTGTAAGATGTGAACAATATTAGTAAATAAATATTAGTTTTCTGTTTAAAAAAAACGTGGACGGCACCACGGATTTTATTATTAACAAACCTCACATATGGCGGAGGAAAACCGTGGTTACATTATATAGTAAATAAACATACAAAAAAGATATTAATCATTCATCATCATCTATGCCTATAATGTTAATATCATCTTCTATATCGACATCAACATCTTCTCCCTCAAAAACGACATGTCTCTCATTTTCATCATCGTCTTCTTCATCATCGTCAACGACAGTCACTAACTCAGCTTCATCGATTTCGTGTCGATGATTCAAACGCTCGATGTTTGACAACTCTATAGTCAATGGGATCGAGGCTGAGTTGGAGGGGTCAACTTCAGGAATGTTCCAAATCCCTCGATGATTGAATTCCTGGACGATTTCCCAGTCGCCGCCTTTAATAAGATCTTCGATGTAAAAAACTTGTTTCGCTTTCGTTTTCTACCCACGGAGCCAGCATGTTTGCCAGTTGTCATGGAAGAAACACTAGCCAACTGAGCGAGTATGTCTTGCGGAGTCAACTTCTCGGGTTTACTACGTTTCTCGTGGCGATCCTTGTAGTGATCGGTGCTTTTTCTCAATCGGTGACGCATACGCAAGAATCGACGATGGTCGTAGTAAACGATCCTGTTTCTGACTTTCAAAGACGGCGTGTCAAGGTTGCACGTCGGGCAAGCGAGATACCCTTGGCCACTCCATCCCGATAAATAGGATCGAGCTGGAAAATCGTTAATCGTCCAAAGTAGCGCGGCACGCAATCGAAACACTTCATCGTTGGCGCCATCTCGAACGCGGAATCCGGTCTCCCACAGTTCTTTCAGCTCTTCGACAATTGGCTGCAAAAACACGTCCATGTCCTTTCCTGGTGAGTGAGGCCCCGGGATCAAAAGCGTCAGCATCAAGTACTCTTTCTTCATGCATAACCAAGGCGGCAAGTTGTACGCAGTTAGTACCACAGGCCACATGCTGTACGATAAACTCATTTCTCCGAACGGATTGAATCCATCCGCAGCTAGTCCAAGCCGCACGTTTCGAGGCTCTGCAGCAAATCCTGGGTATCTCTCGTCCAGGTTTTTCCACGTCGTACCATCCGCAGGATGTCGTAGAACACCAACTTCCCTGACGCGATCTCTTTCGTGCCACTGCATCAAAAGCGACGTGTGTCGAGACGCGTACAACCGCTTCAATCGATCTTTCAGGGGAAAATATCGCCAAATCTTTTGCGGTATCATTTTCCCAGTTGGCTTCCATCTGCTCTCGTTGCATACTGGGCACACGTCGACTTCTGCGAGATCTTTTCGAAATAGGACACAATCGTTAATACACGCATCGATCATCTCGTATCCCATGCCAAAACGCTTCAGCTTCGCCTTTGCCTCGTAATGCTTCTCCGGAATTCGATTACCAGCTGGATGAGACTTCTTCAAGAGCTGCAAGATTTCTGTAAAAGACTTGTTCGTCCAATGGTTTGTGACTTTGAGGTGCATCAACGAAACCAAGAACGACAAAGAAGAAAACTCTTTGCATCCAGGGTACAATTCTGCTTCCAACTCGGCGAAGAGGTCTTCCACTTGCTCCTCTGCACGCACCTCGCTCTGGGTCGGCTCCGTAGCATCGTCGAAATCCTCGTGATCCCTGATATCCTCCACAGCACCGTGCAATCCTCCTATTCCTCTCTGATCTGTTCCTCCGATGGAATCTTCTTCATGAGGAAGTACGACACGCTCGAGCTCGCCGTGATGATACCATTTTGTGTAGCCTGGGGTAAACCCCTTGTTCAGCAAATGATTCCTAACAACCCCGATGTCATGCCATCTCACGTTGTTGCAAGGTTTGCAAGGACACCGATATTTGCCAATTTCGTTAGGGAATCTTCTTGCAGCGCGAATAAACTCGTTAACACCGGTTTTGTACTGCAATGTCACCCGATTATTCTCCGTGATCCAATCTCTACTTGGATTGGACATTTCGCTGAATGAGAGCGAGAAATGAAATTTTGGAAGAGTTATTGATAAAGGACGACGGAGATCAAAATGAAAGAGAGATTATGAATTCTATGTTATTTTGAGCTCGGATTGAATAAGTTGGGAGGTTTTAAACTAATTAATTCGAAACTCTACCGAAATTTCGGCAGAGTTTCCCCTATTATACTGACAAACCAAAAACCTGCAAAATTATTTAAAAACATACACAAACCATCCAGAACTATCCTATAAATTAGCTCAGCCCTAAACCGAACCTCCGTGGTTCGATCACAACATTTATAAATGAAAAATCGAAATAAACAAAATATCACAAACTATCAAAACATGTCACAAACTATTTTTCTTATTTAAACTTACAATTTCATTTCATGTTAAACAAACTAAAACTAATCACAAATTCATTAACTTAATTTTAACCTAAACTTCATTTTATATTAAACATGTCACAAAACATCAAAACATGTCACAAAACATTGTAATTAATTACAATTTCTTTACAATTACAATTAACATACTAATCAAAATTAAATTAAAGAACCTAAACATATTACTAACTATGTAATTAAAATTTACAATGATTAACTACAATTATATTAACTAACATTTACATTTACATACTAACACTTAACATTCTAAATAATTACATACTAACATATCTATTTAATTAACTAACATTTACATACTAATTTCTTATTTAAACTTATAATTTCATTTCATGTTAAAGAAACTAAAACTAATCACAAATTCATTAACTTAATTTTAACCTAAACTTCATTTTATATTAAACATGTCACAAAACATTGTAATTAATTACAATTTCTTTACAATTACAATTAACATACTAATCAAAATTAAATTAAAGAACACATTTACATACTAATTTCTTATTTAAACTTATAATTTCATTTCATGTTAAAGAAACTAAAACTAATCACAAATTCATTAACTTAATTTTAACCTAAACTTCATTTTATATTAAACATGTCACAAAACATTGTAATTAATTACAATTTCTTTACAATTACAATTAACATACTAATCAAAATTAAATTAAAGAACCTAAACATATTACTAACTATGTAATTAAAATTTACAATGATTAACTACAATTATATTAACTAACATTTACATTTACATACTAACACTTAACATTCTAAATAATTACTTACTAACATATCTATTTAATTAACTAACATTTACATACTAATTAACTAACTAACTAACATTTTATATCAACTAACCTAATTAACTAAACTAACAACACAAACAATTTTTTTTTTTTAAAAAGGCTAGACTTACTTGGACAGCTCGGGACAACAGGGGACGGCTCGGTGAAACGGCGGAGGAGGGATCGAGGCAGCGACGGTTCGGTGCAGCGGGGAGAGAGACTCGTCGATGACGTACAGGGACTTGTCGAAACAGCAGGGACGCGCGAGGCAGCTCGGGACAGCAGCTTGACGAGGCTGAGCACGGGACAACGCATCAGTTCAGTCAAAGGGAAAATAAGAGAGAGAGAGAGAGAGAGAGAGGCAGTGAGAGATAGCTTACCGGGATTGCAGTGACACCGAGGCTGAGCACGCGTCGAGGCAGCGGGGCTGTCGGGGCAGAGACGCCGAGGCTGTCGAGGTCGGAGAGAGTGAGAGGTGAGGCAGAGAGAGAGCCGGGGAGTGAGAGGTCGGAGAGAGTGAGACTGAGGCAGAGAGAGAGCCGGAGAGAGTGAGGCAGAGAGAGAGCCGGAGAGAGAGAGTGAGGCAGAGAGAGAGCCGGAGAGAGAGAGTGAGGCAGAGAGAGAGCCGGAGAGTGGTGGCGCGCGCGGCTTGGCGGAGGAGCTGCTGGCCGCCGATCGAAGCTCGGCTTGACGGAGGAGCTGTTGCCGGCGGAGCGTGGCTGGTGTCGCAGATGAGGCAGAGAGAGAGAGACGCGGCGGAGGTGGTGGAAAGGGCGGAGCGCGGCGGAGGTCAGAGAGAGAGAGAGGGTTTTTTTTTTTAAGTGCAGGGCTTTTTTTTTTGAAGTTCAGAGAGTTTGAGCGGCTGGAGAAGAAGGACCGCGACCTGGGTTTTTAAACAAAACCCTAATAATCAGGTGCGACAGAATCGCACCTGATTATAATAATAATAAAAAAAAAATTCATTCGCCACGTCAGATTAATGAAATAAAAGAGGGGGAGATGAGGCCCGCTCAAAAATTTAAAACTATCTGATGCGACACAGTCGCACCTGAAAGTTTCAACATATTTTCAGGTGCGACTAGTCGCATCGGATTGTCAAAATCAAAAAACAATTTGAGCTAATTTTTTCGGCTTCTGATTGACTATCAGATGCGACTAGTCGCACCTGAAAGTTATTTAGATGCGACTAGTCGCATCTGATAGTCTTGCACATCAGAAAATCAATTTTGTAATAGTGTCACTTCGAGATGATCACTTCGTCTAGTCGAGCTCGTCACTTCGAGCTCGTCACTTCGTCTAGCCGAACTCGTCACTTCGAGCTCGTCATCTCGTCTAGTCGAGCTCGCACAATGACGCATTTTACACACCGAAAGGTAGCTAAACTTTTACAAGTCAGATCCGCGCACCGGACCTCCGACCCCCGCGCGAAGCTCTCGCACAATTCGACGCCCCGCACACCGATAGGCAAGAGCGCCGCGAGATCTCGCTCGCTGACAGCCGGGCGTGGACGATACTCAGCTCCTCGTCCCGGCTCAAGAGCGCCGCCTGGAGCTTCTTCGTCTCCCCTACGAAGGTGTCGGCCGCCTGCTCCGCCTTCTCCCGAGACGTCTTCCCGGCCGCGCGAAGTGATTTCTCGGTCGCTGACTCCTCGCGAGCTCACTTCAGCTCCTCCTCGAGTGCTTGAAATTCTCGAACGGTGCGGGCTCCCGCTAGGGCGTCGGCGTGGGCGGCCGCCGTGCCCTCCTTGTCCTCCTCGATGATCTCCATGCACCGCAGCAGGTCCCAAAGAATGCGGTCGCTTCGCTCTTGACATGCGAGCATCTGCAGAGACAATTGATATACGTATCGTCGGGATAAGCATAATGGTCACGCATGAGACAAGCAGGCGAATCGTACCTTTCGGGCATCGCCGATCCCGTGTCGAAAATGCTCCAGATCGCTTGTCGTCAGCAAACCTTTGAAGTCCCGCAGAGAAGTCCCAAGAATCCCTCGGGAGCAATGATCCCTCAGCTCCGCCGCCTCCGCCAGGAGCACCGAATCCACGCTATCTTGCGCCGCCGAGGGTGATCCGAAGGAAGTCGACAACGACGGTCGCTTGTTAGAAGAGATCGCCTCGTTCCCCGCCCGTGGTGGCGACCCTCGTTGGCGAACCTCAGCTCGGGGAAAAGCCGCGGTCGTAGCTTCAGCGATAGGTGCCACTCTCGGCACGTGTGTGCGCGGCCGATGTCGTCTGGGCATGATATCTGAAAGAGAGAGAGAGAGACGACAGTAAGTTAGAGCACACACGATAAGCGTAATACAACCAAAAGCACGATAACGCGAAGGCATGTGAACGACTAGTACCCCCCGCGTCGGGGGGAGGGGCGGACAAACCCCCCGCCTCTGATACAGGGTCCTCCGTAACCTCCACGCCAGGACCAGGACACGGAGGAGCGTTGTCATCAGGCACGAACCACCCGGTCCTCGCCATTAGGTCCGGGGACTCAAACAATGACCCCTACCGCCTCGAATCCGGGATCGCTTTGATCACGGATACGAGTTCGGAATCTTCTGCGTCCACGACGGAGGGAAAGTCGACCGCGGGTCCAAACGTTAAGGGCGCCGCCCCGAAGGTCGACTCAGAAACCCACACCCAAGGGTACCGATGCTTCGAGGTAACCTTGGTAATGATGGAGATGCGCTTCCGAGGGCACGCGCAGTAGAAGCCCGGTTTCCCCGGGACCCCGCGAACGACCACGAGGTCCTGGATATCGTCTGCGGTGACTGCCCGTTTCTTTTCTCGATAGATCATCATATGGCACGCGGCGACTGCCCGGTAAAAGGACGGAGACATCTGCGACGCATGCACCCCCAACCGAATCAATAGCTCCTGGATCACCGGTTGAAAGGGTAACCGTAGCCCTCCGCGAAGACTCGCCTCGTGAACGGTGGCAAGTCCCTTCGGAGGGCGAGTCGGGCGATCGTCGGGCAACGACCTCAGGATCGACACCGAATCCGGGATGCCGTAACGCTTCCTCAAACTCGTGAAACTGACGGTCGAGAGCGAGCTCGGGACATCAAGGCCCGAGCAGTCCAGGTCATCACGGATTGCAGATCCCTCACGGCGGCCGCTCGAGCCAGCCGGCCTGGTCTTCCCCTTGTCCGGCCCGGCAGCGGGCCCATCGTCGGCGCCCGGCCTGGCCGGAGAGTCCCCTCGCGCGCCCAGATCACCCAGGCTCTTTGGGCTCTCGCCCAGCCCATTGGCGCTTGCGCCTGGCCCGGCAGCACGGCTGTGCTCGCCAGATGGGACGCCACCGACCCCTAGGGCCAGGGCGACTAGCGCCTCGGCCGCCGCCCCCTGGCCGACGCTGTCCGGCCGGTGCTCCTCGTCTCTAGCGCCGACGCTGCCGCCAACGACGCCGCCCGCCTCCGGCGGCATTCCATCGGTGCCCCCCGCCTCCAATCGACCTCTCCCGGCAGTGCCTCCAGCACTGACAAGGCCGACGGGGGTCGGCCCACCTTCGTGCGGACTCACCTCGGCGGGCGCACCTTCCCCCGGGCCGCGCGCGTCCCCGACGACATCGAGGTCCCCTCTGGCGACGTCTCTGGGGCGCGTACCCTCCTCCACGACGGCCAGCCACGCTTCGACCAAGCGAAAATCGCCTTCAGCCATCTCCGAATCAAATAAATAGAAAAAATAAATAGAAAAAGAGGCTCGAATCAAACCTTTTCGCGATGGATCGCTCCGGTGGGCCGACGATGACGGGAATCTTGAGTTTACCGCACGAGCTTCACTCGACGATAAACTCGGGGGGCTAATGTTATCGGCCCGACCCTCGATCGCTACCAATCAAAGGCGAAACAACGATCAGGCTTGCCCTGGCCATTGGTCGCGACTAAGGGCCGGCCCAATATCCTCGGCCCAAGACCAAGCTCGGCTATCCGTGGCCTTGTGAGCTCGATCTCTTCTCGGCCTCATAAAATCGACCTCGGCCTCACGAGCTCGACCTCAGCCTCACGAGCTCGACCTCGGCCCCACGAGCTCGACCTTAGCCTCACGAGCTCGACCTCGGCCTCACAAGCTCGACCTCGGCCTCACGAGCTCGACCTCGGCCTCACGAGCTCGACCTCGGCCTCACGAGCTCGACCTCGGCCTCACGAGCTCGACCTCGGCCTCACGAGCTCGATCTTGGCCTCAGGAGTCGACCTCGGCCTCACGAGCTCGACCACGGCCTCACGAGCTCAACCTCGGCCATCCTATGCTATCTTCGGCTAATCCTACGCTATCCTCGCCCAATGGCCGAACCTAGGCTATCCTCGGCCAAGCGTAGGCTATCCTCGGCCAAGCCTACGCTATCCTCGGCCAATAACCGAACCTATGCTAGTCTCGGCCATCCTATGCTGGTCTCGGCCATCCTATGCTATCCTCGGCCAAGCCTATGTTATCCTCGGCCACCCTATGCTATCCTCGGCTGAGCCTATGCTATCCTCGGCCAATGGCCTAGCCTATGTTATCCTCGGCCAAGGGGCCCACCAATGACCCCTTGGTCGCCTATAAATACAAGAAGCCCACAAGCTTCTAAGGCTCGGATATTTTTGGCCAACCTTGAAAAAAGACTCCCACGAGTGGGCCAAAAAATGCGACAAATGCCAAAGGTTCACTCACATCCCGCGCCAAGCGCCTGCCCCGCTATGCCCGATCATCGTGCCGCGACCCTTCGCGAAGTGGGGAATCGATCTCATCGGCGAGTTACCTATGGCTCGTAGGCAATACAAGCATGCGATCATGGAGGTCGACTATTTCACGAAGTGGGTAGAGGCCGAACCGCTGGCGTAGATCACCGAGACAAGCACAACGAACTTCATCTGGAAGAACATTGTCTGCCGCTTCGGGATACCCACGTCGATTGTGACCGATAACGGAAAGCAATTTGACAATGTGCGTCTCCGAGAAATATGCGAATAGTTGGGCATTAGCAAGACTTTCTCTTCCCCCCGCCATCCTCAGGCCAACGGTCAGGTAGAGGCGGTCAACAAAACGATCAAGGAGAATCTGAAGAAGAAGCTGGAGGAGAAAAAGGGGGCTTGGGCCGACGTGCTTCCCATGGTCCTATGGGCATACCGAACCACCGCGCGAAACGCGACCGGTGAAACCCCTTTCGCTCTCGCGTTCGGCGTCGAGGCCGTGGTGCCCGTCGAGACCGAGCTGCCAACCCTGCGCATCGAGGAGTACGAAGAAGCCGCCAATACCAACGCAATCAGGCTCGAGCTGGACCTCATAGATGAGAAGAGGGCGGACGCGCTCACCCACCTTGCTGCACAAAAGAGGAAGGTCGAAAAATACTACAATTCCAAGATCAAACTGCGACAGTTCGCCAACGGAAGCCTCGTCCTCAGAAGGGTGTTCCAAAACACCAAAGTGCAAGGGGCGGGAGTCTTGGGCCCCACCTGGGAAGGCCCGAACCGCGTGTGCCGAGCCATCCACAACGGCACGTACAAGCTCGAGAACCTAGAAGGACTCGTATTCACGCACCTTCGGCGATACTACCAATAGATGCCCGTTCCCGCTTACTCCATGTTTGGTAATGTCATTTCGTTTTCAATTTTTGCAATGACAATTTTAAATTTCAAGTATGGCCAACGGCCTGGGAATGTAATTTTTTAACTACTTCGACATTGTAATCGAATTACATTTCGCTTCGAAACCTTTACCTTATTTTGTAACAATTTCTCGCCTTCTCCACGAGTACCCGAGAAACTCGGGGGGCTAACGGATTGTAGGGACCTTGACCTCGTCACTTCGTGCTGATCACTTCGTCTAGTCGAGCTCGTCACTTCGTCTAGTCTAGCTCGCCACTTTGTCTAGTCGAGCTCGTCACTTCGAGCTCGTCACTTCGTCTAGCCGAACTCGTCACTTTGAGCTCGTCACCTCGTCTAGTTGAGCTCGCACAATGACGCGTTTTACACACCGAAAGGTAGCTAAACTTTTACAAGTCGGATCCGTGCACCAGACCTCCGACCCCCGCGCGACGCTCTCGCACAATTCGACGCCCCGCACACCGATAGGCAACGGGGCATCGGTAGAACGCGTCCGCGCACCGGACCGTCGATCTCGGCAGTCAAAACCCAAAACGTGACACGCGTACCGACAAGTACCACGCTCACTGGGAACTGCAAGCTCGTCCCGATACGCACGCCGGTAGGTGGCGTACTCGCTGGAAGATGAGCGCGACGGCCACCCAGCTTGCACACGCCGATAGGCAACGAGTCACAAATGTATGGCTGAGGGTCGCACCCGCCGGGCGAATCTGGTCTAGCCAGCGTCCGCAGTAAGCTTCGCCGCCAAGTGCGGCATTAAGCCGTGCAAACCAGTTACGCTAGGTAAGGCAAGCCGGGCTCGTAATACACGCACCAATCACATCGCGCGAATCGATTACGCTAAAGAATGGCAAGTCGAGAAAATAAGACGCATAATAGACGAAAAAGCTTTAACTAAAGCAAACAATGTTGTACGAGCAATCCAACGAGAAAAGTATGAGAATACAGCAAACTTCTAACGGAAGAAAAACATAACAAAATTTCGGAAGAAAGCACGACGCAAGCGCTAAACAAGTGCGCGGAAAACCGAAGAAAACTCGGCTACTCCGAGCCGAAGTCGATCTGCTCTTCATCATCCTCGGGGCAAGGGGCACCAAACCCGCCGATGGCTTCTCCGTCAAGTTGACGGTTCGTCGACTGGACGGCTTCTGCGGGGGCTTGGGGGCGCAGGTCGTCCTCAGACGGCTCGTTATCCAGAGGAGGAAACATGACACCGAAAAAGGAAAACGTGGTCCCGCGAGACACGTTCTCCTTCGCGGTCGCATCTCGGACCCGTTTGGCTGCCTCATAACGGGCCGCCTCCAGCGCGAGGTCCCAGTCATCCTCCAAGTCTGTCTTGGACTGCACGGCATCGTCTTTCTCCTCGGCAAGGATCCGCACCTCCGCCCGCAAAGTATCCCTCTCCCTCTCGGCCTTGACCCGGGAGATCTCGCTCGCTGACAGCCGGGCGTGGACGATACTCAACTCCTCGTCCCGGCTCGAGAGCGCCGCCTGGAGCTTCTTCGTCTCTCCTAAGAAGGTGTCGGCCGCCTTCTCCAGAGACGCCTGCCCGGCCGCGCGAAGCGATTTCTCGGTCGCCGACTCCTCGCGAGCTCGCTTCAGCTCCTCCTCGAGTGCTTGAAATACTCGAACGGTGCGGGCTCCCGCTAGGGCGTCGGCGTGGGCGGCTGCCGTGCCCTCCTTGTCCTCCTCCATGATATGCATGCGCCGCAGCAGGTCCCGGAGAATGTGGTCGCTTCGCTCTTGACGTGCGAGCATCTGCAGAGACAAGTGATATATGTATCGTCGAGATAAGCATAATGGTCACGCATGAGATAAGCAGGCGAATCGTACCTTTCGGGGATCGCCGATCTCGTGTCGAAAATGCTCCAGATCGCTTGTCGTCAGCAAACCTTCGAAGTCCCGCAGAGAAGTCCCAAGAATCCCTCGGGAGCAATGATCCCTCAGCTCCGCCGCCTCCGCCAGGAGCACCGACTCCATGCTATCCGGCGCTGCCGATGTGTGGGCGCGCTTGTGGCCGGAGGGTGATCCGAAGGAAGTCGACAACGACGGTCGCTTGTTAGAAGAGATCGCCTCGTTCCCCGCCCGCGGTGGCGACCCTCGTTGGCGAACCTCAGCTCGGGAAAAAGCCGCGGTCGTAGCTTCAGCGATAGGTGCCACTCTCGGCACGTGTGTGCGCGGCCGATGTCGTCTGGGCATGATATCTGAAAGAGAGAGAGAGAGACGACAGTAAGTTAGAGCACACACGATAAGCGTAATACAACCAAAAGCACGATAACGCGAAGGCATGTGAACGACTAGTACCCCCCGCGTCGGGGGGAGGGGCAGACAAACCCCCCGCCTCTGATACAGGGTCCTCTGTAACCTCCACGCCAGGACCATGACACGGAGGAGCGTTGTCATAAGGCACGAACCACCCAGTCCTCACCATTAGGTCCGGGAACTCAAACAATGACCTCTGTCGCCTCGAATCCGGGATCGCTTTGATCACGGATACGAGTTCGGAATCTTCTGCGTCCCCAACGGAGGGAAAGTCGACCGCGGGTCCAAACGTTAAGGGCGCCGCCCCGAAGGTCGACTCGGAAACCCACACCCAAGGGTACTGATGCTTCGAGGTAACCTTGGTAATGATGGAGATGCGCTTCCGATGGCACGCGCAGTAGAAGCCTGGTTTCCCCGGGACCCAGCAAACGACCACGAGGTCCTGGATATCGTCTGGGGTGACTGCCCGTTTCTTTGCTCGATAGAGCATCATATGGCACGCGGCGACTGCCCGGTAAAAGGACGCGGAAGACTCGCCTTGTGAACGGCGGCGTGTCCCTTCGGAGGGCGAGTCGGGCGATCATCGGGCAACGGCCTCAGGATCGACACCGAATCCGGGATGCCATAACGCTTCCTCAAACTCGTGAAACTGACGGTCGAGAGCGAGCTCGGGACATCAACGCCCGAGCAGTCCAGGTCATCACCGATTGCAGATCCCTCACGGCGGCCGCCCGAGCCAACCGGCCTTGTCTTCCCCTTGTCCGGCCCGACAACGGGCCCATCGTCGGCGCCCGGCCTGGACGGAGAGTCCCCTCGCGCGCCCAGATCACCCAGGCTCTTTGGGCTCTCGCCCGGCCAATTGGTGCTTGCGCCTGGCCCGGCAGCACGGCCTGGTTCGCCAGATGGGACGCCACCGACCCCTAGGGCCAGGGCGACCAGCGCCTCGGCCGCCGCCCCCTGGCCGGCGCTCCTCGTCTCTAGCGCCGACGCTGCCGCCAACGACGCCGCCCGCCTCCGGCGGCCCTCCATCGGCGCCCCCCGCCTCCAATCGACCTCTCCCGGCAGCGCCTCCAGCACAGACAAGGCCGACGGGGGTCGGCCCACCTTCGCGCGGACTCACCTCGGCGGGTGCACCTTCCCCCGGGCCGCGCGCGTCCCCGACGACGCCGGGGTCCCCCCTGGCGACGTCTCCGGGGCGCGTAGCCTCCTCCACGTCGGCCAGCCACACTTCGACCAAGCGAAAATCGCCTCCGGCCATCTCAACCGACATGTAGCCCGAAAGCGATGATGGTGCGCTGCGTTTTGGGTAGCCACAGGGGATGAGAATTACGCATAAAAATCATCTAGGTCTACATCTTGATTCCCGAGCAGAGGGAAGAGGTCATCTTCGACGGACCCACGCCCCGACAGGTGGTTGGTAAGGTCCATTCGCACGTGTGGCGAGGCAATACGAAAAGTGACCAAGAAAAGAAAAAATAAATAGAAAAAGTGGCTTGAATCAAACCTTTTCGTGATGGATCGCTCCGGTGGGCCGACGATGACGGGAATCTTGAGTTTACCGCACGAGCTTCACTCGACGATAAACTCGGGGGGCTAATGTTATCGGCCCGACCCTCGATCGCCACCAATCAAAGGCAAAACAGCGATCAGGCTTGCCCTAGCCATTGATCACGACCAAGGGCCGGCCCAATAGCCTCGGCCCAAGACCGAGCTCGGTTATCCGCGGCCTTGTGAGCTCGATGTCTTCTCGGCCTCATAAAATCGACCTCGGCCTCACGAGCTCGACCTCGGCCTCACGAGCTCGACCTCGGCCTCACGAGCTCGACCTCGGCCTCACGAGCTCGACCTCAGCCTCACGAGCTCGACCTCGGCCTCACGAGCTCGACCTCGGCCTCAAGAGCTCGACCTCGGCCTCACGAGCTCGACCACGGCCTCACGAGCTTAACCTCGGCCATCCTATGCTATCTTCGGCCAAGCCTACGCTATCCTCGGCCAATGGCCGAACCTAGGCTATCCTCGGCCAAGCCTACGCTATCCTCGGCCAATAGCCGAACCTATGCTAGTCTCAGCCATCCTATGCTAGTCTCGGCCATCCTATGCTATCCTCGGCCAAGCCTATGTTATCCTCGGCCACCCTATGCTATCCTCGGCCGAGTCTATGCTATCCTCGGCCAATGGCCGAGCCTATGTTATCCTCGGCCAAGGGGCCCACCAATGACCCCTTGGTCGCCTATAAATACAGGAAACCCACCCTCCTCAAAAGGTAATCCATTCTTGAGTATTGAAACGCTGCCGAACTCACCTCTCGCTCATTTCTCTGAAGTCTCGGCCCCTAAACACTTAAACCCTCTACAAACCACCTCACTCCTACTAATGTTGAGCGTCGGAGAGGTAAACAGGGGCAACCCCCTGTTTTCCCTTTGTAGTTCACAACTTCCCGCTTGCATTTTAGGTGCCTGGACGAAGTAGACATCACCGACAGCTAAGGGACGACTTGGGCCACCAAGTTCGACATGCTCGAGCCCGAACGCGACCACTTGGTCCGGCCTTGGGTCGAACCGTTCGGGGCTCCTAAACCGTTGTCCGAAAACAAGCGACAACACTTTACACCTTCGAGGGATGGCCTAAAAGAATCTCCTTTCATAAGTAAATGACGCATCATTAAGGCATAGCCAAGATGTCAATACATCAAATTTGACTAGCCACCTTGTAAAAAAGTTTGATCACTTATATCCATTCGCAGGGCCTAGAGGGAGGATTACTAGAGATTGAGTCTAAGTGTGTAATCAACCACTTAGTTCATTAGACCTACTTTAAAACATAATCCACTGAGGGGAGGCCTTGTGTAAGGACAAGTTTCTGCGTCACTCGTATTTGGAGATTTGGAAGTAAATAACGAGTTTCCGTTGTTACAACTAAATTCTCGAGTGAATTATACTTCAATGGATTTATCGAATTAATTTTAAATATATTAAGGTTATGGAAATCTCGGAATAAATAAAGGAATTATCGAGTTTAACTCGATTAATAAATTAATTCCGAGGAAACATTCCGGAAATTAATTCTTAAGGACGAGAATTAATTCTGAGAAACCTTAAATATATTTAAATTATTCGAGAACGAACGAGAAAATTCTCGGTTCGAATCATATAATTATAATCCGTTCGGTGATGGATTTAATTAAATAATTGTATGAAAGGACGTGGTTGTAACAATTTTTAAGGGACCCATTTGAAAGAAAACAAGGAAAAGAGTTTGGATTGTGAATAAGATGTTTTCTTCCTAGCTTGCCACGTCATCTATGACTCATCTTCTTCACAAAGTGATAAGTATCACTTGGCCGAGTGAAGAAGAAAAGAATCGGCAACCAGGAAAAAAAAAGAAAGGAAAAGAAGAGAAAAGAAGAAGCAGAAGAAAACTGAGCGAGAGAGAGAGAGAGCTCGGGGAAGAGAAAGGCCGAGAGAGAGCAGAAGAGAACGAGAGAGCGAGTGAGCGAGACTGGGGAAGGAGAACGCTCGGCCGAGAGCCATCGAGCCCGCGCGCGCATCCCAGCCGAGCAGAGCGCCGACGCCGCGAGTCACCAAGGACCGTCGCCGAGGAAAATCACGTTGGGAAAGAGAGAGAGAACCCCAGAGTCTCCAAATACCTGAAAGAATTTGGGTAAGAAATCAAACCCGTTAATTGGTGATATCTAGGGTTTAAGATTGGGGGTTTTCATGGTTTGAGGTTTGGAACGAGATTGGTGATCATTATTTGTTTTGGGGTGATTTTGGATGAGTTTGATTTGAAATTTTTCCAGCCGTGTGTTTGTTTTGATTTTTGGACGAGATTGAGATTCCTCGGTTTTGGTTCTGGCCGTGTGACTGAGATTAGTTGTTTTGGGTTTCTTTGGACGAGTTATTGTTATTGTTTGTGATATTGTTGCTGACTGTGTACGTGTAAGGTTGTTTTGAAGTTTTGTTATGGAGTTGTTAAGTCGTTCTCTTTTGTTGTGAGTTGTGTCGAGTATTAGACTCGGTTTAGGTGGATGGCACAGGTCTCGGGGCAGCGGTTCGGGACGACGAGGGCGCTGTCCAAGTTTCAGAGCTGCTGCGCGAGTGACGACGGAGTGGGGCTGGTCAGCGAGGTTCATCGGCTCGGTTGGGACGAGCTGTTGGGCTGGGGACGGCAGCAACTTTGTGGCGGCTCTCGGGGGGCTGTTCACGGCTGTCGGGTTTCGTTCGGAGACTCGCGAAGTCTCGGTTTAGTGTTAGAAAGTCGAGAAATTTCCCGAGTCTCGACTCGTGCTAGTGCGAACCTATAATTATTTTTGTTGGGTCGTTCTAGATTATGAGAGTTGCGATATAATATCAATATGTATGTTTTGTAATTAAGCTCGTTTAATATAAGTTAGTAAGAAAAATAAATTAATATGTATCGTTATTAAACTCGTTGATGATTCAATCAAATTATTTAGTATCCTCATTTGATTTACGTTTCAAAACCGAGTTCGACTATAAGCTCGACTCTTTTGATTTGGAAAACGAATATCAACGAGAAATGTTTTATTTACGTTCTCAAACGTTATAACTTGTCAATAAAAGGAGACAAGTCAAAAATATTTTCTATAACATATTTGAAAAGTATCGTTTTGAGTTATTTTCATATAACTTCTGTATGCTATAGATTGTTAGTAAGAGTTTCTTTATACGTTCTTTTCTTTTAGTTTCGACCTTCGGGAACCTATCCTAAGCAATGGGCTTTGTCCCGTCAAAAGAATAGGTGGTCGAATAGCGGAACGTTTCTTAGCTTAGATCAGAGAAGTTATGTCAGGGCCTTATTTTTAGGCGTCGATTCTTTTCTGTATCTCTGTTTTGCCTCCGTGTATTCTTTGTTTCTCGTGTTTGTGACGCTCTGAGTAGCGTGACTAGGTGGACGTTTTGAATACGTTCCTTATGAGCTTTCTTTTAGTAGAAGTGTGTACGTTAGTAGATCAATGGACGAGATACTGAGTATGCTCGATGTTCGATCTTTCTCTTCCTTAGATACGTCCAGATTGCTATAAGGATTAGCAGGAGAAGCTTACGAAGATCTCTGCCGCGGTTCGTGGGCGAGCAAAGGCTCGCGGGTCATGACAGAATTTTTGGTATCAGAGCCCAGGTTGAGTCGTTTCTGTAGACTTGTGGTCGTACATACACTAACGTACTTACTTATAAGTCAGCTGATGTTTAAGATAGTCTTATCTATAATATCTTGTTGAGTCTTTGTGAAAGATAGCGGTTATATTAGGATAACCGTGTGCTTACCCATTCTTACTTATAGGTGAAGTAGAGATTAAGAATGGGACCTAAGAAGCAAACGCAGACGAATCTTTCACAAGAAATGACTGAGATTAGCAGGGCTCTAGAGCGTCAAGCTGAAGATGGCCGTCGAAGGGATGCTCAAATAGAAGAGCAGAACAGGTTGATCACGCAACTTATTGCGCGAATGAACGAGCAGCAAACTCCACAGGGTCAACTAGACCCTGAACCCCAGGCGCATCGACCAGAACAACCTGGAGGACAAGGTGAGCACGTGCCAAATATGAATAGGAATCTAGATGGTCAGAATGTACAAGCGCCACCACAAGCTCAAGCCATGGCGCCAGATGAGGTTCCGCTGTTCCAGATTCCGATAATGGCACCGATTGTCGGGGAGCCTGAATATGAGCGTTTTCGTAAGCAGAAACCACCGACTTTCGATGGAGATGCTGATCTTTCCCTTGCGGAAAATTGGATTAAAAGGATCCAACAGATCTTCACGTACATGCAACTTACAGATGCTGAGAGGGTTGCATGTGCTGTGAACCAGCTGGAACTTAAAGCTCGAAGTTGGTGGGTAGTAATCGCACTCAATGATGATGTTTCTCATATTACATGGAATCGTTTTATCAACCTATTTTATGAGAAGTACCTGGGTGAAGCTAATCTCTCGGGTAAGGTACGAGAGTTTATGGATCTTAAGCAAGGGAAGCTCTCTGCAGCTGAGTATATAGCCAAGTTTGATGAGCTTGCAAAGTTTTCGCCCTCTATGGTACCGATGGATCTGTCGCGCAAGATGAAGTTTATGCATGGACTCAATGTGGAAATTGTGCGTCAGGTTGATAGTGGCGACGTTGGGCCACGAACTTATGCGAATGCCGTTCAAAGGGCGTTAAGGATTGATGGTTAGCGTATAGCACAAGCCAATCCAGCTGGCGAGTCGGTGACCATCCCACAGGAGTCGGTAGCGGAAGTCGAGAAGAAGAACTTCACCGACAAGAAGAAAAAGAGTTGGGATAGAAACTCCAGGTCTAGGGCGCAGGGAAATGAAGGAAGCTACATAGGAAATCAAAGCGAGAACAAGTACAAGAGGCCAAGGGTTAATGATTTCCCTACGTGCAACAAGTGCAGCAGGAAGCACTCAGGCGAGTGTCGCATAGGAACCTCAAGCTGCTACCGGTGTGGCTTAGAAGGTCATTTTGCACGGGATTGTCACGTTTCCGAAGAGAAGATCGCTTACCTGAAGAATCAACTAAAGGCCAAAGCTCGCGTCTTTAGCATCTATGGAGATGAAGTAAAGGAGTCATCGTCTGGAAGAACCGGTTAGATTCATATCCTTTACTCTTCAGTTATGCATTCCTGTATGTGGGAACTATGCATGTTCGTCTGTTGTGTCCTAGTCAAGTTCTTGATCTTGGTAGATGATGGAGTAGATTCCTGGTTAGTTATATCTAACAGTTAGGAAGTGACTATCTTAAGACCAGAATCAATCTGTTGTTCATTAAGCGATGACATGTTTAGAGGAAGGTATATCCTCTCTTCTTTTCTGAAGATGGAAAATTATCTGGAAACTCAATAGTGTGATGCAGAAAGAGTACCCTACTTTGCTTTAAGTTTCGAGGACGAAACTAACTTAAGGGGGTAGGGATTGTAAGGACAAGTTTCTGCGTCACTCGTATTTGGAGATTTGGAAGTAAATAACGAGTTTCCGTTGTTACAACTAAATTCTCGAGTGAATTATACTTCAATGGATTTATCGAATTAATTTTAAATATATTAAGGTTATGGAAATTTCGGAATAAATAAAGGAATTATCGAGTTTAACTCGATTAATAAATTAATTCCGAGGAAACATTCCGGAAATTAATTCTTAAGGACGAGAATTAATTCTGAGAAACCTTAAATATATTTAAATTATTCGAGAACGAACGAGAAAATTCTCGGTTCGAATCATATAATTATAATCCGTTCGGTGATGGATTTAATTAAATAATTGTATGAAAGGACGTGGTTGTAACAATTTTTAAGGGACCCATTTGAAAGAAAACAAGGAAAAGAGTTTGGATTGTGAATAAGATGTTTTCTTCCTAGCTTGCCACGTCATCTATGACTCATCTTCTTCACAAAGAGATAAGTATCACTTGGCCGAGTGAAGAAGAAAAGAATCGGCAACCAGGAAAAAAAAAGAAAGGAAAAGAAGAGAAAAGAAGAAGCAGAAGAAAACTGAGCGAGAGAGAGAGAGAGCTCGGGGAAGAGAAAGGCCGAGAGAGAGCAGAAGAGAACGAGAGAGCGAGTGAGCGAGACTGGGGAAGGAGAACGCTCGGCCGAGAGCCATCGAGCCCGCGCGCGCATCCCAGCCGAGCAGAGCGCCGACGCCGCGAGTCACCAAGGACTGTCGCCGAGGAAAATCATGCTGGGAAAGAGAGAGAGAACCCCGGAGTCTCCAAATCCATGAAAGAATTTGGGTAAGAAATCAAACCCGTTAATTGGTGATATATAGGGTTTAAGATTGGGGGTTTTTCATGGTTTAAGGTTTGGAACGAGATTGGTGATGATTATTTGTTTTGGGGTGATTTTGGATGAGTTTGATTTGAAATTTTTCCAGCCGTGTGTTTGTTTTGATTTTTGGACGAGATTGAGATTCCTCGGTTTTGGTTCTGGCCGTGTGACTGAGATTAGTTGTTTTGGGTTTCTTTGGACGAGTTATTGTTATTGTTTGTGATATTGTTGCTGACTGTGTACGTGTAAGGTTGTTTTGAAGTTTTGTTATGGAGTTGTTAAGTCGTTCTCTTTTGTTGTGAGTTGTGTCGAGTGTTAGACTCGGTTTAGGTGGATGGCACAGGTCTCGGGGCAGCGGTTCGGGACGGCGAGGGCGCTGTCCAAGTGTCAGAGCTGCTGCGCGAGTGACGACGGAGTGGGGCTGGTCAGCGAGGTTCATCGGCTCGGTTGGGACGAGCTGTTGGGCCGGGGACGGCAGCAACTTTGTGGCGGCTCTCGGGGGGCTGTTCACGGCTGTCGGGTTTCGTTCGGAGACTCGCGAAGTCTCGGTTTAGTGTTAGAAAGTCGAGAAATTTCCCGAGTCTCGACTCGTGCTAGTGCGAACCTATAATTATTTTTGTTGGGTCGTTCTAGATTATGAGAGTTGCGATATAATATCAATATGTATGTTTTGTAATTAAGCTCGTTTAATATAAGTTAGTAAGAAAAATAAATTAATATGTATCGTTATTAAACTCGTTGATGATTCAATCAAATTATTTAGTATCCTCATTTGATTTACGTTTCAAAACCGAGTTCGACTATAAGCTCGACTCTTTTGATTTGGAAAACGAATATCAACGAGAAATGTTTTATTTACGTTCTCAAACGTTATAACTTGTCAATAAAAGGAGACAAGTCAAAAATATTTTCTATAACATATTTGAAAAGTATCGTTTTGAGTTATTTTCATATAACTTCTGTATGCTATAGATTGTTAGTAAGAGTTTCTTTATACGTTCTTTTCTTTTAGTTTCGACCTTCGGGAACCTATCATAAGCAATGGGCTTTGTCCCGTCAAAAGAATAGGTGGTCGAATAGCGGAACTTTTCTTAGCTTAGATCAGAGAAGTTATGTCAGGGCCTTATTTTTAGGCGTCGATTCTTTTCTGTATCTCTGTTTTGCCTCCGTGTATTCTTTGTTTCTCGTGTTTGTGACGCTCTGAGTAGCGTGACTAGGTGGACGTTTTGAATACGTTCCTTATGAGCTTTCTTTTAGTAGAAGTGTGTACGTTAGTAGATCAATGGACGAGATACTGAGTATGCTCGATGTTCGATCTTTCTCTTCCTTAGATACGTCCAGATTGCTATAAGGATTAGCAGGAGAAGCTTACGAAGATCTCTGCCGCGGTTCGTGGGCGAGCTAAGGCTCGCGGGTCGTGACACCTTGTCTCATCATTTCACTCTCGGACGTAGCTCTTCGAGCAATGATCAGAGGAAAGTGTCGTTGAGTACTCTCATTAAAGAGAGGGCCACAAGGGTGACTCTTAGTTTGGAGACAATTGCACTTTTCATTAATGTTGGGGATCGTGGGTTGTAAACAACAAGTATAACCCTCCCACTTAATTTTCACAGTTGGCACATCCTCTCTTATATGTTCGGAAACATATTTCCTAGCATATAGAGAGATAGAGTGGAATTCTAGAAATTGATTACTAGATCGACATGTTTCAAAGAGAGTAGTGTTAGTACATAAAGGCACAAGTTACATAATCAGACATTCCTATTTTCTATTTGTTGTCAATGGTGCCCACAAGAAGAGTTGTAATCTTTATATTCTACATTTGATGTAATAAAGTCTCATGAAGACTCTTGCTTGTAATTGCTTATTCATTAATAAAAAGTTGAAACGTTCATTCAATCTTCCTTGTCTGAAGCTTTATGATAAAACATAAGTCTTTAGTCCATAAACAAACTTAACAACTTACGAAGAGACAAATGTAGATTTGCATGAACAAACTCTTCGTAGTTTGCTTAAAACGATATATTCGCAATATAAGGGTCAAATGACTATTGACCTCAGTATGATTGTTAGAAGAATCTATGATGTCTGGTTATGAGGCATTGAGAGTTGGAGACTCTATAGTTCTTCTAGGTATCTTCCGAAGGTACTGAATTGACCAGTGCACTTCTAGAGACAAGATAAGAACAAACCATTTAACCTCTTATGTCTCGAAGTCGCTATGTATGAATTGCATAATGCTTACCTTAATCCTGAAATGAGACATGCCATTTCACAGCTTACGTATTCTCATTTGAGAAAGTCAGAGTTCGGACTCAGTATGTGATTCCGAACAGGGCCTATTGGTGAAGTACTAAGTTGTGAGAATGTCATGAGTAACTTTGTGAAGTTCTCATAGATATGGAATTCATGTACAAGATTGCTTAAATGCAATGTATGTCACCTCATGCTTTGTTTATTGGAGTGTGAATAAATGAACTGGCCAGTGTCCAAATTGAGTCCTGACTCTTTTGGATGAAACAATGTGACTTGTTAGCTCCTCGTCAATACATTGTTTCTAACTTATTCACAAGCGACAAAGGAGTTGAGGAAATAACAGCTAGAAGGGTAAAATGGTAATTTAGTAAATCCCGACTAGCTGATGACATTCATGAAGGGTAAACATAGATAATATTCAGTGGATCCGCTTATCATAATTAGGTTGAATTCTTGAGTAGAAAATAAATTCATTTAAACCGATAGATTTTAAGTGTCAACTCTTTAGTGGAGTCAGTTGACATTAAGCTAAACTTGGAAAAGGTTTGTGAACTTTTAGAGTTTAAGTATTTAGCTCAAGCTTTGTTCATTTGGATCCATGAGGTCACTGTCACGAATCACATCGAGTAGGAATAGTTAAACTGGAAGCTAAGTCAAAACAAGGACGAAAATAGTCAAAAGGATTTTTGTTTGTCTTTTGAGACATAGGATGAAATGAATGTCAATAAATTTTTTTGACAAGGTCATTTGATGACAAGTAACACTCGGCCATAATAAGATTAATTGGGCCTTGTGGATTAATTTCATTTCATAAGAATTTTATTGAAAATTCTTAATGGGCCTTTTACATGCTGTCATGAACAAATGAAGAAGCTTCTAGAAGCTCCTTCTAGAGACCATATGGGCGCCTACCCTATAGAGAAATAGGAGAGATTATTTTGTGCATAAATGTATCAAGATACTTGCCAAAAATAAAAGAGGAAACAAATTTGCATATGGATGCATTAGGGGAATCGGCCAAGGCTAGAAAGGAACAAAAACGGAAACAAATCAAGGCCTCTAGAAGGCTTGTGTTGGCCGAGTATCTCAAAGGGAAAAAGAGGAAATTGGCTCATGAATATGTGATATTCTATAGAAGAGGAAACTACCTTATTGAAGGTGAGACCTCTCCTATAAATAGGAGCCTCATTCCTCACTTTTCGATCATCCAAGTTTAAGAGATTTGAGAGACTCTCTCTCTAGAACTTTGGCCGAACTCCTCTCTCTCTCTCTAGTTTATTTTCGATTTTTGTTTTGGCACCTAGGTCCTCATTTGACCAAGTGTTTAGCTCTGCGACTTCAAGACTCGTTCTTAAGTCATAGTGTTTAAAAGTGCCCACTCACTAATTCCTTTATTTCGAGTGATTTAGTGATAGAAACTTTCGTGGTTACTCGAGGTGCCGAGGAAAGAAAGAGAGACGTGCTGCGAGGGAGACGAGCGTTGCAAACTTTCCAAAAGCTTCTCAAAGTTCAAGCTTCAAGAAAGGTTAGTAAACTTCTATGCTCATAATAGTTATTAATGTTGTCAATGGTGCCCACAAGAAGAGTTCTAGTCTTTATTTTGTACATTTGATGTAATAAAGTCTCATGAAGACTCCTGCTTGTAATTGCCTATCTATTCATTAATAAAGTTGAAACGTTCATTCATTCTTTCTTTGTTTGAAGCTTTATGATAAAACCTTAGTCTTTTAGTCCATAAACAAACTTAACAACTTACGAAGAGACAAATGTAGATTTGCATGAACAAACTCTTCGTAGTTTGCTTAAAACGATATATTCGCAATCTTAGGGTCAAAGGACTATTGACCTCTGTATGATTGTTAGAAGAATCTATGATGTCTGGTTATGAGGCATTGAGAGTTGGGGACTCTATAGTTCTTCTAGGTATCTTCCGAAGGTACTGAATTGACCAGTGCACTTCTAGAGACAATATAAGAACAAACCATTTAACCTCTTATGTCTCGAAGTCACTATGTATGAATTGCATCATGCTTACCTTAATCCTGAAATGAGACATGCCATTTCACACCTTAGTATTCTCATTTGAGAAAGTCAAAGTTCGGACTCACTATGTGATTCCGAACAAGGCCTATTGGTGAAGTACTAAGTTGTGAGTCTGTCATGAGAAACTTTGTGAAGTTCTCATAGATAGAGAATTCATGTACAAGATTGCTGAAATGCAATGTATGTCACCTCATGCTTTGTTCCTTGGAGTGTGAATAAATGAACTGGCCAGTGTCCAAATTGAGTCCTGACTCTTTTGGATGAAACAATGTGACTTGTTAGCTCCTCGTCAATACATTGTTTCTAACTTATTCACAAGCGACAAAGGAGTTGAGGAAATAACAGCTAGAAGGGTAAAATGGTAATTTAGTAAATCCCGACTAGCTGATGACATTCATGAAGGGTAAACATAGATAATATTCAGTGGATCCGCTCATCATAATTAGGTCGAATTCTTGAGTAAAAAACAAATTCATTTGAACCGAGAGATTTTCAGTGTTAGCTCTTTAGTGGAGTCAGTTGGCATTAAGCTAAACTTGGAAAAGGTTTGTGAACTTTTGAGTCCAAGTGTTTAGCTCAAGCTTTGTTCATTTGGGTCCATGAGGTCACTGTCACGAATCACATCGATAGGAATAGTTAAACTGGAAGCTAAGTCAAAACAAGAACGAAAATAGTCAAAAGCGTATTTTTGTCTTTTGAGACAAAGGATGAAATGAATGTCAATAAATTTTTTGACAAGTTCATTTGGTGACTTAATGTCACTCGGCCATAACTTGATTATTGGGCCTTGTGAATTAATTTCATTTCGTAAGAATTTTATTGAAAATTCTTAATGGGCTTTTCTCATGTTGTCATGAACAAATGAAGAAGATTCTAGAAGCTCCTTCTAGATGAGAGATGGGCGCCCAAAATACCCAAGAGAAAGAGAATATTTTGTGCATATATGTATCAAGATACTTGCCAAAAGAAAAAGAGGAAACAAATTTGCATATGGATGCACATGGGAATCGGCCAAGCAAGGAATGGAACAAAAAAGGAAACAAATCCAAGGGCTTCTAGAAGCCTATTTGGCCGAGTGACTCTAAGGGAAGGAGAGCAATATTTGCTCATGAATATGTGATATTCAATGAAAGGGGAAACTACCTTATTGAAGGTAAAACCTCCCCTATAAATAGAGGCCTCATTCCCTTCATTCCATTCATTCAACATAAGTTAGAGATTGAGAGACTCTCTCTCTAGACATTGTTGGCCGAAAATCCTCTCTCTCTCTCTCTAGTTTATTTTCGATTTTTTTCTTGTCTTGGCACCTAGGTCCTCACTCGACCTAGTGTTTAGCTCTGCGACTTCGAGACTCGTTCTTAAGTCGTAGCGTTTAAAAGTGCCCACTCACTGATTCCTTCTTTTCGAGTGATTTAGTGATAGAAACTTTCGTGGTTGCTCGAGGTGCCGAGGAAAGAAAGAGAGACGTGCTGCGAGGGGAGACGAGCGTTGCAAACTTTCCAAAAGCTTCTTCAAAGTTCAAGCTTCAAGAAAGGTTAGTAAACTCTTAGCTCATATTGGTTTTTAATTACATGTACTTGTTTCTTTATCTAGGTTAGTAAAAACTGTTTTTACTTGAAAAGAAATTTTTTAAAATTCCGCCGCTTCCCGAAGCGTTTAATCTTTTTCTTAAACCCTAGATCAATTCCAACAAATGGTATCAGAGCTATGGTCAAAGATTAGCATGTACATGTTTTTAAAATTATGAGCTTGAAAATCGTTTTCGAAAGTTTACTAATTTTGTGATAAGTTAGAATTGTAATCTTAGATTTTTTTTTTTTTTAATTTAATGCTCTTGTGTTTAAATTAAAAAGCATGTTGTTTTTCTATGAGTTTGGGATGTTTTTAAAACACATTAGAATCAGTTCTAAAAGTTTTTAAATGATTTATATTGAAAAACGTGTTTAAAGGTTTGAGAAATTTCGGTAAAATTTTGTGACTAGTTACTTTGTCTTTCTAGTTTCTTTTATTTACCGTATTCGTTTTATGCTTGTTGTTATTTCTTTTATGCCTTATTATTACCTTGCTAATAAAACACAAATAAAAGCTTTAACAACCTTCATAAAACGTTCCGTTACACTTGATTCTTTTTCGCACCTAAAAAGTACCAAGCTTTAATTTATTTCTTTTTCTTCGAGCTGGAGTAAACCCGCATTAAAAGTGGCAACCTTTCTCCGATAAGGGTCGAAGAGCCACTGAGTTGCTGGAACTAATACATTCTGATGTATGTGGTCCGCTCAACCAACAGGCACGTGGAGGATACGAATACTTCGTTACCTTCACTGATGATTACTCAAGATATGGGTTTGTCTATTTGCTCAAACACAAATCCGAGACCTTTAACGTATTTAAGGTCTTTAGGGCTTTAGTGGACATGTCGATCTAGGATTCTCTAATACTGCTATGAACATGTCGATCTATGATTCTCTTCTAGTTGTCCGCTCTGTCGCTGTCTAACTAGGAAATCTGTTTCCGAACTTATAAGAGTCGATGAACCAACTCCAAAAACTAAGTGGGAGGGTTATATTCGTTGTTTGTAACCCACGATCCCCAACACTAATGAAAGATGCAATAACGTGGGACTAAGAGCCGCTCTTGCGACCCTCACTTAAATGTGAGTACTCCAAGGCGTTATTGCCTCGATCATTGCTCAATGAGCTACGTCCGAGAGTGATGCAATGATGACAAGGCCTCCCCTTGGGGGATTGTTTTTCAAAGCTGATCTTTTGGACTAAGTGGTTGGTTACACACTTAGGCTCAATCCCTAGTAATCCTCCCTTGAGGCTCTGCGAAAGGATATGAGTGATCAAACCAATTTACAAGGTGGCTAGTCAAAGCTGATGTATTGACATCTTGGCTAAGCATTAATGATGTGTCATTTACTTATAAAAGGAGATTTTTTGCAGCCTTCTCTTGAGGGAGTAAATTATCGTTTGGTTTATAACACCTTTGGATTTTATAAAAGTCTTAATAAAACTTAAATCCTAAACCAAAGACTAATCATAAACTTGTTTCAACTTATATAGGCAATATGTCTCTCAATCATCTCTCTATCTTTCTTTCCTCGATCAAACTCGAAAACAAAAACTACGTAGATTCGAGACGTAACCTCGACATAATACCTACCGTTAACAAGCACAAATGGGTACTCACCAACCCGTGTCCTCCTCTGACGAATGATGATTCAACTCAAGAGGACAATGACGCCTTAGTGGCCTGGCTTCGATCCGATGAGATTGTGAGGTGCTATATCTTGGCATCTATGAACAATATGCTGAAAGAGCAACATCGTGACATCGAGACTGCCGCTGACATGCTCTACAATCTCCTTGAGATGTTTGGAGGGCAAAGGCGTCATACAAGGCAACAAGCAGTCCGACAGTTTATGAACTGTCACATGAAGGCTAGGACTCCTGTTGGAGACTTTATGATACTGATCATTAGTTTTTCCTAGGATCTGAGATTAATGGGAAGAATGTCATAGATATGATCTTAGAAACTCTCCCCGCGTCTCTTGATACCTCCAAAATGAACTACTCCATAAACAAAGCTAGAGTACACTATTACCGAGCTTATGATGGAACTTCACACTGCTGTAGGTCTCACTAAGAGAAAGAGGAATCAAGGAGAGGCACATGCTACTGAGCAAAAAGCCTCTGCCTCTGGAACTGTGAAGATACCTTACAAGGCCAATAAAAAGAACTGTCCCGCCTATCTCAAAGCAAAGGAACATAGTATTGTACTAGTTACCGAAGCATGCTTAGTAGCTGATAATGTATCAACGTGGATTCTTGACTCCGCTGCTACTAACCATATTTGTTGTTCCTTGAATGGTTTCAAGAAAACCAAAAGCATAGAGGAAGGCGAGTTCTGTTTCAAATGGGGTGATGGGAGCCTGGTGTCTGCGAAGGCTGCGGGATCCGTGACGCTGTCTTTTGAAGACCGCACTTTAAACTTGAATAATGTTTATTTTGTTCCTACCTTTGGGAAGAACTTAATATCTGTTGCTCGTCTTCTTGAGCAAGATTATTGTTTAAAGTTCATTAAGAATGGAATTCGTATTTCGTTTCCTGATAATTCTTTTGTCACTGATGCATGTATGAAGAATGCTCTTTTTTACATCTATCCCACTCAACCTTCTCTTTTAGACACCGAAATAGATAACGATCTAATTAGGGAGCCAAAGAGGATCAAGCTTTCTGAATCCTCCGATCTAACAAAATCAACATACCTCTGGCACTTAAGACTTAGTCATATCAGTCTAGATAGGATTAAGAGACTTGTGACGGATGGTCCACTCCAAGCCTCTGCAATAGGTTCACTACCTACTTGTGAATCCTGCATAGAAGGAAAAATGACTAGGCAACCTTTCTCCGATAAGGGTCGAAGAGCCACTGAGTTGCTGGAACTAATACATTCTGATGTATGTGGTCCGCTCAACCAACAGGCACGTGGAGGATACGAATACTTCGTTACCTTCACTGAGTATTACTCAAGATATGGGTTTGTCTATTTGCTCAAACACAAATCCGAGACCTTTAACGTATTTAAGGTCTTTAGGGCTTTAGTGGAAAAGCAAACTGGCAAAGTGATCAAAACCCTTCGATCCGATCGAGGTGGTGAGTATATGTCTGGAGAGTTCGATGACTTTCTTAAAGAAGAAGGTATCGCTTCTCAGCTTACCGCACCTGGCACACCTCAACAAAACGGAGTGTCAGAGAGAAGGAACCGAACTCTAATGGAGATGGTTAGATCAATGATGAGTTACTCATCACTCCCTCCTTCCTTTTGGGGATATGCCCTCGAAACAGCCGCCTACATTCTGAACCAAGTTCCGTCCAAAACGGTTCCTGGTACTCCTTATGAACGATGGACTGGCCGTAAAGTGAATCTTGGACGCATCCGAATTTGGGGTTGCCCTGCACATGTGCTGAGGCAAAAGACTAGCAAGTTGGCTAGTAGGTCAGAATTGTGCCTGTTTGTAGGATATCCGAAGGAAACCAAAGGTTTTACTTTCTATAGTCCCGAGGATGATAAGACTTTCGTTAGCACGAATGCTCGTTTCCTTGAGGAGGACTTTATGAAGGATGCGAAACCTAGAAGCAAAATTGTGCTTGAAGAAAAGTTGGGTGAGGAAGCTTCTACCTCATCTGTAAGAACTGTTCTTACCCCAACTGAAACACAACCTAACTCATCAGAATCTCGTCAAGTAGTACTTCGACGTAGTGGGAGGGCTGTTCAACAGCCTGACAGGTACATGTCTTATGGAGACTCTCTCGTAGCCGTCTCCGACATGGATGACCCTGTTTCCTATAGCCAAGCGATGGCTTGTTCTGAATCAAACCTTTCGCTTGACGCCATGAAAGTTGAAATGCACTCGATGTATGTCAACAAATTCTGGAAACTTGTAGACCTTCCTGAAGGGATTAAACCCGTAGGGTGTAAGTGGATATACAAGAAGAAAAGAGGTCCTGATGGGAACGTCGAGACGTTCAAAGCACGACTTGTGGCGAAGGGTTATACCCAACAAGAAGGGATTGACTATGAAGAAACCTTCTCGCTAGTCGCGATGCTTAAATCCATCCGCATACTCCTATGCATAGCTGCAGCTCTCGACTATGAGATTTGGCAAATGGATGTCAAGACAGCCTTTCTGAATGGCAATCTTGACGAGCGCATTTACATGGCTCAACCAGACGGTTTCGTGTATAAAGGTCAAGAGACCAAGGTTTGTGAGTTGCTTAAATCCATTTATGGACTAAAGCAAGCATCTAGGTCATGGAATATTAGATTCGATGAAACTGTAAAGAGCTTTGGCTTTGAACAGTCAATAGATGAGCCTTGTGTTTACAAGTTAATACACGAAGGCAAAGTTGTGTTTCTGGTACTATATGTCGATGATATACTACTCATTGGTAATGACGTGGGTAAGTTATCTGAGGTTAAGGTCTGGCTAGCAAAGCAATTCGATATGAAGGATCTAGGAGAAGCCGCGTACATTCTGGGGATCCAAATCTTTCGAGATAGGAAAAACCGAACCCTGTCGCTCTCTCAAGCATCTTATATTGATAAGGTGATGGATCGCTTCTCGATGCAAGACTGCAAGAGGGGTCAAACACCCTTTAGGCATGGAGTTTCACTCTCTAAGGACCAGTCTCCCAAGACTGCACAAGAGATTGAAGACATGAGGAAGATTCCTTACGCCTCTGCCGTAGGAAGCCTCATGTATGCTATGCTTTGCACTAGACCTGACATCTGTTTCGCCGTTGGCGTAGTTAGTCGTTTCCAATCCAACCCTGGACCCGAGCACTGGATTGCTGTTAAGCATGTTCTTAAGTATCTTCGAAGAACTAGGAACTTGATGCTTACATACTCAAGTACTGACCTGACTATGACGGGATATACCGACTCCGATTTTCAAGCAGATAAGGATTCCAGGAAATCCACTTCGGGATCTGTGTTCATCCTTAATGGTGGAGCTGTTGTGTGGAGAAGTATTAAGCAATCTTGCATTGCTGACTCCACAATGGAAGCCGAATATGTGGCTGCTTGTGAAGCATCCAAAGAGGCTGTATGGCTTAGAAAGTTCCTTAAGTATTTGGAAGTTGTTCCAAACGTCGACGAGCCCATGACCCTTTATTGTGATAATAATGGGGCTGTCGCTAACGCAAAGGAACCTAGAAGCCATAAGCGCTCTAAGCACATTGAGAGGAAATACCATTTGATTCGAGAGATCGTGCAGCGCGGAGACGTGGAAGTGAAGAAGATCTCAACGGTGGACAACCTCGCAGATCCATTCACCAAGGCCCTAGCGAACAAGGTCTTCGACCAACATCGTGAGGGATTAGGCATGAAGGACTACACACACCTTCTTTGAGTCAAGTGGGAGTTTGTTGTCAATGGTGCCCACAAGAAGAGTTGTAGTCTTTATTTTGTACATTTGATGTAATAAAGTCTCATGAAGACTCTTGCTTGTAATTGCCTATCTATTCATTAATAAAGTTGAAACGTTCATTCATTCTTTCTTTGTTTGAAGCTTTATGATAAAACCTTAGTCTTTTAGTCCATAAACAAACTTAACAACTTACGAAGAGACAAATGTAGATTTGCATGAACAAACTCTTCGTAGTTTGCTTAAAACGATATATTCGTAATCTTAGGGTCAAAGGACTATTGACCTCAGTATGATTGTTAGAAGAATCTATGATGTCTGGTTATGACGCATTGAGAGTTGGGGACTCTATAGTTCTTCTAGGTATCTTCCGAAGGTACTGAATTGACCAGTGCACTTCTAGAGACAATATAAGAACAAACCATTTAACCTCTTATGTCTCGAAGTCACTATGTATGAATTGCATCATGCTTACCTTAATCCTGAAATGAGACATGCCATTTCACACCTTAGTATTCTCATTTGAGAAAGTCAAAGTTCGGACTCACTATGTCATTCCGAACAAGGCCTATTGGTGAAGTACTAAGTTGCGAGTCTGTCATGAGAAACTTTGTGAAGTTCTCATAGATATGGAATTCATGTACAAGATTGGTGAAATGCAATGTATGTCACCTCATGCTTTGTTCCTTGGAGTGTGAATAATTGAACTGGCCAGTGTCCAAATTGAGTCCTGACTCTTTTGGATGAAACAATGTGACTTGTTAGCTCCTCGTCAATACATTGTTTCTAACTTATTCACAAGCGACAAAGGAGTTGAGGAAATAACAGCTAGAAGGGTAAAATGGTAATTTAGTAAATCCCGACTAGCTGATGACATTCATGAAGGGTAAACATAGATAATATTCAGTGGATCCGCTCATCATAATTAGGTCGAATTCTTGAGTAGAAAACAAATTCATTTGAACCGAGAGATTTTCAGTGTCAGCTCTTTAGTGGAGTCAGTTGGCATTAAGCTAAACTTGGAAAAGGTTTGTGAACTTTTGAGTCCAAGTGTTTAGCTCAAGCTTTGTTCATTTGGGTCCATGAGGTCACTGTCACGAATCACATCGATAGGAATAGTTAAACTGGAAGCTAAGTCAAAACAAGAACGAAAATAGTCAAAAGGGTATTTTTGTCTTTTGAGACAAAGGATGAAATGAATGTCAATAAATTTTTTGACAAGTTCATTTGGTGACTTAATGTCACTCGGCCATAACTTGATTATTGGGCCTTGTGAATTAATTTCATTTCGTAAGAATTTTATTGAAAATTCTTAATGGGCTTTTCTCATGTTGTCATGAACAAATGAAGAAGCTTCTAGAAGCTCCTTCTAGATGAGAGATGGGCGCCCAAAATACCCAAGAGAAAGAGAATATTTTGTGCATAAATGTATCAAGATACTTGCCAAAAGAAAAAGAGGAAACAAATTTGCATATGGATGCATATGGGAATCGGCCAAGCAAGGAATGGAACAAAAAAGGAAACAAATCCAAGGGCTTCTAGAAGCCTATTTGGCCGAGTGACTATAAGGGAAGGAGAGCAATATTTTCTCATGAATACGTGATATTCAATGAAAGAGGAAACTACCTTATTGAAGGTAAAACCTCCCCTATAAATAGAGGCCTCATTCCCTTCATTCCATTCATTCAACATAAGTTAGAGATTGAGAGACTCTCTCTCTAGACATTGTTGGCCGAAAATCCTCTCTCTCTCTCTCTAGTTTATTTTCGATTTTTTTTGTCTTGGCACCTAGGTCCTCACTCGACCTAGTGTTTAGCTCTGCGACTTCGAGACTCGTTCTTAAGTCGTAGCGTTTAAAAGTGCCCACTCACTGATTCCTTCTTTTCGAGTGATTTAGTGATAGAAACTTTCGTGGTTGCTCGAGGTGCCGAGGAAAGAAAGAGAGACGTGCTGCGAGGGGAGACGAGCGTTGCAAACTTTCCAAAAGCTTCTTCAAAGTTCAAGCTTCAAGAAAGGTTAGTAAACTCTTAGCTCATATTGGTTTTTAATTACATGTACTTGCTTCTTTGTCTAGGTTAGTAAAAACTGTTTTTACTTGAAAAGAAATTTTTTAAAATTCCGCCGCTTCCCGAAGCGTTAAATCTTTTTCTTAAACCCTAGATCAATTCCAACAATTAATTACATGTACTTGCTCTTTGTCTAGGTTAGTAAAAAACCGTTTTTACTTGTAAAAGAAAATTTTTAAAATTCCGCCGCTTACCGAAGCGTTAATTTTTTTTCTTAAACCCTAGATCGATTCCAACACTATTAGGGAAAGTGCATGAGAGAAGTGTGAACTTCTAACTCACTTGAACACTTGAAGTTTGAGATTACACATTTTCTTGCATTTTCTTGCCAACTTTTCTTCGAGGAGACCTCCCACTTAAATTTTCAAGAGCAATAAATTTTGAACATAAGTGATATAGATATAGTTTTGAAAAAATAATTGATTTGGATGACAAAGTATTTTCATGTTTGAAAGTGAAAACGATTTTTCAAAATTCAAACTAATTTTTGCAAAAATTCAATTTCAATTAAATATTCAAAAATCAAAACTTTTCAATCTTACACATTATGTTTATGACATTTAGAAAATCATTTTTTCTCAAGAAAGTTTTACCATTTGAGTTCTAGAACTCTTGGAGTGGAAGCTGGGATTCGGAATTCAAAATTAAATTTTCCAAAAATCCCAGAATCCCGGGCAGCAAATACCTCGGAGTAAAAATACGGTAAACGGCGACTCCGGTGTCCAATTGAGCTAATTACAACTGTTTTGGAAAGTAGACCAACATACCTTTAATTTGGTGTAAGAAATATTCAAATCCAAGTTCCGAGTAGAGAGATAGGTCCCTTTTACATTAGGTATTCATAAGCTTAATGAAATCTAGACAGAAATTCGGTCGGGACTTAAGTGCAAAATATTTAAGTGCAACGGAGCATTTTATTGAGTTGTTAAGTCTTTTAGATGTGTCCTATTAACATGGTAATAGTATACCATAAAATAATAACAACTTAAATAAAACAAGCGAGTAAGTAAACAAAGAAAGCAAGACTATATTACTTGTTCATAAAATTACCCGAAAGTTTCAAACTTATCAAAACGTAATTTTGACTATGAAAAAATTAAAAACTTTTAGAAATTATTTTAATGTGTTTTAATATCATCTCAAAGGTGTAGAAAATCAACATGCTTTTCAATTTAAAGGCACGAGCAATAAATTAAAAAAAGAAATTTTTTAAAATTCCGCCTCTTTGCGAAGCGTTAAACTTTTTCTTAAACCCTAGATCAATTCCAACACCAACATTATGGTGATTCCTTTCTCGGTCGGGAATTTCATCATCAGATGGTAGGTGGAAGTTATGGCTTTCAGCCGGTTGAGAGTTGGGCGCCCTATAATGATGTTGTAAACGGACGGCTGATCCATAACCAGGAAAGACACAACGTGGGTGACTTCGATCCCCCAGGAGTCATGAAGGTAAGTGGGAGGTCGATGGTGCCCTCCGTCATGACCCTCTCTCGGGAGAAGCCAAAGTGTGGGGTTCAGATCGGGGTCGGTCTCAGCCCGGTCAGCTTCATCCTGTCCAGAGCTGATTTGAAGATGATGTCGGTCGAGCTGTCGTTGTCAATCAGGATTCTCCGGATGAGGTTGTTAGCAACTGGGGCCGAGATGACTATCGCGTCATTTTACGGGTGGAGCACTCGTACTGCCTCCTGGTTGGTGAAGAACATGGACTCAAAGGGGGTCGTAGGTGGAACCTCGTATGGGTGGTTCATATGATTGGCTATCTTCCCATGAGACACTTCCCGCACGTACTTCTATCTTTGTGTGCTTGAGTCCCCGAACTCGGGTCCTCCAATGATTGAGCCCACAACGTGCATTTGTGAGCTCTCCAGTTCATTGTTCGCCGTTCGGTCTGTAACGGTAACCGTTGTCTGATCCTTCCTTACTAACCGCAGGCGTTCTCCGCCCGCTGCGGCCGTTAAAGCTGAAAACTTCCGGAAGCTGTCAACATGTGAGGGCCTTGGCCCAGGGATGGAGCGACCGTTAAGGGCCTGGCCTCCCTTATTTCTCCTCTTTTGAGGGTCGGGGCGATCCCCGTCCTGATCGACGTGACGGCGACGGCCTTGTCCCCCAGATTTTTGGCTGTCTCGACCATCGAGGTAGTCCTCGATCCCCATGTAAGTGTGGGCCCTCGACATGAGCTCCGCCATGTCCCTCAGGACCTTTCCGACAATAGACTTGAGGAAATCGCTCGTGCGAGCTCCCTCCATGATCGCTGTGATGGCGTCCTTATCGTCGAATCCTTTGACCTTGTGGGATTCTTCTGTGAAGCGAGCTTGATACTGCCTCAAGTTCTTTTCTCTCCCCTATCGGAAGGCCTTTCGCAAGGCTCGGGAGGATGAGATGCTCCCCGGCCTTAGGCTTCGGAACCACTCGAATCCCGACCCGGTGAGGGTGAAGCTGAATGCTTGGCACAGGGTGGCGTCCGACTGTCCCTGTATTGACATCCATGTCTCGTAATGTTGGATGTGGAAGTTCGGGTCCGTCCGTCCGTCGTAAGGAGGGATAGACGGTAGCTTAAAATTCCCTACGCATGGCTGCGCAAGGATTCGAGCGGCGAAGGGAGAGTATGATTCCTCGATCCCCCCATACGTCCTTTGTCCTCTCGATTCCCTAATCTCGATGATCTGATTTTTTAGGCTTTGGATCATCATTACCATGTCAAGCCCATTGGTTGGGCTGACCGTCGGGGCCACGGGAGTTGCCTGCTGGCATTCATTGGACGCTTGGTCCCCGACGTTGGCCTGAGGTCGGCCCAGAGTGGTGGCAGGGAGCGTGTCCCTTCGGGAGTTGAGCCTTTGGTGGAGGTCTTCTCCTCGAGAGTTCCTTTGAGCTGTCAAACGTTCCCTCAGGTCCCCGCTTTGCGCTTGGCGGGGCGAGGCAACCCTTGGTCGAGTCACCGGCGAGTGTCCCGACTGTCGGCCCCATCATCTCCGGGGGCTGCTCTCTCACCGGCGGGGGGCCATGTCCGACCGCCTCTTGAGACCGAGGGGGCAAACCCCAGAGAATAGGAGCGCGAGCACAGGCGCGCCGGTGGGGCTAGCCTGACCGTCGCATCCCTCGTCCTTTCGGACCGGGAGCTTACGAGGCTAGGGTTTGCCTCATCGGTCCTAGACTCCCCCTCGTAGTCGGGGTCGGAGTCACCATGACTGGGACCACCCTCGACATCATAGCCGAGAAGGTCAGCGATAAGCGTGTTGTCCACGTCGGGGCGGTCTAGGAGCTCGGCGACCCTCCGAGCCATGTCCTCGCGGAGGACGGCTTCGTGGTCGGCCGCCGAGTATTGGGGCTGGCTCTCGTTATCACGAGGCTGCCCTCCTAGGCGGTGTGTAAGGTTTCTGAGGCCGTAGCTTGAGCCAGTCGCTCGGGTGCCCGCAAAAGTGGTCGGAACTTGTCTCATATTTCGAGAATCGTAAAGATTGCAAGAAAAGAGGTTGGAAGGGAGAGCGTCGACAAGGTCGGGAGGTCCCCTCCTTCTAGCGCCAAAATGTTGTCGCTCATTTTCGGACAACTATTTAGGAGCCCAAAGCGGTCAGACCCAAGGCCAGACCAAGTGGTCTCGCTTCGGCTCGAGCTTGTCGGACTTGGTATCCCAAGTCATCCCTTAGCTGTCGGTGATGCTTGCCTCATCCGTCGTCGCTACTGCGAGAGAAGGAAACGATGAACTACCAATGGGAAACAGAGGGGGTGCCTCTGTTTACTTCTCCGACGCTCAACATTAGTAGGATTGAAGTGAAATATAGAGGGTTTAGTGTTTCGAGGGCCGAAGCTTGAGAGAAACGAGTGAAGTACGAGTTCAGTAGCGTTTCAATTCTCAATTTTGGATTACCTGTCTCGAGGGGTCGAGCCTTGAATTTATAGAAGATCAAGGAGCATTTGGAGGCCCCTTGGCCGAGTGACGACCCAGGACCGGCCGAGTGACAACCAAGGGGTGGTCATCGGCTGAGTGATGGCCCTGGGCCGGCCATTGGTCGAGTGACGGTCCCGGGCCGGCCATCGGTCGAGTGACGGCCCTGGGTCGGCCACTAGCCGAGTGACAGCCCTGGGCCGGCCATTGGCCGAGTGACGGCCCAGGGCCGGCTGAGTGACGACCTAAGGCCGGCCATTGGCCGAGTGAAGGCCCTTGGCTGGCCATTGGCCGAGTGACGGCCCAGGGTCGGCCGTGTGATGACCCAAGGCCGGCCATTGGCCGAGTGACGCCCCAGGGCCAGCCGCGTGGTGACCCATGGCCGGCCATCGGCCGAGTAACGGCCCTGGGCCGGCCATGCGCTGAGGGGAGGCCCAGGGCCAGCCGTTGCCGCTCTCGCCGTCGCTTCACCGGGTCGAGACGGGTCGGTAACAGTCATGAACAAATAAAGAAATATCTAGAAGCATGTTATAAAAGCTCAATTTCGTGCACCCTTAAAGAAGAAAGATAAATTATTTTTTGCATTGATGTACAAAGATACTTGCCAAGAGTAAAAAGAAGAAACAAATTTGCTCCATGAAGCAATCAAGGTGGGTTGTCAACTAGGAGAAAAGAGGAAACAATTTCCAGCCTTGGTATATTCATAGGAATGGGAAATAAAGATTATGCTCATACCTTCAATGTTGAAGGCAATCCTTCCTCCTATAAATACCACACCTCATTCACAATGTTGAAGACACAAGTTTTAAAGATTGAGAGCTTCTCTCTTTAACCCTTGGTCACCCTTCACTCTCTCTCTCTCTCTCTCTCTCTCTTCTTGTTCTTTTTTTCGGCACTTAGGTCCTCATTAGACCTAGTGTTTTGTTTTAGCTCTTTGGCTCCAAGACAAGTTCTTGAGTCATAGTGTTTAAAAGTGCCAACACACTAAATCCTAACCATACCCAAAAGACTCTAGTTTTAACCTTCCTAATGCTTCTCAACGTTCAAGCTCCATTCAAGGTTGATACCGAGTGAAAACTCAAAGCAGTTTTAAAATTTTAAATTATACGCTCATGCACTTTGTCTAGGTTGTAAAAACGTTTTATGAGTTTTTAAAGAAATTTTTATATTCCGCCGCTTGCTAGAAGCGATAATATTTTCTTAATCCAAGATCTATTCCAACAAATGGTATCAGAGCTATGGTCAAAGTTTAAGCATGTGCATATAATTTAAACTATGAGTTTGAAAATCCTTTTCTTAATTTTACTCAGATAATGAATTTGCTAGAATTGAAAAGCATGTTGATTTTCTACACCTTTGAGATGATATTAAAACACATTAAAATAAATTCTAAAAGTTTTTAATTTTTTCATAGTCAAAATCACGTTTTGATAAGTTTGAGAACTTTCGGGTAATTTTATGAACAAGTAATATAGTCTTGCTTGCTTTGTTTACTTACTCGCTTGTTTTATTTTAGTTGTTATTATTTTATGGTATACTATTACCATGTTAATAGGACACATCTAAAAGACTTAACCACTCAATAAAATGTTCCGTTGCACTTAAATATTTTGCACTTAAGTCCCGACCGAATTTCTGTCTAGATTTCATTAAGCTTATGAATACCTAATGTAAAAGGGACCTATCTCTCTACTCGGAACTTGGATTTGAATATTTCTTACACCAAATTAAAGGTATGTTGGTCTACTTTCCAAAACAGTTGTAATTAGCTCAATTGGACACCGGAGTCGCCGTTTACCGTATTTTTACTCCGAGGTATTTGCTGCCCGGGATTCTGGGATTTTTGAAAAATTTAATTTTGAATTCCGAATCCCAGCTTCCACTCCAAGAGTTCTAGAACTCAAATGGTAAAACTTTCTTGAGAAAAAATGATTTTCTAAATGTCATAAACATAATGTGTAAGATTGAAAAGTTTTGATTTTTGAATATTTAATTGAAATTGAATTTTTGCAAAAATTAGTTTGAATTTTGAAAAATCGTTTTCACTTTCAAACATGAAATTACTTTGTCATCCAAATCAATTATTTTTTCAAAACTATATCTATATCACTTATGTTCAAAATTTATTGCTCTTGAAAATTTAAGTGGGAGGTCTCCTCGAAGAAAAGTTGGCAAGAAAATGCAAGAAAATGTGTAATCTCAAACTTCAAGTGTTCAAGTGAGTTAGAAGTTCACACTCCTCTCATGCACTTTCCCTAATAGTGTTGGAATCGATCCAGGGTTTAAGAAAAAAAATTAACGCTTCGGTAAGCGGCGGAATTTTAAAAATTTTCTTTTACAAGTAAAAACGGTTTTTTACTAACCTAGACAAAGAGCAAGTACATGTAATTAATAACTATTATGAGCATAGAAGTTTAATAACCTTTCTTGAAACTTGAACTTTGAGAAGCTTTTGGAAAGTTTGCAACGCTCGTCTCCCTCGCAGCACGTCTTGCTTTCTTTCCTCGGCACCTCGAGTAACCACGAAAGTTTCTATCACTAAATCACTCGAAATAAAGGAATTAGTGAGTGGGCACTTTTAAACACTATGACTTAAGAATGAGTCTTGAAGTCGCAGAGCTAAACACTAGGTCAAATGAGGACCTAGGTGCCAAAACAAAAATCGAAAATAAACTAGAGAGAGAGAGAGAGGAGTTCGGCCAAAGTTCTAGAGAGAGAGTCTCTCAAATCTCTTAAACTTTGATGATCGAAAAGTGAGGAATGAGGCTCCTATTTATAGGAGAGGTCTCACCTTCAATAAGGTAGTTTCCTCTTCTATAGAATATCACATATTCATGAGCCAATTTCCTCTTTTTCCCTTTGAGATACTCGGCCAACACAAGCCTTCTAGAGGCCTTGATTTGTTTCCTTTTTTGTTCCTTTCTAGCCTTGGCCGATTCCCCTAATGCATCCATATGCAAATTTGTTTCCTCTTTTATTTTTGGCAAGTATCTTGATACATTTATGCACAAAATAATCTCTCCTATTTCTCTATAGGGTAGGCGCCCATATGGTCTCTAGAAGGAGCTTCTAGAAGCTTCTTCATTTGTTCATGACAGCATGTAAAAGGCCCATTAAGAATTTTCAATAAAATTCTTATGAAATGAAATTAATCCACAAGGCCCAATTAATCTTATTATGGCCGAGTGTTACTTGTCATCAAATGACCTTGTCAAAAAAATTTATTGACATTCATTTCATCCTATGTCTCAAAAGCCAAAAATACCCTTTTGACTATTTTCGTTCTTGTTTTGACTTAGCTTCCAGTTTAACTATTCCTATTCGATGTGATTCCTGACAGTGACCTCATGGATACAAATGAACAAAGCTTGAGCTAAATACTTGGACTAAAAAAGTTAACAAACCTTTTCCAAGTTTAGCTTAATGTCAACTGACTCCACTAAAGAGTTGACACTGAAAATCTATCGGTTCAAATGAATTTATTTTCTACTCAAGAATTCAACCTAATTATGATGAGCGGATCCACTGAATATTATCTATGTTTACCCTTCATGAATGTCATCAGCTAGTCGGGATTTACTAAATTACCATTTTACCCTTCTAGCTGTTATTTCCTCAACTCCTTTGTCGCTTGTGAATAAGTTAGAAACAATGTATTGACGAGGAGCTAACAAGTCACATTGTTTCATCCAAAAGAGTCAGGACTCAATTTGGACACTGGCCAGTTCATTTATTCACACTCCAATGAACAAAGCATGAGGTGACATACATTGCATTTAAGCAATCTTGTACATGAATTCCATATCTATGAGAACTTCACAAAGTTACTCATGACATTCTCACAACTTAGTACTTCACCAATAGGCCCTGTTCGGAATCACATACTGAGTCCGAACTCTGACTTTCTCAAATGAGAATACGTAAGCTGTGAAATGGCATGTCTCATTTCAGGATTAAGGTAAGCATGATGCAATTCATACATAGTGACTTCGAGACATAAGAGGTTAAATGGTTTGCTCTTATCTTGACTCTAGAAGTGCACTGGTTAATTCAGTACCTTCGGAAGATACCTAGAAGAACTATAGAGTCTCCAACTCTCAATGCCTCATAACCAGACATCATAGATTCTTCTAACAATCATATCGAGGTCAATAGTCCTTTGACCCTTAGATTGCGAATATATCGTTTTAAGCAAACTACGAAGAGTTTGTTCATGCAAATCTACATTTGTCTCTTCGTAAGTTGTTTAGTTTGTTTATGGACTAAAGACTAAGGTTTTATCATAAAGCTTCAAACAGACACGGAAGAATGAATGAACGTTTCAACTTTTTATTAATGAATAAGCAATTACAAGCAAGAGTCTTCGTAAGACTATATGACATCAAATGTACATAAATACACACTACAACTCTTCTTGTGGGCACCATTGGCAAGAATCTGCTATATCCATGGGGTGGATGGTAAGATGAAGGGAAAGATGGTGACCACCGTCTTCCAACTCGAACACAAGTTCCCATGCAAGATCGAGGAAGGAGGCACCTTCGGGGAGTTGGACCAAAGGGACGATGTCGAGTGTTGGAAGGTGGAGACACCAGACGACATCGTTCCCGTTGTGCTGGACGATGCCAAGCCTGACCAAGTAGCCAACGTAGGCGCCCAGCCCCCGACTGAGGTCCGACTACAAATTGCGGCCTTCCTCCACGAGTTCAAGGACGTCTTCGCGTGGACACACGCCGACATGCCAGGGATCGACCCCGAGATAATGGTCCACCACCTTAATGACGACAAGAGAGTGACCGAACGCATCCATCCGAGACGGGCGTTCAGTGGGGAGAGATACCAAGCCATTGGTGAAGAAATTGAAAACTTCTTGCTGCCAACTTCATTAGGGAGGCGGAACACCCCAAGTCGGTGTCCAATGTCATCATGGTGAAAAAGCCAAATGGGAAGTGGCGGATCTGCATCGATTACAAAGATCTCAACGAGGCCTGCCCGGAGGACAGCCTTCCTCTCCCAAGAATTGAGCAACTCGTGGATGCCACGGCGGGCCATGAGCTACTAAGCTTCATGGACGCCTATTTGGGGTACAATCAGATCCGCATGCACGAGCTGGATCAAATCAAGACCACCTTCATTATGAACCACGGACTCTACTGCTACAAGGTCATGCCTTTTGGCCTAGAAAACGCGGGTGCCACGTACCAAAGGTTGGTAAATCGAATGTTCGCCAACCAGATTGGCAAAAGAATGGAGGTCTACGTGGATGACATGTTAGTTAAAAGTCTCAAAGCCCACGACCACGTCCGGGACCTCAAGGAGATGTTCACGATCCTGCGGCGCTACAAAATGAAGCTCAATCCCAACAAGTGTGCTTTCGGGGTTGAGTCTAGAAAATTCCTAGGCTACATGGTGAGCCACCGTGGGATCGAGGCTAATCCCGAAAAAATCAAGGCGATCTTGGAAATGCGGTCGCCGAAGAAGGTTAAAGAAGTACAGATTTTGACGAGAAGAATCGCCGCCCTAACGCAATTCGTGTCCAAGGCCACCGACGGGTGCCAACTGTTCTTCAAGGCATTGAAAAAGACCGACTGGTTCATTTGGACGGAGGAGTGCAAGAAAGCATTCCGTGAAATGAAGACCTACTTCAGCTCCCCTCCGTTCCTTGCAAAACTAAAAGATGGTGAGACCTTGTACGTCTATGTCGCCGTTTCCGATAGGCCCTTGAACGCGGTCCTAATACACGAGGAAGATAAGGTCCCATGGTTGGTTTACTACGTTAGCAAGGCACTCCTCGACCCCGAGACTCGATACCCGGATATCGAAAGATTGTCCCTCGCCCTTGTCATGAGCGCGAGAAAATTGCACCCTTACTTTCAAGCACATCCGATAGTGGTGCGCATGGGACATCCCATCAAAAAGGCTCTGGAAAAAGGGACCTCGTCACGAATGGCCATATGGTCCCGAGAGCTGGGAGAGTACGGGGTCGAGTTTCAACCGAGAACCGCTATCAAAGGCCAAGCCCTCGCCGACTTTGTGGCAGAATTCACCGGCACGCCCTCAATAGATGGAGACAAGGAGGACGACGAAGATAAGGAGAACGACAACGACAGGTCATCGAAGAAAAGAACCAATGGCCTAATAGGGCCGGTCTGGGACTTGCACGTCGACGACACATCAAATGCCCCGGGGGCTGGCGCCGGCGTCGTACTCACGAACCCCGATAGGGAAAATTTGAGGTACGCTTTGTTGTCGGTCGTTTTCTGAAAATCCGAAACATCAAGAAAGGCACGACGCTCGAAGGGCCGATGGTCAGGCCGGAGGGCCTGGAAAGTGGCAAGCCCTCCATCACGTGTCGACCAGCAAGCCCTCACGCCAAACTCTTAGCTCCTTGAGTCGAGCTTAGCCCCTCGAGTCGAGACTTGAATCAACTCCTTGAGTCGAGTCTCGCTCCTCGAGTTGAGACTTGAGTCAGTCTCCTCGAGTCGAGCCTCGATCCTCGAGTCGAGGTTTGAGTCGGTATTCTCGAGTCGAGCCTAGCTCCTCGAGTCGAGCCTCGAGTCATTCTCCTCGAATCGAGCCTCGCTCCTCGACTCGAGTCGAGACCGGAGTCGGTCTCCTCGAGACGAGCCTCGAGTCGGATCCCACCCGTCGAATAGGTACATTCGTGTCGCAAACGCGGGATGCAAAACCCAAGACGACTTGACGGGCCCGATAGAATGACGGCCACGAAAAGCCCACGAAGACACGCCCCGGCACGCACCGCGCGCCGCTCCGTGGAGCGAATTTTGGTTTACGGTTTAGGGGCGATTTTTGTTGCTTGTGTAAGGGCATTTAGATTTATCATTGAATCTTGTGAGTCTATCGTTGACTGGTGACTCAAGAAGTCGCGTATGTTTGACACGAGGATTCGTAAGTCGACTCGTGGGTTTGTGACGTGACTCGAGGAGAAATGTAGAGTCGGTACGAGGGGTAGCTTGTCAACTCGTGGACTCGGTGCTTGACTCGAGGAATGAACTCAACTCGAGGAGAAATGTAGACTCGGCACGAGGAGTAGTTTGTCGACTCATGGACTCGTCACTCGACTCGAGGAGTGAACTCAACTCGAGGAGTGACCTCAACCCGAGGAGAAATGTAGAGTCGGCACGAAGAGTAGTTTGTCGACTCTTGGACTCGTCACTCGACTCGAGGAATGAACTCAACTCGAGGAGTGAACTCAACTCGAGGAGTGAACTCAACTCGAGGAGTCAGGTGTAGGGTCTGCACGAGGACTTATCGATCGACTCGTGGACTCGAAACTCAACTCGAGGAGTGATCTCAACTCGAGGAGTTACGTGTAAAGTCGGCACGAGGACTTGTCGATCGACTCGTGGACTTGAAACTCAACTCGAGGAGTGAACTCAACTCGAGGAGTTATGTGTAAAGTCGGCACGAGGACTTGTCGATCGACTCGTGGACTCGAAACTCAACTCGAGGAGTGAACTCAACTCGAGGAGTAATGTGTAGTGTTGATTATTTCTCTTTGGGACCTCCGGCCTGACCATCGGCCCCTTGAGACTTCGTTATACTTTTGTTTTTGTTTTTTGTTTTTGAGGGTTTTATCGAGTATCGTTCCCCATTAGTTAGCCCCCCGAGTTTCTTGTGTTTGTGAGACGGAGACCAAGAAACTCTCGCGTGGGAGAAATACAATAGGATGTCACAACTTGTAGAACAACTTTTATTGGAATGAAAATGTTGTTACAGCTTGTCTTGGCACATGGCCTCTTTAGGAAAAGGGAAATTACATGTCTTATATAAAATGACAATAAGTTCAAGCGCGAATTCAATGATGAAAGTTGTGTCGGTCGTGGCCGTGAATGCTAGGCGCGTGTTAGACAGTGCTCATCATCTCATTGTCTTTGTGCTAGAGGATTCTCCCTTTTGACAAGTCGGTTGCTCGGTCGGGGTCACGTCGCTAGTGAATGTGATGAACTCTTTGAGATGCCCAGCTCGGATCAGGGAATCAATTCGCTACGTAAGCTGGTAGCATTCGATTGTCACGTGTCTGTGATCCCGGTGATATTCGCATCGATTGCTTCTGTCCCTCGTCGCGGGGTCCGTCTTCAACGGGGGCGAAGATCCTAGCTTCTCCCTGTGTAAGCTCAGGATCCGGCCGGGCGTCGTGTTGAGTGGAACGAAGGATTGCTTCGGGGCTGGAGAAGGATGTTCATTAGGGACTCGACCGTTTCTACGCCTCTTCCTTCGCGAGCCGAGACCGGTGGTCGGTGCCATGAGTGTGGCGGCGCGCTTCTTGTTGGATTCACGGTCAGCAACGTTGGGTGGTTGATGTCCCAAGACGACTACTCTCTCGATCCTGCGTTGGGCGCTGAGTTTTTCTCTCAAGTTGCTCCCGTGAGATTCCCTTCGGGAATTGAGGCGATCTCTCAGGTCTCCGGTGGCCGTCCCTATCACTTTAGGCAAGGATACGTCATTCGAGTGACGTCCTCGACAGACGCCATGGCCATTGACGTCGTCATCTCCCCGGGGGTTTTGGACGCGGATGGTGAGCTTGGAGCGTCCCTTTCGGGACCGAGAGGTCGAGCGTTCCTGAGCATTACTCGACACTTGACGCCTTGACGTGGTCGCCCGAGGGTGTCCCCTCGAGGGCGCATGCGCATGCTCATTAGAAAGTTGACGTCTCGACGCGGTCGTCCGAGGGTGTCCCCTTGGAAGCGTGCGTGTGCGTCCCCTTTCGTGAATAGCGTGGTGGATTCCTGATTTTGCCACATAGTCGTGGTCCTTCTCTTCGTGGTTGGCGTCGTCCTCGATGCCATGGCCGAGGAGATCGGTGATGAGTGCGCCATCGACGCCGGGACGGTTTAGGAGCTCGACGAGCCCTCGAGCCGCGTCCTCTCGGACCGCGGCCTCGGGGTAATTCGCCGAGTCTTGGGGCTGGATCTCGTTGTCACGAGGTTGCCATCCTAGACGGTGCGCGAGGCCTCGGAGGCCATATCTCGAGCTCGTCGCTCAGTCGGCCGCAGAGGTGACGGGCAATTGACTCATCTATCGAGAGTTTTGCCGTTGAAGGATGAAGAACAGTGGTAGAGGGAATGCGTCGCCAAGGTCGAGAGACCCCCTCCTTCTAGCGCCAAAATGTTGTCGCTGTTTTTCGGACAACCATTTAGGAGCCCAAAGTGGTTAGACCCAAGGCCAGACCAAGTGGTCTCACTTCGGCTCGAGCGTGTCGGACTTGGTATCCCAAGTCTTCCCTTAGCTGTGAATGTCCCTTGAGTTCGTCCAAGTACCTGAAAAGGAAGAAAGAACATGTGAACTAGGAAGGGAAAACAGAGGGGGTGCCTCTGTTTACCTCTCCGACGCTCAACATTAGTAGGATTGAGGTGGAGTATAGAGGTTTTTGTTGTCGGCCCGACGAGGTCCGACGGCTCGATCGACATTTCGGGCGGCCGAGCAAGCTCACTCGGCCAATGGCCGAGTGAAACCCTACTTCCAGCCCACACTCGGCCGGCCCATCAACTCATTCGGCCAATGGCCGAGTGAGCCTAATCTCGGTCCAGGCCCATCACTCGGCCAATGGCCGAACGAGATCCACCATGCTCACTCGGCCCATGGCCGAATGAGGCCTCAGACGTCCCAGCTTGTTCGCCCGGCCAAGGGCCGAATGAAGTCTCCAACCGGCCCACCATGCTCACTCGGCCAATGGCCGAGTGAGGCCCCAGGCGGCCCAGCACGCTCGATCGGCCGAAGGCCGAATGAAGCCCCCTGCCGGCCCAACAGCTCACTCGGTCGGCCGCTGGGTGAGTCTTCTCTCGGCCCAGACTCTTCACTCGGCCAATGGCCGAGTGAAGCTCACCCGACGTCCATTCCTTCACTCGGCCATTGGCCGAGTGAATCTCCCTCGGCGGCCATCGTCTCACTCGGCCGTCGGCCGGCCGAGCCTCACTCGGCTGATGGCCGACTCAACCTCACTCGGCCAATGGACCCTCAATACGTCCCTTGGTCGCCTATAAATAGAGGGGTCCATCCCCTAGTCCAGGTAATCCGAATTTGAGTACTGAAACGCTGTCGAACCCGTACCTCGCTCGTTTCTCTCAAGTCTCGACCTCTAAACACTAAACCCTCTACAAACCACCTCAATCCTACTAATGTTGAGCGTCGGAGAGGTAAACAGAGAACCCCTTTGTTTCCCCTTTGTAGTTCACACCTTCTCTGCTTGCTTTTCAGGTGCCTGGACGAGACAGATACCATAGACAGCTAAGGGAAGACTCGGAATACCAAGTCCGACACGCTCGAGTCGAGACGAGACCACTTCGTCCGGCCTCGGGTCTAACCGTCTACGACTCCTAAATCGTTGTCCGAAAAACCGCGACAACATTTTGGCGCTAGACGTTACGAGGCGGCCAACCGGTGACTCCCGTGGCCCCGACGGTCGGCCCCGCTAGCGGGCTCGACATGGTCACAATGATTCAGAGCCTCCAAAATCAAATCATAGAAATGAGGGAATCAGGGAGGCAAAGGCCGTACGGAGGGATCGAGGAATCATACTCTCCCTTCACCGCACAAGTCCTCGCGCAACCGTGCGTGGGAAATTTCAAGTTACCGTCCATTCCCCCCTACGATGGACGTACGGATCCCCACTTCCACGTCCAACACTATGAGACGTGGATGACGATGCAAGGGCAGACGGACGCCACCCTCTGCCAAGCCTTCAGCCTGACCCTCACAGGGTCGGGGTTTGAGTGGTTTCGAAGTTTGAGGCCTGGAAGCATCCCGTCTTTCCGGGCCTTACGAGAGGCGTTCCTCGCCCGATTCGCCACCCTCGTGGCGCAAAAGAAACCGAAGACCCACCTCCTCTCTATCCGACAAGGAAGAGACGAGACGTTGAGACAATACCTCGCTCGCTTCGCCGAGGAGTCTCACAAGGTCGAAGGGTTCGACGGCAGGGATGCCATCACGGCGATCACTGAGGGAGTACGCACGAGCGACTTCCTCAAGTCTATTGTTGGCCAAGTCCCACGAGACATGGCGGAGTTAATGACGAGAGCCTGCACGTATATGGGAGTCGAGGACTATCTCGATGGCCGAGATGGCCGAAAGTCAGGAGGACAGGGGAGTCGCCGCCGCGACGATCGAGATGAAGATCGCCCCGACCCTCGGAAGAGGAGGAATAAGGGAAACCAGGCCCCTAACGGCCGCTCCCTCCCCGGGCCGAGGCCGCCACATGTCGATAGCTTCCGAAAGTTCTCGCCATTCACTCCTCTGAACACTTCGCCGGAGCGAATCCTAGCTCTGCACCGTGACAAGTTGGGGAGTCCAACCCCTCTCACGAAGGATCCCGCCAAAAGGGATCAAACCAAGTACTGTGACTACCATCAGGATCACGGGCACCTGACATCTGAATGCTATCAACTCAAGCGTCAGATTGAGGCCCTGATTCAAGATGGGAAGCTGAAAGAATAAGTCCTTAGAACTATCGGGACGGCCGCGGCGCACGGAGGCCGCCCGCGGCAAGGAAAGAAAGGTCCGGCGACGGTGACCGTCACGGACCGCGCGACAAACAAAGAACCGGAGAGCTCGCAACTTCACGTCGTGGGCGCGATCTTGGGTGGCCCGGAATTCGGAGACTCGGCTACGCAAAGGAAGAAGTACGTGCGCAAAGTTTCCCTAAGGGAAAATAGCGCACTACATCAACCATACGTACGAGGCCCCTCCTCCGGCCCCCTTCGAATCCATGTTCTTCACCGGACAAGAAGCGACGCGAGTGCTTCATCCACACAACGACGCGATCGTCGTCTCTGCCCCGGTCGCCAACAACCTCGTCCGGAGAATCCTGATCGAAAATGGAAGCTCCGCCGACATAATCTTCAAGTCGGCATTGGACAGGATGAAGCTATCCGGGATGAGACCGACCCCGATCTCGACCCCGCTCTTCGGCTTCTCCGGGGAGAGGGTCATGACGGAGGGAACTATCGACCTCCCGGTTACCTTCGGTACGCCGGGGGGGCTCGAGGTTACCCACATCGTGTCATTCCTAGTGGTGGATCAGCCCTCGGCTTAAAACATCATCGTCGGCCGCCCGACTCTCAATCGGTTGAAGGCCATAACGTCCACGTATCACATGATGATGAAGTTCCCGACCGAGAAAGGAATCGCCGTGATGATGGGAGACCAATCCATGGCAAGGATGTGCTACATCCAGGGCGTGGACGGAAAGGGGAAAGGAAAGATGGTGAGCACCGTCTTCCAACTCGGGGACAAATTCCCGTGCAACTTAGAGGAGGGAGGCACCTTCGGAGAGCTAGACCAAAGAGACGATGTCGAGTGTCGAAAGGTGGAGACGCCGGACGACCTCGTTCCCGTCGTGTTGGACGACGCCAAGCCTGACCAAGTAGTCAAGGTAGGCGCCCAACTCCCGTCTGAGACCCGGATCGAGCTCGCCGCTTTCCTCCGAGAGCACAAAGATGTCTTTGCGTGGACACACGCCGACATGCCGGGAATTGACCCCGAAATAATGGTTCATCGTCTCAACGACGACAAGAGAGTGGCCGAGCGCGTTCAACCGCGACGGGCGTTCAGCGGGGAGAGGTACCAAGCCATTGGTGAAGAAGTTGACAAACTTCTCGCCGCCGACTTCATCAGGGAGGAGGAGCACCCCAAGTGGGTGTCCAATGTGGTGATGGTCAAGAAGCCAAACGGGAAGTGGCGGATCTGTATCGACTACAAAGATCTCAACAAGGCCTGTACGAAAGACAGCTTCCCTCTCCCGAGGATCGAGCAGCTCGTGGACGCCACGGCGGGCCACGAGTTGCTGAGCTTCATGGACGCCTATTCAGGCTACAACCAGATCTGCATGCACGAGTTGGATCAGATCAAAACCACCTTTGTTACGAACCACGGACTCTACTGTTACAAGGTCATGCCCTTTGGCCTCAAAAACGCGGGAGCGACGTAACAAAGGTTGGTAAACCGCATGTTCACCAATCAAATTGGAAAAACTATGGAGGTCTACATGGACGACATGCTTGTCAAAAGCCTCAAAGCCCACGACCACGCTCGAGACCTTAGGGAAATGTTCACGATCCTGCGACGCTACAAAATGAAGCTCAACCCCAACAAGTGCGCTTTCGGGGTCGAGTCTGGAAAGTTTCTGGGCTACATGGTGAGCCGCCGCGGGATCGAGGCCAATCCTGAGAAGATTAAAGCGATCTTAGAGATGAGGTCGCCACAAAAGGTCAAAGAAGTTCAAAGCTTGACGGGAAGGATCGCCGCCCTGACGCGATTCGTTTCCAAAGCCACTGATAGGTGCCAACCATTCTTCAAGGCACTGAAGAAGACCGACGGGTTCGTGTGGACGGAGGAGTGCGAGGGAGCATTCCGCGATATGAAAGCATATTTCACCTCCCCCCCGTTCCTCGCGAAGCCAAAGAATGGAGAAACCCTGTACCTCTACCTCGCGGTTTCCGATAGGGCCGTGAGCGCGGTCCTCATACGCGAGGAAGACAGGGTACAATGGCCGGTCTACTACGTTAGCAAGGCGCTCCTCGACGCCGAAACCCGATACCCGGAGATCGAGAGACTGTCCCTCGCCCTCGTCATGAGCGCGAGAAAGCTCCGGCCCTACTTCCAAGCGCACCCCATTGTGGTCCGCTCGGGGCATCCCATCGAGAAGGCCCTTCAAAAAGGGACCTCCTCTCGAATGGCGATATGGTCCCAAGAGCTGGGCGAGTACGGGATCGAGTTCCAACCGAGAACCGCCATTAAGGGTCAGGCCCTCGCCAACTTCATCGCCGAGTTCGCAAGCGCGCCCCCAACCAACGAGGGCGACGAGAGTAGTAAGAGTACGGAAGACAAGGAGGACGACTACAACAAGTCGTCGAAGAAGAGAACCAACGACCCGATAGGGCCGGTCTGGGACCTGCACGTGGATGGCGCGTCAAACGCCCGGGGGGCTGGCGCCGGCGTTGTGCTCACAAATCCCGATAGGGAAAAGCTGAGATACGCCATGCGGTTCGAGTTCAAGGCTTCCAACAACGAGGCAGAGTACGAGGCTCTGATCGTTGGCTTGGAGCTAGCGAACAAGTTAGGCGCCCAAAACCTGCGCATCCATTGTGATTCGCAACTGATTGTGAACCAGGTTAAGGGCGACTACGCCGCAAAGGAGCCACACATGATCACATACTTGTCCAAGGCCCAAAAGAACCTAGAGGCCCTGTCGTGGTTTGAGATCGTCCAGGTTCCCCAGGAAGCGAACATTGACGCTGACGCCCTGGCCCGCCTCTCATCTGGGATAGACGAGGAGGGCGAAGGCAGCGTCCCTATCGAGGTACTGACCCGACCCTTCATCTCGAGAGGCGACGTGGGGGTAGTTGACGAGACTCCGCCTCCCTCGTGGATGACTCCGCTCGTGGAATTCCTTAGGCGAAGAGTCGTCCCCGAAGACAAAGAAGAGGCTAGAAAGCTGAGAAGCTTGGCGCCGAAGTACACAATGAGGGAGGATAACCTGTTCAAGAGAGGCTACTCTATGCCCCTCCTCCGCTGCCTAACCGAAGTCGAGGCGAGGAAAGCGCTCCGCGAATTGCACGAAGGGGTGTGCGGAAACCACGCCGCTGGGCAATCGTTGGCATTGAAGCTACTGAGACTTGGATATTTTTGGCCGACCTTGAAAAAGGACTCCCACGAGTGGGCCAAAAAGTGTGACAAGTGCCAAAGGTTCGCCCACATCCCGCGTCAAGCACCGGCCCCCTTGTGTCCAATCATTGTGCCGCGACCTTTCGCGAAGTGGGGAATCGACCTCATCGGTGAGTTACCTACGGCCCCGAGGCAATACAAGCACGCAGTCGTGGCCATCGATTACTTCACAAAGTGGGTAGAGGCCGAGCCGCTAGCAAAGATCACTGAGGCGAACACGACGAGCTTCATTTGGAAAAGCATCATCTGCCGCTTCAGGATCCCCGCGTCGATTGTAACCGACAACGGGAAAAAATTCGACAACGCGCGCCTCCGAGAAATGTGCGAACAACTCGGCATTAGCAAGACTTTCTCCTCTCCTCGCCATCCTCAAGCCAACGGTCAAGTCGAGGCGGTTAACAAGAAAATCAAAGAGAACTTGAAGAAGAAGCTGGAGGAAAGAAAAGGGGTTTGGGCCGACGAGCTCCCCGTGGTCTTATGGGCGTACCGCACCACCGCTCGAAATGCGACCGGCGAAACCCCTTTCGCTCTCGCATTCGGCGTCGAGGCCGTGGTACCCGTCGAGACCAAGCTACCAACCTTGCGCATCGAGGAGTACGAAGAAGCCACCAACGACGACGCAATCAGGCTCGAGTTGGACCTCATAGACGAGAAGAGGTCGGACGCACTCGCCCGACTTGCTGCGCAAAAGAGGAAAGTCGAGAAATACTACAACTCGAAGATCAAGCTGCGGAAGTTCGCCGACGGAAGCCTCGTTCTTTGAAGGGTGTTCCAAAACACCAAGGTGCATGGTGCGGGAGTTCTAGGCCCCACCTGGGAAGGCCCGTACCGTGTGCGCCGAGCCATCCACAACGGCACATACGAGCTCGAGAACATGGAGGGACTCGTGTTCACACACCCGTGGAACGCGGAGCACCTTAGGCAATATTACCTGTAGATGTTCATTCGTCCATTTTTCGCTCTGTTGTTTTCATGTAATTTTCGATTCTAGCAAAGACAATTTAAAATTTCAAGTTCGGCCAACGGCCTGGGGTGTAATTTTTGAACCATTTCAATAATTTAATGAATTACATTTCACTTCAAAACTTTGTATCTTAGTTTCTAGCCTCCTCTACGAGCACCCAAGAAACTCGGGGGGCTAAGGAGGATAAGGTGAGGATAACAAGCCCGCCTACTCCACTTTTCACGCACCAAGCGGTAACAAAACACCCATAAATCGGATCCGCGCACCGGACCTCCGACTTCGTACCCTCCTCGTGCGACGCTCTCGCACGGGTTGAGGCCGTACGCCGAGAGATAGCGAAACGTCGACAGGTTGGATCCACGCACCGGACCTCCGGCCTCGCACGTATTTCGCTGCGACCCTCTCGCGCATCGATGCACCTTGCACACCGATAGGCAGCAAGACATCGATGGATCACGTCCGCGCACCGGATTGTCGATCCCGGCAGTCAAAACCCAAAACGTGACACGCGTACCAACTAGTACCACGCTCACTGGGAACTGCGAACTCGTCCCGATACGCACGCCGATAGGTAGCGTACTCGCCGGAGGATGAGCGCGACGGCCACCCAGCTCGCGCACGCCGATAGGCAGCGAGTCACGAATGGATGGCCGAAAATCGTACTCGCCGGATGAAACTGGTCTAGCCAGCGTCCGCGGGAAACTTCGCCGCCAAATGCGGCAGTAAGCCGTGCCAACCGGTTACGCTAAGCATAGTAAGCCGGGCTCGTAAGACACGCACTATTCAAATTGCGCAAACCGATATACTAAGCATTATAGATCGAGAAAATAAGACGCATAACGAATGTAAAAACTTCAATCAAAGCAAGACAATGTTACACAATCAAACCGGCGAGAAAAACAAAGAAAGTACGATGCATGCCGAACAAATGAGAATCCGAAAGCAAACAATACGTAAGCGCTAAACAATTGCGCGAAAAACTAAAGAAAAGTTGGCTACTCCGAGCCGAAATCGATCTGCTCCTCATCTTCTTCGGGGCAAGAAGCGCCGAACCCGCCGATGGCTTCTCCGTCCGGTTGATGGGTCGTCGATTGCGCAGCCTCGGCAGGGATTCGGGGATGCGGGTCGTCCTCCGGCAGTTCGTCGTCGTAAGGAGGGAACATGGTGTTGAAAAAGGAAAACCTGGTCCCGCGAGACGCGTTCTCCTTCCTGGTCGCTTCCCGAACTCGCCTGGCCGCCTCGTAACGAGCCGCCTCCAACGCCAAGTCCCAGTCGTCCTCCAAGTCAGTCTTGGATCGCACGGCGTCTTCCTTCTCCTCGGCAAGGGTCTGCATCCCCGTTCGAAGGGTATCCCTCTCCCTCTCGACCTTAACCCGAGCGATCTCGCTCGCCGATAGTCGAGCGTGGACGATGCTCAGCTCTGCATCCCTGCTCCGCCTTCTCACGAAGCGCCTTCTCGGTGGCCAATTCCCTGCGAGCTCGCTCTAGCTCCCCCTCGAGCGCCTCAAACTCTTGGGCGGTGCGAGCCCCCGCTAGGGCGGCAGCGTGCGCGGCCGCCATGCTCGTCTTCTCCTTCTCCATGATTTGCATGCGTCGTAGCATATCTCGGAGAATGCGATCGCTCCGCTCTTGGCGCGCGAGCATCTGCAAGCAAATGGAACGCGGATGATTACAATAAGCACGACAACCATACATAACACAAGCAAAACGAGTCATACCTTTCGGGCGTCGCCGATCCCGTTCTGGAAGTGCTCAAGGTCGCTCGTCGTCAGCAGACCCTTGAAATCTCGCAAGGAGGTCTCGAGGATCCCTCGGGAGCATTCGTCTCTCAACTCTGCCGCCTCCGCTAGGAGCATAGAGTCCAAGCTGTCTGACACCGTCGATGTGTGAGCGCGTTTGTGGCCGGGCGGTGACCCGAGAGAAGCCGACGATGATGGTCGCTTGTTGGAGGAGATCGCTTCATTCCTCGCCCGCGATGGCGACCCTCCGTGGCCCCCGCGTCGAGGCCAGGGCGCAAGGGAACATCGTCACTAGGCACGAACCACCCAGTCCTCGTCATAAGGTCCGGGGACTCGAAAAGCGATCCTTGCCGCCTCGAGTCGGGGACCGCTCCGATCCCGAGCGCGAGTTCGGAGCTCTCGATGCCGTAGTCAGCCGGGAATTCAGCGACGGGGCCAAAGGCGAGAGGTGCCGTCCCGAAGGCAGATTCGGACACCCACACCCAAGGGTATCGGTGTTTTGAGGTCAGCTTGGTGAGGATGGGGAATCGCTTCCGGTGCTGAACCTTGCTGAACATCGAAGACGGCCACGAGATTCCTGATGTCGTCGGCCGTAACGGTTCGACCTTTCGCTCGGTGCAGCATCATGTGGCAGGCAGCCACCATACGGTAAAAGGGCATGAACACCGAGCCGAGCTAGAAGGTCCTGGATCACGGGCTGAAAAGGTAGTCGCAACCCCCCGCGAAGACTAGCCTCGTGGACGGCGGCGTATTCCTTCCGAGGACGAGTGGGGAGATCTTCAGGCAATGGTCGCAGTAGCGACACGGACTCCGGGATACCGAAACGTTTCCTCAGACCTCTAAAGCTCGCGAACGAAAGAGAACTCGGGAAGTCGACGCCGGAACAGTCGAAGCCGTCCCGAATCGCTGATTCTCCGATAGGTAATGACGATGCACGTTCTTCTTCCTGTGCGGTCAAGCTGACTGAGGCGGTCGACGGAGTACGGCGGCTCAACGCCTCGCCCGAGCCCTCGGCGTCAGGATGGGTCACTCGAGCCGAAGCGCGCGCGTTCGGCCCGGCCGGGCCCGTTTCTCGTGTATCATCCGCGAGAGGTGGCCCTGTCGGCGCATCTGGCCCGGTCGCAGGCCCGTGATGCGCGTCGGTCGCTCGAGCCCGGAGGCCGATCTCGCCTAGGGCCGGCTCAAGCGTGTCCTCCTCTTGGCCCTGGGTCACTGGGTCGGCCATGGGACCTCCATCTAGTGCATCCGGCCCAAGCATATGACCCGGCCCAAGAGGGGCCAAATCTTCTTCACCTAGGCACGGCCCATTGGGCCCTAGGGTTTGCAAGGCAGCCAAGGTGGCCGCCTCCTCCTCTCCAGCCATGGGCGGTCGGCATTTTTCCTCTCCGGCGTTGGGCGGCCGGTACTCCTCCTGTCCGGCTCCGCCGCCCCCACCTGCAGCGTTGGCCGCCGCCGGCGGCGCTCCCCCGCCATGGACGCGCTCCGGCCCGCCTGGGCCCGACCCACCTGGGCTCCCATGGCCGCCGACCACCTGCAACACAACCCCACCCGAGAGGGTGGGGTCCTCCCTGACACCAGCGCCGCCCCAGGCGGCGTTCCTCCACGCCAGCGCGCCATCGCCGGCGTCGGCCTCGCCAGACGCGCCGCCCCAAGGCTCGCCCGCGTCCTCCACGACCGGCTCGGCCCTCCCAGGGTGAGGGGCATCTCCCCCAGGTCTGGGTTCACCCCAGACGGCGCCGACTCGGCCGGGCGCGGCCTCCTCCACGTCGGCGCCGGCCTCCTCTGCTTTGTCGGCGTGCTCCCCGGTCGGGATCGTCGCGCGCGGCCCTTCTGGCGTGATCCCGGGGCTGGGTCCAGCGCAGACGGCGCCGACCCAGCTAGGCGCGACTCCCCCGGCGTTGGCGGCGGCCTGCACAGCGCCGCCCGTGGCCGGCCCGCCTCCTCCGGCGCCAGGATCGACAAGGGCGCCCCTCCCGGCGCTACATGTATCATCGCCGGCCTCCTGGGTGGTCGACCCAGCGCGCGCGACCTCCGTGGCGCGTCCTTCGGCCAAGCCAGCCTCGCGCTGGTCGGCCCGGCTGTCCCCGGCGGCTTGTGCCATCAAGCCGGCGCTCCCCTGTCGGTTTGGGTAGTCTCCGGCGCGCGTGTCCCCCTCCGCGTCGGCCAACCACACCTCGATCAAAGAAAAATCGCCACCCGTCGTATCCACCACGTTCCTGCTCGAGACAAACGAAGACGATGCGTTGTAGTTGGGAGGGGTGGGCGAGAGTTGTGCCCAAAAATTATCCAATTCGGCGTCTTGATTCTCGAGAAGAGGGAAAAGGTCGTCCTCAACGGACCCACACCCCGACAGGTGGTCGGTGGGATCCATGAGCGCGAATAACGATGAACACGTCAGCGAAAATATTAAAAAAATACCTAAGGTGAGCGGGCTTACCAATTGTTGACAAGACGGTTCGGCGAGACGACTGAAGACGGAGCTGCTTGAGTTTACCACACGGGCTACGCCCGGTGCCAAACTCGGGGGGCTAATGTTGTCGGCCCGACGAGGTCTGACGGCTCGATCGACATTTCGGGCGACCGAGCAAGCTCACTCGGCCAATGGCCGAGTGAAACCCTACTTCCAGCCCACACTCGGCCGGCCCATCAACTCATTCGGCGAATGGCCGAGTGAGCCTTCTCTCGGCCCAGGCCCATCACTCGGCCAATGGCCGAACGAGTCCACCATGCTCACTCGGCCCATGGCCGAATGAGGCCTCAGACGTCCCAGCGTGTTCGCCCGGCCAAGGGCCAAATGAAGTCTCCAGCCGGCCCACCATGCTCACTCGGCCAATGGCCGAGTGAGGCCCCAGGCGGCCCAGCACGGTCGATCGGCCGAAGGCCGAATGAAGCCCCCTGCCGGCCCAACAGCTCACTCGGTCGGCCGCTGGGTGAGTGTTCTCTCGGCCCAGACTCTTCACTCGGCCAATGGCCGAGTGAAGCTCACCCGGCGTCCATTCCTTCACTCGGCCATTGGCCGAGTGAATCTCCCTCGGCGGCCATCGTCTCACTCGGCCGTCGGCCGGCCGAGCCTCACTCGGCTGATGGCCGACTCAGCCTCACTCGGCCAAGGGACCCTCAATACGTCCCTTGGTCGCCTATAAATAGAGGGGTCCTTCCCCTAGTCCAGGTAATCCGAATTTGAGTACTGAAACGCTGTCGAACTCGTACCTCGCTCGTTTCTCTCAAGTCTCGACCTCTAAACACTAAACCCTCTACAAACCACCTCAATCCTACTAATGTTGAGCGTCGGAGAGGTAAACAGAGGCAACCCCTCTGTTTCCCCTTTGTAGTCCACACCTTCTCTGCTTGCTTTTCAGGTGCCTGGACGAGACAGATACCATAGACAGCTAAGGGAAGACTCGGGATACCAAGTCCGACACGCTCGAGTCGAGACGAGACCACTTGGTCCGACCTCGGGTCTAACCGTCTACGACTCCTAAATCGTTGTCCGAAAAACTGCGACAACAGTTTTAGAGGTGGTGAGAGGCCAAAGATGATCGTAACGAGTGAAGTATGAGTTCGACAGCGTTTCGGGACTCAAAAATGGATTACCTTTTAAGAGAGGGCGGACCTCTCTATTTATAGGTGACCAAGGGGTGTTTGGAGAACCCCTTGGCCGAGTGAGTTTCTTGGGTCGGCCATTGGCCGAGTGAACTTTTTTGGAGGGTTCTCTCGGCCATTGGCCGAGTGAAGTTCATGGCCGGCTGAAGGTTCACTCGGCCATTGGCCGAGTGAACTGTTTGGGAGGTTCTCTCAGCCATTGGCCGAGTTAACTGCATGGCCGGCTGAGGGTTCACTCGGGCAATGGCCGAGTGAACTGCATGGCCGGCTGAGGGTTCACTCGGCCAATGGCCGAGTGAACTGCTTGAGAGGTTCACTCGGCCATTGGCCGAGTGAACTGCATGGCCGGCTGATGGTTCACTCGGCCAATGGCGGAGTGGACTTCTTGAGAGGTTCACTCGGCCATTGGCCGAGTGAACTGCATGGCCGGCTGAGCATATGGCCGGCCGTGGGCCGGCTGACTCTTGGACCGGCCATGGGCCGGCTGAGCACATGGCCGACCATCGGCCGGCTGACCCTTGGGACGGCCATTGGCCGGCTGAGCATATGGCCGGCCATTGGCCGGCTAAACCTTGGGTTGGCCATTGGGTTGGGCCGGCCAATAGCTGAGGTAAGGCTTCGCCGCCCGAGGCCTCGCGCCGGTCGCGTGGGTCGAAGTCACGGCTTTGTCTACGTCGGTCCGAGACGGGCCGACAACATCATCGACAACGGCAGTGCTGCTGACATAATTTTCAAGTCCACCCTAGAGCGCATGAAGCTCGGGGGGGCTGCACTCGACTCCGACCCAAACGCCCTTGTTTGGGTTCACTAGAGAAAAGGTTATGACCGAAGGCATCATTGATCTGCCTGTCACGTTCGGGACCCCTGGAGGCATTGAGGCCGTCATATGGTCCCATTCCTAGTGGTTGATCAGGAGTCACCCTATAAGTTAATCATCGGGCGACCTACGCTGAACCGACTAAGAGCTATCACTTCAACGTACCACCTACTGGTGAAATTCCCCACTGAAGAGGGAATTGGCATCATGGCTGGAGACCAATCCCAGGCCAGAATATGCTACGTGCAAGGAGTTGATGGTAAGTCCGCGGGGAAAATGGTCAACACAATCTTCCAACTGGGAGACGATTACCCATGCGACCTAAGGGACGCAAGGAAGTTCAGAGAACTTGACCCTCGGGATGAAGTCGAAAGACTCAAGGTGGAAACCTCTGATGATCTTGTGCCAATCGTCCTGGACGAATCTAAGCATGATCAGGTTGTAAAGGTCGGCATCCGGCTTCCACTCGCCATCAAAACTCAGCTAATTGCCTTCCTCCGGGAATTCAAGGATGTTTTCGCATGGACTCATGCGGACATGCCCGGAATTGACCCCGAGATAATAGTACACAAATTAAACGACGACCCAAAGGTTGCCGAAAATGGTGTAGGCTAGACGAACGTTCAACCCAGAACGATACCTGGCCATAAATGAAGAGGTTGACAAACTTCTCGCTGCAAACTTCATCCGAGAGGCTAAGTACCCCAAATGGGTCGCGAACGTGGTAATGGTAAAAAAGCCTAATGGGAAATGGTGAATTTGTATAAATTACAAAGATCTTAACAAAGCCTGCCCTAAGGACTGTTTTTCGTCCCCGCGCATCAAACAACTAGTCGATGCCACGGCTGGCCATGAACTTCTCAGTTTCATGGACGCCTATTCGGGCTACAACCAAATTTGAATGCACATACCAGTTCAAATTAAGACAATCTTTGTCACCGACCGAGGTCTATACTGTTATAAGGTCATGCCTTTTGGCCTTAAGAACACGGGAGCAACGTACCAGCGCTTGGTAAATCGGATCTTCGCCGATCAAATCGGCAAGACCATGGAAGTATACGTGGACGACATGCTCGTCAAAAGCCTACTGGAAACTAATCACGTACACGTCCTAAGGAAGATGTTCACGATCCTCGCCGATATAAAATGAAACTCAATGTTACCGGTCCGTCTCGACCCGGTAGATCGACGACAGCCACGCTGGCGGCCGTCCTGAGACTCCCCCGCCCGCGGCCGACTCAGAGCTGGTGCTCGTCCAAGGCCGGCTCAGAGCCGGCGCTCGTCCAAGGCCGGCTCAGAGCCGGCGCTCGTCCAAGGCCGGCTCAGAGCCGGCGCTCGTCCAAGGCCGGCTCAGAGCCGGCGCTCGTCCAAGGCCACCTCAAAGCCGGCGCTCGTCCAAGGCCACCTCAGAGCCGGCGCTCGTCCAAGGCCGCCTCAGAGCCGGTGCTCGTCCAAGGCCACCTCAGAGCCGGCGCTCGTACAAGGCCGCCTCAGAGCCGCCGCTCGTCCAAGGCCGCCTCAGAGCCGGCACTCGTCCAAGGCCGCCTCAGAGCCAGCGCTCGTCCAAGGCCGCCTCAGAGCCGGCGCTTGTCCAAGGCCGCCTCAGAGCCGGCGCTCGTCCAAGGCCGCCTCAGAGCCGGCGCTCGTCCAAGGCCGCCTCAGAGCCGGCTCTCGTCCAAGGCCGCCTCAGAGCCGGCGTTCCTCTATGGCCGGCTCAGAGCCGGCCCTCGGCCAAGGGACCCACAAAACGTCCCTTGGTCACCTATAAATACCGGGGTCCCTCCCCTGGTCCAGGTAATCCACTCTTGAGTACTGAAACGCTGTCGAACTCGTACCTCGCTCGTTTCTCTCAAGCCTCGACCTCTAAACACTTAAACCCTCTATATCCACCTCAATCCTACTAATGTTGAGCGTCGGAGAGGTAAATAGAGGCACCCCCTCTATTTCCCCTTTGTAGTTCATGCCTTCCTGCTTGCTTTTCAGGTGCCTGGACGAGATAGACATCACCAACAGCTAAGGGACGACTTGAGATATCAAGTCCGACACGCTCGAGCCGAAGTGAGACCACTTGGTCTGGCCTTGGGTCTGACCACTTTTGGCTCCTAAATCGTTGTCCGAAAAACCGCGACAACATTTTGGCGAAAAACCGCCCAACTCTCGGTGTTTCGGACAACGATTTAGGACCCAAAAGTGGTCAGACCCAAGCCTGACCAGGTGGTCAAAGTAGGCCCCCAACTCTCGTCCGGGATCCGAGTCGAGCTCGCCGCCTTTCTCCGCGAGCACAAAGATGTCTTTGCGTGGACACACGCCGACATGCCAGGGATCGACCCCGAAATAATGGTTCACCGACTCAACAACGACAAGAGAGTAACTGAGCGCGTTCAACCGCGGCGGGCGTTCAGCGGTGAGAGGTACCAGGCCATTGGTGAAGAAGTTGACAAACTTCTCGCCGCCGACTTCATCAGGGAGGCGGAGCACCCCGAGTGGGTGTCCAATGTGGTGATGGTTAAAAAGCCAAACGGGAAGTGGCGGATCTGCATTGATTATAAAGATCTTAACAAAGCCTTCCCGAAAGACAGCTTCCCTCTCCCGAGGATTGAGCAACTCGTGGATGCCACGGCAGGCCACGAGTTGCTGAGCTTCATAGACGCCTACTCAGGCTACAATCAGATCCGCATGCACGAACCGGATCAGATCAAGACCACCTTTGTTACGAACCGCGGACTTTACTGTTACAAGGGCATGCCCTTTGGCCTCAAAAATGCGGGGGCAACGTATCAAAGGTTGGTGAATCGCATGTTCGCCAATCAAATCTGCAAAACCATGGAGGTCTACATGGACGACATACTTGTCAAAAGCCTCAAGGCCCACGACCACGTTCGAGACCTTAGAGAGATGTTCACGATCCTACGACGCTATAAGATGAAGCTCAACCCCAACAAGTGCGCTTTTGGGATCGAGTCCGGAAAATTCTTGGGCTACATGGTTAGCCGTCGCGGGATCGAAGCTAACCCCGAGAAAATAAGGGCGATCTTAGAGATGAGGTCGCCACAAAAAGTAAAAGAAGTTCAAAGTTTGACGGGAAGGATCGCCGCCCTGACGCGATTCGTTTCCAAGGCCACTAATAAGTGTCAGCCGTTCTTCAAGGCACTGAAAAGGACCGATGGGTTCGTATGGACGGAGGAGTGCGAGGAATCGTTCTGCGAAATGAAAGCCTATTTCACCTCCCCCCCGTTCCTCGCAAAGCCAAAGAATGTCGAAACATTGTACCTCTACCTCGCGGTCTCCGACAAGGCCGTGAGCGCAGTCCTCATACGCGAGGAAGAGAAGGTGTAATGGCCGGTCTATTAGGTTAGCAAGGCACTCCTCGATGCCGAGACCCGATACCTGGAAATCGAGAGATTGTCCCTCGCCCTCGTCATGAGCGCAAGGAAACTCCGACCCTACTTCCAAGCCCACCCCATCGTGGTGCGCACGGGACATCCCATCGAGAAGGCCCTTCAAAAAGGGACCTCCTCTCGAATGGCCGTATGGTCCCAGGAATTGGGCGAGTACGGGGTCGAGTTTCAGCCGAGAACCGCCATCAAAGGCCAAGCCCTCGCCGACTTCATAGCGGAGTTCACAAGCGCACCCTCGATCGGCGAAGAGGGCAAGGATAATGGGAACGAGGAAGACGATGAGAACGACCACATCAAGTCGTGAAAGAAGAGGACCAGCAGCCCGATAGGGCCGGTCTGGGACTTACACGTAGATGGCGCGTCAAACGCCCGGGGGGCTGGCGCTGGCGTTGTACTCACGAATCCCGATAGGGAAAAGTTGAGATACGCCCTGCGGTTCGAGTTCAAGGCTTCCAACAACGAGGCGGAGTACGAAGCTCTGATCGTTGGCTTGGAGCTGGCGAACAAGCTAGGCGCCCAAAACCTGCGCATCCACTGCGATTCGCAGTTGATTGTGAACCAGGTCAGGGGCGACTACGCCGCTAAAGAGCCAAACATGATCGCGTACTTGTCAAAGGCCCAAAAGAATCTGGAGGCCCTATCGTGGTTTGAGATCGTCCAAGTTCCCCGAGAAGCAAACATCGACCCCGACGCTCTGGCACGCCTCGCATCTGGGATTGACGAGGAGGCTGAAGGAAGTGTCCCGATTGAAGTGCTAACCCGACCCTACGTCTCGAGAGGCGACGTGGGGTTAGTCGACGAAGTTCCACCACCCTCATGGATGACACCGCTCGTGGAATTCCTGAAGCGAGGAGTCGTCCCCGAAGACAAAGAAGTGGCCAAAAAGCTGAGAATCTTAGCGCCAAAGTACACGATGAGGGAGGATAACTTGTTCAAGAGAGGCTACTCCATGCCCCTTCTGCGCTGCCTGACCGAAGTCGAGGCGAGGAAGGCGCTCCACGAGGTGCACGAGGGGGTGTGTGGAAACCACGCCGCCGGACAATCTTTGGCATTGAAGCTGCTAAGACTTGGATATTTTTGGCTGACCTTGAAAAAGGACTCCCACGAGTTGGCCAAAAAATGTGATAAGTGCCAAAGGTTCCCCCACATCCCGCGTCAAGCACCGGCCCCATTGTGTCAAATCATTGTGCCGCGACCTTTCGCGAAGTGGGGAATCGACCTCATCGGTGAGCTACCTACGGCCCCGAGGCAATACAAGCACGCGATCGTGGCCATCGATTACTTCACAAAGTGGGTAGAGGCTGAGCCGCTAGCGAAGATCACCGAGGCGAACACGACAAGCTTCATTTGGAAAAGCATCGTCTGCCGCTTCGGGATCCCCGCGTCAATTGTAACCGACAACGGGAAACAATTCGACAATGCACGCCTCCGAGAAATGTGCGAACAACTGGGAATTAGCAAGACTTTCTCCTCTCCCCGCCATCCTCAAGCCAACGGTCAGGTCGAGGCGGTTAACAAGACAATCAAAGAGAACTTGAAGAAGAAGCTGGAGGAAAGAAAGGGGTCTTTGGCCGACGAGCTCCCCATGGTCTTATGGGCGTACCGCACCACCGCTCGAAATGCGACCGGCGAAACCCCTTTCGCCCTCGCGTTCGGCGTCGAGGCCGTGGTACCCGTCGAGACCAAGCTACCGACCTTGCGCATCGAGGAGTACGAAGAAGCCACCAACAACGACGCAACCAGGCTCGAGTTAGACCTCATAGACGAGAGGAGGGCGGGCGCACTCACCCGACTGGCTGCACAAAAGAGGAAGGTCGAGAAGTACTACAATTCCAAGATCAACCTGCGGAAGTTCGGCGACGGGAGCCTCGTTCTTCGAAGGGTGTTCCAAAACACCAAGGTGCAAGGTGCGGGAGTTCTAGGTCCCACCTGGGAAGGCCCGTACCGTGTGCGCCGAGCCATCCACAACGGCACGTATGAGCTCGAGAACCTGGAGGGACTCGTGTTCACGCACCCGTGGAACACAGAGCATCTTCGGCAATACTACCAATAGATGTTCATTCGTCCACTTTACGTTTTGTTGTTTTCATGCTATTTTCGATTTTAGCAAAGACAATTTTAAATTTCGAGTTCAGCCAACGGCCTGGGATGTAATTTTTTAACCATTTCAACATTATAATGAATTACATTTCGCTTCAAAGTATTGTATTATAATTTCTAGTCTCCTCTACGAGCACCCAAGAAACTCGGGGGGCTAAGGAGGATAGAATGAGGGTAACAAGCTCATTTATTCCACTTTTCACACACCAAGAGGTAGCGAAACGTCCAGAAATCGGATCCGCGCACCGGACCTCCGACCCCGCACGTCCCTCGTGCGACGCTCTTGCACGAGTCGAATCCGTACGCCGAGAGATAGCGAAACGTCGACAAGTTGGATCCGCGCACCGGACCTCCGACCTCGCACCTCTTTCGCTGCGACACTCTCGCGCAACGTTGCGCCTTGCACACCGATAGGCAGCAAGGCATCGACGGATCACGTCCGCGCACCGGATCGTCGATCCCGGCAGTCAAAACCCAAAACGTGACACGCGTACCGACAAGTACCACGCTCACTGGGAACTGCAAGCTCGTCCCGATACGCACGCCGATAGGTAGCGTACTCGCCGGAAGATGAGCGCGACGGCCGCCCAGCTCGCACACGCCGATAGGCAGCGAGTCACGAAGGGATGGCCGAGAATCGCACCCGCCGGATGAAACTGGTCTTGCCAGCGTCCGCGGGAAACTTCGCCGCCAAATGCGGCAGTAAGCCGTGCGAACCGGTTACGCTAGATATAGTAAGCCGAGTTCGTAAGACACGCGTTGTTCAAATTGCGCAAATCGATTACCCTAAGCATAGCAAGTCGAGAAAATAAGAAGCGTAACGAATAAAAAGGCTTCAATCAAAGCAGGGTAATGTTGCACAATCAACCCAACAAGAAAAGCACGAAAGTACTATACATGTCAAACATAACACAAATCCGGAAGGAAGCGTAAAGCGAGCGCTAAACAAGTGCGCAGAAAACCAAAGAAAACTTGGCTACTCTGAGCCGTAGTCGATATGCTCTTCGTCGTCTTCGGGGCGAGGAGCGCCCGGCCCGCCAACGGGTTCTCCATCGGACCGACAGTTTGACGACTGGGCGGCCTCCGCAGGGACTTCGGGAGGCAGGTCGTCCTCTGGCAACTCGTCATCCAGAGGAGGAAACATGGCATCAAAAAAGGAAAACGTGATCCCGCGAGACGCGTTCTCCTCCGCGGTCGCGTCTTTGACCCGCATGGCCACCTCGTAACGGGCCACCTCCAGCGAGAGGTCCCAGTCCTCCTCCACCTCCGTCTTGGATCCCACGCGACGTCGTCCTTCTCCTTGGCGAGGGTCTGCACCTCCGCTCGTAAAGTATCCCTCTCCCTCTCGGCCTTGACCTGGGAGATCTCGCTCGCCGACAGTCGAGCGTGGACAATGTTCAGCTCCTCGTCCCGGCTCGAGAGCGCCGCCTGGAGCTTCTTTGTCTCCCCTAAGAAGGTGTCAGCTGCCTGCTCAGCCTTCTCCCGAGACTCCTTCTCTCCCATACGGAGCAATTTCTCGGCCGCCGCCTCCTCGCGATCTCGCTTCAGTTCCTCCTCGAGCGCTTGAAACTCTTGGGCGGTGCGGACCCCCGCCAGAGTGGCAGCATGGGCGGCCGCCGTGCTCTCCTTGTCCTTCTCCATGATTTGCATGCGATGCAGCAAGTCCCGGAGGATACGGTCGCTCCGTTCTTGACGCGCGAGCATCTGTGGAAACAAACAATATACGTGCGATCGAAGTAAGCATAATGGTTGCACATAAGACAAGCAAGCGAATCGTACCTTTCGGGCGTCGCCAATCCCACTCTGGAAATGCTCGAGGTCGCTCGCCGTCAGGAGACTCTTGAAATCCCGCAGAGAGGTTTCAAGGATCCCTCGAGAGCATTGATCCCTCAGCTCCGCCGCCTCCGCTAGGAGCATCGATTCCATGCCGTCTGGCGCCGCCGACGTATGAGCACGCTTGTGGCTGGAGGACGAGCCAGGGAGGGTCGTCGACGATGGTCGCTTGTTCGAGGAATTCGCCTCGTTCCTCGCCCGCGTTGGAAACCCCCCGTGGCGAGCCTCGGCTTGTGGTTGAGCCGCGGTCACGGCTTCGACATCGAGTGCCACCCTCGGTACTTGCGTGCGCGGTCGATGTCGCCGGGTCATGGCATCTGAAAAAGATAAAGAGACGACAGGTTAGAATGCAATACAATGGAACGTGCGATAACAGAAAGCATATGTATGGTTTGTACCCCCCACATCGGGGGGAGGAGCAGACGAGCCCCCCGCCTCTGATTCGGGGTCCTCCGTAGCCTCCGCGCCGAGACCCGGGCACGGGAGAGCATCGTCACCAGGCGTGAACCACCCGGTCCTCGCCATTAAGTCTGGGGATTCGAAGTGCGGTCCTTGCCGCCTTGATTCCGGGACCGCCCTGGTCACCGCGTCGAGCTCGGAACCCTCGATATCGCCTACGGGTGGAAAATCAGCCACGGGGCCGAAGAAGAGAGGCGCGATCCCGAAGGCTGACTCGGACACCCATATCCAAGGGTATCTGTGCTTCGAGTTAACCTTGCTAATGATGGCGAGGCGCTTACGGTGTGACGCTAAGTAGAAGCCCGGCTTCCCGGGCACCCCTCGTACCATCATGAGGCCCTGGATGCCGTCACCCGATAAAGCATCATGTGGCATGCCGCGACCAGTCGGTAGAAGGCTGGGGACATCTGCAAAGCCTGTACCCCCAATCGAACCAACAATTCCTGGATAACCGGTTGAAAAGGCAACCTTAATCCCCCGCGAAGGCTTGCCTCGTGGACCGCGGCGTACCCCTTACGAGGGCGGGTCGGAAGATCGTCGGGCAACGGTCTGAGGATTGACACAGACTCCGGGATGCTGTAGCGTTTCCTCAGACTCACGAAGCTGGCAATGGAAATCAAGCTCGGGACGTCGACACCCGAGCAGTCGAGGTTGCCCCGTACGGCCGACTCCCCTATCGGGAAGGTGGAGGCCCGCGTTTCCTCCCGCGCAGTGGAAGAAAGTACCCTCGCCGCAGGTGCTACGCGACGGCTCGACGAGTCACCAGAGCGTTCGGAGTCCGGGATGTTGCCCGAGTAGGGGGTGACCCCCTCGCGGCCGCCTGCTCGAGCCGGACGGCTCCCCTCGGTCCCGGCAGAGTTGCCCGAGTGCCCGACCGGCTGCCGGCCGGCCGGGTCGCCGCCGTCAGGCCGGCCCGACGTGTGGCTGGCGACGTTCCCTCCTGTGCGTGCGTCAAGCCCAAGGACCCAGTCCGTCTCCTGGGTGGGTGGCTCCTCCATCCGCGGATCCGGCCCAGGCGACCTTCGGCCTCCGGCGCGCGCGTCAGGCCCGTCGGCCCGGCCCAGCTCTCGGCCAGTCGGGTCTCCGGCCCATGAGCCCTGCCCGGGCGTCCCAGCACTCGTCCCAGGCGCGTCCGGCCCACCAGCCCGGCCCGGCTCGCGGCTGGCCAAGCCCTCCTCGCGCGCACGCAGCCCAGCGGCCCCGTCCAGTCCCCAGCCGGTTGGGCCTTCCTCGCGCGCACCGGCCCAGCCCGGCTCCTGGCCGGCTGCGTTCTCCTCGCCCAGGCCCGGCCCAATGGGGCCTAGGGTTTGCCCAAGGGCTAGGCAGGTAGCCGCCCCGTGGCCGGCGACACCTGGCCGGGCCGCCTCCTGCCCGGCGTCGGCCCCTCCCTGGGCGGTGTCGCCCAGCGTCGGCAACCCTCCAGCGGCGCATGCCATCACCGGCGCGGCCGGGCCCCGGGGGCTGTCCTCCCACGCGCGATCTGCAGGCCACCCGACGGCCGCCACCGGTCGAGCAGAGGCCTCCCCTGTGTCAGGATCGACCCAGGCGACGTCGAGGTCGGCCGGCGCGCCCCTCTCGGCGCCGGCTTCGCTGCGCGCGGCCACCCCGGGTTCGCTCGCGCCGCCCGGGCGTTCTTCCTCGTCAACGCGCCTGGTGAGCGCCTGGTCGGTCCAGCCCGGTCGGGTTAGGGCTTCTTCGGAGCTGGGGTCGACCCAGATCGCGCCGCCCCTGGTCGGGGCGTCCCCCCCGACGTCGCCCTCCTCCGGCGCGTCTCCTCCAGCGTCGGCCGCTCTAGGCGCGGCTGTCTCCGGCACACGCGCGTCGCCCAGGCCACCAGCAGCCAGAGGGGCGTCGGTCCCCGGCCTGGGCGGGTCCTCCCCGACGTCTCCAGTGCCGCCGGCGCCGCCCCGAGCCCAGGCGCCTCCTCCGGCGCGCGCGCTATCCCCGGCGTCCCCCTGCCGGCGCTGGCCGTCTCCGGCACGTGCGCCCTCTCCCTCGTCGGCCAGCCACGCCTCCACCAATGAGAGATCCTCTCCGGTCATCTCGATAGCGTTGATCGAATGCGACGAATACCGTATATCGGGGATCGTTGGTGGGGGCGAAAATTGAGCCCAAAAAACATCCAAGTCCACGTGGTTGTCCTCAAACAAATCATGCAAGTCGCCTTCAATGGTCCCACACCCCCAATAGGTGGTCAAGGGGGTCCATGTGCGCGAATAACGAGGCAAGCGTGATCGACAAAAAAAATAATAAAAATAATATTAAAAGACGTCGGAACATACCTCTTGGAGACGGACTTCTCCGATGGGCCAACGTTAGACTTTGAGTTTACCACGCGATTTACAATCGATGATAAACTCGGGGGGCTAATGTTACCGGTCCGTCTCGGCCCGGTAGATCGACAACAGCCACGCTGGCGGCCGTCTTGAGACTCCCCCGCCCGCGGCCGACTCAGAGCCGGCGCTCGTCTAAGGCCGCCTCAGAGCCGGCGCTCGTCCAAGGCCGCGTCAGAGCCGGCGCTCGTCCAAGGCCGCCTCAGAGCCGGCGCTCGTCCAAGGCCGCCTTAGAGCCGGCGCTCATCCAAGGCCACCTCAGAGCCGGCGCTCGTCCAAGGCCGCCTCAGAGCCGGCGCTCGACAAGGCCGCCTCAGAGCCGGCGCTCGTCCAAGCCGGCCTCAGAGCCGACGTTCATCTATGGCCGGCTCAGAGCCGGCCCTCGACCAAGGGATCCTCAAAACGGCCCTTGGTCGCCTATAAATACCGGGGTCCCTCCCCTGGTCCACGTAATCCACTCTTGAGTACTGAAACGCTGTCGAACTCGTACCTCGCTCGTTTCTCTCAAGCCTCGACCTCTAAACACTTAAACCCTCTATTTCCACCTCAATCCTACTAATGTTGAGCGTCGGAGAGGTAAATAGAGGCACCCCCTTTATTTCCCCTTTGTAGTTCACGCCTTCGTGCTTGCTTTTCAGGTGCCTGGACGAGATAGACATCACCAACAGCTAAGGGACGACTTGAGATATCAAGTCCGACACGCTCGAGCCGAAGTTAGACCACTTGGTCTGGCCTTGGGTCTGACCACTTTTGGCTCCTAAATCGTTGTCCGAAAAACCGCGACAACACTCAATCCCAACAAATGCGTGTTCGGGGTAGAATCCGGGAAATTTCTTGGATACATCGTCAGCCAACGAGGGATAGAGGCGAATCCCGAAAAAATCAAGGCACTCCATGAGATGAAGTCTCCAAGACGAGTCAAAGAGGTGCAAAGCCTGACCGGTCGGGTTGCTGCTCTGACACGCTTTGTATCTAAAGCCACCGAAAAGTGTCAACCGTTCTTCAAAGCTCTAAAGAAGATGGACGGCTTTGAGTGGACGGACGAATGTGAAAAATCCTTCCTGGAAATGAAGGCCTACTTTGGGTCCCCACCATTCCTCTCTAAACCAAGAGAGGGCGAGATGCTGTACGTGTATCTCGCCGTCTCTGAAAGAGCTGTAAGTCCTGAAACGCGCTACGCCGAGATAGAGAAACTTTCTCTGGCTCTCGTAACGGCGGCCAAGAAGCTGCATCCGTATTTCCAAGCTCACCCAATTGCGGTGCGAACCGAGCATCCGATCGGTAAGGCTCTTCAAAAGGGAACATCGACTCGCATGGCGATCTGGTCCCAAGAATTGAGCGAGTACGAGATTGAGTTCCACCCAAGAACGACTATAAAGGGTCAGGCCTTAGCCGACTTTGTGGCAGAATTCTCATATGCTCCCGATATGGGAAGAGCAGAAAATGACATAAACGATGACGCATTAACTCGGAAAAGAAAGGTTGACTCAACGGGTCCCATCTGGGAGTTGTACGTAGACGGAGCATCTAATGATCGGGGGGCTGGTGCCGGAATAGTCTTGATTTACCCCGACGGGGAAAGGCTGCGATACGCCCTCCACTACAGCTTCCAAGCCTCCAATAATGAGGCTGAATATGAGGCACTCATTGTGGGGATAGAGCTAGCGCAAAAGCTCGGCTCACAAAACCTGCGAATACACTGCGACTCACAGTTGATCGTGAACCAGGTTAAAGGAGATTACACTGCCAAGGAACCTAATATGGTTGCATACCTGGCTATGAAAAAATCCAAAATCGATGCCTTCTCTTGGTTCGAGATTCACCAAATCCCGAGAGAACAAAATTCAGAGGCTGACACACTTGCTCGCCTTGGATCTGGCATCAACGAAGAGTGGTTGGGGACCGTACCTATTGAATTTCTCCCACGGCCATTCGTGTCCCGAGACGAAATCGGAACCATAGAGGTTGCATCTCAGCCTACATGGATGGACTCAATTGTCGAGTTTCTGCGAAGAGGGGAACTTCCCGAAGACCGCAAAGAAGCCGATAAGCTGAGAGCCTTAGCATTCAAATACATGCTTCGAGAGGGCGTACTCTATAAGCGCGGTTACTCAACACCGTTACTCCGATGCCTCAATAGCGTTGAGTCGACCAAGGTCCTACGCAAAATACACAAGGGCATCTGTGGGAACCACGCCGCTGGAACTTCCCTCGCGCTCAAAGCGCTTAAGCAAGGCTATTTATGGCCTACCATGAAGAGAGATGCTTATGACTGGGCAAGGCGCTGCGACAAGTGCCAACGCTTCTCTTAAATCCCACGACAGCCGCCGACCCCATTAAGCAGCATTGTCGTCCCGCGTCCCTTTGCTAAATGGGGCGTGGACATCATTGGCAAGCTCCCTAGAGCACCGAGGCAATACGAGTATGCCATAATCACCATAGACTACTTCACTAAGTGGGTAGAGGCCGAGCCACTCGCTAGAATAACTAAAGCAAACACGACAAACTTCATCTGGAATAGCATCATATGCAGGCACGGTATCCCCGCCTCGATCGTGACCGACAATGGTGCACAATTTGATATCGCACGAGTAACAGATATCTGCGATCAACTAAAGATCAGCAAGACCTTCTCCTCGCCGCGTCATCCTCAGGCCAATGGCCAGGTCGAAGTAGTCAACAAGACTACCAAGAGCAATCTTAAAAAGAAGCTCGAAGACAGAAAATGCGCTTGGGCAGAGGAATTGCCATTCGTCCTATGGGCTTACAGGAGAACCGCGCGAAACGCCACCGGCGAACGCCATTCTCCCTCGCATATGGGATCGAGGCCGTGGTTCCGATCGAAAGCGAGATTCCTACGTTCTGAGTCGATACATTTGACGAATCAAACAATAATGAAGCCATGCGCCTGGAGTTGGATTTGATCGACGAAAAGAGGTCAGAAGCATTCAGCCGCCTCGCTGCACAAAAGCGCAAGGTTGAAAGATACTACAAATCCAAGATCAAAATGCGAACCTTCGCCATCGGAAGCCTTGTACTCAGACGAGTGTTTCAGAATACACAAGTTCAAGGCGCCAGCGTCCTAGGCCCGAACTGGGAAGGTCCGTATAGAGTCCGCAAAGTCATTCAAGATGGGACATACTACATCGAGCACACGGACGGAACTCCGATCCGCCACCCGTGGAATGCGGAACACTTAACGCAGTACTACCTGTAGCTAGCATTCCCCACGTTTTATCGGTTTTATTTCCCATTTTCAATAAGGCATGCGAGCCAATATTTTAGAACTTTTCGCAAATGTAATAAAATTGAGTTTTCCCTTTCAAAATTCGTTTTGTGCATGTTTTCCGGTTATAAAAAATTAAACTTATAACCCTAAAACTTGGGGGGCTAGCAACGGTGAGGAAACCCTCAAAAGAACACGCTCCACCAAAAAATTTTAAGACGCCTACATGGCGCACCTAAGACGCCTACATGGCACACGTAAGACGCCTACATGGCGCAACCAAGTCGTCTCTCGAGACGTACCTAAGACGCCTACATGGCGCACGTAAGACGCCTACATGGCGCAACCAACTCGTCTCTCGAGACGCACCTAAGACGCCAACATGGCGCACCTCAGACGCCTACATGGCGCACCTAAGACGCCTACATGGCGCACTTAAGATGCCTACATGGCGCAACCAAGTCGTCTATCGAGATGCGCCTAAGACATCTGCATGGCGCACTTAAGACACCTGCATGGCGCACTTAAGACGCCTACATGGCGCACCTAAGACGCCTACATGGCATACGTAAGATGCCTACATGGCGCAACCAAGTCGTCTCTCGAGACGTGCCTAAGACGCCTACATGGCGCACTTAAGACGCCTATATCGCGCACCTAAGACGCCTACATGGTGCACTTAAAACACCTACATGGCGCACGTAAGACGCCTACATTGCGCCCGTAAGACGTCTACATGGCGCAACCAAGTCGTCTCTCGAGACGCACCTAAGACGCCTACATGGCGAACCAAGTTGTCTCTCGAGACGCGCCTAAGACGCCTACATGGCGCACCTAACATGCCTACATGGCGCACTTAAGATGCCTACATGGCGCACCAAAGACGCCAACATGGCGCATTTAAGATGCCTACATGGCGCACCTAAGACGCCACCTACATGGTCCAACCAATTCGTCTCTCGAGAGGCGCCTAAGACGCCTACATGGCGCACTTAAGAAACCTACATGGCGCACCTAAGATGTCTACAGGGCGAACGTAAGACATCTACATGGCGCAGCCAAGTCGTCCCTCGAGACGCGCCTAAGATGTCTACATGGCGCAATCAAGACACCTACCCGGCACACAAAAGGTGCCTACGTAGCATGGCTAACTGGCAGTTGAAAAAACTTAAAGAACGCAAACCATTCAAGCGGCTGGCGCGTCTGAGGTTAGATCCTGCTGAGATAAAAGAACTAGTAAGACCATTAAAACAAACACTTGCCTATCAAAGCATGCCATGACAAAAAAAAATGAGCAAAAACTTTCATAAAAATAAATAATGTTTCATCAAAGAAAGGGAAACCGCCCCAAAAATCCTAGAGAGCAAGCGCTAAGATAAGTGCGCTGAAAGGAAAAAGTAAACGAAAGCATGCGCTAAACACTTGCGCGGAAAAAATAATAAAGAAAATATATCACCCGGCGGGATCGTCGCCAATAGGACCGGCCCCGTCGAGTGGTGGGAACAACGAGTTGAAGAAGTGGAAGGTGAACCCCCGAGAAGCATTCTCGGTAGCTGTGGCATCCCGACACTCCACCGCCGCCGCATGTCTCGCATCTTCGTCCCCGACGTCAAAATCATCTTGAAGGTCGGACGCAAGCTGTTCCGCTGCAGCTTTCTCCGCGGTGACCCGAGCCACTTCCTCCACCAAGGAGTCGCGCTCACGCTCCGCTCGAACACGAGCAGCTTCGCTCGATGAAAGTTGGCCCTGAAGAATACCTATTTCTTTTGCACGCGACTCCAACTGACGTCGAAGGTCCCACACCTCGCTCCGGAAAACATCCGTCGATCGAGTTGCTACTTCGAGAGCTCGACGTTCCGTCATTAGCTTCTAAGCCATCTTCGCCACGGCCGACTGAGCACGGTCGCATTTGAGTGAGAACCTCGCTCGACACGGGCCAGCTGAGACTTCGCTTGAGCAAGCTCCTCTTGGGCAAGACCCATCCGTCGAATAAGGTCGTGAAGGATCTTCTCGCCCCAGGTCGCTCGAGCAAGCACCTGAGAAGGCGAAAAGACAAGTCAGCAAAAAACAAGGCCTTAGCAGAACAAAGTAAGAGGGTAAAAGCAAGCGAAACTTACTCTCTGTGCGTCAGAGACGCCATGTCGAAAGAACTGTTGGAATCGATCTAGGGTTTAAGAAAATAATTAACGCTTCGGGAAGCGGCGGAATTTTAAAAATTTTCTTTTTCAAGTAAAAACAGTTTTTACTAACCTAGACAAGTGCAAGTACATGTAATTAAAAACTAATATGAGCTAAGAAGTTTACTAACCTTTCTTGAAGCTTGAATTTTGAGAAGCTTTTGGAAAGTTGCAACGCTCGTCTCCCTCGCAGCACGTCTCTCTTCCTTTCATCGGCACCTCAAGCAACCACGAAAGTTTCTATCACTAAATCACTCGAAATAAAGGAATTAGTGAGTGGGCACTTTTAAACACGACGACTCGAGAACAAGTCTCAGAGTCGAAGAGCTAAAACCACTAGGTCAAATGAGGACCTAGGTGCCAAAACAAAAACCGAAAATAACTAGAGGGAGAGAGAGAGGATCGGCCACAAGGTCTAGAGAGAGAAGCTCTCAATCTCTAACTTATGTGGGATGACTAGAATGAGAGGAATGAGGCCTCTATTTATAGGGGAGGCATGAGCAAATCTTATTTCCTCTTTTCTACCCATGTTGGACATTCATGACATGTCATGCAAGTCCTTGGATTTGTTTCCTCATTTGTTCTCTCTTAGTTGGCCGAAAATGCACTTTCCTTCTAAAGGAAATTTGTTTCCTCTTTTTCTTTTGGCAAGTATCTTCATACATCAATGCACAAAATAAACTCTCTTTCCCACTATGGCATGAACGAAATTCAGCCTTATTTTCCTTGGGTTGGACGAAATTTGAGCTTCTAGAAGGAGCTTCTAGATGTTTCTTCAATTGTTCATGACAACATAAGAAAAGCCCATTAAGAATTTTCAAGTAAAATTCTATGAAATGAAATTAATCCTCAAGGCCCAATTACACTAATTTGGCTGAGTAATATTTATTTCATTTGTCATCATATGACAATGTCAAAAATAATTTATTGACATTCATTTCGTCCTATGTCCAAAAAGACTAAAATACCCTTTTGACAATTTTCGTAAAACTTGTCTCGTTTTTGTTTTGACTTAGCTTCTAGTTTAACTATTCCTAATCGATGTGATTTGTGACAGTGACCTCATGGATCCAAATGAACAAAGCTTGAGCTAAACACTTGGACTCAAAAGTTCACAAACCTTTTCCAAGTTTAGCTTAATGCCAACTGACTCCACTAAAGAGTTGACACTGAAAATCTCTCGGTTCAAATGAATTTATTTTCTACTCAAGAATTCAACCAAATTATGATGAGCGGATCCACTGAATATTATCTATGTTTACCCTTCATGAATGTCATCAGCTAGTCGGGATTTACTAAATTACCATTTTACCCTTCTAGCTGTTATTTCCTCAACTCCTTTGTCGCTTGTGAATAAGTTAGAAACAATGTATTGACGAGGAGCTAACAAGTCACATTGTTTCATCCAAAAGAGTCAGGACTCAATTTGGACACTGGCCAGTTCATTTATTCACACTCCAAGGAACAAAGCATGAGGTGACATACATTGCATTTCAGCAATCTTGTACATGAATTCCATATCTATGAGAACTTCACAAAGTTACTCATGACAAACTCACAACTTAGTACTTCACCAATAGGCCTTGTTCGGAATCACATAGTGAGTCCGAACTTTGACTTTCTCAAATGAGAATACTAAGGTGTGAAATGGCATGTCTCATTTCAGGATTAAGGTAAGCATGATGCAATTCATACATAGTGACTTCGAGACATAATAGGTTAAATGGTTTGTTCTTATATTGTCTCTAGAAGTGCACTGGTCAATTCAGTACCTTCGGAAGATACCTAGAAGAACTATAGAGTCCCCAACTCTCAATGCCTCATAACCAGACATCATAGATTCTTCTAACAATCGTACTGAGGTCAATAGTCCTTTGACCCTAAGATTGCGAATATATCGTTTTAAGCAAACTACGAAGAGTTTGTTCATGCAAATCTACATTTGTCTCTTCGTAAGTTGTTAAGTTTGTTTATGGACTAAAAGACTAAGGTTTTATCATAAAGCTTCAAACAAAGAAAGAATGAATGAACGTTTCAACTTTATTATTAAATGAATAAGCAATTACAAGCAAGAGTCTTCGTAAGACTATATGACATCAAATGTACATAAATAGACTCTACTACTCTTCTTGTGGGCACCATTGACAACAAGAACTCCACATCACTGCTAGCCACGACACTTTTCCACATCTTCATCGAAGATTGAGCGAGGCCCAGGGAACATTCCCCTCTAAACTCCGCGGCCTCCACCTCGACCATCGAATTTACACGCTTCGAGTCCGAAGACGTGTCTGGAAGAGCCGAGGAAGAGGGTCGCTTCAAAGAAGCACAAGGGCCGCTCTCCGTATGATAACTGGTATCGGGCTTCTCCCGACCGTTCCGCGCCGCGATCCGAGAACGGATTGCCGCCCTCGCCCTCGCCCTAGCCGAGGAGGCGACAAAAGCAACAAAGTCAAAACCCTAGACTAAAAGAAAAAAACAAAAAGAACAAAAGTTGGAATACCTAGTAGACCGCTGCTCGAGGGAGATGACACGACACTGGGGGCGCTCTCCGCCCGCCGACTGTCGTCACGGCCGGGGGGAAAAGACGGGAACCACCCTGTAGAAGCCATCAGCTCAGGCGAACGGAATCGTTTGATATCCTTCCGAGCCTCCGACATTCCCCGGATCTCCTTCATGAAGTCAAGATCATCGGCCCCCGCGTCGACAGAAAACTCGGTCAAGGGACCGAACCGAAGTGGTGCATCGCCAAAGGCCTCGGCCGAAACCCACACCCACAGTCTTCGATTGTGCTTCTCCGAGTCCGTGATCAGCTTAGTGTTCCAGGGATCGCGGGCCATGAAGAAACTGGGTTTCCCGGGCGAACGGAAGACCACGACAAGATTGCGAAAGTTGCTCACGGTCATCGCCACTCCATGTGACACATTGCCATGATGCGGTAGAATGCCGGACTCATCTGACAAACATGCACCCCCAATCGTGCGAGGAGCTGCTGAACGATGGGTTGGAACGGCAACTGCAACCCGCAGTTGAGACTCGCGACCGAAACTGCGGCAAATCCACGACGAGGACGAAAAGGACGATTGCCCTGTAAGGGACGGAGGAGCGCCACGGATGACGGAATCGAAAATGCCTCCCTGAGTCCTAGCAAGCGACCTCGCCGACACTATCGCCTCTGCGTCAGGGGTCTCAGGCTGAGCACTCCCTGGCTCCAATGAAGGGCCTCCGCCCTCCAACATGGCCATGGCAGTCGCCGGCGCCCCCTCGGGACACTCCGGTGCGAGGCCCTCGGCCCCCGGACATACCTCTAAATCACCTCCGGGATCTTCTGACTCAAGACTAAAGTCGTCCACGCAGTTAATCTCATCGAGGACCGACTCTAGTGGAGTCATCCCATCCGTGCCCGCAACGTCTCCCGGCATGCCATGAGAATCCAAGTCGGACTTTGGCACAACGGGACGGAGCTTCTCGCGTGCCCCCTCGCCGGCCAAGTTGATCATGAGGCGAGGTGCAAATTCTCCGGACGCAGGATGATCGACGCCCCCATCTATGCCACGCCAAGTCGGCACGCACTCTTCCCGAGGCTGAGGAATGGGAGTAGTCGCACCAGGCTCGCCTCCTTCGAGCCACTGCTCGACTCCACTTGGATTCTCTTCCACGTGCAAAGGAACTTCCCCTAATCCCGCGAAGAGATCATCCTCTACATGTTCAGAGTCCTGAAACAAGAGAGAGAAATCAATCTCGGGATCCTCAGTTGAGGAAAGGGAAGGAATATCCATGATGCAAGCGTGTAGAAAAAAAAAGTGTAGAGAAAGAGAGAAAAAATAAAGTGGAAGAATGAGAAAGAGGGGGGGGGGGTTATTTATAGGCTCCTGGCGGGTAGGAGTCCAAATCCTACTCCCACAAGGAAAGAAAACGGAGAAAAACTCCAAAAAAGTCGAACTTCCCCGCGCACGGGGCGTGTTGCATGCCGCACGGACTGCACACCACGACCGCTCCATCACGTGTCGAACGGCAAGCCCTCACGCCGAACTCTTAGCTCCTTGAGTCGAGATTAGCCCCTCGAGTCGAGACTTGAATCAACTCTTTGAGTCGAGCCTCGCTCCTCGAGTTGGGACTTGAGTCAGTCTCCTCGAGTCAAGCCTAGCTCCTCGAGTCGAGCCTCGAGTCATTCTCCTCAAATCGAGCCGCGCTCCTCGAGTCGATACCGGAGTATGTCTCCTCGAGACGAGCCTCGAGTCGGATCCCTCCCGTCGAATACATTCGTGTCGCAAACGCGGGATGCGAAACCCAAGACGACTTGACGGGCCCGGTAGAATGACGGCTGTAAAAAGCCCACGAAGACACGGCCCAGGCAGGATCGCGTCGCGCTCTGTGCGGCGCATCCCGCGTGCCGTGGGTCGCGCACCGCGCATGGCCCGCCGCACATCCCTTGTGTGCCTCCACTTGGTGACGTGCGCGCCCCTAGTCCCTCATGGACTCAGAAGGACCCTCTTAAGGCCCTCAAACACCTATAAAAACCCCCTCCCACTGAGGGGGAAGCCATCCTATTTACTCCAATTGATACGCTCGAATTCTCACTCTCATCTGCTTCTTTTGATGCCAACTTTGGCCTGAAGCACTCCCACAAGTCTCTCTCGTTCTCAGAGGTTCTGAAGCACTCTCGGGGACTCCCGGACGTCGCGCCCTCTGATCGAATGCCCTCCAGTGCCCAGTCACGCTCCTAGGGTTCTCAACTAGAGTCCCCTAACGCGTCTAACACGCTAGACGCGTACGCGATCTCCGAAGTTCTGAGACGTCGCCGAGGACTCTTCCGTACACCGTCTCCTTCGTCAAGCACGCTTCTCCATCAAGGCTCCGCACCTCATGCTGCGTCACACACGCCCTGAACTACGTTCTGACCTGATCCCACACACGGGTACGTAGGAAGCCTACACCACAAAGGCACGGTCACTCCTCCTCCTCACCCTTTCCCTCTTCCGAGAGGCGGGTTGATCAGAGAACGAGGCCTCCAACAACGAGGCGGAGTACGAAGCTCTGATCGTTGGCTTGGAGTTGGCAAACAAGCTAGAAATGCAAAACCGGCGCATCCATTGCGACTCACAACTAATCGTGAACCAGGTGAAGGCCGACTATGCAGCCAAGAAGCCGAGCATGATCGCATATCTGTCCAAGACTCAGAAGAACCTGGAAGCCCTGTCATGGTTCGAGATAGTCCAAGATCCCCGCGAGGCGAACATCGAGGCCGATGGCCTAGCGCGCCTTGCGTCAGGGATAGACGAAGAGGGAGAAGGCAATGCCCCGATAGAAGTGTTGACCCGACCCTACGTCTCGAAAAGCGACGTAGGGGTGATCGACGAAGTACCTGTTGTCAATGGTGCCCACAAGAAGAGTTGTAGTCTTTAATTTGTACATTTGATGTAATAAAGTCTCACGAGGACTCTTGCTTGTAATTGCTTATTCATTAATAAAAAGTTGAAACATTCATTCATTCTTCCTTGTCTGTTTGAAGCTTTATGATAAAATATTAGTCTTTAGTACATAAACAAACTTAACAACTTACGAAGAGATAAATGTAGATTTGCATGAACAAACTCTTCGTAGTTTGCTTAAAATGTTATATTCGCAATCTAAGGGTCAATGGAATATTGACCTCAGTACGATTGTTAGGAGAATCTATGATGTCTGGTTATGGGGCATTGAGAGTTAGAGACTCTATAGTTCTTCTAGGTATCTTCCGAAGGTAATGAATTGACCAGTGCACTTCTAGAGACAAAATAAGAACAAAACATCTAACCTCTTATGTCTCGAAGTCACTACGTATGAATTGCATCATGCTAACCTTAATCCTGAAATGAGACATGCCATTTCTTAGCTTACGTACTCTCATTTGAAAAAGTCAGAGTTCGGACTCACTATGTGATTCCGAATAGGACCTATTGGTGAAGTAACTTTGTCAAGTTCTCATAGATATGGAATTCATGTACAAGATTGCTGAAATGCAATGTATATCACCTCATGCTTTGTTAATTGGAATGTGAATAAATGAACTGGCCAGTGTCCAAATTAAGTCTTGACTCTTTTGGATGAAACAATGTGACTTGTTAGCTCCTCGTCAATACATTGTTTCTGACTTATTCACAAGCGACAAAGGAGTTGAGGAAATAACAGCTAGAAGGGTAAAATGGTAATTTCGTAAATCCCGACTAGCTGATGATATTCATGAAGGGTAAAGATAATTTGGTTGAATTCTTGAGTAGAAAATAAATTCCTTTGACCCGAGAGTTTTTCAGTGTCAACTCATTAGTGGAGTCAGTTGACATTAAGCTAAACTTGGAATAGGTTTGTGAAATTTTGAGTCCAAGTGTTTAGCTTAAGCTTTGTTCATTTGGATCCATGAGGTCACCATCACAAATCATATCGAGTAGGAATAGTTAAACTAGAAGCTAAGTCAAAACAAAAACGAGACAAGTTTTACGAAAATTGTAAAAAAGGTAATTTTTTCTTTTTGGACATAGCATGAAATGAATGTCACTAAATTCTTTGACATGGTCATATGATGGCCTAGATCACTTGAACATGATGTGTTCATTGGGCCTTGTGGATTACTTTCATTTCATAGAATTTTACTTGAAAATTCTTAATGGGCTTTTCTTATGTTGTCATGAACAAGTAAAGAAAAATCTAGAAAGACTTTCTAGAAGCCTATTTGCCGTCCAACCCAAGAGAATGAGAGACTAGTGTGAAAGAGAGATTATTTTGTGCATTAATGTATGAAGATACTTGCCAAAAGAAAAAGAGGAAACAAATTTGCATCTAGATGCATTAGGGAATTCGGTCAAGTAAGGAAGGGAACAAAAGAGGATACAAATCCAAGGGCTTCTAGAAGCACTCTTGACCGTGTGACTCTAAGGGAAGGAGAGCAATATTTGCTCATGAATATATGATATTCAATAAAAGAGGAAACTACCTTATTGAAGGTAAAACCTCTCCTATAAATAGAGCCCTCATTCCCTTCATTTCATTCATCCAAAGTTTAAGAGATTGAGAGACTCTCTCCAGAATTTGGCCGAACTCCTCTTTCTCTCTCTGTCTCTCTTTCTCTCTAGTTATTTTTCGTTTTTGTTTTGGCACCTAGGTCTTCATTTGACCTAGTGGTTATAGCTCTTCGAGTTTGAGACTTGTTCTCGAGCTGTCATGTTTAAAAGTGCCCACTCACTAATTCCTTTTCTCTCGAGTGATTCTTGTGATAGAAACTATCGGGGTTGCTCATGTTGACGAGGAAAGAAGAGAGACGTGCTGCGATGGAGACGAATGTTTTCAACCTTCCGAAGGCTCACCAATGTTCAAGCTTCTAAAAAGTTTAGTAGATTATTTACGCTCATAATAGTTTTTATTTACATGTGCTTGCTCTTTGTCTAGGTTAGTAAAATCATTTTACTTGTCAAAAGAAAATTCCGCCGCTTACCGAAGCGTTAAACTTTTTCTTAAACCCTAGATCAATTCCAACAAATGGTATCATAGCTATGGTCAAAGATGTGCATGTACATGTAATTAAAATTATGAGCTGTAAAATCGTTTTCAAAAGTTTACTAATTTTGTGACAAGTTAGAATTGTTTTCTTAGATTTTTTTTTAATTTATTGCTCTTGCCTTTAAATTAAAAATCATGTTGATTTTATATGAGTTCGGGATGTTATTAAAACACATTAGGATCAGTTCTAAAAGTTTTTAATTTTTTATATTAAAAAACGTGTTTTAAAAGTTTGAGAAAATTTCGAGTAAATTTTATGACTAGTTATATTGTCTTGCTAGTTTCTTTTATTTACTTGAATCGTTTTATGCTTGTTGTTATTTCTTTTATATCATGTTATTACCTTGCTAATAAAACACAAATAAAATCTTTAACAACTTCCTAAAACGTTCCGTTACACTCGATTCTTTTTACGCACTAAAAGACCGAACTTTAATTATTTCTGTTTTCTTCGAGCTGGAGTAAAACCCGCAGTAAAAGTGGCATAACTCTCTGCTCAGATATTGAAATTTAATGATTCTTGAATCAAATTACAGGTCTGTATGTCCTCTTTCCAATGCCACCGGTTATGTCAAAAGGACATCGGAGCCGCCAGTTATGGTGATTTTACTCCGAGGTGCGCGGCTGTTCCGATAGTCCAGTTTTTTAGAAATCCGGATTTTCAGCCCCACTACCATGAGTTATAGAACTCTAATGAGAAAATTTTCTTGAGAAAAAATGTTTTTCATAAGATTATAAACATGATGTGAAAGATTAAAATGTTTTTATTTTTGAATGTTTAATTGAAATTGAACTTTTACAAAGCTAGTTTGAATTTTGAAAAACCGTTTTCGTTTTCAAACTTGAAAATATTTTGTCATCCAAATCAAATAAGTTTTCAAAACTATATCTATATCAAATATATTCAAAATCTATATGCTCTTGAAAATTTGAGTGGGAGGTCTCTTCGAAGACAAGCCGAAAAAAAAATGTGTAATCTCAAACTTTCAAGTGTTCGAGTGAGTTGCAGTTCACACTTCCCTCATGCACTTTCCCCGAATAGAAAATAGGAAAAGATCCAAGTATGTACCTTGTGCCTTTATGCACTAACACTGCTCTGAACATGAACTTCTAGGATTCTTTTCTAGTTGTCCGCTCTATCGCTCTATAACTACGAAAACCGTTTCCGAACTTATAAGAGTCGATGTACCAACTCCAAAAAATAAGTGAGAGGGTTATACTTGTTGTTTGTAACCCACGATCCCCAACACTAATGAAAGTAGCAATTAACGTGAGACTAAGAGCCGCTCTTGTGGCCCTCTCTTAAATGGGAGTACTCTAAGGCATTTTTTCTTTGATCATTGCTCAATGAGCTACGTCCGATAGTGAGACGATGAAGGCAAGGCCTCCCCTTGGGGGATTGTTTTTCAAAGTTGACCTTTTGGACTAAGTGGTTGGTTGCACACTTAGGCTCAATCCCTAGTAATCCTCCATTGAGGCTCTGCGAAAGGATGTGAGTGATCAAACAAATTTAAAAGGTGGCTAGTCAAAATTGGTGTATTGACATCTTGGCTAAGCATTAATGATGTGTCATTTACTTATAAATGGAGATTTTTTGCGGCCTTCTCTTGAGGGAGTAAATTATCGTTTGGTTTATAACACCTTTGGATTTTATCAAGTCTTAAACAAAACTTAAATCCTAAACCAAGACTAAATCATAAACTTTTTCAACTTAATTAAGCAACATGTCTCCCAACCCTCTCTCGATCATCCTTTCCTCAAACAAACTCGAAACAAAAACTACGTAGATTCGAAACATAACCTCGATATCATCCTTACCGTTAACAAGCAAAAATGGGTACTCACCACCCCCTGTCCTCAAACGAATGATGATTCGACTCGAGAGGACAAGGACGCCATGACGGCCTGGCTCCGATCCGATGAGATTGTGAGGTGCTATATCTTAGCATCAATGAACAATGTGTTGCAACAACAACATCGTGATGTCGAGTCTACCGCCAACATGCTCTATAACCTCCTTGAAATGTTTGGAGGGCAAATGTGTCAAGCAAGGCAACAAGCAGTCCGACAGTTTATGAACTGTCACATGAAGGTTAGGACTCTTGTTGGAGACTTTATGATACTGATCATTAGTTTTCTGAATAAAATGGAAATCCTAGTATCTGAGATTGATGGGAAGAATGTCATAGATATGATCTTAGAAACTCTTACTGCATCTCTTGATACCTCCAAGATGAACTACTCCATAAACAAGCTAGAGTACACTATTACCAAGCTTATGAAGGAACTTCACACTGCTGTAGGTCTCACTAAGAGAAAGAGGAATCAAGGAGAGGTACATGCTACTGAGCAAAAAGCCTCCGCCTCTGGAACTGAGAAGAGACCTCACAAAGACGATAAAAAGAACTGTCCTGCCTATCTCAAACCAAAGGAACATAGTATTGTACTAGTTACCGAAGCATGCTTAGTAGCTGATAATGTAGCAACGTGGATTCTTGACTCCGCTGCTACTAACCATATTTGTTATTCCTTGAATGGTTTCAAGAAAACCAAAAGCTTAGAGGAAGGCGAGTTCTGCTTCAAATGGGGTGATGGGAGCCTGGCGTCTGCAAAGGCTGTGGGATCCGTGACGGTGTCTTTTGAAGACTGCACTTTAAACTTGAATAATGTTTATTTTATTCCTACCTTTGGGAATAACTTAATATCCGATGCTCGTCTTCTTGAGCAAGATTATTGTTTTAAAGTTCATCAAGAATGGAATTCGTATTTAATTTCCTGATAATTCTTTTGTCAATGATGCATGTATGAAGAATACTCTTTTTTACATCTATCCCCCTCAACCTTCTCTTTTAGACACCGAAATAGATAATGATCTGGTTAGGGAGCCAAAGAGGATCAAACAATCTAAATCCTCCGATCTAATAAAATCAACATATCTCTGGCACTTAAGACTTGGTCATATCAGTCTAGATAGGATTAAGAGACTTGTGAGGGACGGTCCACTCCAAGCCTCTGCAATAGGTTCACTACCTACTTGTGAATCCTGCATAGAAGGAAAAATGACTAAGCGACCTTTCTCTGATAAGGGTCGAAGAGCCACTGAGTTGCTGGAACTAGTACATTCTAATGTATGCGGTCCGCTCAGCCAACAGGAACGTGGATGATACGAATACTTCATTACCTTCACCGATGATTACCCGCGATATGGTTTTGTCTATTTGATCAAACACAAATCCGAGACCTTTAACGTATTTAAGGTCTTTAGGGTTTAGTGGAAAAGACAACTAGCAAAGTGATCAAAACCCTTCGATCTGATCGAGGTGGTGAGTATATGTCTAGAGAGTTCGATGACTTTCTTAAAGAAGAAGGTATTGCTTCTTAGCTTACCGCACCTGGCACACCTCAACAAAACGGAGTGTCAGAGAGAAGAAACCGAATTCTTATGGAGATGGTTAGGTCAATGATGAGTTACTCATCACTCCCTATTTCCTTTTGCGGATATGCCCTCGAAACAGCCGCTTACATTCTGAACCAAGTTTCGTCCAAAACGGTTCCTGGTACTCCTTATGAACGATGGACTGGCCGTAAAGTAAATCTTGGCCGCATCAAAATTTGGGGATGCCCCGCACACGTGCTGAGGCAAAAAACTAGCAAGTTGGCTAGTAGGTCAAAATTGTGTCTGTTTGTTGGATATCCAAAGGAAACCAAAGGTTTCACATTTTATACTCCCGAGGACGATAAGACTTTCGCTAGCACGAATGCTCGTTTCCTTGTGGAGGACTTTATGAAGGATGCAAAACCTAGAAGCAAATTTGTGCTTGAAGAAAAGTTAGGTGAGGAAGCTTCTAACTCATCTGTATGAACTGTTCTTACCCCAATTGAAACATAACCTAACTCTTCAGAATCTCGTCAAGCAGTACTTCGATGTAGTGGGAGGGCTACTCAAAAGCCTGACAGGTACATGTCCCATGGAGACTCTCTCGTAGCCGTCTCTGACATGGATGATCCTGTTTCCTATAGCCAAGCGATGGCTTGCTCTGAATCAAACCTTTGGCTTGACGCCATGAAAGTTGAAATGCACTCGATGTATGTCAACAAAGTCTGGAAACTTATAGACCTTCCTGATGCGATTAAACCCGTAGGGTGTAAGTGGATATACAAAAAGAAAAGGGGTCCGGATGGAAACGTCGAGATGTTCAAAGCACGACATGTGGCTAAGGGTTATACCCAACAAGAAGGAATTGACTATGAAGAAACCTTCTCGCCAGTCGTGATGCTTTAATCCATCCGCATACTCCTATCCATAGCTGCAGCTCTCGACTATGAGATCTGGCAAATGGATGTCAAGACAGCCTTCTTGAATGGCAATCTTGACGAGCAAATTTACATGGCTCAACCAGACGGTTTCGTGGAAAAAGGTCAAGAGACCAAGGTTTGTGAGTTACTTAAGTCCATTTACGGACTAAAGCAAGCATATAGGTCATGGAATATTAGATTCGATGAAACTGTGAAAAGCTTCGGCTTTGAATACTGAATAGATGAGCCTTGTGTTTACAAGTTAATACACGAAGGTAAAGTTTGTTGTCGCACGAAAATGAACAACGATTAAATACCTCGGGCGGTTCGATCCAAGGCCGGACAAAGTGACCGCGCCCGGGCCAAAAATGGGAGCTCGTAGACCGAGCTGCATCCTCCAGACCCTGAGGTGTGTTTTGGGGGGTGTGATCGTGCCAAAGATTGGCTGCCTACGTACCCTTTAGTTGGGATCGGGTCAGAACGTAGTTCAATTTATGTATTGGGGGCTATCTTGGGCTCGGAGGCTTGAGAATCCAAGGCTTTTGAGTAGGACCCGGCTCGTAGCTTTTAGTGAAGACTTTAGAGGGGTCGCTTGCCTCGTAGCTCGGAGTTCTAGCTCAAGGGCCAAGAAGCGGGAGAGCAGTGTGTACTGCAGAAGCTCGGGTCGCAGAAAAGGAGCACGCTCCTTCTCGTGGACGGGGGTCCTTGTATTTCTGAGCCGAGGGAGGAGGAGCGCGCGCTCTTGGATTGTCACAAGAGCACAGGAGAAGAGAGAATTCTCGAGTGGGAGAGAAGAGTTGTGTGAATTTCCCAATGAGAAAGTGTGTGTCTTTCCCTCCCCCTAGGGGGAGGTATTTATAGTGTTGGAGGAGGCCTTGGGCCGTCCCCCTTGAGGCCCACCGGGTGGCCGGGAGCGGGGCGCGCGATGCACAACACCCGGGAGGGCGCAGGGCGCGCGGGGCGCGTCGTCTGGATGGACACGGGGCACGCAAGGTGTGAGGCTTGGCCGGGCGCGGTGTGCCCGGCAGCGGATGTGCTTTGCCGAGGCAGCAGGGGCACTCGGCCGAGGCGACAAGAGCACTCGGATGGGGCAGCAGGGAAGCCCGGTCGAGGCAGCAGAGGCGCTCGGCGGGGGCAGCAGGGACGTGCGCGGGCCGGGACGCCCGGGGCGCAGGGCGCGCGCGGGTCAGGCGCGCTAGGGCGCGCTAAGGCCCACTAGGCCAGGGGCGCGCGCGCCGGCCCTGTTCAGCTGTGGGTGCGTCAGGGCACTGGGGCCCGTTGCGCTTCCAGCCGGCGAAGCCCGACCGGTCTTGAATTGTTTTTGAATTTCCGGTGTCCCAAAAACCACCGGTAACATTTGCCCCCCAAGTTTACGGCTCGCGGGACGCAAGTCGTGAACTTTTAGAAAATAGACGGCGTTGAGGTCATTTACCTTTGGTTGTGTGTGAACGCAGCACAGATTATATATTTTTTTTGTTGGCCGGACCTTGGGGGGCGGACCGGGCCTGCTGGGTAGCAAGGCCCGCTCACTGCCTAGCGCCAACGGACTGGCGCGCGCGCGAGGCCGGCCTGCGGGCCGGGCCTTGTGTCGCGCGCGCAGGGGGGGGGGAGGAGCAGGGTTTGCTCCTTCCTCTCCTATAAATATGAGAGCTGCCTCCCTTTCTATTCACACTGGCAGCCTTTCGGTAATTGGAAAATTCCTTTGAGTTTGAAATTCCCCTCTAGGCAGCCGACTTTTTTACCCCTTTCTTTCTTTTTAATGGGGAGTGAGCTTTTTTCCCATGTTGACGATCCCAAGGTTGACTCTTCCTGCCCTCTCCCAGATTTTGGGGGGGCGGCCAAGGGTCCCTTTGAGGAACTCGACGGGATTCCCATTTTTGTCAAGGAAGACTCTGGTGCGGCCGACAAATGGCTCGCAGAGTTGGAGACTGACGCCGCGGTGATAGCTGAGCTGGCGGGGCCCGGGAGCGGCCTACCTACCAGGTGCGGCCCTGAAGGGGAGGACGAAGGGTCCAAGGACTCGCGTTCGTCCCGGCTGGTGATCAACCTGGTTTCCCGCGAGGCGTCCTTTGACGCCCCCTCGCTCAAGCAGCAAGGTGAAGCGATGGTGAGTGCTGGGCTTCCCCGGGCGTCTAATTTAGATGGCTCGGGTTCTGAGCTAGCGATAGTGCTGTCCGAATCTTTTCTGGACGAGATTTATTTCGACGACCCCGTAGGGTCGGGCTCAGAATCCCCTGAAGAGTATTTGGAGGCTCCTCCCGCGAGGGGGAAGGAGAAACATAACAGAAAGATGCTGGAGACGGCCTGGTTGCTTTTTGAGTCCGCGGAGGCCTCGGGCTATACCTATGCCAGGTCTCTGGAGAGGACCCGCATGTACGGAGTAGGCGACTCTGTTGCCCCCGTCGGCCTAGACTGCAGGGGTATCGATGCCGCGAGCATACTTCCCTAGTCTTTAGCACGCTCTGGGAGACGTATAACATCCTTCCCTCGGTGGGGCTGTTTAGACCTGCCCCCGAGGACAGGCCCTCTCATCCACGGGACGGGTACGCGGCCGTGACGGTTTGGAGTCTCGTCTGCGGGTTGCGCCTCCCGTTCCCGGCGATCGTCCAGCGGATTCTGACCCGACTAGGGGTCCATGCATGTCAAATGAGCCCGGCGTTCTATCGCCTGTTGGCTACATGCTTCATGGAGTGGCATTGCCAGACGCAGCGTGCCATGACCGTGGACGACTTTCGCAGTCTGGTTGCTGTTTTCCCGGTGCCAGGGCAGCCGGGGTTTTACATGGCCCGCGCCCGGGGCAATGTATGGTTGGTCGAGGATAGTGACCCGCCTAGCCGCCGGGCGTGGGTGTGGGTCTCGACAGACGCCTTTGGCGAGGCGCCCCTTCGCTTCGGTCATTTGGCCGACTCACCAGCGGATGATGGGGTGGCGGAGCTCCCCTTTGTGAGAGAGATATCGGGGATGTCGGAAGCCTGCAAGGCTGGCGAGCGGTTTCGTTCCCCCGAACTGATGGCGCTTACTTGGTAATTCCGCCCTTTGCTCCGGGCACCGAGGAGGCGCGCCGGGCGAGCAGGCCCCTGAGTCCCGAGGTTCAGCCAGTCGCTCCTGCTTCTCAAGGTAACTTTACGGTTTTGTAAATTTTTTGTTTGACGGGAACCTCACCTTTGTTGCTGTGCATCGCGTAGCCGTGAAGAAGCGGGCTAGGAGGCTGGCTTCGGCATCATGGGACCCCACGTCGATGGCAGAAATTCGCTCTAGGGTCGCTGACCGCAAGGCGAGGGGAGAGCGCGTCGAGACTGCTGGTGTAGCTGAACCAGAGCCCCGTGCTTCTTTGACGAGGGCTTCGACATCAGCGCCTCCTGACGAGCGTTCCGAACCCAAGAGGGTGAACTCGGCGGTGGAGATGCAGGCGATAGAGGGGATTGCTTCCGTCATCTCGAGGGGTCCCCACTGTCCTGGTGGAAGGGCGTGGTGTCGAAGAGCGACATTGCCTTCTTCCAGGCGGGGGTTACTGACGCTCAGAGGGTCAGTATTTTTGTTTATTCTGCCGTAGGCGTAGGTTTAGTTTTAACCCTTGCTCTTTGTCATCGCAGGCGTACACGAGGGCCGTGCAGAGCGACAGGATTTTGCACGACTTCATCCGGCGCTTTTGGGCATCCCAGGAGGAACTTGCTCGTACGAAGGCTAGGTTGGCTCAGGTCGAGCGAGGTTCGCACCCGGAGGTGGAGACCGAGACACTTCGAGACCAGCTTCGTGAGGTTAAGGTGGAACTTCAAATCGCACGGGATCAGCGCGACGGAGCCCAAATTTCTGTGGCCAAGATGGCGGGAGAGCTTACTGAAGAACGGTGAGCTTGTGAGGTGGCGACCCGTTTAGCGGAAATTTTTCGCACTGAGGTTACCGACCTTCGGAGGCAGCTGGATGCTCGATCCGATGCTTTGGAGACGTCGCACCGCCAGCTTACTTCGAGCGAAGTGGCGCGTGTCCGGCTAGAGCGCGAGCGCGACTCTCTGGCGGAGGAGAATTATCGCCTTTCATCCCAGCTTGCTGAAGTGGAGCGAAGATCGTCCGACTGGCAAGATGACTACGACATAGGGACCGAAGAGGCTCGTCGTGCTGGAGCGGTGGAATGTCGAGATGCGACCGCGACAGAGAACGAGGCCCGGGGGGTCACCTTTGACTTCTTCGACACCCTGTTTCCCCTACTAGATGAGGGTGTTGTGTGAGCCGTGTGGCTTCTTTTTAGCGCATATGTTTAGCGCTTCGCTTTCTTTTCCTTTATTTATTTCCCACGCACTTTTCTATTCAGCATGTGTTCGTTGGATTTAGAGCTGTGGCTCTTTTTTATTTATGAGATACTTTTGTTGTTTTCATGTTGAATGCTTATTGTTGAAATCGAGCTCGTCAGCTCGCCCTTCCGCGTCGAGCTCGTCAGCTCGCCCTTCTGCGTAGAGCTCGTCAGCTCGCCCTTCCGCGTCGAGCTTGCCTCGGAAGTCCTCTCCTTGGAACTCATTCCTCATGGGAAATTGTCGCATTTATTTCTCATGTTATTTCCGATGTCTTGCTCTCTGTGTATATTTATTATTCTCTTTTTCCTAGAAGTAGTTATTACACATGTATTTATTACACTCTCTCTTGTACCCACCACATGTATAAATAGGTGATACAAATTAATATTAAATATAAGAAATATTAAAAGTCTCGGAACACTCTCTCTCTTCTCCGATTCTCTCTTTCTTTATCTTCTCTCCAGATTCGACTCTCTCTCTCTCTAAACTTCAACATTTATCTCATTTTTTTGAGCATTTTCGCTCGTATGCGCCTTCTTCGTGGGCTAACGTGGCCCGAAGGGCTTGTATCCTTACCAATAGTTTTGGCAGGTTTTGCGTCCTTAACTGGGGTTCGTCCTCCGCTCATTCCGTCGTTACGACTCATCGTCGTTTAAACGTTCGATGTGAGGGGGCGTTTGTGCCCAGTTAGGCGATGGGCCGACCCGTGTCGAATGGTGATATCGGCCTGTTGGGTTAGGCCGACGATTCAGTGTGCCTAATGTGGCTGTGGCCCAACGACTTCGTTTCGTGCCATTCATTTCGTGCATGTTGTGCCGGGTTGGGCCGGAGTCTTTTGAGTTTGTGCCCTGTAGCCAGCGAACGTAGATTGCGCCGGGTTAGGCCAGCGTCTTAGGAGCTCGTGCTGTTGAGCGATCGAGCGTAGATTGCACCGGGTTAGGCCGGCGTCTTTTGGGCTCGTGCTGTCGAGCGACCGAGCGTAGATTGCGCCGGGTTAGGCCGGCATCTTTATGGGTTCGCTCACCCTGGAGCAAGCGAACGCGGGTGCGTCGGGTTAGGCCGACGTCTTTTGGACTCACTTGCCCTGGAGCAAGCAAACGCGGTTACGTCGGGTTAGGCCGACATCTTTTTGGGTTCACTCACCCTGGAGCAAGCGAACGCGGGTGCGTCGGGTTAGGCCGACGTCTTTTTGAGTTCGCTCACCCTGGGGCAAGCGAACGCGGGTGCGTCGTGTTAGGCCGACGTCTTTTTGGGTTCGCTCACCCTGGAGCAAGCGAACGCGGGTGCATCGGGTTTGGCCGACGTCTTTTTGGGTTCGCTCACCCTGGAGCAAGCGAACGCGGGTGTGTCGGGTTAGGCCGACGTCTTTTTGGGTTCGCTCACCCTAGAGCAACCGAACGCGGGTGCGTCGGGTTAGGCCGACGTCTTTTTGGGTTCGCTCACCCTGGAGCAAGCGAACGCGGGTTACGCCGGGTTATGCCGGCGTCTTGTGGGCTCGCTTGCCCTGGAGCAAGCGAACGCGGGTGCGTCGGGTTAGGCCGACGTCTTTTGGGCTCGCTTTCCCTGGAGCAAGCGAACGCAGGTGCGTCGAGTTAGGATGACGTCTTTTACTCAAACCCTGTTGCGCTGGGTTAGGCCGGCGTCTTTGGTGTTCGTGCCCTAAGGCTAGCGAATATTTGTTTGGCTCAGATTTGGCCTTTTTAGGGTTTGAGGCAGCGCCTTTACGTGACTTACATGCGTCCCGGGAGACGTCTTTCACATGCGCCTTTACGCGTCTTACGGCACGCCTGGAAGGCCGACGTTTTACTCGAACCCGTATGCACGAAGGGCCATCGGGGTCCGAGATTCCTAATTATGTATCCCCGTGGGGGACTTAGGCCAGGGTAAAAGTGTTCATGCTATTGAGCGACCTAACTTATGTGTTGCGCCGGGTTAGGCCGACATCTTTGAGCTCGTGCTGTTGAGCGACCGAGCATATGTGTTGAGCCGGGTTAGGCCGACGTCTTTTCTCAAACCCGTATGCTTGACGAGCCGTCGGGGTTCGAGCTTCTTAAGCCTCTATATCCCATGAGTGGGGGGCTTAAGGTTTTTTTTATATGCCGTGATTTCTTGAGTGTACGTCTCATGACCCATAGCCCCCCACGTTTTTAGTTTACAGGTCGTACCATGATGACTGAAAACTTTGATAAAGTTGGTAAAAAGACCGCAAACTTTATTTTTTATTAATTTTTTGCTAACAGGGAACATCCTCAAACAGTGGCGCGTAGGCCTTATTGAATAAGGGAGTTCAGAGCAATAGGGGGGGACTCAGTCACTGGTGGTACTGCCTCAAGTGTTCGGCGTTCCACGGGTGCCGGATTGGAGTTTCGTCCGTGTGTTCGATGTAGTAGGTTCCGTCGTGTATGACTTGTCGAACTCTATATGGTCCTTCCCAATCCGGGCCCATGACCCCGGCGCCTTGTACAAGGCTGCCGACGGCGAAGATCCACCTTTTGACTGTGGCGTTGTAGTATCTCTCAACTTTTCGCTTTTGTGCAGTGAGTCTGGTGAGGGCCTCGGATCTTTTTTCTTCGATTAGATCTAATTCGAGACGTATGGCTTCGTCATTCTCTTTTTCATCGAAAGTATCGACCCGGTAGGTGGGGACCTCCGTTTCCACGGGGAGCACCGCTTCAATCCCAAAAGCTAGGGAGAAGGGGGTCTCTCCGGTGGCGTTTCGAACGGTTGTTTGGTAGGCCCACAGGATGAAAGGACGCTCCTCAGCCCAGGCGCCTTTTTTGGCTTCGAGCTTTTTCTTGAGGTTGCTTTTAATCGTCTTGTTGACAGCTTCCACTTTGCCATTAGCTTGTGGGTGTCGCGGGGATGAGAATGTCTTGCTTATCCCTAGTTGGGCGCAGATTTCTCTAACCCTAGCGTTGTCAAATTGCGTGCCGTTGTCGGTCACAATTGACGCGGGGATGCCGTGGCGGCATATTATAGACTTCCAGATGAAGTTTGTGGTGTTGGCCTCGGTGAACCTGGCCAGAGGTTCGGCTTCGACCCACTTAGTGAAGTAGTCGATAGCGACGATGGCGTATTCGTATTGCCTCGGAGCTTTAGGAAGCTTGCCGATAATGTCCACACCCCATTTCGCAATGGGACGTGGGACGACGATGCTACCTAGGGGAGATGGCGGCTGTCGTGGAACATTAGAGAAACGTTGACACTTGTCGCACTTTCTCACCCAATCGTAGGCGTCTCTTTTCATCGTCGGCTAGAAATAGCCTTGTCGAAGCGCTTTAAGCGCAAGGGACCTCCCAGCGGAGTGGTTTCCGCAGAGGCCTTCGTGAATTTCGCGGAGGACCTTAGTCAACTCGATGCTGTTGAGACATCGGAGCAGCGGGGTTGAGTACCCGCGCTTGTATAAGGCTTCGCCTCTCAACACGTATTTAGATGCGAGGGCTTTCAGCCTTTCGACTTCTTTGCGGTTTTTGGGAAGTGTCCCTCTTCGCAAGAAGTCTGTAAGCGGGGTCATCCAAGTCAGATGAGTGGTGCTCTCAATCGTTCCAATCTCGTCACGAGAGACGGATGGTCGCGAGAGAGACTCGATTGGGATGGTTCCCAACCCATCTTCGATGATACCGGATCCGAGGCGAGCTAGGGCGTCAGCCTCAGAGTTCTTTTCTCGTTGGATCTGGATGATCTCGAACCAAGAGAAGGCATCTAACTTGGCATTTGTCTTTGCCAAGTAGGCGATCATGTTAGGTTCTTTGGCAACGTAGTCGCCTTTAACCTGATTTACGATTAACTGCGAGTCGCAGTGTATTCGTAATTCTATACGTTGAGCTTTTGAGCGAGCTCTAGCCCTACGATGAGGGCTTCGTACTCGGCCTCATTGTTGGAGGTCTGGAATCCATAGTGGAGGCGTAGAGTAACTTTTCCCGGTCGGGATTTGTCAAAATCACGCCAGCGCCTGCTCCCTGGGCATTAGATGCTCCGTCTACGTGTAGTTCACAGATGGGACCCGTAGGGTCGACCTTTCTCTTTCGAGCCGACAAGTCGTCGGTCGAGTTGTCTTCTGCTCTTCCCGTGTCGGGAGTGTAGGAGAATTCTGCCACGAAATCGGCTAAGGCTTGAGCCTTTATTGCCGGTCTCGGGTGAAACTCGATCCCGTACTCGCTCAATTCTTTGGACCAGATCGCCATGCGAGTCGATGTTCCCTTTTGAAGAGCTTTACCGATGGGGTGCCCTGTTCAGACAACGATTGGGTGAGCCTGGAAGTAGGGACGTAGCTTCTTGGCGGCTATGAGGAGAGCGAGAGAGAGCTTCTCTATCTCTGTGTAACGCGTTTCGGCGTCAAGTAAGGCTTTGCTCACATAGAAGCTAGGCCATTGAGCCTTATCCTCTTCACGGATCAGTACAACGCTTACAACTCGTTCGGAGACGGCAAGGTAGACGTAGAGCGTCTCGCCATCTTTTGGCTTGGAGAGGAACAGGGGTGTCCTGAAGTAAGCCTTCATTTCTTGAAAGGCCTTCTCGCACTCGTCCGTCCATTCAAAGCCGTCTGTCTTCTTTATTGCTTTGAAGAATGGTTGACACTTGTCGGTTGCTTTGGCCATAAAACGTGAGAGGGCAGCAATCCGACCGGTCAGAGTTTGGACTTCCTTGACACGTCGCGGAGATTTCATGTCATGGAGTGCCTTGATTTTCTCGGGGTTCGCTTCGATACCTCGACGGCTAACTATGTAGCCTAGGAACTTCCCGGATTCGACCCCGAACACACATTTGTTGGGGTTGAGCTTCATTTTGTACCGGCGGAGGATTAAGAACATCTCCTTCAGGTTGTCTACGTGATTGGTAGCCAGTAGGCTTTTGACGAGCATGTTATCCACGTATACTTCCATGGTCTTGCCGATTAGGTCGGCGAAGATCCGGTTTACCAATCGTTGGTAAGTAGCTCCTGCATTCTTAAGGCCGAAAGGCATGACCTTATAGCAGTAGAGGTCGCGATCAGTGATGAAGGTCGTCTTGATCTGATCGGGCTTGTGCATTCGTATCTGGTTATAGCTCAAGTAGGTGTCCATGAAACTTAGCAGTTCATGTCCTGCCGTGGCGTCGACCAGTTGTTCGATGCGTGGGAGTGGAAAGCAATCTTTTGGGCAGGTTTTGTTAAGATCTTTGTAATCTAATGCGCCACTTCCCATTAGGCTTTTTGACCATAACCACATTTGCCACCCACTTGGGGTACTTGGCTTCAGGGATGAAACCAGCGGAAATAAGCTTTTCAACTTCCTCGTTTATCGCTAGGTATCGTTAAGGGTTGAACGCGCGTTTAGCTTGTACCTTTTCAGAGATAGTTTTATCATATCATTCAATCGGTGCACAATCACATCGTGGTCTATACCAGGCATGTCTGCATGTGTCCACGCAAAGACATCCTTAAACTCTCGAAGGAAGGACGCGAGTTGAGTTTTGATGGCGAGAGGGAGTTGTGCACCGATCTTCACTACCTTCTTTCAACCTCTTGATATCGTCACGGGGGTCTAGCTCCCCGAGTTGCCGTGCGTCTTTTATATCACACGGGTAGTCGTCTCCTAGTTGGTAGATCGTGTTAACCCTTTTTTCAGCGGGCTTGCCGTCCACGCCTTGGACATAGCATATCCTCGCTTAGGTTTGATCACCAGCCATGACGCCGATCCCCTCCTCGGTGGAGAATTTCACCAGTAGGTGATATGTGGATGTGATGGCCCTCAGTCTGTTCAATGTGGGTCGCCCAATGATAACATTGTAGGGCGACTCCTGGTCAACCATAAGAAAGGGGACCATGTGAACGATTTTGATACCTCCGGTAGTCCCGAAGGTGACTGGCAAATCAATAATTCCTTCAGTCATGACCTTTTCTCCCGTGAACCCAAACAGAGGTGTCTGAGTTGGGACAGGGCGGAGCCCCCCGAGCTTCATGCGCTCTAGGGTGGTCTTAAAGATTATATCGGCTGCGCTGCCGTTATCAATAAGAACTCTTTTTACCAAGTTGTTGGCCACCTGTGCCTTAAGGACTATAGCGTCATTATGCGGGTGCACAACTCGCTTGGCCTCTTCATTTGTGAATTGTATCGTCTCCTGAGGTACGGACGAAGGTTCCTCATAGGTGACGTTAAGTTGCCCGGCAAGGCTTTCTTGAGAGGCAGCTCTGAGGAGCTTTTTCCTTTGCTGGGTCGAGTCCCCATCTTGCAAACCACCTAGGATGGTGGTTACGACGTGGAGTTGCGCATCGGCCGTAGCCGCGACCGTGGTGCAGTCGGTGTTGGCGTTGGCCCCTCCACCTTTCTCAGGCTGTGGCCTGTTGTCGGTGGGGGCTGCCGCTCCTACCATGCGAAGAACAAACTCTTTGAGCTCTCCTTTTTGGATTAATGTCTCAATTTGCCTCCGAAGATTGAAGCAATGAGCGGTCGTGTGACCGTAATCCCGGTGGATCTCACAATAGCGGGACTGATCGCGAGATGCGAGGCTGCCTTTTATCGGAGCTGGAGAGATGAACTTGTCACGCGCCACAGCGTAGATTAGCTCTACTGGGGCGTTCAAGGGAGTGTAACTCGAGTAGTCTCTACAATTGCTCGCAAGACGTGGCTTTTGAGACGTAGGGGGTCGGCTATCGGAAGCTTGACCTCCCTTGTTTGCCCTCTTGCGGGGGTTGCCAGGCTCGTTGCCAGACTCATCCCGACGGCGGGAGCTTTGGTTGCTGCTTCTGCGGTCGTCGAGGTAATCTTCTACCCCTATGAAGGTTTTGGCTTGGTTCATTAACTCGGCCATCGTAGAAGGGACTCTGCCGACGACGGACTTTAAAAGGTTTCCGATGCGCAAGACCTCGATGATGGCTGTAATTGTGTCACTGTCGTAAAAGCGGTCAACCTTATTTGATTCTGCGGTGAATCGGGTGAGATACTGTCTCAAGGACTCGTTATTCTCTTGCCTGATTGACCATAAGTACATCTTGGTCTTCTTTTGGACCATCGATGTAGCAAATCGTGCTAGGAACATGTCCTTCAGGTCTTTGAACGATTGGATGCTTCCTGGTCTTAAATTCTTAAACCACTCAAAACCGGGTCCGGTGAGGGTAAGACTAAAAGCTTGGCATAGAGCCCCAGGTGAAACGCCCTGCATCATCATCCAAGTTTCGTAATGTTGGATGTGATACGTGGGATAAGTTTTCCTATTGTATGGAGGGAGATTCGGGAGTTTGAAGTTTCCCATGCACACCTCAGCAAGGATTTGGGCAGTGAAGGGCGAGGAATGTTCTTCTATGACCCCGTATGTATCACCGGCGAAGCCTCCTTCACGCAGGTCACGCACTTCGTTACGAAGATTGTGAATCATGGTGACGACATCGAGGCCAGTGTTGGGGGTCACTCCTTGTTCAGGAGGAGTCACCTGGCGCCTTTCATTCGACCCTTGAGCCGTGCGAGGGTCCCCATTGACTGGGGCAGCAGGGTTGTGACCCTTGCGAGCACTTAGCCTCTCCCGGAGGTCTTCGCCACGGCCGTTCTGTTGGGCGGTTAGTCGATCTCTAAGGTCCGGCTCGGCGATATGGGGGCGTGAGCTCCGAGCCACACGCCTCACTCGCCGAGTCGTTGGACCTTCACTGACATTGCCTCTTTGATCGAGTCGGTCATGGGCTGAACGTCGGGAGGTCTCTTCTTGAGAGGAGATCGGTATTGCCTTTGTTTTAGGCGGCGGGATTGACGGATCGGCTTCGATCTCAACAGGGAGTTCCCCGTCTTTGGTGAGAGAAGTCTCGATGTCCGCTGAAATTTCCAAGCCTTCATTGTCGGGGTCATAGTCATGTTCCTTGTCCATGAGGTTCTCGGATTCCCTGTGGGGGGTGCCTTGCGCAGGCGCCTTGCCCGCCAGTTGGCGGTGGTACCTTGCATTGGCTATCTTTAGTTGGCAGATTTTCTCCTCCATCACAAGGATGCGGTCGTCCCGACTGTCCTGAAGAGGAGGGGGCGAGGGAGTGTGACTCTCGTCGTTGAGAGACTCCTCATCGCCTTGCGCTCTGGAGCGCAGGAAGTATTTCTTCACTCCGGTTGCGTTTTCGGGGTTATTCACACCCTCAAAATGAACGGGTGGTTGACCACTCATGTCTTTCTCGAGTCGAGAAGAAAGGGGTCGAGCTGTAGAAGAGATTTCGGGCTGTGTAAGTCGGGAAGTCCCCTCCTTCTAGCGCCAAAATATTGTCACACGAAAATGAACAACGATTAAATACCTCGGGCAGTTCGATCCAAGGCCGGACCAAGTGACCGCGCCCGGGCCAAAAATGGGAGCTCGTAGACTGAGCTGCACCATCTCTAGACCCTGAGGTGTGTTTTGGGGGGTGTGACCGTGCCAAAGATTGGCTGCCTACGTACCCTTTAGTCGGGATCAGGTTAGAACGTAGTTCAATTTGTGTATTGGGGGCTATCTTGGGCTCAGAGGCTTGAGAATCCAAGGCTTTAGAGTAGGACCCGACCCGTAGCTTCTAGTGAAGACTTTAGAGGGGTCTCTTGCCTCGTAGCTCGGAGTTCTAGCTCAAGGGCCAAGAAGCTCGGGTCCTTGTATTTCTGAGCCAAGGGAGGAGGAGCGCGCGCTCTTGGATTGTCACAAGAGCACGGGAGAAGAGAGAATTCTCGAGTGGGAGAGAAGAGTTGTGTGAATTTCCCAATGAGAAAGTGTGTGTCTTTCCCTCCCCCTAGGGGGGGATATTTATAGTGTTGGAGGAGGCCTTGGCCGACAGCGGGGCGCGCGAGGCACAACGCCCGGAAGGGCGCAGGGCGTGCGGGGCGCGTCGTCTGGATGGGCGCAGGGCACGCAAGGCGTGAGGCTTGGCCGGGCGCGGCGTGCCCGGTAGCGGGTGTGCCTGGCCGAGGCAGCAAGGGCACTCATCCGAGGCGACAGGAGCATTCGGCCGGGGCAGCAGGGACGCCCGGCCGAGGCAGCAGAGGCGCTCGGCCGGGGCAGCAGAGACGTGTGTGGGCCGGGACGCCAGGGGCGCGGGAGCGCGCGCGGACCGGGACGGTCGGGGCAAATGGCGCGCGCGCGGGCCGGGACGCCCGGGGCGCGGGAGCACGTATGGGCCGGGACGTCCGGAGCGTAGGGCACACGCGCGGGCCGGGTCGCCCGGGGTGTGGGAGCGCGCGCGGGCCGGGACGGCCGGGCACAGAGCGCGCGCGGGCCAGGCGCGCTAGGGCGCGCTAAGGCCCACTGGGTCGGGGGCGCGGGTGCGCGTGGCCTCTGGGCCGGGGGTGCGGGTGCGCGTGGCCTCTGGGCCGGGGGCGCAGGTGCGCGCTCGCCGGCCCTGTTGGGCTGTGGGTGCGTCAGGGCGCTCGGGCCTGGTGGGCCGGGGCCCGTTGGGCTTCCGGCCGGCGAAGCCCGGCCGGTCTTGATTTTTTTTTTAATTTCCGGTGTCCCAAAAACGACCGGTAACGAAGTTGTGTTTATGGTACTGTATGTCGATGATATATTACTCATAGGTAATGATGTGGGTAAGTTATCTAAGGTTAAGGTCTGGTTAGCAAAGCAATTCGATATGAAGGATCTAGGAGAAGCTGCATACATTCTGGGGATCCAAATCTTTCGAGATCGGAAAAACCGGACCCTGTGGCTCTCTCAAGCATTTTATGTTGATAAGGTGATGGATTGCTTCTCGATTCATGACTCCAGGAAGGGCCAAACACCCTTTAGGCATGGAGTCTCACTCTCTAAGAACCAGTCTTCCAAGACTACACAAGAGATTGAGGACATGAGAAAAATTCATTACGCCTCAGCCGTAGGAAGTGTCATGTATGTTATGCTTTGCACTAGACCTGACATCTGTTTCGACGTTGGCGTAATTAGCCGTTTTCAATCCAACCCTGGACCCGAGCACTGGATTGCTGTTAAGCATGTTCTTAAGTAACTTCGAAGAACTAGGAACTTGATGCTTGCATACTCAGGTACTGACCTAACTATGACGGGATATACCGACTCCGATTTTCAAGCGGATAAGGTTTCCAGGAAATCCACTTCGAGATCTGTGTTCATCCTCAATGGTGGAGCTGCTGTGTGGAGAAGTATCAAGCAATCTTGCATTGCTAACTCCACAATGGAAGCAGAATATGTATCTGGTTGTGAAGCATCCAAATAGGCTGTATGGCTTAGAAAATTCCTTAAGTATTTGGAAGTTGTTCCAAACGTTGACAAGCCCATGACCCTTTATTGTGATAATAGTGGGGCTTTCGCTAACTCAAAGGAACCTCGAAGCCATAAGAGCTCAAAACATATTGAGAGGAAATACCATTTGATTTGAGAGATCTTGCAGCGCGGCGACGTGGAGATGAAGTAGATCTCTGGCAGATCCATTCACTAAGGCCCTAGCGAACAAGGTCTTCGACCAACATCGAGGGGGATTAGGCATGAAGGATCACGCACATCTTCTTTGAGTCAAGTGGGAGTTTGTTGTCAATGATGCCCACAAGAAGAGTTGTAGTCTTTATTTTGTACATTTGATGTAATAAAGTCTCACGAGGACTCTTGCTTGTAATTGCTTATTCATTAATAAAAAGTTGAAACGTTCATTCATTCTTCCTTGTCTGTTTGAAGCTTTATGATAAAACATTAGTCTTTAGTCCATAAACAAACTTAACAACTTACGAAGAGACAAATATAGATTTGCATGAACAAACTCTTCGTAGTTTGCTTAAAACGTTATATTCTCAATCTAAGGGTCAAAGGACTATTGACCTCAGTACGATTGTTAGGAGAATCTATGATGTCTGGTTATGGCGCATTGAGAGTTGGAGACTCTATAGTTCTTCTAGGTATCTTCTGAAGGTACTGAATTGACAAGTGCACTTCTAGAGACAAATAAGAATAAACCATTTAACCTCTTATGTCTTGAAGTCACTACGTATGAATTGCATTGTGCTTACCTTAATCCTAAAATGAGACATTGTTGGAATTGATCTAGGGTTTAAGAAAAAGTTTAACGCTTCGGTAAGCGGCGGAATTTTAAAAATTTTCTTTTAACAAGTAAAACGATTTTACTAACCTAGACAAAGAGCAAGCACATGTAAATTGTTATCGGCCCGATCCCGATCGAAGCTATTCAAAGGGAAAAAAGTAATCGGACTTGCCCTAGCCATTAATCAGCCCTTGGGCCGATTGGGCCAAAAGCCGGCCCAATGGCCTCGGCCCAAGACCGAGCTCGACCTCGGTCTCACAAGCGACCTCGGCCTGGCGAGCTCGACCTCGGCATCAGCTCGACCTCGGCCTCAGCTCGGCCTCGGCCTGGCGAGCTCGACCTCGGCCTCAGCTCGACCTCGGCCTGACGATCTCGACCTCGGCATCAGCTCGGCCTCAGCTCGACCTCAGCCTGGCGAGCTCGACCTCGGCCTCAGCTCGACCGTTCGACCTCGACCTCGGCCTCAGCTCGACCGTTCGACCTCGACCTCACGAGCGACTTCGGCCTCACAGGCCTATCCTCGGCCATATGCCATCCTCGGCCGAGCTTATGTTATCCTCGACCAAGGGGCCCACCAATGACGCCAGCCCATGATGTCCTCAGCCCAGGGGCACGCCAGTGACGCCAGCCTATGTTATCTTCGGCCAGGGGGCACGTCAATAGCGCCAGTCTATATTATCCCCTGCCGAGCCCATGCTGTCCCCAGCCGAGGGGCCCACCAGTGGCGCCACCCTATGCTATCCTCGGCCATGGGCTATCCTCGGCCATGGGCTGTCCTCGGCCAATGGCTATCCCCGGCCATGGGCTATCCTCGGCCACTTGCTTCAGTCGGCCAAGGGTCCCACCAATGACCCCTTTGGTCGCCTATAAATATAAGAGGCCCTCCCTTTTCAAAAGGTAATCCAAGTTTGAGAAAGGAAACACTGCCGAACTCACCTTTCGCTCGTTTCTCTCAAGTCTCGGCCCCTAAACACTTAAACCCTATATTATCCACCTCAATCCCACTAATGTTGAGCGTTGGAGAGGTAAACAGAGGCTCCCCCTTTGTTTCCCCTTTTTAGCTCACGGTTCTCTCATCCTTTCTAGGTACCCCCGCGAGCTCAGACACCACCGACAGCCAAGGGAAGACTCGGGACACCGAGTCCGACACGATCAAGCCCAGGCGAGGCCACTTGGTCCGGAAAACGGCGACAACATTTTGGCGCTAGAAGGAGGGGATCTCTCGACCTTGGCGACACATTTCCTCTACCACTTTCACCCCGACTATTGAACGATGAGTCACATTCCCACTACCTCCGCGGGTACTCGGGCAACGGCCCCGAGGTATGGTCTCCGACGCCTCGCACACCATCTTGAAGGGCAACCTCGCGACAGCGAGAGCCAGCCCCAAGACCCGGTGAGCGACCCCGAGGCCGAGCTCCGAGAGGACACGGCCCGGCGGCTTGCGGAGCTCCTTGACCGTCCCGGCGTTGACGATTCGCTCATTGCCGGTCTCCTCGGCTACGATGTCGAGGATCGATCCGCCCATAGCGACTCCGACCCCGACTATGTGGGGGAGTCGAGGACCGAAGAGGCGACTCCTAGCCTCGCCCATTCGCGGTCCGAGAGACCAAATGGCGCTTTGGCCGACCCGTCGCGTCCGGCGCGACGGCAGGCACGGTCGCGTTCCCAGGGACTCGCCCCTTCGGTTTCAAGAGGCGGCCGGACACGGCCCCTCACCGAGGAGAGAGCGACTCTGGGCAATGATGGGGCCGAAAGCCGAAGCGCTCGCCGCGCGGCCCGACCAAGGGCGAACTCACCCCACCGCGCGCCGAGCGTGGACCTTAGAGAGCGCTTGACGGCGCAAAGAAACTCCCGGGGGGAGGATCTCCGCCAAAGGCTCAACTCTCGGAGGGACGCGCTCCCCGCCGCAACTCTCGGCCAACATCAGGCCAATATCGTGGACCAAGCGTCCAACGAGCGCCAGCTGGCGACTCCCGTAGCCCCGGCGGTCAGCCCGGCTAACGGGCTCGACATGGTCACGATGATTCAGAGCCTCCAAAACCAAATCATCGAGATGAGGGAGTCGGAGAGGCAGAGGCCATATGGGGGGATCGAGGAAGCATAGTCTCCCTTCGTCGCGCAAATCCTCGCGCAGCCTTGCGTGGGAAACTTAAAATTGCCATCCATCCCTCCCTATGATGGGCGGACTGACCCGGACTTCCACATCCAACACTACGAGACATGGATGACAATGCAAGGGCAGCCGGACGCGACCCTATGCCAAGCCTTCAGCCTAACCCTCACGGGGTTGGGCTTTGAGTGGTTCTGGAGCCTGAGACCCGGGAGCATCCCGTCCTTCTGGGCTTTGCAGGAGGCTTTCCTCGCCCGCTTCACCACGCTCGTGGCACAAAAGAAATCAAAGACACACCTCTTCTCCCTTCGGCAGGGGAGAGACGAGACGTTGAGGCAATACCTCGCTCGCTTCACCGAGGAATCTCACAAAGTCGAGGGCTTTGACGACAAGGACGCCATCACGGCGATCACCGAAGGAGTTCGCACGAGCGACTTCCTCAAGTCCATTGTGGGGAAGGTCCCGCGAAGCATGGCAGAGCTGATGACGAGAGCCCGCACGTATATGGGAATCGAGGACTATCTTGATGGACGGGATGGCCGGAAGTCAGGGGGATAGGGTAGTCGACGCCGCGACGACCCAGACGGAGATCGTCCCGACCCTCGAAAGAGGAGGAACAAGGGAGGCCAAGCCCCTAACGGCCGCTCCCTCCACGGGCCGAGACTGGCACACGTTAATAGCTTCCGAAAGTTCTCGACGTTCACCCCTTTGAACACCCCACCAGAGCGGATCCTAGCCCTGCACCGCGACAAGCTAGGGAGCCCTACTCCTCTCACAAAGGATCCTGCGAATAGGGATCGAAACAAGTTCTGCGAATACCACCAAGATCACGGGCATCTGACATCCGAATGCTATCAACTCAAGCGTCAGATCGAGGCCCTGATTCAAGACGGGAAACTGAACGAATACGTCCTTAGAACGATCGGGACGGCCGCGGCACGCGACGAGCGCCCGCGACAAGAAAGAAAGGGTCCGGCGACGGTAACCGTCATGGACCGAGCAGCCATTGAAGAACCAGAAAGCTCGCAACTGCACATCGTGGGCGCTATCCTGGGAGGCCCGGAGTTTGGAGACTCGGCCACGCAAAGGAAGAAGTACGTGCGCGAAGTTTTCGAAGGGAAAATAGCGCACTACATCAACCACACATACGAGGCTCCTCCCCCGGCCCCGTTCGAGTCCATGTTCTTCACCGGCCAAGAGGCGGCGCGAGTCCTCCACCCACATAACGACGCGATAGTCGTCTCGGCCCCGGTCGCCAACAACCTCGTCCGGAGAATCCTAATCGACAATGGGAGCTCCGCCGATATAATCTTCAAGTCGGCGTTGGACAAGATGAAGCTATCCGGGATGAGACCGACCCCGATATCGACCCCGCTCTTCGGCTTCTCCGGGGAAAGGGTCATGACGGAGGTAACTATCGACCTCCCGGTTACCTTCGGCACACCTGGGGGGCTCGAGGTGACCCACATCGTGTCGTTCCTGGTCGTGAACCAGCCCTCGGCGTACAACGTCATCGTCGGCCGCCCGACTCTCAATCGGCTAAAGGCCATCACTTCCACTTACCACCTGATGATGAAGTCCCCAACGGACAAAGGGATAGCCGTAATGTTGGGAGACCAATCGATGGCGAGGATGTGCTACATCCAAGACGTGGACGGGAAAGAAAAGGGAAAAATGGTGAGCACCGTCTTCCAACTCGGGGACAAGTTCCCGTGCGAAATAGGGAAGGGAGGAATCTTCGGAGAACTGGACCAGAGAGACGATGTCGAGCGTCGAAAGGTGGAGACACCGGACGACCTTGTTCCCGTTGTGTTAGACGACGCCAAACCTGACCAAGTAGTCAAGATAGGCGCCCAACTCCCGTCCGAAGTTCGAGCCCGGCTCGCCACCTTCCTTCGCGAGCACAAAGACGTCTTCGCGTGGACACACGCCGACATGCCGGTGATCGACCCCGAGATAATGGTTCACCGTCTCAATGACGACAAGAGAATGGCTAAGCGCGTTCAACCACGACGAACGTTCAGTGGAGAGAGGTATCAAGCCATTAGTGAAGAGGTTGACAAACTTCTCGCCGCCGACTTCATCAGGGAGGGGGAACACCCCAAGTGGGTGTCCAACGTGGTGATGGTCAGGAAGCCAAACGGGAAGTGGCGGATCTGTATCGACTAAAAAGATCTCAACAAAGCCTGCCCGAAGGACAGCTTCCCTCTCCCGAGGATCGAGCAACTTGTGGACGCCACGGCGGGCCACGAGTTATTAAGCTTCATGGACGCCTACTCAGGCTACAATCAGATCCGCATGCATGAGCCGGATCAGATCAAGACCACCTTTGTTACAAACCGCGGACTCTACTATTACAAGGTCATGCCTTTTGGCCTCAGAAACGCGGGGGCAACGTATCAAAGGTTGGTGAACCGAATGTTCGCCGATCGAATCGGCAAAACTATGGAGGTCTACGTTGACGATATGCTCGTCAAAAGCCTCAAGACCAACGACCACGTTCGAGACCTGGGAGAAATGTTTGCGATCATGCGACGCTACAAGATGAAGCTCAACCCCAATAAGTGCGCTTTTGGGGTCGAGTCCGGAAAATTCTTGGGCTACATGGTTAGCCGCCGCGGGATCAAGGCCAACCCCGAGAAGATTAGGGCGATCTTAGAGATGAGGTCGCCGCAGAAAGTGAAAGAAGTTCAGAGTCTGACAGGAAAGATCGCCGCCCTAACGCGATTCGTGTCCAAAGCCACCGACAAGTGCCAACCATTTTTTAAGGCACTAAAGAAGACCGACGGGTTCGTGTGGACGGAGAAGTGCGAGGAAGCATTCCGCGAAATGAAAGCCTACTTCGCCTCCCCCCGTTCATCGCAAAGCCAAAGAATGGCGAAACCTTGTACATCTACCTCGCGGTTTCCGACAGGGCCGTGAGCGCGGTTCTCATACGCGAAGAAGACAAGGTGGAATGGCCGGTCTACTATGTCAGCAAGGCGCTCCTCAACGCCGAGACTCGATACCCGGAAATCGAGAGATTGTCCTTTGCCCTTGTCTGAGCGCGAGAAAACTCCGATCCTACTTTCAGGCGCACCCCATTGTGATCCGCACGGGACATCCCATCGAGAAGGCCCTTCAAAAAGGGACCTCCTCTCGAATGGCCGTGTGGTCCCAAGACCTGGGCGAGTACGGGGTCGAGTTCCAGCCAAGAACCGCCATCAAGGGCCATGCCCTCGCCGACTTCATCGCCGAATTCACAACGCCCCCGACCGACGATGGCGACGAAGGTAGTAAGGGCACGAAAGACGAGGAGGACGACCACGGCGAGCCGTCAAGAAAGAGGACCAACGGTCCGATAGGGCCGGTCTGGGACTTGCACGTGGATGGCGCGTCAAACGCCGGGGGGGCTGGCACCGGCGTAGTGCTCACAAATCCCGATAGGGAAAAACTGAGATATGCCCTGCGGTTCGAGTTCAAGGATTCCAACAACGAGGCAGAGTACGAGGCTCTGATCGTTGGCTTGGAGCTGGCAGACAAGCTAGGCGCCCAAAACCTGCGTATCCACTGCGACTCGCAGTTGATCGTTAACCAGGTTAAGGGTGACTACTCCGTTAAAGAGCCGAACATGGTCGCGTACTTATCCAAGACCCGGAAAAACCTAGAGGCACTGTCATGGTTCGAGATCGTCCAAGTCCCCCGAGAAACGAACATCGACGCTGACGCCCTAGCCCGCCTCGCGTCCGGGATAGACGAGGAGGGCGAAGGCAGCGTCCCGATCGAGGTGCTGACCCGACCCTACGTATCGAGAGGTGACATAGGGGTAGTTGAAGAGACTCCGCCTCCCTCGTGGATGACACCGCTCGTAGAATTCCTTAAGCGAGGAGTCGTCCCCGAAGACAAAGAGGAGGCCAAAAAGCTGAGAAGCTTGGCGCCCAAATACACGACGAGGGAGAACAACCTATTCAAAAGAGGCTACTCCATGCCCCTCCTCTGCTACTTGACCGAGGTCGAGGCGAAGAGGGCGCTCCGCGAGGTGCATGAGGGGGTGTGCGGAAACCACGCCGCCGGACAATTTTTGGCGTTGAAACTCCTGAGGCTCGGATATTTCTGGCCAACCTTGAAAAAGGACTCCCACGAGTGGGCCAAAAGGTGCGACAAATGCCAAAGTTCGCCCACATCCCGCGCCAAGCACTGGCACCGCTATGTCCGATCATCGTACCGCGCCCCTTCGCAAAATGGGGAATCGATCTCATCGGCGAGCTACCTATGGCTCCGAGACAGTACAAGCATGCGATCGTGGCAATCGACTATTTCACGAAGTGGGTAGAGGCCGAACCACTGGCAAAGATCACCGAGACAAATACAACGAACTTCATCTGGAAGAACATTGTCTGCCGTTTCGGGATTCCCGCGTCGATTGTGACCGATAACGGAAAGCAGTTTGACAACGCGCGCCTCCGAGAAGTGTGCGAGCGGTTGGGCATTAGAAAGACTTTCTCTTCCCCCCGCCATCCTCAAGCCAACGGTCAGGTAGAGGCGGTCAACAAAACGATCAAGGAGAATCTGAAAAAGAGGCTGGAGGAAAAAAAGGGGGCTTGGGCCGATGAGCTCCCCATGGTCCTGTGGGCATACCGAACCACCGCGCGAAACGCGACCGGCGAAACTCCTTTCGCTCTCGCGTTCGGAGTCGAGGCCGTGGTACCCGTCGAGACCAAGCTGCCGACCCTGCGCATCGAGGAATACGAAGATACCGCCAACGACAACGCAATCAGGCTCGAGCTGGACCTCATAGATGAGAGGAGGGCGGACGCGCTCACCCGCCTTGCCGCACAAAAGAGGAAGGTCGAAAAGTACTACAACTCCAAGGTCAAGCTACGGCAATTCACCGACGGAAGCCTCGTCCTCGGGAGTGTGTTCCAAAACACCAAAGTGCAAGGGGCGGGAGTCTTGGGCCCCACTTGAGAAGGTCCATACCGCGTGCGCCGAGCCATCCACAACAACACGTACGAGCTCGAGAACCTGGAAGGACTCGTATTCACGCACCCTTGGAACGCAGAACACCTTCGGCGGTACTTCCAATAGACCCCCATTCCCGCTTACTCTATGTTTTGTTATGTCATTCCATTTTCAATCTTTGAAATGACATTTTTTAATCTCAAGTACGGCCGAACAGCCTGGGAATGTAATCTTTTTTGTTTAACTATTTCAACGTTGTAATCGAATTACACTTCGCTTCGAAACCTTTACTTTATTTTTGTAACAATTTCTCGTCTTCTCTGCGAGCACACAAGAAACTCGGGGGGCTAATGGGAAACAATGCTCAACGAAACTAGAGCTCACTCGCTCAACAACAAAAAAAAAAACAACTCAAAAAACAAAAGTATAACAAAGTCTCAAGGGGCCGATGGTTAGGCCGGAGGTCCCAAGGAAAGACTTATCACGTAACTCCTCGTGCAGACTCCACATGAGTCCTCGAGTTGAGTAACGGATTGTTGGGATTTCGAACTCGTCACTTCGCCAAGTCGAGCTCGCCACTTCGCCTAGTCGAGCTCGCCAGTTCGCCAAGTCGAGCTCGCCAGTTCGCCTAGGCCGAGCTCGTCACTTCGCCAAGTCGAGCTCGCCAGTTTGCCAAGTCGAGCTTGCCAGTTCGCCTAGGCCAAGCTTGCCAGTTCGCCTAGGCCGAGCTCGCCAGTTCGCCTAGGGAAGACTCGCCAGTTCGCCTGGGCTGAGCTCGCCAGTTCGCCTAAGCCGAGCTCGCCACTGCTCCTAGTCGAGCTCGTCACTCAGCCTAGTCGAGCTCGCCACTGCTCCTAGTCGAGCTCGCCACTTCGCCTGGTCGAGGTCCTAGTCGAACTCGCCACTGCTCCTAGTCGAGCTCGCCACCTCGCCTGGTCGAGCTCCTAGTCGAGCTCGCCACGGCTCCTAGTCGAGCTTGCCACTTCGCCTGGTCGAGCTCCTAGTCGAGCTCGCCACCTCGCCTGGTCGAGCTCCTAGTCGAGCTCGCCACCTCGCCTGGTCGAGCTCCTAGTCGAGCTCGCCACTGCTCCTAGTCGAGCTCGCCACTTCGCCTGGTCGAGCTCCTAGTCGAGCTCCCCGCTGCTCCTAGTCGAGCTCCTAGTCGAGCTCGCCACTGCTCCTAATCGAGCTTGCCTGGTCGAGCTCCTAGTCGAGCTCGCCACTATTGGGACTCCGACTTCGCCTGGTCGAGCTCGTAGTCGAACTCGCCAATGCTCTTAGTCGACTTCGCCTGGTTGAGCTCCTAGTCGAGCTCGCCACTGCTCCTAGTCGAGCTCGTCACTCAGCCTAGTCGAGCTCCTAGTCGAGCTCGCCATAACTCCTAGTCGAGCTTGCCACTTCGCCTGGTCGAGCTCCTAGTCAAACTCGCCACTGCTCCTAGTCGAGCTCGCCATTGCTCCTAGTCGAGCCCGCCACTTCGCCTGGTCGAGCTCCTAGTCCAGCTCGCCACCTTGCATGGTCGAGCTCCTAGTCGAGCTCGCCACCTCGCCTGGACGAGCTCCTAGTCGAGCTCGCCGCTGCTCCTAGTCGAGCTCACCACTTCGCCTGGTCGAGCTCCTAGTGGAGCTCGCCGCTGCTCCTAGTCGAGCTCGCCACTGCTCCTAGTCGGGCTCGCCGAATGAACGGCCGAAGGTCGCACCCGCCGGGCGGATTTGGTCTAGCCAGCGTCCGCGGGAAGCTCCACCGCCCAGTGCTGCAGTAAGCCGTGCAAACCGGTTATGCTAGGTAAGGCAAGCCGGGCTCGTGAGACACGCACTAATAACAACGCGCGAATCGATTACGCTAAGCATGGCAAGTCAAGAAAATAAGACGCATAACAGACAGAAAAGCGCTGACTAAGGCGAACAATGTTGTATGAACAACCCAAAAAGAAAAGTATAAGAACACGACAAACTTCTAACGGAAGAAGGACACAACAAAATTCCGAAAACCCGGCTACTCCAAGCCGAAGTCGATCTGCTCTTCATCTTCCACGGGGCAGGGGGCGCCAAACCCACCGATGGCTTCTCCGTCGAGTTGAAGGTTCGCCGACTGAGCAGCTTCCGTGGAGGCTGGAGTACGCAGATCGTCCTCGGGCAACTCGCCGTCCAAAGGAGGAAACATGACATCGAAGAAGGAAAACGTGGTCCCGCGAGACACGTTCTCCTCCATGGTCGCGTCTCGGACCCGTTTGGCCACCTCATAGCGGGCCGCCTCCAGCGCGAGGTCCCAGTCATCCTCCAGGTCCGTCTTAGACTGCACAACGTCGTCTTTCTCCTCGGCAAGGACCTGCGCCTCCGCCCGCAAAGTATCCCTCTCCCTCTCGGCCTTGACCCGGGAGATCTCACTCGCTGACAGCCGGGCATGGACGATGTTCAGCTCCTCGTCCCGACTCAAGAGCGCCGCCTGGAGCTTCTTTGTCTCCCCTAAGAAGGTGTCGGCCACCTGCTCCGCCTTCTCCCGAGATGCCTGCCCGGCCGTGGAGAGCAATTTCTCGGTCGCCAACTCCTCGCGAGCTCGCTTCAGCTCCTCCTCGAGTGCTTGAAATTCTCGAGCAGTACGGGCTCCCGCTAGGGCGTCAGCATGGGCGGCCGCCGTGCTCTCCTTGTCCTTCTCCATAATCTGCATGCGCCGCAGCAGGTCCCGGAGAATGCGACCGCTTCGCTCTTGACGTGCGAGCATCTGCAAAGACAAGCGATATACGTATAACCGAAGTAAGCGTAAGGGTTACGCATGAGATAAGCGGGCGTACCATACCTTTCGAGCATCGCCGATCCCGTTTTTGAAATGCTCCAGATCGCTTGCCGTCAGCAAACCCTTAAAGTCCCGCAGAGAGGTCTCAAGAATCCCTCGGGAGCACTGATCCCTCAACTCCGCCGCCTCCGCCAGGAGCATCGAATCCATGCCATCCGGCACCGTGGATGTGTGGGCGCGCTTGTGGCCGGAGGGTGGCCCGAAGGGAATCGACGACGACGATCGCTTGTTAGAAGAGATCGCCTCATTCCCCGCCTGCGGCGGCGACCCTCGGCGGCGAACCTCGGCTCGGGGGCAATCCGCGGTCGTGGCTTCAGCGATAGGCGCCACTATCGGCACGTGTGTGCGCGGCCGATGTCGTCTGGGCATGGTATCTGAAAGAGAGAGAGACGACAGTGAGTTGGAATGCACACAATAAGCTTAATACAACAGATAGCGCGATAACGCGAGAAAATGTGAACGGATAGTACCTCCCGCGTCGGGGGGAGGGGCGGACGAACCCCCCACCTCTGGTACAAGGTCCGCCGCAACCTCCGCGCCAAGACCGAGGCACGGAGGGACGTCGCCACAAGGCACGAACCACCCGATCCTCGCCATGAGGTCCGGGGACTCGAACAGTGACCCCTGCCGCCTCGAATCCGGGATCGGTTTGATCACAGATACGAGTTCTACGTCCCCGACGGAGGGAAAGTCGACCGCGGGCCCAAATGCTAAGGGCGCGGACCCAAAGGCCGACTCGGAAACCCACACCCAAGGGTATCGGTGCTTCGAGGTAACCTTGGTAACGATGGAGATGCGCTTTCGAGGGCACGCGCAGTAGAAGTCCGGTTTCCCCGGGACCCCGCGAACAACCACGAGATCCTGGATATCGTCGGCGGTGACTGCCCGTTTCTTCGCTCGGCAGAGCATCATATGGCATGCGGCGACCGCCCGGTAGAAGGACGGGGACATCTGCGACGCGTGCACCCCCAACCGAATCAATAGCTCTTGAATCACCGGCTGGAAGGGTAACCGTAGCCCCCCGCGAAGACTCGCCTCGTGGATGGCCGCGTATCCATTCGGAGGACGGGTCGGGCGATCGTCGGGCAACGGCCTCAGGATCGACACCGAGTCTGGGATGCCGTAACGCTTCCTCAAACTCGCAAAGCTAACGACCGAGAGCGAGCTCGGGACATCGACGCCCGAGCAGTCCAGGTCGCCACGAATTGCAGGCCCCTCGCGGCGGCCGCCCGAGCCAGCCGGCCCTGTCTCCTCCTTGTCCGGCCCGGCAGTGGGCCCACCGCCGGCGCCCGACCTGCCTAGAGAATTCCCTCGCGCGCCCAGGCCACCCGGGCTCCTTGGGCTCTCGCCCGGCCCATTGGAGCTTGCGCCTGGCCTGGCGGCACAGCCCGACTCGCCAGATGGGACGCCACCGACCCCTAGGGCTAGGGCAACCAGCGCCTCGGCCGCCGCCCCTTGGCCGGCCTCCCTCGCCGCCGCTCGACTGCCGGACAGTCCCAGCGTCGCCGCCCGGGATCGGCGCAACTCTCCCTGCGCCCGACTCGGCCGACGCAACTCCTTCCAGGGCGGGTGCTCCACCAGCGCGGTTTGGGCCTCTCCCAGCAACACCTCCAGCACAGACAAGGTCGACGGTGGTCGACCCGCCTCCGCACGGACTCGCCTCGGCGGGCGCACCTTCCCCCAGGCCGCGCGCGTCACCGACGACCTCGGGGTCCCCTCTGGCGACGACTCCGGTGCGCGTACCCTCCTCCGCGTCTGCCGGCCGCGCATCGACCGAACGAGGATCGCCTCCAGCCATCTTGACCGACCCGTTGCCCGAAGGCGTTGATAAGGGCGCTGCGTTTTGGGTATCCACAGGGGGTAAGAATTGTGCCCAAAGATCATCTAGGTTTGCATCTTGATCCACGAGCAGAGGGAGGAGGTCATCTTCAACGGACCCACGCCCCAACAGATGGTTAGTGGGGACCATTGGCACGTGTAGCAAGGCAAAAAAATAGAGAAAAGAAACCAGAGAAGGGAAATTAAATAGTGAAGGAGGCTCGGGCCGAACCTTTTTCGCGATGGGTCGCTTCAGTGGGCTAGGGATGACGGGAATCTTGAGTTTAGCTCACAAGCTTCACTTGACAATAAACTCGGGGGGCTAATGTTATCGGCCCGATCCCGATCGAAGCTATTCAAAGGGAAAAAAGCAATCGGACTTGCCCTAGCCATTAATCGGCCCTTGGGCCGATTGGGCCAAAAGCCGATCCAATGGCCTCGGCCCAAGACCGAGCTCGACCTCGGCCTCAGCTCGGCCTCGGCCTGGCGAGCTCGACCTCGGCCTCAGCTCGACCTCGGCCTGACGATCTCGACCTCGGCATCAGCTCGGCCTCAGCTCGACCTCGGCCTGGCGAGCTCGACCTCGGCCTCAGCTCGACCGTTCGACCTCAACCTCACGAGCGACGTCGGCCTCACAGGCCTATCCTCGGCCATATGCCATCCTCGGCCGAGCTTATGTTATCCTCGGCCAAGGGGCCCACCAATGACGCCAGCCCATGATGTCCTCAGCCTAGGGGCACGCCAGTGACGCCATCCTATGTTATCTTCGGCCAGGGGGCACGTCAATAGCGCCAGTCTACATTATCCCCTGCCGAGCCCATGCTGTCCCCAGCCGAGGGGCCCACCAGTGGCGCCACCCTATGCTATCCTCGGCCATGGGCTATCCTCGACCATGGACTGTCCTCGGCCAATGGCTATCCCCGGCCATGGGCTATCCTCAACCATGGGCTATCCTCGGCCACTTGCTTCACTCGGCCAAGGGGCCCACCAATGACCCCTTTGGTCGCCTATAAATACAAGAGGCCCTCCCTTTTCAAAAAGTAATCCAAGTTTGAGAAAGGAAACACTGCCGAACTCACCTTTCGCTCGTTTCTCTCAAGTCTCGGCCCCTAAACACTTAAACCCTATATTATCGACCTCAATCCCACTAATGTTGAGCGTCGGAGAGGTAAACAGAGGCACCCCCTCTGTTTCCCCTTTTTAGCTCACGGTTCTCTCATCCTTTCTAGGTACCCCGGCGAGCTCAGACACCACCGACAACCAAGGGAAGACTCGGGACACCGAGTCCGACACGCTCAAGCCCAGGCGAGGCCACTTGGTCCGTCCTTGGGTCTAACCGCCTGTGGCTTCTAAATCGTTGTCCGGAAAACGGCGACAACATAAATAAAAACTATTATGAGCATAAATAATTTACTAACCTTTTAGAAGCTTGAACGTTGATGAGCCTTCGGAAGGTTGAAAACGTTCGTCTCCCTCGCAGCACGTCTCTCTTCTTTCCTCGCCAACTCGAGCAACCACGAAAGTTTCTATCAGAAGAATCAATAGAGAAAGAAAGGAATTAGTGTGTGGGCACTTTTAAACACAACAACTCAAGAACAAATCTTAGAGTCGAAGAGCTAAAACACTAGGTCAAATGTGGACCTAGGTGCCAAAACAAAAACAGAAAAAAACTAGAGAGAGAGAGAGGATCGGCCAAAAGGTATAGAGAGAGAAGCTCTCAATCTCTAACATATGTGGAATGACTAGAATGAGAGGAATGAAGTCTCTATTTATAGGGGAGGCATGAGCAAATCTTATTTCGTCTTTTCTACCCATGTTGGACGTTCATGACATGTCATGCAAGTCCTTGGATTTGTTTCCTCATTCGTTCTCTCATTTGTTTCCTCTTTTTCTTTTGGCAAGTATCTTCATACATTAATGCACAAAATAAACTCTCTTTCCCACTATGGCATGAACAAAATTCAGCCTTATTTTCCTTGGGTTTGACGAAATTTGAGCTTTTAGAAGGAGCTTCTAGATGTTTCTTCATTTATTCATGACAACATAAGAAAAGCCCATTAATAATTTTCAAGTAAAATTCTATGAAATGAAATTAATCCTCAAGGCCAAAATTCTTTAAGTTGGCCGTGTGATTTAAATTTCATTTCTCATCATATGACAATGTCAAAAAATTTATTGACATTTGTTGTCGCAGTTTTTCGGACATCGATTTAGGAATCAAAGGCGGTTAGACCCAAGGCCGGACCGAGTGGTCTCGTCTTGACTCGAGCGTGTCGGACTTGGTATCCCAAGTCGTCCCTTAGCTGTCGGTAGTGTCTATCTCGTCCAAGCACCTGAAAAGCAAGCAGTGAGGTGTGAACTACAAAGGGGAAACAGAGGGGTTGACTCTGTTTACCTCTTCGACGCTCAACATTAGTAGGATTGAGGTGGATACAGAGGGTTTAAGTGTTTAGAGGCCGAGACTTTAGAGAAACGAGCGAGGTATTTATAGGCGACCAAAGGGGCTTTGGGGCATACCCTTGGCCGAGGGATGCCTCTGAGGCGGCCATGGAGGCAGGGGACGCCTCTGAGGCGGCCATGGAGGTAGGGGACGCCTCTGAGACGGCCATGGAGGCAGGGGACGCCTCTGAGGCGGCCATGGAGGCGAGGTACACCTCTGAGACGGCCATGGAGGCAGGGGACGCCTCTGAGGCGGCCATGGAGGCGAGGGACGCCTCTGAGGCGGCCATGAAGGCGAGGGATGCCTCTGAGGCGGCCATGGAGGCGAGGGATGCATCTGAGGCCGCCATGGATGCGACGCCTCTGAGACGTGGAGGTCGAGCTGATGCGGAAGTCTGGGTCAATCCATCCATCATGAGGATGAGCTGAGGTCGAGCTCATGAGGCCGAGCTGAGGTCGAGCTCATGAGGCCGAGTGGAGGTTGAGCTCATGAGGCCGAGTGGAGGTCGAGCTCATGAGGCCGAGTGGAGGTCGAGCTCATGAGGCCGAGAGGAGGTCGAGCTCATGAGGCCGAGCAGAGGTCGAGCTCATGATGCCGAGCGGAGGTCGAGCTCATAAGGCCGAGCGGAGGTCGAGCTCATGAGGCCGAGCGGAGGTCGAGCTCATGAGGCCGAGCGGAGGTCGAGCTCATGAGGCCGAGCGGAGGTCGAGCTCATGAGGCCGCGCATGAGGCCGAGTGGAGGCCGAGCCCATGAGGCCGAGTGGAGGTCGAGCTCATGAGGCCGAGTGGAGGTCGAGCTCATGTGGCCGAGTGGAGGTCGAGCTCATGAGGCCGAGTGGAGGTCGAGCTCATGAGGCCGAGTGGAGGTCGAGCTCATGAGGCCGAGTTGAGGTCGAGCTCATGAGGCCGAGCAGAGGTCGAGCTCATGAGGCCCAGTAGAGGCCGAGCTCATGAGGCCGAGCGGAGGTCGAGCTCATGAGGCCGAGCGGAGGTCGAGCTCATGAGGCCGAGTGGAAGCCGAGCCCATGAGGCCGAGTGGAGGTCGAGCTAATGAGGCCGAGTGGAGGTCTAGCTCATGAGGCCGAGTGGAGGTCAAGCTCATGAGGCCGAGTGGAGGTCGAGCTCATCAGGTCGAGTGGAGGCCGAGCCCATGAGGCCGAGTAGAGGCCGAGCCCATGAGGCCGAGCAGAGGTCGAGCTCACGAGGCCGAGTGGAGGCCAAGCCCTGGTGCACCGGTCTTTGGCCTCTCGGCCATGGGAACGGGCCGACAACAACATTCATTTCGTCCTATGTCTAAAAAGACAAAAATACCCTTTAGACAATTTTCGCAATACTTGTCTCGTTCTTGTTTTGACTTAGCTGCTAGTTTAACTATTCCCACTCGATATGATTTGTGACAGTGACCTCATGGATCCAAATGAACAAAGCTTGAGCTAAACATTTGGACTCAAAAGTTCACAAACCTTTTCTAATTTTAGTTTAATGTCAACTGACTCCACTAAAGAGTTAACACTGAAAATCTCTCGGTTCAAATGAATTTGTTTTCTACTCAAGAATTCAACCAAATTGTAATGAGCGGATCCACTGAATATTATCTATGTTTACCCTTCATGAATATCATTAGCTAGTCGGGATTTACAAAATTACCATTTTACCCTTCTAGCTGTTATTTCTTCAACTCCTTTGTCGCTTGTGAATAAGTTAGAAACAATGTATTGACGAGGAGCTAACAAGTCACATTGTTTCATCCAAAAGAGTCAAGACTCAATTTGGACACTGGCCAGTTCATTTATTCACATTCCAAGGAACAAAGCATGAGATGATATACTTTGCATTTCAGCAATCTTGTACATGAACTCCATATCTATGAGAACTTCACAAAGTTACGCATGACATTCTCACAACTTAGTACTTCACCAATAGGCCCTATTCGGAATCACATAGTGAGTCCGAACTCTGACTTTCTCAAATGAGAATACGTAAGTTGTGAAATGGCATGTCTAATTTCAGGATTAAGGTAAGCATGATGCAATTCATACGTAGTGACTTCGAGACATAAGAGGTTAAATGGTTTGTTCTTATCTTGTCTCTAGAAGTGCACTAGTCAATTCAGTACCTTTTGCAGATACCTAGAAGAACTATAGAGTCTCCAAGTCTCAATGCCCCATAACCAGACATCATAGATTCTCCTAACAATCGTACTGAGGTCAATAGTCCTTTGACCCTTAGATTGCGAATATATCGTTTTAAGCAAACTACGAAGAGTTTGTTCATGCAAATCTACATTTGTCTCATCGTAAGTTGTTAAGTTTGTTTATGGACTAAAGACTAATGTTTTATCATAAAGCTTGAAACAGACAAGGAAGAATGAATGAACGTTTCAACTTTTTATTAATGAATAAGCAATTTCAAGCAAGAGTCTTCGTGAGACATTATTACATCAAATGTATAAATAAAGACTACAACTCATCTTGTGGGCACCATTGACAACAAACTCCCACTAGACTCAAAGAATATGTGTGTAGTCCTTCATGCCTAATCCCTCACGATGTTGGTCGAAGACCTTGTTCGCTAGGGCCTTGTTGAATGGATCTGCCAGAGATCTACTTCACCTCCACGTCTCCGCGCTGCACGATCTCTCGAATGAAATGGTATTTCCTCTTAATATGCTTAGAGCGCTTATGGCTTCGAGGTTCCTTTGAGTTAGCGACAGCTCCACTATTATCACAATAAAGGGTCATGGGCTCGTCGACGTTTGGAACAACTTCCAAATTCTTAAGGTATTTTCTAAGCCATACATGCACTTTGGATGCTTCACAAGCAGCCATATATTCTGCTTCAATTGTGGAATCAGCAATGCAAGATTTTCTTAATACTCCTCCACACAACAGCTCCACCATTAAGGATTAACACAGATCCCGAAGTTGATTTCTTGGAATCCTTATCCGCTTGAAAATCGGAGTCGGTATATCCCGTCATAGTCAGGTTAGTACCTAAGTATGTAAGCATCAAGTTCCTAGTTCTTTGAAGATACTTAAGAACATGCTTAACAGCAATCCAGTGCACGGGTCCAGGGTTGGATTGGAAACGGCTAACTACCCCAACATTGAAACATATATCAGGTCTAGTGCAAAGCATAGCATACATGAGGCTTCCTACGGTAGAGGTGTAAGGAATTTTCCTCATGTCTTCAATCTCTTGTGCAGTCTTGGGAGACTAGTCCTTAGAGAGTGAGACTCCATGCGTAAAGGGTGTTTGGCCCTTCTTGGAGTCTTGCATCGAGAAGCGATCCATCACCTTATCAATATAAGATGCTTGAGAGAGCGACAGGATCAGGTTTTTCCGATCTCGAAAGATTTGGATCCCCAGAATGTACGCGGCTTCTCCTAAATCCTTCATATTGAATTTCTTTGCTAACCAGACCTTAACCTCAGATAATTTACCCACATCGTTACCTATGAGTAATATATCATCGACATACAGTACCAGAAACACAACTTTGCCTTTGTGTATTAACTTGTAAACACAACGCTCATCTATTGACTGTTCAAAGCCGAAGCTTTTCACAGTATCATCGAATCTAATATTCCATGACCTAGATGCTTCCATAAATGGACTTAAGTAACTCACAAACCTTGGTCTCTTGACCTTTTTCCACGAAAACGTTTGGTTGAGCCATGTAAATGCGCTCGTCAAGATTGGCATTCAGGAAGGCTGTCTTGACATCCATTTGCCATATCTCATAGTCGAGAGCTGCAGCTATGGATAGGAGTATGCGGATGGATTTAAGCATCGCAACTGGCGAGAAGGTTTCTTCATAGTCAATCCCTTCTTGTTCGGTATAATCCTTAGCCACAAGTCGTGCTTTGAATGTCTCGACGTTCCCATCCGGACCCCTTTTCTTCTTGTATATCCACTCACACCCTACGGGTTTAATCCCTTCAGGAAGTTCCACAAGTTTCCAGACTTTGTTGACATACATCGAGTGCATTTCAACTTTCATGGCGTCAAGCCAAAGGTTTGATTCAGAACAAGCCATTGCTTGGCTATAGGAAACAAGATCATCCATGTCAGAGACGGCTACGAGAGAGTGTCCATAAGACATGTACCTATCAGGCTTTTGAGTAGCCCTCCCACTACGTCAAAGTACTACTTGACGAGATTATGATGAGTTAGGTTGTGTTTCAGTTGGGGTAAGAACAGTTCTTACAGATAAGGTAGAAGCTTCCTCACCCAACTTTTCTTCAAGCACACTTTTACTTCTAGGTTTCGCATCCTTCATAAAGTCCTCCTCGAGGAAACGAGCATTTGTGCTAACAAAAGTCTTATCGTCCTCGGGACTATAGAAAATGAAACCTTTGGTTTCTTTTGGATATCCCACAAACAGGCACAATTCTGACCTACTAGCCAACTTGCTAGTCTTTTTCCTTAGCACATGTGCAGGGCAACCCCAAATTCGGATGAAACCCAGATTTACTTTACGGCCAGTCCATCTTTCATAAGGAGTACCAGGAACCGTTTTAGACGGAACTTGGTTCAGAATGTAAGCGGCTAATTCGAGGGCATACCCCCAAAAGGAAAGAGGGAGTTATGAGTAACTCATCATTGATCTAACCATCTCCATTAGAGTTCGGTTCCTTCTCTCTGACACTCTGTTTTGTTGAGGTGTGCCAGGTGCTGTAAGTTGAGAAGCGATACCTTCTTCTTTGAGAAAGTCATCGAACTCTCCAGACATATACTCACCACCTCGATCGGATCGAAGGGTTTTGATCTGTTTGCCAGTTTGCTTTTCCACTAAAGCCCTAAAGACCTTAAATACGTTAAAGGTCTCGGATTTGTGTTTGAGCAAATAGACAAAACCATATCTTGTGTAATCTTCGGTGAATGTAACGAAGTATTCATATCCACCACGTGCCTGATGACTGAGCGGACCACATACAACAGAATGTACTAGTTACAGCAGCTCAGTGGCTCTTCGACCTTTATCGGACAAAGGTCGCTTAGTCATTTTTCCTTCTATGCAGGATTCACAAGTAAGTAGTGAACCTATTGCAGAGACTTGGAGTGGACCATCCCTCACAAGTCTCTTAATCCTATCTAGACTGATATGACCAAGTCTTAAGTGCCAGAGGTATGTTGATTTTGTTAGATCGGAGGATTCAGAAAGTTTGATCCTCTTTGGCTCCTTAATTAGATCGTTATCTATTTCGGTGTCTAATAGTGAAGGTTGAGTGGGATAGAGGTAGAAAAGAGCATTCTTCATACATGCATCAGTGACAAAAGAATTATCAGGAAACGAAATACAAATTCCATTCTTAATGAACTTTAAACAATAATCTTGCTCAAGAAGACGAGCAACGAATATTAAGTTCTTCCCAAACGTAGGAACAAAATAAACACTATTCAAGTTTAAAGTGTGGTCTTCAAAAGACAGCGTCACGGATCCCACAGTCTTCGCAGACACCAGGCTCCCATCACCCCATTTGAAACAGAACTCGCGTTCCTCTAAACTTTTAGTTTTCTTGAAACCAGTCAAGGAACAACAAATGTGGTTAGTAGCAGCGGAGTCAAGAATCCACGTTGATACATTATCAGCTACTAAGCATGCTTCGGTAACTAGTACAATACTATGTTCCTTTGCTTTGAGATAGGCAGGTCAGTTCTTTTTATCGGCCTTGTCAGGTCTCTTTTCAGTTCCAGAGGCGGAGGCTTTTTGCTCAGTAGTATACCGGTCGTTTTTGGGATACCGGAAATTCAAAAACAATTCAAGACCGGCCGGGCTTCGCCAGCCGAAAGCCCAACGGGCCCGGGCCCACCAATCCCGAGCAACCTGATGCACCCACGGCCCAACAGGGCCGGCGCGCGCGCACCTGCGCCTCCGGCCCAGAGGCCACGCGCACCCGCGCCCCCGGCCCAGTGGGCCTGAGCGCGCGCCCTAGCACGCCTGGCCCGCGCGCGCCCTACGCCCCGGCCGTCTCGGCTCGTGCGCGCTCCCGCGCCCCGGCCGTCCCGGCCCGCGCACGCTCCAGCGCCCCGGGCGAGCACCTCTGCTGCCTCGGCTGGGCGCCCTTGCTGCCCCGGCCGAGCGCCTCTGCTGCCTCGGCCGGGCGCCCCTGCTGCCCCGGCCGAGCGCTCCTGCTGCTTCGGCTGGGTGCTCCTGCCGCCTCGGCCGGGTGCCCCTGCTGCCCCGGCCGAGCGCCTCTGTTGCCTCGGCCGGGCGTCCCTGCTGCCCCGGCCGAGCACTCCTGCCGCCTCGGCCAAGTGCCCCTGCTGCCTCGGCCGGGTACACCTGCTGCCAGGCACGCCGTGCCCGGTCAAGACTCACGCCCGACGCGCCCCGCGCCCATCCAGACGACGCGCCCTGCACCCTCCTGGGCGTTGTGCCTCGCACGCCCTGCTCCCGGCCACCCGGTGGGCCTCAAGGGGGCGGCCCAAGGCCTCCTCCAAATGCTATAAATACCCCCCCCTAAGGGGGAGGGAAAGGCACGCTGATTCAGCCCCATAATTCTCATCCCAATTCTCACACAACACTTCTCTCTCACTCGAGAATTCTCTCCTCTCCCGCACTCTTGTGACACTCCAAGAGCACGCTCCTTTTCTGCGACCCGAGCTTCTGCAGTACACACTGCTCTCCTGCTTCTTGGCCCTTCAGCTAGAATTCCGAGCTACGAGGCAAGCGACCTCTCTAATGTCTTCACTAGAAGCTACGAGTCGGGTCCTACTCTAAAGCCTTGGATTCTCAAGTCTCAAGGACGAGAGTCACACTCCCTCGCCCTTCCACTTCAGGATAGTCGGGACGACCGCATCCTTGAGATGGAGGAGAAAATCCGCCAACTAAAGATAGCCAACGCAAGGTAACACCGCCAACTGGCGGGCAAGGCGCCTGTGCGAGGCACTCCCCACAAGGAATCAGAGGACCTCATGGACGAGGGACATGACTATGACCCCAACTATGAAGGCTTGGAAATTTCAGCGGACATCGAGACTTCTCTCACCAAAGACGGGGAACTCCTTGTTGAGATCGAAGCCAATCCGTCAATCCCGCCGCCTAAAACAAAGGCAATACCGATCTCCTCTCAAGAAGAGACCTCCCGACGTTCAGCCCATGACCGACTCGATCAAAGAGGCAATGTCAGGGAAGGTCCAACGACTCGGCGAGTGAGGCGTGTGGCTCGGAGCTCACGCCCCCATATCGCCGGGCCGGACCTTAGAGATCAACTAACCGCCCAATGGAACGGCTGTGGCGAAGACCTCCGGGAGAGGCTAAGTGCTCGCAAGGGTCACAACCCCGCGGCCCCAGTCAATGGGGACCCTCGCAAGGCTCAAGGGTCGAATGAAAGGCGCCAGGTGACTCCTCCTGAACAAGGAGTGACCCCTAACACTGGCCTTGATGTCATCACCATGATTCACAATCTTCGTAATGAAGTGCGTGACCTGCATGAAGGAGGCTTCGCCGGTGATACATACGGGGTCGTAGAAGAATATTCCTCGCCCTTTACTGCCCAAATCCTTGCTGAGGTGTGCACGGGAAACTTCAAACTCCCGAATCTCCCTCCCTACAATGGGAAAACTGATCCCACGTATCACATCCAACATTACGAAACTTGGATGACGATGGAGGGCGTTTCACCTGGGGCTCTATGCCAGGCTTTTAGTCTTACCAACACCGGACCCGGTTTTGAGTGGTTTAAGAATTTAAGACCAAGAAGCGTCCAATCGTTTAAAGACCTGAAGGACATGTTCCTAGCACCATTTGCTATATCGATGGTCCAAAAGAAGACCAAGATGTACTTATCGTCAATCAGGCAAGAGAATAACGAGTCCATGAGACAGTATCTCACCCGATTCACAGCAGAATCAAATAGGTTAACCGCTTTGACGATAGTGACGCAATTATAGCCATCATCGAGGGCTTGCGCACCGGAGACTTCTTAAAGTCCGTCGTCAGCAGAGTCCCTTCTACGATGGCCGAGTTAATGAGCCGAGCCAAAACCTTCATGGGGGTGGAAGATTACCTCGACGGCCGCAGGAGCAGCAACCAAAGCTCCCGCCATCGGGATGAGTCCGGCAACGAGCCTGGCAACCCCCGCAAGAGGGTGAACAAGGGAGGTCAAGCTTCCGATAGCCAACCCCCTACGTCTCAAAAGCCGCGGCTTGCGAGCAATTTTAGAGACTACTCGTGTTACACCCCTTTGAACGCCCCGGTAGAGCAGATCTACGCTGTGGCGCGTGACAAGTTCACTGCCCCGACTCCAATGAAAGGCAGCCCCGCATCTCGCGACCGGTCCCGCTATTGTGAGTTCCACCGGGATTACGATCACACGACCGCTCAATGCTTCCATCTTAGGAGGCAAATTTAGACATTAATCCAAAAAGGCGAGCTCAAAGAGTTTGTCCTTCGCATGGTAGGAGCTGCAGCCCCCGCCAGCAACAGGCCACAGCCTGAGAAAGGTGGAGGGGCCAACGCCAACACCGACCGCACTGCGATCGCGGCTACGGCCGATGCGCAACTCCACGTCATCGCCACCATCCTAGGTGGCTTGCAAGACGGGGACTCGACCCGGCAAAGGAAAAAGCTCCTCAGAGCTGCCTCTCAAGAAGGCCTTGCCGGGCAAGTTAACCTCACCTATGAGGAACCTCCGTCCGTACCTCACGAGACGATACAATTCACCAATGAAGAGGCCAAGCGAGTTGTGCACCCGCATAATGACGCTATAGTCCTTAAGGCCTAGGTGGCCAACAACTTGGTAAAAAGAGTTCTTATTGATAACGGCAGCGCAGCCGATATAATCTTTAAGACCACCCTAGCGCGCATGAAGCTCGGGGGGCTCTGCCCTGTCCCAACTCAGATACCTCTATTTGGGTTCACGGGAGAAAAGGTCATGACTAAAGGAATCATTGATTTGCTAGTAACCTTCGGAACTACCGGAGGTATCGAAGTCGTTCACATGGTCCCCTTTCTTGTGGTTGACTAGGAGTCGCCCTACAATGTTATCATTGGGCGACCCATGTTGAACAGACTAAGGGCCATCACATCCACATATCACCTACTGGTGAAATTCCCCACCGAGGAGGGGATCGGCGTCATGGCTGGTGATCAAACCCAAACGAGGTTATGCTATGTCCAAGGCATGGACGGCAAGCCCGCTGAAAAGGGGGTTAACACGATCTACCAACTAGAAGACGACTACCCGTGTGATCAAAAAGATGGACGGCAACTCGGGGAACTAGACCCCCGTGATGATATCGAGAGGTTGAAAGTTGACACCCCCGATGATCTCACTTCGAATGTTCTCGACGAAACTAAACCTGACCAGGTAGTGAAGATCGGTGCACAACTCCCTCTCGCCATCAAAACTCAACTCGCGTCCTTCCTTCGGGAGTTTAAGGATGTCTTTGCATGGACACATGCAGACATGCCTGGTATAGACCCCGATGTGATTGTGCACCGATTGAATGACGATAAAACTATCGCTGAAAAGGTACAAGCTAGACGCGCGTTCAACCCTGAACGATACCTAGCAATAAACGAGGAAGTCGAAAAGCTTCTCTCCGCTGGTTTCATCCGAGAAGCCAAGTACCCCAAGTGGGTGGCCAATGTGGTCATGGTCAAAAATCCTAATGGGAAGTGGCGCATTTGTATAGATTACAAAGATCTTAACAAAGCCTGCCCAAAAGATTGCTTTCCACTCCCACGCATCGAACAACTGGTCGACACCACGGCATGACATGAACAACTAAGTTTCATGGACGCCTACTCAGGCTATAACCAGATACGAATGCACGAGCCCGATCAGATGAAGACGACCTTCGTCACTTATCGCGGCCTCTACTAATACAAGGTCATGCCTTTTGGCCTTAAAAATGCAGCAGCTACTTACCAACGATTGGTAAAACGGATCTTCGCCGACCTAATCGGCAAGACTATGGAAGTTTACGTGGACGACATGCTCGTTAAAAGCATGCTGGCTAGCGATCACGTAGACAACCTAAGGGAGATGTTCTTAATCCTCCGCCGGTACAAAATGAAGCTCAACCCCAACAAATGTGTGTTCGGGGTCGAATCCGGGAAGTTCCTAGGCTACATAGTTAGCCGTCGAGGTATCGAAGCGAACCCCGAGAAAATCAAGGCACTCCTTGACATGAAATCTCCGCGACGTGTCAAGGAAGTCCAAAGTCTGACCGGTCGGATTGCCGCCCTCTCACATTTTGTGGCCAAAGCAACAGACAAGTGTCAACCGTTCTTGAAAGCAATAAAGAAGACGGACGGCTTTGAATGGACGGACGAGTGCGAAAAGGCCTTTCAAGAAATGATGGCCTACTTCGAGATACCGCCGTTCCTCTCCAAGCCAAAAGATGGCGAGACACTCTACGTCTACCTCGTCGTCTCCGAACGAGCTGTAAGCGCTGTACTGATCCGTGAAGAGGAAAAGGCTCAATGGCCTATCTTCTACGTGAGCAAAGCCTTACTCGACGCCGAAACGCGTTACACAGAGATAGAGAAACTCTCTCTCACTCTCCTCGTAGCCGCAAAAAACCTACCCCCCTACTTCCAGGCTCACCCAATTGTTGTCCGAACAGGGCACCCCATCGGTAAAGCTCTTCAAAAGGGAACATCGACTCGCATGGCGATCTGGTCCCAAGAATTGAGGGAGTACGGGATTGAGTTTCACCCGAGACCGGCAATAAAGTCTCAAGCCCTAGCTGATTTCGTGGCAGAATTCTCCTACACTCCCGACATGGGAAGAGCAGAAGACGACTCGACCGACGACTTGTCGACTCGAAAGAAAAAGGTCGACCCTACGGGTCCTATCTGGGAACTACATGTAGACGGAGCATCTAATGCCCAGGGAGCAGGCGCTGGCGTGATTCTAACTAATCTCGACCGGGAAAAGTTACGCTACGCCATCCACTACGGATTCCAGGCCACCAACAATGAGGCCGAGTACGAAGCCCTCATCGTAGGGCTAGAGCTCGCTCAAAAGCTCAACGTACAGAATTTACGAATACACTGTGACTCGCGGTTGATCGTAAATCAGGTTAAAGGCGACTACGTTGGAAAAGAGCCTAACATGATCACCTACTTGGCAAAGACAAATGCCAAGCTAGATGCCTTCTCCTGGTTCGAGATCATCCAGATCCCACGAGAAGAGAACTTCGAGGCTGACGCCTTAGCTCGCCTCAGATCCGGTATCACCGAAGATGGATTGGGAACTATCCCAATCGAGTCTCTCTCGCGACCATCCGTCTCGCATGACTAGGTTGGAACGATTGAGAGCACCGATCATCCAACTTGGGTGACCCCGCTTTACGGACTTCTTGCGAAGAGGGGCACTTCCCGAACACCGCAAAGAAGCCGAAAGGCTTAAAGCCCTCGCATCTAAATACGTGTTGAGAGGCGAAGCCTTATACAAGCGCGAGTACTCAACCTTGCTGCTCTGATGCCTCAACAGCGTCGAGTCGACTAAGGTCCTCCGCGAAATTCACGAAGGCCTCTGCGGAAACAACTCCGCTGGGAGGTCCCTTGCGCTAAAAGCGCTTCGACAAGACTATTTCTGGCCGACGATGAAAAGAGACGCCTACGACTGGGCAAGAAAGTGCGACAAGTGTCAACGTTTCTCTAACATTCCACGACAGCCGCCAACTCCCCTGGGTAGCATCGTCGTCCCACGTCCCTTTGCGAAATGGGGCGTAGACATTATCGGTAAGCTTCTGAAAGCTCCGAGGCAATACGAATACGCCATCATCACTATCGACTACTTCACTAAGTGGGTCGAAGCCGAACCTCTGGCCAGGTTCACCGAGGCCAACACCACGAACTTCATCTGGAAGTCCATAATATGCCGCCACGGCATCCCCGCGTCAATTGTGACCGACAATGGCACGCAATTCGACAACGCTAGGGTTAGAGAAATCTACGCCCAACTACGGATAAGCAAGACATTCTCATCCCCGCGACACCCACAGTCTAATGGCCAAGTGGAAGCCGTCAATAAAACGATTAAAAGCAACCTCAAGAAAAAGCTCGAAGCCAAAAAAGGCGCCTGGGCTGAGGAGCTGCCTTTCATCTTGTGGGCCTACCGAACAACCGTTCGAAACGCCACCGGAGAGACCCCCTTCTCCCTAGCTTTTGGGATTGAAGCTGTGGTCCCCGTGGAAACGGAGGTCCCCACCTACCGGGTCGATACTTTCGACGAAAAAGAGAATGACGAAGCTATACGCCTCGAATTGGATCTAATTGACGAGAAAAGATCCGAGGCCCTCACCAGACTCGCTGCACAAAAGTGAAAAGTTGAGAGATACTACAACGCCAAAGTCAAAAGGCGGATCTTCGCCGTCGGCAGCCTTGTACTCAGCCACGTGTTCCAAAACACCCAAGTACAAGGCGCCGGGGTCCTGGGCCCGAATTGGGAAGGACCGTATAGAGTTCGACAAGTCATACACGACGGAACCTACTACATCGAACACACGGACGGAACTCCAATCCGACACCCGTGGAACGCCGAACACTTGAGGCAGTACCACCAGTGACTGAGTCCTCCCTTATTGCTCTGATTTCCCTTATTTAATAAGGCCTACGCGCCACTGTTTGAGGATGTTCCCTGTTAGCAAAAAAAAATTAATAAAAAATAAAGTTTGCGGTCTTTTTACCGACTTTATCAAAGTTTTTAGTAATCACGGCACGACCTGTGAACTAAAAACTTGGGGGGCTATGGGTCCTGCGGCGTACACTCGAGAAATCACGGCATAAAAAAAAACACCTTAAGCCCCCCACCCATGGGATATAGAGGCTTAAGAAGCTCGAACCCCGACGGCTGATCAAGCATACGGGTTCGAGAAAAGACATCGGCCTAACCCGGCGCAACACATATGCTCGGTCTCTCAACAGCACGAGCTCAAAGACGTCGGCTCAACCCAGCGCAATACATATGCTCGGTCGCTCAACAGCACGAGCACAAAGACGCTGGCTCAACTCGGCGCAACACATATGCTCAGTCGTTCAACAACACGAGCTCGAAGACGCCGGCTCAGCCAGACGCAACACATAAGTTCGGTCAATCAAAAGCACGAACGATTTTACCCAGGCTTAAGTCCCCCACGGGGATAGAGACTTAGGAAGCTCGGACCCCGACAGCCCTTCGCGCATACAGGTTCGAGTAAAACGTCAGCCTTCCCGGCGTGCCGTAAGATGCGTAAAGGCACAGGTGAAAGACGTCTCCCGTGACGCATGTAAGACGCGTAAAGGCGCTGCCTCAAACCCTAAAAAGGACAAATTTGAGCCAAACAAATGTTCGCTAGCCTCAAGGCACGAACACCAAAGACGCCGGCCTAACCCGGCGCAACAGGGTTTCAGTAAAATACGTCGGCCTAACCCGACGCACCAGCGTTCATTTGCTCCAGGGCAAGCGGGCCCAAAAGACGTTGGCCTAACCCGATGCACCCGCGTTCGCTTGCTCCAGGGCAAGCGGGCCCAAAAGACGTCGGCGTAACCCGACGCACCCGAGTTCGCTTGCTCTAGGGCAAGCGGGCCCAAAAGACATCGGCCTAACCCGACGCACCCGCGTTCGCTTGCTCTAAGGCAAGTGAGCCCAAAAGACGTCGGCCTAACCCGACGCACCCGCGTTCGCTTGCTCCAGGGCAAGCGGGCCCAAAAGACGTCGGCCTAACCCGACGCACCCGCGTTCGCTTGCCCCAGGGTGAGCAAATCCAAAAAGATGTCGGCCTAACCCGATGCACCCGCGTTCGCTTGCTCCAGGGTGAGCGAACCCAAAAAGAGGCCGGCCTAACCCGACGCAACCCGCGTTCGCTTGCTCCAGGGCGAGCGAACCCATAAAGACGCCGGCCTAACCCGGCGCAATCTACGCTCGGTCACTCAACAGCACGAACTCAAAAGACGCCGGCCCAACCCGGCACAACATGCACGTCCAGTCGCCGAAGGCACGGACGCAGAGCCCCCGGGAACTACCCGGTGCGACCTCTTCGATCGCCGAAGGGCAGGAAGCGAAGTCGCTGGGCCACAGCCACATTAGGCACACTGAATCATCGGCCTAACCTGACGGGCCGATATCCCCGTTCAACACCGGTCGACCAATCACCTATCTGGGCAGAAACGCCCGTTCGCCTTGAACGTTAAATGACGACGAGTCGTAACGATGAGATGAGCGGAGGAAGAAACCCAACTAAGGACGTAAAACCTGCCAAAACTATTGGTAAGGATACAAGACCTTCGAGCTACGTTAGCCCACAAGGAAGGCATATGCGAGCGAAACTGCTCAAAAAATTGAGAGAAGCATTCGACATGAAAGCAACAAAAGTATCTCATAAATAAAAAGAGCCACAGCTCTAAATCCAATGAACACGTGCTGAATAGAAAAGCGCGTGGGAAATAAATAAAACCCTGAAAAAAGGAAAATAAAGCAAAGCGCTAAACATATGTGCTAAAAAGAAGCCACACGGCTCACACAACACCCTCATCTAGTAGGGGAAACAGGGTATCGATAAAGTCGAAAGTGACCCCCCGCGCCTCGTTCTCGGTCGCGGTCGCATCTCGACATTCCACCGCTCCGGCACGACGGGCCTCCTCGGTCCCTATGTCGTAGTCATCCTGCAAGTCGGACGCTCTATGCTCCGCTTCAGCAAGCTGGGATTAGAGGTGAGCATTCTCCTCCGCCAGAGAGTCGCGCTCGCGCTCCGCCCGAACACGCGCCGCTTCGCTCGATGTTAGCTGGCGGTGCGACATCTCCAAAGCATCGGATCGAGCATCCAGCTGTCTCCGAAGGTCGGTAACCTCAGTGCGAAAAATTTCCGCTGATCGGGTCGCCACCTCACAAGCTCGCCGTTCTTCGGTGAGCTCCCCCGCCAACTTGGCCACAGACATTTGGGCTCTGTCGCGCTGATCTCGTGCGATTTGAAGTTCCACCTTAGCCTCACGAAGCTGGTCTCGAAGTGTCTCGGTCTACGCCCTCTGGTGCGAACCTCGCTCGACCTGAGCCAACCTAGCCTTCATCCGAGCAAGCTCCTCCTGGGATGCCCCCAAGCGCCGGATGAAATCGTGCAAAATCCTGTCGCTCCGTACGGCCCTCGCGTACGCCTATGATAACAAAGAGCAAGGGTTAAAACTAAACCTACGTTTAAGACATAATGAACAAAAATACTGACCCTCTGAGCGTCGGTAACCCCCGCCTAGAAGAAGGCAATGTCGCTCTTCGACACCACACCCTTCCACTAGGATAGTGGGTGTTGTCGCTGATTTTCGGACAACCATTTAGGAGCCCAAAGTGGTTAGACCCAAGGCCAGACCAAGTGGTCTCACTTTGGCTCGAGCGTGTCGGACTTGGTATCCCAAGTCGTCCCTTAGCTGTGAATATCCCCTGAGTTCGTAAGAGTACCTGAAAAGGAGTAAAGAACAGGTGAACTAGGAAGGGAAAACAGAGGGGGTACCTCTGTTTACCTCTCCGATGCTCAACATTAGTAGGATTGAGGTGGAGTATAGAGGTTTTAGAGGTGGTGAGAGGCCAAAGATGAGCGAAACGAGTGAAGTACGAGTTCGACAGCGTTTCGGGACTCAAAATTGGATTTTCTGGAGAAGGTGAGAGGCGCCTGTATTTATAGGCAACCAAGAGGCATTAGGGAAACCCCTTGGCATTAGGCCTAGGAGGCCGAGCGGATGCATTGGGCCCAGGAGGCCGAACGGAGGTTGGGCCCAGGGGGCCGAGTAGAGGTCGAGCTCGGGCGGTCGAGTAGAGGTAGAGCTCGCCTGGAGGTCGAGCTCGGGCGGCCTCGGCCGAAGACAAGCTCATGAGGCCGAGGTCGAGCTCATGAGGCCGAGGTCAAGCTGAGGCCGAGGTCGAACTCATGAGGCCGAGGTCGAGCTCATGAGGCCGAGGTCGAGCTCGCTTGGAGGTCGAGGTCGAGCTCATGAGGCCGAGGCCGAGCTCATGAGGCCAAGGTCGAGCTGAGTACGAGGTCGAGCTCGCCTGGAGGTTGAGGCCAAACTCATGAGGACGAGGTCGAGCTGAGGACGAGGTCGAGCTCATGAGGCCGAGGCCGAGCTGAGGCCGAGGTCGAGCTCACCTGGAGGTCGAGGTCGAGCTCATGAGGCCGAGGCCGAGCTCTTGAGGCCAAGGTCGAGCTGAGGACGTGGTCGAGCTCGCCTGGAGGTCGAGCTCGCCTGGAGGTCGAGGTCGAGCTCATGAGGCCGAGGCCGAGCTCCTGAGGCCAAGGTCGAGCTGAGGACGAGGTCGAGCTCTCCTGGAGGTCGAGCTCGGCTGGAGGTCGAGCTCGCCTGGTGGTCGAGCTCGGGCGGCCTAGTGGAGGTGGAGCTCGCTTGGAGGTCGAGCTCGGGCGACCAAGTGAAGGTCGAGCTCGGACGGCCGAGCGGAGGTCGAGCTCGCCTGGAGGTCGAGCACGGGTGGCCGAGTGGAGGTCGAGCTCGGGAGGCCGGGACTTGGCCGGCTGAGCGCGTTGTTACCGAACTGGCGGGTAATACAGTGTTTTCACGTGGTTCTCCGAACCGCGACGTCTATTGACATCTTTACTCCTGTCGGTCGTCGATGGGCCGACAACATTAGCCCCCCGAGTTTCTGGTCGAGCGTAGGTCGAGTGGAAACTCAAGAATCACGTCGACATGCGGACTTCAGACAACCACTCTCGAGTTTGTGAGTACATCGTGGAGCGGCTTCGGCGCATTGTGAGGGGCGACTCCATTGCGTCACGCTGGTGTGAGCGGGTTTTCCGTGGACGCTGGCTAGACCAGTTACATCCGGTGGACGCAGGCCTTTGAAACCCATTCGTAACTCGCTGCCTATCGGCGCACGAGTTGGGCGGCGAGCGCGGTGCCACACTCGTGTGGCGAGGTTTCCCGTGGACGCTGGCTAGACCAGATACGTCCGGCGGATGCAAGCCTTTGAAACCCATTTGTAACTCGCTGCCTTCCGGCTCACGAGCTGGGCGGCGAGTGCGATGCCACATTCGGGACTCGACTCGAGGACTCATGTTGAGTCTGCACGAGGAGACATCTGGCGAGGTTTCCCGTGGACGCTGTCTAGACCATATACGTCCGGCGGGCGCAAGCCTTTGAAACCCATTTGTAACTCGCTGCCTATTGGCGCACGAGCTGGGCGGCGAGCGCGGTGCCACATTCGTGTGGACATGTTTCCCGTGGACGCTGGTTAGACCAGATACGCCCGGCGGACGCAAGCCTTTGAAACCCATTTGTAACTCGCTGCCTATCGGCGCACGAGCTGGGCGGCGAGCGAGGTGCCACATTCGTGTGGCGAGGTTTCCCGTGGACGCTGGCTAGACCAGATACGCCCGGCGGACGCAAGCCTTTGAAAACCATTTGTAACTCGCTGCCTATCGGTTCACGAGCTGGGCGGCAAGCGCGGTGCCACATTCGAGACTCGACTCGAGGACTCATGTAGAGTCTGCACGAGGAGACATGTGGCGAGGTTTCCCGTGGACGCTGGCTAGACCAGATACGCCCGGCAGACGCAAGCCTTTGAAACCCATTTGTAACTCGCTGCCTATTGGCGCACGAGCTGGGCGGCGAGCGCGGTGCCGCATTCGGGACTCGACTCGAGGACTCGTGTAGAGTCTGCACGAGGAGAAATATGGCGAGGTTTCCCGTGGACGCTGGCTAGACCAGATACGTCCGGAGGGCGCAAGCCTTTGACACCCATTTGTAACTCGCTGCCTATCGGCGCACGAGCTGGGCGGCGAGCGCGGTGCCGCATTCGGGACTCGACTCGAGGACTCATGTAGAGTCTGCATGAGGAGACATGTGGCGAGGTTTCCCGTGGATGCTGGGTAGACCAGATACGCCCAGCGGACGCAAGCCTTTGAAAAACATTTGTAACTCGCTGCCTATTAGCGCACGAGCTGGGCGGCGAGCGCGGTGCCGCATTCGGGACTCGACTCGAGGACTCGTGTAGAGTCTGCATGAGGAGACATGTGGCGAGGTTTCCCGTGGACGTTGGCTAGACCAGATACCCCCGGTGGGCGCAAGCCTTTGAAACCCATTTGTAACTCGCTGCCTATTAGCGCACGAGCTGGGCGGCGAGCGCGGTGCCACATTCGTGTGGACATGTTTCCCGTGGACGCTGGCTAGACCAGATACGCCCGGCGGACGCAAGCCTTTGAAACCCATTTGTAACTCGCTGCCTATCGGCGCACGAGCTGGGCGGCGAGCGAGGTGCCACATTCGTGTGGCGAGGTTTCCCGTGGACGCTGGCTAGACCAGATACGTCCGGCGGGCGCAAGCCTTTGAAACCCATTTGTAACTCGCTGCCTATCGGCGCACGAGCTGGGCGGCGAGCGCGGTGCCGCATTCGAGACTCGACTTGAGGACTCATGTAGAGTCTGCACGAGGAGACATGTGGCGAGGTTTCCCGTGGACGCTGGCTAGACCAGATACGCCCGGCCGACGCAAGCCTTTGAAACCCATTTGTAACTCGCTGCCTATTGGCGCACGAGCTGGGCGGCGAGCGCGGTGCCGCATTCGGGACTCGACTCGAGGACTCGTGTAGAGTCTGCATGAGGAGACATGTGGCGAGGTTTCCCGTGGACGTTGGCTAGACCAGATACCCCCGGCAGGCGCAAGCCTTTGAAACCCATTTGTAACTCGCTGCCTATCGGCGCACGAGCTGGGCGGCGAGCGCGGTGCCGCATTCGGGACTCGACTCGAGGACTCATGTAGAGTCTGCATGAGGAGACATGTGGTGAGGTTTCCCGTGGACGCTGGCTAGACCAGATACGTCTGGCGGGCGCAACCCTTTGAAACCCATTTGTAACTTGCTGCCTATCTGCGCACGAGCTGGGCGGCGAGCGTGATCTCGGGACTCAACTTGAGGACTCATGTAGAGCCTGCACGAGGAGTTACATGAAGGGTCGGGATGAGGGGTATCCGTCGACTCGTGGACTTGGACCCAACTCGAGGAATGAGTTCGTCTCGAGGAGCGAGCTCAACTCGAGAAGCGAGCTCGACTCGAGGAGCGAACTTGACTCCGGAGCGAGCTCGACTCGAGGAGCGAACTGGACTCGAGGAGCGAGATTAACTCGAGGAGCGAACTGGACTCGAGGAGAGAGCTCGACTTGAGGTGCGAACTGGACTCGAGGAGCGAGCTCGACTCGAGGAGCGAGCTCGACTTGAAGAGCGAACTCGACTCGAGGAGCGAATTGGACTCGAGGAGCGAGCTCGACTCGAACAGCGAACTGGACTCGTGGAGCGAGCTCGACTCGAAGAGCGAACTGGACTCGAGGAGCGAGCTCGACTCGAAGAGCGAACTCGACTCGAGGAGCGAAATGGACTCGAGTAGAGAGCTCGACTCGAGGAGCGAGCTCAACTCGAGGATCGAACTGGGCTCGAGGAGCGAGCTCGACTCTAGGAGCGAACTGGACTCGAGGAGCGAGCTCGACTCAAGAAGCGAACTGGACTCGAAGAGCGATCTCGACTCGAGGAGCGATCTGGACTCGAGGAGCGAACTCGACTCGAGGAGAGAACTGGACTCGAGGAGCGAGCTCGACTCAAGAGTCGGCACGAGGAGTATCAGTCGACTCGCGGACTCGGAGCTCGACACGAGGAGCGAGCTCGACTCGAGGAGCGAACTGGACTCGAGGAGCGAGCTCGACTCGAGGAGCGAATTGGACTCGAGCAGCGAGCTCGACTCGAGGGGCGAACTGGACTCGAGGAGTGTGTTGGAATTGATCTAGGGTTTAAGAAAAAGATTAAACGCTTCGGGAAGCGGCGGAATTTTAAAAAATTTATTTTCAAGTAAAAACAGTTTTTACTAACCTAGACAAAGAAGCAAGTACATGTAATTAAAAATCAATATGAGCTAAGGTAATAACAAGGTAATAACAAGGCATAAAAGAAATAACAACAAGCATAAAATGATTCAAGTAAAAATAAGAAACTAGCAAGATAACAAAACTAGTCACAAAATTTTACTCGAAATTTCTCAAACCTTTAAAACACTTTTTTCAATATAAAAAATTAAAAACTTTTAGAACTGATTCTAATGTTTTTTAAAAACATCCCAAACTCATAGAAAATCAACATGATTTTTAATTTAAAGGCATGAGCAATAAATTAAAAAAAAAATCTAAGATAACAATTCTAACTTGTCACAAAATTAGTAAACTTTCGAAAACGATTTTCAAGCTCATAATTTTAAAAACATGTACATGCATCTCTTTGACCATAGCTCTGATACCATTTGTTGGAATTGATCTAGGGTTTAAGAAAAAGATTAAACGCTTCGGGAAGCGGCGGAATTTTAAAAAATTTTCTCTTCAAGTAAAAACAGTTTTTACTAACCTAGACAAAGAAGCAAGTACATGTAATTAAAAATCAATATGAGCTAAGAGTCTACTAACCTTTCTTGAAGCTTGAACTTTGAAAAGCTTTTGGAAAGTTTGCAACGCTCGTCTCCCCTCGCAGCACGTCTCTCTTCCTTTCCTCGGCACCTCGAGCAACCACGAAAGTTTCTATCACTAAATCACTCGAAATAAAGGAATTAGTGAGTGGGCACTTTTAAACACTACGACTTAAGAACAAGTCTTGAAGTCGCAGAGCTAAACACTAGGTCGAGTGAGGACCTAGGTGCCAAGACAAGAAAAAATCGAAAATAAACTAGAGAGAGAGAGAGAGAGAGGATTTTCGGCCACAAGTTCTAGAGAGAGAGTCTCTCAAATCTCTTAAACTTGGATGATTCAATTGTGAGGAAATGAGGCTCCTATTTATAGGAGAGGTCTCACCTTCAATAAGGTAGTTTCCTCTTCTATAGAATATCACATGTTCATGATCCAATTTCCTCTTTTTCCCTTTGAGACACTCGGCCAACAAAAGGCTTCTAGAAGCCTTGATTTGTTTCCAATTTTGTTCATGGCTTGCCTTTTCTCTCAACATGGCCGATTCCCTTATGCATGCATATGCAAATTTGTTTCCTCTTTTTCTTTTGGCAAGTATCTAAATACATTTATGCACAAAATAAACTCTCTTTCCTTAGGCATGTTGGGCGCCTAACATGTCTCTAGAAGGAGCTTCTAGAAGCTTCTTCATTTATTCATGAGAACATGAAAAAGGCCCATTAAGAATTTTCAATAAAATTCTTATGAAATGAAATTAATTCACAATGCCCAATGATCAAGTCATGGCCGAGTGACATTAAGTCATCAAATGAACTTGTCAAAAAATTTATTGACATTCATTTCATCCTATGTCTCAAAAGACAAAAATACCCTTTTGACAATTTTCGTTCTTGTTTTGACTTAGCTTCCAGTTTAACTATTCCTATCGATGTGATTCGTGACAGTGACCTCATGGACCCAAATGAACAAAGCTTGAGCTAAACACTTGGACTCACAAGTTCACAAACCTTTTCCAAGTTTAGCTTAATGCCAACTGACTCCACTAAAGAGCTGACACTGAAAATCTCTCGGTTCAAATGAATTTGTTTTCTACTCAAGAATTCAACCTAATTATGATGAGCGGATCCACTGAATATTATCTATGTTTACCCTTCATGAATGTCATCAGCTAGTCGGGATTTACTAAATTACCAGTTTACCCTTCTAGCTGTTATTTCCTCTACTCCTTTGTCGCTTGTGAATAAGTTAGAAACAATGTATTGACGAGGAGCTAACAAGTCACATTGTTTCATCCAAAAGAGTCAGGACTCAATTTGGACACTGGCCAGTTCATTTATTCACACTCCAAGGAACAAAGCATAAGGTGACATACATTGCATTTCAGCAATCTTGTACATGAATTCCATATCTATGAGAACTTCAGAAAGTTACTCATGACATACTCACAACTTAGTACTTCACCAATAGGCCCTGTTCGGAATCACATAGTGAGTCCGAACTCTGACTTTCTCAAATGAGAATACTAAGGTGTGAAATGGCATGTCTCATTTCAGGATTAAGGTAAGCATGATGCAATTCATACATAGTGACTTTGAGACATAAGAGGTTAAATGGTTTGTTCTTATCTTGTCTCTAGAAATGCACTGGTCAATTCAGTACCTTCGGAAGATACCTAGACGAACTATAGAGTCTCCAACTCTCAATGCCTCATAACCAGACATTATAGATTCTTCTAACAATCATACTGAGGTCAATAGTCCTTTGACCCTAAGATTGCGAATATATCGTTTTAAGCAAACTACGAAGAGTTTGTTCATGCAAATCTACATTTGTCTCTTCGTAAGTTGTTTAGTTTGTTTATGGACTAAAAGACTAAGGTTTTATCATAAAGCTTCAAACAAAGAAAGAATGAATGAACGTTTCAACTTTATTAATGAATGAATAGGCAATTACAAGCAAGAGTCTTCATGAGACTTTATTACATCAAATGTACAAAATAAAGATTACAACTCTTCTTGTGGGCATCATTGACAACAAACTCCCACTTGACTCAAAGAAGATGTGTGTAGTCTTTCATGCCTAATCCCTCTCGATGTTGGTCGAAGACCTTGTTCGCTAGGGCCTTTGTGAATGGATCTGCTACGTTGTCCACCGTTGAGATCTTCTTGACTTCCACGTCTCCGCGATGCACGATCTCTCGAATCAAATGGTATTTCCTCTCAATATGCTTAGAGCGCTTATGGCTTCGAGGCCCCTTCGAGTTAGCGATAGCCTCACTATTATCATAATAAAGGGTGATGGGCTCGTCGACGTTTGGAACAACTTCCAAATACTTAAGTCATTTTCTAAGCCATACAGCCTCTTTGGATGCTTCACAAGCAGCCACATATTCTGCTTCCATTGTGGAGTCAGCAATGCAAGATTGCTTAATACTCCTCCACACAACAGCTCCACCATTAACGATGAACACAGATCCCGAAGTGGATTTCCTGGAATCCTTATCCGCTTGAAAATCGGAGTCGGTATATCCCGTCATAGTCAGGTCAGTACCTGAGTATGTAAGCATCAAGTTCCTAGTTCTTCGAAGATACTTAAGAACATGCTTAACAGCAATCCAGTGCTCGGGTCCTGGGTTGGATTGGAAACGGCTAACTACGCCAACGGCGAAACAGATGTCAGGTCTAGTGCAAAGCATAGCATACATGAGGCTTCCTACGGCAGAGGCGTAAGGAATCTTCCTCATGTCTTCAATCTCTTGTGCAGTCTTGGGAGACTGGTCCTTAGAGAGTGAAACTCCATGCCTAAAGGGTGTTTGACCCTTCTTGGAGTCTTGCATCGAGAAGCGATCCATCACCTTATCAATATAAGATGCTTGAGAGATCGACAGGGTCCAGTTTTTCCTATCTCGAAAGATTTCTCCTAGATCCTTCATATCGAATTGCTTTGCCAGCCAGACCTTAATCTCAGATAACTTACCCACGTCATTACCAATGAGTAGTATATTATCGACATATAATACCAGAAACACAACTTTGTCTTCGTGTATTAACTTGTAAACACAAGGCTCATCTATTGACTGTTCAAAGCCAAAGCTCTTTACAGTTTCATCGAATCTAATATTCCATGACCTAGATGCTTGCTTTAGTCCATAAATGGATTTAAGCAACTCACAAACCTTGGTCTCTTGACCTTTATCCACGAAACCGTCTGGTTGAGCCACGTAAATGCGCTTGTCAAGATTGCCATTCAGAAAGGCTGTCTTGACATCCATTTGCCAGATCTCATAGTCGAGAGCTGCAGCTATGGATAGGATTATGCGGATGGATTTAAGCATCGCGACTGGCGAGAAGGTTTCTTCATAGTCAATCCCTTCTTGTTGGGTATAACCCTTTGCCACAAGTCGTGCTTTGAACGTCTCAACGTTCCCATCAGGACCCCTTTTCTTCTTGTATCTCCACTTACACCCTACGGGTTTAATCCCTTCAGGAAGGTCTACAAGTTTCCAGACATTGTTGACATACATCGAGTGCATTTCAACTTTCATGGCGTCAAGCCAAAGGTTTGATTGAGAACAAGCCATCGCTTGGCTATAGGAAACAGGATCATCCATGTCTGAGACGGCTACAAGAGAGTCTCCATAAGACATGTACCTGTGAGGCTTTTGAGTAGCCCTCCCACTACGTCGAAGTACTACTTGACGAGATTCTGATGAGTTAGGTTGTGTTTCAGTTGGGGTAAGAACAGTTCTTACAGATGAGGTAGAAGTTTCCTCACCCAACTTTTCTTCAAGCACAATTTTGCTTCTAGGTTTTGCATCTTTCACGAAGTCCTCCTCAAGGAAACGAGCATTCGTGCTAACGAAAGTCTTATCGTCCTCGGGACTATAGAAAGTAAAACCTTTGGTTTCCTTTGGATATCCCACAAACAGGCACAATTCTGACCTACTAGCCAACTTGCTAGTCTTTTTCCTTAGCACATGTGCAGGGCAACCCCAAATTCGGATGAAGCCCAGATTTACTTTACGGCCAGCCCATCTTTCATAAGGAGTACTAGGAACCGTTTTAGACGGAACTTGGTTCAGAATGTAAGCGGCTAATTTGAGGGCATACCCCCAAAAGGAAAGAGGGAGTTATGAGTAACTCATCATTGATCTAACCATCTCCATTAGAGTTCGGTTCCTTCTCTCTGACACTCTGTTTTGTTGAGGTGTGCCAGGTGCTGTAAGTTGAGAAGCGATACCTTCTTCTTTGAGAAAGTCATCGAACTCTCCAGACATATACTCACCGCCTCGATCAGATCGAAGGGTTTTGATCACTTTGCCAGTTTGCTTTTCCACTAAAGCCCTAAAGACCTTAAATACGTTAAAGGTCTCAGATTTGTGTTTGAGCAAATAGACAAACCCATATCGTGAGTAATCATCGGTGAAGGTAACGAAGTATTCGTATCCTCCACGTGCATGTTGGTTGAGCGGACCACATACATCAGAATGTACTAGTTCCAGCAACTCAGTGGCTCTTCGACCCTTATCAGAGAAAGGTCGCTTAGTCATTTTTCCTTCTATGCAGGATTCACAAGTAGGTAGTGAACCTATTGTAGAGGCTTGGAGTGGACCGTCCCTCACAAGTCTCTTAATCCTATCTAGACTGATATGACCAAGTCTTAAGTGCCATAGGTATGTTGATTTTGTTAGATTGGAGGATTCAAAAACTTTGATCCTCTTTGACTCCCTAATTAGATCGTTATCTATTTCGGTGTCTAAAAGAGAAGGTTGAGTGGGATAGATGTAAAAAAGACCATTCTTCATACATGCATCAGTGACAAAAGAATTAGAAAAAGAAATACGAATTCCAGTCATTATAAACTTTATACAATAATTTTGCTCAAAAAGTTGAGCAACAGATATTAGGTTTTTCCCAAAGGAAGGAACATAATAAACATTATTCAAATTTAAAGTTCGATCTTCAAAACATAGCGTCACGGATCCCACAGCCTTCGCAGACACCACGCTCCCATCACCCCATTTGAAGCAGAAGTCGCCATCCTCTAAGCTTTTGCTTTTTCTAAAACCAGTCAAGGAGCAGCAAATATGGTTAGTAGCAGCGGAGTCAATAATCCACGATGATACATTATCAGCTACTAAACAAGCTTCAGTAACAAGTACAATACCTTTTACTTTGGTTTTGAGGTAGGCAGGACAGTTCCTACGCCAGTGACCAGGCTCATTGCAGTGGTGGCACTTGTCTTTAGACTTGTCCACCTTCGGAGCCTTTGGCGCCTTCTTCTTCGTTTGAACCTTAGGTTGGTTCTTCTTTTCGGCATTGCGAGGTCTCTTCTTAGATCCAGAGGTGGAGGCAGTAGCATGTACTTCTCCTTGAGCCCTCTTTTTCTTAGTGAGTGCCTCAGCGGTTTGAAGTTCCTTCATGAGCTCGGTAACAGTGTACTCCAGCTTGTTCATGGAATAATTCAACTTGAATGTATCAAAGGTTTCGGGGAGAGTTTCCAAGATCATATCTATTTTAGTCTCCCCATCAATCTCAGATCCAAGGATCTCCATCTCGTTGAGATAGCTAATGATCAGCATCATATGATCTCTAACCGGAGTTCCAGCCTTCATACGACAGTTCATGAATTGTCGGACCGCTTGTTGCCTAGCTTGACGTCCTTGCCCTCCAAACATCTCATGGAGATTGTAGAGCATATCGGTGGCAGTTTCGTAATCACGATGTTGTTGTTGCAACACATTGTTCATCGATGCCAAAATATAGCATCTCGCAATCTCATCGGATCGAAGCCAGGCCGCCAGGGCGTCTTTCTCCTCTTGCTTCGAATCATCATTCGTTTGAGGACAGGGGGTGGTGAGAACCCATTTGTGCTTGTCGACAGTAAGGACTATGTCGAGGTTACGTTTCCAGTCGACGTAATTGTCGCCTTTGAGTTTATTCGAGGAAAGAATGGTTGAGAGAGGGTTGAGAGACATATTGCCTATAAAAGTTGAAACAAGTTTATGATTAGTCTTTGGTTTAGGATTTAAGTTTTATTAAGACTTTTATAAAATCCAAAGGTGTTATAAACCAAACGATAATTTACTCCCTCAAGAGAAGGCCGCAAAAAATCTCCTTTTATAAGTAAATGACACATCATTAATGCTAAGCCAAGATGTCAATACATCTATTTTGACTAGCCACCTTTTAAATTGGTTTGATCACTCACATCCTTTCGCAGAGCCTCAAGGGAGGATTACTAGGGATTGAGCCTAAGTGTGCAACCAACCACTTAGTCCAAAAGGTCAACTTTGAAAAACAATCCTCCAAGGGGAGGCCTTGCCATCATCGTCTCACTCTCGGACGTAGCTCATTGAGCAATGATCGAAGCAATAACGCCTTGGAGTACTCCCATTTAAGTGAGGGTCGCAAGAGCGGCTCTTAGTCCCACGTTAATTGCTTCTTTCATTAGTGTTGGGGATCGTGGGTTACAAACAACAAGTATAACCCTCCCACTTAGTTTTTGGAGTTGGTTCATCGACTCTTATAAGTTCGGAAACAAATTTCTTAGTTAGAGAGCGACAGAGCGGACAACTAGAAGAGAATCCTAGATCGACATGTTCAGAGTAGTATTAGTGCATAAAGGCACAAGGTACATACTCGATCTTTTCCTATTTTCTATTTCGGGAAAGTGCATGAGGGAAGTGTGAACTTCAACTCACTCGAACACTTGAAAGTTTGAGATTACACATCTTTTTATTTTTCGGCTTGTCTACAAGGAGACCTCCCACTCAAATTTTCAAGAGCATATAGATTTTGAACATATGTGATATAGATATAGTTTTGAAAACATTTTGAAAACTTATTTGATTTGGGTGACAAAATATTTTCAAGTTTGAAAGTGAAAACGGTTTTTCAAAATTCAAACTAGTTTTGTAAAAACTCAATTTCAATTAATCTTTCAAAAATCAAAACTTTTAATCTTACACATCATGTTTATAATCATATGAAAAACATTTTTGCTCAAGAAAATTTTCTTATTAGAGTTCTATAACTCATGGTAGTGGGGTTTGAAAATCCGGATTTCTAAAAAAAACTGGAGTTTCAAACAGCCGCGCACCTCGGAGTAAAATTGCCATATCTGGCGGCTCCGTTGTCCTTTTGTGCCGAAACCGGTGGCATTGGACAGAGAACAGACAGAGCTTTAATTTGATTTAAGAATCATTAAATTACGATTTCTGAGCAGAGAGTTATGCCACTTTTAATTCGGGTTTACTCCAGCTCGAAGAAAAATAAATAATTAAAGCTCGGTCCTTTTTAGGTGAGAAAAAGAATCGAGTGTAACGGAACGTTTTATGAAGGTTGTTAAAGCTTTTATTTGTGTTTTATTAGCAAGGTAATAACAAGGCATAAAAGAAATAACAACAAGCATAAAATGATTCAAGTAAAAATAAGAAACTAGCAAGATAACAAAACTAGTCACAAAATTTTACTCTAAATTTCTCAAACCTTTAAAACACTTTTTTCAATATAAAAAATTAAAAACTTTTAGAACTGATTCTAATGTGTTTTAAAAACATCTCAAACTCATAGAAAATCAACATGATTTTTAATTTAAAGGCATGAGCAATAAATTAAAAAAAAAATCTAAGATAACAATTCTAACTTGTCACAAAATTAGTAAACTTTCGAAAACGATTTTCAAGCTCATAATTTTAAAAACATGTACATGCATCTCTTTGACCATAGCTCTGATACCATTTGTTGGAATTGATCTAGGGTTTAAGAAAAAGATTAAACGCTTCGGGAAGCGGCGGAATTTTAAAAAATTTCTTTTCAAGTAAAAACAGTTTTTACTAACCTAGACAAAGAAGCAAGTACATGTAATTAAAAATCAATATGAGCTAAGAGTCTACTAACCTTTCTTGAAGCTTGAACTTTGAAAAGCTTTTGGAAAGTTTGCAACGCTCGTCTCCCCTCGCAGCACGTCTCTCTTCCTTTCCTCGGCACCTCAAGCAACCACGAAAGTTTCTATCACTAAATCACTCGAAATAAAGGAATTAGTGAGTGGGCACTTTTAAACACTACGACTTAAGAACAAGTCTTGAAGTCGCAGAGCTAAACACTAGGTCGAGTGAGGACCTAGGTGCCAAGACAAGAAAAAATCGAAAATAAACTAGAGAGAGAGAGAGAGGATTTTCGGCCACAAGTTCTAGAGAGAGAGTCTCTCAAATCTCTTAAACTTGGATGATTCAATTGTGAGGAAATGAGGCTCCTATTTATAGGAGAGGTCTCACCTTCAATAAGGTAGTTTCCTCTTCTATAGAATATCACATATTCATGAGCCAATTTCCTCTTTTTCCCTTTGAGACACTCGGCCAACACAAGGCTTCTAGAAGCCTTGATTTGTTTCCAATTTTGTTCATGGCTTGCCTTTTCTCTCAACATGGCCGATTCCCTTATGCATGCATATGCAAATTTGTTTCCTCTTTTTCTTTTGGCAAGTATCTAAATACATTTATGCACAAAATAAACTCTCTTTCCTTAGGTATGTTGGGCGCCCAACATGTCTCTAGAAGGAGCTTCTAGAAGCTTCTTCATTTATTCATGAGAACATGAAAAAGGCCCATTAAGAATTTTCAATAAAATTCTAATGAAATGAAATTAATTCACAAGGCCCAATGATTAAGTCATGGCCGAGTGACATTAAGTCATCAAATGAACTTGTCAAAAAATGTATTGACATTCATTTCATCCTATGTCTCAAAAGACAAAAATACCCTTTTGACAATTTTCGTTCTTGTTTTGACTTAGCTTCCAGTTTAACTATTTCTATCGATGTGATTCGTGACAGTGACCTCATGGACCCAAATGAACAAAGCTTGAGCTAAACACTTGGACTCAAAAGTTCACAACCCTTTTCCAAGTTTAGCTTAATGCCAACTGACTCCACTAAAGAGCTGACACTGAAAATCTCTCGGTTCAAATGAATTTGTTTTCTACTCAAGAATTCGACCTAATTATGATGAGCGGATCCACTGAATATTATCTATGTTTACCCTTCATGAATGTCATCAGCTAGTCGGGATTTACTAAATTACCATTTTACCCTTCTAGTTGTTATTTCCTCAACTCCTTTGTCGCTTGTGAATAAGTTAGAAACAATGTATTGACGAGGAGCTAACAAGTCACATTGTTTCATCCAAAAGAGTCAGGACTCAATTTGGACACTGGCCAGTTCATTTATTCACACTCCAAGGAACAAAGCATGAGGTGACATACATTGCATTTCAGCAATCTTGTACATGAATTCCATATCTATGAGAACTTCACAAAGTTACTCATGACATACTCACAACTTAGTACTTCACCAATAGGCCCTGTTCGGAATCACATAGTGAGTCCGAACTCTGACTTTCTCAAATGAGAATACTAAGGTGTGAAATGGCATGTTTCATTTCAGGATTAAGGTAAGCATGATGCAATTCAAACATAGTGACTTTGAGACATAAGAGGTTAAATGGTTTGTTCTTATCTTGTCTCTAGAAGTGCACTAGTCAATTCAGTACCTTCGGAAGATACCTAGAAGAACTATAGAGTCTCCAACTCTCAATGCCTCATAACCAGACATCATAGATTCTTCTAACAATCATACTGAGGTCAATAGTCCTTTGACCCTAAGATTGCGAATATATCGTTTTAAGCAAACTACGAAGAGTTTGTTCATGCAAATCTACATTTGTCTCTTCGTAAGTTGTTTAGTTTGTTTATGGACTAAAAGACTAAAGTTTTATCATAATGCTTCAAACAAAGAAAGAATGAATGAACGTTTCAACTTTATTAATGAATGAATAGGCAATTACAGGCAAGAGTCTTCATGAGGCTTTATTACATCAAATGTACAAAATAAAGATTACAACTCTTCTTGTGGGCATCATTGAGAACAGAGTGAGCTCGACTCGAAGAGCGAACTGGGCTCGAGGAGCGAGCTCGACTCGAGGAGCGAATTGGACTCGAGGAGCGAGCTCGACTCGAGTATCAGTCGACTCGCGGACCCAGAGCTCGACTCGAGGTGCGAACTGGACTCAAAGAGCGAGCTCGACTCGAGGAGCGAACTGGACTCGAGGAGCAAGCTCGACTCGAAGAGCGAACTGGGCTCGAGGAGCGAGCTCGACTCGAGGAGGGAACTGGACTCGAGGAGCGAGCTCGACTCGAGGAGTTGTGTGAAGAATCGGCACGAGGAGTAAGCTCGACTCAAGGAGCGAACTGGACTCGAGGAGCGAGCTCAACTCGAAGAGCGAGCTCGACTCGAAGAGCGAACTGGACTCGAGCGATCTTGACTCGAGGAGCGAACTGGACTCGAGGAGCGAGCTCGACTCGAGGTGCGAACTGGACTCGAGGAGCGAACTCGACTCGCGGAGTTGTTTGAAGAGTCGGCACGAGGAGTATCAGTCGACTCGCGGACTCGGAGCTCGACACGAGGAGCGAGCTCGACTCGAGGAGCGAACTGGACTCGAGGAGCGAGCTCGACTCGACGAGCTGCGTGAAGAGTCGGCACGAGGAGTATCAGTCGACTCGCGGACTCGGAGCTCGACTCAAGGAGCGAGCTCGACTCAAGGAGCGAGCTCGACTCGAGGAGCGAACTGGACTCGAGGAGCGAGCTCGATTCAAGGAGCGAACTGGATTCGAGGAGCAAACTCGACTCGAGGAGTCGCGTGAAGAGTCGGCACGAGGAGTATCAGTCGACTCCTGGACTCGAAGCTCTATTCGAGGAGCGAGCTCGACTCGAGGAGTGAACTGGACTCGAGGAGCGAGCTCGACTCGAGGAGTTGCGTGAAGAGTCGGCACGAGGATTATTAGTCGACTCGCAGACTCGGAGCTCGACACGAAGAGCGAGCTCGACCCGAGGAGCGAGCTCGACTCGAGGAGCTGTGTGAAGAGTCGGCACGAGGAGTATCAGTCGACTCGTGGACTCGGAGCTCGACACGAGGAGCGAGCTCGACCCGAGGAGCAAACTGGACTCGAGGAGCGAGCTCGACTCGAGGATTGAGCTCGACTCGAAGAGCGAACTGGACTCGAGGAGCAAACTGGACTCGAGGAGCGAGCTCGATTCGAGGAGCGAACTGAACTCGAGGAGCGAGCTCGACTCGAGGAGTTGCGTGAAGAGTCGGCACGAGGAGTATCAGTCGACTCGCGGACTCGGAGCTCGACTCGAGGAGCAAGCTCGACTCGAGGAGTTGCGTGAAGAGTCGGCACGAGTAGTATTAGTCGACTCGCGGACTCGGAGCTCGACACGAGGAGCGAGCTCGACACGAGGAACGAGCTCAACCCGAGGAGCGAGCTCGACTCGAGGAGCTATGTGAAGAGTCGGCACGAGGAGTATTAGTCGACTCGCGGACTCGGAGCTCGACACGTGGAGCGAGCTCGACTCGAGGAGCGAACTGGACTTGAGGAGCGAGCTCGACTTGAGGAGCGAACTGGACTCGAGAAGCGAGCTCAACTCGAGGGGCGAACTGGACTCGAGGAGCGAGCTCGACTCGAAGAGCGAACTGGGCTCGAGGAGCGAGCTCGACTCGAGGAGCGAACTGGACTCGAGTAGCGAGCTTGACTCGAGTATCAGTCGACTCGCGGACCCGGAGCTCGACTCGAGGTGCGAACTGTTGGAATCGATCTAGGGTTTGAGAAAAAGTTTAACGCTTCGTTAAGCGGCGGAATTTTAAAATTTTTCTTTTTAAGTAAAACTAGTTTTTACTAACCTAGACAAGAGCATATGCATGTAAATAAAAACTAATATGAGCTATAAAAGTTACTAACCTTTTTGATGCTTGAACGTTGATGAGCCTTTGGAAGGTTGGCAACGTTCGTCTCCCCTCGCAGCACGTCTCTCTTTTCTTTCCTCGGGAACTCGAGCAACCACGATAGTTTCTATCACTAAATCACTCGAAAAGAAGGAATCAGTGAGTGGGCACTTTTAAACACTACGACTTAAGAACGAGTCTCGAAGTCGCAGAGCTAAACACTAGGTCGAGTGAGGACCTAGGTGCCAAGACAAGAAAAAAATCGAAAATAAACTAGAGAGAGAGAGAGAGGATTTCGGCCACAAGTTCTAGAGAGAGAGTCTCTCAAATCTCTTAAACTTGGATGAATGAATTGTGAGGAAATGAGGCTCCTATTTATAGGAGAGGTCTCACCTTCAATAAGGTAGTTTCCTCTTCTATAGAATATCACATATTCATGAGCAATTTCCTCTTTTTTCCCTTTGAGATACTCGGCCAAGCTAGGGCTTCTAGAAGCCTTGATTTGTTTCCTATTTTGTTCAAGGCTTGCCTTGTCTCTCAATGTGGCCGATTCCCTTGTGCATCCTTATGCAAATTTGTTTCCTCTTTTTCTTTTGGCAAGTATCTAAATACATTTATGCACAAAATAAACTCTCCTATTTCTCTATTAGGGTAGGCGCCCAAGTCTCTCTAGAAGGAGCTTCTAGAAGCTTCTTCATTTGTTCATGACAACATGAGAAAGGCCCATTAAGAATTTTCAATAAAATTCTCATGAAACGAAATTAATTCACAAGGCCCAATGATCAAGTCATGGCCGAGTGAAACATGTCACAAAATGACCTTGTCAAAAATTTATTGACATTCATTTCATCCTTTGTCTCAAAAGACAAAAATACCCTTTTAACTATTTTCGTTCTTGTTTTGGCTTAGCTTCCAGTTTAACTATTCCTATCGATGTGATTCGTGACAGTGACCTCATGGACCCAAATGAACAAAGCTTTAGCTAAACACATGGACTCAAAAGTTCACAAACCTTTTCCAAGTTTAGCTTAATGCCAACTGACTCCACTAAAGAGCTGACACTGAAAATCTCTCGGTTCAAATGAATTTATTTTCTACTCAAGAATTCGACCTAATTATGATGAGCGGATCCACTGAATATTATCTATGTTTACCCTTCATGAATGTCATCAGCTAGTCGGGATTTACTAAATTACCATTTTACCCTTCTAGCTGTTATTTCCTCAACTCCTTTGTCGCTTGTGAATAAGTTAGAAACAATGTATTGACGAGGAGCTAACAAGTCACATTGTTTCATCCAAAAGAGTCAAGACTCAATTTGGACACTGGCCAGTTCATTTATTCACACTCCAAGGAACAAAGCATGAGGTGACATACATTGCATTTCAGCAATCTTGTACATGAATTCCATATCTATGAGAACTTCACAAAGTTACTCATGACAGACTCACAACTTAGTACTTCACCATTAGGCCTTGTTCGGAATCACATAGTGAGTCCGAACTTTGACTTTCTCAAATGAGAATACTAAGGTGTGAAATGGCATGTCTCATTTCAGGATTAAGGTAAGCATGATGCAATTCATACATAGTGACTTCGAGACATAAGAGATTAAATGGTTTGTTCTTATCTTGTCTCTAGAAGTGCACTGGTCAATTCAGTACCTTCGGAAGATACCTAGAAGAACTATAGAGTTCCTAACTCTCAATGCCTCATAACCAGACATCATAGATTCTTCTAACAATCATACTGAGGTCAATAGTCCTTTGACCCTAAGATTGCGAATATATCGTTTTAAGCAAACTACGAAGAGTTTGTTCATGCAAATCTACATTTGTCTCTTCGTAAGTTGTTAAGTTTGTTTATGGACTAAAAGACTATGGTTTTATCATAAAGCTTCAGACAAGGAAGATTGAATGAACGTTTCAACTTTATTAATGAATGAATAGGCAATTACAAGCAAGAGTCTTCATGAGACTTTATTACATCAAATGTTCAAAATAAAGACTACAACTCTTCTTGTGGGCACCATTGACAACAAACTCCCACTTGACTCAAAGAAGGTGTGTGTAGTCCTTCATGCCTAATCCCTCACGATGTTGGTCGAAGACCTTGTTCGCTAGGGCCTTGGTGAATGGATCTGCGAGGTTGTCCACCTTTGAGATCTTCTTCACTTCCACGTCTCCGCGCTGCACGATCTCTCGAATCAAATGGTATTTCCTCTCAATATGCTTAGAGCGCTTATGGCTTCTAGGTTCCTTTGAGTTAGCGACAGCCCCACTATTATCACAATAAAGGGTCATGGGCTCGTCGACGTTTGGAACAACTTCCAAATACTTAAGGAATTTTTTAAGCCATACAGCCTCTTTGGATGCTTCACAAGCAGCCACATATTCTGCTTCCATTGTGGAGTCAGCAATGCAAGATTGCTTAATACTTCTCCACACAACAGCTCCACCATTAAGGATGAACACAGATCCCGAAGTGGATTTCCTGGAATTCTTATCCGCTTGAAAATCGGAGTCGATATATCCCGTCATAGTCAGGTCAGTACCTGAGTATGTAAGCATCAAGTTCCTAGTTCTTCGAAGATACTTAAGAACATGCTTAACAGCAATCCAGTGCTCGGGTCCAGGGTTGGATTGGAAACGACTAACTACGCCAACGGCGAAACAGATGTCAGGTCTAGTGCAAAGTATGGCATACATGAGGCTTCCTACGGCAGAGGCGTAAGGAATCTTCCTCATGTCTTCAATCTCTTGTGCAGTCTTGGGAGACTGGTCCTTAGAGAGTGAAACTCCATGCCTAAAGGGTGTTTGACCCCTCTTGCAGTCTTGCATCGAGAAGCGATCCATTATCTTATCAATATAAGATGCTTGAGAGAGCGACAGGGTCCGGTTTTTCCTATCTCGAAAGATTTGGATCCCCAGAATATACTCGGCTTCTCCTAGATCCTTCATATCGAATTGCTTTGCCAGCCAGACCTTAACCTCAGATAACTTACCCACGTCATTACCAATGAGCAGTATATCATCGACATATAGTACCAGAAACACAACTTTGCCTTCGTGTATTAACTTGTAAACACAAGGCTCATCTATTGACTGTTCAAAGCCGAAGCTCTTTACAGTTTCATCGAATCTAATATTCCATGACCTAGATGCTTGCTTTAGTCCATAAATGGATTTAAGCAACTCACAAACCTTGGTCTCTTGACCTTTATCCACGAAACCGTCTGGTTGAGCCATGTAAATGCGCTCGTCAAGATTGCCATTCAGAAAGGCTGTCTTGACATCCATTTGCCAGATCTCATAGTCGAGAGCTGCAGCTATGGATAGGAGTATGCGGATGGATTTAAGCATCGCGACTGGCGAGAAGGTTTCTTCATAGTCAATCCCTTCTTGTTGGGTATAACCCTTTGCCACAAGTCATGCTTTGAACGTCTCAACGTTCCCATCAGGACCCTTTTTCTTCTTGTATATCCACTTACACCCTACGGGTTTAATCCCTTCAGGAAGGTCTACAAGTTTCTAGACTTTGTTGACATACATCGAGTGCATCTCAACTTTCATGGCGTCAAGCCAAAGGTTTGATTCAGAACAAGCCATTACTTGGCTATAGGAAACAGGATCATCCATGTCGGAGACGGCTACAAGAGAGTCTCCATAAGACATGTACCTGTCAGGCTTTTGAGTAGCCCTCCCACTACGTCGAAGTACTACTTGACGAGATTCTGATGAGTTAGGTTGTGTTTCAGTTGGGGTAAGAACAGTTCTTACAGACGAGGTAGAAGCTTCCTCACCCAACTTTTCTTCAAGCACAATTTTGCTTCTAGGTTTCGCATCCTTCATAAAGTCCTCCTCAAGGAAACGAGCATTCGTGCTAACGAAAGTCTTATCGTCCTCGGGACTATAGAAAGTAAAACCTTTGGTTTCCTTCGGATATCCTACAAACAGGCACAATTCTGACCTACTAGCCAACTTGCTAGTCTTTTGCCTCAGCACGTGTGCAGGGCAACCCCAAATTCGGATGCGGCCAAGATTAACTTTACGGCCAGTCCATCGTTCATAAGGAGTACCAGGAACCGTCTTGGACGGAACTTGGTTCAGAATGTAGGCGGCTGTTTCGAGGGCATATCCCCAAAAGGAAAGCGGGAGTGATGAGTAACTCATCATCGATCTAACCATCTCCATAAGAGTTCGGTTTCTTCTCTTTGACACTCCGTTTTGTTGAGGTGTGCCAGGTGCGGTAAGCTGAGAAGCGATACCTTCTTCTTTAAGAAAATCATCGAACTCTTCAGACATATACTCACCACCTCGATCAGATCGAAGGGTTTTGATCACTTTGCCAGTTTTGTTTTCCACTAAAGCCCTAAAGACCTTAAATACGTTAAAGGTCTCGGATTTGTGTTTAAGCAAATAGACAAACCCATATCTTGAGTAGTCATCAGTGAAGGCAACGAAGTATTCGTATCCTCCACGTGCCTGTTGGTTGAGCGGACCACATACATCAGAATGTATTAGTTCCAGCAACTCAGTGGCTCTTCGACCCTTATCGGAGAAAGGTCGCTTAGTCATTTTTCCTTCTATGCAGGATTCACAAGTAGGTAGTGAACCTATTGCAGAGGCTTGGAGTGGACCATCCCTCACAAGTCTCTTAATCCTATCTAGACTGATATGACCAAGTCTTAAGTGCCAGAGGTATGTTGATTTTGTTAGATCGGAGGATTCAGAAAGTTTGATCCTCTCTGGCTCCCTAATTAGATCGTTATCTATTTCGGTGTCTAAGAGAGAAGGTTGAGTGGGATAGATGTAAAAATGACCATTCTTCATACATGCATCAGTGACAAAAGAATTAGAAAAAGAAATACGAATTCCATTCTTTATAAACTTTAAATAATAATCTTGCTCGAAAAGTTGAGCAACAGATACTAGGTTTTTCCCAAAGGAAGGAACATAATAAACATTATTCAAATTTAAAGTTCGATCTTCAAAAGATAGCGTCACGGATCCCACAGCCTTCGCAGACACCACGCTCTCATCACCCCACTTGAAGCAGAAGTCGCCATCCTCTAAGCTTTTGCTTTTCCTAAAACCAGTCAAGGAGCAGCAAATATGGTTAGTAGCAGCGGAGTCAATAATCCACGATGATACATTATCAGCTACTAAACAGGCTTCAGTAACAAGTACAATACCTTTAGCTTTGGTTTTGAGGTAGGCGGGACAGTTCCTACGCCAGTGACCAGGCTCATTGCAGTGGTGGCACTTGTCTTTAGACTTGTCCACCTTTGGAGCCTTTGGCGCCTTCTTCTTCGTTTGAACCTTAGGTTGGTTCTTCTTCTCGGCATTGCGAGGTCTCTTCTTAGATCCAGAGGTGGAGGCAGTAGCATGTACTTCTCCTTGAGCCCTCTTTTTCTTAGTGAGTGCCTCAGCGGTTTGAAGTTCCTTCATGAGCTCGGTAACAGTGTACTCCAGCTTGTTCGTGGAATAGTTCAACTTGAAGGTATCAAAGGTTTCGGGGAGAGTTTCCAAGATCATATCTATTTTAGTCTCCCCATCAATCTCAGATCCAAGAATCTCCATTTCGTTTAGATAGCTAATGATCAGCATCATATGATCTCTAACGGGAGTTCCAGCCTTCATACGACAGTTCATGAATTGTCGGACCGCTTGTTGCCTAGCTTGACGTCCTTGCCCTCCAAACATCTCATGGAGATTGTAGAGCATATCGGTGGCAGTTTTATAATCACGATGTTGTTGTTGCAACACATTGTTCATCGATGCCAAAATGTAGCATCTCGCAATCTCATCGGATCGAAGCCAGGCCGCCAGGACGTCTTTCTCCTCTTGCGTCGAATCATCATTCGTTTGAGGACAGGGGGTGGTGAGAACCCATTTGTGCTTGTCGACAGTAAGGACTATGTCGAGGTTACATTTCCAGTCGACGTAATTGTCGCCTTCGAGTTTATTCGAGGAAAGAATTGTAGAGAGAGGGTTGAGAGACATATTGCCTATAAAAGTTGAAACAAGTTTATGATTAGTCTTTGGTTTAGGATTTAAGTTTCATTAAGACTTTTGTAAAACCCAAAGGTGTTATAAACCAAACGATAATTTACTCCCTCAAGAGAAGGCCGCAAAAAATCTCCATTTATAAGTAAATGACACATCATTAATGCTAAGCCAAGATGTCAATACATCTATTTTGACTAGCCACCTTGTAAATTGGTTTGATCACTCATATCTTTTCGCAGAGCCTTAAGGAAGGATACTAGGGATTGAGCCTAAGCGTGCAACCAACCACTTGGTCCAAAAGATCAGCTTTGAAAAACAATCCCCCAAGGGGAGGCCTTGCCATCATTGCATCACTCTCAGACGTAGCTCATTGAGCAATGATCGAAGCAATAACGCCTTGGAGTACTCACATTTAAGTGAGGGTCGCAAGAGCGGCTCTTAGTCCCACATTATTGCATCTTTCATTAGTGTTGGGGATCGTGGGATACAAACAACGAATATAACCCTCCCACTTAGTTTTTGGAGTTGGTTCATCGACTCTTATAAGTTCGGAAACAAATTTCCTAGTTAGAGAGTGACAGAGCGGACAACTAGAAGAGAATCCTAGATCGACATGTTCAGAGCAGTATTAGTGCATAAAGGCACAAGGTACATACTCGATCTTTTCCTATTTTCTATTTCGGGAAAGTGCGTGAGGGAAGTGTCAACTTCAACTCACTCGAACACTTGAAAGTTTGAGATTACACATCTTTTTATTTTTCGGCTTGTCTACAAGGAGACCTCCCACTCAAATTTTCAAGAGCATATAGATTTTGAACATATGTGATATAGATATAGTTTTGAAAACATTTTGAAAACTTATTTGATTTGGATGACAAAATATTTTCAAGTTTGAAAGTGAAAACGGTTTTTCAAAATTCAAACTAGTTTTGTAAAAATTCAATTTCAATTAATCTTTCAAAAATCAAAACTTTTAATCTTTACACATCATGTTTATAATCATATGAAAAACATTTTTGCTCAAGAAAGTTTTCTCATTAGAGTTCTATAACTCATGGTAGTGGGGTTTGAAAATCCGGATTTCTAAAAAAAACTGGAGTTTCAGACAGCCGCGCACCTCGGAGTAAAATCGCCATATCTGGCGGCTCCGATGTCCTTTTGAGCCGAAACCGGTGGCATTGGACAGAGGACAGACAGAGCTTTAACTTGATTCAAGAATCATTAAATTTAGATTTCTGAGCAGAGAGTTATGCCGCTTTTAATGCGGGTTTACATTCCAGCTCGAAGAAAAAGAAATAAATTAAAGCTTCGTCCTTTTAGGTGCGAAAAAGAATCGAGTGTAACGGAACGTTTTAAGATATTGTTTAAAGCTTTTATTTGTGTTTTATTAGCAGGGTAATAACATAGAATAAAAGAAATAACAACATGCATAAAACGATTCAAGTAAATAAACGAAACTAGCAAGAAAATAAAACTAGTCACAAAATTTACTCGAAAATTCTCAAACCTTTAAAACACGTTTTTCAATATAAAAAATTAAAAACTTTTAGAACTGATTCTAATGTGTTTTAACATCATCCCAAACTCATAGAAAATCAACATGGTTTTTAATTTAAAGGCATGAGCAATAAATTAAAAAAAAATCTAAGATTACAATTCTAACTTGTCACAAAATTAGTAAACTTTCGAAAACGATTTTCAAGCTCATAATTTAAAAACATGCACATGCATTCCTTTGACCATAGCTCTGATACCATTTTTTGGAATCGATCTAGGGTTTGAGAAAAAGTTTAACGCTTCGTTAAGCGGCGGAATTTTAAAATTTTTCTTTTTAAGTAAAACTAGTTTTTACTAACCTAGACAAGAGCATATGCATGTAAATAAAAACTAATATGAGCTATAAAAGTTACTAACCTTTTTGATGCATGAACGTTGATGAGCCTTTGGAAGGTTGGCAACGTTCGTCTCCCCTCGCAGCACGTCTCTCTTTTCTTTCCTCGGGAACTCGAGCAACCACGATAGTTTCTATCACTAAATCACTCGAAAAGAAGGAATCAGTGAGTGGGCACTTTTAAACACTATGACTTAAGAACGAGTCTCTAAGTCGCAGAGCTAAACACTAGGTCGAGTGAGGACCTAGGTGCCAAGACAAGAAAAAAATCGAAAATAAACTAGAGAGAGAGAGAGAGGATTTCGGCCACAAGTTCTAGAGAGAGAGTCTCTCAAATCTCTTAAACTTGGATGAATGAATTGTGAGGAAATGAGGCTCCTATTTATAGGAGAGGTCTCACCTTCAATAAGGTAGTTTCCTCTTCTATAGAATATCACATATTCATGAGCAATTTCCTCTTTTTTCCCTTTGAGATACTCGGCCAAGCTAGGGCTTCTAGAAGCCTTGATTTGTTTCCTATTTTGTTCAAGGCTTGCCTTGTCTCTCAATGTGGCCGATTCCCTTGTGCATCCTTATGCAAATTTGTTTCCTCTTTTTCTTTTGGCAAGTATCTAAATACATTTATGCACAAAATAAACTCTCCTATTTCTCTATTAGGGTAGGCGCCCAAGTCTCTCTAGAAGGAGCTTCTAGAAGCTTCTTCATTTGTTCATGACAACATGAGAAAGGCCCATTAAGAATTTTCAATAAAATTCTCATGAAACGAAATTAATTCACAAGGCCCAATGATCAAGTCATGGCCGAGTGAAACATGTCACAAAATGACCTTGTCAAAAATTTATTGACATTCATTTCATCCTTTGTCTCAAAAGACAAAAATACCCTTTTAACTATTTTCGTTCTTGTTTTGGCTTAGCTTCCAGTTTAACTATTCCTATCGATGTGATTCGTGACAGTGACCTCATGGACCCAAATGAACAAAGCTTTAGCTAAACACTTGGACTCAAAAGTTCACAAACCTTTTCCAAGTTTAGCTTAATGCCAACTGACTCCACTAAAGAGCTGACACTGAAAATCTCTCGGTTCAAATGAATTTATTTTCTACTCAAGAATTCGACCTAATTATGATGAGCGGATCCACTGAATATTATCTATGTTTACCCTTCATGAATGTCATCAGCTAGTCGGGATTTACTAAATTACCATTTTACCCTTCTAGCTGTTATTTCCTCAACTCCTTTGTCGCTTGTGAATAAGTTAGAAACAATGTATTGACGAGGAGCTAACAAGTCACATTGTTTCATCCAAAAGAGTCAAGACTCAATTTGGACACTGGCCAGTTCATTTATTCACACTCCAAGGAACAAAGCATGAGGTGACATACATTGCATTTCAGCAATCTTGTACATGAATTCCATATCTATGAGAACTTCACAAAGTTACTCATGACAGACTCAAAACTTAGTACTTCACCAATAGGCCTTGTTCGGAATCACATAGTGAGTCCGAACTTTGACTTTCTCAAATGAGAATACTAAGGTGTGAAATGGCATGTCTCATTTCAGGATTAAGGTAAGCATGATGCAATTCATACATAGTGACTTCGAGACATAAGAGATTAAATGGTTTGTTCTTATCTTGACTCTAGAAGTGCACTGGTCAATTCAGTACCTTTGGAAGATACCTAGAAGAACTATAGAGTTCCTAACTCTCAATGCCTCATAACCAGAGGAGTGAGCTCGACTCGAGGAGCGAACTGGACTCGAGGAGTGAGCTCGACTCGAGGAGCGAACTGGACTCGAGGAGCGAGCTCGACTCGAAGAGCGAACTAGGCTCGAGGAGCGAGCTCGACTCGAGGAGGGAACTGGACTCGAGGAGTTGTGTGTAGAGTCGGCACGAGGAGTATTAGTCGACTCGCGGACTCGGAGCTTGACACGAGGAGCGAAATGGACTCGAGGAGCGAGGTCGACTCGAGGAGCGAACTGGACTCGAGGACCGAGCTCGACTCGAGGGGCGAACTGGACTCGAGGAGCGAGCTCGATTCGAGGAGCGAACTGGATTCGAGGAGCGAGCTGGACTCGAGGAGTCGCGTGAAGAGTCGGCACGAGGAGTATCAGTCGACTCGCGGACTCGGAGCTCGACTCGAGGAGCGAGCTCGACTCGAGGAGCGAACTGGACTCGAGGAGTTGCGTGAAGAGTCGGCACGAGGAGTATCAGTCGCCTCGCGGACTCAGAGCTCGACTCGAGGAGCGAGCTCGACTCGAGGAGCGAACTGGACTCGAGGAGCGAGCTCGACTCAAGGAGCGAACTAGACTCGAGGAGTGAGCTCGATTCGTGGAGCGAACTGGATTCGAGGAGCGAGCTCGACTCGAGGAGTCGCGTGAAGAGTTGGCACGAGGAGTATCAGTCGACTCACGGACTCGGAGCTCGACTCGAGGAGCGAACTGGACTCGAGGAGCGAGCTCGACTCGAGGAGCGAGCTCGACTCGAGGAGTTGCGTGAAGAGTCGGTACGTGGAGTATTAGTCAACTCGCAGACTCGGAGCTCGACACAAGGAGCGAGCTCGACCCGAGGAGCGAGCTCGACTCGAGGAGTTGTGTCAAGAATCGGCACGAGGAGTACCAGTTGACTCGCAGACTCGGAGCTCGACACGAGGAGCGAGCTCGACTCGAGGAGCGAACTGAACTCGAGGAGCGATCTTGACTCGAGGAGCGAGCTCGACTCGAGGAGCGAACTGGACTCGAGGAGCGAGCTCGACTCGAGGTGCAAACTGGACTCGAGGAGCGAGCTCGACTCGAGGAGCGAACTCGACTCGAGGAGCGAGCTCGACTCAAGGAGTTGCGTAAAGAGTCGGCACGAAGAGTATCTGTCGACTCGCGGACTCGGAGCTCGACTCGAGGAGCGTGAAGACTCTCTTTGGGACCTCCGGCCTAACCATCGGCCCCTTGAGACTTTGTTATTATTATTATTATTTTTTTTTTGAGTTGTCTAGTTGACTGGGTATTGATCCCTGTTAGCCCCCCCGAGTTTCTTGTGTTTGCGAGACGAAGACCAAGAAACTCTCGTGTTGGAGGTGTACAATTGAGAGTGTTGACGTGTGTAGAATGATCCTTTATTGCAGTAAGGAGGTCGTGACAAGTTTCTTGGTGCTTGGCCTTCTTTGGAAAGGAAAATTACATATTTGAAGCAAAGTGATCACAAAGTCGAGCGAGTTCGGGCGTGAGTTTAAGGCCGGTGGTCATCCCTATCACTTTGGGCGAGGACACGCCATTCGAGTGACGTCCTCGACAAACGTCGCGGCTATTGACGTCGTCACCTCCGTGGGGGTTCTGGACGCGGATGGTGAGCTTGGAGCGTCCCTCCCGGGACCTAGAGGTCAAGCGTCCCTGGGTATTACTCGACTCTCGATGCCTTGACGTGGTCGCCCGAGGGTGTCCCCTCGAGGGCGCTTGCGCTTGTTCGTTAGAAAGTCGACGTCGCAGCGCGGTCGCCCGAGGGTGTCCCCTTGGAAGCGTGCGCGTGCGTCCCCTTCCGTGAACAGCGTGGTTGAGGCCGATCTCGTTTGTTCTCGACTTCGCCATGTAACCGGGGTCTTTCTCGTCATGGTTGACGTTGTCGACGCTGTTGGAGTCGAGGAGGTCGGCGATGAGCGCGTCGGTGACGCCGGGGCGGTCTAGGAGCTTGGCGAGCCTCCGAGCCGCGTCCTCTCGGACTGCGGCCTCTGGGTCATTCGCCGGGTCTCGGGGCTGGCTCTCATTATCATGAGGTTTCCCTTCGAGACGATGTGCAGCGCTTCGGAGACCGTACCTTGGCGAGCCTCCGAGCCGCGTCCTCTCAGACTGCAGCCTCGAGGTCATTCACCGGGTCTCAGGGCTGGCTCTCATTATCATGAGATTGCCCTTCGAGACGATGCGCAGCGCTTCGGAGGCCGTACCTCGAGCTAGTCGCTCGGGCGCCCACGGAGGTGGCAGGGGCACGACTCATCTCTCGAGAGTCGCCGTCGAAGGTAGAAGAAGAGTGGTAGAGGGAAAGCGTCGATAAGGTCAGGAGATCCCCTCCCTCTACTAACCTCGGCTCAGGTGGCTGTCGACCTGGCAGGAGCTCTTCCCGCCGGCGCTCGTGGCGGGCCGACCGGGGGTGAATCTTGGCGAGCGTCGAGGCTGGATCGCGAGCGCCGGGGTGGTCCGGATCTGCAGCGTCGGCTGGGTCGCGAGCACCGGGGTCGTCTGGATCTGCAGCGTCGGCTGGGTCGCGAGCGACGGGGCTGGATCGCGAGCGCCGGGGCTGGATCGCGAGCGCCGTGGTCGTCTGGATCTGCAGCGTCGGCTGGGTCGCGAGCGCCGGGGTCATCTGGATCTGCAGCATCGACTGGGTCGCGAGCGCCGGGGTCGTCTGGATCTGCAACGTCGGCTGGGACGTGAGCGCCGGGGCTATCTGGATCTGCAGCGTCGGCTGGGTCGCGAGTGCCGGGGCTGTCTGGATCTGCAGCGTTGGCTGGGTCGCGAGCGCCGGGGCTGGGTCGTGAGGGCCGGGGCTGGATCGCGAGCGCCGGAGCTGGTTCGCGCGCTCTGGGAGATCTGAGATGAAGACCCTGAAGAACCTCTTTTTTTTCTTTTTCTTTTCTTCTCGCTGGAGATCTGAGATGAAGACCAGAGAGGAAATCGTTGGCTTTGATTTTCTGTGGTCTTCCGTGGAGGAAGCGAGTTTGCCGGTGGAGAGCTCGTCGTTGTTCTCGAGATCCCCTCCTTCTAGCACCAAAATGTTGTCGCTGATTTTCGGACAACCATTTAGGAGCCCAAAGTGGTTCGACCCAAGGCCAGACCAAGTGGTCTCACTTTGGCTCGAGCGTGTCGGACTTGGTATCCCAAGTCGTCCCTTAGCTGCGAATGTCCCTTGAGTTCGTAAGAGTACATGAAAAGGAGTAAAGAACAGGTGAACTAGGAAGGAAAAACAGAGGGGGTGCCTCTGTTTACCTCTCCGACGCTCAACATTAGTAGGATTGAGGTGGAGTATAGAGGTTTTAGAGGTGGTGAGAGGCCAAAGATGAGCTAAACGAGTAAAGTACGAGTTCGACAGCGTTTTGGGACTCAAAATTGGATTTTCTGGAGAAGGTGAGAGGTGCCTGTATTTATAGGCAACCAAGAGGCATTAGGGCAACCCCTTGGCATTAGGCCCAGGAGGCCGAGCGGATGCATTGGGCCCAGGAGGCCGAGCGGAGGTTGGGCCCAGGGGGCCGAGTAGAGGTCGAGCTCGGGCGGTCGAGTAGAGGTCGAGCTCGCCTGGAGGTCGAGCTCGGGCGGCCGAGGCCGAAGTCGAGCTCATGATGCCGAGGTCGAGATGAGGCTGAGGTCGAGCTAATGAGGCCGAGGTCGAGCTCGCCTGGAGGTCGAGGTCGAGCTCATGAGGCCGAGGCCGAGCTCATGAGGCCAAGGTCGAGCTGAGGACGAGGTCGAGCTCGCCTGGAGGTTGAGGCCGAACTCATGAGGCCGAGGTCGAGCTGAGGCCGAGGTCGAGCTCATGAGGCCGAGGCCGAGCTGAGGCCGAGGTCGAGCTCACCTGGAGGTCGAGGTCGAGCTCATGAGGCCGAGGCCGAGCTCCTGAGGCCGAGGCCGAGCTGAGGACGAGGACGAGCTCGCCTGGAGGTCGAGCTCGAGCTCATGAGGCCGAGGCCGAGCTCCTGAGGCCAAGGTCGAGCTGAGGACGAGGTCGAGCTCGCCTGGAGGTCGAGCCCGCTTGGAGGTCGAGCTCGGGCGGCCTAGTGGAGGTCGAGCTCGCCTGGAGGTCGAGCTCGAGCGGCCGAGTGGAGGTCGAGCTCAGGCGGCCGAGCGGAGGTCGAGCTCGCCTGGAGGTCGAGCTCGGGTGGCCGAGTGGAGGTCGAGCTCGGGAGGCCCGGACTTGGCTGGCTGAGCGCGTTGTTACCGAACTGGTGGGTAGTACAGTGTTTTCACGTGGTTCTCCGAACCGCGATGTCTATTGACATCTTTACTCCTGTCGGTCGTCGATGGGCCGACAACAGTGGGGATCCCTCGAGATGACGGAAGCAATCCCCTCGAGCCTCTATCGCTTCCAGCTCAACCGCCGAGTTCGCACTCTTGCGTTCGGAATGCTCGTCAGGAGGCGCCGATGTCGAAGCCCTCTTCAAAGAGGCACGGGGCTCTGGTTCAGCTACACCAGCAGTCTCGACACGCTCTCCCCTCGCCTTGCGGTCAGCGACCAAAGAGCGAATTTCCGCCATCGACACAGGGTCCCGAGAAGCGGAAGCTAGCCTCCTAGCTCGCCTCTTTGCGGCTACGCGACGCAAAACAACAAAGGTCAGGTTCATGTCAAACAAAAAATTTACAAAACCGTAGAGTTACCTCGAGAAGCAGGAGCGACTGGCTGAGCGTCGGGACTCGGGGATCTGCTCCCCCGGCGCACCTCCTCGGTGTTGTCAATGGTGCCCACAAGAAGAGTTGTAGTCTTTATTTTGTACATTTGATGTAATAACGTCTCATGAAGACTCTTGCTTGTAATTGCCTATCTATTCATTAATAAAGTTGAAATGTTCATTCATTCTTTCTTTGTTTGAAGCTTTATGATAAAACCTTAGTCTTTTAGTTCATAAACAAACTTAACAACTTACGAAGAGACAAATGTAGATTTGCATGAACAAACTCTTCGTAGTTTGCTTAAAACGATATATTCGCAATCTTAGGGTCAAAGGACTATTGACCTCAGTATGATTGTTAGAAGAATCTATGATGTCTGGTTATGAGGCATTGAGAGTTGGGGACTCTATAGTTCTTCTAGGTATCTTCCGAAGGTACTGAATTGACCAGTGCACTTCTAGAGACAATATAAGAACAAACCATTTAACCTCTTATGTCTCGAAGTCACTATGTATGAATTGCATCATGCTTACCTTAATCCTGAAATGAGACATGCCATTTCACACCTTAGTATTCTCATTTGAGAAAGTCAAAGTTCGGACTCACTATGTGATTCCGAACAAGGCCTATTGGTGAAGTACTAAGTTGTGAGTTTGTCATGAGTAACTTTGTGAAGTTCTCATAGATATGGAATTCATGTACAAGATTGCTGAAATGCAATGTATGTCACCTCATGCTTTGTTCCTTGGAGTGTGAATAAATGAACTGGCCAGTGTCCAAATTGAGTCCTGACTCTTTTGGATGAAACAATGTGACTTGTTAGCTCCTCGTCAATACATTGTTTCTAACTTATTCACAAGCGACAAAGGAGTTGAGGAAATAACAGCTAGAAGGGTAAAATGGTAATTTAGTAAATCCCGACTAGCTGATGACATTCATGAAGGGTAAACATAGATAATATTCAGTGGATCCGCTCATTATAATTAGGTGAATTCTTGAGTAGAAAATAAATTCATTTGAACCGAGAGATTTTCAGTGTCAACTCTTTAGTGGAGTCAGTTGGCATTAAGCTAAACTTGGAAAAGGTTTGTGAACTTTTGAGTCCAAGTGTTTAGCTCAAGCTTTGTTCATTTGGGTCCATGAGGTCACTGTCACGAATCACATCGAGTAGGAATAGTTAAACTGAAAGCTAAGTCAAAACAAGAACGAGACAGTTTTACGAAAATTGTCAAAAGGGTATTTTTGTCTTTTTGGACATAGGACGAAAAAAATGTCAATAAATTTTTTTGACATTGTCATATGATGACAAATGAAATAAATATTACTCAGCCATATTAGTGTAATTGGGCCTTGAGGATTAATTTAATTTCATAGAATTTTACTTGAAAATTCTTAATGGGTTTTTCTTATGTTGTCATGAACAAATGAAGAAACATCTAAAAGCTCCTTCTAGAAGCTCAAATTTCGTCCAACCCAAGGAAAATAAGGCTGAATTTCGTTCATGCCATAGTGGGAAAGAGAGTTTATTTTGTGCATTGATGTATGAAGATACTTGCCAAAAGAAAAAGGGGAAACAAATTTCCTTAAGAAGGAAAGTGCATTTTCGGCCAACTAAGAGGAAATCAAATGAGGAAACAAATCCTAAGCCTTCATGAGGCATGTTGGACGTGCAAGGCAATAGGAAAAGAGGAAACTACGTTTTGAAGGTAATCCTCCTCCTATAAATAGGACCCTCATTCCTCACATTTCATTAATCCAAGTTTAAGAGATTTGAGAGACTCTCTCTCTAGAACTTTGGCCGAACTCCTCTCTCTCTCTCTAGTTTATTTTCGATTTTGTTTTGGCACCTAGGTCCTCATTTGACCTAGAGTTTAGCTCTGCGACTTCAAGACTCGTTCTTAAGTCGTAGTGTTTAAAAGTGCCCACTCACTGATTCCTTTTATTTCGAGTGATTTAGTGATAGAAACTATCGTGGTTGCTCGAGGTGCCGAGGAAAGATAGAGAGACGTGCTGCGAGGAGACGAGCGTTGCAAACTTTCCAAAAGCTTCTACAAAGTTCAAGCTTCAAGAAAGGTTAGTAAACTTCTATACTCATAATAGGTTTTAATTACATGTACTTGCTCTTTGTCTAGGTTAGTAAAATCTGTTTTTACTTGAAAAGAAATTTTTTAAAATTCCGCCGCTTTCCGAAGCGTTTAATCTTTTTCTTAAACCCTAGATCAATTCCAACAAATGGTATCAGAGCTATGGTCAAAGAGATGCATGTACATGTTTTTAAAATTATGAGCTTGAAAATCGTTTTCGAAAGTTTACTAATTTTGTGACAAGTTAGAATTGTAATCTTAGATTTTTTTTTAATTTATTGCTCATGCCTTTAAATTAAAAACCATGTTGTTTTTCTATGATTTTGGGATGTTTTTAAAACGCATTAGAATCAGTTCTAAAAGTTTTTAATTTTTTATATTGAAAAACGTGTTTTAAAGGTTTGAGAAATTTCGAGTAAAATTTTGTGACTAGTTTTGTTATCTTGCTAGTTTCTTATTTTTACTTGAATCGTTTTATGCTTGTTGTTATTTCTTTTATGCCTTGTTACTACCTTGCTAATAAAACACAAATAAAAGCTTTAACAACCTTCATAAAACGTTCCGTTACACTCGATTCTTTTTCGCACCTAAAAAGGACCAAGCTTTAATTTATTTCTTTTTCTTCGAGCTGGAGTAAACCCGCATTAAAAGTGGCATAACTCTCTGCTCAGAAATCTAAATTTAATGATTCTTGAATCAAATTAAAGCTCTGTCTATCCTCTGTCCAATGCCACCGGTTTCGGCTCAAAAGGACATCGGAGCCGCCAGATATGGTGATTTTACTCCGAGGTGCACGGCTGTCTGAAACTCCAGTTTTTTAGAAATCCGGATTTTCAAACCCCACTACCATGAGTTATAGAACTCTAATGAGAAAATTTTCATGAGCAAAAATGTTTTTCATATGATTATAAACATGATGTGTAAGATTAAAATGTTTTGATTTTTGAAAGTTTAATTGAAATTGAATTTTTACAAAACTAGTTTGAATTTTGAAAAACCGTTTTCACTTTCAAACTTGAAAATATTTTGTCATCCAAATCAAATAAATTTTCAAAATGTTTTCAAAACTATATCTATATCACATATGTTCAAAATCTATATGCTCTTGAAAATTTGAGTGGGAGGTCTCCTTGTAGACAAGCCGAAAAATAAAAAGATGTGTAATCTCAAACTTTCAAGTGTTCGAGTGAGTTGAAGTTCACACTTCCCTCACGCACTTTCCCGAAATAGAAAATAGGAAATGATCGAGTATGTACCTTGTGCCTTTATGCACTAATACTGCTCTGAACATGTCGATCTAGGATTCTCTTCTAGTTGTCCGCTCTGTCGCTCTCTAACTAGGAAATTTGTTTCCGAACTTAAAAGAGTCGATGAACCAACTCCAAAAACTAAGTGGGAGGGTTATACTTGTTGTTTGTAACCCACGATCCCCAACACTAATGAAAAGTGCAAGTGTCGCCGGACTAAGAGTCACCCTCGTGGCCCTCTCTTAAATGAGAGTACTCAAGGGCGCTTTGCTCTGATCATTGCTCAATGAGCTACGTCCGAGAGTGAGACGATGATGACAAGACCTCCCCTCGGCGGATTGTTTTTCAAAGTCAATCTTTTGGACTAAGTGGTTGGTTACACACTTAGACTCAATCCCTAGTAATCCTCCCTCGAGGCCCTGCGAAAGGATGTGAGTGATCAAACCAATTTACAAGGTGGCTAGTCAAAATTGATGTATTGACATCTTGGCTATGCATTAATGATGAGTCATTTACTTATGAAAGGAGACTCGTTGCGGCCTTCCCTCGAAGGAGTAAAGTGTCATTTCGTTCATAACACCTTTGGATTTTATAAAGTCTTAAACAAACTTAAATCCTAAACCAAAGACTAATCATAAACTTGTTTCAACTTTTATAGGCAATATGTCTCCCAACTCTCTCTCTTTCATTCTTTCCTCGAACAAACTCGAAAACGAAAACTACATAGACTCGAAACGTAACCTCGACATAATACCTACCGTTAACAAGCACAAATGGGTACTCACCATCCTGTGTCCTCCTCTGACGAATGATGATTCAACTCAAGAGGACAATGACGCCTTAGCGGCCTGGCTTCGATCCGATGAGATTGTGAGGTGCTATATCTTGGCATCTATGAACAATATGCTGAAAGAGCAACATCGTGACTTCGAGACTGCCGCTGACATGCTCTACAATCTCCTTGAGATGTTTGGAGGGCAAAGGCGTCAAACAAGGCTACAAGCAGTCCGACAGTTTATGAACTGTCATATGCAGGCTAGGACTCCTGTTGGAGACTTCATGATACTGATCATTAGTTTTCTGAATAAAATGGAAATCCTAGGATCTGAGATTGATGGGAAGAATATCATAGATATGATCTTAGAAACTCTCCCCGCATCTCTTGATACCGCCAAGATGAACTACTCCATAAACAAGCTAAGTACACTGTTACCAAGCTTATGAAGGAGTTTCACACTGCTGAAGGTCTCACTAAGAGAAAGAGGAATCAAGGAGAGGCACATGCTACTGAGCAAAGAGCCTCCGCCTCTGGAACTAAGAAGAGACCTCACAAGGCCGATAAAAAGAACTGTCCTGCCAATCTCAAAGCAAAGGAACATAGTATTGTACTAGTTACCGAAGCATGCTTAGTAGCTGATAATGTATCAACGTGGATTCTTGACTCCGCTGCTACTAACCATATTTGTTGTTCCTTGAATGGTTTCAAGAAAACCAAAAGCTTAGAGGAAGGCGAGTTCTGTTTCAAATGGGGTGATGGGAGCCTAGTGTCTGCAAAGGCTGTGGGATCCGTGACGCTGTCTTTTGAAGACCGCACTTTAAACTTGAATAATGTATATTTTGTTCCTACCTTTGAGAAGAACTTAATATCCGGTGCTCGTCTTCGTGAGCAAGATTATTGTTTAAAGTTCATTAAGAATGGAATTCGTATTTCGTTTCCTGATAATTCTTTTGTCACTGATGCATGTATGAAGAATGCTCTTTTCTACATCTATCCCACCCAACCTTCTCTTTTAGACACCGAAATAGATAATGATCTAATTAGGGAGCCAAAGAGGATCAAACTTTCTGAATCCTCCGATCTAACAAAATCAACACACCTATGGCACTTAAGACTTGGTCATATCAGTCTAGAAAGGATTAAGAGACTTGTGAGGGATGGTCCACTCCAAGCCTCTGCAATAGGTTCACTACCTACTTGTGAATCCTGCATAGAAGGAAAAATGACTAAGCGACCTTTCTCTGATAAAGGTCGAAGAGCTAGTGAGTAGCTGGAACTAATACATTCTGATGTATGTGGTCCGCTCATCCAACAGGCACGTGGAGGATACGAATACTTCGTTACCTTCACTGATGATTACTCATGATATGGGTTTGTCTATTTGCTCAAACACAAATCCGAGACCTTTAACGTATTTAAGGTCTTTAGGGCTTTAGTGGAAAAGCAAACTGGCAAAGTGATCAAAATCCTTCGATCTGATCGAGGTGGTGAGTATATGTCTGGAGAGTTCGATGACTTTCTTAAAGAAGAAGGTATCGCTTCTCAGCTTACCGCACCTGGCACACCTCAACAAAACGGAGTGTCAGAGAGAAGAAACCGAACTCTTATGGAGATGGTTAGATCGATGATGAGTTACTCATCACTCCCGCTTTCCTTTTGGTGATATGCCCTCGAAACAGCCGCTTACATTCTGAACCAAGTTTCGTCTAAAACGGTTCCTGGTACTCCTTATGAACGATGGACTGGCCGTAAAGTGAATCTTGGCCGCATCCGAATTTGGGGTTGCCCTGCACACGTGCTGAGGCGAAAGACTAGTAAGTTGGCTAGTAGGTCAGAATTGTGCCTGTTTGTAGGATATCCGAAGGAAACCAAAGGTTTTACTTTCTATAGTCCCGAGGACGATAAGACTTTCGTTAGCACGAATGCTCGTTTCCTTGAGGAGTACTTTATGAAGGATGCGAAACCTAGAAGCAAAATTGCGCTTGAAGAAAAGTTGGGTGAGGAAGCTTCTACCTAATCTGTAAGAATTGATCTTACCCCAACTGAAACACAACCTAACTCATCAGAATCTCGTCAAGTAGTACTTCGACGTAGTGGGAGGGCTGTTCAAAAGCCTGACAGGTACATGTCTTATGGAGACTCTCTTGTAGTCGTCTCTGACATGGATGATCCTGTTTCCTATAGCCTAGCGATGGCTTGTTCTGAATCAAACCTTTGGCTTGACGCCATGAAAGTTGAAATGCACTCGATGTATGTCAACAAAGTCTGGAAACTTATAGACCTTCCTGAAGGGATTAAACCCGTAGGGTGTAAGTGGATATACAAGAAGAAAAGGGGTCCTGATGGGAACGCCGAGACGTTCAAAGCACGACTTGTGGCGAAGGGTTTTACCCAACAAGAAGGGATTGACTATGAAGAAACCTTCTCGCCAGTCGCGATGCTTAAATCCATCCGCATACTCCTATCCATAGCTGCAGCTCTCGACTATGAGATCTGGCAAATGGATGTCAAGACAACCTTTCTGAATGGCAATCTTGACGAGCGCATTTACATGGCTCAACCAGACGGTTTTGTGGATAAAGGTCAAGAGACCAAGGTTTGTGAGTTGCTTACATCCATTTATGGACTAAAGCAAGCATCTAGGTCATGGAATATTAGATTCGATGAAACTGTAAAGAGCTTCGGCTTTGAACAGTCAATAGATGAGCCTTGTGTTTACAAGTTAATACACGAAGGCAAAGTTGTGTTTCTGGTACTATATGTCGATGATATACTACTCATTGGTAATGACGTGGGTAAGTTATCTGAGGTTAAGGTCTGGCTGGCAAAGCAATTCGATATGAAGGATCTAGGAGAAGCCGCATACATTCTGGGAATCCAAATCTTTCGAGATAGGAAAAACCGGACCCTGTCGCTCTCTCAAGCATCTTATATTGATAAGGTGATGGATCGCTTCTCGATGCAAGACTGCAAGAGGGGTCAAACACCCTTTAGGCATGGAGTTTCACTCTCTAAGGACCAGTCTCCCAAGACTGCACAAGAGATTGAAGACATGAGGAAGATTCCTTACGCCTCTGCCGTAGGAAGCCTCATGTATGCTATGCTTTGCACTAGACCTGATATATGTTTTGCCGTTGGCGTAGTTAGCCGTTTCCAATCCAACCCTGGACCCGAGCACTGGATTGCTGTTAAGCATGTTCTTAAGTATCTTCGAAGAACTAGGAACTTGATGCTTACATACTCAGGTATTGACCTGACTATGACGGGATATACCGACTCCGATTTTCAAGCGGATAAGGATTCCAGTAAATCCACTTCGGGATCTGTGTTCATCCTTAATGGTGGAGCTGTTGTGTGGAGAAGTATTAAGCAATCTTGCATTGCTGACTCCACAATGGAAGCAGAATATGTGGCTGCTTGTGAAGCATCCAAAGAGGCTGTATGGCTTAAAAAGTTCCTTAAGTATTTGGAAGTTGTTCCAAACGTCGACGAGCCCATGACCCTTTATTGTGATAATAGTGGGGCTGTCGCTAACTCAAAGGAACCTAGAAGCCATAAGCGCTCTAAGCATTTTGAGAGGAAATACCATTTGATTCGAGAGATCGTGCAGCGCGGAGACGTGGAAGTGAAGAAGATCTCAACGGTGGACAACCTCGCAGATCCATTCACCAAGGCCCTAGCGAACAAGGTCTTCGACCAACATCGTGAGGGATTAGGCATGAAGGACTACACACACCTTCTTTGAGTCAAGTGGGAGTTTGTTGTCAATGGTGCCCACAAGAAGAGTTGTAGTCTTTATTTTGTACATTTGATGTAATAAAGTCTCATGAAGACTCTTGCTTGTAATTGCCTATCTATTCATTAATAAAGTTGAAACGTTCATTCATTCTTTCTTTGTTTGAAGCTTTATGATAAAACCTTAGTCTTTTAGTCCATAAACAAACTTAACAACTTACGAAGAGACAAATGTAGATTTGCATGAACAAACTCTTCGTAGTTTGCTTAAAACGATATATTCGCAATCTTAGGGTCAAAGGACTATTGACCTAAGTCAAAACAAGAACGAGACAGTTTTACGAAAATTGTCAAAAGGGTATTTTTGTCTTTTTGGACATATGACGAAAAAAATGTCAATAATTTTTTTTGACATTGTCATATGATGACAAATGAAATAAATATTACTCAGCCATATTAGTGTAATTGGGCCTTGAGGATTAATTTAATTTCATAGAATTTTACTTGAAAATTCTTAATGGGCTTTTCTTATGTTGTCATGAACAAATGAAGAAACATCTAGAAGCTCCTTCTAGAAGCTCAAATTTCGTCCAACCCAAGGAAAATAAGGCTGAATTTCGTTCATGCCATAGTGGAAAAGAGAGTTTATTTTGTGCATTGATGTATGAAGATACTTGCCAAAAGAAAAAGGGGAAACAAATTTCCTTAAGAAGGAAAGTGCATTTTCGGCCAACTAAGAGGAAATCAAATGAGGTAACAAATCCTAAGCCTTCATGAGGCATGTTGGACGTGCAAGGCAATAGGAAAAGAGGAAACTACCTTTTGAAGGTAATCCTCCTCCTATAAATAGGAGCCTCATTCCTCACATTTCATTAATCCAAGTTTAAGAGATTTAAGAGACTCTCTCTCTAGAACTTTGGCCGAACTCCTCTCTCTCTCTCTAGTTTATTTTCGATTTTGTTTTGGCACCTAGGTCCTCATTTGACCTAGAGTTTAGCTATGCGACTTCAAGACTCGTTCTTAAGTCGTAGTGTTTAAAAGTGCCCACTCACTGATTCCTTTTATTTCGAGTGATTTAGTTATAGAAACTATCGTGGTTGCTCGAGGTGCCGAGGAAAGAAAGAGAGACGTGCTGCAAGGAGACGAGCGTTGCAAACTTTCCAAAAGCTTCTACAAAGTTCAAGCTTCAAGAAAGGTTAGTAAACTTCTATACTCATAATAGGTTTTAATTACATGTACTTGCTCTTTGTCTAGGTTAGTAAAAACTGTTTTTACTTGAAAAGAAATTTTTTAAAATTCCGCCGCTTTCCGAAGCGTTTAATCTTTTTCTTAAACCCTAGATCAATTCCAACACTCGGTGCCCGGAGCAAAGGGCGGGAACCACCTGGTAAGCGCCATCATCCAAATCAAGTAAGTTTTCAAAACTATATCTATATCAAATATGTTCAAAATCTATATGCTCTTGAAAATTTGTGTGGGAGGTCTCTTCGTAGACAAGCCGAAAAAAATGATGTGTAATCTCAAACTTTCAAGTGTTCGAGTGAGTTGAAGTTCACACTTCCCTCATGCACTCTCCCCGAATAGAAAATAGGAAAAGATCCGAGTATGTACCTTGTGCCTTTAGGCACTAACACTGCTCTGAACATGAACTTCTAGGATTCTTTTCTAGTTGTCCGATCTATCGCTCTATAACTAGGAAAACCGTTTCCGAACTTATAAGAGTCGATGTACCAACTCCAAAAACTAAGTGGGAGGGTTATACTTGTTGTTTGTAACCCACGGTCCCCAACACTAATGAAAGAAGCAATTAACGTGAGACTAAGAGCCGCTCTTGTGGCCCTCTCTTAAATGGGAGTACTCTAAGGCGTTTTTGCTTCGATCATTGCTCAATGAGCTACGTCCGATAGTGAGACGATGAAGGCAAGGCCTCCCCTTGGGGGATTGTTTTTCAAAGTTGACTTTTTGGACTTAGTGGTTGGTTGCAGGCTTAGGCTCAATCCCTAGTAATCCTGCCTTGAGGCTCTGCGAAAGGATGTAAGTGATCAAACAAATTTAAAAGGTCACTAGTCAAAATTGGTGTATTGACATCTTGGCTAAGCATTAATGATGCGTTATTTACTTATAAATGGAGATTTTTTGCGGCCTTCTCTTGAGGGAGTAAATTATCGTTTGGTTTATAACACCTTTGGATTTTATCAAGTCTTAAACAAAACTTAAATCCTAAACCAAAGACTAAATCATAAACTTGTTTCAACTTAATTAAGCAACATGTCTCTCAACCCGCTCTCGATCATCCTTTCCTCAAATGAACTCGAAATAAAAACTACGTAGATTCGAAACATAACCTCGATACCATCCTTACCCTTAACAAGCACAAATGGGTAGTCACCACCCATTGTCCTCAAACGAATGATGACTCGATTCGAGAGGACAAAGACGCCGTGACGGCCTGGCTCTGATCCGATGAGATTGTAAGGTGCTATATCTTAGCATAAATGAACAATGTGTTGCAAAAACAACATCGTGACCTCGAGTCTACCGCCAACATGCTCTATAATCTCCTTGAGATGTTTGGAGGGCAAAGGTGTCAAGCAAGTCAACAAGCAGTCCGACAGTTTATGAACTGTCACATGAACGCTAGGACTCCTGTTGGAGACTTTATGATACTGATCATTAGTTTTCTGAATAAAATGGAAATCCTAGGATCTGAGATTGATGTGAAGAATGTCATAGATATGATCTTAGAAACTCTTACTGCATCTCTTGATACCTCCAAGACGAACTACTCCATAAACAAGCTAGAGTACACTATTACCAAGCTTATGAAGGAACTTCACACTGCTGTAGGTCTTACTAAGAGAAAGAGGAATCAAGGAGAGGCACATGCTACTGAGCAAAAAGCCTCCGCCTCTGGAATTGAGAAGAGACCTCACAAAGCCGATAAAAAGAACTGTCCTGCCTATCTCAAAGCAAAGGAACATAGTATTGTACTAGTTACCGAAGCATGCTTAGTAGCTGATAATGTATCAACGTGGATTCTTGACTCCGTTGCTTTTAACCATATTTGTTGTTCCTTGAATGGTTTCAAGAAAATCAAAAGCATAGAGGAAGGCGAGTTCTGTTTCAAATGGGGTGATGGGAGCCAAAGAGGATCAAACTATCTGAATCCTCCGATCTAATAAAATCAACATATCTCTTGCACTTAAGACTTGGTCATATCAGTCTAGACAAGATTAAGAGACTTGTGAGGGACGGTCCGCTCCAAGCCTCTGCAATAGGTTCACTACCTACTTGTGAATCCTGCATAGAAGGAAAAATGGCTAAGAGACCTTTCTCTGATAAGGGTCGAAGAGCCACTGAGTTGCTGGAACTAGTACATTCTGATATATGTGGTCCGCTCAGCCAACAGGCACGTGGAGGATACGAATACTTTGTTACCTTCACCGATGATTACTCGCAATATGGTTTTGTCTATTTTCTCAAACACAAATCCGAGACCTTTAATGTATTTAAGGTCTTTAGGGCTTTAGTGGAAAAGCAAACTGGCAAAGTGATCAAAACCCTTCGATCTGATCGAGGTGGTGAGTATATGTCTGTTCAACGACTTTCTTAAAGAAGAAGGTATTACTTCTCAGCTTACCGCACCTGGAACACCTCAACAAAATGGAGTGTCAGAGAGAAGAAACCGAACTCTTATGGAGATGGTTAGGTCAATGATGAGTTACTCATCAGTCCCTCTTTCCTTTTGGGGATATGCCCTCGAAACAGCCGCTTACATTCTGAACCAAGTTCCGTCCAAAACGGTTCCTGGTACTCCTTAAGAACGATGGACTGGCCGTAAAGTAAATATTGGCCGCATCAAAATTTTGGGATGCCCCGCACACGTGCTGAGGCAAAAGAGTAGCAAGTTGGCTAGTAGGTCAGAATTGTGTCTGTTTGTTGGATTTCCAAAGGAAACCAAAGGTTTCACATTTTATTGTCCTGAGGACGATAAGACTTTCATTAGCACGAATGCTCGTTTCCTTGAGGAGGACTTTATGAAGGATGCAAAACCTAGAAGAAAATTTGTGCTTGAAGAAAAGTTGGTTGAGGAAGCTTCTACCTCATCTGTAAGAACTGTTCTTACCCCAACTGAAACACAACCTAACTCTTCAGAATCTCGTCAAGTAGTACTTCGACGTAGTGGGAGGGCTACTCAAAAGCCTGACAGGTACATGTCCCATGGAGACTCTCTCGTAGCCGTCTCTGATATGGATGATCCTGTTTCCTATAGCCAAGCGATGGCTTATTTTGAATCAAACCTTTGCCTTGACGCCATGAAAGCTGAAATGCACTCGATGTATGTCAACAAAGTCTGGAATTTTGTAGACCTTCCTGATGGGATTAAACCTGTAGGGTGTAAGTGGATATACAAGAAGAAAAGGGGTCTGGATGGGAAAGTCAAGACGTTCAAAGCACGACTTATGGCTAAGGGTTATACCCAACAAGAAGGGATTGACTATGAAGAAACCTTCTCGCCAGTGGCGATGCTTAAATCCATCTGCATACTCCTATCCATAGCTGCAGCTCTCGACTATGAGATCTAGCAAATGGATGTCAAGACAGCCTTCCTGAATGGCAATCTTGTCGAGCGCATTTACATGGATCAACCAGACGGTTTCGTGGAAAAAGGTCAAGAGACCAAGGTTTGTGGGTTACTTAAGTCCATTTATGGACTAAAGCAAGAATCAAGGTCATGGAATATTAGATTCGATGAAACTGTGAAAAGCTTCGGCTTTGAATAGTCAATAGATGAGCCTTGTGTTTAGAAGTTAATAGACGAAGGTAAAGTTGTGTTTCTGGTACTGTATGTCGATGATATATCACTCATAGGTAATGATGTGGGTAAGTTATCTAAGCTTAAGGTTTGGTTAGCAAAGCATTTCGATATGAAGGATCTAGGAGAAGCCGCATACATTATGAGGATCCAATTCTTTCGAGATCGAAAAAACTGGACCCTATCGCTCTCTCAAGCATCTTATATTGATAAGGTGATGGATCGCTTCTCGATGCAAGACTCCAAAAAGGGCCAAACACCCTTTAGGCATGGAGTCTCACTCTCTAAGGACCAGTCTCCCAAGACTGCACAAGAGATTGAGGACATGAGAAAAATTCCTTACGCCTCAGCCGTAGGAAGTCTCATGTATGCTATGCTTTGCACTAGACCTGACATCTGTTTCTCCGTTGGCGTAGTTAGCCGTTTTCAATCCAACCCTGGATCCGAGCACTAGATTGCTGTTAAGCATGTTCTTAATTATCTTCGAAGAACTAGGAACTTGATGCTTACATACTCAGATACTGACCTGACTATGACGGGATATACCGACTCCGTATTAAAAACACTTTAAAAAGTTATTTGATTTGGATCACAAAATATTTTCAAGTTTGAAAGTGAAAACGGTTTTTCAAAACTCAAACTAGTTTTGTAAAAAAATCAATTTTAATTAAATATTCAAAAATCAATCTTACACATTATGTTTATAACATTTAGAAAAACATTTTTGCTCAAGAATTTTTTTTATTTGAGTTCTAGAACTCTTGGAATGGGAGTCAGGATTCGGAATTCAAAAATTAAATTTTCAAGAAATCCTAGAATCACGGGCAGCGAACACCTCAGAGTAAAAACGCCGTAAACGGCGACTTCGACATCTAATTTAGCTAATTCCAACTTTTTTTTGGAAAGTAGACTAATAGAGAACTATTCAAATCTATATTCCAAGCAGAAAGATACGTCCCTTTTGCCGTAGGTAGTTTTTAAGCTCAAGGAAAATTGAACAGAATTTCGGTCGGGAATTAAGTGCAAAAGATTTAAGTGTAACGGAACGTTTTATTGAAATGTTAAGTCTTTTGGATTTGTATTATTAACATATTAATAGTATAACACAAGAGATAATAACAACAAAAATAAAATGAGCGAGTAAATAAGCAAAGCAGGAAAGACAATATTACTTGTCACAAAATTACCCGAAATTTCTCAAACTGATCAAAACATGTTTTTTATTATGAAAAAATTAAAAAAATTTAGAACTGATTCTAATGTGTTTTAATATCATCCCAAGGTTGTATAAAATCAACATGTTTTTTAATTTAAAGACACGAGCAATAAATTAAAAAAACTAAAATAACAATTCTAGCAAAACCATAACTCGAGTAAATTCAACAAAACGATTTTCAAACTCATATTTGAAATTATATGCACATGCTTATACTTTGACCATAGCTCTGATATCATTTGTTGGAATAGATCTAGGGTTAAGAAAAGATTTATCGCTTCTAGCAAACCGTGGAATATAAAATATTTCTTTAAAACACGTAAAATATTTAACAACCTAGATAAAGTGCATGAACATATAATTTAAAATTTTAAAACTACATTTAGTTTTTACTCGGTATCAACCTCGAATGGAGCTTGAACGTTGAAGAAGCCTTAGGCAGGTTGAAACATCCTCTCGGACTACTCTTCTTGAACCTGTGAGCAACCACCAAAGTTTGCTACCACTAGAGTCTTTGAGTGTGGTTAGGATTTAGTGTGTGGGCACTTTTAAACACCATGAGTCAAGAACAAGTCTATGAGCCAAAGAGCTAAAACAAATGCTAGGTGTAATGAGGACCTAGGTGCCAAAACAAAATAACAAGAAGGGTTAGAGAGAGAGAGAGAGAGAGAGAGAGAGAGAGTTGGGCGGCCAACAAGTCTAGAGAGAGAAGTTCTCAATCTCTAAAATTGTGTATTGTGAGCTGTGAATGAGGTGGGGTATTTATAGGAGGAGGATTACCTTCAAAAGGTAGTTTCCTCTTCTCTATTGAATATCTCATATTCGTGAGCAAATATTTGGTTTCCTCTTCCTTGCCTTGGACGTGCAACCCTTGCTATACAAGTCTTGGATTTGTTTCCTCATTTATTCTCTCCTTCTTGGCCGTCCAACATGTTGCTTCTAGAAGCAAATTTGTTTCCTCTTTTTCTTTTGGCAAGTATCTTCATACATTAATGCACAAAATAAACTTTCTTCCTCTATAGATGGTGCACGAAATTTGAGCCTTCTAGAACATGCTTCTAGATGTTTCTTTATTTGTTCATGACAACATAAGAAAAGCATATTAAGAATTTTCAAATAAAATTCCATGAAATCAAATTCAATCCTCAAGACCCAATTCACTTAACTTGGCCATGTGGTTTAAATTCTTTGTCATCATATGACAATGTCAAAAAACTTTTATTGATTGACATTCATAACATCCCATGCCCAAAAGGACAAAATTACCATTTAGACAATTTTCGTAAAACTTTGTCTAGTTCTTATTTTGACTTACCTTCAAGTTTAACTAATCCTACTCTAATGACTTGTGGTAGTGACCTCATGGATCCAAATGAACAAAGCTTGAGCTAGCATACTTGGACTCAAAACTTGACAAACCTTTTTCAAGTTCTGGCTTAATGTCAACTGACTCCACTAAGGAGTTGACACTGAAATCTCTCGGTTCAAATGAATATATATTTTGTACTCAGGAATTCTACTTAATTGTAATGAGTGGATCCATTGAATATTATCTATGTTTACCCTTCATGAATATCATTAACTAGATGGGATTTACAAAATTACCATTTACCCTTCTAGTTGTTATTTCGTCAACTCCTTTGTCGCTTGGGAATAAGTTAGAAGCAATGTATTGACGAGGAGCTAACAAGTCACATTGTTCTTATACTGTCTCTAGTAGTGCACTGGTCAATTCAGTGCCTTCAGATGATACGTAGGAAGAGCTATAGAGTCTCCAACTCTCAATGCCTCATAACCAGACATCATAGATTCTCCTAACAATCATACTGAGATCAATAGCTCTTTGATCCTTAGATTGTGAAGATACTGTTTTAAGTAAACCATGACGAGTTTGTTCATCAAATCTATAATTGACTCTTCATTCGTTGTTAGGTTTGTTTAAGGACTAAAGACAATAGTTTATCACAAAGCTTCAAACCGGCAAGAAAGAATGAATGGACGTTTCAACTTTTATTAATTATTCAGCAGTTACAAGCATGAGTCTTCGTGAGACTTTATTACATTAAATGTACATAAGTAGCGACCATTACTCTTCTTGAGGGCACCATTGACAACTAAGATTATTGCTTCTAGATAGCGGCGGAGTATAAAAATTTCTTTAGAATCAAGTAAAACAATTTTACTACATAGACAAAGTGCATGAGCATATAATTTAAAATTTAAAACTATTATGAGTTTACACTCGATACCAACCTTGATTGAAGCTTGGCGTTGAGAAGCTTTCGGAAAGGTTGAATTATTCATCTCCCTGCTAAGCTCGTCTCCTTTGTGTCTTCTAGAACCTTATTAACGACGATAGTTGTTGGAATCGATCTAGGGTTTAAGAAAAAGATTAACGCTTCGTTAAGCGGCGGAATTTTAAAATTTTCTTTTTCAAGTAAAACAATTTTTACTAACATAGACAAAGAGCAAGCACATGTAAATAAAAACTAATATGAGCATAAAATATTACTAACCTTTTTAGAAGCTTGAACGTTGAGAAGCTTTTGGAAAAGGTTGCATTGTTTGTCTCCCCTCGCAGCACGTCTCTCTTCCTTCCTCGGCAACTCGAGCAACCACGAAAGTTTATATCACTAAATCACTCGAGAGAAAAGGAATTAGTGTGTGGGCACTTTTAAACACTACGACTTAAGAACGAGTCTTGAAGTCGAAGAGATAAACGCTAGGTCATATGAGGACCTAGGTGCCAAAAAAATAAAATGAAATTGAATAGAGAGAGAGAGAGGAGTTCGGCCACAAGGTCTAGAGAGAGAGTCTCTCAATCTCTAACTTATGTGGAATGAATGAAATGATACGAATGAGGTAGGGTATTTATAGGCGAAGGGTTGGCCTTGGAAAGTAGTAGTTTCCTCTTATTTTCCAAGCCTTTATGAGCAATCCCTTATTACCCATTCCTCCAAAATAGGCGCCCACCTCATGCAAATCCCCAAGGGATTAGTTTCCTCTTTTGTTTCTCTCTTGGTTGCCTTGGCCGAAATTCCATATGCATGCATGGGAAATTTGTTTCCTCTTTTTCTTTTGGGAAGTATCTTGATACATTTATGCACAAAATGTTCTCTCTTTCTTTAGGGTAGTGGGCGCCCAAGTGGCTTTCTAGAAGCGACTTCTAGAAGCTTCTTCATTTGTTCATGACAACATGAAAAAGGCCCATTAAGAATTTTCAATAAAATTCTTATGAAATGAAATTAATCCACAAGGCCCAATAAAACTAATTTTGGCCGAGTGGGTTTAAGTCATCAAATGACCTTGTCAAAAAATTTATTAACATTCATTTCATCCTATGTCTTGAAAGACAAAAATACCCTTTTGATAATTTTCGTAAAACTTTTCTCGTTTTTGTTTTGACTTAGCTTGTAGTTTAACAATTCCTACTCGATGTGATTTGTGACAGTGACCTCATGGATCCAAATGAACAAAGCTTGAGCTAAACACTTGGACTCAAAAGTTCACAAACCTTTTCCAAGTTTAGCTTAATGTCAACTGACTCCACTAAAGAGTTGACACTGAAAATCTCTCGGTTCAAATGAATTTATTTTCTACTCAAGAATTCAACCAAATTATGATGAGCGGATCCACTGAATATTATCTATGTTTACCCTTCATGAATATCATCAGTTAGTCGGGATTTACAAAATTACCATTTTACCCTTCTAGCTGTTATTTCCTCAACTCCTTTGTCGCTTGTGAATAAGTTAGAAACAATGTATTGACGATGAGCTAACAAGTCACATTGTTTCATCCAAAAGAGTCAAGACTCAATTTGGACACTGGCCAGTTCATTTATTCACACTCCAAGGAACAAAGCATGAGGTGATATACATTGCATTTCAGCAATCTTGTACATGAATTCCATATCTATGAGAACTTCACAAAGTTACTCATGAAATTCTCACAACTTAGTACTTCACCAATAGGCACTGTTCGGAATCACATAGTGAGTCCGAACTCTGACTTTCTCAAATGAGAATACGTAAGCTGTGAAATGACATGTATCATTTCAGGATTAAGGTAAGCACGATGCAATTCATACGTAGTGACTTCGAGACATAAGAGGTTAAATGGTTTGTTCTTATTTTGTCTCTAGAAGTGCACTGGTCAATTCAGTACCTTCGGAAGATACCTAGAAGAACTATAAAGTCTCCAACTCTCAATGCCCCATAACCAGACATAATAGATTCTCCTAACAATCGTACTGAGGTCAATAGTCCTTTGACCCTTAGATTGCGAATATATCGTTTTAAGCAAACTACGAAGAGTTTTTTCATGCAAATCTACATTTGTCTCTTCGTAAGTTGTTTAGTTTGTATATGGACTAAAGACTAGTGTTTTATCATAAAGCTTCGAACTGACAAGGAAGAATGAATGAACGTTTCAACTTTTTATTAATGAATAAGAAATTACAAGCAAGAGTCTTCATGAGACTTTATTACATCAAATGTACAAAATAAAGACTACAACTCTTCTTGTGGGCACCATTGACAACAATAGTTTCTACCATTAGAGTCTTTCGAGTTTGTTTAGGATTTAGTGTGTGAGCACTTTTAAACACTATGACTCAAGAACTTGTCTTTTAGTTAAAGAGCTAAAACAAAACACTAGGTCAAATGCGGACCTATGTGCCAAAACAAAAGAACAAGAAGATAGATAGAGGGAGAGGGGTTTGCGGCAAGTCTATAGAGAGAAGCTCTCAATCTCAAAATCTTGTGTATTCACCATTGTGATTGAGGTGTGGTATTTATAGGAGGATGTATTGAATATAACATATTCATGAGCAAATCGTAGTTTCTATTTTCTGCCTTGGGCATGCAACATGTTGCCTCATGCCTCGTGGATTTGTTTCCTCTTTTGTTTCCCTCTCCTTGCTTGCCGTCAAAATGCATAGCATGATGCTATGGATTTGTTTCCTCTTTTTCTTTTTGCAAGTATCTTCATATATTAATGTACAAAATAAATTCCATTTCTCTCTTCATGGTTGACGGTTTTGATCTTCTAGAACAAACTTTAGATGTTTCTATATATGTTCGTGACAAATTAAGAAAAGCCCATGTAGAATTTTCACGAAAAATTCCATAAAATGAAATTCAATCCTCAGCGCCCAAATACCTTCATGTTGGCAATGTGGACTATTTCATTGTCATCATATGATAATGTCAAAAAAAATTATTTATTGACATACAAAACATCTTATGTCCTAATGGAAAAAATTACCCTTTAGACAATTTCGTAAAACTTGTCTAGTTCAACATTTGAACTTGTTTTTTACTTAGCTTCTAGTTTAACTAATCCTACTCTAATGACTTGTGGTAGTGACCTCGTGGATCCAAATGAACAAAGCTTGAGCTCTCATACTTGGACTCAAAAGTTCACAAACCTTTTCCAAGTTCTAGCTTAATGTCAACTGACTCCACTAAAGAGTTGACACTGAAAATATCTCGGTTCAAATGAATATATTTTCTACTCAAGAATTCTACTTAATTGTGATGAGTGGATCCATTGAATATTATCTATGTTTACCCTTCATGAATATCATCAACTAGATGTGATTTAGAAGCAATGTATTGACGAGGAGCTAACAAGTCACATTGATTCATCCAAAAGATTCATGACTCAATTTGGACACTGGCCAGTTCATTTATTCACATTTCAAGGAACAAAGCATGACGTGATATACATTGCATTTCAGCAATCTCGTACATGTATTCCATATCTATGAGATCTTCACAAAGTTAGTCATGACATCTTCATAACTTAGTACTTAACCAACAGATCTTGTGTATATCACATATTGAATCTAGAACTCTGACTTTCTCAAATGAGAATACGTAAGTTATGAAATGACATGTCTCTTTTCAAGATTGAGGTAAGCACGATGCAATTTATACATAATGACTCCGAGACATAAGAGGTTAAATGGTTTGTTCTTATACTGTCTCTAGAAGTGCACTGGTTAATTCAGTACCTTCAGGAGATACGTAGGAAGAGCTATAGAGTCTCCAACTCTCAATGCCTCATAACTAGACATCATAGATTCTCCTAACAATCAAACTGAGATCAGTAGCCCTTTGATCCTTAGATTGTGAAGATATTATTTTAAGTAAACCATGAAGAGTTTGTTCATCAAATCTATATTTAACTCTTCATTTGTTATTAGGTTTGTTTAAGGACTAAAGACTAATGTTTATCCTAAAGCTTCAAACAGACAAGGAAGAATGAATGAAAGTTTCAACTCTTTATTAATTATTCAGCAGTTAGAAGCAAGAGTCTTCGTGAGACTTTATTACATCAAATGTATATAAGTAATAACTACTACTCTTCTTGCGGGCACGAATGCCAACATTGCTTCCCCATGCAATAGCATACACAAAATGTTGGGGGAATCTCAACCTTTCCCTCGACTATGGGGGTGATTCCCTTGTGGTTGTCCAAGCCCGTCGTGGCGTTTTTTGGACAAATAGGAAGGGGTTCTAGTGTTGTCGCTCGGTTTTGGACACCTATTTACAAGGCCCAAGCGGTTAGCCCCACGGTCGGACCGACTGGTCTCGCTTTGGTTTGAGCGTGTCGGACTCGATGTCTCAAGTCTTCCCTTAGCTATTGATGGTTCCCTTGCTTGCCGCTATACCTGAAATAGACAGATAAACGGTAAACTCTAAAGGTGGAACAGAGGGGGTGCCTCTGTTTACATCTCTGACACTCAACATTAGTTGGATTGAGATGGAGTATAGAGGTTTTCGAGGGTGCTAATCGTCGCACTTGAGGGAACCGTTTTAATTTTGGGGAGGATGCGTCGAGAAGAGATAGCCTAAAAGGTCACGTCCTTCCTTAATTTTTTTCTTTTTGTACTATTTTCTGCACATCCCACGCGTCATACACGTGGCATGGGTTCTGTTAGAATAGATCTAGGATTAAGAAAAGTTTAATGCTTCTTCAAGCGCCAAAATTTCTTTAAACAAGTAAAAACGATTTTTACTAACCTAGACAAAGAGCAAGCACATGTTATATTAAATTAAAACTATTGAAGAGCAATTACTCATTTACTAACCTTTACGAAGCTTGATCGTTTAGAAGCTTGTGGAGGTTGAATCGCTCGTCTCCCCACGTAGGTCGCCTTTCTTCGTTCTTCGGGAATTTGAGTAACCACTAAAGTTTCTATCACATGAATCACTCGAGAGAAGAAGGATTTAGTGTGTGGACACTTTTATACACGACGAGTCAATAACGATTCTTAGAGTCGAAGAGCTAAAACAAAATGCTAGGTCAAATGTGGACCTAGGTGCCAAAAAACAAAAACAAACAAGAAGGGTTAGAGAGAGAGAGAAGAATGGCTAATATTATAGAGAGAAAAGCTCTCAATCTCTAAAATTGTGTGTTGTTAGTTGTGAATGAGGTGGGGTATTTATAGGAGAATTACCTGTTGTCGGCCCGACGAGGTCCGACGGCTCGATCAACATTTCGGGCGGCCGAGCAAGCTCACTCGGCCAATGGCCGAGTGAAACCCTACTTCCAGCCCACACTCGGCCGGCCCATCAACTCACTCGGCCAATGGCCGAGTGAGCCTTCTCTCGGCCCAGGCCCATCACTCGGCCAATGGCCGAGTGAACTTCTCCATATGTTCACTCGGCCAATGGCCAAACGAGATCCACCATGCTCACTCGGCCCATGGCCGAATGAGGCCTCAGACATCCCAGCGTGTTCGCCGGGCCAAGGGCCGAATGAAGTCTCCAGCCGGCCCACCATGCTCATCGGCCAATGACCGAGTGAGGCCCCAGGCGGCCCAGCACGCTCGATCGGCCGAAGGCCGAATGAAGCCCCCTGCCGGCCCAACAGCTCACTCGGTCGGCCGCTGGGTGAGTCTTCTCTCGGCCCAGACTCTTAACTCGGCCAATGGCCGAGTGAAGCTCACCCGGCGTCCATTCCTTCACTCGGCCATTGGCCGAGTGAATCTCCCTCGGCGACCATCGTCTCACTCGGCCATCGGCCGGCCGAGCCTCACTCGGCCGATGGCCGACTCAGCCTCACTCGGCCAAGGGACCCTCAATACGTCCCTTGGTCGCCTATAAATAGAGAGGTCCATCCCCTAGTCCAGGTAATCCGAATTTGAGTACTGAAACGCTGTCGAACTCATACCTCGCTCGTTTCTCTCAAGTCTCGACCTCTAAACACTAAACCCTCTACAAACCACCTCAATCCTGCTAATGTTGAGCGTCGGAGAGGTAAACAGAGGCAACCCCTCTGTTTCCCCTTTGTAGTTCACACCTTTCTGTTCACGTTTCAGGTGCTTGGACGAGATAGAGATCAGCTACAGCTAAGGGACGGCTTGGGATACCAAGCCCGACACGCTCGAGTCGAGACGAGACCACTTGGTCCGGCCTTGGGTCTAACCGTCTGTGACTCCTAAATCGTTGTCCGAAAAACTGCGACAACATTTTGGCGCTAGAAGGAGGGGATCTCTCGACTTTGACGACGCATTCCCTCTACAAGTTTTCTCCCTTTGCTCTCACGACTCTCGAGAGATGAGTCATATTCCCGCCACCTCCGCGGGTACCCGAGCGACAAGCTCGAGGTACGGTCTTCGACGCCTCGCACATCGTCTTGAAGGGCAACCTCGCGATAGCGAGAGCCAGACCCAAGACCCGATGAATGACCCCGAGGCCGAGCTCCGAGAGGACACGGCCCGGCGGCTTGCGGAGCTCCTTGACCGCCCCGGCGTCGACGGTACGCTCATAGCCGACCTCCTCGGCTATGACATTGAAGATAGGTCCGCCCAAGACGACTCCGACCCCGAATATGTGGGGGCGTCGAGGACCAATGAGGCAACGCCCAGCCTCGCCCCTTCACGGCCCGAGAGGTCTAACAATGCTTTGGCCGGGCCGTCGCACCTAGCGCGGCAGCAGGCACGGTCACATTCCCGGGGACTCGCCCCCTCGGTTTCAAGAGGCGGCCGAACACGGCCCCTCGCCGGGGAGAGAGCGACTCTGGTAGATGATGGGGCCGATAGCCAAAGCGCCCGCCGGATGGTTCGACCAAGGGCGACCTCGCCTCGCCCCGCGCCAAGCGTGGACCTTAGAGAGCGCTTGACGGCGCAGAGAAACTCCCGAGGGGAGGATCTCCGCCAAAGGCTAAACTCTCGGAGGGACGCGCTCCCCGCCGCAACTCTCGGCCGACGTCAGGCCAATGTCGTGGACCAAGCGTCCAAGAAGCGCCAACCGGTGACTCCCGTGGCCCCGACGGTCGGCCCCGCTAACGGGCTCGACATGGTCACAATGATTCAGAGCCTCCAAAATCAAATCATAGAAATGAGGGAGTCAGGGAGGCAAAGGCCGTACGGAGGGATCGAGGAATCATACTCTCCCTTCGCGGCACAAGTCCTCGCGCAACCATGCGTGGGAAACTTCAAGTTACCGTCCATCCCCCCCTACGATGGACGTACGGATCCCCACTTCCATGTCCAACACTATGAGACGTGGATGACGATGCAAGGGCAGACGGACGCCACCCTCTGCCAAGCCTTCAGCCTGACCCTCACAGGTTCGGGGTTTGAGTGGTTTCGAAGTTTGAGGCCGGGAAGCATCCCGTCTTTCCGGGCCTTACGAGAGGCGTTCCACGCCCGATTCGCCACCCTCGTGGCGCAAAAGAAACCGAAGACCCACCTCCTCTCTATCCGACAAGGAAGAGACGAGACGTTGAGACAATACCTCGCTCGCTTCACCGAGGAGTCTCACAAGGTCGAAGGGTTCGACGACAGGGACGCCATCACGGCGATCACTGAGGGAGTACGCACGAGCGACTTCCTCAAGTCTATTGTTGGCCAAGTCCCACGAGACATGGCGGAGTTAATGACGAGAGCCCGCACGTATATGGGAGTCGAGGACTATCTCGATGGCCGAGATGGCCGAAAGTCAGGAGGACAGGGGAGTCGCCGCCGCGACGATCGAGATGAAGATCGTCCCGACCCTCGGAAGAGGAGGAATAAGGGAAACCAGGCCCCTAACGGCCGTTCCCTCCCCGGGCCGAGGCCGCCACATGTCGATAGCTTCTGAAAGTTCTCGCCATTCACTCCTCTGAACACTTCGCCGGAGCGAATCCTAGCTTTGCACCGTGACAAGTTGGGGAGTCCAACCCCTCTCACGAAGGATCCCGCCAAGAGGGATCAAAGCAAGTACTGCGACTACCATCAGGATCACGGGCACCTGACATCCGAATGCTATCAACTCAAGCGTCAGATTGAGGCCCTGATTCAAGATGGGAAGCTGATAGAATACGTCCTTAGAACTATCGGGACGGCCGCGGCACACGGAGGCCGCCCGCGGCAGGGAAAGAAAGGTCCGACAACGGTGACTGTCACGGACCGCGCGGCAACCGAAGAACCGGAGAGCTCGCAACTTCACGTCGTGGGCGCGATTTTGGGCGGCCCGGAGTTCGGAGACTCGGCTACGCAAAGGAAGAAGTACGTGCGTGAAGTTTCCCAAGGGAAAATAGCGCACTACATCAACCATACGTACGAGGCCCCTCCTCCGGCCCCCTTCGAATCCCTGTTCTTAACCGGACAAGAAGCGGCGCGAATACTCCATCCACACAACGACGCGATAGTCGTCTCTGCCCCGGTCGCCAACAACCTCGTCCGGAGAATCCTGATCGACAATGGGAGCTCCGCCGACATAATCTTCAAGTCGGCGTTGGACAGGATGAAGCTATCCGGGATGAAACCGACCCCAATTTCAACCCCGCTCTTCGGCTTCTCCAGGGAAAGGGTCATGACGGAGGGAACTATCGACCTCCCGGTTACCTTCGGTACGCCGGGGGGGCTCGAGGTTACCCACATCGTGTCTTTCCTAGTGGTGGATCAGCCCTCGACTTACAACATCATCGTCGGCCGCCCGACTCTCAATCGGTTGAAGGCCATAACGTCCACGTACCACCTGATGATGAAGTTCCCGACCGAGAAAGGAATCGCCGTGATGTTGGGAGACCAATCCAAGGCGAGGATGTGCTACATCCAGGGCGTGGACGGAAAAGGGAAAGGAAAGATGGTGAGCACCGTCTTCCAACTCGGGGACGAATTCCCGTGCAAGATAGAGGAGGGAGGCACCTTCGGAGAGCTAGACCAAAGGGACGAAGTCGAGCGTCGAAAGGTGGAGACACCGGATGACCTCATTCCCGTCGTGTTGGACGACGCCAAGCCTGACCAAGTGGTCAAGGTAGGCGCCCAACTCTCGTCTGAAGTCCGAACCGAGCTCGCCACTTTCCTCCGAGAGCACAAAGATGTCTTCGCGTGGACACACGTCGACATGCCGGGGATCGACCCCGAAATCATGGTTCATCGTCTCAACGACGACAAGAGAGTGGCCGAGCACGTCCAACCGCGGCGTGCGTTCAGTGGGGAGAGGTACCAAGCCATTGGTGAAGAAGTTGACAAACTTCTCGCCGCCGACTTCATCAGGGAGGCGGAGCACCCCAAGTGGGTGTCCAATGTGGTGATGGTCAAGAAGCCAAACGGGAAGTGGCGGATCTGTATCGATTACAAAGATCTCAACAAAGCCTGCCCGAAAGACAGCTTCCCTCTCCCGAGGATCGAGCAGCTCGTGGACGCCACGGCGGCCCACGAGTCGCTGAGCTTCATGGACGCCTATTCAGGCTACAACCAGATCCGCATGCACGAGCCGGATCAGATTAAAACCACCTTTGTTACGAACCGCGGACTTTACTGTTACAAGGTCATGCCCTTTGGCCTAAAAAACGCGGGAGCAACGTATCAAAGGTTGGTGAACCGCATGTTTGCCAATCAAATTGGCAAAACTATGGAGGTCTACGTGGACGACATGCTTGTCAAAAGCCTCAAAGCCCACGACCACGTTCGAGACCTTGGGGAAATGTTCACGATCCTGCGACGCTACAAAATGAAGCTCAACCCCAACAAGTGCGCTTTCGGGGTCGAGTCTGGAAAGTTTCTGGGCTACATGGTGAGCCGCCGCGGGATCGAGGCCAACCCTGAGAAGATTAAGACAATCATAGAGATGAGGTCGCCACAGAAGGTCAAAGAAGTTCAAAGCTTGACGGGGAGGATCGCCGCCCTGACGCGATTCGTTTCCAAAGCCACTGATAGGTGCCAACCGTTCTTCAAGGCACTAAAAAAGATCGACGAGTTCGTGTGGATGGAGGAGTGCAAGGAAGCATCCCACGATATGAAAGCCTATTTCACCTCCCCCCCGTTCCTCGCGAAGCCAAAGAATGGCGAAACCTTGTTCCTCTACCTCGCGGTTTCCGATAGGGCCGTGAGCGCGGTTCTCATACGCGAAGAAGACAAGGTACAATGGCCGGTGTATTACGTTAGCAAGGCGCTCCTCGACGCCGAAACCCGATACCCCGAAATCGAGAGACTGTCCCTCGCCCTCGTCATGAGCGCGAGAAAGCTCCGGCCCTACTTCCAAGCGCACCCCATTGTGGTCCGCTCGGGACATCCCATCGAGAAGGCCCTTCAAAAAGGGACCTCCTCTCGAATGGCGATATGGTCCCAAGAGCTGGGCGAGTACGGGATCGAGTTCCAACCGAGAACCGCCATTAAGGGTCAGGCCCTCGCCGACTTCATCGCCGAGTTCACAAGCGCGCCGCCAACCAACGAGGGCGACGAACGTAGTAAGAGCACTGAAGACAAGGAGGACGACCACAGCGAGTCGTCGAAGAAGAGAACCAACAACCCGATAGGGCCGGTCTGGAACTTGCACGTGGATGGCGCGTCAAACGCCCGGGGGGCTGGCACCGGCGTTGTGCTCACAAATCCCGATAGGGAAAAGTTGAGATACGCCCTACGATTTGAGTTCAAGGCTTCCAACAACGAGGCAGAGTACTAGGCTCTGATCGTTGGCTTGGAGTTAGCGAACAAGTTAGGTGCCCAAAACCTGCGTATCCATTGCGACTCGCAACTGATTGTGAACCACGTTAAGGGCGATTACGCCGCAAAAGAGCCACACATGATCGCATACTTGTCCAAGGCCCAAAAGAACCTAGAGGCCCTGTCGTGGTTCGAGATCGTCCAAGTTCCCCGAGAGGCGAACATTGACGCTGACGCCCTGGCCCGCCTCGCGTCTGGGATAGACGAGGAGGGCGAAGGCAGCGTCCCGATCGAGGTACTAACCCGACCCTACGTCTCGAGAGGCGACGTGGGGGTAGTTGACGAGACTCCGCCTCCCTCATGGATGACTCCGCTCGTGGAATTCCTTAGGCGAGGAGTCGTCCCCGAAGACAAAGAAGAGGCCAGAAAGCTGAGAAGCTTGGCGCCGAAGTACACAATGAGGGAGGATAACCTGTTCAAGAGAGGCTATTCTATGCCCCTTCTCCGCTGCCTAACCGAAGTCGAGGCAAGAAAAGCACTCCGCGAAGTGCACGAAGGGGTGTGCGGAAATCACGCCGCCGGGCAATCATTGGCATTGAAGCTACTGAGACTTGGATACTTTTGGCCGACCTTGAAAAAGGACTCCCACGAGTGGGCCAAAAAGTGTGATAAGTGCCAAAGGTTCGCCCACATCCCACGTCAAGCACCGGCCCCATTGTGTCCAATCATTGTGCCGCGACCTTTCGCGAAGTGGGGAATCGACCTCATCGGTGAGCTACCTACGGCCCCGAGGCAATACAAGCACGCAATCGTGGCCATCGATTACTTCACAAAGTGGGTAGAGGCTGAGCCGCTAGCGAAGATCACTGAGGCGAACACGACGAGCTTCATTTGGAAAAGCATCATCTGCCACTTCGGGATCCCCGCGTTAATTGTGACCGACAACGGGAAACAATTCGACAACGCACGCCTCCGAGAAATGTGCGAACAACTGGGCATTAGCAAGACTTTCTCCTCTCCCCGCCATCCTCAAGCCAACGGTCAAGTCGAGGCGGTTAACAAGACAATCAAAGAGAACTTGAAGAAGAAGCTGGAGGAAAGAAAGGGGGCTTGGGCCGACGAGCTCCCCATGGTCTTATGGGCATACCGCACCACCGCTCGAAATGCGACCGGCGAAACTCCTTTCGCTCTCGCATTCGGCGTCGAGGCCGTGGTACCCGTCGAGACCAAGCTACCAACCTTGCGCATCGAGGAGTACAAAGAAGCCACCAACAACGACGCAATCAGGCTCGAGTTAGACCTCATAGACGAAAGGAGGTCGGACGCACTCACCCGACTTGCTGCGCAAAAGAGGAAAGTCGAGAAATACTACAACTCAAAGATCAAGCTGCGGAAGTTCGCCGACGGAAGCCTCGTTCTTCGAAGGGTGTTCCAAAACACCAAGGTGAAAGGTGCGGGAATTCTAGGCCCCACCTGGGAAGGCCCGTACCGTGTGCGTCGAGCCATCCACAACGGCACATACGAGCTCGAGAACATGGAGGGACTCATGTTCACACACCCGTGGAACGCGGAGCACCTTAGGCAATATTACCAGTAGATGTTCATTCGTCCATTTTTCGCTTTGTTGTTTTCATGTAATTTTCGATTCTAGCAAAGACAATTTAAAATTTCAAGTTCGGCCAACGGCCTGGGATGTAATTTTTGAACCATTTCAATAATTTAATAAATTACATTTCACTTCAAAACTTTGTATCTTAGTTTCTAGCCTCCTCTACGAGCACCCAAGAAACTCGGGGGGCTAAGGAGGATAAGGTGAGGATAACAAGCCCGCCTACTCCACTTTTCACGCACCAAGCAGTAACAAAACACCCATAAATCGGATCCGCGCACCGGACCTCCGACTTCGTACCCTCCTCGTGCGACGCTCTCGCACGGGTTGAGGTCGTACGCCGAGAGATAGCGAAACGTCGACAGGTTGGATCCGCGCACCGGACCTCCGGCCTCGCACGTCTTTCGCTGCGACCCTCTCGCACATCGATGCACCTTGCACACCGATAGGCAGCAAGACATCGATGGATCACGTCCGCGCACCGGATTGTCGATCCCGGCAGTCAAAACCCAAAACGTGACACGCGTACCAACAAGTACCACGCTCACTGGGAACTTCGAACTCGCCCCGATACGCACGCCGATAGGTAGCGTACTCGCCGGAGGATGAGCGCGACGGCCACCCAGCTCGCGCACGCCGATAGGCAGCGAGTCACGAATGGATGGCCGAAAATCGCACCCGCCGGATGACACTGGTCTAGCCAGCGTCCGCGGGAAACTTCGCCGCCAAATGCGGCAGTAAGCCGTGCCAACCGGTTACGCTAAGCATAGTAAGCCGGGCTCGTAAGACACGCACTATTCAAATTGCGCAAACCGATATACTGAGCATTATAGATCGAGAAAATAAGACGCGTAACGAATGTAAAAACTTCAATCAAAGAAAGACAATGTCACACAATCAAACCGACGAGAGAAACAAAGAAAGTACGATGCATGCCGAACAAATGAGAATCCGAAAGCAAACAATAGGTGAGCGCTAAACAATTGCGCGAAAAACTAAAGAAAAGTTGGCTACTCCGAGCCGAAATCGATATGCTCCTCATCTTCTTCGGGGCAAGAAGCGCCGAACCCGCCGACGGCTTCTCCATCCGGTTGATGGGTCGTCGATTGCGCAGCCTCGGCAGGGATTCGGGGATGCGGGTCGTCCTCCGGCAGCTCGTCGTCGTAAGGAGGGAACATGGTGTTAAAAAGGAAAACGTGGTCCCGCGAGACGCGTTCTCCTTCGCGGTCGCTTCCCGAACTCGCCTGGCCGCCTCGTAACGAGCCGCCTCCAACGCCAAGTCCCAGTCGTGCTCCAAGTCAGTCTTGGATCGCACGGCGTCTTCCTTCTCCTCGGCAAGGGTCTGCATCTCCGTCCGAAGGGTATCCCTCTCCCTCTCGACCTTAACCCGAGCGATCTCGCTCGCCGATAGTCGAGCATGGACGATGCTCAGCTCTGCATCCCGGCTCGAGAGTGCCGTCTGAAGCTTCTTCGTTTCCCCCAGGAATGTGTCGGCTGCCTGCTCCGCCTTCTCACGAAGCGCCTTCTCGGTGGACAATTCCCTGCGAGCTCGCTCTAGCTCCCCATCGAGCGCCTCAAACTCTTGGGCGGTGCGAGCCCCCGCTAGGGCGGCAGCGTGCGCAGCCGCCATGCTTGTCTTCTCCTTCTCCATGATTTGCATGCGTCGTAGCATATCTCGGAGAATGCGATCGCTCCGCTCTTGACGCGCGAGCATCTGCAAGCAAATGGAACGCGGATGATTACGATAAGCACGACAACCATACATAACACAAGCAAAACGAGTCATACCTTTCGGGCGTCGCCGATCCTGTTATGGAAGTGCTCAAGGTCGCTCGTCGTCAGCAGACCCTTGAAATCTCGCAAGGAGGTCTCGAGGATCCCTCGGGAGCATTGGTCTCTCAACTCTGCCGCCTCCGCTAGGAGCATAGAGTCCAAGCTGTCTGACACCGTCGATGTGTGAGCGCGTTTGTGGTCGGGCGGTGACCCGAGAGAAGCCGACGATGATGGTCGCTTGTTGGAGGAGATCGCTTCATTCCTCGCCCGCGATGGCGACCCTCCGCGACGGGCCTCAGCTGGAGGGCGGGCCACGGTCGTAGCGTCATCAGTGGGCGTTGCTCTCGGCATTTGTGTGCGCGGTCGATGATGCCGAGCCATGATTCCTGCAGAGGAGAAAAGAGCGTCTGTCAGTTAAAACATAACGATAAGCACAAATAATGGAAAACAACGATATCACAATAACGCGAAAGTATATGCGCGGCCAGTACCCCCCGCGTCGGGGGAAGGAGCTGACGAACCCCCCGCCTCGGACTCGGGATCCTCCGTGGCCCCCGCGTCGAGGCCAGGGCGCAAAGGAATATCGTCACTAGGCACGAACCACCCAGTCCTCGCCATAAGGTCCGGGGACTCGAAAAGCGATCCTTGCCGCCTCGAGTCGGGGACCGCTCCGATCACGAGCGCGAGTTCAGAGCTCTCGATGCCGTAGTCAGCCGGGAATTCAGCGACGGGGCCAATGGTGAGAGGTGCCGTCCCGAAGGCAGATTCGAACACCCACACCCAAGGGTATCGGTGTTTCGAGGTCAGCTTGGTGAGGATGGGGAATCGCTCCTGGTGCTGAACCTTGTAGAAGCCGAGTTTCCCGGGAACATCGAAGACGGCCACGAGATTCCTGATGTCGTCGGCCGTAACGGTTCGACCTTTCGCTCGGTGCAGCATCATGTGGCAGGCAGCCACCATACGGTAAAAGGATGGAGACATCTGGGCCGCATGAACACCGAGCCGAGCTAGAAGGTCCTGGATCACGGGCTGAAAAGGTAGCCGCAACCCCCCGCGAAGACTAGCCTCGTGGACGGCGGCGCATCCCTTCCGAGGACGAGTGGGGAGATCTTCAGGCAATGGTCGCAGTAGCGACACGGACTCCGGGATACCGAAACGTTTCCTCAGACCTCTAAAGCTCGCGAACGAAAGAGAACTCGGGAAGTCGACGCCGGAACAGTCGAAGCCGTCCCAAATCGCTGATTCTCCGATAGGGAATAACGATGCACGTGTTGGAATTGATCTAGGGTTTAAGAAAAAGATTAAACGCTTCGGGAAGCGGCGGAATTTTAAAAAATTTCTTTTCAAGTAAAAACAGTTTTTACTAACCTAGACAAAGAGCAAGTACATGTAATTAAAACCTATTATGAGTATAGAAGTTTACTAACCTTTCTTGAAGCTTGAACTTTGTAGAAGCTTTTGGAAAGTTTGCAACGCTCGTCTCCTCGCAGCACGTCTCTCTTTCCTTCCTCGGCACCTCGAGCAACCATGATAGTTTCTATCACTAAATCACTCGAAAGAAAAGGAATCAGTGAGTGGGCACTTTTAAACACTACGACTTAAGAACGAGTCTTGAAGTCGCAGAGCTAAACTCTAGGTCAAATGAGGACCTAGGTGCCAAAACAAAATCGAAAATAAACTAGAGAGAGAGAGAGGAGTTCGGCCAAAGTTCTAGAGAGAGAGTCTCTCAAATCTCTTAAACTTGGATGAATGAAATGTGAGGAATGAGGCTCCTATTTATAGGAGGAGGATTACCTTCAAAAGGTAGTTTCCTCTTTTCCTATTGCCTTGCACGTCCAACATGCCTCATGAAGGCTTAGGATTTGTTTCCTCATTTGATTTCCTCTTAGTTGGCCGAAAATGCACTTTCCTTCTTAAGGAAATTTGTTTCCCCTTTATCTTTTGGCAAGTATTTTCATACATCAATGCACAAAATAAACTCTCTTTCCCACTATGGCATGAACGAAATTCAGCCTTATTTTCCTTGGGTTGGACGAAATTTGAGCTTCTAGAAGGAGCTTCTAGATGTTTCTTCATTTGTTCTTGACAACATAAGAAAAGCCCATTAAGAATTTTCAAGTAAAATTCTATGAAATGAAATTAATCCTCAAGGCCCAATTACACTAATATGGCTGAGTAATATTTATTTCATTTGTCATCATATGACAATGTCAAAAAAAATTTATTGACATTTTTTTCGTCCTATGTCCAAAAAGACAAAAATACCCTTTTGACAATTTTCGTAAAACTGTCTCGTTCTTGTTTTGACTTAGCTTTCAGTTTAACTATTCCTACTCGATGTGATTCGTGATAGTGACCTCATGGACCCAAATGAACAAAGCTTGAGCTAAACACTTGGACTCAAAAGTTCACAAACCTTTTCCAAGTTTAGCTTAATGCCAACTGACTCCACTAAAGAGTTGACACTGAAAATCTCTCGGTTCAAATGAATTTATTTTCTACTCAAGAATTCACCTAATTATAATGAGCGGATCCACTGAATATTATCTATGTTTACCCTTCATGAATGTCATCAGCTAGTCGGGATTTACTAAATTACCATTTTACCCTTCTAGCTGTTATTTCCTCAACTCCTTTGTCGCTTGTGAATAAGTTAGAAACAATGTATTGACGAGGAGCTAACAAGTCACATTGTTTCATCCAAAAGAGTCAGGACTCAATTTGGACACTGGCCAGTTCATTTATTCACACTCCAAGGAACAAAGCATGAGGTGACATACATTGCATTTCAGCAATCTTGTACATGAATTCCATATCTATGAGAACTTCACAAAGTTACTCATGACAGACTCACAACTTAGTACTTCACCAATAGGCCTTGTTCGGAATCACATAGTGAGTCCGAACTTTGACTTTCTCAAATGAGAATACTAAGGTGTGAAATGGCATGTCTCATTTCAGGATTAAGGTAAGCATGATGCAATTCATACATAGTGACTTCGAGACATAAGAGGTTAAATGGTTTGTTCTTATATTGTCTCTAGAAGTGCACTGGTCAATTCAGTATCTTCGGAAGATACCTAGAAGAACTATAGAGTCTCCAACTCTCAATGCCTCATAACCAGACATCATAGATTCTTCTAACAATCATACTGAGGTCAATAGTCCTTTGACCCTAAGATTGCGAATATATCGTTTTAAGCAAACTACGAAGAGTTTGTTCATGCAAATCTACATTTGTCTCTTCGTAAGTTGTTAAGTTTGTTTATGGACTAAAAGACTAAGGTGTTATCATAAAGCTTCAAACAAAGAAGATTGAATGAACGTTTCAACTTTTTATTAATGAATAAGCAATTACAAGCAAGAGTCTTCGTAAGACTATATGACATCAAATGTACATAAATAGACACTACTACTCTTCTTGTGGGCACCATTGACAACAAACTCCCACTTGACTCAAAGAAGATGTGAGTAGTCCTACATGCCTAATCCCTCTCGAAGTTGGTCGAAGACCATGTTCGCTAGGGCCTTGGTGAATGGATCTTCCAGAGATCTACTTCACCTCCGCGTCTCCGCGTTGCGCGATCTCTCGAATCAAATGGTATTTCCTCTCAATATGTTTAGAGCGCTTATGGCTTCTAGGTTTCTTTGAGTTAGCGACAGCCCCACTATTATCACAATAAAGGGTCATGGGCTCGTCGACGTTTGGAACAACTTCCAAATACTTAAGGAATTTTCTAAGCCATACAGCCTCTTTGGATGCTTCAAAAGCAGCCACATATTATGCTTCCATTGTGGAGTCAGCAATGCAAGATTGCTTAATACTTCTCCACACAACAGCTCCACCATTAAGGATGAACATAGATCCCGAAGTGGATTTCCTGGAATCCTTATCCGCTTGAAAATCGGAGTCGGTATATCCCGTCATAGTCAGGTCAGTACCTGAGTATGTAAGCATCAAGTTCCTAGTTCTTCGAAGATACTTAAGAACATGCTTAACAGCAATCCAGTGCTCGGGTCCAGTGTTGGATTGGAAACGGCTAACTACGCCAACGGCGAAACATATATCAGGTCTAGTGCAAAGCATAGCATACATGAGGCTTCCTACGGCAGAGGCGTAAGGAATTTTCCTCATGTCTTCAATCTCTTGTGCAGTCTTGGGAGACTGGTCCTTAGAGAGTGAAACTCCATGCCTAAAGGGTGTTTGGCCCTTCTTGGAGTCTTGCATCGAGAAGTGATCCATTATCTTATCAATATAAGATGCTTGAGAGAGCGACAGGGTCCGGTTTTTCCTACCTCGAAAGATTTGGATCCCCAGAATGCACGCGGCTTCTCCTAGATCCTTCATATCGAATTGCTTTGCTAGCCAGACCTTAACCTCAGATAACTTACCCACGTCATTACCAATGAGTAGTATATCATCGACATATAGTACCAGAAACACAACTTTACCTTCGTGTACTAACTTGTAAACACAAGGCTCATCTATTGACTGTTCAAAGCCAAAGCTCTTTACAGTTTCATCGAATCTAATATTCCATGACCTAGATGCTTGCTTTAGTCCATAAATGGATTTAAGCAACTCACAAACCTTGGTCTCTTTACCTTTATCCACGAAACCGTCTGGTTGAGCCATGTAAATGCGCTCGTCAAGATTGCCATTCAGAAAGGCTGTCTTGACATCCATTTGCCAGATCTCATAGTCGAGAGCTGCAGCTATGGATAGGAGTATGCGGATGGATTTAAGCATCGCGACTGGCGATAAGGTTTCTTCATAGTCAATCCCTTCTTGTTAGGTATAACCCTTCACCACAAGTCGTGCTTTGAACATCTCGACGTTCCCATCAGGACCCCTTTTCTTCTTGTATATCCACTTACACCCTACGGGTTTAATCCCTTCAGGAAGGTCTACAAGTTTCCAGACTTTGTTGACATACATCGAGTGCATTTCAACTTTCATGGCATCAAGCCAAAGGTTTGATTCAGAACAAGCCATCGCTTGGCTATAGGAAACAGGGTCATCCATGTCCGAGACGGCTACGAGAGAGTCTCCATAAGACATGTACCTATCAGGCTGTTGAACAGCCCTCCCACTACGTCGAAGTACTACTTGACGAGATTCTGATGAGTTAGGTTGTGTTTCAGTTGGGGTAAGAACTCTTACAGATGAGGTAGAAGCTTCCTCACCCAACTTTTCTTCAAGCACAATTTTGCTTCTAGGTTTCGCATCCTTCATAAAGTCCTCCTCAAGGAAACGAGCATTCGTGCTAACGAAAGTCTTATCGTCCTCGGGACTATAGAAAGTAAAACCTTTGGTTTCCTTCGGATATCCTACAAACAGGCACAATTCTGACCTACTAGCCAACTTACTAGTCTTTCGCCTCAGCACGTGTGCAGGGCAACCCCAAATTCGGATGCGGCCAAGATTCACTTTACGGCCAGTCCATCGTTCATAAGGAGTACCAGGAACCGTTTTAGACGAAACTTGGTTCAGAATGTAAGCGGCTGTTTCGAGGGCATATCACCAAAAGGAAAGCGGGAGTGATGAGTAACTCATCATCGATCTAACCATCTCCATAAGAGTTCGGTTTCTTCTCTCTGACACTCCGTTTTGTTGAGGTGTGCCAGGTGCGGTAAGCTGAGAAGCGATACCTTCTTCTTTAAGAAAGTCATCGAACTCTCCAGACATATACTCACCACCTCGATCAGATCGAAGGGTTTTGATCACTTTGCCAGTTTGCTTTTCCACTAAAGCCCTAAAGACCTTAAATACGTTAAAGGTCTCGGATTTGTGTTTGAGCAAATAGACAAACCCATATCGTGAGTAATCATCAGTGAAGGTAACGAAGTATTCGTATCCTCGACGTGCCTGTTGGTTGAGCGGACCACATACATCAGAATGTATTAGTTCCAGCAACTCAGTGGCTCTTCGACCTTTATCAGAGAAAGGTCGCTTAGTCATTTTTCCTTCTATGCAGGATTCACAAGTAGGTAGTGAACCTATTGCAGAGGCTTGGAGTGGACCATCCCTCACAAGTCTCTTAATCCTTTCTAGACTGATATGACCAAGTCTTAAGTGCCATAGGTGTGTTGATTTTGTTAGATCGGAGGATTCAGAAAGTTTGATCCTCTTTGGCTCCCTAATTAGATCATTATCTATTTCGGTGTCTAAAAGAGAAGGTTGAGTGGGATAGATGTAGAAAAGAGCATTCTTCATACATGCATCAGTGACAAAAGAATTATCAGGAAACGAAATACGAATTCCATTCTTAATGAACTTTAAATAATAATCTTGCTCACGAAGACGAGCAACGGATATTAAGTTCTTCCCAAAGGTAGGAACAAAATAAACATTATTCAAGTTTAAAGTGCGGTCTTCAAAAGACAGCGTCACGGATCCCACAGCCTTTGCAGACACCAGGCTCCCATCACCCCATTTGAAACAGAACTCGCCTTCCTCTAAGCTTTTGGTTTTCTTGAAACCATTCAAGGAACAACAAATATGGTTAGTAGCAGCGGAGTCAAGAATCCACGTTGATACATTATCAGCTACTAAGCATGCTTCGGTAACTAGTACAATACTATGTTCCTTTGCTTTGAGATAGGCGGGACAGTTCTTTTTATCGGCCTTGTGAGGTCTCTTCTTAGTTCCAGAGGCGGAGGCTTTTTGCTCAGTAGCATGTGCCTCACCTTGATTCCTCTTTCTCTTATTGAGACCTACAGCAGTGTGAAGCTCCTTCATAAGCTCGGTAACAGTGTACTTTAGCTTTGTAATGGAGTAGTTCAGCATGAAGGTATCAAGAGATTCGGGGAGAGTTTCTAAGATCATATCTATGATATTCTTCCCATCAATCTCAGATCCTAGGATTTCCATTTCATTTAGGTAACTAATGATCAGCATCATATGGTCCCTAACAGGAGTCCTAGCCTTCATGCGACAGTTCATAAACTGTCGGACTGCTTGTAGCCTTGTCTGACGCCTTTGCCCTCCAAACATCTCAAGGAGATTGTAGAGCATGTCAGTGGCAGTCTCGATGTCACGATGTTGCTCTTTCAGCACATTGTTCATAGATGCCAAGATATAGCACCTCACAATCTCATCAGATCGAAGCCAGGCCGCTAAGGCGTCATTGTCCTCTTGAGTTGAATCATCATTCGTCAGAGGAGGACACGGGGTGGTGAGTACCCATTTGTGCTTGTTAACGGTAGGTATTATGTCGAGGTTACGTTTCGAATCTACGTAGTTTTCGTTCTCGAGTTTGATCGAGGAAAGAAAGATAGAGAGATGGTTGAGAGACATATTGCCTATATAAGTTGAAACAAGTTTATGATTAGTCTTTGGTTTAGGATTTAAGTTTTATTAAGACTTTTGTAAAATCCAACGGTGTTATAAACCAAACGATAATTTACTCCCTCAAGAGAAGGCCGCAAAAAATCTCCATTTATAAGTAAATGACACATCATTAATGCTAAGCCAAGATGTCAATACATCTATTTTGACTAGCCACCTTTTAAATTGGTTTGATCACTCACATCCTTTCGCAGAGCCTCAAGGGAGGATACTAGGGATTGAGCCTAAGTGTGCAACCAACCACTTAGTCCAAAAGATCAGCTTTGAAAAACAATCCCCCAAGGGGAGGCCTTGCCATCATTGCATCACTCTCGGACGTAGCTCATTGAGCAATGATCGAAGCAATAACGCCTTGGAGTACTCACATTTAAGTGAGGGTCGCAAGAGCGGCTCTTAGTCCCACGTTATTGCATCTTTCACTAGTGTTGGGGATCGCGGGTTACAAACAACGAATATAACCCTCCCACTTAGTTTTTGGAGTTGGTTCATCGACTCTTATAAGTTCGGAAACAAATTTCCTAGTTAGAGAGCGACAGAGCGGACAACTAGAAGAGAATCCTAGATCGACATGTTCAGAGCAGTATTAGTGCATAAAGGCACAAGGTACATACTCGATCTTTTCCTATTTTCTATTTCGGGAAAGTGCGTGAGGGACGTGTGAACTTCAACTCACTCGAACACTTGAAAGTTTTGAGATTACACATCTTTTTATTTTTTGGCTTGTCTACAAGGAGACCTCCCACTCAAATTTTCAAGAGCATATAGATTTTGAACATATGTGATATAGATATAGTTTTGAAAACATTTTGAAAACTTATTTGATTTGGATGACAAAATATTTTCAAGTTTGAAAGTGAAAACGGTTTTTCAAAATTCAAACTAGTTTTGTAAAAATTCAATTTCAATTAATCTTTCAAAAATCAAAACTTTTAATCTTTACACATCATGTTTATAATCATATGAAAAACATTTTTGCTCAAGAAAATTTTCTCATTAGAGTTCTATAACTCATGGTAGTGGGGTTTGAAAATCCGGATTTCTAAAAAAACTGGAGTTTCAGACAGCCGCGCACCTCGGAGTAAAATCGCCATAACTGGCGGCTCCGATGTCTTTTTGAGCCGAAACCGGTGGCATTGGACAGCGGACAGACAGAGCATTAATCTGATTTAAGAATCATTAAATTTCGATTTCTGAGCTGAGAGTTATGCCACTTTTAATGCGGGTTTACTCCAGCTTAAAGAAAAAGAAATAAATTAAAACTTTGGTCCTTTTTAGGTGCGAAAAAGAATCAAGTGTAACGGAACGTTTTAAGATGTTGTTTAAAGCTTTTATATGTGTTTTATTAGCAAGGTAATAACATAGAATAAAAGAAATAACAACATGCATAAAACGATTCAAGTAAAAATAAGAAACTAGCAAGATATCAAAACTAGTCACAAAATTTTACTCGAAATTTCTCAAACCTTTAAAACACGTTTTTCAATATAAAAAATTAAAAACTTTTAGAACTGATTCTAATGTGTTTTAAAAACATCCCAAACTCATAGAAAATCCACATGCTTTTTAATTTAAAGACATGAGCAATAAATTAAAAAAAAATCTAAGATTACAATTCTAACTTGTCACAAAATTAGTAAACTTTCGAAAACGATTTTCAAGCTCATAATTTTAAAAACATGTACATGCATCTCTTTGACCATAGCTCTGATACCATTTGTTGGAATTGATCTAGGGTTTAAGAAAAAGATTAAACGCTTCGGGAAGCGGCGGAATTTTAAAAAATTTCTTTTCAAGTAAAAACAGTTTTTACTAACCTAGACAAAGAGCAAGTACATGTAATTAAAACCTATTATGAGTATAGAAGTTTACTAACCTTTCTTGAAGCTTGAACTTTGTAGAAGCTTTTGGAAAGTTTGCAACGCTCGTCTCCTCGCAGCACGTCTCTCTTTCCTTCCTCGGCACCTCGAGCAACCATGATAGTTTCTATCACTAAATCACTCGAAAGAAAAGGAATCAGTGAGTGGGCACTTTTAAACACTACGACTTAAGAACGAGTCTTGAAGTCGCAGAGCTAAACTCTAGGTCAAATGAGGACCTAGGTGCCAAAACAAAATCGAAAATAAACTAGGGAGAGAGAGAGGAGTTCGGCCAAAGTTCTAGAGAGAGAGTCTCTCAAATCTCTTAAACTTGGATGAATGAAATGTGAGGAATGAGGCTCCTATTTATAGGAGGAGGATTACCTTCAAAAGGTAGTTTCCTCTTTTCCTATTGCCTTGCACGTCCAACATGCCTCATGAAGGCTTAGGATTTGTTTCCTCATTTGATTTCCTCTTAGTTGGCCGAAAATGCACTTTCCTTCTTAAGGAAATTTGTTTCCCCTTTTTCTTTTGGCAAGTATTTTCATACATCAATGCACAAAATAAACTCTCTTTCCCACTATGGCATGAACGAAATTCAGCCTTATTTTCCTTGGGTTGGACGAAATTTGAGCTTCTAGAAGGAGCTTCTAGATGTTTCTTCATTTGTTCTTGACAACATAAGAAAAGCCCATTAAGAATTTTCAAGTAAAATTCTATGAAATGAAATTAATCCTCAAGGCCCAATTACACTAATATGGCTGAGTAATATTTATTTCATTTGTCATCATATGACAATGTCAAAAAAAATTTATTGACATTTTTTTCGTCCTATGTCCAAAAAGACAAAAATACCCTTTTGACAATTTTCGTAAAACTGTCTCGTTCTTGTTTTGACTTAGCTTTCAGTTTAACTATTCCTACTCGATGTGATTCGTGATAGTGACCTCATGGACCCAAATGAACAAAGCTTGAGCTAAACACTTGGACTCAAAAGTTCACAAACCTTTTCCAAGTTTAGCTTAATGCCAACTGACTCCACTAAAGAGTTGACACTGAAAATCTCTCGGTTCAAATGAATTTATTTTCTACTCAAGAATTCACCTAATTATAATGAGCGGATCCACTGAATATTATCTATGTTTACCCTTCATGAATGTCATCAGCTAGTCGGGATTTACTAAATTACCATTTTACCCTTCTAGCTGTTATTTCCTCAACTCCTTTGTCGCTTGTGAATAAGTTAGAAACAATGTATTGACGAGGAGCTAACAAGTCACATTGTTTCATCCAAAAGAGTCAGGACTCAATTTGGACACTGGCCAGTTCATTTATTCACACTCCAAGGAACAAAGCATGAGGTGACATACATTGCATTTCAGCAATCTTGTACATGAATTCCATATCTATGAGAACTTCACAAAGTTACTCATGACAGACTCACAACTTAGTACTTCACCAATAGGCCTTGTTCGGAATCACATAGTGAGTCCGAACTTTGACTTTCTCAAATGAGAATACTAAGGTGTGAAATGGCATGTCTCATTTCAGGATTAAGGTAAGCATGATGCAATTCATACATAGTGACTTCGAGACATAAGAGGTTAAATGGTTTGTTCTTATATTGTCTCTAGAAGTGCACTGGTCAATTCAGTATCTTCGGAAGATACCTAGAAGAACTATAGAGTCTCCAACTCTCAATGCCTCATAACCAGACATCATAGATTCTTCTAACAATCATACTGAGGTCAATAGTCCTTTGACCCTAAGATTGCGAATATATCGTTTTAAGCAAACTACGAAGAGTTTGTTCATGCAAATCTACATTTGTCTCTTCGTAAGTTGTTAAGTTTGTTTATGGACTAAAAGACTAAGGTGTTATCATAAAGCTTCAAACAAAGAAGATTGAATGAACGTTTCAACTTTTTATTAATGAATAAGCAATTACAAGCAAGAGTCTTCGTAAGACTATATGACATCAAATGTACATAAATAGACACTACTACTCTTCTTGTGGGCACCATTGACAACAAACTCCCACTTGACTCAAAGAAGATGTGAGTAGTCCTACATGCCTAATCCCTCTCGAAGTTGGTCGAAGACCATGTTCGCTAGGGCCTTGGTGAATGGATCTTCCAGAGATCTACTTCACCTCCGCGTCTCCGCGTTGCGCGATCTCTCGAATCAAATGGTATTTCCTCTCAATATGTTTAGAGCGCTTATGGCTTCTAGGTTTCTTTGAGTTAGCGACAGCCCCACTATTATCACAATAAAGGGTCATGGGCTCGTCGACGTTTGGAACAACTTCCAAATACTTAAGGAATTTTCTAAGCCATACAGCCTCTTTGGATGCTTCAAAAGCAGCCACATATTATGCTTCCATTGTGGAGTCAGCAATGCAAGATTGCTTAATACTTCTCCACACAACAGCTCCACCATTAAGGATGAACATAGATCCCGAAGTGGATTTCCTGGAATCCTTATCCGCTTGAAAATCGGAGTCGGTATATCCCGTCATAGTCAGGTCAGTACCTGAGTATGTAAGCATCAAGTTCCTAGTTCTTCGAAGATACTTAAGAACATGCTTAACAGCAATCCAGTGCTCGGGTCCAGTGTTGGATTGGAAACGGCTAACTACGCCAACGGCGAAACATATATCAGGTCTAGTGCAAAGCATAGCATACATGAGGCTTCCTACGGCAGAGGCGTAAGGAATTTTCCTCATGTCTTCAATCTCTTGTGCAGTCTTGGGAGACTGGTCCTTAGAGAGTGAAACTCCATGCCTAAAGGGTGTTTGGCCCTTCTTGGAGTCTTGCATCGAGAAGTGATCCATTATCTTATCAATATAAGATGCTTGAGAGAGCGACAGGGTCCGGTTTTTCCTACCTCGAAAGATTTGGATCCCCAGAATGCACGCGGCTTCTCCTAGATCCTTCATATCGAATTGCTTTGCTAGCCAGACCTTAACCTCAGATAACTTACCCACGTCATTACCAATGAGTAGTATATCATCGACATATAGTACCAGAAACACAACTTTACCTTCGTGTACTAACTTGTAAACACAAGGCTCATCTATTGACTGTTCAAAGCCAAAGCTCTTTACAGTTTCATCGAATCTAATATTCCATGACCTAGATGCTTGCTTTAGTCCATAAATGGATTTAAGCAACTCACAAACCTTGGTCTCTTTACCTTTATCCACGAAACCGTCTGGTTGAGCCATGTAAATGCGCTCGTCAAGATTGCCATTCAGAAAGGCTGCCTTGACATCCATTTGCCAGATCTCATAGTCGAGAGCTGCAGCTATGGATAGGAGTATGCGGATGGATTTAAGCATCGCGACTGGCGATAAGGTTTCTTCATAGTCAATCCCTTCTTGTTAGGTATAACCCTTCACCACAAGTCGTGCTTTGAACATCTCGACGTTCCCATCAGGACCCCTTTTCTTCTTGTATATCCACTTACACCCTACGGGTTTAATCCCTTCAGGAAGGTCTACAAGTTTCCAGACTTTGTTGACATACATCGAGTGCATTTCAACTTTCATGGCATCAAGCCAAAGGTTTGATTCAGAACAAGCCATCGCTTGGCTATAGGAAACAGGGTCATCCATGTCCGAGACGGCTACGAGAGAGTCTCCATAAGACATGTACCTATCAGGCTGTTGAACAGCCCTCCCACTACATCGAAGTACTACTTGACGAGATTCTGATGAGTTAGGTTGTGTTTCAGTTGGGGTAAGAACAGTTCTTACAGATGAGGTAGAAGCTTCCTCACCCAACTTTTCTTCAAGCACAATTTTGCTTCTAGGTTTCGCATCCTTCATAAAGTCCTCCTCAAGGAAACGAGCATTCGTGCTAACGAAAGTCTTATCGTCCTCGGGACTATAGAAAGTAAAACCTTTGGTTTCCTTCGGATATCCTACAAACAGGCACAATTCTGACCTACTAGCCAACTTACTAGTCTTTCGCCTCAGCACGTGTGCAGGGCAACCCCAAATTCGGATGCGGCCAAGATTCACTTTACGGCCAGTCCATCGTTCATAAGGAGTACCAGGAACCGTTTTAGACGAAACTTGGTTCAGAATGTAAGCGGCTGTTTCGAGGGCATATCACCAAAAGGAAAGCGGGAGTGATGAGTAACTCATCATCGATCTAACCATCTCCATAAGAGTTCGGTTTCTTCTCTCTGACACTCCGTTTTGTTGAGGTGTGCCAGGTGCGGTAAGCTGAGAAGCGATACCTTCTTCTTTAAGAAAGTCATCGAACTCTCCAGACATATACTCACCACCTCGATCAGATCGAAGGGTTTTGATCACTTTGCCAGTTTGCTTTTCCACTAAAGCCCTAAAGACCTTAAATACGTTAAAGGTCTCGGATTTGTGTTTGAGCAAATAGACAAACCCATATCGTGAGTAATCATCAGTGAAGGTAACGAAGTATTCGTATCCTCCACGTGCCTGTTGGTTGAGCGGACCACATACATCAGAATGTATTAGTTCCAGCAACTCAGTGGCTCTTCGACCTTTATCAGAGAAAGGTCGCTTAGTCATTTTTCCTTCTATGCAGGATTCACAAGTAGGTAGTGAACCTATTGCAGAGGCTTGGAGTGGACCATCCCTCACAAGTCTCTTAATCCTTTCTAGACTGATATGACCAAGTCTTAAGTGCCATAGGTGTGTTGATTTTGTTAGATCGGAGGATTCAGAAAGTTTGATCCTCTTTGGCTCCCTAATTAGATCATTATCTATTTCGGTGTCTAAAAGAGAAGGTTGAGTGGGATAGATGTAGAAAAGAGCATTCTTCATACATGCATCAGTGACAAAAGAATTATCAGGAAACGAAATACGAATTCCATTCTTAATGAACTTTAAATAATAATCTTGCTCACGAAGACGAGCAACGGATATTAAGTTCTTCCCAAAGGTAGGAACAAAATAAACATTATTCAAGTTTAAAGTGCGGTCTTCAAAAGACAGCGTCACGGATCCCACAGCCTTTGCAGACACCAGGCTCCCATCACCCCATTTGAAACAGAACTCGCCTTCCTCTAAGCTTTTGGTTTTCTTGAAACCATTCAAGGAACAACAAATATGGTTAGTAGCAGCGGAGTCAAGAATCCACGTTGATACATTATCAGCTACTAAGCATGCTTCGGTAACTAGTACAATACTATGTTCCTTTGCTTTGAGATAGGCGGGACAGTTCTTTTTATCGGCCTTGTGAGGTCTCTTCTTAGTTCCAGAGGCGGAGGCTTTTTGCTCAGTAGCATGTGCCTCACCTTGATTCCTCTTTCTCTTATTGAGACCTACAGCAGTGTGAAGCTCCTTCATAAGCTCGGTAACAGTGTACTTTAGCTTTGTAATGGAGTAGTTCAGCATGAAGGTATCAAGAGATTCGGGGAGAGTTTCTAAGATCATATCTATGATATTCTTCCCATCAATCTCAGATCCTAGGATTTCCATTTCATTTAGGTAACTAATGATCAGCATCATATGGTCCCTAACAGGAGTCCTAGCCTTCATGCGACAGTTCATAAACTGTCGGACTGCTTGTAGCCTTGTCTGACGCCTTTGCCCTCCAAACATCTCAAGGAGATTGTAGAGCATGTCAGTGGCAGTCTCGATGTCACGATGTTGCTCTTTCAGCACATTGTTCATAGATGCCAAGATGTAGCACCTCACAATCTCATCAGATCGAAGCCAGGCCGCTAAGGCGTCATTGTCCTCTTGAGTTGAATCATCATTCGTCAGAGGAGGACACGGGGTGGTGAGTACCCATTTGTGCTTGTTAACGGTAGGTATTATGTCGAGGTTACGTTTCGAATCTACGTAGTTTTCGTTCTCGAGTTTGATCGAGGAAAGAAAGATAGAGAGATGGTTGAGAGACATATTGCCTATATAAGTTGAAACAAGTTTATGATTAGTCTTTGGTTTAGGATTTAAGTTTTATTAAGACTTTTGTAAAATCCAACGGTGTTATAAACCAAACGATAATTTACTCCCTCAAGAGAAGGCCGCAAAAAATCTCCATTTATAAGTAAATGACACATCATTAATGCTAAGCCAAGATGTCAATACATCTATTTTGACTAGCCACCTTTTAAATTGGTTTGATCACTCACATCCTTTCGCAGAGCCTCAAGGGAGGATACTAGGGATTGAGCCTAAGTGTGCAACCAACCACTTAGTCCAAAAGATCAGCTTTGAACGAGGCGGTCGACGGAGTACGGCGGCTCAATGCCTCACCCGATCCCTCGGCGTCAGGATGGGTCGCTCGAGCCGAAGCGCGTGCGTTCGGCCCGGCCGGGCCCGTTTCTCGTGTATCATCTGCGAGAGGTGGCCCTGTCGGCAGATCCGGCCCGGTGGCAGGCCCATGATGCGAGTCGGTTGCTCGAGCCCGGAGGCCGATCTCGCCTAGGGCCGGCCCAAGCGTGTCCTCCTCTTGGCCCTGCGTCACTGGGTCGGCCATGGGACCTCCATCTAGTGCGTCCGGCCCGAGCATATGACCCGGCCCAAGAGGGGCCAAATCTTCTTCACCTAGGCCCGGCCCATTGGGCCCTAGGGTTTGCAAGGCAGCCAAGGTGGCCGCCTCCTCCTCTCCAGCCATGGGCGGTCGGCATTCTTCCTCTCCGGCGTTGGGCGGCCGGTACTCCTCCTGTCCGGCGCCGCCGCCCCCACCTGCAGCGTCGGCCGCCGCCGGCGGCGCTCCCCCGCCATGGACGCGCTCCGGCCCGGCTGGGCCTGACCCACCTGGGCTCCCATGGCCGCCGACCACTTGCAACACAACCCCACCCGAGAGGGTGTGGTCCTCCCTGACACCAGCGCCGCCCCAGGCGGCGCTCCTCCACGCCGGCGCGCCATCGCCGGCGTCGGCCTCGCCAGACGCGCCGCCCCAAGGCTCGCCCGCGTCCTCCACGACCGGCTCGGCCCTCCCGGGGTGAGGGGCGTCTCCCCCAGGTCTGGGTTCGCCCCAGACGGCGCCGACTCGGCCGGGCGCGGCCTCCTCCACGCCGGCGCCGGCCTCCTCTGCTTTGTCGGCGTGCTCCCCGGTCGGGATCGTCGCGCGCGGCCCTCCTGGCGTGATCCCGGGGCTGGGTCCAGCGCAGACGGCGCCGACCCAGCCAGGCGCGACTCCCCCGGCGTTGGCGGCGGCCTGCACAGCGCCGCCCGTGGCCGGCCCGCCTCCTCCGGCGCCAGGATCGACCCTGCACGCGCGACCTCCGTGGCGCGTCCTTCGGCCAAGCCAGCCTCGCGCTGGTCGGCCCGGCTGTCCCCGGCGGCTGGTGCCATCAAGCCGGCGCTCCCCTGTCGGTTTGGGTAGTCTCCGGCGCGCGTGTCCCCCTCCCCGTCGGCCAACCACGCCTCGATCAAAGAAAAATCGCCACCCGTCGTATCCACCACGTTCCTGCTCGAGACAAACGAAGACGATGCGTTGTAGTTGGGAGGGGTGGGCGAGAGTTGTGCCCAAAAATTATCCAATTCGGCGTCTTGATTCTCGAGAAGAGGGAAAAGGTCGTCCTCAACGGACCCACACCCCGACAGGCGGTTGGTGGGATCTATGAGCGCGAATAACGATGAACACGTCAGCGAAAATATTAAAAAAATACCTAAGGTGAGCGGGCTTACCAATTGTTGACAAGACGGTTCGGCGAGACAACTGAAGACGGAGTTGCTTGAGTTTACCACACGGGCTACGCCCGGTGCCAAACTCGGGGGGCTAATGTTGTCGGCCCGACGAGGTCCGACGGCTCGATCAACATTTCAGGCGGCCGAGCAAGCTCACTCGGCCAATGGCCGAGTGAAACCCTACTTCCGGCCCACACTCGGCCGGCTCATCAACTCACTCGGCCAATGGCCGAGTGAGCCTTCTCTCGGCCCAGGCCCATCACTCGGCCAATGGCCGAGTGAACTTCTCCATATCTTCATTCGGCCAATGGCCGAACGAGATCCACCATGCTCACTCGGCCCATGGCCGAATGAGGCCTCAGACATCCCAGCGTGTTCGCCGGGCCAAGGGCCGAATGAAGTCTCCAGCCGGCCCACCATGCTCACTCGGCCAATGACCGAGTGAGGCCCCAGGCGGCCCAACACGCTCGATCGGCCGAAGGCCGAATGAAGCCCCCTGCCGGCCCAACAGCTAACTTTGGTCGGCCGCTGGGTGAGTCTTCTCTCGGCCCAGACTCTTCACTCGGCCAATGGCCGAGTGAAGCTCACCCGGCGTCCATTCCTTCACTCGGCCATTGGCCGAGTGAATCTCCCTCGGCGGCCATCGTCTCACTCGGCCATCGGCCGGCCGAGCCTCACTCGGCCGATGGCCGACTCAGCCTCACTCGGCCAAGGGACCCTCAATACGTCCCTTGGTCGCCTATAAATAGAGGGGTCCATCCCCTAGTCCAGGTAATCCGAATTTGAGTACTGAAACGCTGTTGAACTCGTACCTCGCTCGTTTCTCTCAAGTCTCGACCTCTAAACACTAAACCCTCTACAAACCACCTCAATCCTGCTAATGTTGAGCGTCGGAGAGGTAAACAGAGGCAACCCCTCTGTTTCCCCTTTGTAGTTCACACCTTTCTGTTCACGTTTCAGGTGCTTGGACGAGATAGAGATCAGCTACAGCTAAGGGACGGCTTGGGATACCAAGCCCGACACGCTCGAGTCGAGACGAGACCACTTGGTCCGGCCTTGGGTCTAACCGTCTGCGACTCCTAAATCGTTGTCCGAAAAACTGCGACAATATTACCTTCAAAAGGTAGTTTCCTCTTTTCTATAGAATATCACACATTCATGAAAAAATATTTGCTTCCCCTTGCCTTATGTCACACATCCAAATAGGCTTCTAGAAGGCCTTGGATTTGTTTACTCATTTGCTTCTCCCTTAGCCTTGGCCGCCCATCTATATTCCTTGTATTTGAAATTTGTTTCCTCTTTTTCTTTTGGCAAGTGTCTACATACATCAATGCAAAAAATAATTCCTCTTTCCTTCTCTTGGTTGGACGGTTTTGAGCACTCTAGAACATGCTTCTAGATGTTTCTTAATTTGTTCATTACAACATAAGAAACGCCCATTCACTACAAGAAATACCACATTTAGCGACGAAACTATTAGCGACGACTTAATCGTCGCTAATAAATCGTCGCTAATCACCCTTTTAGCGACGATAACATCGTCGCTAATTCTTTGGTGCGAAAAATAATAAAGTTTGGCGGCAAAGATAATTAGCGACGAATGTATCGTCGCTAATTCTATTTTGTCGTCGCTAAGTTCGCGGGAAAATAATTAGCGACGATAAATTCGTCGCTAATGATTTCTGAATTCATTTAGCGACGACGATATCGTCGCTAATAATGTTGAATTAATTTCGAATTTTAAAGAGGGAAAAATCCCTCCAATTTGATTAAGACAAAAACATTTAGCGACGATAAAATCGTCGCTAAATAGTTTTTTGTCGTCGCTATACAATTAGCGACGATTTAGTCGTCGCTAAATGTTTTCGAATTTTGACGAATTTTAAAGAGGGAAAAATCCCCCCTTTAAATTAAAACGAAATGATTTAGCGACGATAAAATCGTCGCTAATTATGTGAAATTTACTATTAGCGACGAAGAAATCGTCGCTAAATGCCTGGTTAACGTAAGTTCGTTTAGCGACGAAATTAAATCATTTAGCGACGAGAAAATCGTCGCTAAATGTCTTTAAATACCAGATCGCGACCCAGCTTCCCCATTTCTCTTTCTTTAACCTAAATCGATTTTCTCTCTCTTTTTCTCTCTCCCGCCGTCGCCGTGCCGTCCTCCGCCGTGTGCCGCCGACGCCGTCGACGCTACCCGGTAAGTCTCTCTCTCTCCTTACTTCTGTCTCTCCTCACATGCATCTCTCTCCTTACCTCTCTCTCTCTCCCGGTGCAGATCCTCCGCCGAGCCACTCCGCCGCCGACGCCGCCCCTCCGCCGCTCCGTCTGCTTCCCCTCTTCCCCCCGACCCGCGTCTGCTTCCCCTCTTCCCCGCGAACCCGCGCCCTCTTCTTCTTTTTGTCGTCCGATCGGTAAGTTTTTTTTTTAAAAAACTATATATATATATATATATATTAGTTAGTTATAGGATTAATATATATTAGTTATAAATTTATGTATATATTAGTTATATATTAGGTATATATGATTAATATATATAGGATTATAAACTTTAGTTATAAATTTATTTTAATTAGTTATAGGATTATAAACTTTAGTTATATATTTGTTATAAATTAGTTATAAATGAATTATATAATTTTAGTTATAAATGTTTGTTATATATAACTAATATAATTTATTTAGTTATATAAGTATAAATTAGTTATAAATAAATTATATATTTTTAGTTTATAAATTTGTTATAATTTATATTTTTAGAATTATATATTTGTTATACCAAATATAAATTTTATAAATTATGAATGAATTATAAATATTTGTTATAAATTTTATAAATTATAAATGAATTATATATTTGTTATAAATTTTATATTTGGTAAAATGATGTAAAAACAATTAGTTAGTTTATGTAAATTAAATAGAATTGTATTTAATTGTTGTTATAAATGATTAAAAATGTGATGGATTATGAATTTTAATAATCGAACCACTGAGATTGGATTTATTGTTAGTTTTAGGATGTTTCTATGCAGGTTTTAAAGTTAAAGGCTTGATGCCGGGTTGTTAAGTTTATAGGGGAGGTTCTGTCGAAATTTCGGTAGGATCGATCGTGAAATTATAAAATAAAATCCGAAAACTACTAAATTTTGAAATGTTCAATCTATAGGTAAAATGAGTTATCCAAATAGGAATTGGATAATCGAGGACCAACGTTTAAGCGTTGAGTTTGCGGCTGGCATGACAGAGTTCATGGCAATGGCCCGACAACACGTAAATGTCGAAGGACGAGTTAAGTGTCCATGCAAGAGGTGTAACAACGTGTTGATGCAAAAAATTCCTGATATAGAGAATCATCTCTTTATCAGAGGATTTAAGAGGAATTACACGAGGTGGAACTTTCACGGGGAGGAAGAAGATGACGTAATGCAGTATCAGACGGAGTACAGAGGAGGAGGGATGTTTGATGCTGTACACGATATCTTAGATCACAACGACGTAGACGGTGACGATGACAGTATTGACCCGAATGCAGAATACCAGAGTGGACAGTTCGATGACCTTTTCAGCGACCTGAACACAGAATTATGGCCGGGTTGTACGGAGTATTCGTCACTCTCATTTGTTGTCACGTTGATGCATTTGAAAGTGATGAACAAGTGGACGAATAAGTCGTTTGATCAGCTTCTGAAAGTACTGAAAAAATCTCATCCGATCGACAACACGATTCCAGAGTCACATTATGAAGCAAAGGCGAAATTGCGTCGATTTGGTATGGGTTACGAGTCGATTCACGTTTGCAAACACGATTGCGCGTCGTTTTGGAAGGACAACGCCAATCTAGACGAGTGTCCAGTTTGTAATGAGAGTCGGTGGCTGATGAAAGACGGTGGAAAAAAAGTAGCGCATAAAGTGTTGCGCTACTTTCCACTGAAAGATCGACTTAAGCGACTGTACGCGAGTCGGCACACAGCTCTAGAGATGCAGTGGCACGAGAATGAACGCATTAAAGAGGATGGTGTACTGCGACATCCTGCTGACGGAGCAACGTGGAAGGAGATCGACCGAAAATATCCCATGTTTGCGACAGAACCGAGGAACGTCCGGCTTGGACTTGCCGCCGATGGTTTCAACCCATTTGGTGACATGAGTTTATCGTACAATATGTGGCCGGTAGTCTTGACTGCGTACAATTTACCGCCGTGGTTGTGCATGAAAACATCGTACTTGATGTTAACATTGCTTATACCAGGTCGTAGTGCGCCGGGTAAAGACATGGATGTTTTCTTACGACCGCTGATTGATGAGCTGAAGGAATTGTGGGAAACCGGTGTTGTGTTGAGAGATGGTTCGACCGGTGAGCTATTCAGGTTGTTTTCCGTACTTCTATGGACGGTGAATGATTTTCCAGCGAGAAGCAGTTTGTCGGGATGGAGTGGTCAAGGGTACCTTGCTTGTCCGACGTGTAACAACGACACACCATCTTTCAAGGCTCGAAACAAGATTGTTTACTGCGATCATCGTCGATTCTTGCCGTTGTTACACCCGATGAGGAAGAGCAAACTGTACAAGGTACGAAATGAGAAACGACCACCACCAGTGAGAAAATCAGCGAGCGATATACTTCGACAATTGCGATTAGTGGGAGATGCAACCCCGGGGAAGCACCCTGACTTCGGCGGGAAGAAACGAAAGCGCGATGCGAGTGAGCTGAATTGGACAAAGAAAAGTATTTTCTTCGAGTTCCCGTATTGGTCGAGTCTTACGCTGAAGCATAACCTCGATGTAATGCATATAGAAAAGAATGTATGCGACAATCTTCTGGGTACCTTGCTGAACATCGAGGGGAAGACGAAAGACACAGATACGAAGTGATGTATTAAATGAACATGAATGTTATTTCAGTGAACACATAGATCTCATGGAATTAGAAGGTCGGCCAGATGTTGAAGAAGCGCATCGACTTGAGTTCCCAAAGTGGTTTTGGGAAAAGGTATTTCACTACCAAACTCAAAAAATATGAGATAATTACTAACCGACTCGTTAATGGTTGTATGTAGGTATTTCGCATGAGCCAAGACGGATTATCCGTTACCTCCGAATTATATGCATTGGCATTGGGACCACATTTCGCACCACAGACGTATCCGTGTTGTGTAGTGAACGGGGTTAAATTTATCTCTCGTCAACGTGATAGCAGAAGAACAACTCAGAATAGCGGGGTATGTGTACCAAGTGAAGGAGGTCACGACTTCTACGGTCAAGTAGAAAACGTCATTGTCTTGACGTATCAGAACAATTGTCGCGTCGTCTTATTTCAATGTTGTTGGTTCGGTGATCAAGATCCGAGGAAAAGGACACGCAACGACAATAACTTGACAAGCGTGTATGTGGCAAAAGAATGGTACAAAGACGAGCCATTTATTTTGGCAACTCAAGCGAAACAAGTTTTCTACTTGGAAGATAACTTGAATGGTCCTGATTGGCGAATCGTCGAAGAGTGTAATCATCAAAATGTGTGGGATCTTCCCGATATTGACCTCATTCTTGGTCAATCTTCGTCTTCCGTTCAGTTGTCAGTAGAACCGTTAGATTTAGATTCACTGTCAACGCGTCATCAGTCTGCGATACCAGAGCCCGTGAGCAACGACGCAGTGAACTTGTTGGAGAATATTGAAGAAGAAGAGTTTATCGATGATGAAGAAACTGAGGACGAAGATTTGATGGAAGAAGATGATTTGTCAGACGACGATGATTGATAGTATATAACGTTTTTCATTTACTTACTAAATTAATTGATTTAAATCATTAAGAATGCATAACCAAATATTTTTTTTTTTTAATTTCAGATGGCTGCGGCTACAGGAGCTGGAGGCAGCGGAGGCGGGGATGACTTCTTAGCCCGTCTCCCGAATTATTGCCAGTCGGCGCCCGTACGTGATGGATCCGGATCTCGCGACGTTCGCGAACACGCTCGGGTTGGTCGTCCGAGACAAGATCTCGCCTACGGTCCCAAGGTGGACGAATGCGAACGTGGGGCCGGCGAAGGAGGCCGAGATCCGAGCTGCGATTCGAGACAAGTACGACATTCGAGTCGATGGTGATGCAACCGGGAAGAAGAAGGCGATTGTCGATGCGGCAATCATTCGAGACGCGAAGACTCGTCTTCGCGATTGGAGGCATACATTGCGGTCGTGGTTCGACATCGACTGCAAGAGCAGCGTACAGGTGGCGCGGTCGCTGAAACCGAAGACCGTTAAGCTCGACACCGAATGGGAGACGCTGATACAACAATATACGAGCGATGAATTTAAGGTAATATCGAATCATTTACGTTACTCGAATGTTTATTAAACGATTTGTTATTTACGTGTACGTTTACTTATATTACAACAGGCTATACAAGCGAAGAATAAGGCGAATCGCGCGAAGAAGAAGACGAAGACTCGACAGGGGACGATTGGGTTCTCGACCCACCGCATGAAAAACGTAAGTTTTATGTTTATATGATACATCAAATCGTTAAAATTATCTAACACTTGAAGTTTTGTTTACATGCAGAAGAGCGTCGAGACAGGCGCATTCGAGAGCTTGTTTGCGAACTACAAGCGCCAACATCAGTCCGACAAGTCTGAATGGCTGACTCCTGAAGCCTCCGCACGTTATGTAAGTTTGCATTTATTTTTCTTATTTTTCGATTAATATATACTAACTAGTTAATTATATCAGGATCGACTGGTCGCTAGGTTCAACACGTTGCGAGCGGAGGCTGAGCACCAAGGAGCGGACGTTGATATTTCCGTTCTAGAGCAGCAGGCGATCCGCGATATTATGGGTTCGCGGACTGATCACTTGACCGGCGTCGGACGTTTGGTGCCACAGGGAGCACGGATGGCGGCTGAAGTCGCCGAAGTCTACGGTTCGGAGGCTGGGACGTCGCAACCAGGATATGTCTCGCAGGAGGTGTTGGCATCGACCCTCGCCGCGTTCGCCGAGACAATACAGAGTCAGGTGCCCGGCCTCAACCTTAGCTCGTTCATGTCCCAATTTCCGCAGAGTTCGCAGCAGGCTCCGTCATCCCACAGCCAGCAGACTCCGACGGCCGACGTCCACACTCCGACGCCCGACGTCCGCACTCCGACGGGCGGCCAGCAAAGGACTCCCGACGCCAGCCAGCAGACGATGCCCGGCGGACCAAGTCAGTCTACTCCGACGCCGCAGCCTGCAGAACTTCAGCGCCAGTAGAAGAGCGTTTCTCGTCGAGGAGGGGGAAAACGAGTGGCGGGACGACAAAGCAAACGTCGCGACTAGTGATTTATTAGTTGTTTTGTGTATTTATTATTTACATATTTCTCGATAACCGAAAACGTACGTAACCGGATTTTATATAGTTGTTGATTTGGATAATATAATTTAGTTTTTATATGATTTTTCATTTTAAAATTTCACAACAAAAAAACCGTAAAAAATAAATAATTAACGACGAAAAAAATAATAATAATAATAATAATTAGCGACGATAAAATCGTCGCTAAATATCATTCACACAACGTTTTAGCGACGACTTTGTCGTCGCTAATTGGCGCGGGAAAAATTCCCGCGTGAATTAGCGACGACAAAATCGTCGCTAAAACTCTGTTTCACAACGAAAAAAACTTCTCGTCACAACATTTAGCGACGAATTTGTCGTCGCTAATTCACGCGGGATTTTTTCCCGCGGTAATTAGCGACGACAAATTCGTCGCTAATTGTCTGTTTCAAAATGAAAAAAAACTTCTGGTTACAACATTTACGGACGATTTTATCGTCGCTAAATATTTACCGACGATTAAATCGTCGCTAAATATATTTAGGCACGGCGAATTAGCGACGATTTTCATCGTCGCTAATATCGTCGCTAAATACATTTAGCGACGATTTTAGGGTTATTACCGACGAATAAAATCGTCGGTAAATGTTGTAAATGTTGTAGTGATTTAGAATTTCCACATAAAATCCATGAAATGAAATTCAAACCTCAAGGCCCAATATTCTCAATATTGCCGAGTGATCTAATTCATTGTCATCATATGACAATGTCAAAAAACTTATTTATTGACATTCATTTAATCACATGTTGAAAAAGACAAAATTACCCTTTAGACAATTTTCGTAAAACTTGTCTAGATCTTGTTTTGACTTAGCTTCTAGTTTACCTAATCCTACGTGAAATGACTTGTGATAGTGACCACATGGATCCAAATAAAAAAAGCTTGAGCTAACATACTTGGACTCAAAAGTTCACAAACCTTTTCCAAGTTTAGCTTAATGTCAACTGACTCCACTAAAGAGTTGACACTGAAATCTCTCTGTTCAAATGAATTTATATTCTACTCAAGAATTAAACTTAATTGTGATGAGTGGATCCATTGAATATTATCTATGTTTACCCTTCATGAATATCGTCAGCTAGATGGGATTTACAAAATTACCATTTTACCCTTCTAGCTGTTATTTCCTCAACTCCTTTGTCGCTTGTGAATAAGTTAGAAACAATGTATTGACGAAGAGCTAACAACTCCTTTGCTGACACCACCGAGCTCCCATCACCCCATATGAAGGAGAAGTCACCTTCCTCTAAGCTTTTGGTTTTCTCGGAACCAGTCAAAAAACAACAAATATGGTTAGTAGCATGCTCCTCTCTTTGATTCCTCTTTCTCTCAGTGAGACCTTCAGCAGTGTGAAGCTCCTTCATAAGCTTGGTAACAGTGTACTCTAGCTTTTTCATGGTGTAGTTCAGCTTGAAGGTATCCAAACATTCAGGGAGAGTTTCCAAGATCATATCTATTTTGGTCTCCTCGTCAATCTCATATCCTACGATTTCCATCTCATTCAGGTAACTAATGATCAACATCATATGGTCCCTGATAGGAGTTCTAGCCTTCATGCGACAGTTCATAAACTGTCTGACTGCTTGTTATCTGGCCTGATGCATTTGCCCTCCAAACATTTGTCCTCTTGAGTCGAATCATCATTCGTTTGAGGAGGACACATGGTGGTGAGTACCCATTTGTGCTTGTTAGCAGTAAGGACGATGTCGAGGTTACGTTTCCAATCAACGTAGTTTTTGGTTTCGAGTTTGTTTGAGGAAGGGATGATAGAGAGAGGGTTGAGAGACATCTTGCTGAATTAAGTTGAAACAAGTTTATGATTAGTCTTTTGGTTTAGGATTTAAGTTTGTTTAAGTCTTTAGGATGAACAAGACATGAAAAATCCAAAGATGTTATGAACGAAATGACACTTTACTCTTTCGAGGGAGGGCCGTAAATAGTCTCCTTTCATAAGTAAATGACTCATCAATGCATAGCCAAGATGTCTATACATCATATCTGACTAGCCACCTTATAAAAACGTTTGATCACTCAAATCCTTTCACAGGGCCTCGACGGAGGATAACTAGGGATGGATTCTAAGTGTGTAACCAACCACTTAGTCCAAGAGATCGACATTGAAAAAATATTCCACCGAGGGGAGGACTTGTCTCATTGTCTAACTCTCGAACTTAGCTCTTCGAGCAATGATCAGAGGATCGCGCCGTTGAGTACTCTCATTGAAGAGAGGGCCACAAGAGTGACTCTTAGTCTCACTTTAATTGCTTCTTTCATTAGTGTTGGGGATCGTGGGTTGGAAACAACAAGTATAACCCTTCCACTTAGTTTTTGGAGTTGGCACATTGTCTTTTATAAGTTCGGAAACAAATTTCCTAGTTATAGAGCGATAGAGTGGACTTCTAGAGAGGAATTCTAGATCTTCATGTTAAAGGAAGAGAAGTGTTAGTGCATAAAGGAAGAAGTTACATACTCAGATATTTTCCTATATTCTATTCGGGAAAGTGCATGAGGGAAGTGTGAACTTCAACTCACTTGAACACTTGAAAGTTTGAGATTACACATCTTTATTTTTCAGTTCGTCTTCCAGGAGTCCTCCCACTCAAAAATTTAAAGAGCATATAGATTTTGAACATATGTGATATAGATATAGTTTTGAAAAATTTTAAAAAACATATATGATTTGGGTGACAATCAAACTAGTTTTTAAAGAAATTCAATTTGTTGTCGCTGATTTTTGGACAACTATTTAGTAGCCCAGAGTGGTTAGACCCAAGGCCGGACCAAGTGGTCTCACTCCGGCTCGAGCGTGTTGGACTTGGTATCCCAAGTCGTCCCTTAGCTGTGGGTGGAGCTCACCTCATCTTGATACCTGAAAAGCAAACAAGAGATTGTGAACTACAAAGGGGAAACAGGGGGGGTGCCCCTGTTTACCTCTCCGACGCTCAACATTAGTGGGATTGAGGTGGAGTATAGAGGTTTTAGGGGTGTTTAGAGGCCAAAGCTTTGAGAGAAACGAGCGAGGTACGAGTTCGGCAGCGTTTCAGTACTCAAAAATGGATTACCTGGGTCAAGGGAAGGACCCTTGTATTTATAGGCAGCCAAGGGGTGGTTTGAAGACCCCTTGGCCGAGTGAGCAAGGTTGGGTCGGCCATTGGCCGGCTGAAGGGTTGGGCCGGCCAATGGCCGAGTGAGCATGTTGGGTCGGCCATTGGCCGACTGAAGCTTTGCTTCGGCCAATGGCCGAGTGAACTGGGCCGGCCATTGGCCGGCTGAAGCTTTGCCTCGGCCAATGGCCGAGTGAGACCCTTGGGTCGGCCATTGGCCGACTGAAGCTTTGCCTCGGCCAATGGCCGAGTGAACTGGGCCGGCCATTGGCCGGCCGAAGCTTTGCCTCGGCCAATGGCCGAGTGAGACCCTTGGGTCGGCCATTGGCCGACTGAAGCTTTGCCTCGGCCAATGGCCGAGTGAACTGGGCCGGCCATTGGCCGGCTGAAGCTTTGCCTCGGCCAACGGCCGAGTGTGACCCTTGGGTCGGCCATTGGCCGACTGAAACTTTGCCTCGGCCAATGGCCGAGTGAACTGGGCCGGCCATTGGCCGGCTGAAGCTTTGCCTCGGCCAATGGCCGAGTGAGACCCTTGGGTCGGCCATTGGCCGACTGAAACTTTGCCTCGGCCAATGGCCGAGTGAACTGGGCCGGCCATTGGCCTGCTGAGGCTTTGACTCGGCCAATGGCCGAGTGACACGCTTGGGCCGGCCATGGGCCGGCTGAGCATATGGCCGGCCATTGGTCGGCTGGAACTTGGGCCGGCCATTGGTTTGGGCCGGCCAATGGCTGAGGCAAGGCTCCGCCGTCAAAGGCCTCGCGCCGGTCGCGCGGGTCGAAGTGATGTCTTTTTCCTCGTCGGTCCGAGACGGGCCGACAACACAATTCAAGTAAATTTTTCAAAAATCAAAACATTTTAATCTTTCATATGATGTTTATTATCTTATGAAAAAAAATTCAAGGAAATTTTCTCATTAGAGTTCTTAACTCATGGAGTGTGGTCCGAAATTCGGAATTCAAAAATTCTAGAAAATTGGACTTTCGGAGCTGCTGCGCACCTCGGAGTAAAATCACCATCACAGGCGGCTCCGACATCCTTTTGACCTAAAACAAAAGGAATTAGAAAGTGAACAAACAGACCTTTAGTTTGATTCAAGAATCATTAAATTTCAAACTCTGAGCAGAGAGTTATGCCACTTTTACAGTAGGTTTTTCTCGAGCTCGAAGAAAACTGGAAATAATTAAAGTCCGGACTTGAGTGCAAAAGAATCAAGTGTAAATGAACGTTTTAGAGAGTTGTTAAAGCTTTTATACGTGTTTTATTAACATGGTAATAACATAGTATAAAAGTAAATAATAACAAACATAAAACGAAACGAGTAAACAAACAAAACTAGCAAGACAATATACCTAATCATGAAATTACCCGAAAATCTCAAACATAATCAAACACGTTTTTCATTACGAAAAAAGTAATACACTTTTAGAATTGATTTTAATGTGTTTTAATAACACTCCAAGGTCATATAAAATTCACATGATTTTTAATTTAAAGACACGAGCAATAAATTAAAAAAAAAAGTATATGCTTAACTTTGACCATAGCTCTGATACCATTTGTTCGAATAGATCTAGGATCTAGAAAAGTTTAACGCTTCTTTAAGCGGCGGAATTTAAAAATTTGTTTAAACAAGTAAAAAGATTTTTACTAACCTAGACAAAGAGAAAGCACATGTTATACTAAATTAAAACAATTGAAGAGCAGGTACTCATTTACTAACCTTTACGTAGCTTGATCGTTGACAAGCTTGTGGAGGTTGAATCGCTCATCTCCGCACGTAGCACGCCTTTCTTCATTCTACGGGAATTTGAGTAACCACGAAAGTTTCTATCACATGCATCACTCGAGAGAAGAAGGATTTAGTGTTTGTGAAATTTTAAACACGACGACTCAAGAAGAAGTCTTAGAGTCGAAGAGCTAAAACAAAACGCTAGGTCAAATGTGGACCTAGGTACCAAAACCAAAACTAACAAGAAGGGTTAGAGACAGAGAGAGGGGCGGCCAATAGTTATAGGAGGAGGATAACCTTCAAAAGTTAGTTTCCTCTTTTCTTTAGAATATCACATATTCATGAGCAATTATTTACTTCCCCTTGCCTTATGTCACACGTCCAAATAGGCTTCTAGAAGGCCTTGGATTTGTTTCCTCATTTGTTATCCCTTAGCCTTGGCCGCCCATCTATATTCCTTGTAGAGGAAATTTGTTTCCTCTTTTTCTTTTGGCAAGTATCTACAAACATCAATGCACAAAATAATTCCTCTTTCCTTCTCTTAGTTGTACGGTTTTGAGCACTCTAGAACATGCTTCTAAATGTTTCTTAATTTGGTCATGACAAATAAGAAAAGCCCATTTAGAATTTTCAAATAAAATTCATGAAATGAAATTCAAACCTCACGGCCCAATATTCTCAATATGGCCGAGTGATCTACTTCATTGTCATCATGTGACATTGTCAAAAAAACTTATTTATTGACATTCATTTCATCACATGTCCAAAAAGACAAAATTACCCTTTAGACAATACTTGTCTAGTTCTTGTTTTGACTTAGCTTCTAGTTTAACTAATCCTACTCGAAATGACTTGTGAATCTGACCTCACGAATCCAAATGATAAAAGCTTGAGCTAACATACTTGGACTCAAAAGTTCACAAACCTTTTCCAAGTTTAGCTTTATATCAACTGACTCCACTAAAGAGTTTACATTGAAATCTCTCGGTTCAAATGAATTTATTTTCTACTCAAGAATTCAACTTAATAGTGATGAGTGGATCCGTTGAATATTATCTATGTTTACCCTTCATCATTATCATCAGCAAGATGGGATTTACAAAATTACCATTTTACCCTTCTAACTGTTATTTCCTCAACTCCTTTGTTGCTTGTGAATAAGTTAGAAACAATGTATTGAAGAGGAGCTAACAAGTCACTCCAAAAGATTCATGACTCAATTTGGATACTGGCCAATTCATTTATTCACATTCCAAGTAACAAAGCATGAGGTGATATACATTGCATTTCAACAATCTTGTACATGAAGTCCATATCTACGAGATCCTCACAAAGTTACTCATGACATCTACATAACTTAGTACTTCTCAGTACATTGTTTCTAACTTATTCACAAGCGACAAAGGAATTGAGGAAATAACAGCTAGAAGGGTAAAATTGTAATTTTGTAAATCCCGACTACCTGATGATATTCATGAAGGGTAAACATAGATAATATTCAGTGGATCCACGCATTACAATTAGGTTGAATTCTTGAGTAGAAAATAAATTCATTTGAACCGAGAGATTTTCAGTGTCAACTCTTTAATAGAGTCAGTTGACATTAAGCCAAATTTAAAAAAGGTTTGTGAACTTTTGAGTCCAAGTATGTTAGCTCAAGCTTTGTTCATTTGTATCCATGAGGTCACTGTCACAAGTTGTTGTCGGTCCGCCTCGGACCGACGGGGACAAAGGCGTCACCTCGACCCACGCGACCGGTGCGAGGCCTCGAGCGGCGAACCCTTGCCTCAGCCATTAGCCGGCCCAAACCAATGGCCGGCCCAAGGGTCAGCCGGCCAACGGCCGGCCATATGCTCAGCCGGCCCATGGACGGCCCAAAGGTCAGCCGGCCATGCAGTTCACTCGGCCAATGGCCGAGTGAACCTTCCAGCAGTTCACTTGGCCAATGGCCGAGTGCACCCTTCAGCCGGCCTTGCAGTTCACTCGGCCAATGGCCGAGTGAACCCTTCAGCCGGCCATGCAGTTCACTCGGCCAATGGCCGAGTGAACCTTCCAGCAGTTCACTCGGCCAATGGCCGAGTGAACCCTTCAGCCGGCCATGCAGTTCACTCGGCCAATGGCCAAGTGAACCTTCATCCGGGTAAGACTCCTCACTCGGCCATTGGCCGGCCCAACCCTTCAGCCGGCCAATGGCCGACCCAAAGTGCTTACTCGGCCAAGGGGTCCGCCAAACACCCCTTGGCCGCCTATAAATAGAGAGGTCTGCCGTCTCCCAAATGTAATCCAATTTTGAGTCCTGAAACGCTGTCGAACTCGTACTTCACTCGTTTCGCTCCTCTTTGGCCTCTCACCACCTCTAAACCTCTATACTCCACCTCAATCCCACTAATGTTAAGCGTCGGAGAGGTAAACAGAGGCACCCCCTCTGTTTCCCCTTTCTAGTTCACCTGTTCTTTACTGCTTTTCAGGTACTCTGACGAACTCAAGGGACATTCACAGCTAAGGGACGACTTGGGATACCAAGTCCGACACGCTCGAGTCAGGGCGAGACCACTTGGTCCGGCCTTGGGTCTAACCGCCTTTGACTCCTAAATCGTTTTCCGAAAAACAGCGACAACATTTTGGCGCTAGAAGGAGGGGACCTCGACGCTCTCCCTTCCATTCCTCTATCACTACACCTACGACTCTCGAGAGATGAGTCATGTGCCTGCCACCTCCGTGGGCGCCCGAGCGACTAGCTCGAGGCACGGCCTCCAAAGCTCTGCGCACGGTCTTGAAGGGCAACCTCATGATAATGAGAGCCAGCCCCGAGACCCGACGAATGACCCCGAGGCCGCAGTCCGAGAGGACACGGCTCGAAGGCTCGCCGAGCTCCTAGACCGCCCCGGCGTCACCGGCGCGCTCACCGCCGACCTCCTCGACTCCAACGACGTCGACGACGTCAACCACGAGACCAACCTCGACCATGCTGTTCACGAAAGGGGACGCACGCGCACGCTTCCAAGGGGACACCCTCGGGCGACCGCGCCGAGACGTCAACTTTCTGATGAGCACGCGCACGCGCCCTCGAGGGGACACCCTCGGGCGACCACGTCAAGGCGTCAAAGCTCGCGCAATACCTGAGGACGCTCAGTCTCGAGGTCCCGAAAGGGACGCTCCAAGCTCACCATCCGCGTCCAAAACCCTTGTGAAGGTGACAACGTCGATGGTCGCGGCCTCCGCCAAAGGCGTCGCCTGAATGACACGCCCTTAACAAGGGTGATAGGGACGGCCTCCGGAGACTTGAGAGACCGCCTCAGCTCTCAAAGAGAGGATCACGAGTTCGACTTGAGAGAAAAACTCGACGCTCAGCGCAAGACCGCGATCGTCTTGGGGCAGCGGCCACCCAACATTGATCGAGCACCCAACCAGAAGCGCGCAGCCGACCGATACCTCTCGTGCCGACTCTACACATATATCCTCGAGACGACCTCATTCCTCGAGTCGAGCTCCGAGTCCGTGAGTCGACCGATACTCCTCGCGCCGACTCTTCACGAAACTCCTCGTGCAGGCTCTACGTGAGTCCTCGAGTCGAGTTCAAGTCCACGAGTCGACAAGCTACTCCTCGTGCCGACTTCACATGCCTCCTCGAGACGAGTTCATTCCTCGAGTCGAGTTCGAGTCCACGAGTCGACAAGCTACTCCTCGTGCCGACTCCACATGTCTCCTCGAGATGAGTTCATTCCTCGAGTCGAGTTCGAGTCCACGAGTCGACAAGCTACTCCTCGTGCCGACTCCACATGTCTCCTTGAGATGAGTTCATTCCTCGAGTCGAGTTCGAGTCCACGAGTCGACAAGCTACTCCTCGTGCTGACTCCACATGTCTCCTCGAGATGAGTTCATTCCTCGAGTCGAGTTCGAATCCTCGAGTTGACTGATACTCCTCGTGCCGATTCTTCACGAAACTCCTCGTGCAGGCTCTACATGAGTCCTCGAGTCGAGTTCGAGTCCACGAGTCGACCGATACTCCTCGTGCCGACTCTTCACGAAACTCCTCATGCAGGCTCTACATGAGTCCTCGAGTCGAGTTCGAGTCCACGAGTTGACCGATACTCCTCGTGCCGACTCTCCACGAAACTCCTCGTGCAGGCTCTACATGAGTCCTCGAGTCGAGTTCGAGTCCGCGAGTCGACCGATACTCCTCGCGCCGACTCTCCACGTAACTCCTCGTGCAGGCTCTACATAAGCCCTCGAGCCGAGTTTGAGTCCACGAGTCGACTGATACTCCTCGTGCCGACTCTTCACATATCTCCTCGAGACGAGCTCATTCCTCGAGTCGAGCTCCGAGTCCGCGAGTCGACCGATACTCCTCGCGCCGACTCTTCACGAAACTCCTCGTGCAGGCTCTACATAAGCCCTCGAGCCGAGTTCGAGTCCACGAGTCGACTGATACTCCTCGTGTCGACTCTTCACACATCTCCTCGTGACGAGCTCATTCCTCGAGTCGAGCTCCGAGTCCGCGAGTTGACCGATACTCCTCGCGCCGACTCTTCACGAAACTCCTCGTGCAGTCTCTACATAAGCCCTCGAGCCGAGTTCGAGTCCACGAGTCGACTGATACTCCTTGTGCCGACTCTTCACACATCTCCTCGAGACGAGCTCATTCCTCGAGTCGAGCTCCGAGTCCGCGAGTCGATCGATACTCCTCGCGCCGACTCTTCACGAAACTCCTCGTGCAGGCTCTACATGAGTCCTCGAGTCGAGTTCGAGTCCACGAGTCGACCGATACTCCCCGTGCCGACTTCACATGCCTCCCCGAGACGAGTCCATTCCTCGAGTTGAGTATCGAGTCCACAAGCCAACTAACCACTCCTCGTGCAGGCTCTACATGAGCCCTCGAGTTGTGTCCCGAGTCCACAAGTCAACTAACTACTCCTCGTGTAGGCTCTACGTGAGTCCTCGAGTTGAGTCCCGAGTCCGCGCTCGCCGCCCAGCTCGTGAGCCAAAAGGCAACAATGGGTTCAAAGGCTTGCGTCCGCTGGGCGTATCTGGTCTAGCCAGCGTCCACGGGAAACCTCGCCACACAAATGTGGCAACGCGCTCGCCGCCCAGCTCGTGATCCGAAAGGCAGCGAGTTACAAATGGGTTTCAAAGGCTTGCGTTCGCCAGGACGTATCTGGTCTAGCCAGCGTCCACGGGAAACCTCGTCACACAAATGTGGCACCGCGCTCGCTGCCCAGCTCGTGAGCCGAAAGGCAGCGAGTTACAAATGGGTTTCAAATGCTTGCGTCCGCCAGGACGTATCTGGTCTAGCCAGCGTCCATGGGAAACCTCGTCACACGAATGTGGCACCGCGCTCGCCGCCCAGCTCGTGAGCCGAAAGGCAGCGAGTTACAAATGGGTTTTAAAGGCTTGTGTCCGCCAGGACGTATCTGGTCTAGCCAGCGTCCACAGGAAACCTGGCCACACGAATGTGGCACGCGCTCGCCGCCCAGCTCGTGAGCCGAAAGGCAGCGAGTCACAAATGGGTTTCAAAGGCTTGCGTCCGCTGGACGTATCTGGTCTAGCCAGCGTCCACGGGAAACCTGGCCACACGAATGTGGCATCGCGCTCGCCGCCCAGCTCGTGCGCCGATAGGCAGCGAGTTACAAATGGGTTTCAAAGGCTTGCGTCCGCCGGGCGTATCTGGTCTAGCCAGCGTCCACGGGAAACCTGGCCACACAAATGTGGCACTGCACTCGCCGCCCAGCTCGTGCGCCAATAGGCAGCGAGTCACAAATGGGTTTCAAAGGCCTGCGTCCGCCGGGCGCACCTGGTCTAGCCAGCGTCCGCAGAAAACCCAATCACGCAAATGTGACACCAACGCCCCCCCGGGGCCTAAGCCGTGCAAATCGACCATGCCTTCATTTGTAAGTCGAGAAAATAAGCCGCGCACAACAAAGCCGTGCAAATCGATCACTAGTAGGTCGAGAAAGTAAGTCGCGCACAACAAAGACGTGCAAATCGATTACGCCTTCGTTGGCAAGTCGAGAAAATAAGCCACGCACACAGAAGCCGTCCCTCGCGATGCACAAAAGCCATCCCTCGTGAAGCACCGATGCCATCCCTCGCGATGCATTGAAAGCCCTTCTACGATGCGACCACAGACTCGAGAGTGTTTGTCCTGGGTCCGCACATCAACGCAAGCACTGAGTTTCCGCTCGACCTACGCTCGACCAGAACCTCGGGGGGCTAATGTTGTCGGTCCTCCTCGGACCGACGGGGACAAAGGCGTCACCTCGATCCACGCGACTGATGCGAGGCCTCGAGTGGAGAAACCTTGCCTCAGCCATTAGCCGGCCCAAGGGTCAGCCGGCCAACGGCCGGCCATATGCTCAGCCGGCCCATGGCCGGCCCAAGGGTCAGCCGGCCAATGGCCGGCCCAAGGGTCAGCCGGCCAATGGCCGGCCATATGCTCAGCCGGCCCATGGCCGGCCTAAAGGTCAGCCGGCCATGCAGTTCACTCGGTCAATGGCCGAGTGAACCTTCCAGCAGTTCACTCGGCCAATGGCCGAGTGAACCCTTCAGCCGACCTTGCAGTTCACTCGGCCAATGGCCGAGTGAACCTTCCAGCAGTTCACTCGGCCAATGGCCGAGTGAACCCTTCAGCCGGCCATGCAGTTCACTCGGCCAATGGCCGAGTGAACCTTCCAGCAGTTCACTCGGCCAATGGCCGAGTGAACCCTTCATCCGGCCATGCAGTTCACTCGGCCAATGGCCGAGTGAACCTTCATCCGGGCAAGACTCCTCACTCGGCCATTGGTCGGCCCAACCCTTCAGCCGGCCAATGGCCGACCCAAAGTGCTCACTCGGCCAAGGGGTCCCCCAAACACCCCTTGGCCGCCTATAAATAGAGAGGTCTGCCCTCTCCCAAAGGTAATCCAATTTTGTGTCCTGAAACGCTGTCAAACTCGTACTTCACTCGTTTCGCTCATCTTTGGCCTCTCACCACCTCTAAACCTCTATACTCCACCTCAATCCCACTAATGTTGAGCGTCGGAGAGGTAAACAGAGGCACCCCCTCTGTTTCCCCTTTGTAGTTCACCTGTTCTTTACTGCTTTTCAGGTACTCTGACGAACTCAAGGGACATTCACAGCTAAGGGACGACTTGGGATACCAAGTCCGACACGCTCGAGTCAGGGCGAGACCACTTGGTCCGGCCTTGGGTCTAACCGCCTTTGACTCCTAAATCGTTGTCCGAAAAACAGCGACAACACAAGTCATATCGAGTAGGATTAGTTAAACTAGAAGCTAAGTCAAAAGAAGAACTGGTCATGTTTTACGAAAATTATCTAAAGGATAATTTTGTGTTTTTGGACATATGACAAAATGAATGTCAATAAAGTTTTTGACATTGTCATATGATGAAAAATATCACTCGGCCATAATAAGTTATTTGGGCCTTGAGGATTAATTTGATTTCATGGAATTTTACTTGAAAATTCTTAATGGGCTTTTCTTATGTTGTCATGAACGACTGAAGAAAAATCTAGAAGCTCATTCTAGAAGCCTTGCACGTCCAACCCAAGTAAAGAGAGGGTAAATTTCGTGCATGCTATAGAGTGAAAGATATTATTTTTGCCTTCAAGTATAAAGATACTTGTTAAAAGAAAAAGAGGAAACAAATTTCCTCGATGAGGAAATAAACCACACGGCCAAAGAGAGGGGAGAAAGAGCAAACAAAAGAGGAAATAAATCCTACACTACCAGAAATTTGACTTTTAACTACTGCAGAACGCCGTAGTCATTTTAAGTCGACTATAGTTTACTGACTGTCATCTATTGCACTGGAGTCTTATCTCTTTGATTATGACTCCAGTTTTTTTTCCGTAGTGTATCTGTTTTATAAGACTGTAGTTAAAATATATGACTACATTTTATAGAAGTAGTGTTACTAGTCTCATCTATAAATACTACAACGTTATGTCGTAGTTATATAGAACTCAATTACATAAGAAAAAAACAATACAGTTTTAATAAGTAGTCTTAATTGATTCAATTTGACATACTACGGCGTTTTTGTGGCATCTATTGCACTGGAGTCTTATCTCTTTGCCTATGACTCCAGTCTTTTCTATTGAAGACTACATTTTTATAATGTAGTTGTTCAAGTTGAGATTCTATAAACAGTACAGCTTTAAATAGTAGTTATAATTAATTGAGTTAGACAGACTACTGTGTTTTTGTGGTATCTATTGCAATGGAGTCTTATCTTTTTGCCTATAACTCTAGTCTTTTTTGTTGAAGCCTACATTGTTTAGCTGTAGTTTATATTTATGAAATTATATTTTTACAATATAGACTACATCTTATTTCTGTAGAGAAATTTTTTTTTATAAAAATATATATTTAAATAAATTTAAAATAAAATACATTTATAATAAATGAATATCTAAAAAACACATAATAATAATATCCAAAAAATCTCAAATTTCATTAAATCAATAATAAATATAATTTACATATATATCATTGTGGCATACAAACAAAATCTATGTCTATTTACGGTAATACTTGGCCAAACAAGCTATTAAGCATGTTTTCATATCAACTTTAATACCTAAAATCATATAATAAGGTCATTAGATTAATGCCTCAAAAACTGCCTGCAAAAAAATCACAACTTGTAGTTAAGTCTGCCTTGCCTCCCGATCTCCAAACAAATAAAAACACAAACCATACTCATTTCCATATTCAATACCTAAAACAAAGACATCCAAACTTACCAATATCTAAAAATTTCATACCTAAAACTAATAAGTAATCTCAAAACAGAAAACGAGGATAAGCTTACATAGCCGTTGAGCTGTTGTGAAGCAGCTTCAAGCTCGGCCATGGAAGACATGGTCACAAAAGCAAACCCTCTTCTCCTTTTGGTGGCCTTGTCATAGATCACCTGCAACAACAAACAAAAAATACCAACTTAGACATATTTCAGGTACATATTACCATTACTAGAGAGAATATTGACCTTTGTAGATGAAAAGTTTATGCTTTTAGAAAGACATACCAACCTATCCTAATTTCTATAAATTAACTCCAAGCTTACAAACCATGGACTCTAGATTCAGAAGACAATCGAACGAAAACTTGCAATAATCGGTGTTTTGTGTGGGAATAACATATTACTGAGGAACCGAGTATCGGCTCAACAAGAAAGGGAGAAAAAGTAGGTGTACTTGACAGACTTGGAGAGTCGAGTGAAATGGTTGGAGAAGACGAACACTGAGCTTGACGAGAGGCTCTCCACCTTGCAAAACTCCACAATCATACGTTTAGAACAATATAACCATGTTTAAAGACAAAAATCGTCAATTTTGAAATAATAACACCAAATAAAAAACAATGTTCACTTAAGTATCAATTGTATAAAGATCCAAGTTTCTAAACTGAAGTCTCATTAATGTACAAATAAAATGCAACAACAAATTATCAAACACATAGTGTGCATTAAATATGAGCATCAACAACACCAAAATCAAAACTAAAAACGGGAAAGTTAGATGGACCAAGAAATCAGCAATAGAAAATTAAATAAATTTGGAAAAAATCAGCGACCGAGAAGAAAAAAAAACCTAGGGTGAAGACTTTCGAGGGTGATGGCGAGTCGGAGACGCTCTTCGTAGAATAATCCAAATTCAGCTTTGCAGACGGAGAAGCTCGAGGGAAGAATAAAAATTCATATGATTGAAAAGTCTCACAACAATTAAGTGTATCACTGAGAACATCTTAGTGAATGAGGATCATAAATTACTTACTGAACAACATTGGGGAGCTTTAATATGGCAGAGAAGAACTTCTCTAGTAACTGTAGAAACACGGTTTCGACCAATGGCTGGTCGTTCTCTTGTTGTGGGCTCGATATGTCTGCTTTGGAAGTTTCTCGGGAAGCCGCGAGGCTTTGTTTCTTGAGAATGGCAGTGGAGAATCCTGCTACAAAGACCTGCAATCCGATTCTTGAAATGGTGAGAAACATTTCCCACAAAAAAATAAATCAAATGAAACAAAAAGGCAATTCAAAGCCAAACTAAAGATCATGTCTTTTTAGCCAAGTCAATTTCATCTTCTGGATGGTAACGGACTAGAAATCATAAAGCAAGTTTTGACTTTTAAATTTGATTGCATCATATTTAACTAAAACCGTATAATACTGCTAATCATGCATACATTCATAAAAGGTATAGAATTATAAATGTGAAATATGCGTTGTACTACAATTTTTTATCTCTATCAAAGGAATTTTCTTCTCTCTAATGGAATCAGTACTGAGTGGAAATGCAACAAAACTTTCAACTTCTTGAGAGCCACAGATTATACCTTACATATCAAAATTTTCTCAACTACAAAACAAACTCAGAAATAGAACCCCAAATCTTACAAAAGCATTTTATCAAACACCTACTGAGCAATATGCATTAAATCAAATTAATAAGAAAAACCTGGACTCATTAGACCAAATTTATCAATTCACACCTTGCCTATCTCTTCACTCTGCAAAACAGTCACAATAAAATAAAAAAATAAAAAAGAAAAATGTAGACCAAGATTGACCGCTCAGAGAGACTTACGGTGATTGGTATTCCATTTTTGTGGAGGAGCAGAGAAGAGGATGCACAACTAAGCTCAGTTTGTGATTCGAAGCCCTAAATCAAAGATTTTGATTCATGGTATGAAACCATGAACAAAAACTGATTTAGGTCGAATGGGCTTTTTTTGAGAGAGCTTACAAAGATAAAGAGAATGTTGAAATGAGATATATATAGACATTGAGATAGATAAAGAGTAACGAGAACGAGGGACTTACCTTCGTGGCGGCAAACTGAGACGAAGAGTCGACGACCGGAGACAAGGAGCGCCGAGAAAGAACAGATCTGAGAAGCTTGTTTGGTGGTGGTAGCGGCAAGGGACAAATAGATTTCAGAGAGAGATACAATGTCGCTGATGAAGAAAATTAAAGACGTTTGCAGAAAAGCACGGAGATGTTGAAAATGATTTGGTGTTGTAAGGCATTTGTTGCGAAATTGGGGGCTTTTTGGTTTAACGATGGTGGTGCTGCGTGGTGGTTGTTGCAATTTAAGATCTAGGTACAGATAGAGAAATGGAGAGATGGTGTCTGAGATAGAAAGAAAAGATACACGAAGATGAAAGAAAGAGTCTATTTTCAATACTTGGTAGATTTTAGTTAATTTTCATCTACCGCCCAAATCAATTTGTCAGCCGGAAATTTCCCTCCAATATGAAATGTTGGAAATTTTAAATTTTTGGAAATTTTTTTTTATTGTTATTACTACTTCTTTAGATTAGACTGTAGTGAAATTTTGGTAATTTTTTATTTTTTTAGTATTACCACTACTTCTTTATATTGACTGTAGTGAAAATTACTCCATTAACTACAGTTTTATATTCGACTAGAGTCTAATAACGGCCAAAAAAAGGGTGACCATAGTCTGTCTTAAAAGACTCCATTAAAAGGCTAAACTAGAGTTAAAAAAAAATAAAAAAAAAAAGTTGTAGTTGTATCCCATATTTCTGGTAGTGGTAGGCAGTTGTTGACTAGGATGGGTGAATTTTAGGAGAAATGGGCAACTACGGATTGCTCATGAAGGCTTGAAAAAAAGAGGAAACTACCTCTTTCCAAGGCCAACCCTTCTCCTATAAATAGAGCCTTCATTCCTCTCATTTTCTCATCCCATCAATTTTAGAGATTGAGAGCTTCTCTCTCTAGATTGTCTTGGCCGCCCCCTTTCCCTCTCTCTCTCTCTCTCTAGTTCTTTTCGTTTTTGTTTTGGCACCTACGTCCACATTTGATATAGTGTTTTAGCTCTTTAACTCTTAGACTTGTTTTCAAGTCATCGTGTTTAAAAGTGCCAACACACTAATTCCTTCTAATCTCGAGTGATTTGTGTGATAGAAACTTTCGTGGTTACTCGAGTTCCCAAAGAGCAAAGAAAGATGAGCTGTTTGGGGAGACGAACGTTTCAACCTTCCTAAGGCTTCTCAACGTTCAAGCTTCACAAACGTTAGTAAATGAGTAATTCTCTTTAATAGTTTTAATTTAAAAATAAACATGTGCTTGCTCTTTGTCTAGGTTAGTATAATCGTTTTACTTGTTTAAAAGAAAATATCTATATTCCGCCGCTCGTTCGAACCGTTAAATCTTTTCTTAACCCTAGATCAATTCCAACAAATGGTACCAAATCTATGGTCAAAGTTATGTATGTGCATGTGATTAAAACTATGAGCTTGAAAATCGTTTTCGAAAAGTTACTAGTTTTTTGACAAGTAAGAATTCTTAGATTTTTTTAATTTACTGCTCTTGCCTTTAAATTAAAAATCACGGTGATTTTCTATGACCTCGGGATGTTATTAAAACACATTAGAATCTGTTCTAAAAGTTTTTAATTTTTATAATAAAAAACGTGTTTTTGAAGTTTGAAAAAATTTCGAGTAATTTTGTGACTAATTATATTGTCTTGCTAGTTTCGTTTATTTACTCGTTTCATTTTATGATTGTTGTTTTTTTTTATTCCATGTTATTACCATATTAATAAAACGCATATAAAAGGTTTAACAACTCCCTAAAACGTTCCGTTACACTCGATTCTTTTTCGCACTCAAGTCCGAACTTTAATTATTTCCAGTTTTCTTAGAGCTCGAGAAAACCCAGCAGTAAAAGTAGCATAACTCTCTGCTCATAACTCTAAATTTAATTATTCTTGAATCAAATTAAAGGTCTATTTGTCCTCTTTCTAATGCAAATGGTTTTAAGTCAAAAGGACGTTGGAGCCTCCAGTTATGGCGATTTTACTCCAAGGTGCGCGGCTGTTCCAAATGTCCAGTTTTTTTAAAAATTATTGAATTCCGAATTTAGGACCACACTCCATGAGTTATATAACTCTAATGAGAAAATTTTCTTGAGCAAAATTTTTTTTTATAAGATAATAAACATAATGTGAAAGATTAAAATATTTTTATTTTTGAAAGTTTAATTGAAATTGACTTTTTACAAAATTAGTTTGAATTTTGAAAAACCTTTTTCGCTTTCAAACTTGAAAATATTTTGTCATCCAAATCAAATAAGTTTTCAAAATGTTTTCAAAACTATATCAATATCACATATGTTCAAAATCTATATGCTCTTGAAAATTTGAGTAGGAGGTCTCCTCGTAGACAAGCCGAAAAATAAAAGATGAGTAATCTCAAAACTTTCAAGTGTTCGAGTGAGTTGAAGTTCACACTTCCCTCATGCACCTTCCTGAATAGAAAATAGAAAAATATCCGAGTATGTAACTTGTGCCTTTATGCACTAACACTGCTCTTTCTTGAACATGAAGATCTAGGATTCCTTTCTAGAAGTCCACTCTATCGCTCTATAACTAGGAAATTTGTTTCCGAACTTATAAGAGATGATGTGCCAACTCTAAAAACTAAGTAGGAGGGTTATACCTGTTGTTTGTAACCCACGATCCCCAACACTAATGAAAGGAGCAATTAAACGTTTGACTAAGAGTCACTTTTGTGGCCCTCTCTTCAATGAGATTACTCTATGGCGTTTTTCTTCGATCATTGCTCAATGAGCTACGTCCGAGAGTGAGACAATGAAGGCAAGGCCTCCTCTTGGGGGATTGTTTCTCAAAGTTGACCTTTAGGACTAAGTGGTTGGTTGTACATTTAGACTCAATCCCTAGTAATCCTCTCTTGTGGCTCTGCGAAAGGATGTGAGCGATCAAACCAATTTAAAAGGTGGCTAGTCAAAATTGGTGTATTGACATCTTCTCTAAGCATTAATGATGTGTCATTTACTTATAAAAGGAGACTTTTTGTGGCCTTCTCTTGAGGGAGTAGATTTTCAATTCGTTTATAACACCTTTGGATTTTTCCTGTTTTGTTCATCCTAAAAACTTAAACAAACTTAAATCCTAAACCAAAAGACTAATCATAAACTTGTTTCCACTTCAGCAAGATGTCTCCCAACCATCTCTCAACCATCCTTTCGTCAAAACAAACTCGAAACCGAAAACTACGTAACCTCAATATTGTCCTTACCGTTAACAAGCACAACTGGGTACTCACCATCCCGTGTCCTCATCAGACGAATAATGATTCGACTCAAGAGGACAAAGACGCCTTGGCGGCCTGGCTCCGTTCCAATGAGATTGTGAGGTGCCATGTCTTGGCATCGATGAACAATGTGCTGCAACAGCAACATCGTGACATAGAGACGGCCGCCGACATGCTCTACAATCTCCGTGAGATGTTTGGAGGGCAAATGCATCAGGCCAGATAACAAGCAGTCAGACAGTTTATGAACTGTCGCATGAAGGCTAGGACTCCTATCAGGGACCATATGATGTTGATCATTAGTTACCTGAATGAGATGGAAATCGTAGGATATGAGATTGACGAGGATACCAAAATAGATATGATCTTAGAAACTCTCCCTGAATCTTTCGATACCTTCAAGCTCAACTACTCCATAAACAAGCTAGAGTACACTGTTACCGAGCTTATGAAGGAACTTCACACTGCTAAAGGTCTCACTAAGAGAAAGAGGAATCAAGGAGAGGCACATGCTGCTGAGCACAAAGCCTCCGTTTCTAGATCTAAGAAGAGACCTCACAAGGCCGAGAAGAAGAACTGTCCTGCCTATCTCAAAGCAAAGGAACATAGTATTGTACTAATTACCGAAACATGCTAAGTATCCTGATAATTCTTTTGTCACTGATGCATGTATAAAGAATGCTCTTTTCTACATCTATCCCACTCAAGCTTCTCAATTTGACACTGAAAGAGATTATGATCTAGTTAGGGAGCCAAAAAGGATCAAACTTTCTGATTCCTCCGATCTAACAAACTCAACATATCTCTGGCACTTCAGACTTGGTCATATTAGTCTATACAGGATTAAGAGACTTGTGAGGGATAGTTCTATACAAGCCTCTGCTATAGGTTCACTACCTACTTGTGAATCTCGTATAGAAGGAAAAATGACTAAGCGACCTTTCACTGCTAAGGGTCGAAGAGCCACTGAGTTGCTGGAGCGTGTACATTCTGATGTATGTGGTCCACTCAATCAATAGGAACATGGAGGATACGAATACTTCCTTACCTTCACCGATGACTACTCAAGATACGGTTTTGTCTATTTTCTCAAACACAAATCCGAGACCTTTAACGTATTTAAGGTCTTTAGGGCTTTAGTGGAAAAGCAAACTGGCAAACAGATCAAAACCATTTGATCCGATCAAGGTGGTGAGTATATGTCTGTAGAGTTTGATGACTTTATTAAAGAAGAAGGTATCGCTTCTCAGCTTACCGCACCTGGCACACCTCAACAAAACGGATGTCAGAGAGAAGAAATCGAACTCTTATGGAGATGGTTAGATGAATGATGAGTTACTCATCACTCCCTCTTTCCTATTAGGGATATGCCTTAGAAACAGTCGCATATATTCTGAACCATGTTCCGTCTAAAATGGTTCTTGGTACTCCATATGAATGATGGACAGGCCTTCTAGGCCGCATCAAAATTTAGGGTTGCCCAGCACATGTACTGAGGCAAAAGACTAGCAAGTTGGCTAGTAGGTCCGAATTGTGTCTGTTCGTTGGATATCCAAAAGAAACCAATGGTCTCACATTCTATAGTCCCGAGGAAGATAAGACTTTTGTTAGCACGAATGCTCGTTTCCTTGAGGAAGACTTTATGGAAGATGTAAAACCTATAAGCAAAGTTGTGTTCGAAGAAAAGTTGGGTGAGGAACTTCTACCTCATATATAAGAACTGTTCATAACCCAACTGAAACACAACCTAACTCATCAGAGCCTCGCCAAGTAGTACTTCAACGTAGTGGGAGGGCTACTCAAAAGCCTGACAGGTACTTGTCCTATGGAGACACTCTCTTGGCCGTCTGTGACATGGATGATCCTTTTTCCAATAGCCAAGCGATGGCTTGTTCTAAATCAAACATTTGCCTTGACGCCATGAAAGTTGAAATGCACTCAATGTATGTCAACAAAGTCTGGAAACTTGTAGACCTTCCTGAAAGGATTAAACCTGTAGGGTGTAAGTGGATATATAAGAAGAAAAGGGGTCTCGATGGGAATGTCGAAACGTTCAAAGCATGACTTGTGGCTAAGGGTTATACCCAACAATAAGGGATTGACTATGAAGAAACCTTCTCGCCAGTCGCGATGCTAAAATATATCCGCATACTTCTATCCATAGCCGCAGCTCTCGATTATGAAATCTAGCAAATGGATGTCAAGACTGCCTTCTTGAATGGGAATCTTGACGAGCGCTGTTGTCGCACAAAAATGAACAACTATTAAAAGCGTCGGACGGTTCGACCCATGGCCGGACCAAGTGGCCACACCCGAGCCAAAGGTGTGAACTCGAAAGTCTCGAGCTAGGTTTTCTCCAATCGACGCACTTCTCAGAGGAGAGAAGAGGTGAGGAGAAGGAGTGACCGTGCCTTTTCGGTGTAGGCTGCCTACGTACCCGTGTTTGGGAGTCCGAACGTAGTTCAGGGCATATGTAACGCAAAGTGAAGTGCGGAGCCTGGGGGAGAGCATTCTCGACGAAGGAGATGAAGCGCGGAGGAGTCCTCGGCGGCGTCTCAGAACTTCGAAAATCGCGGATGCGTCTTGTGAGCCAGACGCGCAGGGGATTTTCAGTGGAAAACCCTAGAAGCGTGCATGAGCACTGGCTTCGATGTTCAATCAGAGGGAGCGACGTCCGGGAGTCCTCGAGAGTACTTCGGAACCTCTGAGAACAAGAGAAACTCGTAGAAAGCTCTTCAAGCCCGAGATGGCATCAAGAGAATCAAAAGAGAGCGAGAATTCGAGCGTATCGATATGAGTGAATAGGGTTGCTTCCCCCTCAATGAGAGGGGGTATTTATAGTAGCTGGGAGGCCTTAGGAGGCTCATTTCTCGTCCATGTGGGACTGGGGGTGCGCGCCCTGCCAAGAGGAGGCGCGCGGCGCGCAACTTGCGGCGCATGGGATACACTGCGCTGCGGGCGGCGCGAGTCCAGCCAAGCGCGGCGCGCCTGGCGGATTCTTCATGGGCCTTTGCGGCCTTGGCTTTATTTGGCCCGTTGGGCCGTCGGGGATCCGGATATCATGATAGTCCTGTGAAATATGAAAATCTCCACTCGTGGAGGGCGACTCAACTCGAGGAGCGAGGCTAGACTCAAGGAGAACGACTCGAGGCTCGACTCGAGGAGTGAGGCTCGACTTGAGGAGAACGACTCAACTTGAGGAGAGAGGCTCGACTCAAGGAGAATGACTGGACTCGAGGAGCGAGGCTCGACTCGAGGAGATCGAATCGACACGAGGAGCGAAGCTTGACTCGAGGAGTCGAAAGTTTTGGCACGAGGGCTCGCTAGCGACTTGTGACGGAAGGCTCACCACTCTTCACGACCTTTGGCCTGAGCATCGGCCCTTTGAGCGGCGCATATTCTCGGTGATCCGGGTTTTTCGAAAACGACCGTTAGCATTAGCCCCCCAAGTTCGTCACTCGGGAGGCTCCTGGCGATGAACTTTAAGTTCTTTCAGTAGTGTGTTTGAGGAAACTTAATTTCAAAGTTCTCACCGCCGCTCGCCTTTTTTCTTCACTTTTTTTTTGCCGCGCGGCGCGCGCCCCAGACGTCGCGGCGTGCGGTCTGTGCGGCGCATTATGTTGGAATCGATCTAGGGTTTAAGAAAATAATTAATGCTTCGGTAAGCGGCGGAATTTTAAAAATTTTCTTTTACAAGTAAAAACAGTTTTTACTAACCTAGACAAAGAGCAAGTACATGTAATTAAAAACTATTATGAGCTAAGAAGTTTACTAACCTTTCTTGAAGCTTGAACTTTGAAGAAGCTTTTGGAAAGTTTGCAACGCTCGTCTCCCTCGCGGCACGTCTCTCTTTCTTTCCTCGGCACCTCGAGCAACCACGAAAGTTTCTATCACTACATCACTCGAAATAAAGGAATTAGTGAGTGGGCACTTTTAAACACTACAACTTAAGAACAAGTCTTGAAGTCGCAGAGCTAAAGTCTAGGTCAAATGAGGACCTAGGTGCCAAAACAAATCGAAAATAAACTAGAGAGAGAGAGAGGAGTTCGGCCACAATGTCTAGAGAGAGAGTCTCTCAATCTCTAACTTGTGTGGAATAAATAGAATGAGAGGAATGAGAGTCCTATTTATAGGAGAAGGGTTGGCCTTGGAAAGAAGTAGTTTCCTCTTATTTTCCAAGCCTTTATGAGGAAATCTTATTTCCTATTTTTCCATTGCTTTGCACGTCCAACATGTGCTTCAATAAGCCTTGGATTTGTTACCTAATTTAGTTTGTGTTGGAATTGATCTAGGGTTTAAGAAAAAGATTAAACGCTTCGGGAAGCGGCGGAATTTTAAAAAATTTCTTTTCAAGTAAAAACAGTTTTTACTAACCTAGACAAAGAACCAAGTACATGTAATTAAAAACCAATATGAGCTAAGAGTTTACTAACCTTTCTTGAAGCTTGAACTTTGAAGAAGCTTTTGGAAAGTTTGCAACGCTCGTCTCCCCTCGCAGCACGTCTCTCTTCCTTTCCTCGGCACCTCGAGCAACCACGATAGTTTCTATCACTAAATCACTCGAAATAAAAGGAATCAGTGAGTGGGCACTTTTAAACACTACGACTTAAGAACGAGTCTCGAAGTCGCAGAGCTAAACACTAGGTCGAGTGAGGACCTAGGTGCCAAGACAAGAAAAAATCGAAAATAAACTAGAGAGAGGGAGAGAGGATTTTCGGCCACAATGTCTAGAGAGAGAGTCTCTCAATCTCTAACTTGTGTGGAATGATTGGAATGAGAAGAATGAGGCTCCTATTTATAGGAGAGGTCTTACCTTCAATAAGGTAGTTTCCTCTTCTATAGAATATCACATATTCATGAGCAAAATAACCCTTATTTCTTATTCCATTTGGGCGCCCAAGGCAGCCTTCTAGAAGGCTAGGATTTGTTTCCTTTTTTGTTCCTTGGCTTGCCTATTACTCTCTTGGCCGAAATACCTTGTGCATCCTTATGCAAATTTGTTTCCTCTTTTTCTTTTTGGCAAGTATCTAAATACATTTATGCACAAAATAATTTCCCTTTCTCTTCGGGTAGTGGGCGCCTATTATGTCTAGAAAAAGGCTTCTAGAATTTTCTTCACTTGTTCATGACAACATAAGAAAATGCCCATTTAGAATTTTCAATAAAATTCTTATGAAATGAAATTAATTCACAAGGCCCAATGATCAAGTCATGGCCGAGTGACATTAAGTCATCAAATGAACTTGTCAAAAAATTTATTGACATTCATTTCATCCTTTGTCTCAAAAGACAAAAATACCCTTTTAACTATTTTCGTTCTTGTTTTGACTTAGCTTCCAGTTTAACTATTCCTATCGATGTGATTCGTGACAGTGACCTCATGGACCCAAATGAACAAAGCTTGAGCTAAACACTTGGACTCAAAAGTTCACAAACCTTTTCCAAGTTTAGCTTAATGCCAACTGACTCCACTAAAGAGCTGACACTGAAAATCTCTCGGTTCAAATGAATTTATTTTCTACTCAAGAATTCAACCTAATTATGATGAGCGGATCCACTAAATATTATCTATGTTTACCCTTCATGAATGTCATCAGGTAGTCGGGATTTACTAAATTACCATTTTACCCTTCTAGCTGTTATTTCCTCAACTCCTTTGTCGCTTGTGAATAAGTTAGAAACAATGTATTGACGAGGAGCTAACAAGTCACATTGTTTCATCCAAAAGAGTCAAGACTCAATTTGGACACTGGCCAGTTCATTTATTCACACTCCAAGGAACAAAGCATGAGGTGGCATACATTGCATTTCAGCAATCTTGTACATGAATTCCATATCTATGAGAACTTCACAAAGTTACTCATGACAGACTCACAACTTAGTACTTCACCAATAGGCCTTGTTCGGAATCACATAGTGAGTCCGAACTTTGACTTTCTCAAATGAGAATACTAAGGTGTGAAATGGCATGTCTCATTTCAGGATTAAGGTAAGCATGATGCAATTCATACATAGTGACTTCGAGACATAAGAGGTTAAATGGTTTGTTCTTATATTGTCTCTAGAAGTGCACTGGTCAATTCAGTACCTTCGGAAGATACCTAGAAGAACTATAGAGTCCCCAACTCTCAATGCCTCATAACCAGACATCATAGATTCTTCTAACAATCATACTGAGGTCAATAGTCCTTTGACCCTAAGATTGCGAATATATCGTTTTAAGCAAACTACGAAGAGTTTGTTCATGCAAATCTACATTTGTCTGTTCGTAAGTTGTTTAGTTTGTTTATGGACTAAAAGACTAAGGTTTTATCATAAAGCTTCAAACAAAGAAAGAATGAATGAACGTTTCAACTTTATTAATGAATAAGCAATTACAAGCAAGAGTCTTCGTAAGACTATATGACATCAAATGTACATAAATACACCCTACAACTCTTCTTGTGGTCACCATTGACAACAAACTCCCACTTGACTCAAAGAAGATGTGTGTAGTCGTTCATGCCTAATCCTTCTCGATGTTGGTCGAAGACCATGTTCGCTAGGGCCTTGGTGAATGGATCTGCAAGAGATCTACTTCACCTCCACGTCTCCGCGTTGCGCGATCTCTCGAATCAAATGGTATTTCCTCTCAATATGCTTAGAGCGCTTATGGCTTCTAGGTTCCTTTGAGTTAGCGACAGCCCCACTATTATCACAATAAAGGGTCATGGGCTCGTCGACGTTTGGAACAACTTCCAAATACCTAAGGAATTTTCTAAGCCTTACAGCCTCTTTGGATGCTTCACAAGCAGCCACATATTTTGCTTCCATTGTGGAGTCTGCAATGCAAGATTGCTTAATACTCCTCCACACGACAGCTCCACCATTAAGGATGAACACAGATCCCGAAGTGGATTTCCTGGAATCCTTATCCGCTTGAAAATCGGAGTCGGTATATCCCGTCATAGTCAGGTCAGTACCTGAGTATGTAAGCATCAAGTTCCTAGTTCTTCGAAGATACTTAAGAACATGCTTAACAGCAATCCAGTGCTCGGGTCCAGGGTTGGATTGGAAACGGCTAACTACGCCAACGGCGAAACAGATGTCAGGTCTAGTGCAAAGCATAGCATACATGAGGCTTCCTACGGCAGAGGCGTAAGGAATCTTCCTCATGTCTTCAATCTCTTGTGGAGTCTTGGGAGACTGGTCCTTAGAGAGTGAAACTCCATGCCTAAAGGGTGTTTGACCCCTCTTGCAGTCTTGCATCGAGAAGCGATCCATCACCTTATCAATATAAGATGCTTGAGAGAGCGACAGGGTCCGGTTTTTCCTATCTCGAAAGATTTGGATTCCCAGAATGTATGCGGCTTCTCCTAGATCCTTCATATCGAATTGCTTTGCCAGCCAGACCTTAACCTCAGATAACTTACCTACGTCATTACCAATGAGTAGTATGTCATCGACATATAGTACCAGAAACACAACTTTGCCTTCGTGTATTAACTTGTAAACACAAGGCTCATCTATTGACTGTTCAAAGCCAAAGCTCTTTACAGTTTCATCGAATCTAATATTCCATGACGTAGATGCTTGCTTTAGTCCATAAATGGATTTAAGCAACTCACAAACCTTGGTCTCTTGACCTTTATCCACGAAACCGTCTGGTTGAGCCATGTAAATGCGCTCGTCAAGATTGCCATTCCGAAAGGCTGTCTTGACATCCATTTGCCAGATCTCATAGTCAAGAGCTGCAGCTATGGATAGGAGTATGCGGATGGATTTAAGCATCGCGACTGGTGAGAAGGTTTCTTCATAGTCAATCCCTTCTTGTTGGGTATAACCCTTCGCCACAAGTCGTGCTTTGAACGTCTCGACGTTTCCATCAGGACCCCTTTTCTTCTTGTATATCCACTTACACCCTACGGGTTTAATCCCTTTAGGAAGGTCTACAAGTTTCCAGACTTTGTTGACATACATCGAGTGCATTTCAACTTTCATGGCGTCAAGCCAAAGGTTTGATTTAGAACAAGCCATCGCTTGGCTATAGGAAACAGGGTCATCCATGTCGGAGACGGCTACGAGAGAGTCTCCATAAGACATGTACCTGTCAGGCTGTTGAACAGCCCTCCCACTACGTCGAAGTACTACTTGACGAGATTCTGATGAGTTAGGTTGTGTTTCAGTTGGGGTAAGAACAGTTCTTACATATGAGGTAGAAGCTTCCTCACCCAACTTTTCTTCAAGCACAATTTTGCTTCTAGGTTTCGCATCCTTCATAAAGTCCTCCTCAAGGAAACGAGCATTCGTGCTAACGAAAGTCTTATCGTCCTCGGGACTATAGAAAGTAAAACCTTTGGTTTCCTTTGGATATCCCACAAACAGGCACAATTCTGACCTACTAGCCAACTTGCTAGTCTTTTGCCTCAGCACGTGTGCAGGGCAGCCCCAAATTCGGATGCGGCCAAGATTCACTTTACGGCCAGTCCATCGTTCATAAGGAGTACCAGGAACCGTTTTGGACGGAACTTGGTTCAGAATATAAGCGGCTGTTTCGAGGGCATATCCCCAAAAGGAAAGAGGGAGTGACGAGTAACTCATCATTGATCTAACCATCTCCATAAGAATTCGGTTTCTTCTCTCTGACACTCCGTTTTGTTGAGGTGTGCCAGGTGCGGTAAGCTGAGAAGCGATACCTTCTTCTTTAAGAAAGTCATCGAACTCTCCAGACATATACTCACCACCTTGATCAGATCGAAGGGTTTTAATCACTTTGCCAGTTTGCTTTTCCACTAAAGCCCTAAAGACCTTAAATACGTTAAAGGTCTCGGATTTGTGTTTAAGCACATCGACAAACCCATATCGCGACTAATCATCGGTGAAGGTAACGAAGTATTCGTATCCTCCACGTGCCTGTTGGCTGAGCGGACCATATACATCAGAATGTATTAGTTCCAGCAACTCAGTGGATCTTCGACCTTTATCGGAGAAAGGTCGCTTAGTCATTTTTCCTTCTACGCATGATTCACAACTAGGTAGTGAACCTATTGCAGAGGCTTGGAGTGGACCGTCCCTCACAAGTCTCTTAATCCTATCTAGACTGATATGACCAAGTCTTAAGTGCCATAGGTATGTTGATTTTGTTAGATCGGAGGATTCAGAAAGTTTGATCCTCTTTGGCTCCCTAATTTGATCATTATCTATTTCGGTGTCTAAAAGAGAAGGTTGAGTGGGATAGATGTAGAAAAGAGCATTCTTCATACATGCATCAGTGACAAAAGAATTATCAGGAAACGAAATACGAATTCCATTCTTAATGAACTTTAAACAATAATCTTGCTCAAGAAGACGAGCAACGGATATTAAGTTCTTACCAAAGGTAGGAACAAAATAAACATTATCCAAGTTTATAGTAAGGTCTTCAAAAGACAATGTCACGGATCCCACAGCCTTCGCAGACACCAGGCTCCCATCACCCCATTTGAAACAGAACTCGCCTTCCTCTAAGCTTTTGGTTTTCTTAAAACCATTCAAGGAACAACAAATATGATTAGTAGCAGCGGAGTCAAGAATCCACGTTGATAAATTATCAGCTACTAAGCATGCTTCAGTAACTAGTACAATGCTATGTTCCTTTGCTTTAAGATAGGCAGTATAGTTCTTTTTATCGGCCTTGTGAGGTCTCTTCTTAGTTCCAGAGGCGGAGGCCTTTTGCTCAGTAGCATGTGCCTCTCCTTGATTCCTTTTTCTCTTAGTGAGACCTACAGCAGTGTGAAGTTCCATCATAAGCTTGGTAACAGTGTACTCTAACTTGTTTATGGAGTAGTTCATCTTGGAGGTATCAAGAGATGCGGGGAGAGTTTCTAAGATCATATCTATGACATTCTTCCCATCAATCTCAGATCCTAGGATTTCCATTCTATTCAGAAAACTAATGATCAGTATCATAAAGTCTCTAACAGGAGTCCTAGCCTTCATATGACAGTTCATAAACTGTCGGACTGCTTGTTGCCTTGTTTGACGCCTTTGCCCTCCAAACATCTCAAGGAGATTGTAGAGCATGTCAGTGGCAGTCTCGATGTCACGATGTTGCTGTTTCAGCACATTGTTCATAGATGCCAAGATATAGCACCTCACAATCTTATCGGATCGAAGCCAGGCCGCTAAGGCGTCATTCTCCTCTTGAGTTGAATCATCATTCGTCAGAGGAGGACACGGGGTGGTGAGTACCCATTTGTGATTGTTAACGGTAGGTATAATGTCGAGGTTACGTTTCGAGTCTATGTAGTTTTCGTTTTCGAGTTTGATCGAGGAAAGAAAGATGGAGAGATAGTTGAGAGACATATTGCCTATAAAAGTTGAAACAAGTTTATGATTAGTCTTTGGTTTAGGATTTAAGTTTTATTAAGACTTTTGTAAAATCCAAAGGTGTTATAAACCAAACGATAATTTACTCCCTCAAGAGAAGGCCGCAAAAAATCTCCAATTATAAGTAAATGACACATCATTAATGCTAAGCCAAGATGTCAATACATCTATTTTGACTAGCCACCTTTTAAATTGGTTTGATCACTCACATCCTTTCGCAGAGCCTCAAGGGAGGATTACTAGGGATTGAGCCTAAGTGTGTAACCAACCACTTAGTCCAAAAGATCAGCTTTGAAAAACAATCCCCCAAGGGGAGGCCTTGTCATCATTGCATCACTCTCGGACGTAACTCATTGAGCAATGATCGAAGCAATAACGCCTTGGAGTACTCACATTTAAGTGAGGGTCGCAAGAGCGGCTCTTAGTCCCACTTTATTGCATCTTTCATTAGTGTTGGGGATCGTGGGTTACAAACAACGAATATAACCCTCCGACTTAGTTTTTGGAGATGGTTCATCGACTCTTATAAGTTCGGAAACAAATTTCCTAGTTAGAGAGCGACAGAGCGGACAACTAGAAGAGAATCCTAGATCGACATGTTCAGAGCAGTATTAATGCATAAAGGCACAAGGTACATACTCGATCTTTTCCTATTTTCTATTTCGGGCAAGTGCGTGAGGGAAGTGTGAACTTCAACTCACTCGAACACTTGAAAGTTTGAGATTAAACATCTTTTTATTTTTCGGCTTGTCTACAAGGAGACCTCCCTCTCAAATTTTCAAGAGCATATAGATTTTGAACATATGTGATATAGATATAGTTTTGAAAACATTTTGAAAATTTATTTGATTTGGATGACAAAATATTTTTCAAGTTTGAAAGTGAAAACGGTTTTTCAAAATTCAAACTAGTTTTGTAAAAATTCAATTTCAATTAAACTTTCAAAAATCAAAACATTTTAATCTTACACATCATGTTTATAATCATATGAAAAACATTTTTGCTCAAGAAAATTTTCTCATTAGAGTTCTATAACTCATGATAGTGGGGTTTGAAAATCCGGATTTCTAAAAAACTGGAGTTTCAGACAGCCGCGCACCTCGGAGTAAAATCGCCATATCTGGCGGCTCCGATGTCCTTTTGAGTCAAAACCGGTGGCATGGGACAGAGGACAGACAGAGCTTTAATTTGGTTTAAGAATCATTAAATTTAGATTTCTACGCAGAGAGTTATTCCACTTTTAATGCGGGTTTACTCCAGCTCAAAGAAAAAGAAATAAATTAAAGCTTGGTCCTATTTAGGTGCGAAAAAGAATCAAGTGTAACGGAACGTTTTAAGATCTTGTTTAAAGCTTTTATTTGTGTTTTATTAGCAGGGTAATAACATAGAATAAAAGAAATAACAACAAGCATAAAACGAATACGGTAAATAAAAGAAACTAGAAAGACAAAGTAACTAGTCAAAAAATTTACCGAAATTTCTCAAACCTTTAAAACACGTTTTTCAATATAAAAAATTAAAAACTTTTAGAACTGATTCTAATGTGTTTTAAAAACATCCCAAACTCATAGAAAATCAACATGCTTTTTAATTTAAAGACATGAGCAATAAATTAAAAAAAATCTAAGATAACAATTCTAACTTGTCACAAAATTAGTAAACTTTCGAAAACGATTTTCAAGCTCATAATTTTAAAAACATGTACATGCATCTCTTTGACCATAGCTCTGATACCATTTGTTGGAATTGATCTAGGGTTTAAGAAAAAGATTAAACGCTTCGGGAAGCGGCGGAATTTTAAAAAATTTCTTTTCAAGTAAAAACAGTTTTTACTAACCTAGACAAAGAACCAAGTACATGTAATTAAAAACCAATATGAGCTAAGAGTTTACTAACCTTTCTTGAAGCTTGAACTTTGAAAAATCTTTTGGAAAGTTTGCAACGCTCGTCTCCCCTCGCAGCACGTCTCTCTTCCTTTCCTCGGTACCTCGAGCAACCACGATAGTTTCTATCACTAAATCACTCGAAATAAAAGGAATCAGTGAGTGGGCACTTTTAAACACTACGACTTAAGAACGAGTCTCGAAGTCGCAGAGCTAAACACTAGGTCGAGTGAGGACCTAGGTGCCAAGACAAGAAAAAATCGAAAATAAACTAGAGAGAGGGAGAGAGGATTTTCGGCCACAATGTCTAGAGAGAGAGTCTCTTAATCTCTAACTTGTGTGGAATGAATGGAATGAGAAGAATGAGGCTCCTATTTATAGGAGAGGTCTTACCTTCAATAAGGTAGTTTCCTCTTCTATAGAATATCACATATTCATGAGCAAAATAACCCTTATTTCTTATTCCATTTGGGCGCCCAAGGCAGCCTTCTAGAAGGCTAGGATTTGTTTCCTTTTTTGTTCCTTGGCTTGCCTATTACTCTCTTGGCCGAAATACCTTGTGCATCCTTATGCAAATTTGTTTCCTCTTTTTCTTTTTGGCAAGTATGTAAATACATTTATGCACAAAATAATTTCCCTTTCTCTTTGGGTAGTGGGCGCCTATTATGTCTAGAAAAAGGCTTCTAGAATTTTCTTCACTTGTTCATGACAACATAAGAAAATGCCCATTTAGAATTTTCAATAAAATTCTTATGAAATGAAATTAATTCACAAGGCCCAATGATCAAGTCATGGCCGAGTGACATTAAGTCATCAAATGAACTTGTCAAAAAATTTATTGACATTCATTTCATCCTTTGTCTCAAAAGACAAAAATACCCTTTTAACTATTTTCGTTCTTGTTTTGACTTAGCTTCCAGTTTAACTATTCCTATCGATGTGATTCGTGACAGTGACCTCATGGACCCAAACGAACAAAGCTTGAGCTAAACACTTGGACTCAAAAGTTCACAAACCTTTTCCAAGTTTAGCTTAATGCCAACTGACTCCACTAAAGAGCTGACACTGAAAATCTCTCGGTTCAAATGAATTTATTTTCTACTCAAGAATTCGACCTAATTATGATGAGCGGATCCACTGAATATTATCTATGTTTACCCTTCATGAATGTCATCAGCTAGTCGGGATTTACTAAATTACCATTTTACCCTTCTAGCTGTTATTTCCTCAACTCCTTTGTCGCTTGTGAATAAGTTAGAAACAATGTATTGACGAGGAGCTAACAAGTCACATTGTTTAATCCAAAAGAGTCAGGACTCAATTTGGACACTGGCCAGTTCATTTATTCACACTCCAAGGAACAAAGCATGAGGTGACATACATTGCATTTCAGCAATCTTGTACATGAATTCCATATCTATGAGAACTTCACAAAGTTACTCATGACAGACTCACAACTTAGTACTTCACCAATAGGCCTTGTTCGGAATCACATAGTGAGTCCGAACTTTGACTTTCTCAAATGAGAATACTAAGGTGTGAAATGGCATGTCTCATTTCAGGATTAAGGTAAGCATGATGCAATTCATACATAGTGACTTCGAGACATAAGAGGTTAAATGGTTTGTTCTTATATTGTCTCTAGAAGTGCACTGGTCAATTCAGTACCTTCGGAAGATACCTAGAAGAACTATAGAGTCCCCAACTCTTAATGCCTCATAACCAGACATCATAGATTCTTCTAACAATCATACTGAGGTCAATAGTCCTTTGACCCTAAGATTGCGAATATATCGTTTTAAGCAAACTACGAAGAGTTTGTTCATGCAAATCTACATTTGTCTGTTCGTAAGTTGTTTAGTATGTTTATGGACTAAAAGACTAAGGTTTTATCATAAAGCTTCAAACAAAGAAAGAATGAATGAACGTTTCAACTTTATTAATGAATAAGCAATTACAAGCAAGAGTCTTCGTAAGACTATATGACATCAAATGTACATAAATACACCATACAACTCTTCTTGTGGGCACCATTGACAACAGTTTGTCTCTCTCTTTCCCTTGTGTTGGCCGAACTTATGCTTTCCTCATAGAGGACATTTGTTTCCTCTTTTTCTTTTGGCAAGTATCTTGATATATTTATGCACAAAATAATCTCTCTTTCTCTTGGGTATTTGGGCGCCCATTTCACATCTAGAAGGAGCTTCTAGAAGCTTCTTCATTTGTTCAAGACAACATGAGAAAGACCCATTAAGAATTTTCAATAAAATTCTTATGAAATGAAATTAATTCACAACGCCCAATGATCAAGTCATGGCCGAGTGACATTAAGTCATCAAATGAACTTGTCAAAAAATTTATTGACATTCATTTCATCATTTGTCTCAAAAGACAAAAATACCCTTTTGACTATTTTCGTTTTTGTTTTGACTTAGCTTCCAGTTTAACTATTCCTAATCGATGTGATTCGTGACAGTGACCTCATGGACCCAAATGAACAAAGCTTGAGCTAAACACTTGGACTCAAAAGTTCACAAACCTTTTCCAAGATTAGCTTAATGCCAACTGACTCCACTAAAGAGTTGACACTGAAAATCTCTCGGTTCAAATGAATTTATTTTCTACTCAAGAATTCAACCTAATTATGATGAGCGGATCCACTAAATATTATCTATGTTTACCCTTCATGAATGTCATCAGCTAGTCGGGATTTACTAAATTACCATTTTACCCTTCTAGCTGTTATTTCCTCAACTCCTTTGTCGCTTGTGAATAAGTTAGAAACAATGTATTGACGAGGAGCTAACAAGTCACATTGTTTCATCCAAAAGAGTCAGGACTCAATTTGGACACTGGCCAGTTCATTTATTCACACTCCAAGGAACAAAGCATGAGGTGACATACATTGCATTTCAGCAATCTTGTACACGAATTCCATATCTATGAGAACTTCACAAAGTTACTCATGACATTCTCACAACTTAGCACTTCACCAATAGGCCCTGTTCGGAATCACATAGTGAGTCCGAGCTCTGACTTTCTCAAATTAGAATACTAAGCTCTGAAATGGCATGTCTCATTTCAGGATTAAGGTAAGCATGATGCAATTCATACGTAGTGACTTCGAGACGTAAGAGGTTAAATGGTTTGTTCTTATCTTGTCTCTAGAAGTGTACTGGTCAATTCAGTACCTTCGGAAGATACCTAGAAGAACTATAGAGTCTCCAACTCTCAATGCCTCATAACCAGACATCATAGATTCTTCTAACAATCATACTGAGGTCAATAGTCCTTTGACCCTTTGATTGCGAATATATCGTTCTATGAAAACTACGAAGAGTTTGTTTATGGACTAAAAGACTAAGGTTTTATCATAAAGCTTCAAACAAAGAAAGAATGAATGAACGTTTCAACTTTATTATTAAATGAATAGGCAATTACAAGCAAGAGTCTTCATGAGACTTTATTACATCAAATGTACAAAATAAAGACTACAACTCTTCTTGTGGGCACCATTGATAACAAACTCCCACTTGACTCAAAAAAGATGTGTGTAGTCCTTCATGCCTAATCCCTCACGACGTTGGTCGAAGACCTTATTCGCTAGGGCCTTGGTGAATGGATCTGCGAGGTTGTCCACCGTTGAGATCTTCTTCACGTCTCCGTGTTCCACGATCTCTCGAATCAAATGGTATTTCCTCTCAATATGCTTAGAGCGCTTATGGCTTCTAGGTTCCTTTGAGTTAGCGACAGCCCCACTATTATCACAATAAAGGGTCATGGGCTCGTCGACGTTTGGAACAACTTCCAAATACTTAAGGAATTTTCTAAGCCATAAAGCCTCTTTGGATGCTTCACAAGCAGCCACATATTCTGCTTCCATTGTGGAGTCAGCAATGCAAGATTGCTTAATACTCTTGCACACAACAGCTCCACTATTAAGGATGAACACAGATCCCGAAGTGGATTTCTTGGAATCCTTATCCGCTTGAAAATCGGAGTCGGTATATCCCGTCATAGTCAGGTCAGTACCTGAGTATGTAAGCATCAAGTTCCTAGTTCTTCGAAGATACTTAAGAATATGCTTAACAACAATCTAGTGCTCGGGTCCAGGGTTGGATTGGAAACGACTAACTACGCCAACGGCGAAACAGATGTCAGGTCTAGTGCAAAGCATAGCATACATAAGGCTTCCTACGGCAGAGGCGTAAGGAATTTTCCTCATGTCTTCAATCTCTTGTGCAGTCTTGGGAGACTGGTCCTTAGAGAGTGAAACTCCATGCCTAAAGGGTGTTTGACCCTTCTTGGAGTCTTGTATCGAGAAGCGATCCATTACCGTATCAATATAAGATGCTTGAGAGAGCGACAGGGTCCGGTTTTTCCTATCTCAAAAGATTTGGATCCCCAGAATGTACGCGGCTTCTCCTAGTACCTTCATATCGAATTGCTTTGCCAGCCAGACCTTAACCTCAGATAACTTACCCACGTCATTACCAATGAGTAGTATCTCATCGACATATAGTACCAGAAACACAACTTTACCTTCGTGTATTATCTTGTAAACACAAGGCTCATCTATTGACTGTTCAAAGCCAAAGCTCTTTACAGTTTCATCGAATCTAATATTCCATGACCTAGATGCTTGCTTTAATCCATAAATGGACTTAAGCAACTCACAAACCTTGGTCTCTTGACCTTCTTCCATGAAACCGTCTGGTTGAGCCATGTAAATGCGCTCGTCAAGATTGCCATTCAGAAAGGCTGTCATGACATCCATTTGCCAGATCTCATAGTCGAGAGCTGCAACTATGGATAGGAGTATGCGGATGGATTTAAGCATCGCGACTGGCGAGAAGGTTTCTTCATAGTCAATCCCTTCTTGTTGGGTATAACCCTTCGCCACAAGTCGTGCTTTGAACGTCTCGACGTTCCCATCAGGACCCTTTTTCTTCTTGTATATCCACTTACACCCTACGTGTTTAATCCCTTCAGGAAGGTCTAGAAGTTTCCAGACTGTGTTGACATACATCGAGTGCATTTCAACTTTCATGGCGTCAAGCCAAAGGTTTGATTCAGAACAAGCCATCGCTTGGCTATAGGAAACAGGATCATCCATGTCAGAGACGGCTACAAGAGAGTCTCCATAAGACATGTACCTGTCAGGCTTTTGAGTAGCCCTCACACTACGTCGAAGTACTACTTGACGAGATTCTGATGAGTTAAGTTGTGTTTCAGTTGGGGTAAGAACAGTTCTTACAGATAAGGTAGAAGCTTCCTCACCCAACTTTTCTTCAAGCACAATTTTGCTTCTAGGTTTTGCATCCTTCATAAAGTCCTCCTCAAGGAAACGAGCATTCGTGCTAATGAAAGTCTTATCGTCCTCGGGACTATAGAAGATTAAACCCTTCCTGACATACATTGCATTTCAGCAATCTTGCACATGAATTCCAATTTGGACACTGGCCAGTTCATTTATTCACACTCCAAGGAACAAAGCATGAGGTGACATACATTGCATTTCAGCAATCTTGTACACGAATTCCATATCTATGAGAACTTCACAAAGTTACTCATGACATTCTCACTACTTAGTACTTCACCAATAGGCCCTGTTCGGAATCACATAGTGAGTCCGAACTCTGACTTTCTCAAATGAGAATACTAAGCTGTGAAATGGCATGTCTCATTTCAGGATTAAGGTAAGCATGATGCAATTCATACGTAGTGACTTCGAGACATAAGAGGTTAAATGGATTGTTCTTATCTTGTCTCTAGAAGTGCACTGGTCAATTCAGTACCTTCGGAAGATACCTAGAAGAACTATAGAGTCTCCAACTCTCAATGCCTCATAACCAGACATCATATATTCTTCTAACAATCATACTGAGGTCAATAGTCCTTTGACCCTTAGATTACGAATATATCGTTCTAAGCAAACTACGAAGAGTTTGTTCATGCAAATCTACATTTGTCTCTTCGTAAGTTGTTAAGTTTGTTTATGGACTAAAAGACTAAGGTTTTATCATAAAGCTTCAAACAAAGAAAGAATGAATGAACGTTTCAACTTTATTATTAAATGAATAGGCAATTACAAGCAAGAGTCTTCATGAGACTTTATTACATCAAATGTACAAAATAAAGACTACAACTCTTCTTGTGGGCACCATTGACAACACATTATGCGCGGCGCGCAGAATAGTTGCGCGGCGCGCGTCTCGTGTGCGAGGCTGACGCGTTTGCACGGGGGAATCTGAATTTTGGAGGTCTTTTCCTCATTTTCCCTCCTTGTGGGAGTAGACTTTGGACTCTTACCCCCCACCCCCCCCCCCCCCCCCCAAGTAGTCTATAAATAGTGGCTTCCATTCACTTATTCTCCCACTTTATTTTTCCTCTCTTTCTCTACACTTTTCCTCTTTCTCTCTAGACTTTTCCATTTTGGATATTCCCTCCCCCTTCTCAACTGAGGATCCCGAGATTGATTTTTCTCTCTTGTTTCAAGACTCTAAGCATGTAGAGGATGACCTCTTCGCAGGATTAGGGGAGGTTCTTTTGCACGTGGAGGAGAATCCAAGTGGAGTGGAGCAGTGGTTTGAAGAAGGTGAGCTGGGCACGAGTGCGCCCGTTCCTCAGCCTCGGGATGAGTGCGCGCCGATTAGGCGTGGCGCAGACGGGAGTGTCGATCCACCTGCGTCCGAGGAAGCTGCGCCTCGCCCCGTGATCAACTTGGTCACCGAGGGGGCGCACGACGTACCCCAGCCTGACGCGCCAAATCTGACTTGGACGTTCACGGTGCGCCGGAACAGTTTGTTAGTGTGGCCACAACGACCCCGCTAGAATCAGTCCTCGACGAGATTGACTGCGTGGACGACTCTGGGCAAGAGTCAGAAGATCCCGGAGGCGACTCGGAGACATGCCCGGGAGCGGAAGGCCCTCCAACGGAGCGTCCCAAAGGGCCACTAGCGATTGTCGCGGCTGTTTTGGAGGACGAAGGCCCTCCCTTAGAGCTAGGAGGTGCTTGGTCTGAGACCCTTGACGCGGAAACGATAGTGTCGGCGAGGTCTCTCGCTAGGACGGAGTGGTATCCCGAGGAAGGCTTTGCTGCTCCCGAGGGCTTCGATTGTTCGGGGATCGATGCTTCAAGTTCGCTCATCTACCAAACATTCATCGGTCTTAGGGAGGCATACACCATTCCGACATCCGTCGCGCTTCTCGGTCCATTCCTTTGCCGTCGTGGATTTGCCGCACTTTTGATCGCATGTCTCTGCTACGGGTTACGGTTACAGTTTCAACCCATCGTCCAGCAGCTCCTCGCGCGACTGGGGGTGCATGCTTGTCAGATGAGCCCGACGTTTTATCTCATGGTGGAGATGTGTCACATGGAGTGGCTTTGCCAGACTGAGCGGGCGATGACCGTGAGTGACTTCTGCAATCTTGTCGCGGTCTTCCCTACGCCCGGGCAACCCAGTTTCTTCATCGCCCGCGATCGCTGGAACACCAAGCTGATCACGGACTCGGAGAAGCAGAACCGGAGAGCGTGGGTGTGGGTCTCAGTTAAGGCCTTTGGAGATGCGCCACTCCGGTTCGGTCCCTTGACGGACTTTGTTGTCGCAGTTTTTCAGACAACGATTTAGGAGTCGCAGACGGTTAGACCCAAGGCCAGACCAAGTGGTCTCGTCTCGACTCGAGCGTGTCGGGCTTGGTATCCCAAGCCGTCCCTTAGTTGTCTGTGGTATCTGTCTCGTTCAGGCACCTGAAAAGCAAGTAAAGAAGGTGTGAACTACAAAGGGGAAACAGAGGGGTTGCCTCTGTTTACCTCTCCGACGCTCAACATTAGTAAGATTGAGGTGGTTTGTAGAGGGTTTAGTGTTTAGAGGTCGAGACTTGAGAGAAACGAGCGAGGTACGAGTTCGACAGCATTTCAGTACTCAAATTCGGATTACCTGGACCGGGGGAACGGCCCCTGTATTTATAGGCAGCCAAGGGGTGGTTTGAAGACCCCTTGGCCGAGTGAACAAGTTTGGGTCGGCCATTGGCCGACTGAAGCTTTGCCTCGGCCAATGGCCGAGTGAACTGGGTCGGCTGAAGCCTTGCCTCGGCCAATGGCCGAGTGAGACCCTTGGGTCGGCCATTGGCCGACTGAAATTTTGCCTCGACCATTGGCACTTGACTCGGCCAATGGCCGAGTGAGGCATTAGCCTCGGCCAATGGCCGAGTGAGGCATTAGCCTCGGCCATTGGCACTTCGCTCGGCCAAGTGAGGCACTAGCCTCGGCCAATGGCCGAGTGAGGCATTAGCCTCGGCCAATGGCCGAGTGAGGCGTTAGCCTCGGCCATTGGCACTTGGCCCGGCCAAGTGAGGCACTAGCCTCGGCCAATGGCCGAGTGAGACATTAGCCTCGGCCAATGGCCGAGTGAGGCATTAGCCTCGGCCATTGGCACTTGGCTCGGCCAATGGCCGAGTGAAGCATTAGCCTCGGCCATTGGCACTTGGCTCGGCCCATGGCCGAGTGAAGCATTAGCCTCGGCCATTGGCACTTGGCCCGGCCAATGGCCGAGTGAAGCATTTGACTCGGCCCATGGCTGGGTAAGGCCTTTGACTTGGCCATCGGTTTGGCCGACCCCTGGTTGAGTCAGGGTTTCGCTGCCCAAGACCTCGCACCAGCCACGTGGGTTGAAGAGCTGCCTTTGTCCTCGTCGGCCTCAGACGGGCCGACAACATTAGCCCCCCGAGTTTCCGGTCGAGCGTAGATCGAGTGGAAACTCAAAATCTACGCTTTTATACGGATGCAGGATGAATGCTCTCGGGTCTGCGTCATGAGGAATGGCCTTCGCGCGTCGCGAGGGACGGCCTATGGTTTTGGGTTGATCGTGCGCGGCTTATTTTCTCGACTTGCCAACGAAGGCGTGATCGATTTGCACGTCTTTGTTGCGTTGTGCGCGTCTTGTTTTCTTGATTTGCCAACGAAGGCACAATCGATTTGCACGTCTTTGTTTTGTTGTGCGCGTCTTGTTTTCTCGATTTGCCAACGAAGGCACAATCGATTCGCACGTCTTTGTTTTGTTGTGCGCGTCTTGTTTTCTCGATTTGCCACCGAAGGCATAATCGATTTGCGCGTCTTTGTTATGTGGATGCAGACCTTGAACCCATTTGTAACTCGTTGCCTATCGGCCGACGAGCTGGGCGGCGAGCGCGATGCCACTTTTGCGTGGCGAGGTTTCCCGTGGACGCTGGCTAGACCAGATACGCCCTGCGGACGCAGACCTTGAACCCATTTGTAACTCGTTGCCTATCGGCCGATGAGCTGGGCGGTGAGCGCGATGCCACATTTTTGTGGCGAGGTTTCCCGTGGACGCTGGCTTGACCAGATACGCCCTGGCGGACGCAAGCCTTGAACCCATTTGTAACTCGTTGCCTATTGGCCGACGAGCTGGGCGGCAAGCGCGATGCCACATTTGTGTGGCGAGGTTTCCCGTGGACGCTGGCTTGACCAGATACGCCCTGGCGGACGCAAGCCTTGAACCCATTTGTAACTCGTTGCCTATTGGCCGACGAGCTGGGCGGCGAGCGCGATGCCACATTTGTGTGGCGAGGTTTCCCGTGGACGCTGGCTAGACCAGATACGCCCTGCGGACGCAGACCTTGAACCCATTTGTAACTCGTTGCCTATCGGCCGACGAGCTGGGCGGCGAGCGTGATGCCATATTTGTGTGGCGAGGTTTCCCGTGGACGCTGGCTTGACCAGATACGTCCTGGCGGACGCAAGCCTTGAACCCATTTGTAACTCGTTGCCTATCGGCCGACGAGCTGGGCGGCGAGCGCGATGCCACATTTGTGTGGCGAGGTTTCCCGTGGACGCTGGCTTGACCAGATACGCCCTGGTGGACGCAAGCCTTGAACCCATTTGTAACTCGTTGCCTATTGGCCGACGAGCTGGGCGGCGAGCGCGATGCCACATTTGTGTGGCGAGGTTTCCCGTGGACGCTGGCTAGACCAGATACACCCTGTGGACGCAGACGTTGAACCCATTTGTAACTCGTTGCCTATTGGCCGACGAGCTGGGCGGCGAGCGCGATGCCACATTTGTGTGGCGAGGTTTCCCATGGACGCTGGCTAGACCAGATACGCCCTGCGGACGCAGACCTTGAACCCATTTGTAACTCGTTGCCTATCGGCCGACGAGCTGGGCGGCGAGCGCGATGCCACATTTGTGTGGCGAGGTTTCCCGTGGACGCTGGCTTGACCAGATACGCCCTGGCGGACGCAAGCCTTGAACCCATTTGTAACTCGTTGCCTATTGGCCGACGAGCTGGGCGGCGAGCGCGATGCCACATTTGTGTGGCGAGGTTTCCCGTGGACGCTGGCTAGACCAGATACGCCCTGCGGACGCAGACCTTGAACCCATTTGTAACTCGTTGCCTTTCGGCCCACGAGCTGGGCGGCGAGCGCGGACTCAAGACTCAACTCGAGGGCTCATGTAGAACCTGCACGAGGAATAGTTAGTTGACTTGTGGACTCGGGACTCAACTCGAGGACTCTCGTAGAGCCTGCACGAGGAGTGGTTAGCTGTCTTGTTGACTTGGGACTCAACCCGAGGACTCTCGTAGAGCCTACACGAGGAGTTTCGTGAAGAGTCAGCGCGAGGAGCTTCGGTCGACTCGCGGACTCGTAGCTCGACTCGAGGAATGAATTCATCTCGAGGAGACATGTGAAGCGTCGGCACGAGGGATATCAATCGACTCGCGGACTCGAACTCGACTCGAGAACTCACGTAGAGCCTATACGAGGAGTTTCGTGAAGAGTTAGCGCGAGGAGCTTCGGTCGACTCGTGGACTCGTAGCTCGACTCGAGGAATAAATTCATCTCGAGGAGACATGTGAAGCGTCGGCACGAGGAATATCGATCGACTCGCGGACTCGAACTCGACTCGAGAACTCACGTAGAGCCTATACGAGGAGTTTCGTGAAGAATCAGCACGAGGATTATCGGTCGACTCGTGGGTTCGAACTTGACTCGTGGAATGAACTCATCTCGAGGAGGCATGTGAAGTCGGCACGAGGAGTGGCTTGTCGACTCGTGGATTCGAACTCGACTCGAGGAATGAACGCATCTCGAGGAGACATGTGGAGAGTCGACACGAGGAGTAGCTTGTCGACTCGTGGATTCGAACTCGACTCGAGGAATGAACGCATCTCGAGGAGACATGTGGAGAGTCGACACGAGGAGTATCAGTCGACCCGTGGACTCGAACTCGACTCGAGGACTCACGTAGAGCCTGCACGAGGAGTTTCGTGAAGGTTGTATCTCTTTGGGATCTCCGGCTTAACCATTGGCCCCTTGAGACTTTATTATGCTTTTATCTGTTTTCTGCTTTTGAGAGAGTTAGCCCAACGCGGTTGGGCGAACTGATGAACCGAATCCAACGACGTTTGGACGAAGCGATGAAGTCGCTCCAGCTCGACTAGACGAAGTGCCGAGCTCGACCGGGCGAGGCAACGAACTCAACCAGACAAGGTGACGAGTTTGACCAGACGAGCTCGGCCAGGCGATATCAACCAGGCGAGTTAAAGAGCTCGGTCAGGCGAGGCGAGCTGAGGAGCTCGACCGGGGCGAGGCGAGCTGAGGAGCTCGACCGGGGCGAGGCGAGCTGATGAGCTCGGCCGGGGCGAGGCGAGCTGATGAGCTCGGCCGGGCGAGGCGAGCTGATGAGCTCGGCCGGGGCGAGGCGAGCTGATGACCTCGGCCGGGGCGAGGCGAGCTGACGAGCTCGGCCGGGCGAGGTGAGCTGACGAGCTCGGCCGGGCGAGGCGAGCTGACGAGCTCGGCCGGGCGAGGCGAGCTGACGAGCTCGGCCAGGCGAGGTGAGCTGATGGGCTCGGCCGGGCGAGGTGACGAGCTGGCGAGCTCGGCCAGGCGAGGCGAGCTGATGAGCTCGGCCAGGCGAGGCGACGAGCTGGCGAGCTCGAAATCCCGAAAATTCGTAAGAATCGGCACGAGGAGTATCAGTCGACTCGTGGACTCGGGCTCAACTCGAGGACTCATGTAGAGCCTGCACGAGGAGCTACGTGATGAACCGGCACGAGGAGTTATTGGTCGACTCGTGGACTCGAACTCGACTCGAGGACTCACGTAGAGCCTGCACGAGGAGTTGCGTGAGGAGTCGGCATGAGGAGCATTAGTCAACTCGTGGACTCGAACTCGACTTGAGGAATGACCGCATCTCGAGGAGTTATGTGAAGAGTTGGCACGAGGAGTATCAGTCGACTCGTGGACTCGAACTCGACTCGAGGACTCACGTAGAGCCTGCACGAGGAGTTTCGTGAAGAGTCGGCGCGAGGAGCATCGGTCGACTCGCGGACTCGTAGCTCGACTCGAGTAATGAATTCGTCTCGAGGAGTTACGTGAGAAGTCTTTCTTTGGGACCTCCGGCCTAACCATCGGCCCCTCGAGACTTTATTATTATATATATATATATTTTTTTTGAGTTGTTGTTGAGTTATTTTTATTGATCATTGGTCCCTGTTAGCCCCCCGAGTTTCTTGCGTTTGTGAGACGAAGGCCAAGAAACTCTTGCGTTAGAGGTATACAATAGTATGCGCTACATTTTTTCATGTGTGAAATAACTCTTTATTGTAATAAGGGGGTCATTACAGTTTGTCATGGCACTTGGCCTTCTTTGAAAAAAGGAAATTACATTTTCGAAATGAAAGTGACCACGAAGCCGATCGAGTTCGGGCGTGAATTTAAATGTCGAAGTCGCGACAATCATGGCTTGCTGGCAGATGCGACGAATTCCGTGAGATTCCCAACTCGAATTAGGGAATCAATTCGCTTCTTAAGCTGCTTGCATTCGATCGTCACGTGCCCTTGATCTTTGTGGTATTCGCAGAACCTGCTTCGATCTCGCTTCGCGGTTTCCTTTGTGAGTGGAGCGGGGCTTCCCAGCTCATCGCGGCGTAAGCGCAGGATCCGGTCGGGCATTGTGTTGAGCGGGACGAAGGATCGCTTCGGGGTCGGAGAAGGGTGGTCGTTAGGGACTTGACCCTTCCGGCGCCTTTTCCTTCGTGACTCGGGACCAACGGCCGGTTTCACACCCACGGCTGCACGCTTTTGGTTGGGTGCTTGATCAATGTTGGGTGGTCGCTGCCCCAAGATGATCGCGGTCTCACGTTGAGCGTCGATTTTTTCTCTCAAGTCGAACTCGTGATCCTCTCTTTGAGAGTTGAGGCGGTCTCTCAAGTCTCCGGAGGCCGTCCCTATCACCCTTGTTAAGGGCGCATCATTCATGCGACGCCTTTGGCGGAGGCCGAGACCATCGACGTTGTCACCTTCACAAGGGTTTTGGACGCGGACGGTGAGCTTGGAGCGTCCCTTTCGGGACCTCGAGGCCGAGCGTCCTCGGGCATTGTGCGAGCTTTGATGCCTTGACGTGGTCGCCCGAGGGTGTCCCCTCGAGGGCGCGTGTGGGTGCTCACCAAAAGGTTGATGTTTCGACGCGGCCGCCCGAGGGTGTCCCCTTGGAAGCGTGCGCGCGTGTCCACTTTCGTGAATAGCGTGGTCGAGGTTGGTCTCGTGGTTAAGGCCTCCGACGTTGTTGGAGTCGAGGAGGTCGGTGATGAGCGCGCCGGTGACGCCGGGGCGGTCTAGGAGCTCGGCGAGCCTTCGAGCCGTGTCCTCTCGGACTGCAGCCTCGGGGTCATTCGCCGGGTCTCGGGGCTGGCTCTCATTATCATGAGGTTGCCCTTCGAGACGGTGCGCAGAGCTTTGGAGGTCGCGCCTCGAGCTAGTCGCTCGGGCGCCCATGGAGGTGGCGGGGCTACAACTCATCTCTCGAGAGTCGTAGAAGTGAGAAGAAGACTGGTAGAGGGGATGTGTTGCCAAGGTCGAGAGATCCCCTCCTTCTAGCGCCAAAATGTTGTCGCAGTTTTTCGGACAACGATTTAGGAGTCGCAGACGGTTAGACCCAAGGCCAGACCAAGTGGTCTCGTCTCGACTCGAGCGTGTCAGGCTTGGTATCCCAAGCCGTCCCTTAGCTGTCTGTGGTATCTGTCTCGTTCAGGCACCTGAAAAGCAAGTAAAGAAGGTGTGAACTACAAAGGGGAAACAGAGGGGTTGCCTCTGTTTACCTCTCCGACGCTCAACATTAGTAGGATTGAGGTGGTTTGTAGAGGGTTTAGTGTTTAGAGGTCGAGACTTGAGAGAAACGAGCGAGGTACGAGTTCGACAGCGTTTCAGTACTCAAATTCGGATTACCTGGACCGGGGGAGCGGCCCCTGTATTTATAGGCAGCCAAGGGGTGGTTTGAAGACCCCTTGGCCGAGTGAACAAGTTTGGGTCGGCCATTGGCCGACTGAAGCTTTGCCTCGGCCAATGGCCGAGTGAACTGGGTCGGTTGAAGCCTTGCCTCGGCCAATGGCCGAGTGAGACCCTTGGGTCGGCCATTGGCCGACTGAAATTTTGCCTCGACCATTGGCACTTGACGGCCAATGGCCGAGTGAGGCATTAGCCTCGGCCAATGGCCGAGTGAGGCATTAGCCTCGGCCATTGGCACTTGGCTCGGCCAAGTGAGGCACTAGCCTCGGCCAATGGCCGAGTGAGGCATTACCCTCGGCCAATGGCCGAGTGAGGCGTTAGCCTCGGCCATTGGCACTTGGCCCGGCCAAGTGAGGCACTAGGCTCGGCCAATGGCCGAGTGAGACATTAGCCTCGGCCAATGGCCGAGTGAGGCATTAGCCTCGGCCATTGGCACTTGGCTTGGCCAATGGCCGAGTGAAGCATTAGCCTCGGCCATTGGCACTTGGCTCGGCCCATGGCCGAGTGAAGCATTAGCCTCGGCCATTGGCACTTGGCCCGGCCAATGGCCGAGTGAAGCATTTGACTCGGCCCATGGCTGGGTAAGGCCTTTGACTTGGCCATCGGTTTGGCCGACCCCTGGTTGAGTCAGGGTTTCGCCGCCCAAGACCTCGCACCAGCCACGTGGGTTGAAGAGCTGCCTTTGTCCTCGTCGGCCTCAGACGGGCCGACAACAGACTTCTTTACCGATGCGAGAGCTAAGGATCTCGACTTTGTGAAGGTGATCCGGGGAATGTCGGAAGCTCAGAAAGCTGGGTAGCGATATCGCTCGTCCCGCCTTTTCCTCTTGGCCGTGACGATAGTCAGCGGGCGGAGAGTGCTTCTAGCGCTGTGTCATCTCCCTCAAGCAGCGGCCTTCCATGTACTTTTAGTGTTTGCTCTTTTTCGAATTTTAGTCTAGAGTTTTGACTTTATTGTTTTTGTAGCTTCCTCAGCTAGGGTGAGGGCTCGGGCGTGCCTGGAAAAATCTTCTCAAAACCCAAAGTCGTAGGCGGCAATCCGTTCCTGGATCGCGGCGCGGAACGTCCGGGAGAAGTCCGACGCTGGTCATTTGGTGGAGAGTGGTCCCCGCGCTTCCTTGAAGCGACCCTCTTCCTCGGCTCTTCCGGACACGTCTTCGGATTCGAAGCGCGCGAACTCGATGATCGAGGTGGAGGCTGTGGAGGTCAGAGGGGAATGTTCCTAGGGGCTTTCGCAATCTCCGATGAAGATGTGGAAGGGCATCGTGGCCAGCAGCAATGTGGAGTTCTTCCGCAATGGCGTCTCCGACGCACAGAGAGTAAGCTCCCTATGTTTTATCATTTCGCTTTTTTTTGCTAGGATCTTGTTTTTCCTTACTTTTCTTTTTGCCCTTTCAGGTGCTCGCACGTGCGACTCGAGGCGAGAAGATTCTTCACAACCTCATTCGACGCATGGGCCTTGCTCAGGAGGAGCCTGCTCAAGCGAAATCTCAGCTAGCTCGTGCCGAGCGAGGTTCTCACTCAAAGGCAGAGTTTGCGAGTCTTCGCGAACAACTTCAAGAGGCTCGTGTGGAACTGGGCGTCACCCAAGGCAAGTGCGACCGTGCTCGGTCAATACTGGCGAAGATGACTGAGGAGTTAATGACAGAACGTCAATCTCTCGAAGTGGCGACTCGATCAACGGAAGTTTTCCGGAGCGAGGTGCGGGACCTTCGACGCCAGTTGGAATCGCGTACAAAAGAAGTGGGCATTCTTCAGGGTCAGCTCTCATCGAACGAGGCCGCCCGTGTCTGGGCAGAGCGCGAGTGCGACTCTTTGGCGGAGGAAGTGGCTCGGGTCACCATGGAGAAGGTTGCGGCGGAATAGCTCGCGTCTAACTTACAAGACGACTTTGATGTCGGGATCAAGGAGGCGAGGCACGTGGCGGCGGTGGAGTGTGGGGACGCTACCGCTACCGAGAATTTTTCCCGAGGGGTCACCTTCCGCTTCTTCGACTCTTTGTTCCCACCGCTTGACGGGGTTGAACCCCTCTGTGACGATCTCGCTTTCTTTTAGGAGTTTCCTTTCACCACAGTTGTTTTAGCGCTTGCTTTCTAGGATTTTTGGGGCAGTTGCCCTCTTTTTATGAAACATTACTTTATTTTATGAACACGTTTGCTTATTTTTTGTCTTGCGCTCTTATCCTGAATGGCCATGGCATATGTTTTGATAGACATGCATCTTTTACCAGTGGTCTTGGCAGGTCTTTCGTCTTAGTAGGGTTTTGCCTTAGACATGCCGACCGTTTGTATGGTTTGCATATGTAGGTGTTTCGATTGCGAATTGGTTGCGCCGTGTAGGCGTCTTACGTGCGCCATATAGGCGTCTTTAGTGCGCCATGTAGGCGTCTTTGGTGCGTCGCGAAGGACGACTTAGTTGCGCCATGTAGGCGTCTTATGTGCGCCATGTAGGCGTCTTAGGTGTGCCATGTAGGCGTCTTAGATACGCCACGAGGGACGACTTAGTTGCACCATGTAGGCGTCTTACGTGTGCCATGTAGGCATCTTAGGTGCGCCATTTAGGCGTCTTAGATGCACCGCGAGGGACGACTTAGTTGCACCATTTAGGCGTCTTACATGCGCCATTTAGGTGTCTTACGTGCGCCATGTAGACGTCTTAGGTGCGCCATGTAGGTGTCTTAGATGCGCCGTGAGGGATGACTTAGTTTTTCCATGTAGGTGTCTTACGTGCTCCATGTAGGCATCTTAGATGCGTCGCGAGGGACGACTTGGTTGCACCATGTAGGCGTCTTACATGCGCCATGTAGACGTCTTAAGTGCGCCATGTAGGCGTCTTAGGTGCGCCATGTAGGCGTCTTAGATGCGCCGCGAGGGACGACTTAGTTGAGCCATGTAGGCGTCTTACGTGCGCCATGTAGGCGTCTTAGGTATGTCACGAGGGACGACTTGGTTGCGCCATGTACGCGTCTTACGTGCACCATGTAGGCGTCTTAGGTGCGTCACGAGGGACGACTTGGTTACGCCATGTAGGCGTCTTAGAGTGCTTGTTTCCGTTTGTGTTCAGGTTGAGACTTAATATTTTTTTGGTGGTGCGTGTTTTCATGAGGATTTCCTTACTGTTGCAAGCCCCCCCAAGTTTTTGGGTTACGAGTTTTACTTTTGATAACCGGTAAAGTTTCATAAAGAGGATTTTGAAAGGGAAATCTCGAACATTATTATGATTGCGAAAATTTTAAAATCCTAAAACATTGGCTCGCAGGGCTTATTGAAAATGGGAAATTAAAGTAATAAAGTGGGGGAAATGCTAGCTACTTGTAGTGTTGGAATTGATCTAGGGTTTAAGAAAGAGTTTAACGCTTCGGGTAAGCGACGAAATTTAAAAATTTTCTTTTTGACAAGTAAAACAATTTTACTAACCTAGACAAAGAGCAAGTACACGTAAATATAAACTATTATGAGGATTAAAGATTACTAACCTTTTTAGAAGCTTGAACGTTGATGAGCCTTCGGAAGGTTGGCAACGTTCGTCTCCCCTCGCAGCACGTCTCTCTTCTTTCCTCGGCAACTCGAGCAACCACGAAAGTTTCTATCACTAAATCACTCGAGAGAAAAGGAATTAGTGAGTGGGCACTTTTAAACACGACGACTCAAGAACAAGTCTTAGAGTCGAAGAGCTAAAACACTAGGTCAATTATGGACCTAGGTGTCAAAACAAAAAACGAAATCGACTACAGAGAGAGAGAGAGAGAAGAGTCGGCCAAGCTAGAGAGAGAAGCTCTGAAATCTCTAAAACTTGGATGAATGAAATGAGGAGAATAAGGCTCCTATTTATAGGAGAGGTCTCACCTTCAATAAGGTAGTTTCCTCTTTTATAGAATATCACATATTCATGAGCAAATATTACCTTATTCCCTCATGAGTCACACGGCCAAGGCAGCCTTCTAGAAGGCTTGGATTTGTTTCCTTTTTTGTTCCTTGCCTTGCCTTTGACTCTCTTGGCCGAAATTCCCTTACGCATGCATGGGAAATCCGTTTCCTCTTTTTCTTTTGGCAAGTATCTTGATACATTTATGCACAAAATATTCTCCCTTTTCCCTTGGGTAGTAGGCGCCACACATCATCTAGAAAAGGCTTCTAGAAGCTTTTCCATTTGTTCATGACAACATGAAAAAGGCCCATTAAGAATTTTCAATAAATTTGTTATGAAATGAAATTAATCCACAAGGCCCAATAAAACTAATATCGGCCGAGTGATGCATGTCATCAAATGACCATGTCAAAAAAATTCTTGACATTCATTTCATCCCATGTCTCAAAAGACAAAAATACCCTTTTGACAATTTTCGTAAAACTTGTCTCGTTTTTGTTTTGACTTAGCTTCTAGTTTAACTATTCCTACTCGATGTTATTTGTGACAGTCACCTCATGGATCCAAATGAACAAAGCTTGAGCAAAACACATGGACTCAAAAGTTTACAAACCTTTTCCAAGTTTAGCTTAATGTCAACTGACTCCACTAAAGAGTTGACACTGAAAATCTCTCAATTCAAATGAATTTATTTTCTACTCAAGAATTCAACCAAATTATGATGAGCGGATCCACTGTATATTATCTATGTTTACCCTTCATGAATACCATCAGCTAGTCGGGATTTACGAAATTACCATTTTACCCTTCTAGCTGTTATTTCCTCAACTCCTTTGTCGCTTGTGAATAAGTTAGAAACAATGTGTTGACGAGGAGCTAGCATGAGGTGACTGGCCAGCTCAATTTGGACACTGGCCAGTTCATTTATTCACATTCCAAGGAACAAAGCATGAGGTGTTATACATTGCATTTCAGCAATCTTGTACATGAATTCCATATCTATGAGAACTTCACAAAGTTACTCACGAGATTCTCACAACTTAGTACTTCACCAATAGGCCCTGTTCAGAATCACATAGTGAGTCCGAACTCTGACTTTCTCAAATGAGAATAAGTAAGCTGTGAAATGGCATGTCTCATTTCAGGATTAAGGTAAGCACGATGCAATTCATACGTAGTGACTTCGAGACATAAGAGGTTGAATGGTTTGTTCTTATCTTGTCTCTAGAAGTGCACTGGTCAATTCAGTACCTTCGGAAGATACCTAGAAGAACTATAGAGTCTCCAACTCTCAATGCCCCATGACCAGACATCATAGATTCTCCTAACAATCGTACTGAGGTCAATAGTCCTTTGACCCTTAGATTGCGAATATATCGTTTTAAGCAAACTACGAAGAGTTTGTTATGGAAATCTACATTTGTCTCTTCGTAAGTTGTTAAGTTTGTTTATAGACTAAACAATAATATTTTATCATAAAGCTTCAAACTGACAAGGAAGAATGAATGAACGTTTCAACTTTTTATTAATGAATAAGCAATTACAGGCAAGAGTCTTCGTGAGACTTTATTACATCAAATGTACAAAATATAGACTACAACTCTTCTTGTGGGCACCATTGACAACAAACTCCCTTTTTACTCAAAGAAGATGTTTTTAGTCCTTCATGCCTAACAAACTACGATGTTGGTCGCAGACCTTGTTCGCTAGGGCCTTGGTGAATGGATCTGCTAGGTTGTCCACCGTTGAGATCTTCTTCACTTCCACGTCTCCGCGCTGCACGATCTCTCGAATAAAATGGTATTTCCTCTCAATATGTTTAGAGCTCTTATGGCTTCCAGGCTCGTTTCAGTTAGCGACAGCCCCACTATTATCACAATAAAGGGTCATGGGCTCGTCGACGTTTGGAACAACTTCCATTATGGAGTCAACAATGCAAGATTGCGTAATACTCCTCCACACAACAACTCCACCATTAAGGATGAACACAGGTCCCGAAGTGGATTCCCTGGAATCCTTATCCGCTTGAAAATCGGAGTCGGTATATCCGGTCATAGTCAGGTCAATACCTGAGTATGTAAGCATCAAGTTCCTAGTTCTTCGAAGATACTTAAGAACATGCTTAACATCAATCTAGTGCTCGGGTCCAGGGTTGGATTGGAAACGGCTAACTATGCCAACGGCGAAACATATATCAGGTCTAGTGCAGAGCATAGCATACATGAGGCTTCCTACGGCAGAGGCGTAAGGAATTTTCCTCATGTCTTTAATCTCTTGTGCAGTCTTGGGAGACTGGTCCTTAAAGAGTGAGACTCCATGCCTAAAGTGTGTTTGGCCCTTCCTGGAGTCTTGCATCGAGAAGCGATCCATCACCTTATCAATATAAGATGCTTGAGAGAGCGACAAAGTCCTAGATCCTTCATATCGAATTGCTTTGCTAGCCAGACCTTAACTTTAGAAAACTTACCCACATCATTAAGTGTGAGTAATATAGTACCAGAAACAAAACTTTGCCTTCGTGTATTAACTTGAAAACACACGGCTCATCTATAAACTGCTCAAAGCCGAAGCTCTTCACAGTTTCAAAGAATCTAATATTCCATGACCTAGATGCTTGCTTTAATCCATAAATGGACTTAAGCAACTCACAAACCTTGGTCTCTTGACCTTCTTCCACAAAACTGTCTGGCTAAGCCATATAAATGCGCTCGTCAAGATTGCCATTTAAAAAGGTAGTCTAGGCATCCATTTGCCAGATCTCATAATCGAGAGCTGCAGCTACGGATAGAAGTATACGGATGGATTTAAGCATCGCGACTGGCGAGAAGGTTTGTTCATAGTCAATCCCTTCTTGTTGGGTATAACCCTTAGCCACAAGTCGTGCTTTGAAAGTCTCAACGTTCCCATCCGGACCCATTTTCTTCTTATATATCTACTTACACCCTACGGGTTTAATCCATTCAGGAAGGTCTACAAGTTTCCAGACTTTGTTGACATACATCCAGTGCATTTCAACTTTCATGGCGTCAAGCCAAAGGTTTGATTCAGAACAAGCCATCGCTTGGCTATAGGAAACAGGGTCATCCATGTCAGAGACTGCTACGAGAGAGACTCCATAGGACATGTACCTGTCAGGCTTTTGAGTAGCCCTCCCACTACGTCGAAATACTACTTGACGAGATTCTGAAGAGTTAGGTTTTGTTTCAGTTGGGGTAAGAACAGTTCTTACAGATGAGGTAGAAGCTTCCTCACCCAACTTTTCTTCAAGCACAATTTTGCTTCTAGGTTTCACATCCTTCATGATGTCCTCCCCGAGGAAATGAGCATTCGTGCTAACGAAAGTCTTATCGTCGTCGGGACTATAGAAAATGAAACCTTTGGTTTCCTTTGGATATCCTACAAACAGGCACAAGTCTGACCTACTAGCCAACTTGCTAGTCTTTTGCCTTAGCACATGTGCACGGCAACCCCAAATTCGGATGTGGCTGAGATTTACTTTACGGCCAGTCCATCTTTCATAAGGAGTACCAGGAACCGTTTTAGACGGAACTTGGTTCAGAATGTAAGCGGCTGCTTCGAGGGTATATCCCCAAAAGGAAAGAGGGAATGATGAGTAACTCATCATTGATCTAACCATCTCCATAAGAGTTCGATTTCTTCTCTTTGGCACTCCGTTTTGTTGGGGTGTGCGAGGTGCGGTAAGCTGAGAAGCGATACCTTTTTCTTTAAGAAAGTCATCAAACTCTCCAGACATATACTCACCACCTCGATTAGATCGAAGGGTTTTGATCACTTTGCCAGTTTGCTTTTCCACTAAAGCCCTAAAGACCTTAAATACGTTAAAGGTCTCGGATTTGTGGTTGAGCAAATAGACAAAACCATATCGCGAGTAATCATCGGTGAAGGTAACGAAGTAATCGTATCCTCCACGTGCATGTTGGCTGAGCGGACCACATACATCAGAATGTATTAGTTCCAGCAGCTCAGTGGCTCTTCGACCCTTATCGGAGAAAGGTCGCTTAGTCATTTTTCCTTCTATGTAGGATTCACAAGTAGGTAGTGAACCTATTGCAGAGGCTTGGAGTGGACCGTCCCTCACAAGTCTCTTAATCATGTCTAGACTAATATGACCAAGTCTTAAGTGCCAAAGATGTGTTGATTTTGTTAGATCGGAGGTTTCAGAAAGTGTGATCCTCTTTGGCTCCCTAATTAGATCATTATCTATTTCAGTGTCTAATAGAGAAGGTTGAGTGGGATAGATGTAGAAAAGAGCATTCTTCATACATGCATCAGTGACAAAAGAATTATCAAGAAACGATATACGAATTCCATTCTTAATGAACTTTAAACAATAATCTTGCTCAAGAAGACGAGCAACGGATATTAAGTTCTTCCCAAAGGTAGGAACAAAACAAACATTATTCAAGTTTAAAGTGTGGTCTTCAAAAGACAGCGTCACGGTTTCCACAGCCTTCGCAGACACCAGGATCCCATCACCCCATTTGAAACAGAACTCCCCTTCCTCTAAGCTTTAGGTTTTCTTGAAACCAGTAAAGGAACAACAAATATGGTTAGTAGCAGCGGAGTCAAGAATCCACGTTGATACATTATAAGCTACTAAGCATGCTTCGGTAACTAGTTCAATACTATGTTCCTTTGCTTTGAGATAGGCAGGACAGTTCTTTTTATCGGCCTTGTGAGGTCTCCTCTCAGTTCCAGAGGCGAAGGCTTTGTGCTCAGTACCATGTGCCTCTCCTTGATTTCTCTTTCTCTTGGTGAGACCTACAGCAATGTGAAGTTCCTTCATAAGCTTGGTAACAGTGTACTCTAGCTTGTTTATGGAGTAGTTCATTTTGGAGGTATCAAGAGATGTGGGGAGAGTTTCTAAGATCATATCTATGACATTCTTCCCATACATCTCAGATCCTAGGATTTCCATTTTATTCAGATAACTAATGATCAGTATCATAAAGTCTCCAACAGGAGTCCTAGCCTTCATGTGGCAGTTCATAAACTGTCGCACTGCTTGTTGCCTTGCTTGACGCCTTTGCCCTCCATACATCTCATGGAGATTGTTGAGCATGTCGGCGGCAGTCTCGATGTCATGATGTTGTTGTTGCAACACATTGTTCATTGATGCTAAGATATAGCACCTAACAATCTCATCGGAGCAGAGCCAGGCCGCCAAGGCGTCTTTGCCCTCTTTAGTCGAATCATCATTCGTTTGAGGATGACACGGGGTGGTGAGTACCTGTTTGTGCTTGTTAACGGTAAGGACGATGTCGAGGTTACGTTTCGAATTAACGTAGATTTTGGTTTCGAGTTTGTTCGAGGAAAGGATGATTGAGAGCTGGTTGAGAGACATGTTGCTTAATTAAGTTGAAACAAGTTTATGATTATTCTTTGGTTTAGGATTTAAGTTTTATTTAAGACTTGATAAAATCCAAAGGTGTTATAAACCAAACGATAATTTACTCCCTCAAGAGAAGGCCGCAAAAAATCTCCATTAATAAGTAAATGACACATCATTAATGCTTAGCCAAGATGTCAATACACCAATTTTGACTAGCCACCTTTTAAATTGGTTTGATCACTCACATCCTTTCGCAGAGCCTCAAGGGAGGATTACTAGGGATTGAGCGTAAGTGTGCAACCAACCACTTAGTCCAAAAGGTCAACTTTAAAAAACAATCCCCCAAGGGGAGGCCTTTCCTTCATCGTATCACTCTCGAACGTAGCTCATTGAGCAATGATTGAAGCAAAAACGCCTTTGAGTACTCCCATTTAAGAGAGGGTCACAAGAGCGGCTCTTAGTCTCACGTTAATTGCTTCTTTCATTAGTGTTGGGGATTGTGGGTTACAAACAACAAGTATAACCCTCCCACTTAGTTTTTGGAGTAGGTACATCGATTCTTATTAGTTCGGGAACGGTTTTCCTAGTTATAGAGCGATAGAGCGGACAACTAGAAAATAATCCTAGATCTTCGTGTTCAGAGTAGTGTTAGTGCATAAAGGCACAGGGGACATACTCAGATCTTTTCCTATTTTCTATTTCGGGAAAGTGCATGGGGGAAGTGTGAACTTCAACTCACTCGAACACATGAAAGTTTGAGATTACACATCTTTTTATTTTTCGGCTTGTCTACAAGGAGACCTCCCACTCAAATTTTCAAGAGCATATAGATTTTGAACATATGTGATATAGATATAGTTTTGAAAACATTTTGAAAACTTATTTGATTTGGATGACAAAATATTTCCAAGTTTGAAAACGAAAACGGCTTTTCAAGATTCAAACTAGTTTTGTAAAATTCAATTTCAATTAAACTTTCAAAAATCAAAACATTTTAATCTTACACATCATGTTTATAATCTTATGAAGAAAAAAAAATTTCAAGAAAATTTTCTCATTAGAGTTCTATAACTCATAGTAGTGGGGTTGAAAATCCGGATTTCTAAAAAACTGGACTTTCGGAACAGCCGCGCACCTCGGAGTAAAATCGACATAACTGGCGGCTTCGATGTCATTTGGACCTGAAACTGGTGGCATTGGAAAGAGAACAGACAGACCTTTAATTTGATTCAAGAATCATTAAATTTAGATTTTTGAGCAGAGAGTTATGGCACTTTTACTGCGGGTTTTACTCCAGCTCGAAGAAAAAGAAATAATTAAAGTTCGGTCTTTTTAGGTGCGAAAAAGAATAGAGTGTAACAGAACGTTTTAGGAAGTTGTTAAAGCTTTTATTTGTGTTTTATTATCAAGTTAATAACATGGTATAAAAGAAATAACAACAAGCATAAAACGATTCAAGTAAATAAAAGAAACTAGTAAGACAAGAAAACTAGTCACAAAAATTACTCAAAAGTTTCTCAAACTTAAAAACACGTTTTTTAATATAAAAAATTAAAAAAAAAAATTAGAACTGATTCTAATGTGTTTTAATATCAACCCAAACTTATAGAAAAACAACATGGTTTTTAATTTAAAAGCAAGAGCAATAAATTAACAAAAAACTAAGAAAACAATTCTAACTTGTCACAAAACTAGTAAACTTTCAAAAACGATTTTCAAGCTTATAATTTTAAATACATGTACATGAAAATCTTTGACCATAGCTCTAATACCATTTGTTGGAATTGATCTAGGGTTTAAGTAAAAGTTTAACGCTTCGGGTAAGCGGCGTAATTTATAAATTTTCTTTTTGACAAGTAAAACTATTTTACTAACCTAGACAAAGAGCAAGTACACGTAAATATAAACTTTTATGAGCATTAAAGATTACTAACCTTTTTAGAAGCTTGAACGTTGATGACCCTTCGGAAGCTTAACAACGTTCGTCTCCCCTCGCAGCACGTCTCTCTTCTTTCCTCGGCAACTCGAGCAACCACGAAAGTTTCTATCACTAAATCACTCGAGAGAAAAAGGAATTAGTGAGTGGGCACTTTTAAACACGACGACTCAAGAACAAGTCTTAGAGTCGAAGAGCTAAAACAATAGGTCAAATGTGGACCTAGGTGCCAAAACAAAAAACGAAATCGACTAGAGAGAGAGAGAGTGGAGTTGGCCAAGCTAGAGAGAGAAGCTCTCAAATCTCTAAAACTTGGATGAATGAAATGAGGAGAATAAGGCTCCTATTTATAGGAGAGGTCTCACCTTCAATAAGGTAGTTTCCTCTTTTATAGAATATCACATATTCATGAGCAAATATTGCCTTATTCCCTCATGAGTCACACGGCCAAGGCAGCCTTCTAGAAGGCTTGGATTTGTTTCCTTTTTTGTTCCTTGCCTTGCCTTCGACTCTCTTGGCCGAAATTCCCTTATGCATGCATGGGAAATTTGTTTCCTCTTTTTCTTTTGGCAAGTATCGTGATACATTTATGCACAAAATATTCTCTCTTTTCCCTTGGGTAGTAGGCGCCACACATCATCTAGAAAAGGCTTCTAGAAGCTTTTCCATTTGTTCATGACAACATGAAAAAGGCCCATTAAGAATTTTCAATAAAATTCTTATGTAATGAAATTAATCCACAAGGCCCAATAAAACTAATATCGGCCGAGTGATGCATGTCATCAAATGGCCATGTCAAAAAATTTCTTGACATTCATTTCATCCCATGTCTCAAAAGACAAAAATACTCATTTGACAATTTTCGTAAAACTTGTCTCGTTTTTGTTTTGACTTAGCTTCTAGTTTAACTATTCCTACTCGATGTGATTTGTGACTGTGACCTCATGGATCCAAATGAATAAAGCTTGAGCTAAACACTTGGACGCAAAAGTTCACAAACCTTTTCCAAGTTTAGCTTAATGTCAACTGACTCCACTAAAGAGTTGACACTGAAAATCTCTCGGTTCAAATAAATTTATTTTCTACTCAAGAATTCAACCAAATTATGATGAGCGGATCCACTGTATATTATCTATGTTTACCCTTCATGAATATCATCAGCTAGTCGGGATTTACGAAATTACCATTTTACCCTTCTAGCTGTTATTTCCTCAACTCCTTTGTCGCTTTTGAATAAGTTATAAACAATGTGTTGACGAGGAGCTAGCATGAGGTGACTGGCCAGCTCAATTTGGACACTGGCCAGTTCATTTATTCACATTCCAAGGAACAAAGCACGAGGTGTTATACATTGCATTTCAGCAATCTTGTACATGAATTCCATATCTATGAGAACTTCACAAAGTTATTCATGACATCTTCACAACTTAGTACTTCACCAATAGGTCCTATTCGGAATCACATAGTGAGTCCGAACTATGACTTTCTCAAATGATAATACGTAAGATGTGAGATGGCATGTATCATTTCATTATTAAGGTAAGCACGATGCAATTCATACGTAGTGACTTCGAGACATAAGAGGTTAAATGGTTTGTTCTTATTTTATCTCTAGAAGTGCATTGGTCAATTCAGTACCTTCGGAAGATACCTAGAAGAACTATAGAGTCTCCAACTCTCAATGCCCCATAACCAGACATCATAGATTCTCTTAACAATCGTACTGAGGTCAATAGTCCTTTCACCCTTAGATTGTGAATATATCGTTTTAAGCAAACTACGAAGAGTTTGTTCATGCAAATCTACATTTGTCTCTTCGTAAGTTGTTAGGTTTGTTTATGGACTAAAGGCTAATGTTTTATCATAAAGCTTCAAATAGACAAGGAAAACTGAATGAACGTTTCAACCTTTTATTAATGAATAAGCAATTACAAGCAAGAGTCTTCGTGAGACTTTATTACATCAAATGTACAAAGTAAAGACTACAACTCTTCTTGTGGACACCGTTGAGAACAGGTAGTACTGCCTCAAGTGTTCTGCATTCCACGGGTGGCGGATCGGAGTTCCGTCCGTGTGTTCAATGTAGTAGGTTCCATCATGAATGACTTTGCGGACTCTGTAAGGTCCTTCCCAGTTTGGGCCGAAGACACCGGTGCCTTGCACTTGGGTATTCTGAAACACCCGCCTGAGTACGAGGCTCCCGACGGCAAAGGTTCGCCTTTTGATCTTGGAGTTGTAGTATTTTTCGACCCTGCGCTTCTGTGCGGCGAGGCGGTTGAGCGTTTCTGGCCTCTTTTCGTCGATTAAGTCTAACTCTAGGCGCATGGCCTCGTAGTTGTTTTCTTTGTTGAATGTCTCAACTCGGAACGTGGGGATCCTGGTTTCGACCGATACCACAACTTCAATCCCGTATGCGAGGGAGAACGGCGTCTCACCGGTAGCGTTTCGCGCGGTCGTTCGGTAAGCCCACAAGACGAATGGTAGCTCTTCGGCCCAGGCGCTTTTTTTGTCTTTGAGCTTCTTTATAAGATTGCTCTTAATAGTCTTGTTGACTTCTTCAACCTGGCCGTTGGCCTGCGGATGACGCGGGGACGAGAATGTATTGCTGATCTTTAGTTGATCGCAGATATCTCTTACCCGCGCGTTATCGAATTGTGTGCCATTGTCGATCACAATCGAGACGGATGCCTGCATATGATGCTTTTCCATATGAAGTTCGTCGTATTCGCTTCGGTTATTCTGGCGAGCAGCTCGGCCTCTACCCACTTGGTGACGTAGTCTATGGCAATTATGGCGTCCTCATATTGTCTCGGCGCACTAGGGAGTTTACCAATAATGTCCACGCCCTATTTAGCAAAGGGTCGCGGGACAATGATGCTGCTCAGTGGGGTCGGTGGCTGTCTCGGGATTTCGGAGAAGCGTTGGCACTTGCCGCAGTGCCTCGCCCACTCACAAGCATCTCTTGTCATGGTAGGCCAGAAATAACCTTGTTTAAGCGCTTTGAGTGCGAGGGAAACTCCAGTGGTGTGGTTCCCACAGATTCCCTCGTGTATTTCGCGGAGGATATTGGTCGACTCGACGCTATTGAGGCATCGGAGGAGTGGTGTTGAGTAACCGTGCTTATAGAGTATGTCATCTCGAAGCAAGTACTTGGATGCTAAGACTCTCAATTTATCTGCTTCTTTGCGGTCTTTGGGAAGTTCCCCTCTTCGCAGAAACTCGATAATTGGGTCCATCCAGGTAGGCTGAGACACAACCTCTATAGTCCTGACTTCGTCTCGGGAGACGGATGGTCGTGGGAGAAATTCGATGGGTACGGTCCCTAATCCGTCTTCGTCGATGCCAGGTCCGAGGCGAGCAAGTGCATCAGCCTCTGAATTTTGTTCTCTCGGGATTTTGAGAATCTCGATCGAAGAGAAGGCTTCGAGTTAGGAGTTTGTCTTTGCCAGGTATGCAACCATATTAGGTTCCTTGGCACCATAATCTCCTTTAACCTGGTTTACGATCAACTGCGAGTCGTAGTGTATTCGCAGGTTCTTTGAGCCGAGATTTTGTGCTAGCTCTATCCCTACAATGAGGGCTTCATACTCGGCTTCATTATTGGAGGCTTGGAAGCCGTAGTGGAGGGCATATCGTAACTTTTCCCCGTCGGGGTTAGTCAAAATGATTCTGGTGCCAGCCCCCCGAGCATTAGATGCCCCATCTACGTGTAACTCCCAGATGGGACCCGTTAGGTCAACCTTTCGTTTTCGTGTTGTAGCGTAATCGGTTGAATATTTTTTTGCTCTTCCCACATTTGGAGTGTAGGAGAATTCTTCAACAAAATCAGCTAAGGCCTGACCCTTTATAGCCGCTCTTGGGTGGAACTCAATTTCGTACTCGCTCAATTCTTGGGACCAGATCGCCATGCGAGTCGATGTTCCCTTTTGAAGAGCCTTACCGATCGGATGCTCAGTTTGCACCACGATGGGGTGAGCCTGGAATTATGGACGTAGCTTTTTGGATGCCATCACGAGAGCCAGAGAAAGTTTCTATATCTCGGTGTAGCGCATTTCCACGTCGAGTAAGGCTTTGCTCACGTAGTAGATCGGCCACTGGACCCCATCTTCTTCACGGACAAGAACGGAGATTACGGCTCTTTTAGAGACGGTGAGATATACGTATAGGATCTCGCCCTCTTTTGGTTTGGAGAGGAATGGTGGGGACCCAAAGTAAGCTTTCATTTCTTGAAAGGCTTTTTCGCATTCATTAGTCCACTCAAAGCCGTCCGTCTTCTTTAGAGCTTTGAAGAACGATTGACACTTGTCGGTGGCTTTCGACACGAAGCGCGTCAGAGCAACAATTCGACCGGTCAGGCTTTGCACCTCTTTGACTCATCTTGAAGACTTCATCTCAAGGAGTGCCTTGATCTTTTCGGGATTCTCCTCTATCCCTCGTCAGCTGACGATGTATCCGAGGAATTTCCCGGATTCAACCCCGAACACGCACTTGTTGGGGTTGAGTTTCCTTTTATATCGATGGAGGATCATGAACATCTCCCTTAGGTCGTGTACATGATTGGTTGCCAGTAGGCTTTTAACGAGCATGTCATCCACGTACACTTCCATGGTCTTGCTGATTTTATTGGCAAAGATCCGATTAACCAAACGTTGGTACGTTGCTCCCGTGTTTTTAAGGCCGAAAGGCATGACCTTATAAGAGTAGAGACCTCGATCGGTGAAAAAGGTTGTCTTAATTTGATCGGGCTCATGCATTCGAATTTGGTTGTAACCTAAATAGGCGTCCATGAAGCTGAGGAGTTCATGGACAGCCGTGGTGTTGACCAGCTGTTCGATGCGCGGCAGTGGGAAGCATTCCTTAGGGCAGGCTTTGTTAAGATCTTCGTAATATATGCAAATACGCCATTTCCCATTAGGTTTTTTCACCATCACCACGCTGGCGACCCACTTGGGGTACTTAGCCTCTCGGATGAAGTTTGCGGTGAGAAGTTTCTCGACCTCTTCATTTATGGCCCGGTATCATTCTGGATTGAACGTTCGTCTAGCCTACACTTTTTATGCGACCCTTGGATCATCGTTTAATCTGTGCACTATTATTTTGGGATCAATTCTGGGCATATCCGCATAAGTCCATGCAAACACATCCTTGAATTCCCGGACGAAGGAAGTGAGTTGAGTCCTGATGGCGAGTGGAAGTCGGGTGCCGATCTTTATAACCCGGTCAGGTTTAGATTCGTCTAGCACGACTGGCACGAGTTCATCAGAGGTTTCCACTTTGAGTCTCTCGACTTCGTCCCGAGGGTCAAGTTCTCCGAATTTCCTTGCGTCCCTTAGGTCACATGGATAATCTGTTGTCAATGGTGCCCACAAGAAGAGTTGTAATCGTTATATTGTACATTTGATGTAATAAAGTCTCATGAAGACTCCTGCTTGTAATTGCTTATTCATTAATAAAAATTTAAAACGTTCATTCATTCTTCCTTGTCTGTTTGAAGCTTTATGATAAAACATTAGTCTTTAGTCCATAAACAAACTTAACAACTTACGAAGAGAAAAATGTAGATTTGCATGACCAAACTCTTCGTAGTTTGCTTAAAATGATATATTCGCAATCTAAGGGTCAAAGGACTATCGATCTCAGTACGATTGTTAGGAGAATCTATGATGTCTGGTTATGGGGCATTGAGAGTTGGAGACTCTATAGTTCTTCAAGGTATATTCCGAAGGTACGAATTGACCAGTGCACTTCTAGATATAATATAAGAAGAAACCATTTAACCTCTTATGTCTCGAAGTCACTACGTATGAATTGCATTGTGCTTACCTTAATCCTGAAATGAGACATGCCATTTCACAGCTTACGTATTCTCATTTGAGAAAGTCAGAGTTCGGACTCACTATGTGATTCCGAACAAGGCCTATTGGTGAAGTACTAAGTTGTGAGAATGTCATGAGTAACTTTGTGAAGTTCTCATAGATATGGAATTCATGTACAAGATTGCTGAAATGCAATGTATATCACCTCATGCTTAGTTCCTTGGAATGTGAATAAATGAACTGGCCAGTGTCCAAATTGAGTCCTGACTCTTTTGGGTGAAACAATGTGACTTTTTAGCTCCTCATCAATACATTGTTTCTAACAAGTCACATTGTTTCATCCAAAAGAGTCAAGACTCAATTTGGACACTGGCCAGTTCATTTATTCACATTCCAAGGAACAAAGCATGAGGTGATATACATTGCATTTCAGCAATCTTGTACATGAATTCCATATCTATGAGAACTTCACAAAGTTACTCATGACATCTTCACATCTTAGTACTTCACCAATAGGCCCTGTTCAGAATCACATAGTGAGTCCGAACTCTGACTTTCTCAAATGAGAATACGTAAGCTGTGAAATGGCATGTCTCATTTCAGGATTAAGGTAAGCACGATGCAATTCATACGTAGTGACTCCGAGACATAAGAGGTGAAATGGTTTGTTCTTATCTTGTGTCTAGAAGTGCACTGGTCAGTTCAGTACCTTCAGAAGATACCTAGAAGAACTATAGAGTCTCCAACTCTCAATTCCCCATAACCAGACATCATAGATTCTCCTAACAATCGTACTGAGGAGACAATGAAGAGTTTTAAGCAAACTACGAAGAGTTTGTTCATGCAAATCTACATTTGTTTCCTCGTAAGTTATTAAGTTTGTTTATGAACTAAAGACTAATGTTTTATCATAAAGCTTCAAACAGACAATGAAGAACGAATGAACGTTTCAACTTTTTATTAATGAATAAACAATTACAAGCAAGAGTCTTCGTGGGACTTTATTACATCAAATGTACAAAATAAAGACTACAACTCTTCTTGTGGGCACCATTGACAACATTTATATGGCTCATCCAGACAATTTTTTGGAAGAAGGTCGAGAGACCAAGGTTTGTGAGTTGCTTAAGTGTATTTATGGATTAAACCAAGCATGTAGGTAATGGAATATTAGATTCTATGAAACTGTGAAGAGCTTCGGCTTTGAGCAGTCAATAGATGAGCTGTGTGTCTACAAGTTAATACACGAAGGCAAAGTTGTGTTTCTGGTACGATATATCAATGATATATTACTCATAGGTAATGATGTGGGTAAGTTATCTTAGTTTAAGGTCTGGCTTGCAAAGCAATTCGATATGAAGGATCTAGGAAAAGATGTGTACATTCTGGGGATCCAAATCTTTCGAGATAGGAAGAACTGGACTCTGTCGTTCTCTCAAACATCTTATATTGCTATGGTGATGGATCGCTTCTCGATGCAAGACTCCAAGAAGGGCCAAACATCCTTTACGCATATAGTCTCTTTCTAAGGACCAGTATCCCAAGACTTCACAAGAGATTGAAGACATGAGGAAAATTCCTTACGCCTCAGCCGTAGGAAGTCTCATGTATGCTATGCTTTGCACTAGACCTGATATCTCTTCGCAGTTGGCGTAGTTAGCCGTTTTCAATCCAACCCTGGACCCGAGCACTGGATTGTTGTTAAGCATGTTCTTAAGTATCTTCGAAGAACTAGGAACTTGATGCTTACATATTTAGGTACTGACCTGACTATGACGGGATATACCGACTCTGATTTTCAAGCGGATAAGGATTCCAGGAAATCCACTTCGAGATCTGTGTTCATACTTAATGGTGAAGCTGTTGTGTGGAGGAGTATTAAGCAGTCTTAAATTGCAGACTCCACAATGGAAGAAGAATATGTGGCGGCTTGTGAAGCATCCAAGTCGTTCCAAACGTCGACAAGCCCATGAACCTCTATGGTGATAACAGTGGGGTTATCGCTAACTCAAAGGAACCTTGACGCCATAAGCGCTCTAAACATATTGAGAGGAAATACCATTTGATTCGTGAGAACGTGCAGCACGGAGACGTGGAGGTGAAGAAGATCTCAACGGTCGACAACTTGGCAGATCCATTCACCAAGGCCCTAGCGAACAAGGTCTTCGACCAGCATCAAGATGGATTAGGCATGAAGGACTACTCACATCTTCTTTGAGTCAAGTGGGAGTTTGTTGTCAATGGTGCCCACAAGAAGGTAGTTGTGTCTATTTATGTACATTTGATGTAATATAGTCTCACGAAGACTCTTGCTTGTAAATTCTAAATCATTAAAAAAAGTTGAAATGTTTCCTCTATGAGGAAATAAACCACACGGCTAAAGAGAGGGGACAGAGAGCAAACAAAAGAGGAAATAAATCCTAGGCAATTATTGACTAGGATGGGCGAATTTTAGGAGAAATGGGCAACTAAGGATTTCTCATGAAGGCTTGAAAAAAAAGATGAAACTACCTCTTTCCAAGGCCAACCCTTCTCCTATAAATAGAGTCATCACTCCTCTCATTTTCTCATCCCAACAATTTTAGAGATTGAGAGCTTCTCTCTCTAGATTGTCTTGGCCGCCCCCTCTCCCTCTCTCTCTCTCTAGTTCTTTTCGTTTTTGTTTTGGCACCTAGGTCCACATTTGACCTAGTGTTTTAGCTCTTCGACTCTTAGACTTGTTCTCGAGTCGTCGTGTTTAAAAGTGCCCACACACTAATTCCTTCTAATCTCGAGTGATTCATGTCATAGAAACTTTCGTGGTTACTCGAGTTCCCGAAGAGAGAAGAAAGACGAGCTGCGTTGGGAGACGAATGTTTCAACCTTTCTAAGGCTTCTCAACGTTCAAGCTTCACAAATGTTAGTAAACGAGTAATGCTCTTTAATAGTTTTAATTTAAAAATAAACATGTGCTTGCTCTTTGTCTAAGTTAGTAAAATCGTTTTACTTGTTTAAAAGAAAATTTTTATATTCCGCCGCTCACTCGAAGCGTTAAATCTTTTCTTAACCCTAGATCAATTCCAACACGTTTCAACTTTTATTAATGATTCAGCAGTTACGAGCAAGAGTCTTCGTGAGACTTTATTACATCAAATGTACATAAGTAAAAACTACTACTTTTCTTGTGGGCACCATTGACAATAGGTTCTCCCAATCATCACTCAATTGGTGTTCCCCTTGATGTTTACATATCTTTTTTTCTCTCTTCTTCATATATTGATATTGACGGGTTTTGAGACCAAATCTCTTCTCCCTCTCACACTCATCTTCAATTCTCTGCTCCCGATTTCGGAACCTCGATGACGCAACCCATGGATTCTGACAATGATAATCTTTCGGTCATGAACGCGTAGATGAACGGGAAAGGGACCACGTCGGCGGCGTCGACCGGGAGGCGCGAGGCGACGGCGACCCCCATTGGAACGGAGGAGGCCGCAGCACACAGCACTCCAGGTAAGTTTTCCTTCGACTCGACTGATCACTAGATCCGAGCGGGCGGCCACCGGCCGGTTTGACCTCACCCAGCGCCGCCGGCGATGGCGTGGCCGATCTGACCCAGGTCCGCTTGGGCAAGAACGCACTAGCCGGTCTGCTCCCGACCATGCCCACCCCGGTTGAAGCGCCACCGAGCGCGCCTGTCCCGTCATTGGGCGCGTCCGTCTCGGTGCTGCACGCACTCGCCGAGGCTGATCGGTCGTCGGGAGCGTTTGTCCTAGTGATACGCCTTCTCGCTGAGGCCGATAGGCGATCGACGTGTCCGTCTCGGTGCCGCGTGTGCTTGTTGTGGCCGATCGGCCTTTTTCCATGGCCGATCGGCCACTGGGATCCTTTGCCAAGGCCGATCGGCCCTCGTCCACGACCGATCGTGAACATCGTCGTCGAGGCCAATCGACCCTCACCCATGGCTGATCGGCCCCTGGGCTCCTTTTCCGAGGCCGATCAGCCCTCGTCCATGGTCGATCGGCCATTGAGCTTTGTCGCCAAGTCCGATAAACTATCTGACATGTCAGGGAGGATGATACGGCCAATCGGACCTTTGTCACGGCTGACCGTACTCTGACAAAGCGGGCACGGCCAACCAACCCCTGACCAACGTGGGTCAGGCCAATCGGGCCTCGTCTGCGCCGAAAGTGGGGCTTGACTCCGACAGGGTTTCTGAGCGCAAGGCCATTGGCGGGGTCGGCCGAAGTCTTCTGTTGAACGTCTGGGAAGAGGAGGCACGCACACAACTCGGTTGTGCGTGGCAGACACAATTTCACTGGAGTTGACACATGAAGCGCCATTTCACTTGCTTCTTTCAAGAAGCTGAGGGAGGAAAACGGGATCTCGATCGACATAGAGTTGTTACGCCCGGTAATCGAGGATCGACTCACGTGACCATGAAAGGGATTCGCCACCGTACACGTGGCGAGTCTTCGAGGTGGTTTCCGATTACCCTTTCAGCCGGTCATTTAGGACCTTCTGATTCACTTGGGGGTCCACTCGATCCGGATGTCCCCTTCCTTTTATCGACCGGTGGCCACCTATCACATAATGCTTCACCAAGATATAGGTAGAGGCGTCATTGTCGATGACATGAGGAAGCTTGTGACGGTTCACGATGTCTCTGGGAAACCTGGATTTTACAAGATCCAACATCGCAAACAGCTCGCCATCGTCACGAGGGCGACGACAAAATCCCCTTACCCCTGAGTATAATTTCCGCGTGCACTTTCAGGTGCGCCCCCTTCACCTTTGGACCTGTGTCGGGCTTTTCGAGCGACGAAGATGTGGATGACACCAAGCTTGGTCCGTTATTAGGAGGATTTCGAGCTCTAGGTGACAAGCTTCCGTCTTTGAGTCACCGGACTTAAAGGCGACAACTAGGTGGTTTGTTTATGACGTGCCTTCACCCTCGGCTTTGTTCACTCCGCGAGGAGTGCTCAGAATTGGAGTCTAGGGGAGGGGATTCCGGATTTGTTATAGAGGATGTAGGAGGTATAGGAAACATTTTCTTTCATTGCCCTCTTTTATTCTTTCACATCATCTGTGTTTACGTGTATGTGCTGACTTTCGATATCATCGAGTTCTCGGTGCGTTCCCGATGTGCCTGCCATGAATGGTTTCGAGTCACTGCTTCTGGCGGAGGCAGCCAAATTGAGCAAGCGGAGTTCCCGAGGGATTCACAAATTGTCTCTGAAGGGCTTCAAGGAACTCCTCGTGGTCGGCTACATGGAGTTTTAATGGCAGGGGACCTGCGATGCGCGCAAGGTACATCCTATTTCATTTTTATATTATTACTATGTTATTGTGATTTGCTAACCGCATTTTGTAACAGATGCTCACACGCCAGGAACGGTGAGAGCGCACCGTCAACGACATGCTCAGGAGGATGCATATCATGAGGGATGAGATGGATCGTGCTGCCACTGAGAATGCCAAGGCGTTGGAAGAGAGGCGCTTGACTCAAGAGTTTGTGGACCTTGAGGCTGAACTGAAGGAGGCACGCGAAGAGGCCGCCAAGGTGAAGACGGAGCTCACGGAGGAGAAGGCTACCTGCGTGATGGTCGAGGAGTCTACGGACATATTCCTAAAGAAGGCGAAGGAATTTGACGCGCGGGCCATGACACTTGAGGCGGAGATGCGACTCCCCCGCGCGTCGCTGCGAAGGAGGAGAACGAGTCCCTGCTTGGGGAGATGCAGGTGGTTCTCGATGACAGAGATGAGGTCGCGCGTGCTAAGGTCTGGTTGGAGGATGATTGGGACGTCACCTTATACGAGGCTTGGTATGCTGCCAGGGTTCGCGTGCAGAATGCGATGATGGAGGAGAACGTTTCTCGGGGAACTACATTCGCCTTCTTCGACGCCATGTTCCTGCCCTCGACGATGCATCGTGTCCTGACGAGCCGACCGACCGCCTCCCATATGAGGCCGCTCATTCATCCGTCAGGAACTCCCTCGAGCGCCGGAACGTGTCATCAATAGAAGCGGACGAAGAACGCGTGGACTTTGGCTCTGAGTAGCTTGTTTATTTTCCACGTACAGGCACTTGTTTAGCACTTTTGAACTTCTTTTCCTGGATTTTATGGTTATGGATTGTGCGCCTTTGTTTTAGCGCTATGGCGCTTTTATTAGTTTGAACCCCTTTTATTTGTTATATTTGGAGCTTTCGAGCATTTTTGTCTTCATGCCTTTTTCGACTATAAACTTCTTTGGTTGTATGTGCGCCTTATATTCTCGATCGGCCATTAGCGGTCCGATTGATTTGCGTGGACGGCCCTTGGCCGAATGTCGCCATCACCCTGAGTGACTCAATTTCCCATGGACGGCCAACCGAGCCGGTTGTTCGCTCCGTGGACGCAAGTCGTGAACACGGAGTGATCGTGTACGTCTCGGTGTATGATTCACGTACTGGGCAACGAGCATGACAAACCTTCTCCTCGGACGTGGCACCTGTCAGGGCGCGTGTCACATGGTAAGGGGTCTATTGTGGCCTTGTGAGGGCTCGATTTCCCGTTGATGGCTGGCCAAACAAGTTGGTCATCCTGCGGACGCATCCCATGAACCTGGCATGGTTGGTAGCCTACCGGCATGTGATTGCTTTGTCAGGCGGTGAGCCTGATAACCATCTTTGCGAGTGCGATGCCTTAGCATGCACTTCGCGCATGAGGATGATCCCTTGGTGTTCTTCCGTGAGCGCTGGCCGAACTAGTTGTTTGCCCTGCGAGCGCATGCCGTGAACCCGGCGTGGTCGATGGCCTATCGACTTACGACTCGCTTGATTGGGCGGCGAGCGCGGTCACCCGGTGACATTGTGCCTGTTGGCGTTCTTGTCACATGTCGGTCATGCCGCTGAGTTGAGTCCTTTGTCAACTTGAGCCCTTGGCGAGTATGGCACCTTAGTGCGGTGGTCACGTGTTCGGGTTGCGTCTCGTTAGGCCGAGTCTTGTACCCTTGGGAATTTGGCGGATTTTGTTTTGCGAGATCGTCGCATTGTTTCTATTAGCCCCTCGAGTTTTTGTGTTTGTTAGACAAAGCCTGAAAACAATAATTGTTGTCGAAGTTTTTCGGACAACGATTTAGGAGTCGTAGATGGTTAGACCCAAGGCCGGACCAAGTGGTCTCGTCTTGCCTCGAGCGTGTCGGACTTGGTATCCCAAGTCTTCCCTTAGTTGTCTATGGTATCTGTCTCGTCCAGGCACCTGAAAGGCAAGCATAAAAAGGTGTGAACTACAAAGGGGAAACAGAGGGGTTTCCTCTGTTTACCTCTCCGACGCTCAACATTAGTAGGATTGAGGTGGTTTGTAGAGGGTTTAGTGTTTAGAGGTCGAGACTTGAGAGAAACGAGCGAGGTACGAGTTCGACAGCGTTTCAGTACTCAAATTCGAATTACCTGGACTAGGGGATGGACCCCTCTATTTATAGGCGACCAAGGGACGTATTGAGGGTCCCTTGGCCGAGTGAGGCTGAGTCGGCCATCAGCCGAGTGAGGCTCGGCCGGCCGACGGCCGAGTGAGACGATGGCCGCCGAGGGAGATTCACTCGGCTAATGGCCGAGTGAAGGAATGGACGTCGGGTCAGCTTCACTCGGCCATTGGCCGAGTGAAGAGTCTGGGCCGAGAGAAGACTCACCCAGCGGCCGACCGAGTGAGCTGTTGGGCCAGCAGGGGGCTTCATTCGGCCTTCGGCCGATCGAGCGTGCTGGGCCGCCTGGGGCCTCACTCGGCCATTGGCCGAGTGAGCATGGTGGGCCGGCTGGAGACTTCATTCGGCCCTTGGCCGGGCGAACACGCTGGGACGTCTGAGGCCTCATTCGGCCATGGGCCGAGTGAGCATGGTGGATCTCGTTCGGCCATTGGCCGAGTGAACATATGGAGAAGTTCACTCGGCCATTGGCCGAGTGATGGGCCTGGGCCGAGAGAAGGCTCACTCGGCCATTGGCCGAGTGAGTCGATGGGCCGGCCGAGTGTGGGCTGGAAGTAGGGTTTCACTCGGCCATTGGCCGAGTGAGCTTGCTCGGCCGCCCGAAATGTCGATCGAGCCGTCGGACCTCGTCGGGCCGACAACATTATGGCGGGTCTAACCGTCTACGACTCCTAAATCGTTGTCCGAAAAACTGTGACAACATTTTGGCGCTAGAAGGAGGGCATCTCTCGACCTTGACGACGCATTCCCTCTACCAGTCTTCTCCCTTTGTTCTCACGACTCTCGAGAGATGAGTCACATTCCCGCCACCTCTGCGGGTACCCGAGCGACAAGCTCGAGGTACGGTCTTCGACGCCTCGCACATCGTCTTAAAGGGCAACCTCGCGATAGCGAGAGCCAGCCCCAAGACCCGATGAATGACCCCGAGGCCGAGCTCCGAGAGGACACGGCCCGGCGGCTTGCGGAGCTCCTTGACCACCCCGGCGTCGACGGTACGCTCATAGCCGACCTCCTCGGCTATGACATTGAAGATAGGTCCGCCCAAGACGACTCCGACCCCGAATATGTGGGGGAGTCGAGGACCAATGAGGCAACGCCTAGCCTCGCCCCTTTGCGGCTCGAGAGGTCTAACAACGCTCCGGCCGGGCCGTCGCACTTAGCACGGCAACAGGCACGGTCACATTCCCGGGGACTCGCCCCCTCGGTTTCAAGAGGCGGCCGGACACGGCCCCTCGCCGAGGAGAGAGCGACTCTGGTTGATGATGGGGCCGATAGCCGAAGCGCCCGCCGGACGGTCCGACCAAGGGCGACCTCGCCTCGCCCCGCACCAAGCGTGGACCTTAGAGAGCGCTTGACGGCGCAGAGAAACTCCCGAGGGGAGGATCTCCGCCAAAGGCTAAACTCTCGAAGGGACGCGCTCCCCGCTGCAACTCTCGGCCGGCCTCAGGCCAACGTCGTGGACCAAGCGTCCAACGAACGCCAGCCAGTAACTCCCGTGGCCCCGACGGTCGGCCCCGCTAACGGCCTTGACATGGTCACGATGATTCAAATCATCGAAATGAGGGAGTCAGGGAGGCAGAGGCCGTACGGAGGGATCGAGGAATCATACTCTCCCTTCGCCGCGCAAGTCCTCGCGCAACCATGCGTGGGAAACTTCAAATTACCGTCCATTCTCCCCTACGATGGACGTACGGACCCCCACTTCCACGTCCAACATTATGAGACGTGGATGACGATGCAAGGGCAGACGGACGCCACCCTGTGCCAAGCCTTCAGCCTGACCCTCACAGGGTCGGGATTTGAGTGGTTCCGAAGTTTGAGGCCGGGAAGCATCCCGTCCTTCCGGGCCTTACGAGAAGCGTTCCTCGCCCGATTCGCCACCCTTGTGGCGCAAAAGAAACCGAAGACCCACCTCCTCTCTATCCGACAAGGAAGAGACGAGACGTTGAGACAATACCTCGCTCGCTTCACCGAGGAGTCTCACAAGGTCGAAGGATTCGACGACAGGGACGCCATCACGGCGATCACTGAGGGAGTACGCACGAGTGACTTCCTCAAGTCTATTGTTGGCCAGGTCCCGCGTGACATGGCGGAGCTAATGACAAGAGCCCGCACATACATGGGAGTCGAGGACTATCTCGATGGCCGAGATGGCCGAAAGTCAGGAGGACAGGGGAGTCGCCGCCGCGACGATCGAGATGAAGATCGTCCCGACCCTCGGAAGAGGAGGAATAACGGAAACCAGGCCCCTAACGGCCGCTCCCTTCCCGGGCCGAGGCCGCCACATGTCGATAGCTTCTGAAAGTTCTCACCATTCACTCCTCTGAACACTTCGCCAGAGCGAATCCTAGCTCTGCACCGTGACAAGTTGGGGAGTCCAACCCCTCTCACGAAGGATCCCGCCAAGAGGGATCAAAGCAAGTACTGTGACTACCATCAGGATCACGGGCACCTGACATCCGAATGCTATCAACTCAAGCGTCAGATTGAGGCCCTGATTCAAGATGGGAAGCTGAAAGAATACGTCCTTAGAACTATCGGGACGGCCGCGGCGCACGGAGGCCGCCCGCGGCAAGGGAAGAAAGGTCCGGCGACGGTGACTGTCACGGACCGCGCTGCAACCGAAGAACCAGAGAGCTCGCAACTTCACGTCGTGTGCGCGATATTGGGCGGCCCGGAGTTCGGAGACTCGGCTACGCAAAGGAAGAAGTACGTGCGCGAAGTTTCCCAAGGGAAAATAGCGCACTACATCAACCATACGTACGAGGCCCCTCCTCCGACCCCCTTCGAATCCATGTACTTCACCGGACAAGAAGCGGCGCGAATACTCCATCCACACAACGACGCGATAGTCGTCTCCGCCCCGGTCGCCAACAACCTCGTCCGGAGAATCCTGATCGACAATGGAAGCTCCGCCGACATAATCTTCAAGTCGGCGCTGGACAGGATGAAGCTGTCCGGGATGAGACCGACCCCGATCTCGACCCCGCTCTTCGGCTTCTCCGGGGAGAGGGTCATGACGGAGGGAACTATCGACCTCCCGGTTACCTTCGGTACGCCGGGGGGGCTCGAGGTTACCCACATCGTCGGCCGCCCGACTCTCAATCGGTTGAAGGCCATAACGTCCACGTACCACTTGATGATGAAGTTCCCAACCGAGAATGGAATATCCGTCATGTTGGGAGACCAATCCATGGCGAGGATGTGCTATATCCAGGGCGTGGACGGAAAAGGGAAAGGGAAGGTGGTGAGCACCGTCTTCCAACTCGGGGACAAATTCCCGTGCAAGTTAGAGGAGGGAGGCACCTTCGGAGAGCTAGACCAAAGGGACGAAGTCGAGCGTCGAAAGGTGGAGACACCGGACGACCTCGTTCCCGTCGTGTTGGACGACGCCAAGCCTGACCAAGTGGTCAAGGTAGGCGCCCAACTCTCGTCTGAAGTCCGAACCGAGCTCGCCGCTTTCCTCCGAGAGCACAAAGATGTCTTCGCGTGGACACACGCCGACATGCCGGGGATCGACCCCGGAATCATGGTTCATCGTCTCAACGACGACAAGAGAGTGGCCGAGCGCGTCCAACCGCGGCGTGCGTTCAGTGGGGAGAGGTACCAAGCCATTGGTGAAGAAGTTGACAAACTTCTCGCCGCCGACTTCATCAGGGAGGCGGAGCACCCCAAGTGGGTGTCCAATGTGGTGATGGTCAAGAAGCCAAACGGGAAGTGGCGGATCTGTATCGATTACAAAGATCTCAACAAAGCCTGCCCGAAAGACAGCTTCCCTCTCCCGAGGATCGAGCAGCTCGTGGATGCCACGGCGGGCCACGAGTTGCTGAGCTTCATGGACGCCTATTCAGGCTACAACCAGATCCGCATGCACGAGCCGGATCAGATCAAAACCACCTTTGTTACGAACCGCGGACTTTACTGTTACAAGGTCATGCCATTTGGCCTCAAAAACGCGGGAGCGACGTATCAAAGGTTGGTGAACCGCATGTTCGCCAATCAAATTGGCAAAACTATGGAGGTCTACGTGGATGACATGCTTGTCAAAAGCCTCAAAGCCCACGACCACGTTCGAGACCTTAGGGAAATGTTCACGATCCTGCGACGCTACAAGATGAAGCTCAACCCCAACAAGTGCGCTTTCGGGGTCGAGTCTGGAAAGTTTCTGGGCTACATGGTGAGCCGCCGCGGGATCGAGGCCAATCCTGAGAAGATTAAGGCGATCTTAGAGATGAGGTCGCCACAAAAGGTCAAAGAAGTTCAAACCTTGACGGGAAGGATCGCCGCCCTGACGCGATTTGTTTCCAAAGCCACTGATAGGTGCCAACCATTCTTCAAGGCACTGAAGAAGACCGATGGGTTCGTGTGGACGGAGGAGTGCGAGGAAGCATTCCGCGATATGAAAGCCTATTTCACCTCCCCCCCGTTCCTCGCGAAGTCAAAGAATGGCGAAACCTTGTTCCTCTACCTCGCGGTTTCCGATAGGGCCGTGAGCGCGGTCCTCATACGCGAAGAGGACAAGGTACAATGGCCGGTCTACTACGTTAGCAAGGCGCTCCTCGACGCCGAAACCCGATACCCGGAAATCGAGAGACTGTCCCTCGCCCTCGTCATGAGCGCGAGAAAGCTCCGGCCCTACTTCCAAGCGCACCCCATTGTGGTTCGCTCGGGACATCCCATCGAGAAGGCCCTTCAAAAAGGGACCTCCTCTCGAATGGCGATATGGTCCCAAGAGCTGGGCGAGTACGGGATCGAGTTCCAACCGATAACCGCCATTAAGGGTCAGGCCCTCGCCGACTTCATCGCCGAATTCACAAGCACGCCCCCAACCGACGGGGGCGGCGAGAATAACGAGAGCACGGAAGAGAAGAAGGACGACCACAGCGAGTCGTCGAAGAAGAGAACCAACGACCCGATAGGGCCGGTCTGGGACTTGCACGTGGATGGCGCGTCAAACGCCCGGGGGGCTGGCGCCGGCGTTGTGCTCACAAATCCCGATAGGGAAAAGCTGAGATACGCCCTACGGTTCGAGTTCAAGGCTTCCAACAACGAGGCAGAGTACGAGGCTCTGATCGTTGGCTTGGAGCTAGCGAACAAGTTGGGCGCCCAAAACCTGCGCATCCATTGCGACTCGCAATTGATCGTGAATCAGGTTAAGGGTGACTACGCCGCAAAGGAGCCACACATGATCGCATACTTATCCAAGGCCCAAAAGAACTTGGAGGCCCTGTCGTGGTTCGAGATCGTCCAAGTTCCTCGAGAGGCGAATGTTGACGCCGACGCCCTGGCCCGCCTCGCATCTGGGATAGACGAGGAGGGCGAGGGCAGCGTCCCAATCGAAGTGTTGACCCGACCCTACGTCTCGAGAGGCGACGTAGGGGTCGTTGACGAGACTCTGCCTCCCTCATGGATGACCTCGCTCGTGGAATTCCTTAAACGAGGAGTCGTCCCCGAGGATAAAGAAGAAGCCAGAAAGCTGAGAAGCTTGGCCCCAAAATACACAATGAGGGAGGATAGCTTGTTCAAGAGAGGCTACTCCATGCCCCTTCTCCGCTGCCTGACCGAGGTAGAGGCGAGGAAAGCACTCCACGAGGTGCATGAGGGGGTGTGCGGTAACCACGCCGCCGGGCAATCTTTGGCGTTGAAGCTGCTGAGACTCGGATATTTTTGGCCGACCTTGAAAAAGGACTCCCACGAGTGGGCCAAAAAGTGTGACAAGTGCCAAAGGTTTGCCCACATTCCGCGCCAAGCACCGGCCCCTTTGTGTCCGATCATCGTGCCGCGACCTTTCGCGAAGTGGGGAATCGACCTCATCGCCGAGCTACCTGCGGCCCCAAGACAATACAAGCACGCGATCGTGGCTATCGATTACTTCACGAAGTGGGTAGAGGCCGAGCCGCTAGCAAAGATCACTGAGGCGAACACGACAAGCTTCATTTGGAAAAGCATCATCTGCCGCTTCGGGATCCCTGCGTCAATTGTAACCGACAATGGAAAACAATTCGACAATGCGCGCCTCCGAGAAATGTGCGAACAACTTGGCATTAGCAAGACTTTCTCCTCTCCCCGCCATCCTCAAGCCAACGGTCAGGTCGAGGCGGTGAACAAGACGATCAAGGAGAACCTGAAGAAGAAGCTGGAGGCAAGAAAAGGGGCTTGGGCCGACGAGCTCCCCATGGTCTTATGGGCATACCGCACCACCGCTCGAAACGCGACCGGCGAAACCCCTTTCGCTCTCGCGTTCGGCGTCGAGGCTGTGGTACCCGTCGAGACCAAGCCGCCAACGATGACGCGATCAGGCTCGAGCTAGACCTCATAGACGAGAGGAGGGCGGACGCACTCACCCGGCTTGCTGCGCAAAAGAGGAAGGTCGAGAAGTACTACAACTCAAAGATCAAGCTGCGGAAGTTCGCCGACGGGAGCCTCGTTCTTCGAAGGGTGTTCCAAAACACCAAGGTGCAAGGTGCGGGAGTTCTAGGCCCCACCTGGGAAGGCCCGTACCGAGTGCGCCGAGCCATCCATAATGGCACGTACGAGCTCGAGAACTTAGAGGGACTCGTGTTCACGCACCCATGGAACGCGGAGCACCTTCGCCAATATCACCAATAGACGTTCAATTGTCCACTTTACGCTTTGTTGTTTTCATGTAATTTTCGATTCTAGCAAAGACAATTTAAAATTTCAAGTTCGGCCAACGGCTTGGGATGTAATTTTTGAACCATTTCAATAATTTAATGAATTACATTTCACTTCAAAACTTTGTATCTTAGTTTCTAGCCTCCTCTACGAGCACCCAAGAAACTCGGGGGGGCTAAGGAGGAAAGGAGGAAAAGAGGAAAGCTTCATCTTCTAGCGGTGTAAAATTGTGAACATTTCTAAAGTCTCCGAAATGGTCTTTAGTTTTCAAACTTTTGACGAGCATGTCGTCAACATACACTTCCATGATCTTTCCAATCTGGTTGGCGAACATTCGGTTCGCCAATCGTTGATAAGTCGCCTGTATTTTTTCAAGCCGAAAGGCATGACTTTATAGCAATAGAGTTTGCTATTGGTGATGAACATCATCTTGATTTGATCGTCCACGTGCATTCGGATTTGATTGCCCGAGTATGTGTCCATGAAGCTCAGCAACTCGTGGCCGATATTGCGTCCATAAGTTGTTCTAACCTCGGGAAAGGGAAGTTGTCCTTCGGGCAGGCTTTGTTGAGATCTCTGTAGTCAATATAGATCTTCCACTTCCCATTCTACTTCTTTACCATGAACACATTTGACACCCACTTGCGGTGTTTCGACTCCCGAATGAAGTCGGCGACGAGAAGTTTATCAACTTCCTCTCCAATGGCCAAATACCTCTCTCCACTGAATCCTCTCCTCGATTGTACCCTCTCGAGTATTCTTTTATCATCATTGAGGCAGTGCACCATTATCTCGGGATCAATCCCACGCATGTCAGCATGTGTCCATGCAAAGACATCCTTGTGTTCACGCAAGAAGGTCGTAAGTTCGAGCTAGATATTGGTCAGGAGTTGGGCGCCTATTTCGACCACTTGGTCAGGCTAGGCGTCGTCCAACACGATCGGCATGAGATCGTCTACTATTTCCACCCTTTGACGCATCTTTTTTCATGTTGGTCCAGCTCTCGAAAGGTGTCACCTTCTTCGATGTCGCATGGGAACTCATCTCTGAGTTTGTGTACCGTGCTCACCATCTTGTGTTCCTCTTCCTTGATGACCATCTTACTATCCATGACTCGCACATAGCATGTTCTCACCATAGCTTGGTCTCCTATCATATGAGCCACGCCTCTTTCGATTGCGAACTTCATCATGAGATGATAGACTAATGTCACGGCTTTGAGGCCGATGATGGTTGGTCGACCAGTGAGCATATTGTACGCCGCGGGCTCGTCAACGATGAGGAATTTTACAATGCGCGTGACCTCGATGTCTTCCGTCATTCCAAAAGTCACAGGCAAATCGATGGACCCCTCAGTCCAATCCTTCACCCCAGAGAAACCGTAGAGACGGGTTTTGACAGGCGTGGGTCTTACTCCATCAAGCTTCATGCAGTCCAAGGCTGTTTTGAAGATGATGTCCATTGCACTACCATTATCTATCAAGATACGTCAAACAATATTGTTTGCGACTGTCGTCCACACAAAAATCGCATTGTTGTGCAAGTGCAGAACTCTTTCAGCCTCGAGTTCAGTGAAGTCGATTGACTCAAACGGAACAGATGTCAGCTCCACATAAGTAAGGTTGATCCTTTGGGCGATCTTCCCGTGGGAGATAGCCCTAGGTACTTCTTTCGCTGATTATGGGAGTCGCCGTATTCCGGCCCTCCCATGATCGTTTTGACGATGTTCATACTTGAGCTCGCTAGCTCGTCATTTGCTCCGGGGGCTGCTATCGCAGCTAACCCTTTTCCCTTTTGCTATTGGAGAAGGCGCTGAGTTGGGGTTGTCACCCCGGCGGCGGGCATGACAAACTCTTTTAGCTTCCCATCTTGAATTAGCGCTTTGATTTTCCACCTAAGCTGATAGCATTCGAACATCACGTGTCCGTGATCTCGGTGGTACTCGCAATATTTTCTTCTATCCCATATTGTGGGATCTTTCTTTAGTGGGGCCGGCGATCCTAGTTTGTCCCTGTGTAGGGTCAAGATTTGGTCGGGTGTTGTGTGGTGCGGGGTGAGTTATTGCCTTCAAAAGTCATCGACGAGGGGTTATCGCGACCTTGAGGGGTAATGGCCATTATGGGCTTGGCTAACCTTGTTTCTTTATTTAGCGACTTGGGATGGTCGCCACTTTGCTCGTCTCGACGACGGCTACAACGATCGTTTCCCTTTCGCCCATCAAGGTAGTCTTCTATCCCCATGTAGGTCCTGGCTCTCGCCATTAACTCGGCCATGTCTCTCGGCACCTTCCCCACAATTGATTTCAGGAAATCACTCGTCCTACCTCCTTCGGTGATTGCGATGATGGCATCTTTATCATTGAAACCTTCGACCTTGTGCGATTCCTCCGTAAATCTGGCGAGGTATTCACGCAAAGTCTCGCCGCTCTCTTGTCTTATCATCCACAGGTAGGACTTGCACTTCTTTTGCACCACGAATGTGGTGAACCTGGCGAGAAACGCCTCTCTAAGCATCTGAACAGACGCAATGCTGCCTGGCCTGAGGCTTCTAAACCATTCAAAACCTGATCCCGTGAAGGTCAATCTAAAGGCTTGGCAGAGCATGACATCGGGCTGCCCTTGCATTATCATTCACGTTTCGTAATGTTGTATGTGGAAGTTCGGATTGGATCGCCCGTCGTATGGGAGGATCGTTGGTAACTTGAAGTTTCTGCCAGAGGGTCGTGCGAGGATTTGGGCAGCGAAGGGCGAATAGGATGCCTCCACCCTATTGTAAGGCTTGTGGCCACCTGCCCCCATTTCTCGCATTTCTATTATTTGTTCTAGAGACTTTGGATCATCGTGATCATATCCAAGTCGTTGGCGGGACCGACGGTCGGGGCCATGGGTGTAGCAACACGCCTCTCGTTGGATGCTAGATCGACAACGTTGGGTGGCTAATTTCCTAAGGTGGCTCCCCCTACGGTTCCATAGTGGGTGTTGAGTCTCTCCCTCAAGTCTTCCCCCTGGGGTTCCTTTCGGGAAGTGAGGCGATCCCTCAAGTCTCCATTTTTTGTTCCCACGACTCTTGGCGCGGGTATGTTGTTCGAGCGACGTCCTCGATGGATGTCGCGTCTATCGGCGCCATCCTCTCCCCGAGGAGGCCGAACATGAATTATGAATTTGGAACATCCCCATCGGGACCTCGACATGGACACTCGATGGTGTCTCTTTAAGGGGGGAGCAGTTCTTCGTGGCTGCGGATGGTCGGCGATCAGGTATAAGATTGGCTTATCTTAGTCTCCACGACACTGTCATCTCCAACGTACTTGCAATCTTGAGAGTCTTCGCACTCGCCATCGTGTCTAAGGAGGCGGGCGATGAGAGCCCTATCTATTCCGTGCCGTGCTAGCAACTTGGTTAGGCATTGATTCATCTCCACCACGAGGCTATCACCGTCGACGTGATGACCTGGAGAATCGTGATTCCGTTCGTCACCTTGGAACTGTCGTCCCAATTCCCTATGAGGGAATCGGTGGAATTCATATCTCGAGCTAGAAGCTCGGACGTTGTGATCTCTTGGACGGCCCGCTGCGGAGACGGCGGTGTTGGAATCGATCTAGGCTTTAAGAAAAAGTTTAACGCTTCGGTAAGCGGCGGAATTTTAAAAAATTTCTTTTGATAAGTAAAACGTTTTTACTAACCTAGACAAAGAGCAAGCACATGTAAATAAAAACTAATAAGAGCATTCAAGATTACTAACCTTTTTAGAAGCTTGAACATTGAGAAGCTTTTGGAAAAAGTTGCAACGTTCGTCTCCCCTCGTAGCACGTCTCTCTTCCTTCCTTGGCAACTCGAGCAACCACGAAAGTTTCTATCACTAAATCACTCGAGAGAAAAAGGAATTAGTGTGTGGGCACTTTTAAACACTACGACTTAAGAACCAGTCTTAAAGTCGAAGAGCTAAAACACTAGGTCAAATGAGGACCTAGGTGCCAAAACCAAAAATGAAATTGACTAGAGAGAGAGAGAGAGGAGTCGGCCAATGTTCTAGAGAGAGAGTCTCTCAAATCTCTAAAACTTGGATGAATGAAATGTGAAGAATGGGGCTCCTATTTATAGGAGAGGTCTCACCTTCAATAAGGTAGTTTCCTCTTCTATAGAATATCACATATTCATGAGCAAATATTGCCCATTTCCCCTTTGATTCACACGGCCAACAAGGCTTCTAGAAGCCATTGGATTTGTTTCCTATTTTGTTCCTTCTCTAGGTTGGCCGAAATTCCTCTTTCCATGTAAGGGAAATTTGTTTCCTCTTTTCCTTTTGGCAAGTATCTAAATACATTTATTCACAAAATAATCTCCATTTCTCTCTTTATGTTGGGCGGCCATATGCTCTCTAGAAGGGGCTTCTAGAAGCTCCTTCATTAGTTCATGACAACATGAGAAAAGCCCATTAAGAATTTTCAATAAAATTCTTATGAAATGAATTTAATCCACAAGGCTCAATGATCAAGTCATGGCCGAGTGTTATTGAGTCATCAAGTGACCTTGTCAACAAATTTATTGACATTCATTTCATCCTACGTCTCAAAAGACAAAAATACCATTTTGACAATTTTCGTAAAACTTGTCTCGTTCTTGTTTTGACTTAGCTTCTAGTTTAACTATTCCTACTCGATGTGATTCGTGACAGTGACCTCATGGATCCAAATGAACAAAGCTTGAGCTAAACACTTGGACTCAAAAGTTCACAAACCTTTTCCAAGTTTAGCTTAATGTCAACTGACTCCACTAAAGAGTTGACACTGAAAATCTCTCAGTTCAAATGAATTTATTTTCTACTCAAGAATTCAACCTAATTGTAATGAGTGGATCCACAGAATATTATCAGTGTTTACCCTTCATGAATATCATCAGCTAGTCGAGATTTACAAAATTACCATTTTACCCTTCTAGCTGTTATTTTCTCAACTCCTTTGTCGCTTGTGAATAAGTTAGAAACAATGTATTGACAAGGAGCTAACAAGTCACATTGTTTCATCCAAGAGAGTCAGGACTCAATTTGGACACTGGCCAGTTCATTTATTCACATTCCAAGGAACAAAGTATGAGGTGATATACATTGCATTTTAGCAATCTTGTACATGAATTCCATATCTATGAGAACTTCACAAAGTAACTCATGACATTCTCACAACTTAGTACTTCACCAATAGGCCCTGTTCAGAATCACATAGTGAGTCCGAACTCTGACTTTCTCAAATGAGAATACGTAAGCTGTGAAATGGCATGTCTCATTTTAGGATTAAGGTAAGCACGATGCAATTCATACGTAGTGACTTCGAGACATAAGAGGTTAAATTGTTTGTTCTTATTTGTCTCTAGAAGTGCACTGGTCAATTCAGTACCTTCAGAAGATACCTAGAAGAACTATAGAGTCTCCAACTCTCAATGCCCCATAACCAGACATCATAGATTCTCCTAACAATCGTACTGAGGTCAATAGTCCTTTGCCCCTTGGATTGCGAATATATCGTTTTAAGCAAACTACAAAGAGTTTGTTCATGCAAATCTACATTTGTCTCTTCGTAAGTTGTCAAGTTGTTTATGGACTAAAGACTAATGTTTTATCATAAAGCTTCAAATAGACAAGGAAGAATGAATGAATGTTTCAACTTTTTATTAATGAATAAGCAATTACAAGCAAGAGTCTTCGTGAGACTTTATTACATCAAATGTACAAAATAAAGACTACAACTCTTCTTGTGGGCACCATTGACAACAAACTCCCACTTGACTCAAAGAAGATGTGTGTAGTCCTTCATGCCTAATCCCTCTCGATGTTGGTCGAAGACCTTGTCCGCTAGGGCCTTGGTGAATGGATCTGCCAGAGATCTACTTCACCTCCACGTCTCCGCGCTGCACGATCTCTCGAATCAAATGGTATTTCCTCTCATTATGTTTAGAGCGCTTATGGCTTTGAGGTTCCTTTGAGTTAGCGACAACCCCACTATTATCACAATAAAGGGTCATGGGCTCGTCGACGTTTGGAACAAATTCCAAATACTTAAGGAATTTTCTATGCCATACAGCCTCTTTGGATGCTTCACAAGCAGCCACATATTCTGCTTCCATTGTGGAGTCAGCAATGCAAGATTGCTTAATACTTCTCCACACAACAGCTCCACCATTAAGGATGAACACAGATCCCGAAGTGGATTTCCTGGAATCCTTATCCGCTTGAAAATCGGAGTCGGTATATCCCGTCATAGTCAGGTCAGTACCTGAGTATGTAAGCATCAAGTTCCTAGTTCTTCGAAGATACTTAAGAACATTCTTAACAGCAATCCAGTGCTCGGGTCCAGGGTTGGATTGGAAATGGCTAACTACGCCAACGGCGAAACATATGTCAAGTCTAGTGCAAAGCATAGCATACATAAGGCTTCCTACGGCAGAGGCGTAAGGAATTTTCCTCATGTCTTCAATCTCTTGTGCAGTCTTGGGAGACTGGTCCTTAGAGAGTGAAACTCCATGCCTAAAGGGTGTTTGACCCTTCTTGGAGTCTTGCATCGAGAAGCGATCCATCACCTTATCAATATAAGATGCTTGAGAGAGCGACAAGGTCCGGTTTTTCCTATCTCGAAAGATTTGGATCCCCAGAATGTACGCGGCTTCTCCTAGATCCTTCATATCGAATTGCTTTGCCTAACTTACCCACGTCATTACCAATGAGTAGTATATCATCGACATATAGTACCAGAAACACAACTTTGTCTACGTGTATTAACTTGTAAACACAAAGCTTATCTATTGACTGTTCAAAGCCGAAGCTTTTCACAGTTTCATCGAATCTAATATTCCATGACCTAGATGCTTGCTTTAGTCCATAAATGGATTTAAGCAACTCACAAACCTTGGTCTCTTGACCTTTTTTTCACGAAACCGTCTGGTTGAGCCATGTAAATGCGCTCGTCAAGATTGCCATTCAGGAAGGTTGTCTTGATATCCATTTGCCTGATCTCATAGTCGAGAGCTGCAGCTGTGGATAGGAGTATGCGGATGGATTTAAGCATCGCGATTGGCGAGAAGGTTTCTTCATAGTCAATCCCTTCCTGTTGGGTATAACCCTTAGCCACAATTCGTGCTTTGAATGTCTCGACGTTCCCATCCGGACCCCTTTTCTTCTTGTATAACCAATTACACCCTACGGGTTTAATCCCTCCAGGAAGGTCTACAAGTTTCCAGAATTTGTTGACATACATCGAGTGCATCTCAACTTTCATGGCGTCAAGCCAAAGGTTTGATTCAGAACAAGTAATCACTTGGCTATAGGAAACAGGATCATCCATGTCAGAGACGTCTACGAGAGAGTCTCCATAGGACATGTACCTGTCAGGCTTTTGAGCAGCCCTCCCACTATGTCGAAGTACTACTTGACGAGATTCTGATGAGTTAGGTTGTGTTTCAGTTGGGGTAAAAACAGTTCTTACAGATGAGGTAGAAGCTTCCTCACCCAACTTTTCTCCAAGCACAATTTTGCTTCTAGGTTTTGCATCCTTCATAAAGTCCACCTCAAGGAAACGAGCATTCGTGCTAACGAAAGACTTATCGTCCTCTGGACTATAGAATGTGAAACCTTTGGTTTCCTTCGGATATCCAACGAATAGACACAATTCTCACCTACTAGCCAACTTGCTAGTCTTTTGCCTTAACACGTGTGCAGGGCATTCCCAAATTTTGATGCGGCCAAGATTCACTTTACGGCCAGTCCATCGTTCACAAGGAGTACGAGGAACCGTTTTGGATGGAAATTGGTTCAGAATATAAGCGGTTGTTTCGAGGGCATATCCCCATAAGGAAAGAGGGAGTGATGAATAACTCATCATTGATCTAACCATCTCCATAAGAGTTCAGTTCCTTCTCTCTGACACTCCGTTTTGTTGGGGTGTGCCAGGTGCGGTAAGCTGAGAAGCGATACCTTCTTCTTTAAGAAAATCATCGAACTCTCGAGACATATACTCACCTCCGTTAGACTCGATTCTTTTTGGCACCTTAAAAGACCGAACTTTAATTGTTTCTTTTTCCTCGAGCTGGAGTAAAACCCGCAAGTAAAAGTGGCATAACTCTCAACTCATAAATCTAAATTTAATGATTCTTTAATCAAATTATAGCTATGTCCGTCCTCTTTCTAATTACTCCATTTTTGGGACAAAAGGACATTGGAACCGCCAGTTATGGCAGATTTACTCCGAGGTGCGCGGCAGTTTCGAAAGTTCAATTTTTTAGAAATCCGGATTTTCAGCCCCACTACCATGAGTTATAGAACTCTAATCAGAAAATTTTCTTGAGCAAAAATGTTTTTCATAAGATTATAAACATGATATGAAAGATTAAAATTTTTTATTTTTTAAACTTTAATTGAAATTGAATTTTTACAAAACTAGTTTGAATTTTGAAAAACCGTTTTCGCTTTCAAACTTGAAAAATTTTGTCATCCAAATCAAATAAATTTTCAAAATATTTTCAAAACTATATCTATATCACATATGTTCAAAATCTATATGCTCTTGAAAATTTGAGTGGGAGGTCTCCTTGTAGCCAAGCCGAAAAATAAAAAGATGTATAATCTCAAACTTTCAAGTGTTCGAGTGAGTTGAAGTTTACACTTCCCTCATGCACTTTCCCGAAATAGAAAATAGGAAAAGATCCGAGTATGTCCCGTGTACCTTTATGCACTAACACTGCTCTGAACATGAAGATCTAGGATTCGTTTTTAGTTGTCCACTCTATCGCTCTATAACTAGGAAAACCGTTTCCGAACTTATAAGAGTGGATGTACCAACTCCAAAAACTAAGTGGGAGGGTTATACTTCTTGTTTGTAACCCACGATCCCCAATACTAATGAAAGAAGCAATTAACGTGAGACTAAGAGCCGCTCTTGCGACCCTCTCTTAAATTGGAGTACTCTAAGGCGTTTTTGCTTCGATCATTGCTCAATGAGCTACGTCCGAGAGTGATACGATGAAGGCAAGGCCTCCCCTTGGGGGATTGTTTTTCAAAGTTGACCTTTTGGACTAAGTGGTTGGTTGCACACTTAGGCTCAATCCCTAGTAATCCTCCCTTGAGGCTCTGCGAAAGGATGTGAGTGATCAAACCAATTTAAAAGGTGGCTAGTCAAAATTGATGTATTGACATCTTGGCTAAGCATTAATGATGTGTCATTTACTTATAAATGGAGATTTTTTGCGGCCTTCTTTTGAGGGAGTAAATTATCGTTTGGTTTATAACACCTTTGGATTTTATCAAGTCTTAAAGAAACTTAAATCCTAAACCAAAAGACTAATCATAAACTTGTTTCAACTTTCATAGGCAAAATGTCTCTCAACCCTCTCTCAACCATTCTTTCCTCAAACAAACTTGAAGGCGACAATTACGTCGACTAGAAACGTAACCTCGACATAGTCTTTACTGTCGACAAGCACAAATGGGTTCGTTGTGCGCCGCTCTTTGTGCGCCGCGCGCGCCGGGCGCCTCCACTTGATGGCATGCGCGATCCCAGTCCCACATGGACGAAAAAGGGACCTTCTAAGGCTCCCAAACACCTATAAATACCCTCTCTCATTGAGGGGAAAGATCATCCCAAAATATCCAATAATTCTCTTCATCTCCTATCGACACGCTCGATTTCTCTGCTTCTCTGGATGCCACATTTGGCCTGAAGCAGATTTTCTTCTCTCTCCCTCGTTCTCAGAGGTTCCGAAGCACTCACGGGGACTTCTTGGACGTCGCTCCCTTTGACCGAACGTTCTCCGGTGCTCAAGCACGCCCCTAGGGTTCTCAACTAGAGTTACCCTTGCGCGTCTAACACGCTAGACGCGTACGCGATCTCCGAAGTTCTGAGACGCTGCCGAGGACTCCTCGCGCCCCGTTTCCTTCGTCTAGCACGCTTCTCCACCAAGGCTCCGCGCCTCATACTGCGTCACACACGCTTGAACTACGTTCTGACCTGATCCCACGCACGGGTATGTAGGCAGCCGATAACCAAGGCACGGTCACTCCTCCTCCTCACCCCCTACCTCTCCCGAGAGGCGGGTTGATCGGAGAGAACCCTAACTCGAGACTATCGAGTTCCCACTCTTGGCCCGGGTGCGATCACTTGGTCCGGCCTTGGATCGAACCGCTCGAGGTTTTAAATAGTTGTTCATTTTCGTGCGACAACATTTTGGCGCTAGAAGGAGGGGACTTCCCGACCTATTTAGCCCGAAATCCCTTCTGTTCATCTTCTTCTTTTCTTCTGCAAACTCAACCTTCTCAAACTTGAGAAACGATGAGTAGCCAACCACCCGTACGTTCTGAGGGCGTGAATAACCCCGAAAGCGTCGCTAGGACCAAGAAATACTTCTTGCGCTCCCGAGCACATGGTGACGAAGAGTCGCTCCACGAAGAGAGCTCGACCCGCTCACCATCTCCATCTCCTGATAGCAGGGACAACCGCATCACGGAGTTGGAGGAGAGTATCCGCCGACTGAAGGCGAGGAACGCAAGGTACCACAGCCGACTGGCTGCGAAGCAACCTATGCGTGACACCACGACCCCCAACGGGGATCCTGAGAACCTCAACGAGGAAAGCCGCGACCCTGATTATGAGGGTACTGGTGAGTCGGAGGATATCGAGACTTCTCTCACGAAGGACGGGGAACTCCCCGCCGTGTTTGAAGCCGGTCCGTCGAATCCCTTACCCCGAGCAGGCGAAGCGCCGGCAGCTTCTCAAGAGGGGAATTCCCGACGTTCGGCCCTCGACCGACTAGGTCCGAGGGAGAATGTTGCGGAAAGTCAGGGCGCGCGGAGAGCGCACCGCCGCAAGCAAAGCCGGCGCCTCCGTACGGCTAGCCCTGATCTTAGGGACCACATCACTGCTCAACGCATTGGGCGTGGCAATGATCTGAGAGAGCGACTAAGCTCTAGACCCAATATCCCGCTGGCAGCCCCAACTAACGGGAACCGCCGCGCAGGACAGGGGTCTAATGAGAGGCTGCAGGTGACTCCTCCCGATCAAGGGGTTACTCCAACGACCGGTCTCGATGTTGTCACTATGATCCACAACCTTCGAAATGAGGTACGAGATCTCCGAGAATACGGAATAGGTGGAAGTGCCTACGGAGTCGTTGAGGAGAACTCATCACCTTTCACTACTCAGATACTGGCTGAGGTTTGTACGGGGAATTTCAAGCTCCCGAACCTCGCTCCCTATGATGGGAAAGCAGATCCTGCTTACCACATCCAGCACTATGAAACCTGGATGACGATGCAGGGTGTTTCTCCTGGTGCCATGTGCCAAGCTTTTAGTTTGACCCTCGCCAGACCCGGCTTTGAGTGGTTCAAAAACTTAAGACCAGGAAGCATCCACTCGTTCAAAGACCTGAAGGACATGTTCCTGGCACGGTTCGCTACGTCTATGGTCCAAAAGAAGACCAAGATGTACCTGTGGTCAATCAGGCAAGAGAGTGGCGAGTCTCTTAGACGATACCTCGCCTGATTCACAGAAGAGTCAAACAAGGTCGACCGCTTTGACGACAGTGACGCAATTGCCGCTATCATAGAAGGCTTGCGCACGAGTGACTTCCTCAAGTATGTCATCGGTCGTGTCCCTTCCACCATGGCCGAGTTAATGACTTGAGCTAAGACCTTCATGGGAGTCGAAGATTACCTCGACGGCCGCAAGAGCACTAATCAAAGCTCTCGCCGTCGAGAAGAACCTATCCGCGAGCAGAACGAACCTCGTAAGAGGCGAAACAAGGGGAACCAGGTTTCTAGCAACCAACCCCCTGTACCTCAGAAACCGCGACTTGCGGAAAACTTCAAAGGGTGCTCGTCGTTCACGCCGCTGAACACGGCGCCGGAAAGGATCTTGGCTCTGGCACGTGACAAGTTCACGCCCCCGGCTCCAATGAAGAAGGATCCCGCAACTCGCGTTCGGTCCAGGTATTGTGAGTTCCATCGGGAATATGGTCATTTGACCTCGGAATGCTACAACCTCAAAAGGCAAATCGAGGCTCTGATCCAACGGGGCGAACTGAAGGAGTTCGTGTTGCGCATGATCGGCGCTGCGGGCCCCACCGCGAACAGACAACAGTCTGGTCAAGGAGGAGGAGCAGCCGCTTCTGCCAACCAAACGACGGCTATTGCCAACGCCAACCCGCAACTGCACGTGGTAACCACCATACTGGGAGGTCCACAAGATGGGGATTCGGCCCGACAACGGAAGAAATTCCTTAGGGCCGTGTCTCAGGAAGACGCTTCTATGCACGTCAACTTCACATATGAAGAACCTCAGTCCGTGCCTCACGAGACGATGTATTTCACCAATGAAGAGGCCAAGCGAGTTGTGCATCCGCACAATGACGCGATCGTGCTCAAGGCCCAAGTGGCCAATAACTTGGTGAAAAGGGTTCTCATCGATAACGGCAGCGCTGCCGACATAATTTTCAAGTCCACCCTAGAGCGCATGAAGCTCGGGGGGCTGCGCCCGACTCCGACCCAAACGCCATTGTTTGGGTTCACTGGGGAAAAGGTTATGACCGAGGGCATCATCGACCTACCGGTCACCTTTGGGACCCCTGGAGGAATCGAAGCCGTTCACATGGTCCCATTCCTAGTGGTCGATCAAGAGTCGCCCTACAACTTAATCATCGGGCGACCCACGTTGAACCGGCTAAGGGCAATCACTTCCACGTATCACCTACTGGTGAAGTTCCCCACCGAAGGAGGAATTGGCATTATGGCTGGAGACCAATCCCAAGCCAGAATATGCTACGTGCAAGGAGTTGATGGCAAGTCCGCGGGAAAAGCGGTCAACACAATCTTCCAACTGGAAGACGATTACCCATGCAACCCAAGGGATGCAAGGAAGTTCGGAGAACTTGACCCCCGTGATGAAATCGAAAGACTTAAGGTGGAAACCTCCGATGATCTTGTGCCAATCGTCCTTGACGAATCGAAGCCTGATCAGGTTGTAAAAATCGGCACCCGACTTCCACTCTCCATCAAAACTCAGCTTACCGCCTTCCTTAGGGAGTTCAAGGATGTTTTTGCATGGACTCATGCGGACATGCCTGGAATCGATCCCGAGGTAATAGTACACCGACTGAACGACGACCCAAAAGTCGCCGAAAAAGTGCAGGCTAGACGAACGTTCAACCCAGAACGATACCTGGCCATAAATGAAGAGGTCGAGAAACTCCTCACCGCAAACTTCATTCGAGAGGCTAAGTACCCCAAGTGGGTCGCCAACGTGGTAATGGTAAAAAAGCCCAACGGGAAGTGGCGAATTTGTATAGACTACAAAGATCTTAACAAAGCCTGCCCTAAGGACTGCTTTCCACTCCCGCGCATCGAACAACTGGTGGATGCCACGGCCGGCCATGAACTTCTAAGCTTCATGGACGCTTATTCAGGCTACAACCAAATTCGAATGCACGAGCCCGATCAAATTAAGACGACCTTTGTCACTGATCGAGGTCTCTACTGTTACAAGGTCATGCCTTTCGGCCTTAAGAACGCGGGAGCAACGTACCAACGCTTGGTAAATCGGATCTTCGCCGATCAAATCGGCAAGACGATGGAAGTATACGTGGACGACATGCTCGTTAAAAGCCTACTAGCGACCAATCACGTACGCGACCTAAGGGAGATGTTCACAATCCTCCGCCGATATAAAATGAAGCTCAACCCTAATAAATGCGTATTCGGGGTTGAATCCGGAAAGTTCCTCGGTTATATCGTCAGCCGACGAGGCATAGAGGCGAACCCGGAAAAAATCAAGGCACTCCTTGAAATGAAGTCGCCAAGACGAGTCAAAGAAGTGCAAAGCCTGACCGGTCGGATTGCCGCTCTGACACGCTTCGTGTCTAAAGCCACCGACAAGTGTCAACCGTTCTTCAAAGCTCTGAAGAAGACGGACGGCTTTGAGTGGACGGACGAATGCGAAAGTGCCTTCCAAGAAATGAAGGCTTACTTTGGGTCCCCACCATTCCTCTCTAAACCGAAAGAGGGCGAGACGCTGTACGTGTATCTCGCCGTCTCTGAAAGAGTTGTAAGTGTCGTCCTTGTCCGCGAAGAAAACAAGGTCCAATGGCCAATCTACTACGTAAGCAAAGCCTTACTCGACGCAGAAACGCGCTACACCGAGATTGAGAAGCTTTCTCTGGCTCTCGTAACGGCAGCAAAGAAGCTACGACCGTACTTCCAAGCTCACCCAATTGCGGTGCGAACTGAGCATCCAATCGGTAAAGCTCTTCAAAAGGGAACGTCGACTCGCATGGCGATCTGGTCCCAAGAATTGAGCGAGTACGGGATTGAGTTCCACCCAAGAACGGCTATAAAGGGGCAGGCCTTAGCCGACTTCGTGGCAGAATTCTCCTACGCTCCCGATATGGGAAGAGCGGAAACTGACTTGAACGATAACGAGCTAACTCGGAAAAGGAAGGTAGACCCAACGGGTCCCATCTGGGAGTTATACATAGACGGAGCATCTAATGCTCGGGGGGCTGGCGCCGGAATAATCCTGATTAACCCCGATGGGGAAAAGCTGTGATATGCCCTTCACTACGGCTTCCAAGCCTCCAACAATGAAGCTGAATACGAAGCGCTCATTGTAGGGATAGAACTGGCACAGAAGCTCGGATCCCATAACCTCCGAATACACTGCGACTCGCAGTTGATCGTAAACCAGGTTAAAGGAGATTACATCGCCAAGGAGCCCAACATGGTCGCGTACCTGGCTAAGACGAATTCCAAACTCGATGCCTTCTCTTGGTTCGAGATTCACCAAATCCCGAGAGAACAAAATTCGGAGGCTGACGCGCTTGCTCGCCTCGGATCTGGCATCGACGAAGACGGATTGGGGACCGTGCCCATTGAATCTCTCCCACGACCATCCGTCTCCCGAGACGAAGTCGGGGCCATAGAGATGACACCTCAGCCTACTTGGATGGACTCAATTGTCGAGTTTTTGCGAAGAGGGGAACTCCCCGAAGACCGCAAGGAAGCCGATAAACTGAGGGCCTTAGCATCCAAATACACGCTCCGTGAGGGCACACTCCACAAGCGCGGTTACTCGACACCGCTGCTCCGATGCCTCGATAGCGTTGAGTCGACCAAGGTCCTCCGTGAAATCCATGAGGGCATCTGCGGAAACCACGCCGCTGGAACTTCCCTTGCGCTCAAAGCGCTTAAGCAAGGCTATTTTTGGCCTACCATGAAGCGAGATGCTTGCGAATGGGCAAGGCGTTGCGATAAATGCCAGCGCTTCGCGGAAATTCCGCGACAGCCCCCGACCCCGTTAAGCAGCATCGTTATCCCACGTCCCTTTGCTAGGTGGGGCATGGACATCATTGGCAAGCTCCCTAGAGCGCCAAGGCAATACGAGTACGCCATTATCGCCATCGACTACTTCACTAAGTGGGTAGAGGCCGAGCCGCTTGCCAGAATAACTGAAGCAAACACGACAAACTTCATCTGGAAGAACATCATATGCAGGCACGGTATCCCCGCCTCAATTGTGACCGACAACGGGGCACAATTTGACAACGCGCGAGTAAGAGATATCTGCGATCAACTGAAGATCAGCAAGACCTTCTCCTCGCCGCGTCATCCTCAGGCCAACGGCCAAGTCGAGGCAGTCAACAAGACAATCAAAAGCAACCTGAAAAAGAAGCTCGAAGACAAGAAAGGTGCCTGGGCCGAGGAATTGCCATTCGTCCTATGGGCATATAGGACGACCGCGCGAAACGCCACCGGCGAGACGCCATTCTCCCTTGCATATGGGGTCGAGGCCGTGGTTCCAATTGAAACCGAGGTACCCACGTTCCGAGTCGATACATTCGACGAAGCGGACAACGACGAGGCCATGCGCCTTGAGCTGGACCTGATCGATGAGAAGAGAGCGGAAGCATTCAAACGCCTCGCCGCAAAGAAGCGCAAGGTCGAAAGATACTACAACTCCAAGATCAAAAGGCGAACCTTTGCCATCGGAAGCCTCGTCCTCAGACGGGTGTTCCAGAACACACAAGTCCAAGGCGCATCCGTCCTAGGCCCGAACTGGGAAGGCCCTTACAGAGTCCGCAAAGTCATTCACGACGGGACATACTACATCGAGCACACGGACGGAACTCCGATTCGCCACCCGTGGAACGCTGAGCACTTGAGGCAGTACTATCAGTAGCTAGCGTCCCCCGCTTTTTTATCGTTTTCCATTTTCAATAAGGCCTGCGAGCCAATGTTTTAGGATTTTAATTTTCTCGCAAGTTTTTCGCAAAAGTAATAAAACTCAAGTTTTCCGTTTCAAATTTTGTTTTATGCAAGTTTTCTGGTTATCAAACAATTAACTTATAACCCAAAAACTTGGGGGGGCTAGCTATGGTAAGGAAAGTCTCAAAAGAACACGCTCCACCAAAAAACTTAAGACGCCTACATGGCGCACGTAAGACGCCTACATGGCGCACTTAAGACGCCTGCATGGCGCAACTAAAGACGCCTACATGGCGCACGTAAGTCGCGTAAAGGCGCAACCCATAAGACGCCTACATGGCGCAACCTAAGACGCCTACATGGCGCACGTAAGTCACGTAAAGGCGCATCCCGTAAGACGCCTACATGGCGCAACCTAAGACGCCTACATGGCGCACGTAAGTCGCGTAAAGGCGCAGCCCGTAAGACGCCTACATGGCGCAACCTAAGACGCCTACATGGCGCACGTAAGTCGCGTAAAGGCGCAGCCCGTAAGACGCCTACATGGCGCAACCTAAGACGCCTACATGGCGCACGTAAGTCGCGTAATGGCGCAGCCCGTAAGACGCCTACACGGCGCAACCTAAGACGCCTACATGGCGCACGTAAGTCGCCTACATGGCGCAACCCAAGATGCCTACATGGCGCGATTTGAGACGTCCACGTGGCACAATCCGGCACACGTAAGACACCTACGTAGCATGGCTGACTCGCAGTTGAAAATACTTAAGAACGCAAACCATCCAAGTGACTGGCGTGTTTGAAAAAGTATCCTGCCAAGGTAAAAGGATGGACAAAATCATTGACACAAACAAGTGACCATCCATGCATGCCATAGAAGATGAATGTGCGAAAACATTCATAAAAATAAATGAATAACTCCTCATAAGAGAAAGGGGCATCTGCCTCAAAACCGAGAAAGCATGCGCTAAGACAATTGCGCTAAAGGGAAATATCCTAGTAAGCAAGCGCTAAGACAAGTGCGCTGAATGGAAAACCTAAAAAGCACGCGCTAAAACATTTGCGCAGGAAAAATAAAGAAAGAAAACGGTCACTCGGTGGGATCGTCGCCCACAGGGTCGGCCCCGTCGAGTGATGGGAATAGCGAGTCGAAGAAGTCGAAGGTGACCCCCCGAGAAACATTCTCGGCAGCTGTGGCGTCCCGACACTCCACCGCCACTGCGTGCCTTGCCTCCTCGACTCCGATATCAAAGTCGTCTTGAAGGTCGGACGCAAGCTACTCCGCCGCGGCTTTCTCCTCGGTGACCCGAACCACCTCCTCCGCCAAGGAGTCGCGCTTACGCTCCGCACGAACACGGGCAGCCTCACTCGATGTAAGCTGGCCCTGAAGAATGCCAACTTCTTCTGTGCGCGATTCCAACTGACGTCGAAGGTCCCGCGCTTCGCTCCGGAAGACCTCCGTCGACCGAGTCGCCACTTCAAGGGCTTGACGTTCCGTCGTTAGCTCCTCAGCCATCTTCGCCACCGCCGCCTGAGCACGGTCGCACTTGCCGCGAGTAACTCCCAATTCCACGCGAGCCTCCTGAAGCTGCTCGCGGAGACTCGCAAACTCCGCCTTTGAGTGAGAACCTCGCTCGGCGTGGGCCAGCTGAGACTTCGCTTGAGCAAGCTCCTCCTGGGCGCGACTCATCCGCCTGATGAGGTCGTGAAGGATCTTCCCGCCCCGGGTCGCTCGAGCAAGCACCTGAGAAGGCAAAAAGACAGTTTAGCAAAAGACAGATTCATCGCGAACAAGGCAAGGGAAACTCACTCTCTGTGCATCGGAAACGCCGTGACGAAAGAACTCCACGTCACTGCTGGCCACAACGCTCTTCCACATCTTCATCGAAGATTGAGCAAGGCCCAGGGAACATTCCCCCCTAACCTCCGCGGCCTCCACGTCGACCATCGAGTTCACGCGCTTAGAGTCCGAAGACGTGTCTGGAAAAGCCGAGGAGGAAGGTCGCTTCAAAGAAGCGCGAGGACCGCTCTCCGCCCGATGATCGGTATCGAGTTTCTCCCGACCATCCCGCGCAGCGATCCGACGACGAACCGCCGCCAACGACTTCGGGTCCCGGGAAGCCTTCGCTAGACGAGCCCTCGCCCTCGCCCTAGCCGAAGAGACTGCAAAAGCGACAAAGTCAAAACCCTGAGCTAAAAACAAAAGCAAGAAGTACGAAACGTCAACATACCTTGAGGATCGCCGCTCGAGAGAGATGATGCGGCACTCGGGGCACCCTCGGTCCACTGAGGAAATGGCGGGAACCACCCAGTGGAAGCCATCAGCTCAGGAGAACGAAATCGTTCGACGGCTTTCCGAGCCTCCGACATTCCCCGGATCTCCTTCACAAAGTCGAGGTCGTCGGCCCCCTCATTAGCGGGAAACTCGGACAAGGGGCCAAACCGGAGCGGCGCGTCACCAAAAGCCTCCGCCGAGACCCACACCCATGGTCGTCGATTTTACTTCTCTGAATCAATGATCAGCTTAGTATTCCGGCGGTCGCGGGCCACAAAGAAACTGGGTTGCCCTGGCGCAGGGAAAACCGCGATGAGATTGCGAAAATCACTCACGGTCATTACCCGCTCAGTCTGGCAATGCCACTCCATATGGCACATCGCCACTATGCGGTAGAACGCCGGGCTCATCTGACATGCGTGCACCCCCAGACGGGCGAGAAGCTGCTGAACGATGGGTTGAAACGGCAGCCGTAGCCCGTAGTTAAGACTCGCAACTGAAACTCCGGCAAAACCACGACGAGGCCGGAAAGGACGGTCGTCCTTTAAGGGACGGAGAAGCGCCACGGACGACGGAATGGCAAAAGCCTCCCGGAGACCGATGAATGTCCGGTAGGTGAGCGTGCTCGAAGCATCGACCCCCGAACAATCGAAGTCCTCGGGAGCAGCAAGGCCCTCCTCGGGATACCACTCCGTCCTAGCAAGCGACCTCGCTGATACCAACGCCTCTGCGTCGGGGGTCCCAGGCTGAGGACCCCCTGACCCCACGGAAGGGCTCCTGCCCTCCGGCACAACCACGGCAGCCGCCGTCGGTACCTCGGGACGCTCCGATGCGAGGCCTTCGGCCCCCGGACATGTCTCTGACTCACCTCCGGGATCTTCAGACTCGGGACCGAAGTCATCCACGCAGTCTATCTCGTCGAGAACCGATTCTAGTGGGGTCACCGCACCCGCTCCCGCGACATCTCCCGGCACGCCTTGAGAGTCCAAGTCGGGCTGCGGCACGTCGAGGCAGGCTCTGTCATGAACCCCCTCGCCAACTAAGTTGATCACGAGGCGAGGGGCAGGTCCCCCAAACACAGGTTGATCAGACTCCCCACCGGTGTTGCGCCTAGCTGGCGCGCACTCTTCTTGAGGCTGAGCGGCAGGCGCGGTCGCGCCCGGCTCGCCTTCCTCGAGCCACTGCTCTACTCCGCTTGGATTCTCTTCCATTTGCAAAGGAATCTCCTCTAGTCCCGCGAAGAGATCATCCTCTACATGTTCAGAACCCTGAAACTAGAGAGCTAAATCAATCTCGGGACTCTCGGTTGAGAAAAGGGAAGGAACACCCATAATGCAAACGTAAAAAGAAACAAGCGTAAAGAGAGAAAAAAAAATAAAGTGGGGAGAGAAGAGAAGGGGGGGTCTATTTATAGACTTCTAGGGGGGTAGGAGTCGAAATCCTACTCCCACAAGGGTCAAATTCGGAGTAGAAACTCCAAAAAGCGAACCAGCCCCGCGCACGGGGCGCGCCGCGCGACCAAGCCCGCGCGCCGCGCGGGTCATGCAGCACAGACCGCGTGCCGCGCCGTCCAGGGCGCGCGCCGCGCGGCCCCCTGAAAAAGAAAAAAAAAAAGAAGAGGAAAAAATTTTCCTCGGGGCCACAAGGCACGGGAAACATTTTCCTCAAACACCCAACTAGAAGAACAAAAAGTTCATCGCTGGCACGCCTCCCGAACGACGAACTTGGGGGGCTAATGTTGTCGGTCGTTTTCGGAAAACCCGAGACACCAAGAAGGCACGTCGCTCAAAGGGCCGATGGTCAGGCCGGAGGTCCTGAAGAGCGGCAAATCTTCAAGCCCTCGCCCAAACTCCTGACTCCTCGAGTCGAGCTTCGCTCCTCGAGTCGAGCCTTGAGTCAATCTCCTCGAGTCGAGCTTCGCCCCTCGAGTCGAGCCCTTAATTGTTCCTCGAGTCGAGCCTCAAGTCATTCTCGAGTCACTCCTCGAGTCAAGTTGCCAGTCGCCCTCGTCGAGTCGCTCTCGTCAAGAGGAAAGCTTCATATTTCACATGGGAAGAATGACATTCGAAGGCCCGCAAGAACCCGGCCAAGACGAGCCGTCCATCGCGCACACAACGCGCAACGCCGGCCGGCCGTGCAGCAGACGGCGCGCCGCGCCAGACAGGCGCGCGCCGCGCGCTCCATGCGCCGCGCGACCTGCGCCGCGCCCGGTGACCCTCGCGCCGCGCCCGGTGACACGCGCGCCGCGCCCCTTGCGCCGCGCGCCGCGCGTTGTGCGCCGCGCACGCCGGGCGCCTCCACTTGATGGCATGCGCGATCCCAGTCCCACATGGACGAAAAAGGGACCTTCTAAGGCTCCCAAACACCTATAAATACCCTCTCTCATTGAGGGGAAAGATCATCCCAAAATATCCAATAATTCTCTTCATCTCCTATCGACACGCTCGATTTCTCTGCTTCTCTGGATGCCACATTTGGCCTGAAGCAGATTCTCTTCTCTCTCCCTCGTTCTCAGATTTTCCGAAGCACTCACGGGGACTTCCTGGACGTCGCTCCCTCTGACCGAACGTTCTCCGGTGCTCAAGCACGCCCCTAGGGTTCTCAACTAGAGTTACCCTTGCGCGTCTAACACGCTAGACGCGTACGCGATCTCCGAAGTTCTGAGACGCTGCCGAGGACTCCTCGCGCCCCGTTTCCTTCGTCGAGCACGCTTCTCCACCAAGGCTCCGCGCCTCATACTGCGTCACACACGCTTGAACTACGTTCTGACCTGATCCCACGCACGGGTACGTAGGCAGCCGACAACCAAGGCACGGTCACTCCTCCTCCTCACCCCCTACCTCTCCCGAGAGGCGGGTTGATCGGAGAGAACCCTAACTCGAGACTATCGAGTTCCCACTCTTGGCCCGGGTGTGATCACTTGGTCCGGCCTTGGATCAAACCGCCCGAGGTTTTAAATAGTTGTTCATTTTCGTGCGACAACAAGCGACAGGGGTCGCGAGGTGGGGACGCTGGAGTTGCGAGGCCTTTCGAGGCGTCGAGCGACAATGGTCACGATATAATATTGAGCGACAAGAGTCGCGAAGCCTAAGACCATTGAACTAGGCGCATGTCAATTGAGAATACTCTGCGTGTTTGTCTTCTTGAAAGAGTAATGTCACTTTTCGGGACCTCCGGACTAACCATCGGCCCCTTGAGTGACTCGTCTCGTATATCGTTGTTTTTTACTTAGTCTTAAAGCTTCTTCAAACCTCTCTTCTAAACTGTCAGAGTTTGGTGCCTTTCTGTGGAGACGTGATTTTCGCTTGAGGATTTTTAATATCGTGTGATGATAAGAACATGTGATCATTGTATTTCTCTGGCAATCTACCCCCCGAGTCAAGTGGAGTTGTAGATGTCGCTTTGAGAGTGAGGTTTTTGGCGTACGTCAGTGACTTGTGAAAGTTAGTGACGCTTATTGTGGATTTTATGTGGAACCATAAATATCTTTTGGTTATAGTCAGTCGTGCGTGGTCTTCATGCGTTGGTCATGTCATCCGATCCTTGCAAGTACGCTTTGTTAACCAGAAGAGATTGTTCGATGAAGACTGGACCACGGGTGGCGATCAACAGTGGAGCCTCTTGGACATAGTTTTGTGTAGCTTAGATATGAGCTTGGGTGTTAAGCGCGATGCTATCCGTTTTTCAGGGAGACGCTTTCGGAGAGGGCGGCGCTGTTTGAAGCATCCCAAGGGATGGGACAGTGTAGTCTCGTCTTTAGTGTGTCTCGAGGAAGGTATTTAGTGCGTATCGAGGAAAATTCTTGGTTGGAGCGTCTCAATCGTCTTGATTCCTAGGTCTCTTACGCATGGTTCGCCAAGAGATGGTCTACCAAAAAGGTCCATCTCATTGTCAGTGGCGTCGTCTTGCAGGGAGTGCTCGACCTCTCACCGCGAGACATGATTCTTGTCGATGATCTCACTATATGCTCGGAGACGGCATGGTCCACAATGTCACCATGGACGTTCGGTGGGGCGTGGTTGTGGTCTTGACAAGAGTAATCCTAGGGTTGAGGTTCGTTGTAGGGTTTCTTTTTTAAAGACCTCTGATCTTGTATCAGTGAAACCATGCGTCGTTATTGGCATTTAGAATATGGAGGTTCTTCTTGTCACGTGGGACTCGTCGCCTCGCCGAAAGGTCTGTCAGGGACTCCGTCTCGTGGCTCGAGCATCTCGCCTTGTCGAGAGGTCCATTAGGGACTCCGCCTTGCTGAGAGGTCTGCCAACGACGTCGAGGACTTTTACCGTCTCGCCGCGGGAGACCGTCGAGTGGTTCTTCATCTTTCCGAGGGACTCTGCTAGGGACGCCTTTGTGTCGCGAGAACTTTGCCGTCTTGCCCAGGGGCCTCATCAGGGCGCCTTCACGTTGTGGGCTCTTCACCTCGTTGCACGGGCCTTGTCAGATAGCGCATGGGTCGAGATCGTCGGCAGTGTTTTGTTCCGTCAAGAGGCTCTTGTGTTTATATTTTTTTATATAAATTTATACATATATTTATCATATATATATATATATATATATTATAATTTTTTTTGTTTTTTTTTGTTAGAGCCTCGACGGCGCGAGCGCTCTCTTTTTTTGTTAGAGTCTCGACGGCGCGAGCTCTTTTACTTTTGTTAGAGTCTCGACGGCGCGAGCTCTTTATATATTTTTTATTAGAGTGTCGACGCCGCGAGCTCTTTTTTTTTTGTTAGAGCCTCGACGGCGCGAGCGCTCTCTCTTTTTTTGTTAGAGTCTCGACGGCGCGAGCTCTCTTTATTTTTGTTAGAGTCTCGACGGCGCTAGCTCTTTATATATTTTTTTATTAGAGTCTCGACACCGCGAGCTCTTTTATTTTTTTTGTTAAAGCCTCGACGGCGCGAGCGCTCTCTCTTTTTTTGTTAGAGTCTCAACGGCGCGAGCTCTCTTTATTTTTGTTAGAGTCTCGACGGCGCGAGCTCTTTATATTTTTTTTTGTTAGAGCCTCGACGGCGCGAGCACTCTTTTTTTTTTTTTTTTTTGTTAGAGTCTCGACGGCGCGAGCTCTTTATATATTTTTTTATTAGAGTCTCGACACCGCGAGCTTTTTTTTTTTTTTGTTAGAGCCTCGACGGCGCGAGCGCTCTATTTTTTTTTTTTGTTAGAGCCTCGACGGCGCGAGCGCTCTCTTTTTTTTTTCTTTTTTTTTTTTGTTAGAGTCTCGACGGCACGAGCTCTTTTTTTTGTTATGGCCTCGACGGCGCGAGCTCTTTATATCTTTTTTTTAATTAGAGTCTCGACGGCGCGAGCTCTTTTTTTTTGTGAGAGGTCTCGACTCCGCGAGCTCTCTTCGTTTTGCGGAAGGGTCCGTCGGGACGTTAATTATTTTGCTGTGCTGGCCTCGTCTTCTAGCCGAGGGGGCGTCAAGGACTTCATCTCGTCGGCCGGACTCTCCATTTTGTCGAGGGGCTCCGCCGGGGGTAGTTTCACGTCGTGGGAGATTTATCATCTCGTCGAGGGACTTCGTCATGTCACGCGTGTCCCGTCGAGTGGTCTGTTAAGCGGGTCTGTCTAGGACGCCGTCTTGTCAAGCATGACTCATTGGTTTGCCGAGCGGTGCATCGCATCACTTTGATAGAAGGTGCGTGGTCCTGGTCGTTGGCGGGATGTCGTGCAGAACGACTTGATGTGGTGCTCAACTGATCTTATTTCTTTTAATGTATTTATTCTATGTTTATATTTATATATATATGTATTATGTTTATATATATATATATATATATATCTATATATATACCTTTTTTATATATGTTTCTATACATTTTCACACATAATCTGTATATGTATTTATGTGTTTATTTTCTTTTGTTGGGTTATCGTTGCGTGTGAGTCGGCGCATGAGTAGTCGGCCATGGACCAGAATCTCGGTGCGGGAATCCTAGGCGACGAGGTCGGCGGTAGATGAATCTCCGGCACAAGGTCGCGTCTTCGGCATGAACTTGGGCCCGCGGCCTCAATCAGGTTTTCGTAAGGGTTAGCGGCGCGGAGACCTTCAGCGGCTCCGTGGTCTACGGCGTCTCTGCTCCAAGTGGGTTTGTCGGAGAGGAAGAAGGTGAAGACCTTTTTCTACACCGTCACGAACTGAGTCTCCGTAGATGTCGTTACACCAGCTCCGAAGGAGCTTTACGGTTGAGCTCTGGCGAGGAATGTTTCGTGAAGGTGTGACAAGAACGAACCAGTGGGCAGCGTTATTCTCCGCCGAGTGGAGAATAAAGATGAAATCTTCTTCTCTTTTCTTCTTAATTTTTCTTGAGCGTGTCTGTTGTTGGCGAAGCAGATCAGCCGGTGAGTCCTCGGCGGGTTCCAGCTTGTCGATTGTTGGGATCTCCTAACAAAATTGTCGATATCACTCCGTCTTGTGTGATTGCCAAGAATGTCGAGGGATCTGTTATGTTACGTCGTTCCACGTCACGGGCGTTATTGCTAGGGCGGCCTCTTCTTCCAACGTTTGTTGGTCGTGTCGCAACGAAGAACGCCTTGTGACGGTCGTTTTTGGTCTTGAGCTTTTCTCACGGAGAGAAAATATTTGCTGGCGGGAATGTCGTGGTTGTTCTCGAGATCCCCTCCTTCTAGCGCCAAAATGTTAATGCGATTTTTCGGATAACATTCACGGGACACGTGTCGGTGTGCGAGCTTGCAACGTGTCTCGATCTTGAGAGTCTTTCGGACTTGTGAATATGCTCTTCTCGCCTTCTTCGTCGTTCTCGTTGGATTCCTCGTCTTATCTTCGTTATCTTTTCTTCGTCTTGACTCCTTCTCTTCTTTCCGTCTTCGTCTTTGTGTTTTTCTTGATTTTTTCTCCGTCTTCGTCTTTATCTTTTTCTTGATCTTTTTCCGTCTTCTGGGCGTATGAGTGGTTCGAGAGCGTTTGGGAGCTTTTTTGGTTCTTTTTTCCTCTTGAATTAGCTCTCTCCTTTTTACTCTTGGATGAGTAGAGTATTTATAGGAGTTTTGTTTCTTGAGCTCCAATACTCCTTGAGCTTGCTTGTGGAGTTGGTTGAAAATAATTCCATTGGGGGGTTGAAAATTCCTTTGGGGGCCGGGAGTTCCTTTGGGGGCCGAGAGTTCCTCTTGGGGGTCGAGAACTCCTTTGGGGGGTCGGAAATTCCTTTGGGGGGTCGGGAATTCCTTTGGAGAGTCGGGAGTTCCTCTTGGGGGTCGAGAACTCCTTGGGGGGGGGTCGGAAGTTCCTCTTGGGGGTCGAGAATTCCTTTGGGGGCCGAGAGTTCCTTTGGGGGCCGGGAGTTCCTCTTGGGGGTCGAGAACTCCTTTGGGGGGTCGGGAATTCCTTTGGGGGGTCGGGAATTCCTTTGGGGAGTCGGGAGTTTCTCTTGGGGGTCGAGAACTCCTTGGGGGGTCGGAAGTTCTTCTTGTTGTTTTTTTTAGAGACACGGTTTTTTGGTCATTTCGCCCGTCTTTAATGTCGTTTTTTTCATATGAAAAATGACGGCATAACACATACTATATATACACATACATATAACAAGTTTTGAAAAAAAAAAAATCTTACTTTCTCTTCAAAAACGGTGGTCTTATATATTTTCCTTTTTTCCAATGGTAAATAAACTGTATTCCTTAATTATTTAATTTTCATGATATGCATATACACTTCCATGCTCAATCTTTTCTCCACTATACATATATCACCGATTAGTTTCTTTCCTTTCAATATTTTTATCTACTGATTTACTAATTTATAATACATATATATATACATATATATATATATAATTAAATATTTATTCATGTTGACTAAGAGCTTTTGTAGTCAGGACGTTGACTTGTTTTCCTAATACTCTAATATTTGCCTTACTTACACATTTCTTATATTACCAAAGTATCTTTTGAATATTCAGGAACTTTATAGCCTAAGTAATTATTAATTATAAGTGCCATAAAATTTTCAAATGTGCGGTTTATAATTCTATTGCATGAAATGTTATATAAGCTCATCTGTATTTTTATATTTATTTTTACTAATGACAACCACTACTACAAATTTGATTTTCTGATGCGCATGACTATCGGGTGCGACAAGTCGCATCCAAAATTCGCATCTAAATGACTTTCAGATGCGACTAGTCGCACTTGGTTGTCGGCCGAGAAGCAAAAAAATTTCGCTGAAATTGAGTTTGATTTTGACTATCTGGTGCGACTTGTCGCACCGGATAGTTTAACAAACTTTCCCGTGCGACAAAGTGGCACCGGATAGTTCAAATTTTTTTAGAAGTTCAAATCTCCCTCTCATTTTTTCGTCCAGTTATATGACATGACATTCTGATTTAATTTTTTTTCAATATTATCAGGTGCGAGTAGTCGCACCCAATGAGTCATGCTTGACAAGTCGCCTATCAATATCCGAGCTGCTTTGTAAACAGCGTGAAGTTCATCACTCGTCGTCGCGATAATCAACGAGTCATTCAAAATAACGGTGTCTGTGTGCTTGTGGATGATTTAATTTACTATGGTCGAATGGAAGACGTCATTGTGGTGAACTATAGGCATAATTGCAGTGTTGTATTGTTCAAATGCATTTGGTACGGTGATAAGTATCATGCATTTGGTACGGGAAATCGTCCAGGAATGCAATCATCGTGGGATTTGGGACATTGCTGAAGTTGACCCTGTTGGAATTGATCTAGGGTTTAAGAAAAAGTTTAACGCTTCACAAAGCGGTGGAATTTTAAAAATTTTCTTTTCAAGTAAAAACAGTTTTTTACTAACCTAGACAAAGAGCAAGTACATGTAATTAAAAACTATTATGAGTATAGAAGTTTACTAACCTTTCTTGAAGCTTGAACTTTGAAGAAGCTTTTGGAAAGTTTGCAACGCTCGTCTCCCTCGCAGCACGTCTCTCTTTCTTTCCTCGGCGACTCGAGCAACCACAAAAGTTTCTATCACTAAATCACTCGAAATAAAAGGAATCAATGAGTGGGCACTTTTAAACACTACGACTTAAGAACGAGTCTTGAAGTCGCAGAGCTAAACTCTAGGTCAAATGAGGACCTAGGTGCCAAAACAATAAAACAAAATTGACTAGAGAGAGAGAGGAGAGGGGCGGCCAAGTTCTAGAGAGAGAGTCTCTCAAATCTCTTAAACTTGGATGAATGAAAAGTGAGGAATGAGGCTCCTATTTATAGGAGAGGTCTCACCTTCAATAAGGTAGTTTCCTCTTCTATAGAATATCACATATTCATTAGCCAATTTCCACTTTTTCCCTTTGAGATACTCGGCCAACACAAGCCTTCTAGAGGCCTTGATTTGTTTCCTTTTTTGTTCCTTTCTAGCCTTGGCCGATTCCCCTATGCATCCTTATGCAAATTTGTTTCCTCTTTTTCTTTTGGCAAGTATCTTGATACATTTATGCACAAAATATTCTCTCTTCCTATGGGTATGTTGGGGGCCCAAATGGTCTCTAGAAGGAGCTTCTAGAAGCTTCTTCATTTGTTCATGACAACATGAGAAAAGCCCATTAAGAATTTTCAATAAAATTCTTATGAAATTAAATTAATCCACAAGGCCCAATTAATCATATTATGGCCGAGTGACATTCAGTCATCAAATGACCTTGTCAAAAAATTTATTGACATTCATTTCATCATATGTCTCAAAAGACAAAAATACCCTTTTGACAATTTTCGTTCTTGTTTTGACTTAGCTTCCAGTTTAACTATTCCTACTCAATGTGATTCGTGACAGTGACCTCATGGACCCAAATGAACAAAGCTTGAGCTAAACTCTTGGACTCAAAAGTTCACAAACCTTTTCCAAGTTTAGCTTAATGCCAACTGACTCCACTAAAGAGTTGACACTGAAAATCTCTCGGTTCAAATGAATTTATTTTCTACTCAAGAATTCAACCTAATTATGATGAGCGGATCCACTGAATATTATCTATGTTTACCCTTCATGAATGTCATCAGCTAGTCGGGATTTACTAAATTACTATTTTACCCTTCTAGCTGTTATTTCCTCAACTCCTTTGTCGCTTGTGAATAAGTTAGAAACAATGTATTGACGAGGAGCTAACAAGTCACATTGTTTCATCCAAAAGAGTCAGGACTCAATTTGGACACTGGCCAGTTCATTTATTCACACTCCAAGGAACAAAGCATGAGGTGACATACATTGCATTTCAGCAATCTTGTACATGAATTCCATATCTATGAGAACTTTACAAAGTTACTCATGACATTCTCACAACTTAGTACTTCACCAATAGGCCCTGTTCGGAATCACACAGTGAGTCCGAACTCTGACTTTCTCAAATGAGAATACTAAGCTGTGAAATGGCATGTCTCATTTCAGGATTAAGGTAAGCATGATGCAATTCATACATAGTGACTTCGAGACATAAGAGGTTAAATGGTTTGTTCTTATCTTGTCTCTAGAAGTGCACTGGTCAATTCAGTACCTTCGGAAGATACCTAGAAGAACTATAGAGTCTCCAACTCTCAATGCCTCATAATCAGACATCATAGATTCTTCTAACAATCGTACTGAGGTCAATAGTCATTTGACCCTAAGATTGCGAATATATTGTTTTAAGCAAACTACGAAGAGTTTGTTCATGCAAATCTACATTTGTCTCTTCGTAAGTTGTTAAGTTTGTTTATGGACTAAAAGACTAAGGTTTTATCATAAAGCTTCAAACAAAGAAACAATGAATGAACGTTTCAACTTTATTATTAAATGAATAAGCAATTACAAGCAAGAGTCTTCATGAGACTATATTACATCAAATGTAGAATATAAAGATTACAACTCTTCTTGTGGGCACCATTGACAACAGACCCCTCCAACTCAGCCTCGATCCCATTGACTATAGAGTTGTCAAACATCAAGCGACTAAATCATCGACACGAAACCGATGAAGCTGAGTTAGTGACTGTCGTTGACAATGATGAAGAAGACGATGAGGAAAATGAGAGACGGGTCGTTTTTGAGGGAGAAGATGTTGACGTCGATATAGAAGAGGATACTAACATTATAGGCATAGATGACGATGAATGAGTCATATCTTTTTAGTATGTTCATTTACTATTATGTAACCACGGTTTTCCTCCGCAATATGTGAGGTTTGTTAATAATAAAATCTGTGGTGCCGTCCACGTTTTTTTTTTAAAACAGAAAACTAATATTTATTTACTATTATTGTTTTCATCTCACATGATGTCAGATGCAGATGGAGCAGGTGGAGATGAGTCTCCGCTACACCGTTCAGGAGCAAGTGGAGATGAGTCTCCGCTAGAGACACCGGGTTCCCAAGGTCCTAAGAAAACAAGGGGACCAGCGACCGGCTCTACTTCGGCAAAAGCAGCGCATGGGGTACCCGATGCAAAGGTTGTTAGGTGGGACCCAATTAACCAAACCTTCTACCAGGATGGAAGGAAAACAATAAAAAAGGTAGGAGTATTCAACAACCGCGTCGGCGCTTTGGTGAAAGTCCATATCGCGGTCACAGTTCGTGATTGGAATAAAGTGACGCCCCAGATGTTGGGCAATATTCTGAGCGCACTTCATTCCGAGTACACTTTCGTGTACAAGGATGATGAGACCGATGAGCTGCTTCCGGATTGCTTTTGTCATCAGATTGACCAGACTATCATTCGTGATGCAAAGCGGATGAGGCGAAACCAAAAGTCTAGATTATCAGGGACATTCTTAGGCAAATGTTGCGGGCAAATAAATGTCGCCAAGAAAGAAATCCCAAAAGAATATCAGAAAGACGATTGGGAGAAGGTGATACAGGAGTTCGCAACTAACGATTGGAATGTAATGTATAATTCAAAAAAATTATGTTATGTTCTATATATCAAATCGAATTATAACGCAATTTAAAAATTTGCAGAAAAAGTCTAATAGAAATCGGGACAATTCAAAGAACAAGAAAACAAAGTCCACACAAGGATCGATATCTTTCTTGGCTCATCGACATTTGAACGTAAGTTTATTTTAATTTTGTAGTATTTATTTTCCAATAAATACATTACTCGTATTTTGATAAAAACTGCAGAGTAGGGAAGATTGGACTTTGGCCTTGGCGTTAGACACGTGGGAGAAAAAACACCAAGATGATCAAGGCAACTGGATGACAGATTGGGCGAAACAAGCATTTGTAAGTTACTTGTGTTAATTACTTAATAATCAATATTCGATAATCTTAATAATTTTTTTAACATATATTTGAAGGCGCGAATTAGAACTCAAGTCGAGGATATTCAGCGACAAGCAGCGGAGTCATGCCAAACGTTTGACATAGACCAGGCGGAGCAATATGCGATGGATACTGTTCTCGGGCAATGTCAAGATTGGTACCTCGATCCCTCGATCCTCATATCTCTTGGCTCAGGCTCAGGACGAGAGCTCGTCATCAGGTTCGTTATCGAGGCGCGTTCTAGATCCAGTGGTTAGCGAGCTACAAGCAGCGTTGGCCGCACAACAGGTCGCAATGGAAGAGATGATGCGTGATTAACGAGCTCAGATGGAGGCCTTTCAGCGAAAGTTCTTTGCCTACACACAGCAGCATCCGTCTCCCATGCAGACATCCCCTGCGATGTTGCACCCTGGGATGACGCCGACATCAGCTTCAATGCCATATGCTCAAACGCCGCCATCAGCTTCAATGCCGAATGCTCAGACACCAGATTCGATAGAGTTTCAACGACATCGTCCGAGCGGCAGCGCACCAGGACGCCAAGGTGTACGAGGAAGATCTGGCGGCAGAGGAGGTCGTGCATTGAAGAATTGGAACCCTCCGAGTAAAAAAGGGAAACAAAAGGAATAGGTTGTAATTTTTTTAATTTATTGAAAGTAAATTATCAAATTTTTTTTTGTTAATATTAGAATTTCTATTAAATTATTTATATAATTATTATATGAATCAACATTCTAATTAATATTATATAATTATTTCATTAATTTTACAAAAAAATATCGATTCTAATAGAATCTTTTTATATGCTGATTCTATTAGAATTAGCATTTTAAACAAAAAAACTAAAGAGTATCAGATGCGACTAGTCACGTCTGATTCTTTCGCGCCAAAGGTTTCCGATGCGACTAGTTGCATCTGATTGTATTGTATCCCACCAAAATATTAGGCGGGAATGAGTATCAGATGCGACTAGTCGCATCGAAAACCTTTGGCGCGAAAGAATCAGATGCGACTAGTCGCATCTGATACTCTATATCCCACCTTAATATATTGTTTTGGAGAAAATTTACATGCGACGTTTGGTGCGACAAGTCGCACCTAAAATGTCGCACCTGATAGTGATGACTTTTAGGTGCGGAAAGTCGCACCTAAAATCATCAGGTGCGGACTTTCATATGCGACTTTTTCGCATCTAAAGTCGCACCTGAAAGTTTCATCAAGTGCAACTTTTGCAGTTTCATGTACGAAAAAAGTCGCACCTAATGCTATATTTTGTACTAGTGAACCAAACAATAATTATAGAAGATTTTCGGGGCACCTACATCGTAAGCAGTCAGAGGAGAGTTTCACTTAATTAAGATCTATCAAGGTAAGTAAACCTTACTTACTTGTATTAGTTACTATATATTACATATTTGATTGGTTACTATATGTGTCATGATATATTACACATGAATTTATACGGCATGCATAGCATATCATGATAAAACGTTCAAGATATTTAAAACTCATGTATCCCATTTTTTTAAGGAATAAAGGAATATAACACTCATAATGATATAAATGGTTTTCACAAGGTAAATGGTGTGTGTTTATGTCTGGAGGGCACAATGGCAAGGGGCGCGGAGGACCGGCGTACCCACTTACTGAAAATATTTTTAATGAAATGAATGACTATGCTGGGGAAGGTCCCTTATTTTTCTTTCATGATGGGGACAATGAGCTCGTTTCGGCGGGAGTCTGAGTGGTGTAGGATTTCATAGTTTAATTCGTATTCTGCTCCCTCTAGCATAGAACAATGGATCCAATAAAAGTTAACTAGTTCTTTAACCACGGTTCATCGGTACCAAAAGTGTAGGCATTGTAAAGGATAAACTTTTGAATCACTCGACTTGTAAATTCACGTTTAATAAACGAGTACCCGTTTGTTACAATTAAATTTTTGAGTGAATTATGGTCATATAAGTTTATCGAATTAATTTAAAATATTTTAAGGTAATGGAAAATCTCGGAATAAATAAAGGATTTATCGAGTTCGTCGTGAATATTAAATTATTTTTCGAAGAAATATTCTGGAATTTAATTTAATACGTAAATTCTCAATAATGAGAATTATTTATGAGAAATCTTAAATATCTTTGAATTAATCGAGAACGAACGAGAAAATTCTCGGTTTAATCATATAATTAAAATCCGATCGGTTACGGATTTAATTAAATAAACTATGTGATGAAAGATATAATTGTAACAATATGCAAGTGGTTGGATTTGAGTTTGAAGCTTTGAAATAAGTGTTGGATAACAGTTATTGGGTGTTGAAATCGCTTAATTTGGTGACTATGATGTGAATTTTGGTAGAAAATGGTGAAATTAGGGTTATGGATTTTAAATTTGGGGTTAGTTTTTAGTTTCAAAGCATTGTTGATGATTTAGAGACGTTCTTGGATTGATTATGTGCTCGAGATTGTGATTGAAGTTTATTCTTCAAGATTTTTTTATTTGGACGAATTGGATGAAGTTGGCCATGTGAATTGGTTTTGGCCATGTGTGTATTGTTGAGTTTCTTCAAATTGTGGTTGTTGTTGTGGTCTGGAATTTCTTCTGTCGCTGAGTTGTGTTATTGTTGTATTTGCTAAGTCTTGAGTTCCGAATTGTAGTTTGCTTGATATTCAATGATGATTCGGTTTGTGGCCGGGGTTTTCTCGTGCATGTTGTTTTAGCCGAGACTGCTGGGTTGTATTTGGATTTGTTTTTGAATTTTTGGCTTGTTCTTGTTAGTCGACTAAAGTTTGAAACTTGGTCGAGCTATAATTACCAAGTCGAATCTGAGAATGTCGTTTATGTTTCGTGTTGAGTTTCGAAACTTGATCGAGTTGTGATATGGTTAATGTGATTTGGGATTTGATGTTTTGCTTTCGGTTTCGGATTTAAAATTGGTTTGAATTAGTTATCGAGCTTTGAAATTGATGTTTGAGTTTTGGTTAGTTCGATTTGGATTTGAAATTATTAGATTGTCTGAATTGTGGTTAGTTGTTTTGGTTCGGTTCTTCGGAATCTTGGAAATCTCTCGGGTATTAATGACAGACTTAGAATTTGGATTTTAAGATTAGAGTTTGAGTTGAAATTGTTGTCGGCCCGTCTAGGGCCGACGAGGACAAGGCATCTCTTCGACCCGCGTGACAGGGGCGAGGTCGTGAACGGCGAAACCCTGACCCGAGCTCGACCTCGGCCTCACGAGCTCGACCTCGGCCTCACGAGATCGACCTCGGCCTCACGATATCGACCTCGGCCTCACGAGCTCGACCTCGGCCTCGAGAGCTCGACCTCGGCCTCGCGAGCTCGACCTTGGCCTCATGAGCCTATGCTATCCTCGGCCATCCTATGCTATCCTCGGCCGAGCCTATACTATCCTCGGCCATGCTATGCTATCCTCGGCCAAGGGGCCCACCAATGACCCCTTGGTTGCCTATAAATACAAGAGGCCCACCCTCTTCACAAGGTAATCCATTTTTTGAGTCCCGAAATGCTGCTGAACTCATACTTCACTCGTTTCACTCATCTTTGGCCTCTCACCCTCTAAATCCTCTATACTCCACCTCAATCCCACTAATGTTGAGCGCCGGAGAGGTAAACAGAGGCACCCCCTCTGTTTTCCCTTCTTAGCTCACGGTTCTCTCATCTTTTCCAGGTATGCCGGCGAGCTCAAACACCATTGACAGCTAACGGAAGACCTGGGATACCGGGTCCGACACGCTCGAGTCAAGGCGAGACCACTTGGTCCGGCCTTGGGTCTAACCGCCTGTGACTCCTAAATCGTTGTCCGAAAAACAGCGACAATATTTTGGCGCTAGAAGGAGGGGTTCTCGAGAACAACCACGAGCTCTCCACCGGTAAACTCACTTCCTCCACGGAAGACCACAAAAAATCATCTCAGACCACGAAACAAAAGAAAGGAAAAGATATTATTCTCTGGTCTTCATCTCAGACTCTCCAGAGAGAAAAGAAAAAAAAGGAGAAGAAGGGTCCGGAGCTTGCATTGACGGAGATCTGGGACCGGTGGATGAGCTTTCAGCCGCGCGAAGAAGAGGAGCGGGTCTGAAGTCATGAACACAGGCGAGCCGGTCTCCTCGGGCCAGCTGGTCGTCGAGCGCTGCAGATCCATGCTATCCCTCCTTGCGCGAACCAGCTCCGACGCCCGCCGAAGCCTCGACTCCTGCCGGCGCTGCAGATCTGCTCGGCCCCAGCACGCGCAAGCCGACTCCGGTGCTCACCGAAGCTTCTATCCCAACCGACGCTGCAGATCTGTTCGGCCCCAGCGCGCGCAAGCCAGCTCCGACGCCCGCGGAAGCCTCGACTCCCGCCGACGCTGCATATCTGCTCGGCCCCAGCACGCGCATGCCAGCTCCGACGCCCGCCGAAGACTCGACTCCCGCCGACGCTGCAGATCTGTTCGGCCCCAGCGCGCGCAAGCCAGCTCCGACGCCCGCGGAAGCCTCGACTCCCGCCGGCGCTGCAGATCTGCTTGGCCCTAGCTCGCGCAAGCCAGCTCTGACGCCCGCCGAAGCCTCGACTCCCGCCGGCGCTGCAGATCTGCTCGGCCCCAGCACGCGCAAGCCAGCTCCGACGCTCGCCAAAGCCTCGACTCCTGTCGGCGATGCAGATCTGTTCGGCCCCAGCGCGCGCGAGCCGACTCCGGCACTCGCCGAAGCTTCCATCCCAACCGACGCTGCAGATCCAGATGACCCCGGCGCTCGCAATCCAGCCTCGACGCCCGCCAAGAAGCTCCAATGCTCGCTGGACCTCCAGCTGTCGCGCTCGAAGGCCCCAACGCCGTGGAGTAAGAACAGAGTCCAACCACGGTGCACAGATCTGGTACAAATGCGCAAGAAGGAAACGCCCCTTGGGCTGAGGTGGACAACGAGAAGGAGAGATGAGCTTGGCGGAGCAACGCGCCGCGAGACGGACAGATCTCGGCGAAGCGACATTCCATGAGATGGACGGGAAAGACGTACTTGGCGAGGCGACGAGCCCCGAGATAGCATCCCCGACGGACCACTCGGCGAGGCGACGAGCCTCGAGATAGCGTCCCCGACGAACCACTCGGCGAGGCGACGAGCCTCGAGATAGCGTCCTCGACAGACATACTCGGCGATGAGACGAGCCTCGAGATAGCGTCCCCGACGGGCCACTCGGCGAGGCGGCGAGCCGCGAGATAGCGTCTCGACCGACCACTCGACGAGGCGACGAGCCACGAGACCGAGTCTCTGATGGACTCGTCATCGAGACAAAAAACAAAAAGTATAACAAAGTCTCAAGGGACCAATGGTTAGGCCGGAGGTCCCGGAGAGAGGCGGTCTACGCACTTCTCCTAGAGTTGAGTTCGCTCCTCGAGTCGAGTACCGATTCCACGAGTCGAAAAGCTACTCCTCGTGCCGACTCCACGTTTCTCCTTGAGTTGAGTTCAATCCTCGAGTCGAGTACCGAGCCCACGAGTCGACAAGCTACTCCTCGTGCCGACTCCACGTTTCTCCTCGAGTTGAGTTCACTCCTCGAGTCGAGTACCGAGTCCACGAGTCGACAAGCTACTCCTCGTGCCGACTCTACGTGTCTCCTCGAGTTGGGTCCACTCCTCGAGACGAGCCCCGAGATAGCATCCCCGACGGGCCACTCGGCGAGGCGGCGAGCCACGAGATAGCGTCTCGACCGACCACTCGACGAGGCGACGAGCCACGAGACCGAGTCTCTGACGGACTCGTCATCGAGACAAAAAACAAAAAGTATAACAAAGTCTCAAGGGACCGAAGGTTAGGCCGGAGGTCCCGAAGAGAGGCGGTCTACGCACTTCTCCTAGAGTTGAGTTCGCTCCTCGAGTCGAGTACCGAGTCCACGAGTCGAAAAGCTACTCCTCGTGCCGACTCCACGTTTCTCCTCGAGTTGAGTTCACTCCTCGAGTCGAGTACCGAGCCCACGAATCGACAAGCTACTCCTCGTGCCGACTCCACGTTTCTCCTCGAGTTGAGTTCACTCCTCGAGTCGAGTACCGAGTCCACGAGTCGACAAGCTACTCCTCGTGCCGACTCTACGTGTCTCCTCGAGTTGGATCCACTCCTAGAGTCGAGCACCGAGTCCACGAGTCGACAAGCTACTCCTCGTGTCGACTCCACGTTTCTCCTCGAGTTGAGTTCACTCCTCGAGTACCGAGTCCACGAGTCGACAAGCTATTCCTCGTGCCGACTCTACGTTTCTCCTCGAGTTGAGTACCGAGTCCACGAGTCGACAAGCTACTCCTCGTGCCGACTCTACGCTTCTCCTCGAGTTGAGTTTACTCCTCGAGTCGAGCACCGAGTCCACGAGTCGACAAGCTACTCCTCGTGCCGACTCTATGCTTCTCCTCGAGTTGAGTTAACTCCTCGAGTCGAGTACCGAGCCCACGAGTCGACAAGCTATTCCTCGTGCCGACTCTACGCTTCTCTTCGAGTTCAGTTCACTCCTCGAGTCGAGCACCGAGTCCACGAGTCGACAAGCTACTCCTCGTGTCGACTCTACCCTTCTCCTCGAGTTGAGTTCACTCCTCGAGTCGAGTACCGAGTCCACGAGTCGACAAGCTACTCCTCATGCCGACTCTACGCTTCTCCTCGAGTTGAGTTCACTCCTCGAGTCGAGTACCGAGCCCACGAGTCGACAAGCTACTTCTCGTGCTGACTCTACGCTTCTCCTCGAGTTGAGTTCACTCCTCGAGTCGAGTACCGAGCCCACGAGTCGACAAGCTACTCCTCGTGCTGACTCTACGCTTCTCCTCGAGTTGAGTTCACTCCTCGAGTCGAGCACCGAGTCCACGAGTCGACAAGCTACTCCTCGTATCGACTCTACGCTTCTCCTCGAGTTGAGCTCACTCCTCGAGTGGAGTACCGAGTCCACGAGTCGACAAGCTACTCCTCGTGCCGACTCTACGCTTCTCCTCGAGTTGAGTTCACTCCTCGAGTCGAGCACCGAGTCCACGAGTCGACAAGCTCCTCTTCGTGCCGACTCTACGCTTCTCCTCGAGTTGAGTTCACTCCTCGAGTCGAGTACCGAGTCCACGAGTTGACAAGCTACTCCTCGTGTCGACTCTATGCTTCTCCTCGAGTTGAGTTCACTCCTCGAGTCGAGCACCGAGCCCACGAGTCGACAAGCTACTCCTCGTGCCGACTCTACGCTTCTCTTCGAGTTCAGTTCACTCCTCGAGTCGAGCACCGAGTCCACGAGTCGACAAGCTACTCCTCGTGTCGACTCTACCCTTCTCCTCGAGTTGAGTTCACTCCTCGAGTCGAGTACCGAGTCCACGAGTTGACAAGCTACTCCTCGTGCCGACTCTACGCTTCTCCTCGAGTTGAGTTCACTCCTCGAGTCGAGTACCGAGCCCACGAGTCGACAAGCTACTTCTCGTGCTGACTCTACGCTTCTCCTCGAGTTGAGTTCACTCCTCGAGTCGAGTACCGAGCCCACGAGTCGACAAGCTACTCCTCGTGCTGACTCTACGCTTCTCCTCGAGTTGAGTTCACTCCTCGAGTCGAGCACCGAGTCCACGAGTCGACAAGCTACTCCTCGTGTCGACTCTACGCTTCTCCTCGAGTTGAGCTCACTCCTCGAGTCGAGTACCGAGTCCACGAGTCGACAAGCTACTCCTCGTGCCGACTCTACGCTTCTCCTCGAGTTGAGTTCACTCCTCGAGTCGAGCACCGAGTCCACGAGTCGACAAGCTCCTCTTCGTGCCGACTCTACGCTTCTCCTCGAGTTGAGTTCACTCCTTGAGTCGAGTACCGAGTCCAGGAGTTGACAAGCTACTCCTCGTGCCGACTCTACGCTTCTCCTCGAGTTTAGTTCACTCCTCGAGTCGAGCACCGAGTCCACGAGTCGACAAGCTACTCCTCGTGCCGACTCTACGCTTCTCCTCGAGTTGAGTTCACTGCTCGAGTCGTGCACCGAGTCCACGAGTCGACAAGCTCCTCCTCGTGTCGACTCTACGCTTCTCCTCGAGTTGAGTTCACTCCTCGAGTCGAGCACCGAGTCCACGAGTCGACAAGCTACTCCTCGTGTCGACTCTACGCTTCTCCTCGAGTTGAGTTCACTCCTCGAGTCGGGTACCGAGTCCACGAGTCGACAAGCTACTCCTCGTGCCGACTCGACGTTTCTCCTCGAGTTAAGCTCACTCCTCGAGTCGAGCACCGAGGCCATGAGTCGACAAGCTACTCCTCGTGCCTACTCTACGCTTCTCCTCGAGTTGAGTTCACTCCTCGAGTCGTGCACCGAGTCCACGAGTTGACAAGCTCCTCCTCGTGCCGACTCTACGCTTCTCCTCATGTTGAGTTCACTCCTCGAGTCGAGTACCGAGTCCACGAGTGTGGCGCGCAAAAGCCGTCCCTTGCGACGCACCAAAGCCGTCCCTCGCGACTCACCAAAGTCGTCCCTCGCGACACACGAAGGCCGTCCCTCGTGACGCACAGGGCCGCCCCCCACGATGCATTGAAAGCCCTTCTACGGCATGCCCGCAAACCCGAGAGTGATCATCCCGCATCCGCTTGAAAGCGTAGATTTTGAGTTTCCACTCGACCTACGCTCGACCGGAAACTCGGGGGGCTAATGTTGTCGGCCCGTCTAAGGCCGACGAGGACAAGGCATCTCTTCGACCCGCGTGACTGGGGCGAGGTCGTGAACGGTGAAACCCTGACCCGACCTCGACCTCGGCCTCACGAGCTCGACCTCGGCCTCGCGAGCCTATGCTATCCTCGGCCATCCTATGCTATCCTCGGCCGAGCCTATGCTATCCTCGGCCATCCTATGCTATCCTCGGCCAATGGCCGAGCCTATGTTATCCTCGGCCAAGGGGCCCACCAATGACCCCTTGGTCGCCTATAAATACAAGAGGCCCACCCTCTTCACAAGGTAATCCATTTTTTGAGTCCCGAAACGCTGTTGAACTCATACTTCACTCGTTTCACTCATCTTTGGCCTCTCACCCTCTGAATCCTCTATACTCCACATCAATCCCGCTAATGTTGAGCGTCGGAGAGGTAAATAGAGGAACCCCCTCTGTTTTCCCTTCTTAGCTCACGGTTCTCTCAACTTTTCCAGGTATGCCGGCGAGCTCAAACACCATTGACAGCTAAGGGAAGACCTGGGATACCGGGTCCGACACGCTCAAGTCAAGGCGAGACCACTTGGTCCGGCCTTGGGTCTAACCGCCTGGGACTCCTAAATCGTTGTCCGAAAAATAGCGACAACAGAAATTATTAGTTGACTCGATATCTATGTTTGACTTTCGCAGCTTATACGCAGATCAAGTCGGGAAGAGCAAGAGCCTGCGTGATCGAGAGCATCGAAGCTGGAGTTAGGAAGATCATAAAAGAGTTGATCCAGATCTAACTCGTGAGTTTATCAACCACTTTTTAGCGTTTAATACTCCACAACAATCACAAAATTCTAACTCACATTCATTTGCAAAATCAAACAAAATCCTAATTTCGTGTTCTAACCAAGTAAAATCAAACAAAACCCTAAATTTGCGAATTAAGAATCAAACAAATTCGGGAAAACAACATGAAATTTGGGAGAGAAAAAAAATCATGAAATTCCTGAAAACAACATGAAATTCAAACTATAACGACCATAAAAAAACATAGAAAATCATACCTTGAGAAGTATGGGAATAGAGAGGACGGCGGCGAGAGAGAGAGCGAGAGAGAGAGAGAGAGAGAGAGAGAGAGAAAGAGAGGCGGCGAGGACGTGGAGAGAGAAGATGGTGGCGAGGACGTGGCGAGAGAGGAATGCGGCGAGGACGTGGCGACATGTTTTGGGCCGCGAGATCTTCACAGACTCGGTCAAAAATGGGTGTCTCGAATTTGGGAAGAAGAAAAAAAAAATGAATTTGGCCTTCTGTAGTGGAACCATAAAAGTTACGAAACCTTACCGCGGTGAAAAATATACGTATGTCACCGCGGCGAGAATTCTTGTTCGCCACAGCGACAATCTCTCCTGCAAAATGGGTTGGTCTCGGTATCTTTCTCGCCGCGGCGAAGTACATTTTTCGTCGCGGCGAGTTGAACATGTCGCTGCGAAAAATATACTTCGTCGCGACGAGATCCTCCTACAACGAATATATTAACTATTGTAGAAGTTCTCGCCGCGGCGACGAAGGAGTTTTGCCACTGATATATTACTCATAGGTAATGATGTGGGTAAATTATCTAACGTTAAGGTCTGGCTAGCAAAGTAATTCGATATGAAGGATCCAAATCTTTCGAGATCGGAAAAAATAGAACCTGTCGCTCTCTCAAGCATTTTATATTGATAAGGTGATGGATCGCTTCTCGATGCAAGACTCCAAGAAGGGCCAAACACCCTTAAGGCATGGAGTTTCACTCTCTAAGGACCAGCCTCCCAAGACTGCACAAGAGATTGAAGACATGAGAAGTTAGATCGTAGATCTAATAATTTGGATTTATTTAATAATTGTTAATTATTTAGTTGAAAGATGTTCGAGAATTTAATTTTTCTTAATTAATTTGTAATTCTCGGTTTGTAAGACTTCGAATTATTTATTTACTTTATTTAAGACTCGTTAAAATAATGATTGGATTCTATTTCGTACTATTTCTTCGGCTCGAGCACGTATGGGTCTTAAATAAATATAATTTCTGGAAGACCGGAAAATAAGTAAATTAAATTCTCGAACCCCTGAACCGACTCACAACGAATCCCGACAATGAACATTAGACTCTTCAACATTTCCGAATCGAATAACTAATGATGTTTCAACTTCGTATTCTAGTTCTCTCTGTGCTTCAGGACGTGCTGAGTCTCGAGAAGCGTGTAAAGCGAAGAAACTCCGGAAGTCAACAAGTTTTCCGATGAACTATTCTGGGTAAGTGTGGAGACCTAAGTCAACTACATACCAAGGGAATAAATATGTTTACGTGCATAGTTACGTGTTAGTAAACAAGAGTAGAAAAAGCCATAAAAACAAATAATCTCAAAGATTTAAGGCTTCAGCCGCTTTTCTTGAAAACTTAGTTCGGGTTCACCCGATAAGTTCAAACATAGACTTGTGAAACCCAGCCTCTGCTACGTGATATAATCATCCCTTAAGTTCTGTGCTTGACCCGTTAGAACGAGGGAGACAGGAGAGCCGTGTTTAACTCTCGAATTCGAATCGAGGGTAGAAGTAACAGGAGTCACGTCCCGAGTCTTTAACTAAACACCAATGAGCATAAAAGGGGAATGGAATCTCTTTCAGGGTTTATCCTGAGTCGCTCTCCTGTAAGTAGCATAGGTGTGTACTCTTAGTGCCACAGAGTACCAAAACCGTAGTGAACTGTTGTCAGTGGTACCCATAAGTCATTGACTTGTATTGAGGATTGTATCAGTCTTGATGGCGCTGAGTACTCAAAACGAGGCCTACTGAGTGCCCCGTACCCAATGAGGTTGTTTCTTGAGACACGTGCTCACTGTCAGCTGGAGACCCTGACAGAGGATCACCGAGTGCCCTGTGGGCCTTGGGATTGCTTCGCAGAACACGAGCCCATTGCCGATTGGAGGCTCAAGTAGAGGACCACTGAGCGCCCTGTGCCGTAGTGAGATGGTAATCACGAGTCCAGAGCTCATTGCTGGAAAAGCACGGCCGCGCCAACGTCACGATGAAGATGGTACCACTAGTTGATCTCAGACAAATGATAAAACTCTTAGACCGTCGGACGACTACTGCTCGAAGTCTAAGGTTGGTCTCTTGTCGTTCCGAAGGTTATAGCGGGGGATGTGTGTAACCTTACGGACGACAAGTACTAGTTAGAGTGTGTACACATTAGTCATGCTATAGATCTAGTTGTTGGAATTGATCTAGGGTTTAAGAAAAAGTTTAACGCTTCGGTAAGCGGCAAATTTCAAAAATTTTCTTTTACAAGTAAAACAGTTTTTACTAACCTAGACAAAGAGCAAGCACATGTATATAAAAACTAATATGAGCATAAAAGATTACTAACCTTTTTAGAAGCTTGAACGTTGAGAAGCTTTTGAAAAAGGTTGCAACGTTCGTCTCCCTCGCAGCACGTCTCTCTTCCTTTCCTCGTGAACTCGAGCAACCACGAAAGTTTCTATCACTAAATCACTCAAGATAAAAAGGAATTAGTGTGTGGGCACTTTTAAACACTACTACTTACGAACGAGTCTTGAAGTCGCAGAGCTAAACACTAGGTCAAACGAGGACCTAGATGCCAAAACAATAAATACGAAATTGAATAGAGAGAGAGAGGAGAGGATCGGCCAAGTCTAGAGAGAGAAGCTCTCAATCTCTAAAACTTTGGATGAATGAAATGTGAAGAATAAAGCTCCTATTTATAGGAGAGGTCTCACCTTCAATAAGGTAGTTTCCTCTTCTATAGAATATCACTTATAAATGGAGATTTTTTGCGGCCTTCTCTTGAGGGAGTAAATTATCGTTTGGTTTATAACACCTTTGGATTTTATCAAGTCTTAAACAAACTTAAATCCTAAACCAAAGACTATTTAAGTTCTTCCCAAAGGTAGGAACAAAATAAACATTATTTAAGTTTAAAGTGCGGTCTTCGAAAGACAGCGTCACAGATCCCACAGCCTTCGCAGACACCAGGCTCCCATCACCCCATTTGAAACAGAACTCGCCTTCCTCTAAGCTTTTGGTTTTCTTGAAACCATTCAAGGAACAACATATATGGTTAGTAGCAGCGGAGTCAAGAATCCACGTTGATACATTATCAGCTACTAAGCATGCTTCGGTAACTAGTACAATACTATGTTCCTTTGCTTTGAGATAGGCAGGATAGTTCTTTTTATCGGCCTTTTGAGGTCTCTTCTTAGATACAGAGGCGGAGGCTTTGTCCTTAGTAGCATGTGTCTCTCCTTGATTTCTCTTTCTCTTAGTGAGACCTTCAGCAGTGTGAGGCTCCTTCACAAGCTCGGTGACAATGTACTCTAGCTTATTCATGGAGTAGTTCCCCTTGAAGGTATCAAAAGATTCGGGGAGAGTTTCCAAGATCATATCTATTTTGATCTCCTCGTTAATCTTAGATCCTAGGATTTCCATCTCATTCAGGTAACTAACGATCAGCATCGTATGGTCCCTGACAGGAGTCCTAGCCTTCATGCGATAGTTCATAAAATGTCGGACTGCTTGTTGCCTTGTTTGACGCCTTTGCCCTCCAAACATCTCAAGGAGATTGTAGAGCATGTCAGCGACAGTCTTGATGTCACGATGTTGCTTTTTCAGCATATTGTTCATAGATGCTAAGATATAGCACCTCACAATCTCAACGGATCGAAGCCAGGATACGGGGTGGTGAGTACCCATTTGTGCTTGTTAATGGTAAGGATGATATCGAGGTTATGTTTCGAATCTACGTAGTTTTTGTTTCGAGTTTGTTCGAGGAAACAAGTTTATGATTAGTCTTTCGGTTTAGGATTTAAGTTTTTAAACATTTGATAAAATCCAAAGGTGTTATAAACCAAACGATAATTTACTCCCTCAAGAGAAGGCCGCAAAAAATCTCCATTTATAAGTAAATGACACATCATTAATGCTTAGCCAAGATGTCAATACACCAATTTTGACTAGCCACCTTTTAAATTGGTTTGATCACTCACATCCTTTCGCAGAGCCTCAAGGGAGGGTTACTAGGGATTGAGCTTAAGTGTGCAACCAACCACTTAGTCCAAAAGGTCAACTTTGATAAACAATCCCCCAAGGGGAGGCCTTGTCATCATCATCTCACTCTCGGACGTAGCTCATTGAGCAATGATCGAAGCAAAAACGCCTTGGAGTACTTCCATTTAAGAGAGGGACGCAAGAGCGGCTCTTAGTCCCACGTTAATTGCTTCTTTCATTAGTGTTGGGGATCGTGGGTTACAAACAACAAGTATAACCCTCCCACTTAGTTTTTGGAGTTGGTACATCGACTCTTATAAGTTCGGAAACGGTTTTCCTAGTTATAGAGCGATAGAGCGGACAACTAGAAAAGAATCCTAGATCTCCATGTTCAGAGCAGTGTTAGTGCATAAAGGCACAAGGGATATACTCGGATCTTTTCCTATTTTCTATTTCGGGAAAGTGCATGAGGGAAGTGTGAACTTCAACTCACTCGAACACTTGAAAGTTTGAGATTACACATCTTTTTAATTTTCGGCTTGTCTACAAATAGACCTCCCACTCAAAATTTTAAGAGCATATAGATTTTGAACATATGTGATATAAATATAGTTTTGAAAACATTTTGAAAACTTATTTTATTTGGATGACAAAATATTTTCACGTTTGAAAACGAAAACGGTTTTTCAAGATTCAAACTAGTTTTGTAAAATTCAATTTCAATTAAACTTTCAAAAATCAAAAAATTTTAATCTTACACATCATGTTTATAATCTTATGAAAAACATTTTTCTCAAGAAATTTTTCTCATTAGAGTTCTATAACTCATGGTAGTGGGGCTGAAAATCCGGAATTCTAAAAAACTGGACTTTCGGAACAACCGCGCACCTCAGAGTAAAATCGCCATAACTAGCGGCTCCGATGTCCTTTTAACCCAAAACTGGTGGCATTGGAAAGAGGACAGACATAACTTTAATTAGATTTAAGAATCATTAAATTTCAATTTCGGAGCAGAGAGTTATGCCACTTTTACTGCGGGTTTTACTCTAGCTCGAAGAAAAAGAAATAATTAAATTTCGGTCTTTTTAGGTGCGAAAAAGAATCGAGTGTAACGGAACATTTTATGAAGTTGTGAAAGCTTTTATTTGTGTTTTATTATAAAGTTAATAACATGATATAAAATAAATAACAACAAGCATAGAACGATTCAAGTATATAAAAGAAACTAGTAAGACAAGAAAACTAGTCAGAAAAATTACTCGAAATTTTCTCAAACTTAAAAACACGGTTTCAATATAAAAAATTAAAAACTTTTAGAACTGATTCTAATTTATTTTAATAACATCCCAAACTCATAGAAAAACAACGTGATTTTTAATTTAAAGGCAAGAGTAATAAATTAAAAAAAATCTAAGAAAACAATTCTAACTTGTCACAAAATTAATAAACTTTCGAAAACGATTTTCAAGCTCATAATTTTCAATACATGTACATGCATATCTTTGACCATAGCTCTGATATCATTTGTTGGAATTGATCTAGGGTTTAAGAAAAAGTTTAACGCTTCGGTAAGCGGCGGAATTTTAAAAAATTTCTTTTACAAGTAAAACAGTTTTTACTAACCTAGACAAAGAGCAAGCACATGTATATAAAAACTAATATGAGCATAAAAGATTACTAACCTTTTTAGAAGCTTGAACGTTGAGAAGCTTTTGGAAAAGGTTGCAACGTTCGTCTCCCTCGAAGCACGTCTCTCTTCCTTTCCTCGTTAACTCGAGCAATCACGAAAGTTTCTATCACTAAATCACTCAAGATAAAAAGGAATTAGTGTGTGGGAACTTTTAAACAGTACGACTTAAGAACGAGTCTTGAAGTCGCAGAGCTAAAGACTCTGTCAAATGAGGACCTAGGTGCCAAAACAATAAAAACGAAATTGAATAGAGAGAGAGAGAGAGGAGAGGGGCGGCCAAGTCTAGAGAGAGAAGCTCTCAATCTCTAAAACTTTGGATGAATGAAATGTGAAGAATGAGGCTCCTATTTATAGGAGAGGTCTCACCTTCAATAAGGTAGTTTCCTCTTCTATAGAATATCACATATTCATGAGAAAATATTGCCTCCTTGCCACTTATGTCACACGGCCAAGGCAGCCTTCCAGAAGGCTTGGATTTGTTTCCTTTTTTGTTCATTGCCTTGCCTTTGACTCACTTGGCCGAAATTCCTATTGCCATGCATAGGAAATTCGTTTCCTCTTTTTCTTTTGGCAAGTATCTTGATATATTTATGCACAAAATATTCTCTATTTCTCTTGGGTAGTAGGCGCCCAACATACCTCTAGAAGGAGCTTCTAGAAGCTTCTTCATTTGTTCATCACAACATGAGAAAGGCTCATTAAGATTTTTCAATAAAATTCTTATGAAATGAAATTAATCCACAAGGCCCAATAAATCTAATTTTGGCCGAGTAATGCATGTCACCAAATGACCATGTCAAAAAATTTATTGACATTCATTTCATCCTATGTCTCAAAAGACAAAAATACCCTTTTGACAATTTTCGTTCTTGTTTTGACTTAGCTTCCAGTTTAACTATTCCTACTCGATGTGATTCGTGACAGTGACCTCATGGATCCAAATGAACAAAGTTTGAACTAAATGTTGGAATCGATCTAGGGTTTGAGAAAATAATTAACGCTTCGGTAAGCGGCGGAATTTTAAAAATTTTCTTTTACAAGTAAAACATTTTTTACTAACCTAGACAAGTGCAAGTACATGTAATTAAAAACCAATATGAGCTAGAAGTTTACTAACCTTTCTTGAAGCTTGAACTTTGAAGAAGCTTGTGGAAAGTTTGCAACGCTCGTCTCCCCTCGCAGCATGTCTCTCTTCCTTTCCTCGGCACCTCGAGCAACCACGAAAGTTTCTATCACTAAATCACTCGAAAAGAAGGAATCAGTGAGTGGGCACTTTTAAACACTACGACTTAAGAACGAGTCTCGAAGTCGCAGAGCTAAACACTAGGTCGAGTGAGGACCTAGGTGCCAAAACAAGAAAAATCGAAAATAAACTAGAAAGAGAGAGAGAGAGGAATTCGGCCAACAATGTCTAGAGAGAGAGTCTCTCAATCTCTAACTTATGTTGAATGAATAAAATGAAGTGAATGAGGGTCCTATTTATAGGAGAGGGGTTGGCCTTGGAAAGAAGTAGTTTCCTTTTATTTCCAAGCCTTTATGAGCAATCTTTTATTACCCATTCCTATCAATATAGGCGCCCACCTCATATAATCCACAAGGGATTAGTTTCCTCTTTTGTTTCCCTTCTTGGTTGCCTTGGCCGATTCTCCTTGTTTCCTCATAGAGGAAATTTGTTTCCTCTTTTTCTTTTGGCAAGTATCTTGATACATTTATGCACAAAATATTCTCTTTCTCTTGGGTATTTTGGGCGCCCATCTCTCATCTAGAAGGAGCTTCTAGAAGCTTCTTCATTTGTTCATGACAACATGAGAAAAGCCCATTAAGAATTTTCAATAAAATTCTTATGAAATGAAATTAATTCACAAGGCCCAATAATCAAGTTATGGCCGAGTGACATTAAGTCATCAAATGAACTTGTCAAAAAATTTATTGACATTCATTTCATTACATGTCTCAAAAGACAAAAATACCCTTTTGACAATTTTCGTTCTTGTTTTGACTTAGCTTCCAGTTTAACTATTCCTATCGATGTGATTCGTGACAGTGACCTCATGGACCCAAATGAACAAAGCTTGAGCTAAACACTTGGACTCAAAAGTTCACAAACCTTTTCCAAGTTTAGCTTAATGTCAACTGACTCCACTAAAGAGCTGACACTGAAAATCTCTCGGTTCAAATGAATTTGTTTTCTACTCAAGAATTCGACCTAATTATGATGAGCGGATCCACTGAATATTATCTATGTTTACCCTTCATGAATATAATCAACTAGTCGGGATTTACTAAATTTCCATTTTACCCTTCTAGCTGTTATTTCCTCAACTCCTTTGTCGCTTGTGAATAAGTTAGAAACAATGTATTGACGAGGAGCTAACAAGTCACATTGTTTCATCCAAAAGAGTCAGGACTCAATTTGGACACTGGCCAGTTCATTTATTCACACTCCAAGGAACAAAGCATGAGGTGATATACATTGCATTTCAGCAATCTTGTACATCAATTCCACATCTATGAGAACTTTAGAAAGTTACTCATGACATTCTCACAACTTAGTACTTCACCAATAGGCCTTGTTCGGAACCACATAGTGAGTCTGAACTCTGACTTTCTCCAATGAGAATACGTAAGGTGTGAAATGGCATGTCTCATTTCAGGATTAAGGTAAGCACGATGCAATTCATACGTAGTGACTTCGAGACATAAGAGGTTAAATGGTTTGTTCTTATTTTGTCTCTAGAAGTTAACTGGTCAATTCAGTACCTTCGGAAGATACCTAGAAGAACTATAGAGTCTCCAACTCTCAATGCCCTATAACCAGACATCATAGATTCTCCTAACAATCATACTGAGGTCAATAGTCCTTTGACCCTTAGATTGCGAATATATCATTTTAAGCAAACTACGAAGAGTTTGTTCATGCAAATCTACATTTGTCTCTGCCGGTCATGGAGGTGGATTCCGACAACGCGGACGAAGACGTGTATGAGGATGAGGGTGATGTTGACGTGGATGAGGATCCAGATAAGGATCCCGAGGAGGACGACCCAAAGGATGACCTGCCTCCGATTGCTCCGGCTGCATGAACATACAGGACGCGAGTAGTTGTTATGCAGTAGAGCAGGAGTGCCATTTTTGTTTTGTTCTGACAGGTTATATTTTTCTTTTTGAAACCTGTCTGACTAAGCCTCAGAGAAGGCTAGTCTCTTTTTGGGAGTATGTAGATTTGTATATGTAGCGATAGTTGCCATGTGATGTGTAAATAGTAGATGCATGAATGCAGGTTGTAGATATCTTTTTGACTTGATGTAGATATGAGAAATGTTTATGAGATCTCGTTTGAGTTATAATCGTGTGTTGATATATTTTCTTTTTTCGCATTCTCGATGTTGTGATATGGATTTTGACCATGCCCCTCTTCCAGGTATAGAATTGAGAAAGCATGGGGCCTAAACGAGACCCGTCTAATGCCGAGAATGTTACAACGGCAGATCTCACGGTGATCAGACGCGCGCTGAAGAGACAGGCTGCTGACGCGACCCAGAGAGATGAGATGAATCGGAGGTTCGCGCAACAGTTGGAGGAGCATAACCGCATGATCACAGAGCTCTTCATGAGGCTGAACGCGCCGCCTCAACAGCACCCAGCGCCTCTAGTTCTAGGAGAACAACAAGAGAATACACCACCAATGCATGCGATCCTCCTGAGGAGCTCAACTTCAAGATTCCTGATGTCGTTCCTCCAGTGACCGAGCCTGTGTACGAGAGCTTTCGGAAGCAGAAGCCTCTGACGTCTGACGACTATGTTGATCCAGCCGTAGCTGAGAACTGGGTCAAGAAGATGCAACAGATCTTCAACTACATTCAGCTGTCTGATACCGAGAGAGTGGCTTCCACTTTGAATCAACTGGAGGATGAGGCTAGGGGCTGGTGAGAAGTACTGGCGCCGTCTGAGGGTGTCCACTCAATGACGTGGTTCCATTTTCTCAATCTGTTCCATGGGAAGTACCCTAGTCAAGCTAACCTGCCGAACAAGGTACGTGAGTTTATGAGCCTACAAGGTCCAATGTGAATATCAGAATATACGACAAAGTTCAACACATTGACAAGGTTCGCTCCTTCCCTGGTCTCTACTGATCAGGCTCGAAAGATGAAGTATATGTTGTTGTCAATGGTGCCCACAAGAAGAGTTGTAGTGTGTATTTATGTACATATGATGTCATATAGTCTTACGAAGACTCTTGCTTGTAACTACTTATTTATTAATAAAAGTTGAAACGTTCATTCAATCTTCCTTGTCTGAAGCTTTATGATAAAACATTAGTCTTTTAGTCCATAAACAAACCTAACAGCTTACGAAGAGAAAAATGTAGATTTGCATGAACAAACTCTTCGTAGTTTGCTTAAAACGATATATTCGCAATCTAAGGGTCAAAGGACTATTGACCTCAGTATGATTGTTAGAAGAATCTATGATGTCTGGTTATGAGGCATTGAGAGTTGTAGACTCTATATTTCTTCTAGGTATCTTCCGAAGGTACTGAATTGACCAGTGCACTTCTAGAGACAAGATAAGAACAAACCATTTAACCTCTTATGTCTCGAAGTCACTACGTATGAATAGCATCGTGCTTACCTTAATCCTGAAATGAGAAATGTCATTTCACACCTTAGTATTCTCATTTGAGAAAGTCAGAGTTTGGACTCACTATGTGATTCCGAACAAGGCCTATTGGTGAAGTACTAAGTTGTGAGAATGTCATGAGTAACTTTGTGAAGTTCTCATAGATATGGAATTCATGTACAAGATTGCTAAAATGCAATGTATATCACCTCATGCTTTGTTCCTTGGAGTGTGAATAAATGAACTGGCCGGTGTCCAAATTGAGTCTTGACTCTTTTGGATGAAACAATGTGACTTGTTAGCTCCTCGTCAATACATTGTTTCTAACTTATTCACAAGCGACAAAGGAGTTGAGGAAATAACAGCTAGAAGGGTAAAATGGTAATTTTGTAAATCCCGACTAGCTGATGATATTCATGAAGGGTAAATGTGATAATATTCTGTGGATCCGCTCATTACAATTAGGTTGAATTCTTGAGTAGAAATTAAATTCATTTGAACCGAGAGATTTTCAGTGTCAACTCTTTAGTGGAGTCAGTTGACATTAAGCTAAACTTGGAAAAGTTTTGTGAACTTTTGAGTCCAAGTATTTTAGCTCAAGCTTTGTTCATTTGGATCCATGAGGTCACTGTCACGAATCACATCGATTAGGAATAGTTAAACTGGAAGCTAAGTCAAAACAAGAACGAAAATTGTCAAAAAGGTATTTTTGTCTTTTGAGACATAGCATAAAATGAATGTCAATAAATTTTTTGACAAGGTCATTTGATGACTTGGTAATACTCGGCCATGACTTGATCATTGGGCCTTGTGGATTAATTTCATTTCATAAGAATTTTATTGAAAATTCTTAATGGGCCTTTTTCATGTTGTTATGAACAAATGAAGAAGCTTCTAGAAGCTCCTTCTAGAATTGAAATGGGCGCCTACTACCCAAGAGATAGAGAGAATATTTTGTGCATAAATGTATCAAGATACTTGCCAAAAGAAAAAGAGGAAACAAATTTCCTTTACAAGGCATGGGAAATTTCGGCCAAGTAGAGAAAAAGGGAAGCCAAATAAAACAGGAAACAAATCCAAGGACTTGCTTGGCAAGTCTTGGCCGCCCAAATGAAGGAGAAGAAAAGGAAATTGGCTCATGAATATGTGATATTCTATAGAAGAGGAAACTACCTTATTGAAGGTGAGACCTCTCCTATAAATAGGAGCCTCATTTTTCTCATTCCAAAGTTTTAGAGATTGAGAGCTTCTCTCTCTAGACTTGGCCGATCCTCTCTCTCCCTCTCTCTCTTCAATTTCATTTTATTGTTTTGGCACCTAGGTCCTCATTTGACCCAGAGTTTAGCTCTGCGACTTCAAGACTCGCTCTTAAGTCGTAGTGTTTAAAAGTGCCCACACACTAATTCCTTTTATTTCGAGTGATTTAGTGATAGAAGCTTTCGTGGTTGCTCGAGTTGCTGAGGAAAGGAAGAGAGACGTGCTGCGAGGGAGATGAACGTTTTCAACCTTCCGAAGGCTCATCAATGTTCAAGCTTCTAAAGAGGTTAGTAAATTTATTATGCTCATATTAGTTTTTATTTACATGTGCTTGCACTTTGTCTAGGTTAGTAAAAACTGTTTTACTTTAAAAAGAAAATTTTTAAAATTCCGCCACTTAACGAAGCGTTAAAATTTTTCTTAAACCCTAGATCAATTCCAATATATGCATGGGCTCAACGTGGATATCGTGAGCCAAGTGGATAGCGGCGATGATGGACCTCCCTCTTACGCTTATGCCGTGCAAATAGCTTTGTGGAATGCTTGTTGGCACGAGGGTGATCGGACTTCTACACCAAAACCAGTTGCTGCAACACCTTCTGAAGCTGTTGGCCCAAAGCAGAGAGAGTTAAGGAAAAGATTCAAACCCCAATCAAGATGGGAGAATCGGCCGCGGCGAGGAGATGGAATGAGGTCCTAGCAAGGCTCGAGTAACCGACCTCGGGAAAGTTCTGGGAACCAGAACAGAAGACGTGGACATAATAGTCGGTCAAGACCACCCAACAAGAAGCCTATGACTTCTGGAAACAATCAATCGCCCGTGTGCCGAAGGTGTGGCAAATCGCACGAGGGAGAGTGTTATGCTCGTGCGCTGGTGTTTTTCAGATGCGGGAAAGAGGGTCATCTATCTCGAGTATGTGAGAATCCATAAGTGAAGACCCTTACACCCAATGAGCAAGCAAAAGCCAATGCCAGAGTCTTTCCATCCGTGAAGATGAAGTGCGAGCAGGGTCGTCCACCACTGTCACATGTCAGATTTTCGTGGACTCCTTCTCTACGTATGCATTGATAGATTCAGGAGTCACGAATTCATTCATCGCATCTAGAAAGTGTTGGAATTGATCTAGGGTTTAAGAATAAGTTTAACGCTTCGTTAAGCGGCGGAATTTTAAAAATTTTATTTTTCAAGTAAAATGGTTTTTACTAACCTAGACAAAGAGCAAGCACATGTAAATAAAAACTATTATAACCATAGAAGTTTACTAACCTTTCTTGAAGCTTGAACTTTGAGAAGCTTTTGGAAAGTTGCAACGCTCGTCTCCCTCGCAGCACGTCTCTCTTTCTTTCCTCGGCAACTCGAGCAACCACGATAGTTTCTATCACTAAATCACTCGAAATAAAAGGAATCAGTGAGTGGGCACTTTTAAACACTACGACTTAAGAACGAGTCTTGAAGTCGCAGAGCTAAACTCTAGGTCAGCCGAGGACCTAGGTGCCAAAACAATAAAATGAAATTTACTAGAGAGAGAGAGAGGAGAGGGGCGGCCACAATGTCTAGAGAGAGAGTCTCTCAATCTCTAACTTATGTGGAATGAGAAAAAAATGAGAAGAATGATGCTCCTTTTTATAGGAGAGGTCTTACCTTCAATAAGGTAGTTTCCTCTTCTATAGAATATCACATATTCATGAGCTAATTTCCTCATTTCCTCTATGACATACTCGGCCAAGGTAGGCTTCATTAAGCCTTGGATTTGTTTCCTATTTTGTTCCATGCCTTGCCTTTTGTCTCTCTCTTGGGCGCCTACTTCATTTCCTCTTAGGGGAAATTTGTTTACACTTTTTCTTTTGCCAAGTATCTTCATACATTTATGCACAAAATATTTTCTCTTTCTCTTGGGTATGTTGGGCGCCTATCTCATTCAAGAAAGGCCTTATAGAAGCTTTTTCACTTGTTCATGACAACATGAAAAAGGCGCATTAAGAATTTTCAATAAAATTCTTATGAAATGAAATTAATTCACAAGGCACAATTAATCTTATTATGGCCGAGTGTTACTTGTCATCAAATGACCATGTCAAAAAATTTATTGACATTCATTTTATCCTATGTCTCAAAAGACAAAAATACCCTTTTGACAATTTTCGTTCTTGTTTTGACTTAGCTTCCAGTTTAACTATTCCTACTCGATGTGATTCATGACAGTGACCTCATGGACCCATATGAACAAAGCTTTAGCTAAACACTTGGACTCAAAAGTTCATAAACCTTTTCCAAGTTTAGCTTAATGTCAACTGACTCCACTAAAGAGTTGACACTGAAAATCTCTCGATTCAAATGAATTTATTTTCTACTCAAGAATTCAACCTAATTATGATGAGTGGATCCACAGAATATTATCATGTTTACCCTTCATGTTTACCCTAATTATGATGAGTGGATAAACAGAAAATTACCATTTTACCCTTCTAGCTGTTATTTCCTCAACTCCTTTGTCGCTTGTGAATAAGTTAGAAACAATGTATTGACGAGGAGCTAACAAGTCACATTGTTTCATCCAAAAGAGTAAAGACTCAATTTGGACACTGGCCAGTTCATTTATTCACACTCCAAGGAACAAACCATGAGGTGATATACATTGCATCTCAGCAATCTTGTACATGAATTCCATATCTATGAGAACTTCACAAAGTTACTCATGACATTCTCACAACTTTGTAATTCACCAATAGGCCTTGTTCGGAATCACATAGTGAGTCCGAACTTTGACTTTCTCAAATGAGAATACTAAGGTGTGAAATGACATGTCTCATTTCAGGATTAAGGTAAGCACGATGCAATTCATACGTAGTGACTTCGAGACATAAGAGGTTAAATGGTTTGTTCTTATCTTGTCTCTAGAAGTGCACTGGTCAATTCAGTACCTTCGGAAGATACCTAGAAGAACTATAGAGTTTCTAACTCTCAATGCCTCATAATCAGACATCATAGATTCTTCTAACAATCGTACTGAGGTCAATAGTCCTTTGACCCTTAGATTGCGAATATATCGTTTTAAGCAAACTACGAAGAGTTTGTTCATGCAAATCTACATTTGTCTCTTCGTAAGTTGTTAAGTTTGTTTAAGGACTAAAGACTAATGTTTTATCATAAAGCTTCATATAAGGAAGATGTGTGTAGTCTTTCATGCCTAATCCCTCTCGATGTTGGTCGAAGACCTTGTTCGCTAGGGCCTTTGTGAATGGATCTGCTAGGTTGTCCACTGTTGAGATCTTCTTCACTTCCACGTCTCCGCGCTGCACAATCTCTCGAATGAAATGGTATTTCCTCTCAATATGCTTAGAGCGCTTATGGCTTCGAGGGTCCTTTGAGTTACCGACAGCCCCACTATTATCATAATAAAGGGTCATGGGCTCGTCGACGTTTGGAACAATTTCCAAATACTTAAACGAATTTTCTAAGCCATACAACCTTTTTGGATGCTTCACAACCAGCCACATATTCTGCTTCCATGGTGGAGTCAGCAATGCAAGATTGCTTAATACTCCTCCACATAACAGCTCCACCATTAAGGATGAACATAGATCCTGAAGTGGATTTCCTGGAATCCTTATCCGCTTGAAAATCGGAGTCGGTATATCCCGTCATAGTCAGGTCAGTACCTGGGTATGTAAGCATCAAGTTCCTAGTTCTTCGAAGATACTTAAGAACATGCTTAACAGTAATCCAGTGCTCGGGTCTAGGGTTTGATTGGAAACGACTAACTACGCCAACGGCGAAACATATGTCAGGTCTAGTGCAAAGCATAGCATACATGAGGCTTCCTACGACAGAGGCGTAAGGAATTTTCCTCATGTCTTCAATCTCTTGTGCAGTCTTGGGAGACTGGTCCTTAGAGAGTGAAACTCCATGCCTAAAGGGTGTTTGGCCCTTCTTGGAGTCTTGCATCGAGAGGCGATCCATGACCTTATCAATATAAGATGCTTGAGAGAGCGACAGGGTCCGGTTTTTCCTATCTCGAAAGATTTGGATCCCCAGAATGTACGCGGCTTCTCCTAGATCCTTCATATCGAATTGCTTTGCCAGCCAGACCTTAACATCAGATAACATACCCACGTCATTACCAATGAGTAGTATATCATCGACATATAGTACCAGAAACACAACTTTGCCTTCGTGTAATAACTTGTAAACACAAGGCTCATCTATTGACTGTTCAAAGCCGAAGCTCTTTACAGTTTCATCGAATCTAATATTCCATGACCAAGATGCTTGCTTTAGTCCATAAATGGACTTAAGTAACTCACAAACCTTGGTCTCTTGACCTTCTTCCACGAAACCGTCTGGTTGAGCCATGTAAATGCGCTCGTCAAGATTCCATTCAGAAAGGCTGTCTTGACATCCATTTGCCAGATCTCATAGTCGAGAGCTGCAGCTATGGATAGGAGTATGCGGATGGATTTAAGCATCGCGACTAGCGAGAAGGTTTCTTCATAGTCAATCCCTTCTTGTTTGGTATAACCCTTCGCCACAAGTCGTGCTTTGAACGTCTCGACGTTCCCATCAGGACCCTTTTTTTTCTTGTATATCCACTTACACCCTACGGGTTTAATCCCTTCAAGAAGGTCTACAAGTTTCCAAACTTTGTTGACATACATCGAGTGCATCTCAACTTTCATGGCGTCAAGCCAAAGGTTTGATTCAGAACAATCCATCGCTTGGCTATAGGAATCAGGATCATCCATGTCAGAGACGGCTACGAGAGAGTCTCCATAAGACATGTACCTGTTAGGCTTTTGAGTAGCCCTCCCGCTACATCGAAGTACTACTTGACGAGATTCTGATGAGTTAGGTTGTGTTTCAGTTGGGGTAAGAACAGTTCTTACAGATGAGGTAGAAGCTTCCTCACCCAACTTTTCTTCAAGAACAATTTTGCTTCTAGGTTTTACATCCTTCATAAAGTCCTCCTCAAGGAAACGAGCATTCGTGCTAACGAAATTCTTATCGTCCTCGGGACTATAGAAAGTAAAACCCTTGGTTTCCTTTGGAAATCCAACGAACAGACACAATTCTGACCTACTAGCCAACTTGCTAGTCTTTTGCATCAACACATGTGCGGGGCAACCCCAAATTTTGATGCAGCCAAGATTCACTTTACGGCCAGTCCATCGTTCATAAGGAGTACCAGGAACCGTTTTGGAAGGAACTTGGTTCAGAATATAGGCGGCTGTTTCGAGGCCATATCCCCAAAAGGAAAGAGGGAGTGATGAGTAACTCATCATTGATCCAACCATCTCCATAAGAGTTCGGTTTCTTCTCTCTGACACTCCGTTTTGTTGAGGTGTGCCAGATGCGGTAAGCTGAGAAGCGATACATTCTTCTTTAAGAAAGTCATCGAACTCTCCAGACATATACTCACTACCTCGATCAGATCGAAGGGTTTTGATCACTTTGCCAGTTTGCTTTTCCACTGACGCCCTAAAGACCTTAAATACGTTAAAGGTCTCGGATTTGTGTTTGAGCAAATAGACAAAACCATATCGTGAGTAATCATCGGTGAAGGTAACGAAGTATTCGTATCCTCCACGTGCCTGTTGGCTGAGCGGACCACATACATCAGAATGTACTAGTTCCAGCAACTCAGTGGCTCTTCGACCCTTATCGGAGAAAGGTCGCTTAGTCATTTTTCCTTCTATGCAGGATTCACAAGTAGGTAGTGAACCTATTGCAGAGGCTTGGAGTGGACCGTCCCTCACAAGTGTCTTAATCCTATCTAGACTGATATGACCAACTCTTAAGTGCCATAGGTATGTTGATTTTGTTAGATCGGAGGATTAAGAAAGTTTGATCCTCTTTGGCTCCCTAATTAGATCATTATCTATTTCGGTGTCTAAAAGAGAAGGTTGAGTGGGATAGATGTAGAAAAGAGCATTCTTCATACATGCATCAGTGACAAAAGAATTATCAGGAAACGAAATATGAATTCCATTCTTAATGAACCTTAAACAATAATCTTTCTCAAGAAGACGAGCAACGGATATGAAGTTCTTCCGAAAGGTAGGAACAAAATAAACATTATTCAAGTTTAAAGTGCGGTCTTCAAAAGACAGCGTCACGGATCCCACAGCCTTCGCAGACACCAGGCTCCCATCACCTCATTTGAAACAGAACTCGCCTTCCTCTAAGCTTTTGGTTTTCTTGAAACCATTCAAGGAACAACAAATATGGTTAGTAGCAGCGGAGTCAAGAATCCACATTGATACATTATCAGCTACTAAGCATGCTTCGGTAACTAGTACAATACTATGTTCCTTTGCTTTGAGATAGGCGGGATAGTTCTTTTTATCGGCCTTGTAAGGTCCCTTCTCAGTTCTAGAGGTGGAGGCTTTGTGCTCAGTAGCATGTGCCTCTCCTTGATTCCTCTTTCGCTTAGTGAGACCTACAGCAGTGTGAAGTTCCTCCATAAGCTTGGTAACAGTGTACTTTAGCTTGTTAATGGAGTAGTTCATCTTGGAGGTATCAAGAGATGCGGGGAGAGTTTCTAAGATCACATCTATGACATTCTTCCCATCAATCTCAGATCTTAGGATTTCCATTTTACTCAGATGACTAATGATCAATATCATAAAGTCTCCAACAGGAGTCCTAGCTTTCATGCGACAGTTCATAAATTGTCGGACTGCTTTTTGCCTTGCTTGAAGCCTTTGCCCTCCAAACATCTCATGGAGATTGGTGAGCATGTCGGCGGCAGTCTCGATGTCACGATGTTGTTGTTGCAACACATTGTTCATTGATGCTAAGATTTAGCACCTCACAATCTCATCGGAGCAGAGCCAGGACGCCAAGGTGTCTTTGTCCTCTTCAGTTGAATCATTACTCGTCAGAGGAGGACACGGGGTGGTGAGTATCCATTTGTGCTTCGTAAGGATTATGTCGAGGGTATGTTTCGAATCTACGCAGTTTTTGTTTTCGAGTTTGTTCGAGGAAAGGATGAACGAGAGAAGGTTGAGAGACATATTGTCTATATAAGTTGAAACAAGTTTATAATTAGTCTTTGGTTTAGGATTTAAGTTTTATTTAAGACTTTATAAAATCCAAAGGTGTTATAAACCAAATGATAATTTACTCCCTCAAGAGAAGGCCGCAAAAAATCGCCATTTATAAGTAAATGACACATCATTAATGCTTAGCCAAGATGTCAATACATCAATTTTGACTAGCCACCTTTTAAATTGGTTTGATCACTCACATCCTTTCGCAGAGCCTCAAGGGAGGATTTCTAGGGATTGAGCCTAAGTCTGCAACCAACCACTTAGTCCAAAAGATCAACTTTGAAAAAACAATCCCCCAAGGGGAGGCCTTGTCATCATCGTCTCACTCTCGGACGTAGCTCATTGAGCAATGATCGAAGCAAAAACGCCTTGGAGTACTCCCATTTAAGAGAGGGTCGCAAGAGCGGCTCTTAGTCCCACGTTAATTGCTTCTTTCATTAGTGTTGGAGATCGTGGGTTACAAACAACAAATATAACCCTCCCACTTAGTTTTTGGAGTTGGTTCATCGACTCTTGTAAGTTCGGAAACGGATTTCCTAGTTAGAGAGCGACAGAGCGGACAACTAGAAGAGAATCCTAGATCATCATGTTCAGAGCAGTGTTAGTGCATAAAGGCACAAGGTACATACTCAATCTTTTCCTATTTTCTATTTCGAGAAAGTGCATGAGGGAAGTGTGAACTTCAACTCACTCGAACACTTGAAAGTTTGAGATTACACATCTTTTTATTTTTCGGCTTGTCTACAAGGAGACCTCACACTCAAATTTTCAAGAGCATATAGATTTTGAACATATGTCATATAGATATAGTTTTGAAAACATTTTGAAAATTTATTTGATTTGGATGACAAAATATTTTTCAAGTTTGAAAGTGAAAACGGTTTTTTCAAAATTCAAACTAGTTTTGTAAAAATTCAATTTCAATTAAACTTTCAAAAATCAAAACATTTTAATCTTACACATCATGTTTATAATCTTATGAAAAACATTTTTGCTCAAAAATTTTTTCTCATTAGAGTTCTATAACTCATGGTAGTGGGGCTGAAAATCCGGAATTCTAAAAAACTGGACTTTCGGAACAGCCGCGCACCTCGGAGTAAAATCGCCATAACTGGCGGCTCCGATGTTTTTTTAACCTGAAACTGGTGGCATTGGACAGAGGACAGACAGAGCTTTAATTTGTTTCAAGAATCATTAAATGTCGATTTCTGAGCAGAGAGATATGCCACTTTTACTGCGGGTTTTACTACAGCTCGAAGAAAAAGAAATAATTAAAGCTTGGTCCTTTTTAGGTGCGAAAAAGAATCGAGTGTAACGGAACGTTTTAGGATGTTGTTAAAGCTTTTATTGGTGTTTTATTAGAAAGGTAATAACATGATATAAAAGAAATAAAAACACGCATAAAACGATTCAAGTAAATAAAAGAAACTAGTAAGAGAAGAAAACTAGTCACAAAATTTACTCGAAATTTCTCAAACCTTTAAAACACGTTTTTCAATATAAAAAATTAAAAAATTTTAGAACTGATTCTAATGTGTTTTAATAACATCCCAAACTCATAGAAAATCAACATGATTTTTAATTTAAAGGCAAGAGCAATAAATTAAAAAAAATCTAAGATAACAATTCTAACTTGTCACAAAATTAGTAAACTTTCGAAAACGATTTTCAAGCTCATAATTTTAAATACATGTACATGCATATCTTTGACCATAGCTCCGATACCATTTGTTGGAATCGATCTAGGGTTTAAGAAAATAATTAACGCTTCGGTAAGCGGCAGAATTTTAAAAATTTTATTTTCAAGTAAAGACAGTTTTTACTAACCTAGACAAAGAGCAAGTACATATAAATAAAAACTATTATGAGCTAAGAAGTTTACTAACCTTTCTTGAAGCTTGAACTTTGAGAAGCTTTTGGAAAGTTTGCAACGCTCGTCTCCCCTCGCAGCACGTCTCTCTTTCTTTTCTCGGCACCTCGAGCAACTACGAAAGTTTCTATCACTAAATCACTCGAAATAAAAGGAATCAGTGAGTGGGCACTTTTAAACACTACGACTTAAGAATGAGTCTTGAAGTCGCAGAGCTTAACACTAGGTCAAATGAGGACCTAGGTGCCAAAACAAAAAATCGAAAATAAACTAGAGAGAGAGAGAGAGAGGATCGGCCACCACAAGATCTAGAGAGAGAAGCTCTCAATCTCTAACTTATGTGGAATGAATGAAAATGAGAAGAATGAGGCTCCTATTTATAGGAGAGGTCTCACCTTCAATAAGGTAGTTTCCTCTTCTATAGAATATCACATATTCATGAGCCAATTTCCTCTTTTCCTCTAAGACATACTCGGCCAAGGTAGGCTTCATTAAGCCTTGGATTTGTTTCCTTTTTTGTTCCTTGCCTTGCTTCTTTCTCAACTTGGGCGCCGACCTCATTTCCCTTAGAGGAAATTTGTTTCCTCTTTTTCTTTTGGCAAGTATCTTCATACATTTATGCACAAAATATTCTCTCTATCTCTTGGGTATGTTGGGCGCCTATCTCATTCAAGGAAGGCCTTCTAGAAGCTTTTCCACTTGTTCATGACAACATGAAAAAGGCCCATTAAGAATTTCCAATAAAATTCTTATGAAATGAAATTAATTCACAAGGCCCAATTAATCATATTATGGCCGAGTGTTACTTGTCATCAAATGACCATGTCAAAAAAAAATTTATTGACATTCATTTCATCCTATGTCTCAAAAGACAAAAATACCCTTTTGACAATTTTCGTTCTTGTTTTGACTTAGCTTCCTGTTTAACTATTCCTATTCGATGTGATTCGTGAAAGTGACCTCATGGATCCAAATGAACAAAGCTTGATATAAACACTTGGACTCAAAAGTTCACAAACCTTTTCCAAGTTTAGTTTAATGCCAACTGACTCCACTAAAGAGTTGACACTGAAAATCTCTCGGTTCAAATGAATTTATTTTCTACTCAAGAATTCAACCTAATTATGATCAGCGGATCCACTAAATATTATCTATGTTTACCCTTCAAGAATGTCAAAAGCTAGTCGGGATTTACTAAATTACCATTTTACCCTTCTAGCTGTTATTTCCTCAACTCCTTTGTCGCTTGTGAATAAGTTAGAAACAATGTATTGACGAGGAGCTAACAAGTCACATTGTTTCATCCAAAAGAGTTAGGACTCAATTTGAACACTGGCCAGTTCATTTATTCACACTCCAAGGAACAAAGCATGAGGTGACATACATTGCATTTCAGCAATCTTGTACATGAATTCCATATCTATGAGAACTTCACAAAGTTACTCATGACATTCTCACAACTTAGTACTTCACCAATAGGCCCTGTTCGAAATCACATAGTGAGTCCGAACTCTGACTTTCTCAAATGAGAATACGTAAGCTGTGAAATGGCATGTCTCATTTCAGGATTAAGGTAAGCATGATGCAATTCATACATAGTGACTTCGAGACATAAGAGGTTAAATGGTTTGTTCTTATCTTGTCTTTAGAAGTGCACTGGTCAATTCAGTAGCTTCGGAAGATACCTAGAAGAACTATAGAGTCTCCAACTCTCAATGCCTCATAACCAGACATCATAGATTATTCTAACAATCATACTGAGGTCAATAGTCCTTTGACCCTTAGATTGCGAATATATCGTTTTAAGCAAAGTACGAAGAGTTTGTTCATGCAAATCTACATTTGTCTCTTCGTAAGTTGTTAAGTTTGTTTAAGGACTAAAGACTAATGTTTTATCATAAAGCTTCATACAAGGAAGATTGAATGAACGTTTCAACTTTTTATTAATGAATAAGTAATTACAAGCAAGAGTCTTCGTGAGACTTTATTACATCAAATGTATAATACAAAGATTACAACTCTTCTTGTGGGCACCATTGACAACAAACTCCCACTTGACTCAAAGAAGATGTGTGTAGTCTTTCATGCCTAATCCCTCTCGATGTTGGTCGAAGACCTTGTTCGCTAGGGCCTTTGTGAATGGATCTGCTACGTTGTCCACCGTTGAGATCTTCTTGACTTCCACGTCTCCGCGATGCACGATCTCTCGAATCAAATGGTATTTCCTCTCAATATGCTTAGAGCGCTTATGGCTTCGAGGCCCCTTCGAGTTAGCGATAGCCTCACTATTATCATAATAAAGGGTGATGGGCTCGTCGACGTTTGGAACAACTTCCAAATACTTAAGTCATTTTCTAAGCCATACAGCCTCTTTGGATGCTTCACAAGCAGCCACATATTCTGCTTCCATTGTGGAGTCAGCAATGCAAGATTGCTTAATACTCCTCCACACAACAGCTCCACCATTAACGATGAACACAGATCCCGAAGTGGATTTCCTGGAATCCTTATCCGCTTGAAAATCGGAGTCGGTATATCCCGTCATAGTCAGGTCAGTACCTGAGTATGTAAGCATCAAGTTCCTAGTTCTTCGAAGATACTTAAGAACATGCTTAACAGTAATCCAGTGCTCGGGTCCAGGGTTGGATTGGAAACGACTAACTACGGCAACGGCGAAACACATGTCAGGTCTAGTGCAAAGCATAGCATACATGAGGCTTCCTACGGCAGAGGCGTAAGGAATTTTCCTCATGTCTTCAATCTCTTGTGCAGTCTTGGGAGACTGGTCCTTAGAGAGTGAAACTCCATTCCTAAAGGGTGTTTGACCCTTCTTGGAGTCTTGCATCGAGAAGCGATCCATCACCTTATCAATATAAGATGCTTGAGAGAGCGACAGGGTCCGGTTTTTCCTATCTCGAAAGAATTGGATCCCCAGAATGTACGCGGCTTCTCCTAGATCCTTCATATCGAATTGCTTTGCCAGCCAGACTTTAACCTCAGATAACTTACCCACGTCATTACCAATGAGTAATATATCATCGACATATAGTACCAGAAACACAACTTTGCCTTCGTGTATTAACTTGTAAACACAAGGCTCATCTATTGACTGTTCAAAGCCAAAGCTCTTTACAGTTTCATCGAATCTAATATTGCATGACCTAGATGCTTGCTTTAATCCATAAATGGACTCAAGCAACTCACAAACCTTGGTCTCTTGACCTTCTTCCACGAAACCGTCTGGTTGAGCCATGTAAATGCGCTCGTCAAGATTGCCATTCAGAAAGGCTGTCTTGACATCCATTTGCCAGATCTCATAGTCGAGAGCTGCAGCTATGGATAGGATTATGCGGATGGATTTAAGCATCGCGACTAGCGAGAAGGTTTCTTCATAGTCAATCCCTTCTTGTTGGGTATAACCGTTCGCCACAAGTTGTGCTTTGAACGTCTCGACGTTCCCATCAGGACCCTTTTTCTTCTTGAATATCCACTTACACCCTACGGGTTTAAATCCTTCAGGAAGGTCTACAAGTTTCCAGACTTTGTTGACATACATCGAGTGCATTTCAACTTTCATGGCGTCAAGCCAAAGGTTTGATTTAGAACAAGCCATCGCTTGGCTATAGGAAACAGGATCACTACCATAAATATGGGATACAACTACAGTTTTTTTTTAACTCCAGTTTAGCCTTTTAATGGAGTCTTTGAATACAGACTACGGTCACCTTTTTTTAGGTCTATATTAGACTCCAGTCGAATATAAAGCTGTAGATAATGGTCTATTTTTCTCTACAGCTAATATAAAAAAGTAGTGGTAATACTAAAAAAAATTAAAAATGATTAAAATTTCATCATTTTTAAATGGAGGGAAATTTCCCACAAAATTTTGGCACATTTACACTACAGTCAAAAGTAAAAAAGGAGTTGTAATACTTAAAATATAAAAAATTAACAAAAGTTTACTATTTGAGTGTGGGTGGGAAATTTCCCACAAAAAATTTGTTTGAGCGGTAGATGAAAATGGATTAAAATTGACTATGTATAATTCTTTTTTTTGAAACGCAAATTGACTATGTATAAGAAAATACACTTTCTCTCTTTCATCTTGTATATCTCATCTTTCTCTATGTCTGAAACACCATCCTCGTCTCTATATCTCCATACTTGTTCTTCTCCTTCTTCATCGCCGTGAAACCCCACTAAGATTTCATTTGGGCGGTAGATGAAAGTTGACCGAAATAGACTATCTCATCTTCGTATATCACAATCTCTCTTTCTGTCTCTTCTCTCATCGTATAATACTAGCCCTAGTTTATCACATCCGACCTCCCCCCTCTCAAATACCCCACTCACTCCATTAAATCTTAACCTAGAAATACAAAGATCTCCAAATTTGCCATCGAATCTTCAAATCAACATAAACCCTAGATTTTAGGACTGATTCTCTTAGTCTCGTTGCTTCTCCCAGGAAACTCCGGCGCCGCGCTTCTTCTTTTCCGTCGCTACACTCTCTCTCGCTCAAGACATTTTTTTCTGAAAGATTCAAACCTAATTTCTTTCCTCTCGCTACTTCTTCACAGAAGTCCATCCCCGGCTCACGGAGGTAAGCTTATCGCATTCTCGCACTTCTTCTCTCTCACTTCTATAATCTCGTTTCAAATTCACTGTTCCGTCGAAATCCAATTTGATTTGTCACCAATTTTGCATTCTCTGCTTTAGTCTTTGAAGAAATCCGAATTTGAATATTAGGTTTTGCGGCGAGCAAGAGAGATGGATCGGACCCACTTGCCATTTTGAGAGGGTCTCGAGGCTCAGGGTCTAGTATGTCAGGCTATGCCGTCGAAGATTCTTGGCCAGCCTTAACGCTGCGATTGGATCACCTCTAGTAAATTCCCAACTTCATTTTTATGCCTTAACGCTACACCGGCCACTCAGACCAATTATGCTGCTCAGAGCTCTCAGTCAGGATTTGTTCCTAAAGTCTCTCAGCAAACTTCAATGTTTGTTCCACAGCCAGCGGCACATCATCTGCCTAAGGTATTTTCGCTTAATTCTGTTATGTAGGGTATTTTATCCCTGTACAAGTTAAAAAGATCTGCATATTTGTGCTACCATTATTTTGATATTTCAGTTTTATAATTTGGTTTTGTACTTTGTTGTAATCCTTTCCAATTTCAAGAAAAAGATGCTGCCATGTTTCATTGTTTTCACTCACAGAATGTTGTAGATATCATGTAGTAGGAAACGACATTGTGAATTATATTAGTAAAGCTAAAGCACATGTGTAAATATATAGCTGTGTTAGGTGTTTTTTCATTCTTTATATACACAATAAACCTATGCTGCTTTGGATCGATAATTTAGGCTTTAATTAAAATATGGCGGAAATAAGATTTGTTTGTGCATCTCATTAGTTATAGTAAATCATAGAATTGTCACATCCAGGACGTTCACACCGAAAATGGTACATGTTATCGGCCCGATCCCGATCGAAGCTAGTCAAAGGGAAAAATAAAAGGCAATCGGACTTGCCCTAGCCATTAATCGGCCCTTGGGCCGATTAGGCCAAAAGCCAGCCCAATGGCCTCGGCCCAAGACCGAGTTCGACCTCGGCCTCAGCTCGACCTCGGCCTGGCGAGCTCGACCTCGGCCTCAGCTCGACCTTGGCCTGGCGAGCTCGGCCTCGGCCTCAGCTCGACCTCGGCCTGACGAGCTCGAGCTCGGCCTCAGCTCGACCTCGGCCTCAGCTCGACCTCTGCCTCAGCTCAACCTCGGCCTGGCGAGCTCGACCTCGACATCAGCTCGACCTCGGCCTGGCGAGCTCGGCCTCGGCCTCAGCTCGAACTCGGCCTAACGAGCTCGACCTCGGCCTCAGCAAGACCTCGGCCTGGCGAGCTCGACCTCGGCCTCAGCTCGACCTCGGCCTGGCGAGCTTGACCTCGGCCTCAGCTCGACCTCGACCTGACGAGCTCGACCTCGGCCTCAGCTCGACCTTGACCTGACGAGCTCGACCTCGGCCTCAGCTCGACCACGGCCTCACGAGCGACTTCGGCCTCACAGGTTTGTCCTCGGCCCTATGCCATCCTCGGCCGAGCTTATGTTATCCTCGGCCAAGGGGCCCACCAATGACGCTACCCCATGTTGTCCTCAGCCCAGGGGCACGCCAGTGACGCCAGCCTATGTTATCTTCGGCCAGGGGGTACATCAATAGCGCTAGTCTATATTATCCCCTGCCGAGTGTTGTCAATGGTGCCCACAAGAAGAGTAGTAGTGTCTATTTATGTACATTTGATGTCATATAGTCTTACGAAGACTCTTGCTTGTAATTGCTTATACATTAATAAAAAGTTGAAATGTTCATTCATTCTTTTTTTGTTTGAAGCCTTATGATAAAACCTTAGTCTTTTAGTGCATAAACAAACTTAACAACTTACGAAGAGACAAATGTAGATTTGCATGAACAAACTCTTCGTAGTTTGCTTAAAACGATATATTCGCAATCTTAGGGTCAAAGGACTATTGACCTCAGTATGATTGTTAGAAGAATCTATGATGTCTGGTTATGAGGCATTGAGAGTTTGGGACTCTATAGTTCTTCTAGGTATCTGCCGAAGGTACTGAATTGACCAGTGCATTTCTAGAGACAATATAAGAACAAACCATTTAACCTCTTATGTCTCGAAGTCACTATGTATGAATTGCATCATGCTTACCTTAATCCTGAAATGAGACATGCCATTTCACACCTTAGTATTCTCATTTGAGAAAGTCAAAGTTCGGACTCACTATGTGATTCCGAACAAGGCCTATTGGTGAAGTACTAAGTTGTGAGTCTGTCATGAGTAACTTTGTGAAGTTCTCATAGATATGGAATTCATGTACAAGATTGCTGAAATGCAATGTATGTCACCTCATGCTTTGTTCCTTGGAGTGTGAATAAATGAACTGGCCAGTGTCCAAATTGAGTCCTGGCTCTTTTGGATGAAACAATGTGACTTGTTAGCTCCTCGTCAATACATTGTTTCTAACTTATTCACAAGCGACAAAGGAGTTGAGGAAATAACAGCTAGAAGGGTAAAATGGTAATTTAGTAAATCCCGACTAGCTGATGACATTCATGAAGGGTAAACATAGATAATATTCAGTGGATCCGCTCATCATAATTAGGTCGAATTCTTGAGTAGAAAATAAATTCATTTGAACCGAGAGATTTTCAGTGTCAGCTCTTTAGTGGAGTCAGTTGGCATTAAGCTAAACTTGGAAAAGGTTTGTGAACTTTTGAGTCCAAGTGTTTAGCTCAAGCTTTGTTCATTTGGGTCCATGAGGTCACTGTCACGAATCACATCGATAGGAATAGTTAAATTGGAAGCTAAGTCAAAACAAGAACGAAAATAGTTAGAAGGGTATTTTTGTCTTTTGAGACAAAGGATGAAATGAATGTCAATAAATTTTTTGACAAGTTCATTTGATGACTTAATGTCACTCGGCCATAACTTGTTTATTGGGCCTTGTGGATTAATTTCATTTCATAAGAATTTTATTGAAAATTCTTAATGGGCTTTTCTCATGTTGTCATGAACAAATGAAGAAGCTTCTAGAAGCTCCTTCTAGATGAGAGATGGGCGCCCAAAATACCCAAGAGAAAGAGAATATTTTGTGCATAAATGTATCAAGATACTTGCCAAAAGAAAAAGAGGAAACAAATTTCCTCTATGAGGAAACAAGGAGAATCGGCCAAGGCAACCAAGAAGGGAAACAAAAGAGGAAACTAATCCCTTGTGGATTGTATGAGATGGGCGCCTATTTTGATAGGTATGGGTAATAAAAGATTGCTCATAAAGGTTTGGAAAATAAGAGGAAACTACTTCTTTCCAAGGCCAACCCCTCTCCTATAAATAGGACCCTCATTCCCTTCATTTCACTCATTCCACATAAGTTATAAATTGAGAGCTTCTCTCTCTAGAACTTGTGGTTGCCGCCCCTCTCTCTCTCTCTAGTTTATTTTCGATTTTTCTTGTTTTGGCACCTAGGTCCTCACTTGACCTAGTGTTTAGCTCTGCGACTTCGAGACTCGTTCTTAAGTCGTAGTGTTTAAAAGTGCCCACTCACTGATTCATTCTTTTCGAGTGATTTAGTGCTAGAAACTTTCGTGGTTGCTCGAGGTGCCGAGGAAAGGAAGAGAGACGTGCTGCGAGGGGAGACGAGCGTTGCAAACTTTCCAAAAGCTTCTTCAAAGTTCAAGCTTCAAGAAAGGTTAGTAAACTTCTAGCTCATATTGGTTTTTAATTACATGTACTTGCACTTGTCTAGGTTAGTAAAAACTGTTTTTACTTGTAAAAGAAAATTTTTAAAATTCCGCCGCTTACCGAAGCGTTAATTATTTTCTTAAACCCTAGATCGATTCCAACACCGAGCCCATACTGACGGGCCCACCAGTGACGCCACCCTATGTTATCCTCGGCCAGGGGCTATCCTCGGCCATGGGCCATCCTCGGCCAATGGCTATCCTCGGCCATGGGCTATCCTCGGCCATTTAATTCACTCGGCCAAGGGGCCCACCAATGACCCCTTTGGTCGCCTATAAATACAAGAGGCCCTCCCTCTTCCAAAGGTAATCCAAGTTTGAGAAAGGAAACGCTGCCGAACTCACCTTTCGCTCGTTTCTCTCAAGTCTCGGCCCCTAAACACTTAAACCCTATATTATCCACCTCAATCCCACTAATGTTGAGCGTCGGAGAGGTAAACAGAGGCACCCCCTCTGTTTCCCTTTTTAGCTCACGGTTCTCTCATCCTTTCTAGGTACCCCGGCGAGCTCATACACCACCGACAGCCAAGGGAAGACTCGGGACACCGAGTCCGACACGCTCAAGTCATGAGAGGCCACTTGGTCCGGCCTTGGGTCTAACCGCCTGTGGCTTCTAAATCGTTGTCCAAAAAACAACGACAACATTTTGGCGCTAGAAGGAGGGGATCTCTCGACCTTGGCGACACATTCCCTCTACCACTTTCACCCCGACTATTGAACGATGAGTCACATTCCCACTACCTCCGCGGGTACTCGGGCAACGGCCCCGAGGTACGGTCTCCGACGCCTCGCACACCGTCTTGAAGGGCAACCTCGCGACAACGAGAGCCAGCCCCAAGACCCGGTGAGCGACCCCGAGGCCGAGCTCCGAGAGGACACGGCCCGGCGGCTTGCGGAGCTCCTTGACCGTCCCGGCGTTGACGGTTCGCTCATTGCCGGTCTCCTCGGCTACGATGTCGAGGATCGATCCGCCCATAGCGACTCCGACCCCGACTATGTGGGGGAGTCGAGGACCGACGAGGCGACTCCTAGCCTCGCCCATTCGTGGTCCGAGAGACCCAATGGCGCTTTGGCCGACCCGTCGCGTCCGGCGCGACGGCAGGCACGGTCGCGTTCCCAGGGACTCGCCCCTTCGGTTTCAAGAGGCGGCCGGACACGGCCCCTCGCCGAGGAGAGAGCGACTCTGGGCAATGATGGGGCCGATAGCCGAAGCGCTCGCCGCGCGGCCCGACCAAGGGCGAACTCACCCCACCGCGCGCCGAGCGTGGACCTTAGAGAGCGCTTGACGGCGCAAAGAAACTCCCGGGGGGAGGATCTCCGCCAAAGGCTCAACTCTCGGAGGGATGCGCTCCCCGCCGCAACTCTCTGCCAACCTCAGGCCAATATCGTGGACCAAGCGTCCAACGAGCGCCAGCCGGCGACTCTCGTAGCCCCGACGGTTAGCCCGGCTAACGGGCTCGACATGGTCACGATGATTCAGAGCCTCCAAAACAAATCATCAAGATGAGGGAGTCGGGGAGGCAGAGGCCATATGGGGGGATCGAGGAATCATACTCTCCCTTCGTCGCGCAAATCCTAGTGCAGCCTTGCGTGGGAAACTTCAAATTGCCATCCATCCCTCCCTATGATGGGCGGACTGACCCGGACTTCCACATCCAACACTACGAGACATGGATAACAATGCAAGGGCAGCCGGACGCGACCCTATGCCAAGCCTTCAGCCTAACCCTCACGGGGTCGGGCTTTGAGTGGTTCCGGAGCCTGAGACCCGGGAGCATCCCGTCCTTCCGGGCTTTGCAGGAGGCTTTCCTCGCCCGCTTCGCCACGCTTGTGGCACAAAAGAAATCAAAGACCCACCTCCTCTCCCTTCGGCAGGGGAGAGACGAGACGTTGAGGCAATACCTCGCTCGCTTCACCGAGGAATCTCACAAAGTCGAGGGCTTCGACGACAAGGACGCCATCACGGCGATCACCGAAGGAGTTCGCACGAGCGACTTCCTCAAGTCCATTGTGGGGAAGGTCCCGCGAAGCATGGCAGAGCTGATGACGAGAGCCCGCACGTATATGGGAATCGAGGACTATCTCGATGGACGGGATGGCCGGAAGTCAGGGGGACAGGGTAGTCGACGCCACGACGACCCAGACGGAGATCGTCCCGACCCTCGAAAGAGGAGGAACAAGGGAGGCCAGGCCCCTAACGGCCGCTCCCTCCCCGGGCCGAGACCGGCACACGTCGATAGCTTCCGAAAGTTCTCGACGTTCACCCCTTTGAACACCCCACCAGAGCGGATCCTAGCCCTGCACCGCGACAAGCTAGGGAGCCCTACTCCTCTCACAAAGGATCCTGCAAAGAGGGATCGAAACAAGTTCTGCGAATACCACCAAGATCACGGGCATCTGACATCCGAATGCTATCAACTCAAGCGTCAGATCGAGGCCCTGATTTAAGACGGGAAACTGAAGGAATACATCCTTATAACGATCGGGACGGCCGCGGCACGCGATGAGCGCCCGCGACAAGAAAGAAAGGGTCCGGCGACGGTAACCGTCATGGACCGAGCAGCCATTGAAGAACCAGAAAGCTCGCAATTGCACATCGTGGGCGCTATCCTGGGAGGCTCGGAGTTTGGAGACTCGGCCACGCAAAGGAAGAAGTACGTGCGCGAAGTTTCCGAAGGGAAAATAGCGCACTACATCAACCACACATACGAGGCTCCTTCCCCGGCCCCGTTCGAGTCCATGTTCTTCACCGGCCAAGAGGCGGCGCGAGTCCTCCACCCACATAACGACGCGATAGTCGTCTCGGCCCCGGTCGCCAACAACCTCATTCGGAGAATCCTAATCGACAATGGGAGCTCCGCCGATATAATCTTCAAGTCGGCGTTGGACAAGATGAAGCTATCCGGGATGAGACCGACCCCGATATCGACCCCGCTCTTCGGCTTCTCCGGGGAAAGGGTCATGACGGAGGGAACTATCGACCTCTCGGTTACCTTCGGCACACCGGGGGGGCTCGAGGTGACCCACATTGTGTCGTTCCTGGTCGTGGACCAGCCCTCGGCGTACAACGTCATCGTCTAAAGGCCATCACTTCCACTTACCACCTGATGATGAAGTTCCCAACGGACAAAGGGATAGCCGTAATGTTGGGAGACCAATCGATGGCGAGGATGTGCTACATCCAAGGCGTGGACGGGAAAGAAAAGGGAAAATGGTGAGCACCGTCTGCCAACTCGGGGACAAGTTCCCGTGCGAAATAGGGAAGGGAGGAATCTTCGGAGAACTGGACCAGAGAGACGATGTCGAGCGTCGAAAGGTGGAGACACCGGACGACCTTGTTCCCGTCGTGTTGGACGACGCCAAACCTGACCAAGTAGTCAAGATAGGCGCCTAACTCCCGTCCGAAGTTCGAGCCCGGCTCGCCACCTTCCTTCGCGAGCACAAAGACATCTTCGCGTGGACACACGCCGACATGCCGGGGATCGACCCCGAGATAATGGTTCACCGTCTCAACGACGACAAGAGAATGGCTGAGCGGATCAGATCAAGACCACCTTTGTTACAAACCGCGGACTCTACTGTTACAAGGTCATGCCTTTTGGCCTCAGAAACGCGGGGGCGACGTATCAAAGGTTGGTGAACCGAATGTTCGCCGATCGAATCGGCAAAACTATGGATGTCTACGTTGACGATATGCTCGTCAAAAGCCTCAAGACCAATGACCACGTTCGAGACCTGGGAGAAATGTTTGCGATCCTGCGACGCTACAAGATGAAGCTCAACCCCAATAAGTGCGCTTTTGGGGTCGAGTCCGGAAAATTCTTGGGCTACATGGTTAGCCGCCGCGGGATCGAGGCCAACCCCGAGAAGATTAGGGCGATCTTAGAGATGAGGTCGCCGCAGAAAGTGAAAGAATTTCAGAGTCTGACAAGAAGGATCGCCGCCCTAACGCGATTCGTGTCCAAAGCCACCGACAAGTGCCAACCGTTTTTTAAGGCACTAAAGAAGACCGACGGGTTCGTGTGGACGGAGAAGTGCGAGGAAGCATTCCGCGAAATGAAAGCCTACTTCGCCTCCCCCCCCCGTTCCTCGCAAAGCCAAAGAATGGCGAAACCTTGTACATCTACCTCGCGGTTTCCGACAGGGCCGTGAGCGCGGTTCTCATACGCGAAGAAGACAAGGTGCAATGGCCGGTCTACTATGTCAGCAAGGCGCTCTTCGACGCCGAGACTCGATACCCGGAAATCGAGAGATTGTCCCTCGCCCTTGTCATGAGCACGAGAAAACTCCGACCCTACTTTCAGGCGCACCCCATTGTGATCCGCACGGGACATCCCATCGAGAAGGCCCTTCTAAAAGGGACCTCCTCTCGAATGGCCGTGTGGTCCCAAGAGTTGGGTGAGTACGGGGTCGAGTTCCAACCAAGAACCGCCATCAAGGGCCAGGCCCTCGCCGACTTCATCGCCGAATTCACAACGCCCCCGACCGACGATGGCGACGAAGGTAGTAAGGCACGAAAGACGAGGACGGCCACGGCGAGCCGTCAAGAAAGAGGACCAACGGCCCGACAGGGCCGGTCTGGGACTTGCACGTGGATGACGCGTCAAACGCCCGGGGGGCTGGCGCCGGCGTAGTGCTCACAAATCTCGATAGGGAAAAACTGAGATATGCCCTGCGGTTCGAGTTCAAGGCTTCCAACAACGAGGCAGAGTACGAGGCTCTGATCGTTGGCTTGGAGCTGGCAGACAAGCTAGGCGCCCAAAACCTACGCATCCACTGCTACTCGCAGTTGATCGTGAACCAGGTTAAGGGCGACTACGCCGCTAAAGAGCCGAACATGGTCGCGTACTTATCCAAGACCCGAAAGAACCTAGAGGCACTGTCATGGTTCGAGATCGTCCAAGTCCCCCGAGAAGCGAACATCGACACTGACGCCCTAGCTTGCCTCGCGTCCGGGATAGACGAGGAGGGCGAAGGCAGCGTCCCGATCGAGGTGCTGACCCGAACCTACGTCTCGAGAGGCGACGTACGGGTAGTTGAAGAGACTCCGCCTCCCTCATGGATGACACTGCTCGTAGAATTCCTTAAGCGAGGAGTCATCCCCGAAGACAATGAGGAGGCCAAAAAGCTGAGAAGCTTGGCGCCGAAGTACACGACAAGGGAGAACAACCTGTTCAAAAGAGGCTACTCCATGCCCCTCCTCCGCTGCTTGACCGAGGTCGAGGCGAAGAGGGCGCTCCGCGAGGTGCATGAGGGGGTGTGCGGAAACCACGCTGCCGGACAATCTTTGGCGTTGAAACTCCTGAGGCTCGGATATTATTGGCCAACCTTGAAAAAGGACTCCCACGAGTGGGCCAAAAGGTACGACAAATGCCAAAGGTTCGCCCGCATCCCGAGCCAAGCACCGGCACCGCTATGTCCGATCATCGTACCGCGCCCCTTCGCAAAATGGGGAATCGATCTCATCGGCGAGCTACCTATGGCTCCGAGACAGTACAAGCATGCGATCGTGGCAATCGACTATTTCACGAAGTGGGTAGAGGCCGAACCACTGGCAAAGATCACTGAGACAAATACAACGAACTTCATCTTGAAGAACATTGTCTACCGCTTCGGGATTCCCGCGTCGATTGTGACCGATAACGGAAAGCAGTTTGACAACGCGCGCCTCCGAGAAGTGTGCGAGCGGTTGGGCATTAGCAAGACTTTCTCTTCCCTCCACCATCCTCAAGCCAACGGTCAGGTAGAGGAGGTCAACAAGACGATCAAGGAGAATCTGAAAAAGAAGCTGGAGGAGAGAAAGGGGGCTTGGGCCGACGAGCTCCCCATGGTCCTGTGGGTGTACCGAACCACCGCGCGAAACGCGACCGGCGAAACTCCTTTTGCTCTCGCGTTCGGAGTCGAGGCCATGGTGCCTGTCGAGACCAAGCTGCCGACCCTGCGCATCGAGGAATACGAAGAAACCGCCAACGACAACGCGATCAGGCTCGAGCTGGACCTCATAGATGAGAGGAGGGCGGACGCGCTCACCCGCCTTGCTGCACAAAAGAGGAAGGTCGAAAAGTACTACAACTCCAAGGTCAAGCTACGGCAGTTCACCGACGGAAGCCTCGTCCTCAGGAGGGTGTTCCAAAACACCAAAGTGCAAGGGGCGGGAGTCTTGGGCCCCACTTCGGAAGGTCCATACAGCGTGCGCCGAGCCATCCACAACGGCACGTACGAGCTCGAGAACCTGGAAGGACTCATATTCACGCATCCTTGGAACGCGGAACACCTTCGGCGGTACTACCAATAGACGCCCATTCCCGCTTACTCTATGTTTTGTTATGTCATTCCATTTTCAATGTTTTGAAATGACATTTTTTAATCTCAACTACGGCCGAACGGCCTAGGAATGTAATCTTTTTTGTTTAACTATTTCAACGTTGTAATCGAATTACACTTCGCTTCGAAACCTTTACTTTATTTTGTAACAATTTCTCATCTTCTCTGCGAGCACACAAGAAACTCGGGGGGCTAATGGGAAACAATGCTCAACGAAACTAGAGCTCACTCGCTCAACAAAAAAAAACTCAAAAAACAAAAGTATAACAAAGTCTCAAGGGGCCGATGGTTAGGCTGGAGGTCCCAAGGAAAGACTTATCACGTAACTCCTCGTGCAGACTCCACATGAGTCCTCGAGTTGAGTAACTGATTGTTGGGATTTTGAGCTCGTCACTTCGCCAAGTCGAGCTCGCCACTTCGCCAAGTCGAGCTCGCCACTTCGCCTAGGCCGAGCTCGTCACTTCGCCAAGTCGAGCTCGCCACTTCGCCTAGTCGAGCTCGCCAGTTCGCCAAGTCGAGCTCGTCGGTTCGCCTAGGCCGAGCTCGCCAGTTCGCCTAGTCGAGCTCGCCAGTTCGCCAAGTCGAGCTCGTCACTTAGCCTAGTCGAGCTCGCCACTGCTCCTAGTCGAGCTCGCCACTGCTCCTTGTCGAGCTCGTCACTCAACCTAGTCGAGCTCCTAGTCGAGCTCGCCACTGCTCCTAGTCGAGCTCGCCACTTCGCCTGGTCGAGCTCCTAGTCGAGCTCGCCGCTGCTCCTAGTCGAGCTCGTCACTTAGCCTAGTCGAGCTCCTAGTCGAGCTCGCCACTGCTCCTAGTTAAGCTCGCCTGGTCGAGCTCCTAGTCGAGCTCGCCGCTATTGGGACTCCGACTTCGCCTGGTCGAGCTCCTAGTCGAGCTCGCCTTCGCCTAGTCAAGTTCGTCACAGCCTGGTCGAGCTCGTAGTCGAGCTCGCCGCTGCTCCTAGTCGAGCTCGCCACTATTGGGACTCCGACTTCGCCTGGTCGAGCTCCTAGTCGGGCTCGGCTTCGCCTAGTCAAGTTCGTCACAGCCTGGTCGAGCTCCTAGTCGAGCTCGCCGCTGCTCCTAGTCGAGCTCGCCACTGCTCCTAGTCGAGCTCCTAGTCGAGCTCGCCGCTGCTCCTAGTCGAGCTAGCCACTGCTCCTAGTCGAGCTCGCCACTTCGCCTTGTCAAGCTCCTAGTCGAACTCGCCGCTGCTCCTAGTCGAGCTCGCCGCTGCTCCTAGTCGAGCTCGCCACTGCTCCTAGTCGACCTCGCCGAATGAACGGCCGAAAGTTCGCACCCGCCGGGCGGACCTGGTCTAGCCAGCGTCCGCGGGAAGCTCCGCCGCCAAGTGCGGCAGTAAGCCATGCAAACCGGTTATGCTAGGTAAGGCAAGCCGGGCTCATGAGACACGCACCAATCACAACGCGCGAATCGATTACGCTAAGCATGGCAAGTCGAGAAAATAAGACGCATAACAGACAGAAAAGCGCTGACTAAGGCGAACAATGTTGTACGAACAACTCAGAAAGGAAAGTATAAGAACACAACAAAATTCCGGAAGAAAGCATGATGCAAGCGCTAAACAAGTGCACAGAAAACCAAAGAAAACCCGGCTACTCCGAGCCGAAGTCGATCTGCTCTTCATCTTCCTCGGGGCAGGGGGCGCCAAACCCACCGATGGCTTCTCCGTCGAGTTGAAGGTTCGCCGACTGAGCAGCTTCCGCGGGGACTGGAGTACGCAGATCATCCTCGGGCAACTCGCCGTCCAGAGGAGGAAACATGACATCGAAGAAGGAAAACGTGGTCCCGCGAGACACATTCTCCTCCATGGTCGCGTCTCGGACCCGTTTGGCCACCTCATAGCGGGCCGCCTCTAGCGCGAGGTCCCAGTCATCCTCCAGGTCCGTCTTAGACTGCACATCGTCGTCTTTCTCCTCGGCAAGGACCTGCGCCTCTGCCCGCAAAGTATCCCTCTCCCTCTCGGCCTTGACCCAGGAGATCTCACTCGCTGACAGCCGGGCATGGACGATGTTCAGCTCCTCGTCCCGACTCAAGAGCGCCGCCTGGAGCTTCTTTGTCTCCCCTAAGAAGGTGTCGGCCGCCTGCTCCGCCTTCTCCCGAGACGCCTACCCGACCGTGCAGAGCAATTTCTTGGTCGCCAACTCCTCGCGAGCTCGCTTCAGCGCCTCCTCGAGTGCTTGAAATTCTCGAGCAGTACGGGCTCCCGCTAGGGCGTCAGCATGGGCGGCCGCCGTGCTCTCCTTGTCCTTCTCCATAATCTGCATGTGCCGCAGCAGGTCCCGGAGAATGCGACCGCTTCGCTCTTGACGTGCGAGCATCTGCAAAGACAAGCGATATGCGTATAATCGAAGTGAGCACAAGGTTACGCATGAGATAAGCGGGCGTATCGTACCTTTCGAGCGTCGCCGATCCCATTTTTGAAATGCTCCAGATCGCTTGCCGTCAGCAAACTCTTGAAATCTCGCAGAGAGGTCTCAAGAATCCCTCGGGAGCACTGATCCCTCAACTCTGCTGCCTCCGCCAGGAGCATCGAATCCATACTATCCGGCACCGTTGATGTGTGGGCGCGCTTGTGGCCGGAGGGTGGCCCGAAGGGAATCGACGACGACGGTCGCTTGTTAGAAGAGATCGCCTCGTTCCCGCCTGCGGCGGCGACCCTCGACGGCGAACCTCGGCTCGGGAGCAAGCCGAGGTCGTGGCTTCAGCGATAGGTACCGCTGTCGGCACGTGTGTGCGCGGCCGATGTCGTCTGGGCATGGTATCTGAAAGAGAGAAAGACGGCAGTAAGTTGGAATACACACAATAAGCTTAAAACAACAGAGAGCGCGATAACGCGAGAGCATGTGAACGGATAGTACCCCCCGCGTCGGGGGGAGGGGCGGACGAACCCCCCGCCTCTGATACAAGGTCCGCCGCAACCTCCACGCCAAGACCGAGGCACGGAGGGACGTTGCCACAAGGCACGAACCACCCGGTCCTCGCCATGAGGTCCGGGGACTCGAACAGTGACCCCTGCCGCCTCGAATCCGGGATCGCATTGATCACATATACGAGTTCGGAATCTTCTACGTCCCCGACGGAGGGAAAGTCGACCGCGGGCCCAAACGCTAAGGGCGCGGACCCAAAGGCCGACTCGGAAACCCACACCCAAGGGTATCGGTGCTTCGAGGTAACCTTGGTAACGATGGAGCTGCGCTTCCGAGGGCACGTGCAATAGAAGCCCGATTTCCCCGGGACCCCGGGAACAACCACGAGATCCTGGATATCGTTGGCAGTGACTGCCCGCTTCTTCGCTCGGAAGAGCATCATATGGCACGCGGCGACCGCCCGGTAGAAGGACGGGGACATCTGCGACGCGTGCACCCCCAACCGAATCAATAGCTCTTGAATCACCGGCTGGAAGGGTAACCGTAGCCCCCCGCGAAGACTCGCCTCGTGGATGGCCGCGTGTCCATTCGGAGGACGGGTCGGGCGATCGTCGGGCAACGGCCTCAGGATCGACACCGAGTCTGGGATGCCGTAACGCTTCCTCAAACTCGCGAACCTAACGACCGAGAGCGAGCTCGGGACATCGACGCCCGAGCAGTCCAGGTCGCCACGGATTGCAGACCCCTCACGGCGGCCGCCCGGGCCAGCCGGCCCTGTCTCCTCCTTGTCCGGCCCGGCAGCGGGCCCACCGTCGGCGCCCGGCCTGTCCAGAGAGTTCCCTCGCGCGCCCAGGCTACCCAGGCTCCTTGGGCTCTCGCCCGGCCCATTGGCGCTTGCGCCTGGCCCGGCGGCACAGCCGGACTCGCCAGGTGGGATGCCACCGGCCCCTAGGGCTAGGGCAACCAGCGCCTCGGCCGCCGCCCCTTGGCCGGCACTGTCCGGCCGGCTTTCCTCGTCTCTAGCGCCGGCGTTACCGCCAGCAACACTGCCCGTCTCCGATCGACCTCCACCGATGCACCCCTCCTCGAGGGAGACCGGACCCAGAGTACCCGGGCCTCCCTTGCCGCCGCTCGACTGCCGGACCGCCCCAACGTCGCCGCCCGGGATCGGCGCGACTCCTCCTGCGCCAGACCCGGCCGACGTGACTCCTTCCAGGGCGGGAGCTCCACCAGCGCGGTTTGGGCCTCTCCCGGCAACACCTCCAGCACAGACAAGGCCGACAGTGGCCGACCCGCCTCCGCACGGACTCGCCTCGGCGGGTGCACCTCCCCCCAGTCCGCGCGCGTTCCCGGCGACCTCGGGGTCCCCTCTGACGACGACTTCGGTGCGCGTACCCTCCTCCGCGTCGGCCAGCCGCGCATCGACTGAACGAGGATCGCCTCCAGCAATCTCAACCGACCCGTCGCCCGAAGGCGTTGATGGGGGCGCTGCGTTTTGGGTATCCAAAGGGGGTAAGAATTGCGCCCAAAGATCATCTAGGTCTGCATCTTGATCCACGAGCATAGGGAAGAGGTCATCTTCAATGGACCCACGCCCCGACAGATGGTTAGTGGGGACCATTGGCACGTGTAGCGAGGCAAAAAACGAAAAGAAACCAGAGAAGGAAAATTAAAAAGTGAAGGAGGCTCGGGTCGAACCTTTTTCGCGATGGGTCGCTTCAGTGGGTTGGGGATGACGGGAATCTTGAGTTTATCGCACAAGCTTCACTCGACGATAAACTCGGGGGGCTAATGTTATCGGCCCGATCCCAATCGAAGCTAGTCAAAGGGAAAAATAAAAGGCAATCGGACTTGCCCTAGCCATTAATCGGCCCTTGGGCCGATTAGGCCAAAAGCCGACCAAATGGCCTCGGCCCAAGACCGAGCTTGACCTCGGCCTCAGCTCGACCTCGGCCTGGCGAGCTCGGCCTCGGCCTCAGCTCGACCTCGGCAAGGCGAACTCGGCCTTGGCCTCAGCTCGACCTCGGCCTCGCGAGTTCGGCCTCGGCCTCAGCTCGACCTCGGCCTGGCGAGCTCGACCTCGGCCTGGCGAGCTCGACCTCGGCCTGGCGAGCTCGGCCTCGACCTCAGCCTCATCTCGACCTCGGCCTGGCGAGCTCGACCTCGGCCTCAGCTCGATCTCGGCCTGGCGAGCTCGACCTCGGCCTCAGCTCGACCTCGACCTGACGAGCTCGACCTCGGCCTCAGCTCGACCTCGACCTGACGAGCTCGATCTTGGCCTCAACTCGACCTCGGCCTCACGAGCGACTTCGGCCTCACAGGCCTGTCCTCGGCCCTATGCCATCCTCGGCCGAGCTTATGTTATCCTCGGCAAGGGGCCCACCAATGACGCTAGCCCATGTTGTCCTCAGCCCAGGGGCACGCCAGTGACGCCAGCCTATGTTATCTTTGGCCAGGGGGCACATCAATAGCGCCATTCTATATTATCCCCTGCCGAGCCCATACTGACGGGCCCACCAGTGACGCCACCCTATGTTATCCTCGGCCAGGGGCTATCCTCGGCCATGGGCCATCCTCGGCCAATGGCTATCCTCGGCCAAATGCTATCCTCGGCCATGGGCCATCTTTGGCCAATGGCTATCCTCGGCCATGGGCTATCCTCGGCCATTTACTTCACTCGGCCAAGGGGCCCACCAATGACCCCTTTGGTCGCCTATAAGTACAAGAGGCCCTCCCTCTTCCAAAGGTAATCCAAGTTTGAGAAAGGAAACGCTGCCGAACTCACCTTTCGCTCGTTTCTCTCAAGTCTCGGCCCCTAAACACTTAAACCCTATATTATCCACCTCAATCCCACTAATGTTGAGCATCGGAGAGGTAAACAGAGGCACCCCCTCTGTTTCCCCTTTTTAGCTCACGGTTCGCTCATCCTTTCTAGGTACCCCGGCGAGCTCAGACACCACCGACAGCCAAGGGAAGACTCGGGACACCGAGTTCGACACGCTCAAGCCCAGGCGAGGCCACTTGGTCCGGCCTTGGGTCTAACCGCCTGTGGCTTCTAAATCGTTGTCCGGAAAACGGCGACAACAGTACAAACCTCTCTCTCTATATATATATATGTATATATGTATACATGGTTATTTAATGATGAATTTGTGTGATTATATTGAAGAAATGGACTGAGTTTATTCCATGTATGCGTACAGTTATGGCTTGTCAATCCGTTGCAAACATCGTCAAATCGTCTCTCGGTCTCGTTGGCCTCGACAAGGTATTTAATGTTTTTGAGTGTTGAAAGGTATGAAAAAAGAAAAGATCTATATGAGATGGCTGGTAGAAAGTTAATTTGGTAGTAGAGTTATTTTGGTAGTAGAACTTCGAAGGATGTATTTGTAAGTTATTTTGATCAGCATCTAAATCGTTACCAAGTACATTTGTTTTATATCTGGATTTGTTTATTTGACTATAATCGCACTGAATAATCATTATTTATACTATATCTTCCCTTTTGATGCTTTTTAGTTCCACTAAACATGAGATTATGTCATACGCCATCGGGCAATTCTCGCTCAGATACTGTTCTCTTGTATAGTACTATGCGATGTATCTATTCTGATTTTAATTTTGCTCTGTAGAACTTCCTCTCCGTCTGGCTTATTTCGGTGTCCTGCATCGTAATGAAGCAAGTGGCGGTTCTGGAGGAGACGACGATGGAGGTTTTCGACGCGGAGGTGATCAAAGGGATTCGGAGCCCGATGGAGGAAGGGCTGATTCAGGCGCTGAAGCTCGCGATGGGTTGTTGTGCTCCGGTGCCGGCGGTGAGGTCTGGCTAGATGTACATCAATATCTTCTCTTTATTAAAAGTGTTTATTCTCTAAAAAAAAAATTTGTTGTGAAAATTAGGAGGCTGGAGAATGAAAGGATTTCTTTAGGAAATTCCTTGACAATTCCATCTCTTTTGATCGACCCTTAACACAAGTAAAGAAAAAGAAAAGAAAAAAAAACTACACAATCGAGAGAGAGCTGGGCGTGATCAAGAGAGAATCAGCGAGACAGAGATTGGGCATGAGATTGAAACACGTTGAGAAAGAAAAGAGGGAGAGAGGCTGAGAGAAAGAGAAAGAACAGGATCAGAATTAGAAGAGAGTCATCGAAGTTTGTTTATCTCATAAGAAGATGTACGGCAAAGGAGCTGTAAGTGGATTCTCGCCAGTTATTCACGAGTTTCTGAGGTAATTTTTGTCCTCATCTAATCGTGAATTAGGGCCTCCTTTTGATTCCGCTTGATTTCGGAAATTGAATGGTTTGAGGATAAATTTGATGGAGATGTTTATGATTCACGTCGTTCTTGTTTCTCGCATTCCTTTGTTTGGTTTGATTGTGATTCTCTTGAGTTAGGTTTCATGAATTTGGGGTTTTTGTGGGTAAAGGGTTCTTGATTATTGGTGCTGAATTGATGCTTGATTTGTAATGATCGATGAATTTTTCAGAATCTTTGTATGATATATCCACTGCCAATATTATTTCATATTAGGCCTGATTATTTCAGTTTCATTACAAAAAATAAATATTTAACCCATTTAACCTCTTATGTCTCGAAGTCACTACGTACGAATTGCATCGTGCTTACCTTAATCCTGAAATGAGACATGTCATTTCACACCTTAGTATTCTCATTTGAGAAAGTCAGACTTCGGACTCACTATGTGATTCCGAACAAGGCCTATTGGTGAAGTACTAAGTTGTGAGAATGTCATGAGTAACTTTGTGAAGTTCTCATAGATATGGAATTCATGTACAAGATTGCTGAAATGCAATGTATATCACCTCATGCTTTGTGTTGTCGGTCGTTTTCGGAAAACCCGAGACGCCAAGAAGGCACGTCGCTCAAAGGGCCGATGGTCAGGCCGGAGGTCCTGAAGAGCGGCAAGTCTTCAAGCCCTCGCCCAAACTCTTGACTCCTTGAGTCGAGCTTCGCTACTCGAGTCGAGCCTTGAGTCAGCCTCCTCGAGTTGAGCTTCGCTCCTCGAGTCGAGCCTTGAGTTGTTCCTCGAGTCGAGCCTCGAGTCGCTCCTCGAGTCAAGCCACTAGTCACTCTCATCGAGTCGAGCCTTGCTCCTCGAGTCGAGTCACTCTCGTCAAGTGGAAACCTTCATATTTCACATGGGAAGAATGGTATTCGAAGGCCCGCAAGAGCCCGGCAAGACGAGCCGTTCACCGCACACACAGCACGCTGCGCCGGCCAGCCGTGCAGTAGGTGGCGCACCGCGCTAGACAGGCGCGCGCCGCGCCAGGACAGGCTCGCGCCGCGCCAGGACAGGCTCGCGCCGCGCGCTCTATGCGCCGTGCGACCTGCGCCGCGCCCGGTGACCCGCGCGCCGCGCCCCCTGCGCCGCGCGCCGCGCGTTGTGCGCCGCGCTTTGTGCACCGCGCGCACCGTGCGCCTCCACTTGATGGCATGCGTGTTCCTAGTCCCACATGGACGAAAAAGGGACCTTCTAAGGCCCCCAAACACCTATATAAACCCCCTCCCATTGAGGAGAAAGCCATCCCATAATATCCCATTGAATCCTATTCAATTCGATAAATTCTCTTCATCTCCTATCGACACGCTCGATTTCTTACTCTTCTCTGCTTCTCTGGATGCCATATTTGGCCTGAAGCAGACTCTCTTCCCTCTCCCCCATTCTCAAAGGTTCCGAAGCACTCACGGGGACTTCCCGGACGTCGCTCCCTTTGACCGAACGTTCTCCGGTGCTCAGGCACGCCCCTAGGGTTCTCAACTAGAGTTCCCCTCGCGCGTCTAACACGCTAGACGCGTACGCGATCTCCAAAGTTCTGAGACGCTGCCGAGGACTCCTCGCGCCCCGTCTCCTTCGTCGAGCACGCCTCTCCACCAAGGCTCCGCGCCTCATACTGCGTCCTACACGCTTGAACTACGTTCTGATCTGATCCCACGCACGGGTACGTAGGCAGCCGACAACCAAGGCACGTTCACTCCTCCTCCTCACCCCCTACCTCTCCCGAGAGGCGGGTTGATCAGAGAAAACCCTAGCTCGAGACTATCGAGTTCACACTCTTGGCCCGGGTGGTGCAATCACTTGGTCCGGCCTTGGATCGAACCGCCCAAGGTTTTAAATAGTTGTTCATTTTCGTGCGACAACATTTTGGCGTTAGAAGGAGGGGACTTCCCGACCTATTCAGCCCGAAATCCCTTCTGTTCATCTTCTTCTTTTCTTCTGCGAACTCAACCTTCTCGAACTTGAGAATAGATGAGTAGCCAACCACCCGTACGTTCTGAGGGCGTGAACAACCCCAAAAACGTCACTAGGACCAAGAAATACTTCTTGCGCTCCCGAGCGCATGGTGACGAAGAGTCGCTCCACGAAGAGAGCTCGACCCGCTCACCATCTCCATCTCCTAATAGCAGGGACGACCGCATCGTGGAGTTAGAGGAGAGTATCTGCCGACTGAAGGCGAGGAACGCAAGGTACCACAGCCGACTGGCTGCGAAGCAACCTATGCGTGACACGACGATCCCCAACGGGGATCCTGAGAACCTCAACGAGGAAAGCCGCGACCCTGATTACGAGGGTACTGGTGAGTCGGAGGATATCGAGACTTCTCTCACGAAGGACGGGGAACTCTCCACCAAGGCTCCGCGCCTCATACTGCGTCCTACACGCTTGAACTACGTTCTGACCTGATCCCACGCACGGGTACGTAGGCAGCCGACAACCAAGGCACGGTCACTCCTCCTCCTCACCCCCTACCTCTCCCGAGAGGCGGGTTGATCGGAGAAAACCCTAGCTCGAGACTATCGAGTTCACACTCTTGGCCCGGGTGAGATCACTTGGTCCGGCCTTGGATCGAACCGCCCGAGGTTTTAAATATTTGTTCATTTTCGTGCGACAACACTTTGTTCCTTGGAGTGTGAATAAATGAACTGGCCAGTGTCCAAATTGAGTCTTGACTCTTTTGGATGAAACAATGTGACTTGTTAGCTCCTCGTCAATACATTGTTTCTAACTTATTCACAAGCGACAAAGGAGTTGAGGAAATAACAGCTAGAAGGGTAAAATGGTAATTTTGTAAATCCCGACTAGCTGATGATATTCATGAAGGGTAAACACTGATAATATTCTGTGGATCCGCTCATTACAATTACGTTGAATTCTTGAGTAGAAAATAAATTCATTTGAACTGAGAGATTTTCAGTGTCAACTCTTTAGTGGAGTCAGTTGACATTAAGCTAAACTTGGAAAAGGTTTGTGAACTTTTGAGTCCAAGTATTTTAGATCAAGCTTTATTCATTTGGATCCATGAGGTCACTATCACGAATCACATCGAATAGGAATAGTTAAACTGGAAGCTAAGTCAAAACAAGAACGAAAATAGTCAAAAGGGTATTTTTGTCTTTTGAGACATAGGATGAAATGAATGTCAATAATTTTTTTTTGACATGGTCATTAGATGACAAGTAACACTCGGCCATAATATGATTAATTGAGCCTTGTGGATTAATTTCATTTCATAAGAATTTTATTGAAAATTCTTAATGGGCCTTTTTCATGTTGTCATGAACAAGTGGAAAAGCTTCTAGAAGGCCTTCCTTGAATGAGATAGACGCCCAACATACCCAAGAGATAGATAGAATATTTTGTGGATAAATGTATGAAGATACTTGCCAAAAGAAAAAGAGGAAATTGGCTCATGAAATAAGGTAGGCGCCCAAGTTGAGAAAGAAGCAAGGCAAGGAACAAAAAAGGAAACAAATCCAAGGCTTAATAAAGCCTACCTTGGTCGAGTATGTCTTAGATGAAAAGAGGAAATTGGCTCATGAATATGTGATATTCTATAGAAGAGGAAACTACCTTATTGAAGGTGAGACCTCTCCTATAAATAGGAGCCTCATTCTTCTCATTTTTCTCATTCCACATAAGTTAGAGATTGAGAGCCTCTCTCTCTAGAACTTGTGGCCGCCCCTCTCCTCTCTCTCTCTAGTTGATTTCGTTTTATTGTTTTGGCACCTAGGTCCTCATTTGACCTAGTGTTTAGCTCTGCGACTTCAAGACTCGTTCTTAAGTCGTAGTGTTTAAAAGTGCCCACTCACTGATTCCTTTTATTTCGAGTGATTTAGTGATAGAAATCATCGTGGTTGCTCGAGTTGCCGAGGAGAGAAAGAGAGACGTGATGCGAGGGAGACGAGCGTTGCAAACTTTCCAAAAGCTTCTCAAAGTTCAAGCTTCTTGAAAGGTTAGTAAACTTCTATGCTCATGATAGTTTTTATTTACATGTACTTGCTCTTTGTCTAGGTTAGTAAAAACTGTTTTTACTTGAAAATAAATTTTTTAAAATTCCGCCGCTTTGCGAAGCGTTAAACTTTTTTCTTAAACCCTAGATCAATTCCAACAGGTCAGGACCACCCAACAAGAAGCCTATGACTTCTGGAAACCATCAATCGCCCGTGTGCCGAAGGTGTGGCAAATCGCACGAAGGAGAGTGTTATGCGCGTTCGCTGGTGTTTTTCAGATGCGGGAAAGAGGGTCATCTATCTCGAGTATGTGAGATCCAGAAGTGAAGACCCTTGCACCCAAGGAGCAACCAAAAGCCAATGTCAAAGTCTTTCCATCCGAGAAGATGAAGTGCGAGCAGGGTCGTCCACCACTGTCACATGTCAGATTTTCGTGGACTCCTTCTCTACATATGCATTGATAGATTCAGGAGTCACGCATTCATTCATCGCATCTAGAAAGTGTTGGAATTGATCTAGGGTTTAAGAAAAAGTTTAATGCTTCGTTAAGCGGCGGAATTTTATAAATTTTCTTTTTCAAGTAAAACGGTTTTTACTAACCTAGACAAAGAGCAAGCACATGTAAATAAAAACTATTATGAGCATAGAAGTTTACTAACCTTTCTTGAAGCTTGAACTTTGAGAAGCTTTTGGAAAGTTGCAACGCTCGTCTCCCTCGCAGCACGTCTTTCTTTCTTTCCTCGGCAACTCGAGCAACCACGATAGTTTCTATCACTAAATCACTCGAAATAAAAGGAATCAGTGAGTGGGCACTTTTAAACACTATGACTTAAGAACGAGTATTGAAGTCGCAGAGCTAACCTCTAGGTCAAATGAGGACCTAGTTTCCAAAACAATAAAACAAAATTGACTAGAGAGAGAGAGGAGAGGGGCGGCCACAATGTGTAGAGAGAGAGTCTCTCAATCGCTAACTTATGTGGAATGAGAAAAATGAGAAGAAAAGGAAATTGGCTCATGAATATGTGATATTCTATAGAAGAGGAAACTACCTTATTGAAGCTGAGACCTCGCTTATAAATAGGAGCCTCATTCTTCTCATTTTTCTCATTCCAAAGTTTTAGAGATTAAGAGCTTCTCTCTCTAGACTTGGCCGATCCTCTCTCTCCCTCTCTCTTCAATTTCGTTTTATTGTTTTGGCACCTAGGTCCTCATTTGACCTAGAGTTTAGCTCTACGACTTCAAGACTCGCTCTTAAGTCGTAGTGTTTAAAAGTGCCCACACACTAATTTCTTTTATTTCGAGTGATTAAGTGATAGAAACTTTCGTGGTTGCTCGAGTTGCTGAGGAAAGGAAGAGAGACGTGCTGCGAGGGAGACGAACGTTTTCAACCTTCCGAAGGCTCATCAACGTTCAAGCTTCTAAAGAGGTTAGTAAATTTATTATGCTCATATTAGATTAATTTACATGTGCTTGCACTTTGTCTAGGTTAGTAAAAACTATTTTACTTGAAAATGAAAATTTTTAAAATTCCGCCGCTTAACGAAGCGTTAAACGTTTTCTTAAACCCTAGATCAATTCCAACATATGCATGGGCTCAACGTGGATATCGTGAGCCAAGTGGATAGCGGCGATGATGGACCTCGCTCTTACGCTAATGCCGTGCAAATAGCTTTGTGGAATGCTTGTTGGCACGAGGGTGATCGGACTTCTCCACCAAAACCAGTTGCTGCAACACCTTCTGAAGCTGTTGGCCCAAAGCAAAGAGAGTTAAGGAAAAGATTCAAACCCGAATCGAGATGGGAGAATCGGCCGCAGCGAGGAGATGGAATGAGGTCCTAGCAAGGCTCGAGTAACCGACCTCGGGAAAGTTCTTGGAACCGATCATAGTCGGTGAACCAGAACAGAGGACGTGGACATAATAGTCGGTCAGGACCACCCAACAAGAAGCCTATGACTTCATGAAACAATCAATCGCCCGTGTGCCGAAGGTGTGGCAAATCTCACGAGGGAGAGTGTTATGCTCGTGCGCTGGTGTTTTTCTGATGCGGGAAAGAGGGTCATCTATCTCGAGTATGTGAGAATCCAGAAGTGAAGACCCTTGCACCCAAGGAGCAACCAAAAACCTATGCCAAAGTCTTTCCATCGGTGAAGATGAAGTGCGAGCAGGGTCGTCCACCACTGTCACATGTTAGATTTCCGTGGACTCCTTCTCTACATATGCATTGATAGATTCAGGAGTCACGCATTCATTCATCGCATCTAGAAAGTGTTGGAATTGATCTAGGGTTTAAGAAAAAGTTTAACGCTTCATTAAGCGGCGGAATTTTAAAAATCTTCTTTTTCAAGTAAAACGGTTTTTACTAACCTAGACAAAGAGCAAGCACATGTAAATAAAAACTATTGTGAGCATAGAAGTTTACTAACCTTTCTTGAAGCTTGAACTTTGAGAAGCTTTTGGAAAGTTTCAACGCTCGTCTCCCTCGCAGCACGTCTCTCTTTCTTTCAACGGCAACTCGAGCAACCACGATAGTTTCTATCACTAAATCACTCGAAAGAAAAGGAATCAGTGAGTGGGCACTTTTAAACACTACGACTTAAGAACGAGTCTTGAAGTCGCATAGCTAAACTCTAGGTCAAATGAGGACCTAGGTGCCAAAACAATAAAATGAAATTGACTAGAGAGAGAGAGGAGAGGGGCTGCCACAATGTCTAGAGAGAGAGTATCTCAATCTCTAACTTATGTGGAATGAGAAAAATGAGAAGAATGAGGCTCCTATTTATAGGAGAGGTCTTACCTTCAATAAGGTAGTTTCCTCTTCTATAGAATATCACATATTCATGAGCTAATTTCCTCTTTTCTTCTATGACATACTCGGCCAAGGTAGGCTTCATTAAGCCTTGGATTTGTTTCCTATTTTGTTCCATGCCTTGCCTTTTGTCTCTCTCTTGGGCGCCTACTTCATTTCCTCTTAGGGGAAATTTGTTTCCTCTTTTTCTTTTGGCAAGTATCTTCATACATTTATGGACAAAATATTTTCTCTTTCTCTTGGGTTTGTTGGGCGCCTATCTCATTCAAGAAAGGCCTTCTAGAAGCTTTTCCACTTGTTCATGACAACATGAAAAAGGCCTATTAAGAATTTTCAATAAAAATCTTATGAAATGAAATTAACTCACAAGGCCCAATTAATCTTATTATGGCTGAGTGTTACTTGTCATCAAATGACCATGTCAAAAAATTTATTGACATTCATTTCATCATGTCTCAAAAGACAAAAATACCCTTTTGACAATTTTCATTCTTGTTTTGACTTAGCTTCCAGTTTAACTATTCCTACTCGATGTGATTTGTGACAGTGACCTCATGGACCCAAATGAACAAAGCTTGAGCTAAACACTTGGACTCAAAAGTTCACAAACCTTTTCCAAGTTTAACTTAATGTCAACTGACTCCATTAAAGAGTTTACACTGAAAATCTCTCGGTTCAAATGACTTTATTTTCTACTCAAGAATTCAACCTAATTATGATGAGTGGATCCACATAATATTATCATGTTTACCCTTCATGAATATCATCAGCTAGTCGGGATTTACAAAATTACCATTTTACCCTTCTAACTGTTATTTCCTCAACTCATTTGTCGCTTATGAATAAGTTAGAAACAATGTATTGACGAGGAGCTAACAAGTCACATTGTTTCATCCAAAAGAGTCAAGACTCAATTTGGACACTGGCCAGTTCATTTATTCACACTCCAAGGAACAAGGCATGAGGTGATATACATTGCATTTCTGCAATCTTGTACATGAATTCCATATCTATGAGAACTTCACAAAGTTACTCATGACATTCTCACAACTTAGTACTTCACCAATAGGCCTTGTTCGGAATCACATAGTGAGTCCGAACTCTGACTTTCTCAAATGAGAATACTAAGGTGTGAAATGACATGTCTCATTTTAGGATTAAGGTAAGCACGATGCAATTCATACGTAGTGACTTCGAGACATAAGAGGTTAAATGGTTTGTTCTTATCTTGTCTCTTGAAGTGCACTAGTCAATTCAGTACCTTCGGAAGATACCTAGAAGAACTATAGAGTTTCCAACTCTCAATGCCTCATAACCAGACATCTTAGATTCTTCTAACAATCGTACTGAGGTCAATAGTCCTTTGACCCTTAGATTGCGAATATATCGCTTTAAGCAAACTACGAAGAGTTTGTTCATGCAAATCTACATTTGTCTCTTCGTAAGTTGTTTAGTTTGTTTATGGACTAAAGACTAATATTTTATCATAAAGCTTCAACCAGACACGGAAGAATAAATGAACGTTTCAACTTTTTATTAATGAATAAACAATTACAAGCAAGAGTCTTCATGAGACTTTATTACATCAAATGTACAATATAAAGATTACAACTCTTCTTGTGGGCACCATTGACAACAGAAAGTCTATTCACTTAGGTGAGCATCATAAGGAATTCTCGTACCCATTCATTACGGCTACGCCTTCTAGAGAAAAATATCAGTTGTTGTCGCTCGTTTTCGGACAACTATTTAGGAGCCCAAAGTGGTTAGACCCAAGGCCAGACCAAGTGGTCTCAGTCCGGCTCGAGCGTGTCGGACTTGGTATCCCAGGTCGTCCCTTAGGTGTAGATGAAGCTTACCTCGTCTCGATACCTGAAAAGCAGTAGAGAGCACGTGAACTACAAAGGGGAAACAGAGGGATTGCCTCTGTTTACCTCTCCGACGCTCAACATTAGTAGGGTTGAGCTAGAATGTTGAGGGTCTAAGTGTTTAGAGGCAGAGACTTTAGAGAAACGAGCGAGTTACGAGTTCGACAGCGTTTTAGTACTCAAATTCAGATTACCTGGGTCAAGGGAGGGACCCTTGTATTTATAAGCGACCAAGGGGTGTTTGGGGAACCCCTTGGCCGAGTGAAAAGTCTTGGGTCGGCCATTGGCCGGCTGAACTTGGGCCGGCCATTGGCCGGCTGAAGGTTTTGGCCGGCCAATGGCTGGCTGAACTTGGGCCGACCATTGGCCGGATGAACTTGGGCCGGCCATTGGCCGGCTGAAGGTTTCGGTCGGCCATTAGGCGACTGATTTTGGGCCTGCCATTGGCCGGCTGAACTTTGGGCTGGCCATTGGCCGGCCGAACTTTGGGCCGGCCATTGGCCGGCCGAACTTGGGCCGGCCATTGGCAGGCTGAACTTTGGGCCGGCCATTGGCCGGCCGAACTTGGGCCGGCCATTGGCCGGCTAAAGGTTTGGGCATGCCATTGGCTGGCTGAACTTGGGCCGGCCATTGGCCGGCTGAACTTGGGCCAGCCAGTGGCCGGGAGGCTGCCGGCCGGGAGTCGACCGGACGGGCATTTGCCAGTCGGGAGTGTGCCGGGCTGGACTTGGCCGGCTGGGAGTCGCTGTGCGGTCCTTGGCCGGCCGGGAGTCGCTGTGCGGTCCTTGGCCGGCCGGGAGAAGGTCACTGGCCGGCCGGCCGGGAGTCGTCGCGATGGTTCCGCCTATGTTGGTCCGCATTGGCTAGCAACACCTCCCTCCTCGTGGTTCTTTGAATTGTGGCTTGTTTTGACTCTTTTGCCCATGTCAGTCGTTGACGGGCCGACAACATTAGCCCCCCGAGTTTCTAGTCGAGCGTAGGTCGAGTGGAAACTCAAGAATCACGTCAACATGTTGATTTCAGACGACCACTCTCGTGTTTGTGAGTGCGTCATAGAGCGGCTCTAGCGCATCATGAGGGACGGCTTTTGTGCGTTGCGAGTGATGACTTTTTTACGTTGCGTGGGACGACTTTTGAGCTTTGTGAGGGACGACTTTTGTGCGTTGCGAGGGACAGCTTTTGTGCGTCGCGAGGGACAGCTTCATTGCGTCATGAGGGACAGCTTTTGTGCGTCGCAAGGGATGGCTTTTGTGCGTCGCGAGGGACGGCTTTATTGCGTCACGAGGGACGGCTTTTGTGCGTCACGAGGGACGGCTTTTGTGCATCATAGAGACGGCTTTATTGCGTCGTGAGGGACGGCTTTTGTGCGTCGTGAGGGACAGCTTTTGTGCGTCGTAGAGACGGCTTTATTGCGTCGCGAGGGACGGCCTTTGTGCGTCGCGAGGGACGGCTTTTGTGCGTCGTGAGGGATGGCTTTCTTTTTACGTGTCTTATGTTCCCGACATACTATCGTAGTCGATTCTCACGGTTTCATCGGTGCACGTCTTATTTTCTTGATTTGCCGACGAGGGCGTAATCAATTTGCGCGGCCTGGCAGTGCGCGACTTATTTTCTCGATTCACCAATGAAGGCGCAATTGATTTGCACGTCTCAGAGATGCGTGGCTTATTTTCTCGACTTATCAATGAAGGCGTAATCGATTTGCACGACTTTGTCGGTGGTGCGCGGCTTATTTTCTCGACTTACCAATGAAGGCGTAATCGATTTGCACAGCTTGGGCCTTGGGGGGCCTTGGCGCCACATTTGTGTGACCAGGTTTTCCGTGGACACTGGCTAGACCAGTTTCGTCCGGCGGGCATAGGCCTTTGAAACCCATATGTGAGTCGCTGCCTATCGGAGCACGAGCTGGGCGGCGTGCACGACCATACCATCCTATGAGCTTGGCAACCTTGGGTGCGCGTGTCATGTGATAGGCGAGGTTAGGTGTAGACTTGATCCCCCAGCGAGTGTGGCACATTAGTACACTGGTCGCGTTTTCGGGTTTAGTCTCTCGGGTCGAGTCTTGTGCCCTTGTGAGCGTGGTGCCATGGCGCGCGTGTCATGTTTAGGGACTCAATTGGCCCATTCTTTCTCTGGCGAGAGCGTCGTAGAGCGAATTTTGGTGCACCGTTAGGGGCGACTTAAGCACGTCGTTAGGGACGATTTTTCCTGTTGCTCGTGGGAGAGCATGTAGATTTCTCATCGAGCCTTATGAGTCTATCGTAGATCGGCGAGTCAAGAAGTCGTGTATATTTGACACGACGGTTTGTAAGTCGGCTCGCGGGCTCGGGACTCATCTCGAGGACTAACCTCAACTCGAGGAGTCATGTATAGAGTCGGCACGAGGACTTATCAGCCAACCGGTGGACACGGTACTCGACTCGAGGAGTGAACTCAACTCGAGGAGTCATGTAGAGTCGGCACGAGGAGTAGTTAGCCGACTAGTGGACTCGGTACTCGACTCCAGGAGTTAACTCAACTCGAGGAGTCGTGTAGAGTCGGCACGAGGAGTAGTTAGTCGACTCGTGGACTCGGTACTCGACTCGAGGAGTTAACTCAACTCGAGGAGTCATGTGCGTAGAGTCAACACGAGGAGCCATCAGTCGACTCGTGGACTCGGACTTCAACTCGAGAAGCGACCTCAACTCGAGGAGTCATGTGGAGTTGGCACGAGGACTTGTCAGCTAGCTCGTGGACTCGGTACTCAACCCGAGGAGTGAACTCAAGTCGAGGAGTCATGTAGAGTCGGCACGAGGAGTAGTTAGTCGACTCGTGGACTTGGTACTCGACTCGAGGAGTGAACTCAACTCGAGGAGTCATGTAGAGTCGGCACGAGGAGTAGTTAGTCGACTCGTGGACTCGGTACTCGACTCGAGGAGTGAACTCAACTCGAGGAGTCGTGTGCATAGAGTCAACACGAGGAGCCATCAGTCGACTCGTGGACTCGGACTTCAACTCGAGGAGCGACCTCAACTCAACAAGTCATGTGGAGTCGGCACGAAGACTTGTCAGCCAGCTCGTGGACTCGGTACTCGACTCGAGGAGTGAACTCAACTCGTGGAGTTATGGGTAGATTGCCTCTCTTTGGGACCTCCGGCCTAACCATCGGCTGTTGTCAATGGTGCCCACAAGAAGAGTTGTAATCTTTATATTGTACATTTGATGTAATAAAGTCTTATGAAGACTCTTGCTTGTAATTGCTTATTCATTAATAAAAAGTTGAAACGTTCATTCATTCTTCCGTGTCTGTTTGAGGCTTTATGATAAAACATTAGTCTTTAGTACATAAACAAACTAAACAACTTACGAAGAGACAAATGTAGATTTGCATGAACAAACTCTTCGTAGTTTGCTTAAAACGATATATTCGCAATCTAAGGGTCAAAGGACTATTGACCCCAGTATGATTGTTAGAAGAATCTATGATGTCTGGTTATGAGGCATTGAGAGTTGGAGACTCTATAGTTCTTCTAGGTATCTTCTGAAGGTACTGAATTGTCCAGTGCACTTCTAGAGACAAGATAAGAACAAACCATTTAACCTCTTATGTCTCAAAGTCTCTACGTATGAATTGCATCGTGATTACCTTAATCCTGAAATGAGACATGTCATTTCACACCTTAGTATTCTCATTTGAGAAAGTCAGAGTTCAGACTCACTATGTGATTACGAACAAGGCCTATTGGTGAAGTACTAAGTTGTGAGTATGTCATGAGTAACTTTGTGAAGTTCTCATAGATATGGAATTCATGTACAAGATTGCTGAAATGCAGTATATATCACCTCATGCTTTGTTCCTTGGAGTGTGAATAAATGAACTGGCCAGTGTCCAAATTGAGTCTTGACTCTTTTGGATGAAACAATGTGACTTGTTAGCTCCTCGTCAATATATTGTTTCTAACTTATTCACAAGCGACAGAGGAGTTGAGGAAATAACAGCTAGAAGGGTAAAATGGTAATTTTATAAATCCCGACTAGCTGATGATATTTATGACGGGTAAACACTGATAATATTCTGTGGATCCACTCATTACAATTAGATTGAATTCTTGAGTAGAAAATAAATTCATTTGAACCGAGAGATTTTCAGTGTCAACTCTTTAGTGGAGTCAGTTGACATTAAGCTAAACTTGGAAAAGGTTTGTGCACTTTTGAGTCCAAGTATTTTAGCTCAAGCTTTGTTCATTTGGATCCATGAGGTCACTGTCACGAATCACATCGAGTAGGAATAGTTAAACTGGAAGCTAAGTCAAAACAAGAACGAAAATTGTCAACAGGGTATTTTTGTCTTTTGAGACATAGGATGAAATGAATGTCAATAAATTTTTTGACAAAGTCATTTAATGACATGTTTCACTCGGCCAATGTTAGTCTTATTGGGCCTTGTGGATTAATTTCATTTCATAAGAATTTTATTGAAAATTCTTAATGGGAGTTTCTCATGTTGTCATGAACAAATAAAGAAGCTTCTAGAAGCTCCTTCTAGATGAGAAAGGGGCGCCCAAATACCCAAGAGAAAGAGAATATTTTGTGCATAAATGTATCAAGATACTTGCCAAAAGAAAAAGAGGAAACAAATTTCCTCTATGAGGAAACAAAGGGAATCGGCCAAGGCAACCAAGAAGGGAAACAAAAGAGGAAACTAATCCCTTGGGGATTTGAATGAGATGGGCGCATATTTGGATGGGAATGGGTAATAAAAGATTGCTCATAAAGGCTTGGAAAATAAGAGGAAACCACTTCTTTCCAAGGCCAACCCTACTCCTATAAATACCCCACCTCATTCCTCTCATTTCATTCATTCCACATAAGTTAGAGATTGAGAGCTTCTCTCTCTAGACCTTGTGGCCGCCCCTCTCCTCTCTCTCTAGTCAATTTCGTATTATTGTTTTGGCACCTAGGTCCTCATTTGACCTAAAGTTTAGCTCTGCGACTTCAAGACTCGTTCTTAAGTCGTAGTGTTTAAAAGTGCCCACTCACTGATTCCTTTTATTTCGAGTGATTTAGTGATAGAAACTTTCGTGGTTGCTCGAGGTGCCGAGGAAAGAAAGAGAGATGTGCTGCGAGGGAGACGAGCGTTGCAAACTTTCCAAAAGCTTCTCAAAGTTCAAGCTTCAACAAAGGTTAGTAAACTTCTATGCTCATTATAGTTTTTATTTATATGTAGTTGCTCTTTGTCAAGGTTAGTAAAAAACTGTTTTTACTTGAAAAGAAAATTTTTAAAATTCCGCCGCTTTGCGAAGCGTTAAACTTTTTCTTAAACCCTAGATCAATTCCAACATCGGCCCCTGGAGACTTTGTTATACTTTTATTACTTTTTTTTGTTTTTGAGTTGTTGAGTTGTTTTGATTGAGTATTGCTCCTTGTTAGCCCCCCGAGTTTCTTGCGTTTGTGAGACCAAAAGCATGAAACTCTCGTGTAGGGGATATACAATAATATGTTACCATGTGTAGAATAACTTTTTATTGCAATAAGGGGGTCGTTACAGGTATCCATGGCACTTGGCCTTCTTTGAAAAAGAAAATCATATGTTTGAAATAAAGTGAGCATAAATTCGAGCGAGTTCGGGCGTGAGTTTAGTGGCGAAAGTTCCGCCAATCGTGGTTGCAAATTGCGAGTGCTTGTTTTTTAGTATGTGTTTCCTCCCTCTTGACGAGTCGGGCGCTCAGCCGGGGTTGTCACCTCACTAGCGGGTGCGACGAATTCCTTGAGGTCCCCACCTCGAATCAGGGAATCAATTCGCTTCCAAAGTTGGTAGCATTCAGTTGTTGCGTGCCCGTGGTCATGGTGATATTTGCACTGTTTGCTCTTGTCTCGCGTTGTGGGGTCCTTCTTCATCGGAGGTGGGGATCCCAATTTCTCTCTGTGTAAGCTCAGGATCCTGTCGGGTGTTGCGTTGAGAAGGACGAAGGATTGCTTCGGGGTCGGAGAGGGATAGTCATTAGGGACTTGACCATTTCTACGCCTCTTCCTTTGCGAGCCGGGACCGGTGGCCGGTGCTACGAGTGTGGCGGCGCGCTTTTTGTTGGATGCGCGGTTATCAACATTGGGTGATTGGTGTCCCAAGGCAGCCTCTCTCGCGGTCTCGCGTCGGGCGTTGAGTTTCTCTCTCAAGTCGCATCCATGAGATTCCCTTCGGGAATTGAGGTGGTCTCTCAAGTCTCCATTGGCCGTCCCTATCACCCTTGGCAAGGATATGTCGTTCAAGCGGTGTCCTTGACGGGCACCACGACCTTTGGTGTCGTCGCCCATCCGGGGGTTCTGGACACAAATAGTGAGCTCAGAGCATCCCTTTCGGGACCTTGAGATTGAGCGTCATCGGGGATTGTGCGATCTTCGATGCCTCGATGTGGTCTCTCGAGGGTGTCCCCTCGAGGGCGTATGTGCGCGCTCACTCTCGTGAGTAGCGTGGTCGAGGTTGGTCTCGTTGGTTCTTGGCTTCGCCATGTAGTCGGGGTCTTTCTTGTCATGGTTGACATGGTCCTCGATGCGGTATCCGAGGAGGTCGGCAATGAGTGCGCCATCGATGCCGGGGCGGTCTAGGAGATCGGCAAGCCCTCGAGCCGCGTCTTCTCGGACCGTGGCCTCGGGGTCATTTGCCGAGTCTTGGGGCTGGCTCTCGTTGACACGAGGCTGCCCTCCTAGACGATGCGCTAGGTTTCTGAGGCCGTACCCCGAGCTAGTCGCTCGGGTGCCCACGGAGGTGGCTGAACTTGGGCCGGCCATTGGCCGGCTGAAGGTTTTGGCCAGCCAATGGCCGGCTAAACTTGGGCCGGCCATTGGCCGGATGAACTTGGGTCGGCCATTGGCCGGCTGAAGGTTTCGGTCGGCCATTGGCCGGCTTAACTTGGGCCGGCCATTGGCCGGCTGAAGGTTTCGGCCGGCTGAACTTGGGATGACCATTGGTCGGCAGAACTTTGGGCCGGCCATTGGCCGGCTGTACTTGGTCCGGCCATTGGCTGGCTGAACTTTGGGCCGGCCATTGGCCGGCTGAACTTTGGGCCGGCCATTGGCCGGCTGAACGTTTGGGCCGGCCATTGGCCGGCTGAACTTGGGCCGGCTGAACTTTGGGCCGGCCATTGGCCGGCTGAAGGTTTTGGACAGCCAATGGCCGGCTGAACTTGGGCCGGCCATTGGCTGGAAGATCTTGAGCCGGCCATTGGCCGGCTGAAGGTTTCGGTCGGCCATTGGTCGGCTGAACTTGGGCCGGCCATTGGCCGGCTGAAGGTTTCGGCCGGCCATTGGCCGGCTGAACTTTGGGCCGGCCATTGGCCGGGTGAACTTGGACCGGCCATTGGCTGGGTGAACTTTGGGCCGGCCATTGGCCGGCTGAAGGTTTCGGCCGGCCATTGGCCAGCTGAACTTGGGCCGGCCATTGGCCGGCTGAACTTTGGGCCGGCCATTGGCCGGCTTAACTTGGGCCGGTCATTGGCCGGCTTAACTTGGGCCGGCCTTTGGCTGGCTGAAGATTTGGGCCGGCCATTGGCCGGCTGAAGGTTTGGGCCGGCCATTGGCCGGCTGAACTTTGGACCGGCCAGTGGCTGGGAGGCTGCCGGCTGGGAGTCGACCAGACGGGCGTTGGCCGGCCGGGAGTGTGCCGGGCGGGACTTGGTCGGCCGGGAGTCGCTGTGCAGTCCTTGGCCGGCCGGGAGAAGGTCATTGGCCGGCCGGCCGGGAGTCGTCACAACGGTTCTGCCTATGTTGGTCCGGATTGGCTATCAACACCTCGCCTCCTCGTGGTTCTTTGAATCGTGCCTCGTTTTGACTCTTTTTCCCCTGTCAGTCGTTGACGGGCCGACAACACCAGTCGTTATATTGGTATAGAGATGTGCCTATCCGAGTTCAGGATCGGATGATGAATGCAGACTTGATTGAGTTAGAAATGGTGGACTATGACGTAATCCTCATAATGGATTGGTTAAGTACGCACCATGCACTCATAGATTGCTGAAAGAAGTGGGTTCTGTTTCAGAGCCCATGACTTGGACTGCTGCAGTTCCAAGGTTCCTCTCGGAAATCAAGTTTTCCGATCATATCAGCACTGAAGGCTGTGAATATGATGTTGGTGATTAATGCACCTTAAATAACCAATTAAATGTGAAAAAAAATAATAACGCTAACAAGGGCTAATTATTAACATGGTTATTAAATAGTATCTAGATTACTTAATTAATTAATCATAAGAAACTTCATCAAGCAACCATATCATATAAAAGGCGAGTTTAAGAAAACTTACAGTTTTAGGCTTACAAACTGAAAGCTTTCACAATCCGTCTTCTTCTTGAACGTACAACCCTCCACACGATCAGATCTGGAACTCCTCCTTCAAGGACTCGATGTGATGACACCAAGTCTTCCGAAACGTAATCTCCGAGGTAGATAAGACAAAAGAGTGGGCTTCATTATATCTCACTAGATCTGCAAACGGGTGTTTCAGATCTTTCTCTCTTATTTCTAAGAATGGAATTGAAGCAATTCCGAGGGGAGAAAGGAGAAGCAAGCACACAGCCACAAAGGAGAGTGTGTGGGCGTTATTAGCTGTATGGCTAGGTTCAATTTTGCTTCACATCAGCCCTCTATTTATAGCAGTTTAAAAGGTATCTTTATAAAATATTTCAGAATATTCTAAAAGATATTGTATTCTTTTATTGTGTTCACACTAGTGGATTAAATCTCAGCCCTTGGATCTCAACAAGTGAATCCTATTTTTTCTCTCATCCATCATATCAATATCTAGGATTTTATTTTATACAACAGTATAAAATATTTTCTGCTGAGAAAATCTAGGAAATTATATTCTCCTGAATATCCTCTTAATATTTAGTCTAATATTAGGAGAGAATATAGGAAAATGTATCTCCTATTTATCCTCCTATATTTTAGGAACAGAAAAGCAGAAAGTATACTGGTTACCACACCAGTGCAAAAAAACGTCTAACACCGTAGGGGGGTAGGCGATTTTTTTTTGTTTTTTCAAGGCCCAATAAATTTAAGCCCATTAAACACTTATTTACTTGTCCAACAATAAATAATAAGTTTATTTACTTGATCTAGCAATAAATAAACATCTTTACTAAAAATATTTATTTAATTCCCAAAATACCATTTTTGAAATTTAATGTTGTCAATCACTATTACAGCAAGTGAGATTATAATAATAATACATACTATTGTATTAACTTTCTTATCCGCCTTTATCGAAGCCGAATCGGGGACGATGGACCTAGTAGTAGAAGCTTAACAAATCTGATCAAAAAGACGAAAAAAGTCATTTCTCATTTTCGATCGATTCGTCTAATCTTAGTCAATGCTCAACCGTGTAAGCTAAGACTGAACTCTCCTTTAATACTAGAATTATATTTACTTATCGTAACGAGTGTCCACTCATTTAGTTAGTACGTGATCACGACCCCCCAGGTTCTGCCCGTATCGAGATACGTCAATTTGTTCCGTTATATATTTCTCGTTACATATAAGCCATAAGCATCGTTACTTCCCCAGCGAAAGATTCAACCCAACATAAGCCAACTTTGGAAGTGTGCACAATCAATCGGTTCTGGAATCAACCCTTAGTTGAGAGAACATTAACCTTCTTTCAAGAAGGTTGGATTCCGTATCTGTAAACCTCTTTCCTCTACAATCATGTCCCGAGTTCCCAAAACATCCATTTATTCAACCTTCATTGGCCTTTGACGTGATAAATCAAAGAACCCGGTAACACGACCTAGAAGTCCATGATCACTTTAGGATTAAGATCAAGCGTCATTGTGACCATCATTTGTGACCCTGACTAGTGTGTCGTAACGGTCCTTAAACGACACGTCTACAGGCAAGGTCTGTCTGGGTCGTACACTTACCACAAGTGCAGAATGCTCCCACTAAGTGATCAACCTTCACTTTGTTCCATATATATGAATTTAGATAAGGCTTTCCAGGCACATATCAGTCATCGACCATGTTTTAGTTCACCGTCCGATCTCGGACGCCCAGCATGCGATTCAGTTTGATACGGAGACTATGGATGATAGTTGTTATTGATTCTGAATGTTATCAGACCTCAACCCACAAATCATATGATGCTAATAAAGTAACTTTTATCTTATTTAGTAATCATCATCTTTTAGTGGGCAATATTCCTAACAATCTCCCACTTTGACTAGAGAAGATAAGTTACCATGAGTCAATTTATTCGTAGTCATCGTAAAGATAGTTTCAGAAGTTTTGACACAGGATTGAGATTCCCATGGATTCTCAATTTTATCATACTCCACAAGTTATGTCGATTTGACTTATATTCCAAATATATATATATATATATATATATATATATATATTCACAGTCCATGCTAACATGCAAGTATTCTTGACTTACCTCTTAAGGTCAAATCATTTTGTTCTTAGTAAATCAATTTACTTTAGAACATTCTAACACTTTGCATGTTTCAGACAATACACCAGAATTCATATCTAAAGATATGAAGTTACCCTATTCGTTGGTGTACATCTATTGGTGCCTTCAACAATTTGCACTGTTGCATGCTCAGATCTCATCACCATTAACCATAGTGTACTTTATTGACTTCTTCCATTACTTAGTTATTTATTATGCATCCTTGTTGGTCAAGTCATATTCAATAAACATGACTTTGTAGATTTACAATTAAATAATTAAGCATCTCACTATTTCCAGAATATTACACTGTTTTAAGACACTCTTTAGTATTCTCGGAAATTTGACGTTGTCAAAAGGGCTAATTTATAGTCCACTTATTGACAATGTCATTAGCCTCAAATTTGAGCTCATACCTTATCACAATAAGTATGTTTGATATATTTATGGAACGAGCTTGTCGTTTCTAAACATCAGTCAATCGTGTCATCATTAAGTCTATTACACAACGGTAATAACTTTCTCAATGACACGTGTATAATAATAACACATATCGATCATTCCAAGAATTATCAATTATAACAAAAACCCAAGAGTCATCATGATTATTTGTTCGTTTTTAAATATCTACTTTTTAATAAAAGGTTCAGTAGTATCTAACTACTTATATCCAAAGTCAACAGAGCATTTCCTCAAAGGACAGTTAATCTTATTTTAAATAAGATCCCAAATGAACTGGTTCGTGGTATCAGAGAGAAGAGCAACATCGTTGCTATTATCGGTCGTTTTCAGGAAACCCGAGAAGACACGCCGGTTCAAAGGGCCGATGGTCAGGACGGAGGTCCTGAACAACGACAAGCCTTCCGTCATGAGTCGACTGGTAAGTCCTCGTGCCAAACTTTCAGCTCCTCACGTTGAGTCACTCTCCTCGAGTCGAGCCTTGCTCCTTGAGTCGAGTCATACACCTCGAGTCGAGCCGTCTTCCTCCTCGAGTCGAAATAACTCCTCGAGTCGAGATAACTCCTCAAGTTAAGTAACGTGTCCACTAAGTCGATTAACAAATCCTCGTGTCGACCTTGATTCCTCGAGTATGGATTTTTATGTTTCACGCAACTCATGAAATCTCAAGTCCCGAACGCCTAATGGGCCGGATAAACGAAGACCCTAATGTTGTCGCACGAAAATGAACAACTATTGAAAACCTCGGGCGGTTCGATCTAAGGCCGGACCAAGTGATCGCACCCGGGCCAAGAGTGTGAACTCGAAAGTCTCGAGCTAGGTTTTCTCCAATCAACCCACCTCTTGGGAGAGGTAGGGGGTGAGGAGGAGGAGTGACCGTGCCTTGGCTGTCGGCTGCCTACGTACCCGTGCGTGGGATCAGGTCAGAACGTAGTTCAGGCATGAAAGTCGCAGTATGAGGCGTAGAACCTTGGTGGAGAAGCGTACTCGACGAAAGAGATGGGGCACAAGGAGTCCTTGGCGGCGTCTCAGAACCTCGGAGATCGCGTATGCGTCTAGCGTGTTAGACGCGCGAGGGAAACTCTAGTTGAGAACCTTAGGGGCATGCTTGAGCACCGAAGAACGTTCGGGAAGTTCCCGTGAGTGCTTCGGAACCTCTGAGAACGGGAGAGAGAGTAGAGAGAATGCTTCAGGCCAAAAATGGGAGGGGGTTTATAGAGTTAGAAATCGAGCGTGTCGATAGGAGATGAAGAGATCATTTTCCCCTCAATGGGAGGGGGTTTATATAGGTGTTTGAGGACCCTAAGGAGGCCATTTGGCGTCCATGTGGGACTAGGAACACACCCCTATTCAAGTGGAGGCGCACAAGAGGCAGCGGCGTACAACCCGCGGTGCGCGGTCTGCGCCGCTCAGCGCGCGGCGCGGCCTTGGCCGGGCGCGGCGCGTGACCTACGGCGCTTGGGCAGCGCTGCTCACTGCGCGGAGAGGCGCGCGCTGGGCTTCGTCTCTACGGGCTTTTCGTGATCATCTCGCTTCCGGGCCCGTTGAGATGTTTGGTATTTCGGGTCTTTGTCACAAATGTTTGTTTGACGGATAGGATTCGAGTCGAGGCTCGCCTCAAGGAGCGAAGCTCGACTCGAGGAGACAGACTCAAGGCTCAACTCGAAGAGCGAGGCTCGACTCGAGGAACTGACTCAAGTCTCAACTCGAGGGGCTAAGCTCGACTCAAGGAGTCAAGAGTTTGGATGAGGGTTTGGAGGCTTGCCGTTCTTCAGGACCTCCGGCCTGACCATCGGCCCTTTGAGCGACGTACCTTCTCGGTGTCTCGGGTTTTCCGAAAACGATCGACAACATTAGCCCCCCAAGTTCGTCGCTCGGGAGGCTCCCAGCGATGAACTTTTTGTCCTTTTAGTTGGGTGTTTGAGGAACATGTTTTCCAAGTCCCGTCATCCAAGGAAGTTTTTTTTTTGGCGCTGCCGCGCGGCGCGCCCTGTGCGCGGGGCTGGTTCGCCTTGCACGGGGGAACTCCGACTTTTTGGAGTTTTTCTCCGTTTTTTCTCCTTGTGGGAGTAGGATTTCGACTCCTACCCCCCTAGGAGTCTATAAATAGACTCCCCCTTCTCTTATTCCCCCACTTTATTTTTTCTCTATTTCTCTACGCTTGTTTCTTTTTTTACTTTTGCATTATGGGTGTTCCTCCACTCTTTTCAACTTCGAGTCCCGAGATTGATTTCTCTCTCTTGTTTCAGGGTTCTGAACATGCAGAGGATGATCTCTTCGCGGGATTAGGGGAAATTCCTCTGCACGTGGAAGAGAATCCAAGCGGAGTAGAGAAGTGGCTCGAGGAAGGCGAGCTGGGCGTGACCGTTCCCGTTGCTCAACCTCAAGAAGAGTGCGCGCCGGCTGGGCGCGAAACAGGTGGGGAGTTCGATGATCCCACGTCCGGGGAACCTGCCCCTCGTCTCGTGATCAACTTAGTTGGCGAGGGGGTTCGCAACAAAGCCTGCCTCGGCGTGCCGCAGTCCGACTTGGACCCTCATGGCGCGCCAGGAGATATTGCGGGCGTTGATGCAGTGACTCCGCTAGAGTCAGTCCTCGACGAGATAGACGGCGTGGATGACTTTGGTCCCGAGTCTGAAGATCCCGGAGGTGATTCGGAGACATGTTCGGGGGCCGAAGGCCTCGCATCGGAGTGTCCCAAAGCGCCGTCGGCGGCTGCCGTGACCGTGCCGGAGGGCAGGGGCCCTTCCGTGGAGCCAGGGGGTTCTCAGCCCGAGACCCCTGACGCAGAGGCGATAGTATCGGCGAGGTCGCTTGCTAGGACAGAGTGGTATCCCGAGGAGGGCTTTGCTGCTCCCGAGGACTTCGATTGTTCGGGGGTCGATGCTTCGAGCTCGCTCACCTACCGAACATTCATCGGTCTCAGGGAGGCATTCGCCGTTCCATCGTCCGTCGCACTTCTCCGTCCCTTACAGGGCGACCGTCCTTTTCGCCCTCGCTGTGGGTTTGCCGCAGTTTCAGTTACGAGTCTCAATTGCGGGTTGCGGTTGCCGTTTCAACCCATCGTTCAGCAGCTTCTCGCCCGTCTGGGGGTGCACGCATGTCAGATGAGTCCGGCGTTTTACCGCATCGTGTCGATGTGCCACATGGAGTGGCATTGCCAGACTGAGCGGGTGATGACCGTGAGCGACTTTCGTAATCTCATCGCGGTCTTCCCTGCGCCCGGGCAACCCATTTTCTTCATGGCCCCCGATCGCCGGAACACTAAGCTGATCATAGACTCAGAGAAGTATAACCGACGACCCTGGGTGTGGGTCTCGGCAGAGGCTTTTGGCGATGCGCCGCTCCGGTTCGGCCTCTTGACCGAGTTTTCTGCTGACGCGGGGGCCGATGATCTCGACTTCGTGAAGGAGATTCGGGGAATGTCGGAGGCTCGGAAGGCCGTCGAACGATTTCGTTCACCGGAGCCGATGGCTTCCACTGGGTGGTTCCCGCCGTTTCCATCTAGCCATGGCGATAGTCAGCGGATAGAGAGCGCTCCCAGTGCCGCATCGTCTCTCTCGAGCGGCGGTCTTCAAGGTATGTCGTCGTTTTCGCATTTTTTTTTCTTAGCTTAGGGTTTTGACTTTGTCGCTTTTGTAGTCTCTTCGGCTAGGGCGAGGGCTCGAGCGCATTTAGCGAAGGCTTCTCGGGACCCGAAGTCGTTGGCGGCGGTCCGTTGTCGGATTGCTGCACGGAACGGTCGGGAGAAACCCGATACCGATCATCGGACGGAGAGCGGTCCTCGCGCTTCTTTGAAGCGACCCTCCTCCTCGGCTTTACCGGACACGTCTTCGGACTCCAAACGCGTAAACTCGATGGTCGACGTGGAGGCTGCGGAGGTTAGGGGGGAATGTTCCCTGGGCCTTGCTCAATCTTTGATGAAGATGTGGAAGAGCGTCGTGGCCAACAGCGACGTGGAGTTCTTCCGTCACGGCGTTTCCGATGCACAGAGAGTAAGTTTCTCTTGCTTCGTTTGTTATGAACCTATCTTTCGCTGAATTATCTTTTTGCCTTCTCAGGTGCTTGCTCGAGCGACCTGGGGCGAGAAGATCCTTCACGACCTCATCAGGCGGATGAGCCGTGCCCCAGAGTAGCTTGCTCAAGCGAAGACTCAGCTGGCCCATGCCGAGCGAGGTTCTCACTCAAAGGCGGAGTTTGCGAGTCTCCGCGAGCAGCTTCAGGAGGCTCGCGTGGAATTGGGAGTTACCCACGGCAAGTGCGACCGTGCTCAGGCGGCGGTGGCGAAGATGGCTGAGGAGCTAACGACGGAACTGTTGTCAATGGTGCCCACAAGAAGAGTAGTAGTGTCTATTTATGTACATTTGATGTCATATAGTCTTACGAAGACTCTTGCTTGTAATTGCTTATTCATTAATAAAAAGTTGAAACGTTCATTCATTCTTTCTTTGTTTGAAGCTTTATGATAAAACCTTAGTCTTTTAGTCCATAAACAAACTTAACAACTTACGAAGAGACAAATGTAGATTTGCATGAACAAACTCTTCGTAGTTTGCTTAAAACGATATATTCGCAATCTTAGGGTCAAAGGACTATTGACCTCAGTATGATTGTTAGAAGAATCTATGATGTCTGGTTATGAGGCATTGAGAGTTGGGGACTCTATAGTTCTTCTAGGTATCTTCCGAAGGTACTGAATTGACCAGTGCACTTCTAGAGACAATATAAGAACAAACCATTTAACCTCTTATGTCTCGAAGTCACTATGTATGAATTGCATCATGCTTACCTTAATCCTGAAATGAGACATGCCATTTCACACCTTAGTATTCTCATTTGAGAAAGTCAAAGTTCGGACTCATTATGTGATTCCGAACAAGGCCTATTGGTGAAGTACTAAGTTGTGAGTCTGTCATGAGTAACTTTGTGAAGTTCTCATAGATATGGAATTCATGTACAAGATTGCTGAAATGCAATGTATGTCACCTCATGCTTTGTTCCTTGGAGTGTGAATAAATGAACTGGCCAGTGTCCAAATTGAGTCCTGACTCTTTTGGATGAAACAATGTGACTTGTTAGCTCCTCGTCATATACATTGTTTCTAACTTATTCACAAGCGACAAAGGAGTTGAGGAAATAACAGCTAGAAGGGTAAAATGGTAATTTAGTAAATCCCGACTAGCTGATGACATTCATGAAGGGTAAACATAGATAATATTCAGTGGATCCGCTCATCATAATTAGGTCGAATTCTTGAGTAGAAAATAAATTCATTTGAACCGAGAGATTTTCAGTGTCAACTCTTTAGTGGAGTCAGTTGGCATTAAGCTAAACTTGGAAAAGGTTTGTGAACTTTTGAGTCCAAGTGTTTAGCTCAAGCTTTGTTCATTTGGGTCCATGAGGTCACTGTCACGAATCACATCGATAGGAATAGTTAAACTGGAAGCTAAGTCAAAACAAGAACGAAAATTGTCAAAAGGGTATTTTTGTCTTTTGAGACATATGATGAAATGAATGTCAATAAATTTTTTTGACAAGGTCATTTGATGACATGCACCACTCGGCCAATACTAGTCTTATTGGGCCTTGTGGATTAATTTCATTTCATAAGAATTTTATTGAAAATTCTTAATGGGCCTTTTTCATGTTATCATGAACAAATGGAAAACCTTCTAGAAGGCCTTTCTAGAGTATAATAGGCGCCCAATACCCAAAGAGAAAGAGAGTTCCTTTTGTGCATTAATGTATGAAGATACTTGCCAAAAGAAAAAGAGGAAACAAATTTCCTCTAAGAGGCATAAGGGATTTCGGCCAAACAAGCTTAGAGAGAGCAAGGAATAAAAGAGGAAACAAATCCAAGGTGTCATTAAGGCACATGTTGGCCGTGTGACTTGGATGGGAATGGGCAATAAAGATTGCTCATAAAGGCTTGGAAAATAAGAGGAAACTACTTCTTTCCAAGGCCAACCCTTCTCCTATAAATAGGACCCTCATTCCTCTCATTCTATTCATTTCCACATAAGTTAGAGATTGAGAGCTTCTCTCTCTAGAACTTGTGGTTGCCGCCCCTCTTCTCTCTCTCTCTAGTTTATTTTCGATTTTTCTTGTCTTGGCACCTAGGTCCTCACTCGACCTAGTGTTTAGCTCTGCGACTTCGAGACTCGTTCTTAAGTCGTAGTGTTTAAAAGTGCCCACTCACTGATTCCTTCTTTTCGAGTGATTTAGTGATAGAAACTTTCGTGGTTGCTCGAGGTGCCGAGGAAAGAAAGAGAGACGTGCTGCGAGGGGAGACGAGCGTTGCAAACTTTCCACAAGCTTCTTCAAAGTTCAAGCTTCAAGAAAGGTTAGTAAACTTCTAGCTCATATTGGTTTTTAATTACATGTACTTGCACTTGTCTAGGTTAGTAAAAACTGTTTTACTTATAAAATAAAATTTTTAAAATTCCGCCGCTTACCGAAGCATTAATTATTTTCTCAAACCCTAGATCGATTCCAACAGGAACGTCAAGCTCTCGAAGTGGCGACTCGATCGACAGAGGTCTTCCGGAGCGAGGCGCGGGACCTTCGACGCCAGTTGGAGTCGCGCACAAAAGAAGTTGGCATTCTCCAGGGCCAGCTTACATCGAGCGAGGCTGCCCGTGTTCAAGCGGAGCGCGAGCGCGACTCCTTGGCAGAGGAGGTGGCTCGGGTCACCGAGGAGAAAGCCGCGGCGGAACAGCTTGCGTCCAACCTTCAAGACGACTTTGATGTCGTAGTCCAGGAGGCAAGACATGCGGCGGCGGTGGAGTGTCGGGATGCCACAGCTACCGAGAATGTTTCTCAGGGGGTCACCTTCCACTTCTTCGATTCGTTGTTCCCACCACTCGACGGGGCCGATCCAGTAGGTGACGATCCCGCCGAGTGACACATTTTTTTTCTTTATTTTTCTCGCGCAAGTGTTTAGCGCATGCTTTCTTTTAGGTTTTTCCATTCAGCGCCCTTGTCTTAGCGCATGCTTACTAGGATTTTTCCCTTTCAGCGCACTTATTTTAGCGCATGTTTTCTAGGGTTTTGGGGCAGTTGCCCTTTTGTTTGTGAGATATTATTTATTATATTTTATGAACGTTTTCGCACATTCATCTTTTATGGCGTGTTTAGATAGGAAAGTGTTTGTGTCAATGGTCTTGCCAATTCTTTTACCTTAGCAGGATACCTTTTCAGACGCGCCAGTCACTTGGATGGTTTACGCTTTGTGAGTTTTTTCAACTGCGAGTCAGCCATGTTACGTAGGCGCCTTGCGTGCGCCGGATTGTGCCACGTAGATGTCTCAGGTCGCGCCAGGCAGGCGTCCTGGTTGCGCCATGTACGCATCTTAGGTGCGCCATGTAGGCATCTTAAGTGCGCCATGTAGGCATATTAGGTGCGCCATGCAGGCGTCTTAAGTGCGCCATGCAGGCGTCTTAGGTTGCGCCATGTAGGCGTCTTAGTTGCGCCATGTAAGCGTCTTAGGTTGCGCCATGTAGGCGTCTTAGTTGCGCCATGTAGGCATCTTAGGCTGCGCCATGTAGGCGTCTTAGGTGCGCCATGTAGGCGTCTTAAGTGCGCCATGTAGGCGTTGTTGTCAATGGTGCCCACAAGAAGAGTTGTAGTCTTTATTTTGTACATTTGATGTAATAAAGTCTCATGAAGACTCTTGCTTGTAATTGCCTATCTATTCATTAATAAAGTTGAAACGTTCATTCATTCTTTCTTTGTTTGAAGCTTTATTATAAAACCTTAGTCTTTTAGTCCATAAACAAACTTAACAACATACGAAGAGACAAATGTAGATTTGCATGAACAAACTCTTCGTAGTTTGCTTAAAACGATATATTCGCAATCTTAGGATCAAAGGACTATTGACCTCAGTATGATTGTTAGAAGAATCTATGATGTCTGGTTATGAGGCATTGAGAGTTGGGGACTCTATAGTTCTTTTAGGTATCTTCCGAAGGTACTGAATTGACCAGTGCACTTCTAGAGACAATATAAGAACAAACCATTTAACCTCTTATGTCTCGAAGTCACTATGTATGAATTGCATCATGCTTACCTTAATCCTGAAATGAGACATGCCATTTCACACCTTAGTATTCTCATTTGAGAAAGTCAAAGTTCGATCTCACTATGTGATTCCGAACAAGGCCTATTGGTGAAGTACTAAGTTGTGAGTCTATCATGAGTAACTTTGTGAAGTTCTCATAGATATGGAATTCATGTACAAGATTGCTGAAATGCAATGTATGTCACCTCATGCTTTGTTCCTTGGAGTGTGAATAAATGAACTGGCCAGTGTCCAAATTGAGTCCTGACTCTTTTGGATGAAACAATGTGACTTGTTAGCTCCTCGTCAATACATTGTTTCTAACTTATTCACAAGCGACAAAGGAGTTGAGGAAATAACAGCTAGAAGGGTAAAATGGTAATTTAGTAAATCCCGACTAGCTGATGACATTCATGAAGGGTAAACATAGATAATATTCAGTGGATCCGCTCATCATAATTAGGTCGAATTCTTGAGTAGAAAATAAATTCATTTGAACCGAGAGATTTTCTGTGTCAGCTCTTTAGTGGAGTCAGTTGGCATTAACCTAAACTTGGAAAAGGTTTGTGAACTTTTGAGTCCAAGTGTTTAGCTCAAGCTTTGTTCATTTGGGTCCATGAGGTCACTGTCACGAATCACATCGATAGGAATAGTTAAACTGGAAGCTAAGTCAAAACAAGAACGAAAATAGTTAAAAGGGTATTTTTGTCTTTTGAGACAAAGGATGAAATGAATGTCAATAAATTTTTTGACAAGTTCATTTGATGACTTAATGTCACTCGGCCATGACTTGATCATTGGGCCTTGTGAATTAATTTCATTTCATAAGAATTTTATTGAAAATTCTAAATGGGCCTTTTCTTATGTTGTCATGAACAAGTGAAGAAAATTCTAGAAGCCTTTTTCTAGACATAATAGGCGCCCACTACCCAAAGAGAAAGGGAAATTATTTTGTGCATAAATGTATTTAGATACTTGCCAAAAGAAAAAGAGGAAACAAATTTGCATAAGGATGCACAAGGTATTTCGGCCAAGAGAGTAATAGGCAAGCCAAGGAACAAAAAAGGAAACAAATCCTAGCCTTCTAGAAGGCTGCCTTGGGCGCCCAAATGGAATAAGAAATAAGGGTTATTTTGCTCATGAATATGTGATATTCTATAGAAGAGGAAACTACCTTATTGAAGGTAAGACCTCTCCTATAAATAGGAGCGCCTCATTCTTCTCATTCCATTTCATTCAACATAAGTTAGAGATTGAGAGCTTCTCTCTCTAGAACTTGTGGTTGCCGCCCCTCTTCTCTCTCTCTCTAGTTTATTTTCGATTTTTCTTGTCTTGGCACCTAGGTCCTCACTCGACCTAGTGTTTAGCTCTGCGACTTCAAGACTTGTTCTTAAGTCGTAGTGTTTAAAAGTGCCCATTCACTAATTCCTTTTCTCTCGAGTGATTTAGTGATAGAAACTTCCGTGGTTGCTCGAGGTGCCGAGGAAAGAAAGAGAGACGTGCTGCGAGGGGAGACGAGCGTTGCAAACTTTCCAAAAGCTTCTTCAAGGTTCAAGCTTCAAGAAAGGTTAGTAAACTCTTAGCTCATATTGTTTTTAATTACATGTACTTGCTTCTTTGTCTAGGTTAGTAAAAACTGTTTTTACTTGAAAAGAAATTTTTTAAAATTCCGCCGCTTCCCGAAGCGTTTAATCTTTTTCTTAAACCCTAGATCAATTCCAACAGGCGTCTTAAGTGCACCATGTAGGCGTCTTAGGTTGCGCCATGTAGGCGTCTTACGTGCGCCATGTAGGCGTCTTTGGTTGCGCCATGTAGGCGTCTTACGTGCGCCATGTAGGCGTCTTTGGTGCGCCATGTAGGCGTCTTAGGTGCGCCATGTAGGTGTCTTAAGTGCGCCATGTAGGCGTCTTTGGTTGCGCCATGTAGGCGTCTTACGTGCGCCATGTAGGCGTCTTCGGTTGCGCCGTGTAGGCGTCTTACGTGCGCCATGTAGGCGTCTTAGGTTGCGCCATGTAGGCGTCTTACGTGCGCCATGTAGGCGTCTTTGGTGGAGCGTGTTATTTTGAGAGTTTCCTTACCATAGCTAGCCCCCCCAAGTTTTTGGGTTATAAGTTAATTTTTTATTACCAGAAAACTTGCACAAAACGAAATTTGAAACGGAAAACTCAAGTTTTATTACTTTTGCAAAAAACTTGCGATAAATTTTAAAATCCTAAAACATTGGCTCGTAGGCCTTATTGAAAATAGGGAATAAAAGCGGTAAAAATGCGGAGAACACTAGCTACTGGTAGAACTGCCTCAAGTGCTCCGCGTTCCACGGGTGGCGAATCGCAGTTCCGTCCGTGTGCTCGATGTAGTATGTCCCGTCATGAAGGACTTTGCGGACTCTATAAGGACCTTCCCAGTTCGGGCCTAGGACGCCGGCGCCTTTGACTTGTGTGTTCTGGAACACTCGTCTGAGTACGAGGCTTCCGACGGCAAAGGTTCGCCATTTGATTTTGGAGTTGTAGTATCTTTCGACCTTGCGCTTCTGTGCGGCGAGGCGTCTGAATGCTTCCGCTCTATTTTCATCGATCAAATCCAACTCAAGGCGCATGGCCTCGTCGTTGTCCGCTTCGTCAAACGTATCGACTCGTAACGTGGGTATCTCCATTTCGATTGGAGCCACACCCTCGATCCCGTATGCGAGGGAGAATGGCGTTTCGCCGGTGGCGTTTCGCGCGGTTGTCCTGTACGCCCATAGGACGAATGGCAATTCCTCGGCCCAGGCGCCCTTTTTATCTTCGAGCTTCTTTTTAAGATTTCCCTTGATCGTTTTGTTGACTGCTTCGACCTGGCCGTTGGCCTGAGGGTGATGTGGCGAGGAGAAGGTCTTGCTGATCTTTAGCTGATCGCAGATATCTCTTACTCACGCGTTGTCAAATTGGGCGCCATTGTCGGTCACAATCGAGGCGGGGATACCGTGCCTGCATATGATGCTTTTCCAGATGAAGTTTTCGTGTTTGCTTTAGTTATTCTGGGGAGCGGCTCGGCCTCTACCCACTTAGTGAAGTAGTCAATGGCGATAATGGCATACTCGTATTGCCTTGGCGCTCTAGGGAGCTTACCAATGATGTCCACGCCCCACTTAGCAAAGGGACGTGGGACAACGATGCTGCTTAATGGGGTCGGGGGCTGTCGGGGAATTTTCGTGAAGCGCTGGCATTTATCGCAACGCCTTGCCCATTCGCAAGCATCTCGCTTCATGGTAGGCCAGAAATAGCCTTGCTTAAGCGCTTTGAGCGCGAGGGAAGTTCCAGCGGCGTGGTTCCCACAGATGCCCTCATGAATTTCGCGGAGGACCTTGGTCGACTCAACGCTATCGAGGCATTGGAGCAGCGGCGTCGAGTAACCGTGCTTATAGAGTATGCCCTCACGGAGCGTGTATTTGGATGCTAAGGCCCTCAGCTTATCAGCTTCCTTGCGGTCTTCGGGGAGTTCCCCTCTTCGCAGAAACTCGACAATTGAGTCCATCCAAGTGGGCTGAGATGCCACCTCTATGGTCCCGACTTCGTCTCGGGAGACGGATGGCCGTGGGAGAAATTCGATGGGTACGGTGCCCAACCCGTCTTCATCGATGCCGGATCCGAGGCGAGCAAGTGCGTCAGCCTCTGAATTCTGTTCTCTCGGGATTTGGTGAATCTCGAACCAAGAGAAGGCATCGAGTTTGGAGTTTGTCTTAGCCAGGTACGCAACCATATTAGGTTCCTTGGCGGTGTAATCTCCTTTTACCTAGTTTACGATCAACTGCGAGTCGCAGTGTATTCGCAGGTTACGGGAGCCGAGCTTCTGAGCTAGCTCTATCCCTACAACGATCGCCTCGTATTCGGCTTCATTGTTGGAGGCTTGGAAGTTGTAGTGGAGGGCGTATCGCAGCCTTTCCCCCTCGGGGTTAATCAATACTATTCCGGCGCCAGCCCCCCGAGCATTAGATGCTCCGTCTACGTATAACTCCCAGATGGGACCCGTTGGGTCTACCTTCCTTTTCCGAGTTAACGCATCATTGTTTAGCTCAGTTTCTGCTCTTCCCATATCGGGAGTACATGAGAATTCTGCCACGGAGTCGGCTAAGGCCTACCCCTTTATAGCCGTTCTTGGGTGGAACTCAATCCCGTACTCGCTCAATTCTTGGGACCAGATTGCCATGCGAGTCGATGTTCCCTTTTGAACAGGTCGGGAACCCCCCTCCTTCTAGCGCCAAAATGTAGTCGCACAAAAATGAACAACTATTGAAAACCTCGGGCGGTTCGATCCAAGGTCGAACCAAGTGATCGCACCCGGGCCAAGAGTGTGAACTCGAAAGTCTCGAGCTAGGTTTTCTCCAATCAACCCGCCTCTCGGGAGAGGTAGGGGGTGAGGAAGAGGAGTGACTGTGCCTTGGCTGTCGGCTGCCTACATACCCGTGCGTGGGATCAGGTCAGAACGTAGTTCAGGCGTGAAAGACGCAGTATGAGGCATAGAACCTTGGTGGAGAAGCGTACTCGACGAAGGAGACGGGGCACAAGGAGTCCTTGGCGGCGTCTTAGAACCTCAGAGATCGCGTATGCGTCTAGCATGTTAGACGCGCGAGGGGAACTCTAGTTGAGAACCTTAGGGGCGTGCTTGAGCACCGGAGAACGTTCGGTCAGAGGGGGCGACGTCCGGGAAGTTCCCGTGAGTGCTTCGGAACCTCTGAGAACGGGAGAGAGAGTAGAGAGAATGCTTCAGGCCAAAAATGGCATCAAGAGAAGCAGAGAAGAGTTAGAAATCGAGCGTGTCGATAGGAGATGAAGAGATCATTTTCCCCTCAATGGGAGGGGGTTTATATAGGTGGTTGAGGACCCTAAGGAGGCCCTTTGGCGTCCATGTGGGACTAGGAACGCAACCCTATTCAAGTGGAGGCGCACAAGAGGCAGCGACGCACAACGCGCGGCGCGCGACCCGCGGCGTGCGGCGTACAACCCGTGGCGCGCGGTCTGTGCCGCTCTGCGCGCGGTGCGGCCTTGGCCGGGCGCGGCGAGCGACTTGCGGCGCACGGGCAGCACTGCTCACTGCGCGGCGTGCAGCCCTGCCGGCACGGCGCGCTCTGGGCTTCGTCTCTGCGGGCTTTTCGTGATCGTCTCGCTTCCGGGCCCGTTGAGATGCTTGGTATTTCGGGTCTTTGTCACAAATGTTTGTTTGACGGATAGGATTCGAGTCGAGGCTCGACTCAAGGAGCGAAGCTCGACTCGAGGAGACCGACTCAAGGCTCAACTCGAAGAGCGAGGCTCGACTCGAGGAACCGACTCAATTCTCAACTCGAGGGGCTAAGCTCAACTAAAGGAGTCAAGAGTTTGGATGAGGGTTTGGAGGCTTGCCGTTCTTCAGGACCTCCAGCCTGACCATCAGCCCTTTGAGCGACATACCTTCTGGGTGTCTCGGGTTTTCCGAAAACGACCGACAACACCTAAGGCCCATAAAAGGCCGACAAGTCAGGCGTGCGCCCCTCAAGGAAAGCGTGCGAGCGCAGCAAGCCGGATGCTGCGCCAAGCACTCCGCGCGCCGCGTCAGGCAGACCGCGCGCCGCGCGGGGCACTCTCCGCGCCACGCACGCGCTGCACTCCTCTTCTTGGCGGAGCGCACTCTCCACTCCCAAGCGCCGCCTCTCTCGATCGAACGACTAATCCCGAGCCCATGAGTGCTCCTGCGGTTTTCAACTGAAAATCGCCTACGCGTCTAGCACCATTTCTGACAAGAAATCACCTACACGTCCTGCATTTCCGACTGGAAATCACCTACGCGTCCGGAAGCTCCGCCACAACAAGGAACTTTTGACTTAGAGTCTCCCACGTCTCCAAAAGAGAGGAAATGTTGGAATCGATCTAGGGTTTAAGAAAAAGTTTAACGCTTCGTTAAGCGGCGGAATTTTAAAAATTTTCTTTTTAAGTAAAACTAGTTTTTACTAACCTAGACAAGAGCATGTACATGTAAATAAAAACTAATATGAGCTATTAAAGTTACTAACCTTTCTTGAAGCTTGAACTTTGTAGAAGCTTTTGGAAAGTTGCAACGCTCGTCTCCCCTCGCAGCACGTCTCTCTTTCTTTCCTCGGCACCTCGAGCAACCACGAAAGTTTCTATCACTAAATCACTCGAAAAGAAGGACACAGTGAGTGGGCACTTTTAAACACTCCGACTTAAGAACGAGTCTCGAAGTCGCAGAGCTAAACACTAGGTCGAGTGAGGACCTAGGTGCCAAAACAAGAAAAATCGAAAATAAAATAGAAAGAGAGAGAGAGAGGATTTCGGCCACCACAAGGTCTAGAGAGAGAAGCTCTCAATCTCTAACTTATGTGGAATGAAAAGTGAGGAATGAGGCTCCTATTTATAGGAGAGGTCTCACCTTCAATAAGGTAGTTTCCTCTTCTATAGAATATCACATATTCATGAGCCAATTTCCCTTTTCCTTCAAAGAGTCACACGGCCAAGACTAAGCAAGTAAGTCCTTGGATTTGTTTCCTCTTTTATTTGCTTCTCTCTTGATCCTTTTGGGCGCCTACCATGCTTTCCCCTTAGGGGAAATTTGTTTCCTCTTTTCTTTTGGCAAGTATCTTAATACATTTATGCACAAAATAAACTCTCTTCCTATGGGTATTATGGGCGCCTATCACCTTCTAGAAGGGGCTTCTAGAAGCTTTTCCATTTTGTTCATGACAACATGAAAAAGGCCCATTAAGAATTTTCAATAAAATTCTTATGAAATGAAATTAATCCACAAGGCCCAATTAATCATATTATGGCCGAGTGACATTAAGTCATCAAATGAACTTGTCAAAAAATTTATTGACATTCATTTCATCCTTTGTCTCAAAAGACAAAAATACCCTTTTGACCATTTTCGTTCTTGTTTTGACTTAGCTTCCAGTTTAACTATTCCTATCGATGTGATTCGTGACAGTGACCTCATGGACCCAAATGAACAAAGCTTTAGCTAAACACTTGGACTCAAAAGTTCACAAACCTTTTCCAAGTTTAGCTTAATGCCAGCTGACTCCACTAAAGAGCTGACACTGAAAATCTCTCGGTTCAAATGAATTTGTTTTCTACTCAAGAATTCGACCTAATTATAATGAGCGGATCCACTGAATATTATCTATGCTACCCTTCATGAATGTCATCAGCTAGTCGGGATTTACTAAATTACCATTTTACCCTTCTAGCTGTTATTTCCTCAACTCCTTTGTCGCTTGTGAATAAGTTAGAAACAATGTATTGACGAGGAGCTAACAAGTCACATTGTTTCATCCAAAAGATTCAGGACTCAATTTGGACACTGGCCAGTTCATTTATTCACACTCCAAGGAACAAAGCATGAGGTGACATACATTGCATTTCAGCAATCTTGTACATGAATTCCATATCTATGAGAACTTCACAAAGTTACTCATGACAGACTCACAACTTAGTACCTCACCAATAGGCCTTGTTCGGAATCACATAGTGAGTCCGAAATTTGACTTTCTCAAATGAGAATACTAAGGTGTGAAATGACATGTCTCATTTCAGGATTAAGGTAAGCATGATGCAATTCATACATAGTGACTTCGAGACATAAGAGGTTAAATGGTTTGTTCTTATATTGTCTCTAGAAGTGCACTGGTCAATTCAGTATCTTCGGAAGATACCTAGAAGAACTATAGAGTCCCAAACTCTCAATGCCTCATAACCAGACATCATAGATTCTTCTAACAATCATACTGAGGTCAATAGTCCTTTGACCCTTAGATTGCGAATATATCGTTTTAAGCAAACTACGAAGAGTTTGTTCATGCAAATCTACATTTGTCTCTTCGTAAGTTGTTTAGTTTGTTTATGGACTAAAAGACTATGGTTTTATCATAAAGCTTCAGACAAGGAAGATTGAATGAACGTTTCAACTTTATTAATGAATGAATAGGCAATTACAAGCAAGAGTCTTCATGAGACTTTATTACATCAAATGTTCAAAATAAAGACTACAACTCTTCTTGTGGGCACCATTGACAACAAACTCCCACTTGACTCAAAGAAGGTGTGTGTAGTCCTTCATGCCTAATCCCTCACGATGTTGGTCGAAGACCTTGTTCGCTAGGGCCTTGGTGAATGGATCTGCGAGGTTGTCCACCGTTGAGATCTTCTTCACTTCCACGTCTCCGCGCTGCACGATCTCTCGAATCAAATGGTATTTCCTCTCAATATGCTTAGAGCGCTTATGGCTTCTAGGTTCCTTTGAGTTAGCGACAGCCCCACTATTATCACAATAAAGGGTCATGGGCTCGTCGACGTTTGGAACAACTTCCAAATACTTAAGGAATTTCTTAAGCCATACAGCCTCTTTGGATGCTTCACAAGCAGCCACATATTCTGCTTCCATTGTGGAGTCAGCAATGCAAGATTGCTTAATACTTCTCCACACAACAGCTCCACCATTAAGGATGAACACAGATCCCGAAGTGGATTTCCTGGAATCCTTATCCGCTTGAAAATCGGAGTCGGTATATCCCGTCATAGTCAGGTCAGTACCTGAGTATGTAAGCATCAAGTTCCTAGTTCTTCGAAGATACTTAAGAACATGCTTAACAGCAATCCAGTGCTCGGGTCCAGGGTTGGATTGGAAACGACTAACTACGCCAACGGCGAAACATATATCAGGTCGGGTGCAAAGCATAGCATACATGAGGCTTCCTACGGCAGAGGCGTAAGGAATTTTCCTCATGTCTTCAATCTCTTGTGCAGTCTTGGGAGACTGGTCCTTAGAGAGTGAAACTCCATGCCTAAAGGGTGTTTGACCCCTCTTGCAGTCTTGCATCGAGAAGCGATTCATCACCTTATCAATATAAGATGCTTGAGAGAGTGACAGGGTCCGGTTTTTCCTATCTCGAAAGATTTGGATCCCCAGAATGTACGCGGCTCCTCCTAGATCCTTCATATCGAATTGTTTTGCCAGCCAGACCTTAACCTCAGATAACTTACCCACGTCATTACCAATGAGTAGTATATCATCGACATATAGTACCAGAAACACAACTTTACCTTCGTGTATTAACTTGTAAACACAAGGCTCATCTATCGACTGTTCAAAGCCAAAGCTTTTTACAGTTTCATCGAATCTAATATTCCATGACCTAGATGCTTGCTTTAGTCCATAAATGGATTTAAGCAACTCACAAACCTTGGCCTCTTGACCTTTATCCACGAAACCGTCTGGTTGAGCCATGTAAATGCGCTCGTCAAGATTGCCATTCAGAAAGGCTGTCTTGACATCCATTTGCCAGATCTCATAGTCGAGAGCTGCAGCTATGGATAGGAGTATGCGGATGGATTTAAGCATCGCGACTGGCGAGAAGGTTTCTTCATAGTCAATCCCTTCTTGTTGGGTATAACCCTTCGCCACAAGTCGTGCTTTGAACGTCTCGACGTTCCCATCAGGACCCCTTTTCTTCTTGTATATCCACTTACACCCTACGGGTTTAATCCCTTCAGGAAGGTCTACAAGTTTCCAGACTTTGTTGACATACATCGAGTGCATTTCAACTTTCATGGCGTCAAGCCAAAGGTTTGATTCAGAACAAGCCATCGCTTGGCTATAGGAAACAGGGTCATCCATGTCGGAGACGGCTACAAGAGAGTCTCCATAAGACATGTACCTGTCAGGCTTTTGAGTAGCCCTCCCACTACGTCGAAGTACTACTTGACGAGATTCTGATGAGTTAGGTTGTGTTTCAGTTGGGGTAAGAACAGTTCTTACAGATGAGGTAGAAGCTTCCTCACCCAACTTTTCTTCAAGCACAATTTTGCTTCTAGGTTTCGCATCCTTCATAAAGTCCTCCTCAAGGAAACGAGCATTCGTGCTAACGAAAGTCTTATCGTCCTTGGGACTATAGAAAATGAAACCTTTGGTTTCCTTTGGATATCCTACAAACAGGCACAATTCTGACCTACTAGCCAACTTGCTAGTCTTTTGCCTTAGCACATGTGCAGGGCAACCCCAAATTCGGATGTGGCCCAAACTTACTTTACGGCCAGTCCATCTTTCATAAGGAGTACCAGGAACCGTTTTAGACGGAACTTGGTTCAGAATGTAAGCGGCTGTTTCGAGGGCATATCCCCAAAAGGAAAGCGGGAGTGATGAGTAACTCATCATCGATCTAACCATCTCCATAAGAGTTCGGTTTCTTCTCTCTGACACTCCGTTTTGTTGAGGTGTGCCAGGTGCGGTAAGCTGAGAAGCAATACCTTCTTCTTTAAGAAAGTCGTCGAACTCTCCAGACATATACTCACCACCTCGATCAGATCGAAGGGTTTTGATCACTTTGCTAGTTTGCTTTTCCACTAAAGCCCTAAAGACCTTAAATACGTTAAAGGTCTCGGATTTGTGTTTGAGCAAATAGACAAACCCATATCGTGAGTAATCATCAGTGAAGGTAACGAAGTATTCGTATCCTCCACGTGCCTGTTGGCTGAGCGGACCACATACATCAGAATGTATTAGTTCCAGCAACTCAGTGGCTCTTCGACCTTTATCAGAGAAAGGTCGCTTAGTCATTTTTCCTTCTATGCAGGATTCACAAGTAGGTAGTGAACCTATTGCAGAGGCTTGGAGTGGACCATCCCTCACAAGTCTCTTAATCCTTTCTAGACTGATATGACCAAGTCTTAAGTGCCATAGGTGTGTTGATTTTGTTAGATCGGAGGATTCAGAAAGTTTGATCCTCTTTGGCTCCCTAATTAGATCATTATCTATTTCGGTGTCTAAAAGAGAAGGTTGAGTGGGATAGATGTAGAAAAGAGCATTCTTTATACATGCATCAGTGACAAAAGAATTATCAGGAAACGAAATACGAATTCCATTCTTAATGAACTTTAAACAATAATCTTGCTCACGAAGACGAGCAACGGATATTAAGTTCTTCCCAAAGGTAGGAACAAAATATACATTATTCAAGTTTAAAGTGCGGTCTTCAAAAGACAGCGTCACAGATCCCACAGCCTTTGCAGACACCAGGCTCCCATCACCCCATTTGAAACAGAACTCGCCTTCCTCTAAGCTTTTGGTTTTCTTGAAACCATTCAAGGAACAGCAAATATGGTTAGTAGCAGCGGAGTCAAGAATCCACGTTGATACATTATCAGCTACTAAGCATGCTTCGGTAACTAGTACAATACTATGTTCCTTTGCTTTGAGATAGGCGGGATAGTTCTTTTTGTCGGCCTTGTAAGGTCTCTTCACAGTTTCAGAGGCGGAGGCTTTTTGCTCAGTAGCATGTGCCTCTCCTTGATTCCTCTTTCTCTTAGTGAAACCTACAGCAGTGTGAAGTTCCTCCATAAGCTTGGTAGCAGTGTACTCTAGCTTGTTTATGGAGTAGTTCATCTTGGAGGTATCAAGAGACGCGGGGAGAGTTTCTAAGATCATATCTATGAGATTCTTCCCATCAGTCTCAGATCCTAGGATTTCCATTTTATTTAGAAAACTAATGATCAGTATCATAAAGTCTCTAACAGGAGTCCTGGCCTTCATATGACAGTTCATAAACTGTCGGACTGCTTTTTGCCTTGCTTGACGCCTTTGCCCTCCAAAACTCTCAAGGAGATTGTAGAGCATGTCAGCGGCAGTCTCGACGTCACGATGTTGCTTGTTCAGCATATTGTTCATAGATGCTAAGATATAGCACCTCACAATCTCATCGGATCGAAGCCAGGCCGCTAAGGCGTCATTGTCCTCTTGAGTTGAATCATCATTCGTCAGAGGAGGACACGGGGTGGTGAGTACCCATTTGTGCTTGTTAACGGTAGGTATTATGTCGAGGTTATGTTTCGAATCTATGTAGTTTTCGTTTTCGAGTTGGTTCGAGGAAAGAAAGATAGAGAGAGGGTTGAGAGACATATTGCCTATATAAGTTGAAACAAGTTTATGATTAGTCTTTGGTTTAGGATTTAAGTTTCATTAAGACTTTTGTAAAATCCAAAGGTGTTATGAACGAAATGACACTTTACTCCTTCGAGGGAAGGCCGCAACGAGTCTCCTTTCATAAGTAAATGACTCATCATTAATGCATAGCCAAGATGTCAATACATAAATTTTGACTAGCCACCTTGTAAATTGGTTTGATCACTCACATCCTTTCGCAGGGCCTCGAGGGAGGATTACTAGGGATTGAGTCTAAGTGTGTAACCAACCACTTAGTCCAAAAGATTGACTTTGAAAAACAATCCGCCGAGGGGAGGTCTTGTCATCATCGTCTCACTCTCGAACGTAGCTCATTGAGCAATGATCAGAGCAAAGCGCCCTTGAGTACTCTCATTTAAGAGAGGGCCACGAGGGTGACTCTTAGTCCGGCGACACTTGCACTTTTCATTAGTGTTGGGGATCGTGGGTTACAAACAACAAGTATAACCCTCCCACTTAGTTTTTGGAGATGGTTCATCGACTCTTATAAGTTCGGAAACAAATTTCCTAGTTAGAGAGCGACAGAGCGGACAACTAGAAGAGAATCCTAGATTGACATGTTCAGAGCAGTATTAGTGCATAAAGGCACAAAGGGACATACTCGATCTTTTCCTATTTTCTATTTCGGGAAAGTGCGTGAGGGAAGTGTGAACTTCAACTCACTCGAACACTTGAAAGTTTGAGATTACACATCTTTTTATTTTTCGGCTTGTCTACAAGGAGACCTCCCACTCAAATTTTCAAGAGCATATAGATTTTGAACATATGTGATATAGATATAGTTTTGAAAACATTTTGAAAATTTATTTGATTTGGATGACAAAATATTTTCAAGTTTGAAAGTGAAAACGGTTTTTCAAAATTCAAACTAGTTTTGTAAAAATTCAATTTCAATTAATCTTTCAAAAATCAAAACTTTTAATCTTTACACATCATGTTTATAATCATATAAAAAAACATTTTTGCTCAAGAAAGTTTTCTCATTAGAGTTCTATAACTCATGGTAGTGGGGTTTGAAAATCCGGATTTCTAAAAAAAACTGGAGTTTCAGACAGCCGCGCACCTCGGAGTAAAATCGCCATATCTGGCGGCTCCGATGTCCTTTTGAGCCGAAACCGGTGGCATTGGACAGAGGACAGACAGAGCTTTAATTTGATTCAAGAATCATTAAATTTCGATTTCTGAGCAGAGAGTTATGCCGCTTTTAATGCGGGTTTACATTCCAGCTCGAAGAAAAAGAAATAAATTAAAGCTTCGTCCTTTTAGGTGCGAAAAAGAATCGAGTGTAACGGAACGTTTTAAGATGTTGTTTAAAGCTTTTATTTGTGTTTTATTAGCAGGGTAATAACATAGAATAAAAGAAATAACAACATGCATAAAACGATTCAAGTAAATAAACGAAACTAGCAAGAAAATAAAACTAGTCACAAAAATTACTCGAAAAATCTCAAACCTTTAAAACACGTTTTTCAATATAAAAAATTAAAAACTTTTAGAACTGATTCTAATGTGTTTTAACATCATCCCAAACTCATAGAAAATCAACATGGTTTTTAATTTAGAGACAAGAGCAATAAATTAAAAATAATCTAAGATTACAATTCTAACTTGTCACAAAATTAGTAAACTTTCGAAAACGATTTTCAAGCTCATAATTTTAAAACATGCACATGCATTCCTTTGACCATAGCTCTGATACCATTTGTTGGAATCGATCTAGGGTTTAAGAAAAAGTTTAACGCTTCGTTAAGCGGCGGAATTTTAAAAATTTTCTTTTTAAGTAAAACTAGTTTTTACTAACCTAGACAAGAGCATGTACATGTAAATAAAAACTAATATGAGCTATTAAAGTTACTAACCTTTCTTGAAGCTTGAACTTTGTAGAAGCTTTTGGAAAGTTGCAACGCTCGTCTCCCCTCGCAGCACGTCTCTCTTTCTTTCCTCGGCACCTCGAGCAACCACGAAAGTTTCTATCACTAAATCACTCGAAAAGAAGGAATCAGTGAGTGGGCACTTTTAAACACTACGACTTAAGAACGAGTCTCGAAGTCGCAGAGCTAAACACTAGGTCGAGTGAGGACCTAGGTGCCAAAACAAGAAAAATCGAAAATAAAATAGAAAGAGAGAGAGAGAGGATTTCGGCCACCACAAGGTCTAGAGAGAGAAGCTCTCAATCTCTAACTTATGTGGAATGAAAAGTGAGGAATGAGGCTCCTATTTATAGGAGAGGTCTCACCTTCAATAAGGTAGTTTCCTCTTCTATAGAATATCACATATTCATGAGCCAATTTCCCTTTTCCTTCAAAGAGTCACACGGCCAAGACTAAGCAAGTAAGTCCTTGGATTTGTTTCCTCTTTTATTTGCTTCTCTCTTGATCCTTTTGGGCGCCTACCATGCTTTCCCCTTAGGGGAAATTTGTTTCCTCTTTTCTTTTGGCAAGTATCTTAATACATTTATGCACAAAATAAACTCTCTTCCTATGGGTATTATGGGCGCCTATCACCTTCTAGAAGGGGCTTCTAGAAGCTTTTCCATTTTGTTCATGACAACATGAAAAAGGCCCATTAAGAATTTTCAATAAAATTCTTATGAAATGAAATTAATCCACAAGGCCCAATTAATCATATTATGGCCGAGTGACATTAAGTCATCAAATGAACTTGTCAAAAAATTTATTGACATTCATTTCATCCTTTGTCTCAAAAGACAAAAATACCCTTTTGACCATTTTCGTTCTTGTTTTGACTTAGCTTCCAGTTTAACTATTCCTATCGATGTGATTCGTGACAGTGACCTCATGGACCCAAATGAACAAAGCTTTAGCTAAACACTTGGACTCAAAAGTTCACAAACCTTTTCCAAGTTTAGCTTAATGCCAGCTGACTCCACTAAAGAGCTGACACTGAAAATCTCTCGGTTCAAATGAATTTGTTTTCTACTCAAGAATTCGACCTAATTATAATGAGCGGATCCACTGAATATTATCTATGCTACCCTTCATGAATGTCATCAGCTAGTCGGGATTTACTAAATTACCATTTTACCCTTCTAGCTGTTATTTCCTCAACTCCTTTGTCGCTTGTGAATAAGTTAGAAACAATGTATTGACGAGGAGCTAACAAGTCACATTGTTTCATCCAAAAGAATCAGGACTCAATTTGGACACTGGCCAGTTCATTTATTCACACTCCAAGGAACAAAGCATGAGGTGACATACATTGCATTTCAGCAATCTTGTACATGAATTCCATATCTATGAGAACTTCACAAAGTTACTCATGACAGACTCACAACTTAGTACCTCACCAATAGGCCTTGTTCGGAATCACATAGTGAGTCCGAAATTTGACTTTCTCAAATGAGAATACTAAGGTGTGAAATGACATGTCTCATTTCAGGATTAAGGTAAGCATGATGCAATTCATACATAGTGACTTCGAGACATAAGAGGTTAAATGGTTTGTTCTTATATTGTCTCTAGAAGTGCACTGGTCAATTCAGTATCTTCGGAAGATACCTAGAAGAACTATAGAGTCCCAAACTCTCAATGCCTCATAACCAGACATCATAGATTCTTCTAACAATCATACTGAGGTCAATAGTCCTTTGACCCTTAGATTGCGAATATATCGTTTTAAGCAAACTACGAAGAGTTTGTTCATGCAAATCTACATTTGTCTCTTCGTAAGTTGTTTAGTTTGTTTATGGACTAAAAGACTATGGTTTTATCATAAAGCTTCAGACAAGGAAGATTGAATGAACGTTTCAACTTTATTAATGAATGAATAGGCAATTACAAGCAAGAGTCTTCATGAGACTTTATTACATCAAATGTTCAAAATAAAGACTACAACTCTTCTTGTGGGCACCATTGACAACAGGAAACACACATTCTCTCTCGGGTCACTCGATCCCAGAGTTCTGAGGCGTTGCCAAAGGACTCCTCCGCCCTCTGTCTCCTCTGTTGAGCACACCCTCCAGGCTCCGCGCCTCACACTGCGTTACATACGCCTTGAATTACGTTCTGACCTGATCCCACACACGGGTACGTAGGCAACCTACACAAAAGGCACGGTCACTCCCCCTATTCACCACTTCTCTCTTCCGAGAGGCCCACCGTCTTGAGGAAACCCAACTCGAGACTTTCGAGTTCACACATTTGGCTCGGGAGCGGCCACTTGGTCCGGGCTTACGTCGAACCGCCCGAAGCTTTTAATAGTTGTTCATTTTTGTGCGACAAAAGTTTTCCAATGCCTTTTCTCAAGGGCTCAATCCCTTAAGTACCAATCTGCTTGTTCGAACACATTCATTGTTCAATTTATAGATCTCTCAAATCCTTCATGCTAATAGCTTGACAGGTTGATCTACTAAATAAGGGTTTATTGACTTAAAACAAGTTAGCTTGATCTTCATTATTAAAGATCAATACTTTGATTTAATGAAAGATTTTGTTGATGATTAAGACAAGGATCCATTATTGGATGCTTTCTACTTAATGGCAAGTAATGCATACTTCCATTTATTGTATGATTGAATAGATTATTAGATTCATTTAAGAATCTCATCATAAATGATGCATAAAATCCTGTGAAGGATTAAGCTATTTTAAATTGTTCAATAGCGGCAAGATTCTAATTAAAGATGCTCCCACTTATTAATTGATTATTTATGGCAAGTCAATAATTAATTACACTTCCATTCATATTATTGTCATGATAGAAATATTAATCCATATTAAAGGATTCCATCATAAATGATGGTAACAGTCATGTGAAGGACATTGCTTTCATTATATTGTTCAATAATGGCGAGATTCTTATAAAGATGCTGTCATTAATTCAATGAACAGTCGTGGCTAGAATCCTTTAAAGGATGCTCCCACTCAATAATATGATTCTAGTGACTAGGATCCAATAAAGGATGCTCCCACTTAATCAATTCTAGTGACCGGGTTCCATTCAAGGAAGCTCCCACTTAGTTATTGAACTAGAGTGTCTAGGTTCTTATAAAGATCCTCTTACTCAATCAATGTATCATCAACACTAACTTTAAAGTTGTGTTATCTTATTATCTCTTAATCACACAAATCATTTGTCGATATGAGATAATAATTTAGACACTACCAGAGTTCTAAATAGTTCTTATTATTTCATAAAACATATTTATAATAGCAATTTTAATAAAGAAATAAAAGCTAATTAAAATTCTAACAGAGATTATTAACTCGGATAATATAATATTGTGCACCTATATAGTTAATGAATGGAAACACGGTCCTTCATATTCTATATTTAATCAAGGCTTAAGCATTTATGCACATTCAAACATCATAAAGGCAATTTAAGGCAATTCATATATGAGTACATAAATATTTAATGACACATTCATATGTTCATAAATAATGTTATAAAACATAAAGAAAGAAAAAATTCATCCTATCTGGAATAGTCATAAAAGACTACAATCCAGAAAACCTCGGATTATTTGTGACACAACTATTATGTTAAAAAATAAATCCAAAAATGAAAGTAATAAAACTAGCGGGAAATTTTAGATCTTGAGCTGGAGCATGAGCTTCTCAATAATTCGGGCTTGAATCCGACATTGCTCAGCAAGCTCACCAACACCATCGTGTTCCTCTAGATCTATTCTACAATAAGAATAGAAGTATGCTCATGAATAATTATCCTCAAAAATAATTTTAGGATATCATGAATTTTTCGGAACATTACCAACAATCTTCTTATTCTTTTCAAGCTCGGCTATGTACAAAGGACAGTTCCTCTTCCAATGGCCTTCAGTATTACAGTGGTGGCATTTGGCCACCATTTCACGCTTCTTCTCTTTTCCTTTCCCACTTATCTTAAAGTTTCTCCTTTCCTTGTTAGCAGGAGCTTTCCCCTTCGAAGTACTAGGATGTACCTTTGATGACCCAGCTCCAGAAGACATGTTCTTCTTGGATTTTGGCAAAGAACTTTTGTCAGCATACAAAGCTGATCATTTGTTCTTTCCTTGACGAGTAATAGACTCGACAGTCTATAACTCATTCAATAGCTGAGGCAGTCCTTACATCAACTTATTCATGATATAGTTCGACGTGAACTGTATGAAATCACTCGAAAGGGAGTTCAGGATAATTCCCACCTGAGTGTCCTCATTCATCAAAGCCTCATGGAGTTCAGCTTCTGTGAAGTAATTAGTCATTTTCATGACATGATCCCTCACAGGAGTTCCCGCAATCATCCTAGTGCTAGTGCACTTACGGGGTAGTTCAATACGGGCTTACTCGCTTTGCATCTCAAACATTTCCTGCAGCGAGTCAAGGATCTCCATAGTAGTCTCCTTACCTCCAACTTTGTTCGCAACGCATCAGATATGCTTGCGAGCATATAGGCTATGGCTTTGTTGTTAGCCACAATCCACCTGTCAAAATCATCCTTCTGTGAGCGGGATGAATTTGATGTCGAAAAAGGAGGTCTCTCTTCATTGAGGATAAAGCGAATGCTTTCACTCACCAGCACAATATTCAGGTTAGACTTCCATTTCTGGAAGTTCTCACCAGTCAGGACGTCTTTCGACAATAGTGCCATAATAGGGTTTGACATGATTACTAAAATATAAAAGCATATATATATATTAGCAATATGAAAAGAAATAAGCTATCAATAAGATTTAGGAAAATAAAAACATAATGCAACCAAGCACGGGATAAAATACTAAAGAAAAGAACCCAGTTTTTATATTCCACGGTAATCCGCCAATAGGCATAGTCCGTCCCTCTATGGTGGCATACCAGAGTGCACCTAGTGAAAATCGAGAACGATCTCAGATTAGTGAACAATCGTGGTTTATGACACATCATAACTATGTTCACTAACTACAAATTAATTAGGAATCTTTGACCACATGAGCAACCACAGGTTGGATTCACGCATGAGTCAACCCAACATTTCAGCAGAAAAAGTATCACCCGAACGCACTGACATAGCCAGTACACGCCGAACTCAACTCCCCCACCTATCGCTAGAGACACAACCTTGTTATTGGAATAAAAAAAGCCTATCCTTAGGAGCAGATCACCATGTCTAAAAGACAGTCAATCAAGCAGGGATCTTTCATCCTCACGGTGTTGTGGCTTGGAGGTCTACGACTCAATATACTTTCAGTATTATTATTTGTTTTATCTCCTAGCATTCACTTTCATCTAGGTGATCCACTCAAATTATCTAATCATATTAAAAACTTGAGTGTTTCTAAACTACCCTTAAAAACAATTAAGTTTCGATATAGCTTAGTGATTAGGAGTATCGTGACATCTAGTCTTGATTATCCTAATAGCATTCCTTCACAGAAAAAGCTTTTAGCGATGAGGGAAGACATAGTCTTTTATCAACCCCCAAGCTTAGCCTCTTATCAACTTGGTAACAAAGCTTCTCCGATACGTTCAACTCATTTATTAAAAACAATCCTAATCATATTAGATAAGTTACATATAATAAATGAAAGCCCATGATAACGCACAAAACAATTTTTCAAGATACATTATACATGGCTAAGCAATTAATTAAACAAGCATGACAAAGCATATATAGTTTTAATTCGGATTGATCGTATCCTAATTAATTCTTATAAATCTAACTTGATGAACTCAATCACATTAGTTCATGGGTTTTTGTTGAGCACATTCCATGTCTCATGTTGTCGCAGTTTTTCGGACAACGATTTAGGAGTCAAAGGCAGTTAGACCCAAGGCCGGACCAAGTGGTCTCGTCTTGACTCGAGCGTGTCGGACTTGATATCTCAAGTCGTGCCTTAGCTGTTGGTGATGTCTATTTCGTCCAGGCACCTGAAAAGCAAGCAGGAAGGTGTGAACTACAAAGGGAAAATAGGGGGGTTGCCCCTGTTTACCTCTCCGACGCTCAACATTAGTAGAATTGAGGTGGATAAAGAGGGTTTAGGTGTTTAGAAGCCGAGACTTGAGAGAAACGAGCGAGGTACGAGTTCGGCAGCGTTTCAGTGCTCAAGAATGGATTACCTGGACCGGGGGCGGGACCCCAGCATTTATAGGCGACTGAGGGGCATTTTGGGCATCCCCTTGGTCGAAGGCCGGCCCTGGGTCGGCCGTGGAGCCGGAGGCCGGCTCTAGGTCGGCCATGGAGCCGAAGGCCGGCCCTGGGTCGGCCATGGGGCAGGAGGCCGACCCTAGGTCATCCATGGAACTGAAGGCCGGCTCTGGGTCGGCCATGGAGCCAGAGGCCGACCCTGGGTCGTCCATGGAGCCGAAGGCCGGCCCTGGGTCGGTCATGGAGCAGGAGGACGACCCTGGGTTGTCCATGGAGCTGAAGGCCGGCCCTGGGTCGGCCATGGAGCCGGAGGCCGACCCTGGGTCGTCCATGGAGCCGGAGGCCGAGCTCATGAGGCCGGAGGTCGGCCATGGAGCTGGAGGCCGAGCTCATGTGGCCGGAGGTCGCCATGGAGCTGGAGGTCGAGCTCATGAGGCCGGAGGTCATCCATGGACCTGGAGGCCGAGCTCATGAGGCCGGAGGTCGGCCATGGAGCTGGAGGCCGAGCTCATGAGGCCGGAGGTCGCCATGGAGCTGGAGGCCGAGCTCATGAGGCCGGAGGTCGGCCATGGAGCTGGAGGCCGGGCTCATGAGGCCGGAGGTCGGCCATGGAGCTGGACGCCGAGCTCATGAGACTGGAGGTCGACCATGGAGCTGGAGGCCGAGCTCATGAGGCCGGAGGTCGCAATGGAGCTGGAGGCCGAGCTCATGAGGCCGGAGTTCGGCCATGGAGCTGGAGGCCGAGCTCATGAGGCCGGAGGTCGGCCATGGAGCTGGAGGCCGAGCTCATGAGGCCGGAGGTCGACCATGGAGCTGGAGGCCGGCCTTGGGTCGGCCATGGAGCTGAAGGCCGGCCCTGGGTCGGCCATGGAGCCAAAGGCCGGCCCTGGGGCCGGAGGCCGGCCCTGGGTCGGCCGTGCGTCGGGGGAGTCCCGGGGTGGTCGCTATCGCGGCCGTCGCTGCTCTACCGGGCCGAGATGGACCGGTAACATTAGCCCCCCGAGTTTATCATCGAGTGTAAGTCGCGTGGTAAACTCAAAGTCTACCGTCGGCCCACCGGAGAAGCCCGTCCCCTAGAGGTATGTTCCGACATCTTTTAATATTATTTTTTGCCGATCGCTTTAGTCTCGTTATTCGCGCCCATGGACCACATCGACAACCTATCGGGGGGTGGGAACATTGAAGACGACTTGCTTCACTTGTTCGGGGACAACCACGTAGACTTAGACAACTTTTGGGCCCAAATTTCGCCTCCCCCAACGTTCTTCGAAACACGACACACGTCGAACTTGAACAACGCGGCTGAGATGACCGGGGAAGACCTCTCTTTGGTGGAGGCGTGGCTGACCGGCGAGGGACAGGACGCGCGTGCCGGAGACGGCCAGCGCCGCCGGCGGACGCCGGGGATGGCCCGCGCGTCGGAGGAGGCGCCTTGGCCCGGGGCGGCACCGGAGATGCTGGAGGTGTCGGGGAAGACCTACCCAGGCTGGGGAACGACGCCCCATAACCCACAAGCGGCCTGGACGCCGCGCTGGGAGCGGTCGGTGCTGGAGGAGACGCGCCGGAGGGGGACGACGCAGGGAAGGACGCCTTGCCCAGGGGCGGCGCATTCTGGGCGGACCCCAGCGCCCGGGGAGCCCCCACCCGACTGGGCGGGGCCGTTCGGGTAGTCACCAGGCACGCCGGTGCGGAGGAACGCCCGGGCTGCGCGAGTGAGCCCGGGGCGGCCGCGCACCGCGAAGCCGACGCCGAGATGGGCGCGCCGACCGGTGTCGACGCCCTCTGGGCCGGTCCCGACGCGGGGGAGGCCTTAGCTTGGCTGGGTGAGGCCGCCGAGCGGCTTGCAGATCGCGCCCAGGAGGAGAGCCCCCTGGGCCTGGCCGCGCCGGCGATGTCGCGCGCCGCTGGAGGATTGCCGACGCCGGGCGACGCCGCCCAGGGAGGGCCCGACGCCGGGCAGGAGGTGGCCCGGCCAGGTGGCGCCGGCCAGGGGGTAGCGGCCTGCCCAGCCCTTGGGCAAACCCTAGGCCTTATCGGGTCGGGCCTGTGCTTGGAGGACCCGCCCAGCCAGGAGATGGGTTGGGTCCTTGGGCTGGATGCGCGCACACGAGGGAGCACGACCGGCCACGGGCTGGGCCGGCCTGACGGCGACGGCACGGCCGGCCGGCAACCAGGCGCGCGGTCGGGCGACCATGCCGAGGTCGAGAGGGACAGCCCGGCTCGAGTGGGCGGCCGTGAGGGTGTCGCCCCCTGCCCGAGCAACGCTCCAGATGCCGAGCGCTCGAGCGACTCGTCGAGCCGTCACGTTACACCTGCGGCGACACTTTCCTCAACCGCGCGGGAGGAGACGCGGGCCTTGACCTTCCCGACTGGAGAATCGGTCATAAGTGGCGACCTTGACTGCTCGGGCGTCGATGACCCGAGTTCACTCTCGATCACCAGCTTCACGATCCTGAGGAAGCGCTACAACATCCCGGAGTTCGTGTCGATTCTACCCCGTTACCCGATGACCTTCCGACTCGGCCGCGAAAGGGGTTCACCGCAATCCACGAGGCGAGTCTTCGCAGAGGACTGAGGTTGCCCTTCCAGCCGGTCATCCAGGAGTTGCTGGTTCGGTTAGGGGTACACGCTTCGCAGATATCTCCGATCTTTTATCGAGTGGTCGCGGCGTGCCATATGATGCTCTATCGAGCGAAGAAAAAGGCCGTTACTACGGACGACATTCAGGATCTCATATCGGTGCGAGGGGTCCCCGGGAGGCCGGGCTCCTACCTAGTCTCACATCGGAAACGCCTAGCCATCGTCACCAGGGTCACTTCGAAGCATAGGTACCCTTGGGTGTGGGTGTCCGAGTCGGCTTTCGGGGTTGCGCCCCTCGCGTTTGGTCCCGTGGCCGATTTTCCACCGGTAAGCGACGTCGAGGACTCCAAGCTCGACACGGTGATCAGGGCGGTCCTGGAGTCGAGACGGCAGGGATCACTCTTCGAGTCCCCAGACCTGATGGCGAGGACTGGGTGGTTCGTGCCTGGCGACGACGCTCCTCCGTGCCCGGGTCTCGGCGCAGAGGTTGCGGAGGATCCTCGATCAGAGGTGGGGGGTTCGTCTGCCCCTCCCCCCGATGTGGGGGGTACTAGCCATACTTATGTTTCCGCGCTGTTGCATGTTTCGCTGTATTTATGCTTATCGTTCGCGTTCTAACTTATTGTCGTTTCTTTCTCATTTTCAGATACCATGACCCGACGACATCGACCGCGCACACAAGGGCCGAGACCGGCACCTACCGTCGAAGCTACGACCGTGGCTCGTCCCCAAGCTGAGGTTCGCCACCGAGGGTCGCCACCGCGGGCGAGGAACAAGGCGATCTCTTCTAACAAGTTACCGTCGTCGTCGACTTCCTTCGGATCACCCTCCGGCCACAAGCGCGCCCACACATCGGCGGCGCCGGACAGCATGGACTCGATGCTCCTAGCGGAGGCGGCAGAGCTGAGGGACCAGTGCTCTCGAGGGATCCTTGAAACCCCTCTACGGGATTTCAAGGGTCTCCTGACGACGAGCGACCTCGAGCATTTCCAGAACGGGATCGGAGACGCCCGAAAGGTACGACTCGTTTGCTTGTTTTGTGTGTAATTATTATGCTCATTCCGATCACACGTATATCACTCGTTTCCACAGATGCTCGCACGCCAAGAGCGAAGCGACCGCATTCTCCGGGATCTGCTACGGCGCATGCAGATCATGGAGAGAGACAAGGAGAGCACGGCGGCCGCCCATGCTGCCGCTCTAGCGGGAGTCCGTACCGCTCGAGAGTTTCAAGCACTCGAGGAGGAACTGAAGCGAGCTCGCGAGGAGTTGGCGGCCGAGAAATCGCTCCGCGTGGCAGAGCAGGCGGTTGACACCTTCTTAGGGGAGACGAAGAAACTCCAGGCGGCGCTCTCGAGCCGGGATGAGGAGTTGAGCATCGTCCATGCTCGACTTTCGGCGAGTGAGATCTCCCGGGTCAAGGCCGAGAGGGAGAGGGACACTTTGCGAGCGGAGGTGCAGACCCTTGTTGAGGAGAAGGACGACGCCCTGCGATCCAAGATGGACTTGGAGGACGACTGGGACCTCGCGCTGGAGGTGGCTTGTCACGAGGCGCCCATACGAGTCCGAGACGCGACCGCGGAGGAGAATGCGTCTCGCGGAACCACCTTTTCCTTCTTCACCGCCATGTTCCCTCCTCTGGATGATGAGCTGCCAGAGGACGACCCGCGTCCTCAAGCCCCCGTAGAGGCCGCTCAGTCGATGAACCGACAGTTTGATGGAGAAGCCACCGACGGGTCCAGCGCCCCCCGTCCCGAGGAGGACGAGGAGCAGATTGATTTTGGCTCAGAGTAGCCAAGTTTTCTTCTGTTTTTTGCGCACTTGTTTAGCGCTTGCATCGTGTTTTCTTCCGGATTTTCGTTATGTTTTTCTTTCGTTCGACGCTTGTCGTACTCTCATATTTTTATTGTTGGATTGCTCGTACAACATTGTTTGCTTTAGTAAAAGCTTTTTTGTCTGTTATGCGTCTTATTTTCTCGACTTGCTATGCTTAGCGCAATCGATTCGCGCGATGTGACAGGTGCGTGTCTTACAAGCCCGGCTTACCATACCTGGCATAACCGGTTTGCACGGCTTACTGCTGCACTTGGCGGCGAAGTTTCCCGCGGACGCAGGCTAGACCAGATTCGCCCAGCGGGTGCGACTCTCAGCCATCCATTGGTGACTCGTCGCCTATCGGCGTGTGCGAGCTGAGTGGCCGTCACGCTCATCTTCTAGCGAGTACGCTACCTATCAGCGTGCGTATCGGGACGAGCTTGTTGTGGACGCAGTTCCTAGTGAGCGTGGTACTTGTCGGTACGTGTGTCACGTTTTGGGTTTTGACTGCTGGGATCGACAGTCCGGTGCGCAGACGCGATCCACCGACGCCCCGTTGCCTATCGGTGTGCGGGGCGTGGAATTGTGCGAGAGCGTCGCGCGGGGGTCGGAGGTCCAGTGCGCGAATCCGGTTTGTTGATGTTTCGCTACCTCTCGGCGCGTAAAACGTGTTATTGCGCGAGTGTGTCGCGTGAAAAATGAGTTTGTGAAAAATGAGCTTGTTATCCTCATTTAATCCCCGTTAGCCCCCCGAGTTTCTTGGGTGCTCGTAGAGGAGACGAGAAATTGTAATACAATAATGTGTAGGTGTCGAAGCGAAATGTAATCAAATTATAATGTTGAAATAGTTAAAAATTACATTCCCAGGCCGCTGGCCATACTTGAAATATGAAATTGTCTTTTGCTAATATCGAAAACAAAATGAAAATAATTGCAGGTCGGGGATGTGGCGCCTCGATTGGTAGTATTGCCGCAGGTGCTCCGCGTTCCACGGGTGCGTGAACACGAGTCCTTCCAGGTTCTCGAGCTCGTGCCGTTGTGAATGGCTCCGCACACACGATACGGGCCTTTCCAGGTGGGACCCAGAACTCCCGCTCCTTAGACCTTGGTGTGTTGGAACACCCTTCTGAGGACGAGGCTTCCGTCGGTAAACTGTCGCAGCTTGATCTTGGAGTTGTAGTACTTCTCGACCTTCCTCTTTTGTGCAGCAAGGCGGGTGAGCGCATCCGCCCTCTTCTCATCTATGAGGTCTAGCTAGAGCCTGATTGCGTCGTCGTTGGCGGTTTCTTCATACTCCTCTATGCGCATGGTCGGCATCTTGGTCTCGATGGGCACCATGGCCTCGACGCCGAACGCGAGAGCGAAAAGGGTTTCGCTGGTCGCGTTTCGCGTGGTGGTGCGGTATGCCCATAGGACCATGGGAAGCTCGTCGGCCCAAGCCCCCTTTCTCTCCTCCAGCTTCTTCTTCAGATTCTCCTTGATCATTTTGTTGACCGCCTCTACCTGACCGTTGGCTTGAGGATGGCGGGGAGAAGAGAAAGCCTTGCCAATGCCCAACTGTTCGCACATTTCTCGGGGGCGCGCATTGTCAAATTGCTTTCCGTTGTCGGTCACAATTGACGCCGGGATCCCGAAGCGGCAGACAATGTTCTTCGAGATGAAGCTCGTCGTGTTTGCCTCAGTGACCTTCGCCAGTGGTTCGGCCTCTACCCACTTTGTGAAATAGTCGATCGCTACGATCGCATGCTTGTATTGCCTCGGAGCCATAGGTAGCTCGCCGATGAGATCGATTCCCCACTTCGCGAAGGGTCGCGACACGATGATCGGGCGTAGCGGGGCAAACGCTTGGCACGGGATGTGAGCGAACCTTTGGCATTTGTCGCATTTTTTGGCCCACTCGTGGGAGTCATTTTTCAAGGTTGGCCAAAAATATACGAGCCTTAGAAGCTTGAATGCCAAGGATTGTCTGGCGGCATGGTTTCCGCACACCCCTTCGTGCACTTCATGGAGCGCTATCTTCGCCTCGACCTCGGTCAAGCAGCGGAGGAGGGGCATGGAGTAGCCCCTCTTGAACAGGTTATCCTCCCTTATCGTGTACTTCGGCGCCAAGCTTCTCAGCTTTTTGGCTTCTTCTTTGTCTTCGGGGATGACTCCTCGCTTAAGGAATTCCACGAGCGGAGTCATCCATGAGGGAGGCGGGGTCTCGTCAACTACCCCTACGTCGCCTCTCGAGACGTAGGGTCGGGTCAGCACTTCGATCGGGACGCTGCCCTCGCCCTCCTCGTCTATCCCGGATGCAAGGCGAGCCAGGTCGTCAGCGTCGACGTTCGCCGCTCGAGGAACTTGGACGATCTCGAACCATGATAGGGCCTCTAGGTTCTTTTGGGTCTTGGACAGGTACGCGATCATGTTTGGCTCTTTTGCAGCATAGTCGCCCTTAACCTGGCTCACAATCAACTGCGAGTCGCAGTGGATGCGTAGGTTTTGGACGCCTAGCTTGTTTGCTAGCTCCAAGCCAACGATCAGAGCCTCGTACTCTGCCTCGTTGTTGGAAGCCTTGAACTCGAATCGCAGGGTGTATCTCAGTTTTTCCCTATCGGGATTTGTGAGCACTACGCCGGCGCCAGCCCCCCGGGCGTTTGACGCGACATCCACGTGCAAGTCCCAGACCGGCCCAATAGGGTTGTTGGTCCTCTTCTTCGACGACTCGTTGTGGTCGTCCTCCTTGTCTACTCTGCCCTCACCACCTTTGTCCCCCTCGTCAGTTGAGGGCGCGACTGCGAACTTGGCTACGAAGTCGGCGAGGGCTTGGCCCTTGATGGCGGTTCTCAGTTGGAACTCGACCCCGTACTCGCCCAACTCTTGGGACCATACGGCCATTCGAGACGAGGTCCCTTTTTGAAGGGCCTTCTCGATGGGAAGTCCCGTGCGGACCACAATCGGGTGCGCCTGAAAGTAGGGTCGGAGTTTTCTCGCGCTTATGACAAGGGCGAGGGACAATCTCTCGATTTCCGGGTATCGAGTCTCGGCGTCGAGGAGCGCTTTGCTAACGTAATAGACCAGCCATTGCACCTTGTCTTCTTTGCGTATGAGAACAGCGCTCACGGCCCTGTCAGAAACCGGGAGGTAAATGTACATGGTTTCGCCATTCTTTGGCTTTGCGAGGAACGGGGGGGAGGCGAAATAGGCTTTCATTTCGCGGTTCCTCGCACTCCTCCGTCCACACGAACCCGCCGGTCTTCTTCGGTGCCTTGAAAAATGGTTGGCACCTATCGGTGGCTTTGGACACGAATCGCGTCAGGGCGGCGATCCTTCCTGTCAGACTCTAAACTTCTTTCACTTTCTGCGGCGACCTCATCTCTAAGATCGCCCTAATCTTCTCAGGGTTAGCCTCGATCCCGCGGCGGCTAACCATGTAGCCCAAGAATTTCCCGGACTCGACCCCAAAGGCACACTTGTTGGGGTTGAGCTTCATCTTGTAGCGTCACAGGATCGCAAACATCTCTCTTAGGTCTCGAACGTGGTTGTGGGCCTTGAGGCTTTTGACGAGCATATCGGTTCACCAACCTTTGATAAGTCGCTCCCGTGTTTTTGACGCCAAAGGGCATGACCTTGTAACAGTAGAGTCTGCGGTTCGTAACAAAGGTGGTCTTGATCTGATCCGGCTCGTGCATGCGGATCTGGTTGTAGCCTGAGTAGGCGTCTATGAAGCTCAACAACTCGTGGCCCGCCGTAGCGTCCACAAGTTGCTCGATCCTCGGGAGAGGGAAGCTATCTTTAGGGCAGGCCTTGTTGAGATCTTTATAGTCGATACAGATCCGCCATTTCCCGTTTGGCTTCTTGACCATCACCACATTGGACACCCACTTGGGGTGTTCCGCCTCCCTGATGAAGTCGGTGGCGAGAAGTTTGTCAACCTCTTCACCGATGGCTTGGTATCTCTCTCCGCTGAACGTCCACCGCGGTTGAACGCGTTCAACTACTCTCTTGTCGTCGTTGAGACGGTGAACCATTATCTCGGGGTCGATCCCCGGCATGTCGGCGTGTGTCCACGCAAAGACGTCTTTGTGCTCGCGGAGGAAGGTGGCGAGCTGGGTTCGGACTTCGGACGGGAGTTGGGCGCCTACCTTGACTACTTGGTCAGGCTTGGCGTCATCCAACACGACGAGAACGAGGTCGTCCGGTGTCTCCACCTTTCGATGCTCGACATCGTCCCTTTGGTCCAGTTCTCCGAAGGTGCCTCCTACCTCTATTTCGCACGGGAACTTGTCCCCGAGGTGGAAGACGGTGCTCACCATCTTTCCCTTTTCTTTCCCGTCGACACCTTGGATGTAGCACATACTTGCCATCGATTGGTCTCCCATCATCATGGCTATTCCCTTGTCCGTTGGGAACTTCATCATCAGGTGGTAAGTGGACGTAATGGCCTTCAAGCGATTGAGGGTCGGGCGGCCAATTATGATGTTGTAGGCAGAGGGTTGGTCCATGACCAAGAACGATACGATGTGGGTGACCTCGAGCCCCCCGGTGTCCCGAAGGTCACCGGGAGGTCGATGGTTCACTCTGTCATGACCCTCTCCCCGGAGAAGCCGAAGAGTGGAGTCGAGATCGGGGTCGGTCTCATCCCAGATAGCTTCATCCTGTCCAGCACCGACTTGAAGATTATATCGGCGGAGCTCCCATTGTCGACTAGGATTCTCCGGACAAGGTTGTTGGCGACCGGGGCTGAGACGACTATCGCGTCGTTGTGTGGGTGGAGGACTCGCGCCGCCTCTTGGCCAATGAAGAACATGGACTCGAATGGGGCCGGAGGAGGAGCCTCGTACGTATGATTGATGTAGTGCGCTATTTTCCCTTGGGAAACTTCACGCACGTACTTCTTCCTTTGTGTGGACAAGTCTCCAAACTCCAGGCCGTCCATGATTGAGCCCACGACGTGCAGTTGTGAGCTCTCCAGTTCTCCATTTGCCGCTCGGTCTGTGACGGTTACCGTCGCCGGACCCTTTCTTTCTTGCCGCGGGCGTTCTCCGTGCGCCGCGGCCGTCCCGATCGTTCTGAGGACGTACTGTTTCAATTTTCCGTCTCGAATCAGGGCCTCGATCTGACGCTTGAGCTGATAACACTCAGACGTCAGATGCCCGTGATCTTGGTGGTATTCGCAAAACTTGCTTCGATCCCTCTTTGCAGGATCCTTTGTGAGAGGAGTGGGGCTCCCTAGCTTGTCGCGGTGCAGAGCTAGGATCCGCTCCGATCAGGGCCGTCCCGATCGTTCTGAGGACGTACTGTTTCAATTTTCCGTCTCGAATCAGGGCCTCGATCTGACGCTTGAGCTGATAACACTCAGACGTCAGATGCCCGTGATCTTGGTGGTATTCGCAAAACTTGCTTCGATCCCTCTTTGCAGGATCCTTTGTGAGAGGAGTGGGGCTCCCTAGCTTGTCGCGGTGCAGAGCTAGGATCCGCTCCGGTGGGGTGTTCAAGGGGGTGAACGTCGAGAACTTTCGAAAGCTATCAACGTGTGACGGTCTCGGCCCGGGGAGGGAGCGGCCGTTAGGGGCCTGGCCTCCCTTGTTCCTCCTCTTTCGAGGGTCGGGACGATCTCCATCTTGGTCGTCGCGGCATCGACTACCCTGTCCCCCTGACTTCCGGCCATCTCGACCATCGAGATAGTCCTCGATCCCCATGTACGTGCGGGCTCTAGTCATCAGCTCCGCCATTTCTCGCGGGACTTTCCCAACGATAGACTTGAGGAAGTCGCTTGTGCGAACTCCCTCGGTGATTGCCGTGATGGCATCCTTGTTGTCGAATCCTTCGACCTTGTGAGACTCCTCGGTGAAGCGAGCGAGGTATTGTCTCAACGTCTCGTCTCTCCCTTGCCGGATGGAGAGGAGGTGGGTCTTTGACTTCTTTTGCGCCACGAGCGTGGCGAAGCGGGCAAGGAAAGCCTCTCGCAAGGCCCGGAAGGACGGGATGCTCCTGGGTCTCAAACTCCGGAACCACTCAAAGCCCGACCCTGTGAGGGTCAGGCTAAAGGCCTGGCATAGGGTCGCGTCCGGCTGCCCTTGCATTGTCATCCACGTCTCGTAGTGTTGGATTTGGAAGTTTGGGTCCGTCTGCCCGTCATAGGGAGGGATGGATGGCAATTTGAAGTTCCCCACGCAAGGTTGCGCGAGGATTTGAGCGGCGAAGGGAGAGTACGACTCCTCAATCCCTCCATACGGTCGTTGCCTCCCTGACTCCCTCATCTCGATGATTTGATTTTGGAGGCTCTGAATCATCATGACCATGTCAAGGTCGTTAGCAGGGCTGACCGCCGGGGCCACAGGAGTCGCCGGTTGGCGTTCATTGGACGCTTTGTCAACGACATTAGCCTGAGGCCGGCCAAGAGTTACGGCGGGAAGCGCGTCCCTTCGAGAGTTGAGCCTTTGGCGGAGATCCTCCCCTCGGGAGTTTCTCTGCGCCGTCAAGCGCTCTCTAAGGTCCACGCTCGGTGCGTGGCGAGGCGAGGTCGCCCTTGGTTTGAGCGTCCCGCGAGCGCTTCGGCTATCGGCCCCCATCATCCACCAGAGTCGCTCTCTCCTCGGCGAGGGGCCGTGTCCGGCCGCCTCTTGAAACCGAGGGGAGTCCCCGGGAATGTGACCGCGCCTATCGTCGTGCCGGGTGCGAAGGATCGGCCAATGCACCATTGGACCTCTCGGGCCGTGTTTGGGCGAGGCTAGGAGTCTCCTCGTCGGTCCTTGACTCCCCCACGTAGTCGGGGTCGGAGTCGTCTCGGGTGGATCGATCCTCGACGTCGTAGCCGAGGAGATTGGCGATGAGCGAGCCGTCGACGCCGGGACGGTCAAGGAGCTCCGCACGCCGCTGGGCCGTGTCCTCTCGGAGCTCGGCCTCGGGGTTGTTCGCCGCTGTCTTGGGGCTGGCTCTCGTTATCACGAGGTTGCCCCTCAAGACGGCGAGTGAGGCTTCGGAGGCCGTACCTCGAACTCGTCGCTCGAGTGCCGGCAGAGGTAGTGGGAAGGTGACTCATCTCTCGAGAGTCGTAAGAGTAGTGAGAGTATGGAATGGAAGGGAGAGCGCGCTAAGGTCGGTGGTCCCCTCCTTCTAGCGCCAAAATGTTGTCGCAGTTTTTCGGACAACGATTTAGGAGTCAAAGGCGGTTAGACCCAAGGCCGGACCAAGTGGTCTCGTCTTGACTCGAGCGTGTCGGACTTGATATCTCAAGTCGTCCCTTAGCTGTTGGTGATGTCTATTTCGTCCAGGCACCTGAAAAGCAAGCAGAAAGGTGTGAACTACAAAGGGAAAACAGGGGGGTTGCCCATGTTTACCTCTCCGACGCTCAACATTAGTAGGATTGAGGTGGATAAAGAGGGTTTAGGTGTTTAGAGGCCGAGACTTGAAAGAAACGAGCGAGGTACGAGTTCGGCAGCGTTTCAGTACTAAAGAATGGATTACCTGGACCTGGGACGGGACCCCGGCATTTATAGGCGACCGAGGGGAATTTTGGGCATCCCCTTGGTCTAAGGCCGGCCCTGGGTTGGCCGTGGAGCCGGAGGCCGGCTCTGGGTTGGCCATGGAGCCGAAGGCCGGCCGTGGGTCGGCCATGGGGCAGGAGGCCGACCCTGGGTCATCCATGGAGCTGAAGGCCGGCCCTGGGTCGGCCATGGAGCCGGAGGCCGACCCTGGGTCGTCCATGGAGCCGAAGGCCGGCCCTGGGTCGGCCATGGAGTAGGAGGCCGACCCTGGGTCGTCCATGGAGCTGAAGGCCGGCCCTGGGTCGGCCATGGAGCCGGAGGCCGACCCTGGGTCGTCCATGGAGCCGGAGGCCGAGCTCATGAGGCCGGAGATCGGCCATGGAGCTGGAGGCCGAGCTCATGAGGCCGGAGGTCGCCATGGAGCTGGAGGTCGAGCTCATGAGGCCGGAGGTCGGCCATGGAACTGGAGGGCTAGCTCATGAGGCCGGAGGTCGGCCATGGAGCTAGAGGCCGAGCTCATGAGGTTGGAGGTCGCCATGGAGCTGGAAGCCGAGCTCATGAGGCCGGAGGTCGGCCATGGAGCTGGAGGCCGAGCTCATGAGGCCGGAGGTCGGCCATGGAGCTGGAGGCCGAGCTCATGAGGCTGGAGGTCGGCCATCGAGCTGGAGGCCGATCTCATGAGGCCGGAGGTCGTCATGGAGCTGGAGGCCGAGCTCATGAGGCCGGAGGTCGGCCATGGAGCTGGAGGCCGAGCTCATGAGGCCGGAGGTCGGCCATGGAGATGGATTCCGAGTTCATGAGGCCGGAGGTCGGCCATGGAGCTGGAGGCCGAGCTCATGAGGCCGGAGGTCGGCCATGGAGCTGGAGGCCGGCCTTGGGTCGGCCATGGAAGTAAAGGCCGGCCCTGGGTCGGCCATGGAGCCGAAGGCCAGCCCTGGGTCGGCCATGGGGCCGGAGGCCGGCCCTGGGTCGGCCGTGCGTCGGGGGAGTCCCGGGGTGGTCGCTATCGCGGCCGTCGCTGCTCTACCGGGCCGAGATGGACCAGTAACATCTTAAGTGAAAAATAAATCAATGTCAAAGATTATTTATTTTTCCATAGTTGTCAAAAAATAATTTAATGATTAAGGCCCAATACAATTGGCCTTTGAAAAAAAAAATCGATTTCCTTGATCATTTATTTTCCATGTTTTAAATAAAATTTATTAGGGCCGAGCCCATATAACTAATTTAAATAAAACATTAAAAAATTAATTTTTTTTTATAAAAATCGGTTTGGGCCTTTTGGGCCCAACCGGGCTAACGGGCTTTGACCCGGTCGAATCCTTGAGCCCACTTTCCAAGTTAGGGCTCAAGAAGTTAGCTCGGATCAAGAGGCAAGGGGGAAAAAATACGAGACTCCTATCTAAGGGGTAGGCGAAATTTTGTGACAAGGATGTCACAAAATTCGTCTTCTTCGTCAAAGGTGGATCTCTGTAACTCCGATGGGGCTGTGCTTCAGACCATCATCTCATCTCGCAGTGGGTAGTCAGCCCTCCAAATTTCACGACAATCCGATTAGAGCAAGTATTTTAAATAAAATTACAAAAATCCTATACCCTTTAAATTTCGGGTTTAACAACAATTCTAGAAATGCGAGAATAAAAAATCTACGATCAACCACGAATCACCATTCACATATCATATCATACTGAATTGAATGAATAACATATCATAATATAAATTCATAAAAACCATATTAAAATTAATTATTAGAACGAATCGATTAATTAAGTAATCAACTAGCTCTGATACCACTTGTTGGTGATTAATGAACCTTAAATAACCAATTAAATGCGGAAAAGAATAATTACGCTAACAAGAGATAATTATTAACATGGTTATTAAGCAAGATCTAGATTACTTAATTAATTAATCATAAGAAACATCATCAAGCAACCATATCATATAAAAGACGAGTTTATGAAAACTTACAGTTTTAGGCTTGAACGTACAAGCCTCCACACGATCAGATCTGGAACTCCTCCTTCAAGGACTCGATGTGATGACACCAAAGTCTTTCGAAACGTAATCTCCGAGGAAGATAAGACAAAAGAGTGGGCTTCGTTATATCTCAATAGATCTGCAAATGGGTGTTTCAGATCTTTCTCTCTTATTTCTAAGAATGGAGTTGAAGCAATTCCGAGGGGAGGAAGGAGAAGCAAGCACACGGCCACAAAGGAGAGTGTGTGGGCGTTTTTAGTTGTATGGCTAGGTTTGTTACCGGTCGTTTACGGGGCACTGGAAATTCAAAAAAAGGTTCAAGGCCGGCCGGGCTTCCCCGGCCGGAAAGCCCAACGGGCCCCGGCCCACTAGGCCTGAGTGCCCCGACGCACCCACAGCCCGATGGGCCTGCGCGCGCGACAGCCTACCCGCGCCCACAGGCCGCGCACGCAGCTGCACCCCCGGCCCAGTGGGCCTGAGCGCGCGCACCCTGCGCCCCGGCCGTCCTGGCTCGCGCGCGCTCCCGCGCCCCGGGCATCCCGGCCCGCGCGCGTTCCAACAACTCGGCCGAGCACGCCTGCTGCCTCGGCCGGACGTCCTTGCTGCCCCGGCCGAGCGCCCCTGCTGCCTCGGCCAGGCTCCCCTGCTGCCCCGGCCGAGCGCTCCTGCTGCGTCGGCCGGGCGCTCCTGCTGCCCCGGCCGAGCGCGCCTGCTACCTCAGCCGGGTGCCCCTGCTGCCCCGGCCAAGCGCGCCTGCTGCCTCGGCCAGGTGCCCCTGCTACCCCAGCCAAGCGCCCCTGCTGCCTCGGCCGGAGGGCCCTGCTGCCCCGGCCGAGCGCCCCTGCCGCCTTAGCCGGAGGCTCTTGCTCCCCTGGCCGAGAGCCCTGCTGCCTGTGCGCCCCGCGCTTGCCGGGACGTCAGGCCATGCGCGCCCTGCTCCCGTCCACCCGGTGGGCCTTGAGGGGGCCGGCCCAAGGCCTCCTCCAAATGCTATAAATACCCCCCCTAGGGGGAGGGAAAACACACAATTCTTCATCCTCACTTGCTCGAAGAAACATTCTCTCTCGAGAACTCTCTCCTCTCTCGTGCTCTTGTGACATTCCAAGAGTGCGCACTCCTCCTCCCTCGGCTCAGAATTACAAGGACCCCCCTCCACGAGAGGGAGCGCGCTCCTCTTCCGCGACTCGAGCTTCTGCAGTACACACTACTCTCCCACTTCTTGGCCCTTGAGCTAGAACTCTGAGCTATGAGAGAAGCGACCCCTCTAAAGTCTTCACTAGAAGCTACGAGTCGGGTCCTACTCTAAAGCCTTGGAGTCTCGAGCCTCCGAGCCCAAGATAGCCCCCACCATTCAAATTGAACTACGTTCTGACCTGATCCCGACTAAAAGGTACGTAGGCAGCCAAGCTTTGGCACGGTCACACCCCCCAAAACACACCTCAGGGTCTGGAGGGTGCAGCTCGGTCTATGAGCTCCCATTTTTGGCCCGGGCGCGATCACTTGGTCCGGCCTTGGATGGAACCGCCCGAGGTATTTAATCGTTGTTCATTTTCATGCGACAACATTTTGGCGCTAGAAGGAGGGGACTTCCCGACTTACACTGCCCGAAATCCCTTCTACAGCTCGACCCCTTTCTTCTCGACTTGAGAAAGACATGAGTGGTCAACCACCCGTTCGTTTTGAGGGCGTGAATAACCCCTAAAACGCCACTGGAGTGAAGAAATACTTCCTGCGCTCCCGAGTGCAAGGCGACGAGGAGTCTCTCAACGATGAGAGCCACACTCCCTTGCCCCCTCCACCTCAGGACAGTCGGGACGATCGCATCCTTGAGATGGAGGAGAAAATCCGCCAACTAAAGATAGCCAATGCAAGGTACCACCGTCAACTAGCGGGGAAGGCACCTGCACAGGGCATCCCCCATGGGGAATCCGAGGACTATGAAGGCTTGGAAATTTCAGCGGACATCGAGACTTCTCTCACCAAAGACGGGGAAATCCCTGTTGAGATCGAAGCCGGTCCGTCAATCCCGCCGCCTAAAACAAAGGCAATACCGATCTCCTCTCAAGAAGAGACCTCCCGACGTTCAGCCCATGACCGACTCGGCCAAAGAGGCAATGTCAGGGAAGGTCCAACGACTCGGCGAGTGAGGCGTGTGGCTCGAAGCTCACGCCCCCTTAACACTGGGCCGGATCTTAGAGATCGACTTATCGCCCATCGGAACTACCGTGGCGAAGACCTCCGGGAGAGGCTAAGTGCTCGCGAGGGTCACAACCCTGTGGCCCCAATCAATGGGGACCCCCGCACGGCTCAAGGGTCGAATGAAAGGCGCCAGGTGACTCTTCTTGAACAAGGAGTGACCCCCAACACTGGCGTCGATGTCGTCACCATGATTCACAATCTCCGTAACGAAGTGCGTGATCTGCGTGAAGGAGGCTTGGCCGGTGATACATACGGGGTCGTAGAAGAACATTCCTCGCCCTTCACTGCCCAAATCCTTGCTGAGGTGTGCACGGGAAACCTCAAACTCCCAAATCTCCCTCCATACAATGGGAAAACTGATCCCACGTATCACATCCAACATTACGAAACATGGATGGCGATGCAAGGCGTTTCACCTGGGGCTCTATGCCAGGCTTTTAGTCTTACCCTCATCGGACCCGGTTTTGAGTGGTTTAAGAATTTAAGACCATGGAGCGTCCTACCGTTCAAAGACCTGAAGGACATGTTCCTAGCACGATTTGCTACATCGATGGTCCAAAAGAAGACCCAGATGTACTTATGGTCAATCAGGCAAGAGAATAACGAGTCCTTGAGATAGTATCTCACCCGATTTACCGCAGAATCAAATAAGGTTGACGGTTTGACAACAGTGACGCAATTACAGCCATCATCGAGGGCTTGCACACCGGAGACTTCTTAAAGCCCGTCGTCGGCAGAGTCCCTTCTACGATGGCCGAGTTAATGAACCGAGCCAAAACCTTCATGGGGATGAAAGATTACCTCGACGGCCGCATGAGCAGCAACCAAAGCTCCCGCCGTCGGGATGAATCCGGCAACGAGCCAGGCAACCCCCGCAAAAGGGTGAACAAGGGAGGTCAAGCTTCCGATAGCCGACCCCCTATGTCTCAAAAGCCGCGTCTTGCGAGCAATTTTAGAGACTACTTGAGTTACGCCCCTTTGAACGCCCCGGTAGAGCAAATCTACGCTGTGGCGCGTGACAAGTTCACCGCTCCGACTTCGATGAAAGGCGGCCTCGCATCTCACGACCGGTCCCGTTATTGCGAGTTTCACCGGGATTATGGTCACACAACCGCTCAATGCTTCCATCTTAGGAGGCAAATTGAGACATTAATCCAAAAACGAGAGCTCAAAGAGTTTGTCCTTCGCATGGTAGGAGCGGCAGCCCCCACCGACAACAGGCCACAGCCTGTGAAAGGTGGAGGGGCCAATGCCAACACCGACCGTACCGCGGTCGCGGCTACGGTCGATGCGCAACTCCACGTCGTCACCACCATCCTAGGTGGCTTGCAAGACGGGGACTCGGCCCGGCAAACGAAAAAGCTCCTCAGAGCTGCCTCTCAAGAAGGCCTTGCCAGGCAAGTTAACCTCACCTATGAGGAACCTCCGTCCGTACCTCACGAGACGATACAATTCACCAATGAAGAGGCCAAGCGAGTTGTGCACCCGCATAATGTTACTATAGTCCTTAAGGCCCAGGTCGCCAACTACTTGGTAAAAAGAGTTCTTATTGATAACGGCAGCGCAGTCGATATAATCTTTAAGACCACCCTAGAGCGCATGAAGCTCGGGGGGCTCCGCCCTATCCCAACTCAGACACCTCTGTTTGGGGTCACGGGAGAAAAGGTCATGACTGAAGGAATCATTGATCGACCAGTCACCTTCGGAACTTCCGGAGGTATCGAAGTCGTTCACATGGTCCCTTTTCTTGTGGTTGACCAGGAGTCGCACTACAATGTTATCATTGGGCGACCCATGTTGAACAGACTATGGGCCATCACATCCACGTATCACCTACTGGTGAAATTCCCCTTAGAGGAGGGGATTGGCGTCATGGCTGGCGATCAGACCGAAGCGAGGATATGCTACGTCCAGGGCGTGGACGGCAAGCCCGCTGAAAAAAGGGTCAACACGATCTACCAACTAGAAGACGACTACCCGTGTGATCAAAAAGACGCACGGCAACTCGGGGAACTAGACCCCCGAGACGATATCGAGAGGTTGAAAGTTGACACCCCCGATGATCTCACTTCGATCATCCTCGACGAATCTAAACCTGACCAGGTAGTGAAGATCGGTGCGGAACTCCCTCTCGCCATCAAAACTCAACTCGCGTCCTTCCTTCGGGAGTTTAAGGATGTCTTTACGTGGACACATGCAGACATGCCTGGTATAGACCCCGATGTGATTGTGCACCGATTGAATGACGATAAAACTATCGCTGAAAAGGTACAAGGTAGACGCGCGTTCAACCCTGAACGATACCTAGCGATAAATGAAAAAGTCGAAAAGCTTCTCTCCGCTGGCTTCATCCGAGAAGCAAAGTACCCCAAATGGGTGGCCAATGTGGTCATGGTCAAAAAGCCTAATGGGAAGTGGCGCATTTGTATAGATTACAAAGATCTTAACAAAGCCTGCCCAAAAGATTGCTTTCCACTCCCACGCATCGAACAACTGGTCGACGCCACGCAGGACATGAACTGCTAAGTTTCATGGACGCCTACTCGGGCTATAACCAGATACGAATGCATGAGCCCGATCAGATCAAGACGACCTTCGTCACTGATCGCGGCCTCTACTGCTACAAGGTCATGCCTTTCGGCCTTAAAAATGCAGGAGCTACTTACCAACGATTGGTAAACCGGATCTTTGCCGACCTAATCGGCAAGACTATGGAAGTTTACGTGGACGACATGCTCGTTAAAAGCCTATTGGCTACCAATCACGTAGACAACCTAAGGGAGATGTTCTTAATCCTCCGCCGGTACAAAATGAAGCTCAACCCCAACAAATGTGTGTTCGGGGTCGAATTCGGAAGTTCCTAGGCTACATAGTTAGCCGACGAGGTATCGAAGCGAACCCCGAGAAATTCAAGGCACTCCTTGACATGAAATCTCCGCGGCGTGTCGAGGAAGTCCAAAGTCTGACCGGTCGGATTGCCGCCCTCTCACGTTTTGTGGCCAAGGCAACCGACAAGTGTCAACCGTTCTTCAAAGAAATAAAGAAGACGGACAGCTTTGAATGGACGGACGAGTGAGAGAAGGCCTTTCAAGAAATGAAGGTCTACTTCGGGACACCTCCGTTCCTTTCCAAGCCAAAAGAAGGCGAGACGCTCTACATCTACCTCGCCGTCTCCGAACGAGCCGTAAGCGCTGTGCTGATCTGTGAAGAAGATAAGGCTCAATGGCCTATCTACTATGTGAGCAAAGCCTTACTTGACGCCGAAACGCGTTACACATAGATAGAGAAACTCTCTCTCGCTCTCCTCGTGGCCGCCAAGAAGCTACGCCCCTACTTCCAGGTTCACCCAATTGTTGTCCGAACCGGACACCCCATCGGTAAGGCTCTTCAAAAGGGAACATCGACTCGCATGGCGATCTGGTCCCAAGAATTGAGCGAGTACGGATTTGAGTTTCACCAAAGACCGGCAATAAAGGCTCAAGCCCTAGCCGATTTCGTGGCAGAATTCTCCTACACTCCCGACATGGGAAGAGCAGAAGATGACTCGACCGACGACTTGTTGGCTCGAAAGAGAAAGGTCGACCCTACGGGTCCCATCTGGGAACTACACGTAGACGGAGCATCTAATGCCCAGGGAGCAGGCGCTGTCGTGATTTTAACAAATCCCGACCGGGAAAAGTTACGCTACGCCCTCCACTACGGATTCCAGGCCTCCAACAATGAGGCCGAGTACGAAGCCCTCATCGTAGGGCTAGAGCTCGCTCAAAAGCTCAACGTACAGAATTTACGAATACACCGTGACTCGCAGTTAATCGTAAATCAGGTTGAAGGCGACTACGTAGCCAAAGAACCTAACATGATCGCCTACTTGGCAAAGACAAATGCCAAGTTAGATGCCTTCTCATGGTTCGAGATCATCCAGATCCCACGAGAAGAGAACTCCGAGGTTGACGATCTATATCGCCTCGGATCCGGTATCATCGAAGCTGGGTTGGGAACTATCCCAATCGAGTCTCTCTCGCGACCATCCGTCTCATGCGACGAGGTTGGAACGATTGAGAGCGCCACTCGTCCAACTTGGATGACTCCACTTACTGACTTCTTGCGAAGAAGGGCACTTCCCGAAGACCGCAAAGAAGCCGAAAGGCTGAGAGCCCTCGCATCTAAATACGTATTGAGAGGCGAAGCCTTATACAAGCGCGGGTACTCAACCCCGCTGCTCCGATGCCTCAATAGCGTCGAGTCGACCAAGGTCCTCCGCGAAATTCACGAAGGCCTCTGCGGGAACCACTCCGCTGGGAGGTCCCTTGCGCTCAAAGCGCTTTGACAAGGCTATTTCTGGCAGATAATGAAAAGAGACGCCTACGACTGGGCGATAAAGTGCGACAAGTGTCAGCGTTTCTCTAACGTTCCACGACAGCCGCCATCTCCCCTGGGTAGCATCGTCGTCCCACGCCCCTTTGCGAAATAGGGCGTAGACATTATCGGCAAGCTTCCCAAAGCTCCGAGACAATACGAATACGCCATCGTTGCTATCGACTACTTCACTAAGTGGGTCGAAGCCGAGCCTCTGGCTAGGATCACCGAGGCCAACACTACAAACTTCATCTGGAAGTCCATAATATGCTGCCATGGCATCCCCGTGTCAATTGTGACCAACAATGGCGCGCAATTCGACAATGCTAGGGTTAGAGAAATCTGCGCCCAACTAGGGATAAGCAAGACATTCTCATCCCCGCGACACCCACAGGCCAATGGCCAAGTAGAAGCTGTCAACAAGACGATTAAAAGCAACCTCAAGAAAAAGCTCGAAGCCAAAAAAGGCGCTTGGGCTGAGGAGCTACCTTTCATCTTGTGGGCCTACAGAACAACCGTTCAAAACGCCACTGGAGAGACCCCCTTCTCTCTAGCTTTTGGGATTGAGGTTGTGGTCCCCGTGGAAATAGAGGTCCCACCTACCGGGTCGACACTTTCGACGAAAAAGAAAATGACGAGGCCATACGCTTCGAATTGGATCTAATCGACGAGAAAAGATCCAAGACCCTCACCAGACTCGTACTCAGGCGCGTGTTCCAAAACACCCAAGTACAAGGCGCCGGGGTCCTGGGCCCGAATTAGGAAGGACCGTATAGAGTTCGACAAGTCATACACGACGGAACCTACTACATCGAACACACGGACGGAACTCCAATCTGGCACCCGTGGAACGCCGAACACTTGAGGCAGTACCACCAGTGACTGAGTCCCCCCTTATTACTCTGATCTCCCTTATTCAATAAGGCCTATGCGCCACTGTTTGAGGATGTTCCCCGTTAGCAAAAAAAATTAATAAAAAATAAAGTCTGCGGTCTTTTTACCCACTTTATTAAAGTTTTTAGTCATCGTGGCACGACCTGTAAACTAAACACTTGGGGGGCTATGGGTCCTGCGACATACACTCAAGAATTCATGGCCAAAAAAAAAAAGAAAACCTTAAGCCCCCCACTCATGGGATATAGACGCTTAAGAAGCATACGGGTTTGAGAAAAGATGTCGGCCTAACCCGGCGCAACACATATGCTCGGTCGCTCAACATCACGAGCTCAAAGACGCCGGCTCAGCCCGGTGCAACACATAAGTTCGGTCACTCAACAGCACGAACGCTTTTACCCAGGCCTAAGTCCCCCACGGGGATACAGACTTAGGATGCTCGGACCCCGACGGCCCTTCGTGCATACGGGTTCGAGTAAAACGTCGGCCTTCCTGGCGTGCCATAAGACGCGTAAACGCGCAGGTGAAAGACGTCTCCCGGGACGCATGTAAGTCGCGTAAAGGCGCTGCCTCAAACCCTAAAAAAAGGCCAAATTTGAGCCATATGAATGTTCGCTAGCCCCAGGGCATGAGCACCAAAGACGTCGGCCTAACCCGGCGCAACAGGGTTTGAGTAAAAGACGTCAGCCTAACCCGACGCACCCGCGTTCGCTTGCTCCAGGGCAAGCGAGCCCAAAAGACGCCAGCCTAACCCGGCGCAACCCGCGTTCGCTTGCTCCAGGGCAAGCGAGCCGAAAAGACGTCGGCCTAACCCGGCGTAACCCGTTTTGCTTGCTCCAGGGCAAGCGAGCCCAAAAGACGCCGGCCTAACCCGGCGCAATCTACGCTCGGTCGCTCAATAGTACGAGCCCAAAAGACGCCGGCCTAACCCGGCGCAATCCACGCTCGGTCGCTCAACAACACGAGCTAAAAAGACGCCGGCCTAACCCAGCGCAACCTACGTTCAGACGCTCCAGGGCGCGAACGCCGAAAAGACACCGGCCTAAGCCCGGCATGATCTATGTTCAGACGCTCCAGGGAACGAACGCCAAAAATACGTCGGCACAGCCGGCGCACCATATATGCTCGGTCGCTCAAACAGCACGAGCTCCAAAGACGCTGGCCTAACCCGGCGCGTTCTACGTTCGCTTGCTCCCGGGCACGAACTCAAAAGACGCCGGCCCAACCCGGCGTAACATGCACGTCCAGTCGCCAAAGGCACGGACGCAGAGCCCCCGGGAACTACCTGGTACGACCTCTTCGATCGCCGAGTGGCACGAAGCGAAGTCGCTGGGCCACAGCCACATTAGGCACACTGAATCGTCGGCCTAACCCGACAGGCTGATATCACCGTTCGACGCGAATCGGCCCATCGCCTAACTGGGCACAAACGCCCCCTCACCCCGGAAGTTAAACGATGACGAGTCGTAATGACAAAACGAGTGGAGGATGAATCCCAGCTAAGGACGCAAGACCTGCCAAAACTATTGGTAAAGATACAAGCCCTTCGGGCCATGTTAGCCCACAAAGAAGGCACATGCGAGCGAAACTGCTCAAAAATGAGATAAGCATTCAACATGAAAGCGACAAAGTATCTCATAAACAAAAAGAGTCACTACTCTGAATCCAATGAACACGTGCTGAATAAAAAAAAGGTGCGTGCGAAATAAATAAAATCCTGAAAAAAGGAAAAGAAAGCAAAGCGCTAAACATATGCGCTGTAAAGAAGCCACATGGCTCACACAGCACCCTCATCTAGTAGGGGAAACAAGGTGTCGAAGAAGTCAAAAGTGACCCCCCGGGCCTCGTTCTCGGTTGCGGTTGCATCTCAGCATTCCACCGCTCCGGCACGACGGGCCTCCTCGGTCCCTATGTCGTAGTCATCTTGCAAGTCGGACGCTCTTCACTCCGGTTCAGCAAGTTGGGACGTGAGACGAGCGTTCTCCTCCGTAAGAGAGTTGCGCTCGCGCTCCGCTCAAACACGCGCCGCTTTGCTCAAAGTGAGTTGGCGGTGCGACGTCTCCAAAGCATCGGATCGGGCGTCCAACTGCCTCCAGAGGTCGGTAACCTCAGTGCGAAAAATTTCCGCTGATCTGGACGCCACCTCGCAAGCTCGCCATTCTTCGGTCAGCTCCCCCGCCATCTTGGCCACAGACATTTTGGCCCCGTCGCGCTGATCCCGCGCTATTTGGAGTTCCACCTGATGCGGACATCAAGGCGGAACAAACAAATGGACCAATCACAAGGGCAAGGGAAAGCGAAGAAGGAAGATATGAACAACCTTGTTTTACAAGTTGTGCAAGAAGTGGAGAGCAAGCACACCCAAGGAAATAAAGGAGAGCTTATTCACATCATTCAAGCTGTTATTGATTAAGACTCTTTTTGCTATTATTGTTTGAGTTATTTATTTGTTATTTTCGTAGCCAAAAACAATGGGTTAAGTTGGAGTCCTTTTAAAGTATTTTTGGGCTTTATTTATGTTAAATGAAGCCCATATGTGTTAGATATTAAGTTAGCCTTTTAATTTTAATGTTATTAGGCCTAAATAATGTCTTCTAGGCCCATTTAAGCTAGGGCAACAAGGAGCTCCGAATTTGCATTGTATTTTCCTTATTTAAAGAGGTTTCATGAATGAGAAAGGCAGACTATGTTTTTTAATAAAAAGTTAGAGAATTCTCTTTGTTTCTTGAAGAAACTTCTGAACTTATCAAGGTATTCCTTGTGGCGTTCATCCCCGACTTATCAAGCGAACTTACACATTCGTGTTCGGCGTCCTCTTTATTCCAAGGTTCGCGTCTCTCTAGGCGTTGGGTCGCGGAGTCATCGAACTTGAGATACTGGTTTGCGAAGGCACCAACATTGGTTCCGGGTCACCGTCACATTGTTGGCATGGTTCGTATCATTTGGTATCAGAGCTGGTCGAGTTCATCAAGGTTTTATCTATCCTTTTCGTTTTATTAAGAAAAAAAAAAATTCGTCATTCCCGAAATTGTGTTTAGGTCAGAATTGAAACAGCCATAACTTTTGATTCTGATATCGGATTTAGGTGTTTGATATATCGAATCGAAGATCTTTTTGTGCTCTATTGAATCGATTAAGGGTTTACTAGTAAACCCTGTCGTTGAATCCGAAAAAGTCAGTTTTCTATTGATTTTGAGTCCCCAAAAAGTTTCTGCCAGTTTCATCTGAATTTCCTAGTTTTTTTTTGTTTATTTCCATCTTCTTAGTTCCTCTTTATTGAAGTTCTTTTCCCAGAAAAAAAAAGGGATTTAAAAAAAAAGAGCCAGATTAAAAAAAAATAGAAAAGACAGATCCCAAAAAAAAAGAAAAAAGAAAAAAAAAGGTGTGGTGTCTATCTTTTTGGTTTGGTGCGTTGTGTCGCAATTGTTTGGGTTTGTTCTTTCTTGTTGGTCGCGTTTGGACGTCACTACTTTACCTTTTTCATCACCGTTCATTAGTTTCAAAAGAAATAAAAGAGGATTTGAGTGGAAAGAGGCAAGAGAGTGTGAGTTTATCAGAGGGTAAAAGCCAATAATATTGAGTGTAAACACGAGCGAAATTGAGTGATCATCATACTTGAGAGAAACACGTGAGCAAAAGTTGTGAGGCCTTCTCTTTATTATTTCACTAGTGTATTGGTTTGCAGGATTTCAACTATGTCAGAAGCAGGAGACAATGATCAGCCCCCCGTCGGAGCCCAAAATTTTCAAGTGCAAGCAATCTATGGGGAAGTTACACGATTGATGCGACAAGAACTTATGGCGGTTACTGATCGGCTTGATCGAATGGAGCGCGACGCACGCCAAAGGCAGCCCCGAGCCGCACCCCCCAGATTTGCACCAAATCCTCCGAGACGAAACCAACCAAGGAGGGCTGAAAATGAAGATGATGAGGTGTTTGGGGAAGATGAGTTGGTGGATGATCTTGACAGAATCTCCCTCGAGAGTCACCAAGGAAATGAGTCCAACGAAGGACGAAGGGTGAGAAACCGATTTGATCGCGGTTTTGACAACATGGGCAACATCAAGATGAAAATTCCTGAATTCCGAGGATGAAGCGACCCCGATGAGTACCTAGATTGGGAGCGTAAGATGGAAAGAGTGTTTGACTGTCATGAATATTCTGAACGAAAAAAGGTAAAACTCGTTGCCATTGAGTTTACAGAATATGTTGTTGTATGGTGGGACAAGCTATGCATTAGTAGGGAATACGGGGGAATTGCTCCCATTGACAACTGGGGAGAGATGAAGAGAGTAATGCGGAGACGATTTATGCCAAATCACTACCGTCGAGATTTACTCAACAAGTTACAAATTCTGCGACAAGGAAGCAAGAGCGTCGATGATTACTACAAAGAGCTTGAGATGACGCTGATTCGGGCCAAAGTCGACGAAGATCGTGAAGCTACAATGTCAAGATTCTTGAGAGGCCTCAACCGCAAGATTTCCGACACGATTGAGCTTCATCACTACGAAACCTTGGAGGAGCTTCTTCACATGGCGCTGAAAGTGGAGAAACAGCAACAAAGGCGGAGTGTTTTGCATCACCAAAGTTCAAGCCAAGTCCCATGGAAGCCAAAGTTCCCAAGGAAGGAAGAGATTCCTCTTATTTCTAGAGGAAAGTTCGAGCAAAAGACACCTGTCCCGACAACCACCAACCAAGTCAAACCACCTAATCGCACTAGCGAGATAAAGTGTTTCAAATGTCTTGGAAGAGGGCACATCGCTAATCAGTGTCCAAATCAGCGTGTCATGGTGCTTCGGGAGGGCGGTGATATAGAGTCTGAGGCTAGCGATGAAGAGGTTGATCCAGACATGCCAGAGTCGGAAGATGATGAAGAGATGTCGGCCGAGAAGGGGGAGTTTCTTTTAGTGTCACGTCGGGCATTGACCACTCAAGTGAAGGAAGAGGATTGACACGTACAACGCGAGAATCTTTTTCACACTCACTGCCACATAAAAGGAAAGGTTTGTAGTGTCATTATTGATGGGGGTAGCTGCACCAACGTATAAGTGCATCTATGGTGGAAAAGTTAGGTCTCTCCTTGCTGAAACATCCGAGGCCTTACAAGTTGCAATGGATGAATGATAGCGGGAAAGTCTGAGTTACAAAACAAGTGATGGTGCCATTTCGGATTGGAAAATACGATGATGAAGTGATGTGCGATGTGGTACCAATGCAAGCTGGCCATCTCCTTCTAGGTCGTCCATGGCAATCTGACCGTCGAGCACTACATGATGGCTACACCAACAAATATTCCTTCACCCACGAACACCAACCCATTGTCTTACTTCCCTTGTCCCCAAAGGAGGTCTTTGAAGACCAAGTCAGGTTACAAAATTCGAGTGCAAAAGAATTAGAGGAGAGAAAAAAAGAAAGGAAACCCATGACCGTTGAGAGAAAAATAGAGAGAAAACAAGAGTGTACAGCCTCCCCAAAACAAAACCTTTTTGCAACCAAGAAAGACATTAAACGAGCATTCACCACAAAACAGCCCCTTATCATGCTCGTGCACAAAAGTGAGGTTTTACACACTAATAAACCAGATTTGGTTTTACCCAGTCCGGTTGTTTCTCTTTTGCAGGACTTTGCTGATGTACTTCACGAAGAGCTCCCGGAGGGTTTGCCTCCTATTCGGGGAATTGAGCATCATATTGATTTTATTCCAGGAGCCTCCCTTCCAAATTGTCCAGCGTACCGTACTAACTCGGATGAGACCAAAGAGCTACAACGCCAAGTGGAGGACTTGTTGAAAAAGGGTACGTGAGGGAGAGCATGAGCCCGTGTGCTGTTCCTGTTTTATTGGTTCCAAAGAAGGACGGAAGTTGGAGAATATGTGTCGATTGTCGTTCCATCAACAACATCACGGTAAAGTATCGATACCCCATTCCTCGTTTAGATGATATGCTTGATGAGTTGCACGGTTCATGTGTGTTTTCTAAAATTGATCTTAAAAGTGGGTATCATCAGATAAGAATGAAAGAGGGAGATGAATGGAAAACAGCTTTTAAAACAAAACTTGGATTATACGAGTGGATGGTTATGCCTTTTGGGTTATCAAATTCCCCAAGTACGTTCATGTTGTCAATGGTGCCCACAAGAAGAGTAGTAGTGTCTATTTATGTACATTTGATGTCATATAGTCTTACGAAGACTCTTGCTTGTAATTGCTTATTCATTAATAAAAAGTTGAAACGTTCATTCAATCTTCCTTGTCTGAAGCTTTATGATAAAACCATAGTCTTTTAGTCCATAAACAAACTAAACAACTTACGAAGAGACAAATGTAGATTTGCATGAACAAAGCATGAGGTGACATACATTGCATTTCAGCAATCTTGTACATGAATTCCATATCTATGAGAACTTCACAAAGTTACTCATGACAGACTCACAACTTAGTACCTCACCAATAGGCCTTGTTCGGAATCACATAGTGAGTCCGAAATTTGACTTTCTCAAATGAGAATACTAAGGTGTGAAATGACATGTCTCATTTCAGGATTAAGGTAAGCATGATGCAATTCATACATAGTGACTTCGAGACATAAGAGGTTAAATGGTTTGTTCTTATATTGTCTCTAGAAGTGCACTGGTCAATTCAGTATCTTCGGAAGATACCTAGAAGAACTATAGAGTCCCAAACTCTCAATGCCTCATAACCAGACATCATAGATTCTTCTAACAATCATACTGAGGTCAATAGTCCTTTGACCCTTAGATTGCGAATATATCGTTTTAAGCAAACTACGAAGAGTTTGTTCATGCAAATCTACATTTGTCTCTTCGTAAAGCACAAATGCAATCGAGTTTCAATGAAAAATCAAAAGAACATAAAAGCGATAAATAGTAATCTTTCTTTGTTTGAAGCTTTATGATAAAACCCTAGTCTTTTAGTCCATAAACAAACTTAACAACTTACGAAGAGACAAATGTAGATTTGCATGAATAAACTCTTCGTAGTTTGCTTAAAACGATATATTCGCAATCTTAGGGTCAAAGGACTATTGACCTCAGTATGATTGTTAGAAGAATCTATGATGTCTGGTTATGAGGCATTGAGAGTTAGGAACTCTATAGTTCTTCTAGGTATCTTCCGAAGGTACTGAATTGACCAGTGCACTTCTAGAGACAAGATAAGAACAAACCATTTAACCTCTTATGTCTCGAAGTCACTATGTATGAATTGCATCATGCTTACCTTAATCCTGAAATGAGACATGCCATTTCACACCTTAGTATTCTCATTTGAGAAAGTCAAAGTTCGGACTCACTATGTGATTCCGAACAAGGCCTATTGGTGAGGTACTAAGTTGTGAGTCTGTCATGAGTAACTTTGTGAAGTTCTCATAGATATGGAATTCATGTACAAGATTGCTGAAATGCAATGTATGTCACCTCATGCTTTGTTCCTTGGAGTGTGAATAAATGAACTGGCCAGTGTCCAAATTGAGTCCTGACTCTTTTGGATGAAACAATGTGACTTGTTAGCTCTGATACCATTTGTTGGAATCGATCTAGGGTTTAAGAAAAAGTTTAACGCTTCGTTAAGCGGCGGAATTTTAAAAATTTTCTTTTTAAGTAAAACTAGTTTTTACTAACCTAGACAAGAGCATGTACATGTAAATAAAAACCAATATGAGCTATTAAAGTTACTAACCTTTCTTGAAGCTTGAACCTTGTAGAAGCTTTTGGAAAGTTGCAACGCTCGTCTCCCCTCGCAGCACGTCTCTCTTTCTTTCCTTGGCTCCTCGAGCAACCACGAAAGTTTCTATCACTAAATCACTCGAAAAGAAGGAATCAGTGAGTGGGCACTTTTAAACACTACGACTTGAGAACGAGTCTCGAAGTCGCAGAGCTAAACGCTAGGTCAAGTGAGGACCTAGGTGCCAAAACAAGAAAAATCGAAAATAAAATAGAAAGAGAGAGAGAGAGGATTTCGGCCACCACAAGGTCTAGAGAGAGAAGCTCTCAATCTCTAACTTATGTGGAATGAATAGAATGAGAGGAATGAGGGTCCTATTTATAGGAGAAGGGTTGGCCTTGGAAAGAAGTAGTTTCCTCTTATTTTCCAAGCCTTTATGAGGAAATCTTATTTCCCCTTTTTCCCTTGCTTTACACGTCCAACATGTGCTTCAATAAGCCTTGGATTTGTTTCCTCATTTAGTTTGTCTCTCTCTTTCCTTTGTGTTGGCCGAACTTATGCTTTCCTCATAGAGGAAATTTGTTTCCTCTTTTTCTTTTGGCAAGTATCTTGATACATTTATGCACAAAATAATTTCTCTTTCCCTTGGGTATTTGGGCGCCCATTTCACATCTAGAAGGAGCTTCTAGAAGCTTCTTCATTTGTTCATGACAACATGTGAAAGGCCCATTAAGAATTTTCAATAAAATTCTTATGAAATGAAATTAATTCACAAGGCCCAATTAATCATATTATGGCCGAGTGACATTAAGTCATCAAATGAACTTGTCAAAATTTATTGACATCCATTTCATCCTTATGTCTCAAAAGACAAAATTACCCTTTTCACTATTTTCGTTCTTGTTTTGACTTAGCTTCCAGTTTAACTATTCATATCGATGTGATTCGTGACAGTGACCTCATGGACCCAAATGAACAAAGCTTTAGCTAAACACTTGGACTCAAAAGTTCACAAACCTTTTCCAAGTTTAGCTTAATGCCAACTGACTCCACTAAAGAGCTGACACTGAAAATCTCTCGGTTCAAATGAATTTATTTTCTACTCAAGAATTCGACCTAATTATGATGAGCGGATCCACTGAATATTATCTATGTTTACCCTTCATGAATGTCATCAGCTAGTCGGGATTTACTAAATTACCATTTTACCCTTCTAGCTGTTATTTCCTCAACTCCTTTGTCGCTTGTGAATAAGTTAGAAACAATGTATTGACGAGGAGCTAACAAGTCACATTGTTTCATCCAAAAGAGTCAGGACTCAATTTGGACACTGGCCAGTTCATTTATTCACACTCCAAGGAACAAAGCATGAGGTGACATACATTGCATTTCAGCAATCTTGTACATGAATTCCATATCTATGAGAACTTCACAAAGTTACTCATGACAGACTCACAACTTAGTACCTCACCAATAGGCCTTGTTCGGAATCACATAGTGAGTCCGAACTTTGACTTTCTCAAATGAGAATACTAAGGTGTGAAATGGCATGTCTCATTTCAGGATTAAGGTAAGCATGATGCAATTCATACATAGTGACTTCGAGACATAAGAGGTTAAATGGTTTGTTCTTATCTTGTCTCTAGAAGTGCACTGGTCAATTCAGTACCTTCGGAAGATACCTAGAAGAACTATAGAGTTCCTAACTCTCAATGCCTCATAACCAGACATCATAGATTCTTCTAACAATCATACTGAGGTCAATAGTCCTTTGACCCTAAGATTGCGAATATATCGTTTTAAGCAAACTACGAAGAGTTTGTTCATGCAAATCTACATTTGTCTCTTCGTAAGTTGTTAAGTTTGTTTATGGACTAAAAGACTAGGGTTTTATCATAAAGCTTCAAACAAAGAAAGATTGAATGAACGTTTCAACTTTTTATTAATGAATAAGGAATTACAAGCAAGAGTCTTCGTAAGACTATATGACATCAAATGTACATAAATAGACACTACTACTCTTCTTGTGGGCACCATTGACAACAAACTCCCACTTGACTCAAAGAAGATGTGAGTAGTCCTACATGCCTAATCCCTCTCGAAGTTGGTCGAAGACCATGTTCGCTAGGGCCTTGGTGAATGGATCTTCCAGAGATCTACTTCACCTCCACGTCTCCACGTTGCGCGATCTCTCGAATCAAATGGTATTTCCTCTCAATATGTTTAGAGCGCTTATGGCTTCTAGGTTCCTTTGAGTTAGCGACAGCCCCACTATTATCACAATAAAGGGTCATGGGCTCGTCGACGTTTGGAACAACTTCCAAATACTTAAGGAATTTCTTAAGCCATACAGCCTCTTTGGATGCTTCACAAGCAGCCACATATTCTGCTTCCATTGTGGAGTCAGCAATGCAAGATTGCTTAATACTTCTCCACACAACAGCTCCACCATTAAGGATGAACACAGATCCCGAAGTGGATTTCCTGGAATCCTTATCCGCTTGAAAATCGGAGTCGGTATATCCCGTCATAGTCAGGTCAGTACCTGAGTATGTAAGCATCAAGTTCCTAGTTCTTCGAAGATACTTAGGAACATGCTTAACAGCAATCCAGTGCTCGGGTCCAGGGTTGGATTGGAAACGACTAACTACGCCAACGGCGAAACATATATCAGGTCGGGTGCAAAGCATAGCATACATGAGGCTTCCTACGGCAGAGGCGTAAGGACTTTTCCTCATGTCTTCAATCTCTTGTGCAGTCTTGGGAGACTGGTCCTTAGAGAGTGAAACTCCATGCCTAAAGGGTGTTTGACCCCTCTTGCAGTCTTGCATCGAGAAGCGATCCATCACCTTATCAATATAAGATGCTTGAGAGAGTGACAGGGTCCGGTTTTTCCTATCTCGAAAGATTTGGATCCCCAGAATGTACGCGGCTTCTCCTAGATCCTTCATATCGAATTGTTTTGCCAGCCAGACCTTAACCTCAGATAACTTACCCACGTCATTACCAATGAGTAGTATATCATCGACATATAGTACCAGAAACACAACTTTACCTTCGTGTATTAACTTGTAAACACAAGGCTCATCTATCGACTGTTCAAAGCCAAAGCTTTTTTTCAGTTTCATCGAATCTAATATTCCATGACCTAGATGCTTGCTTTAGTCCATAAATGGATTTAAGCAACTCACAAACCTTGGCCTCTTGACCTTTATCCACGAAACCGTCTGGTTGAGCCATGTAAATGCGCTCGTCAAGATTGCCATTCAGAAAGGCTGTCTTGACATCCATTTGCCAGATCTCATAGTCGAGAGCTGCAGCTATGGATAGGAGTATGCGGATGGATTTAAGCATCGCGACTGGCGAGAAGGTTTCTTCATAGTCAATCCCTTCTTGTTGGGTATAACCCTTCGCCACAAGTCGTGCTTTGAACGTCTCGACGTTCCCATCAGGACCCCTTTTCTTCTTGTATATCCACTTACACCCTACGGGTTTAATCCCTTCAGGAAGGTCTACAAGTTTCCAGACTTTGTTGACATACATCGAGTGCATTTCAACTTTCATGGCGTCAAGCCAAAGGTTTGATTCAGAACAAGCCATCGCTTGGCTATAGGAAACAGGGTCATCCATGTCGGAGACGGCTACAAGAGAGTCTCCATAAGACATGTACCTGTCAGGCTTTTGAGTAGCCCTCCCACTACGTCGAAGTACTACTTGACGAGATTCTGATGAGTTAGGTTGTGTTTCAGTTGGGGTAAGAACAGTTCTTACAGATGAGGTAGAAGCTTCCTCCCCCAACTTTTCTTTAAGCACAATTTTGCTTCTAGGTTTCGCATCATTCATAAAGTCCTCCTCAAGGAAACGAGCATTCGTGCTAACGAAAGTCTTATCGTCCTCGGGACTATAGAAAATGAAACCTTTGGTTTCCTTTGGATATCCTACAAACAGGCACAATTCTGACCTACTAGCCAACTTGCTAGTCTTTTGCCTTAGCACATGTGCAGGGCAACCCCAAATTCGGATGTGGCCCAAACTTACTTTACGGCCAGTCCATCTTTCATAAGGAGTACCAGGAACCGTTTTAGACGGAACTTGGTTCAGAATGTAAGCGGCTGTTTCGAGGGCATATCCCAAAAGGAAAGCGGGAGTGATGAGTAACTCATCATCGATCTAACCATCTCCATAAGAGTTCGGTTTCTTCTCTCTGACACTCCGTTTTGTTGAGGTGTGCCAGGTGCGGTAAGCTGAGAAGCAATACCTTCTTCTTTAAGAAAGTCGTCGAACTCTCCAGACATATACTCACCACCTCGATCAGATCGAAGGGTTTTGATCACTTTGCCAGTTTGCTTTTCCACTAAAGCCCTAAAGACCTTAAATACGTTAAAGGTCTCGGATTTGTGTTTGAGCAAATAGACAAACCCATATCGTGAGTAATCATCAGTGAAGGTAACGAAGTATTCGTATCCTCCACGTGCCTGTTGGCTGAGCGGACCACATACATCAGAATGTATTAGTTCCAGCAACTCAGTGGCTCTTCGACCTTTATCAGAGAAAGGTCGCTTAGTCATTTTTCCTTCTATGCAGGATTCACAAGTAGGTAGTGAACCTATTGCAGAGGCTTGGAGTGGACCATCCCTCACAAGTCTCTTAATCCTATCTAGACTGATATGACCAAGTCTTAAGTGCCAGAGGTATGTTGATTTTGTTAGATCGGAGGATTCAGAAAGTTTGATCCTCTTTGGCTCCCTAATTAGATCATTATCTATTTCGGTGTCTAAAAGAGAAGGTTGAGTGGGATAGATGTAGAAAAGAGCATTCTTCATACATGCATCAGTGACAAAAGAATTATCAGGAAACGAAATACGAATTCCATTCTTAATGAACTTTAAACAATAATCTTGCTCACGAAGACGAGCAACGGATATTAAGTTCTTCCCAAAGGTAGGAACAAAATATACATTATTCAAGTTTAAAGTGCGGTCTTCAAAAGACAGCGTCACAGATCCCACAGCCTTTGCAGACACCAGGCTCCCATCACCCCATTTGAAACAGAACTCGCCTTCCTCTAAGCTTTTGGTTTTCTTGAAACCATTCAAGGAACAGCAAATATGGTTAGTAGCAGCGGAGTCAAGAATCCACGTTGATACATTATCAGCTACTAAGCATGCTTCGGTAACTAGTACAATACTATGTTCCTTTGCTTTGAGATAGGTGGGACAGTTCTTTTTGTCGGCCTTGTAAGGTCTCTTCACAGTTTCAGAGGCGGAGGCTTTTTGCTCAGTAGCATGTGCCTCTCCTTGATTCCTCTTTCTCTTAGTGAAACCTACAGCAGTGTGAAGTTCCTCCATAAGCTTGGTAGCAGTGTACTCTAGCTTGTTTATGGAGTAGTTCATCTTGGAGGTATCAAGAGACGCGGGGAGAGTTTCTAAGATCATATCTATGAGATTCTTCCCATCAGTCTCAGATCCTAGGATTTCCATTTTATTTAGAAAACTAATGATCAGTATCATAAAGTCTCTAACAGGAGTCCTAGCCTTCATATGACAGTTCATAAACTGTCGGACTGCTTTTTGCCTTGCTTGACGCCTTTGCCCTCCAAAACTCTCAAGGAGATTGTAGAGCATGTCGGCGGCAGTCTCGATGTCACGATGTTGCTCTTTCAGCATATTGTTCATAGATGCCAAGATACAGCACCTCACAATCTCATCGGATCGAAGCCAGGCCGCTAAGGCGTCATTGTCCTCTTGAGTTGAATCATCATTCGACAGAGGAGGACACGGGGCGGTGAGTACCCATTTGTGCTTGTTAACGGTAGGTATTATGTCGAGGTTACGTTTCGAATCTACGTAGTTTTCGTTTTCGAGTTTGATCGAGGAAAGAAAGATTGAGAGATGGTTGAGAGACATATTGCCTATAACAGTTGAAACAAGTTTATGATTAGTCTTTGGTTTAGGATTTAAGTTTCATTAAGACTTTTGTAAAATCCAAAGGTGTTATGAACGAAATGACACTTTACTCCTTCGAGGGAAGGCCGCAACGAGTCTCCTTTCATAAGTAAATGACTCATCATTAATGCATAGCCAAGATGTCAATACATCAATTTTGACTAGCCACCTTGTAAATTGGTTTGATCACTCACATCCTTTCGCAGGGCCTCGAGGGAGGATTACTAGGGATTGAGTCTAAGTGTGTAACCAACCACTTAGTCCAAAAGATTGACTTTGAAAAACAATCCGCCGAGGGGAGGTCTTGTCATCATCGTCTCACTCTCGGACGTAGCTCATTGAGCAATGATTAGAGCAAAGCGCCCTTGAGTACTCTCATTTAAGAGAGGGCCACGAGGGTGACTCTTAGTCCGGCGACACTTGCACTTTTCATTAGTGTTGGGGATCGTGGGTTACAAACAACAAGTATAACCCTCCCACTTAGTTTTTGGAGTTGGTTCATCGACTCTTTTAAGTTCGGAAACAAATTTCCTAGTTAGAGAGCGACAGAGCGGACAACTAGAAGAGAATCCTAGATCGACATGTTCAGAGCAGTATTAGTGCATAAAGGCACAAGGGACATACTCGATCTTTTCCTATTTTCTATTTCGGGAAAGTGCGTGAGGGAAGTGTGAACTTCAACTCACTCGAACACTTGAAAGTTTGAGATTACACATCTTTTTATTTTTCGGCTTTGTCTACAAAGAGACCTCCCACTCAAATTTTCAAGAGCATATAGATTTTGAACATATGTGATATAGATATAGTTTTGAAAACATTTTGAAAACTTATTTGATTTGGATGACAAAATATTTTCAAGTTTGAAAGTGAAAACGGTTTTTCAAAATTCAAACTAGTTTTGTAAAAATTCAATTTCAATTAAACTTTCAAAAAACAAAACATTTTAATCTTACACATCATGTTTATAATCATATGAAAAACATTTTTGCTCAAGAAAGTTTTCTCATTAGAGTTCTATAACTCATGGTAGTGGGGTTTGAAAATCCGGATTTCTAAAAAACTGGAGTTTCAGACAGCCGCGCACCTCGGAGTAAAATCGCCATATCTGGCGGCTCCGATGTCCTTTTGAGCCGAAACCGGTGGCATTGGACAGAAGACAGACAGAGCTTTAATTTGATTCAAGAATCATTAAATTTCGATTTCTGAGCAGAGAGTTATGCCGCTTTTAATGCGGGTTTACATTCCAGCTCGAAGAAAAAGAAATAAATTAAAGCTTCGTCCTTTTAGGTGCGAAAAAGAATCGAGTGTAACGGAACGTTTTAAGATGTTGTTTAAAGCTTTTATTTGTGTTTTATTAGCAGGGTAATAACATAGAATAAAAGAAATAACAACATGCATAAAACGATTCAAGTAAATAAACGAAACTAGCAAGAAAATAAAACTAGTCACAAAATTTACTCGAAAATTCTCAAACCTTTAAAACACGTTTTTCAATATAAAAAATTAAAAACTTTTAGAACTGATTCTAATGTGTTTTAACATCATCCCAAACTCATAGAAAATCAACATGGTTTTTAATTTAAAGGCATGAGCAATAAATTAAAAAAAAAACTAAGATTACAATTCTAACTTGTCACAAAATTAGTAAACTTTCGAAAACGATTTTCAAGCTCATAATTTAAAAACATGCACATGCATTCCTTTGACCATAGCTCTGATACAATGGTCAAACTAGTACAGAGCAATCATAGACGGTTAAAACACATACATAATGAACATACATAATGACACATATGAGTGATCAAACCAATTTACAAGGTGGCTAGTCAAAATGATGTACTGACATCTTGGCTTAGCATTAATGATGTGTCATTTACTTATAAATGGAGATTTTTTGCGGCCTTCTCTTGAGGGAGTAAATTATCGTTTGGTTTATAACACCTTTGGGTTTTACAAAAGTCTTAATGAAACTTAAATCCTAAACCAAAGACTAATCATAAACTTGTTTCAACTGTTATAGGCAATATGTCTCTCAACCCTCTCTCAACAATTCTTTCCTCGAATAAACTCGAAGGCGACAATTACGTCGACTGGAAACGTAACCTCGACATAGTATCAGAGCTATGGTCAAAGATTAGCATGTACATGTTTTGGCTTTTTATTAAGAAAATTATGTGCTTAGTATTGTTCATTAATCTTAAAACGTTCCGTTACACTCGATTCTTTTTCGCACCTAAAAGGATGAAGCTTTAATTTATTTCTTTTTCTTCGAGCTGGAATGTAAACCCGCATTAAAAGCGGCATAACTCTCTGCTCAGAAATCGAAATTTAATGATTCTTGAATCAAATTAAAGCTCTGTCTGTCCTCTGTCCAATGCCACCGGTTTCGGCTCAAAAGGACATCGGAGCCGCCAGATATGGCGATTTTACTCCGAGGTGCGCGGCTGTCTGAAACTCCAGTTTTTTAGAAATCCGGATTTTCAAACCCCACTACCATGAGTTATAGAACTCTAATGAGAAAATTTTCTTGAGCAAAAATGTTTTTCATATGATTATAAACATGATGTGTAAAGATTAAAAGTTTTGATTTTTGAAAGATTAATTGAAATTGAATTTTTACAAAACTAGTTTGAATTTTGAAAAACCGTTTTCACTTTCAAACTTGAAAATATTTTGTCATCCAAATCAAATAAGTTTTCAAAATGTTTTCAAAACTATATCTATATCACATATGTTCAAAATCTATATGCTCTTGAAATTTTGAGTGGGAGGTCTCTTTGTAGACAAAGCCGAAAAATAAAAAGATGTGTAATCTCAAACTTTCAAGTGTTCGAGTGAGTTGAACTTCACACTTCCCTCACGCACTTTCCCGAAATAGAAAATAGGAAAAGATCGAGTATGTCCCTTGTGCCTTTATGCACTAATACTGCTCTGAACATGTCGATCTAGGATTCTCTTCTAGTTGTCCGCTCTGTCGCTCTCTAACTAGGAAATTTGTTTCCGAACTTAAAAGAGTCGATGAACCATCTCCAAAAACTAAGTGGGAGGGTTATACTTGTTGTTTGTAACCCACGATCCCCAACACTAATGAAAAGTGCAAGTGTCGCCGGACTAAGAGTCACCCTCGTGGCCCTCTCTTAAATGAGAGTACTCAAGGGCGCTTTGCTCTGATCATTGCTCAATGAGCTACGTCCGAGAGTGAGACGATGATGACAAGACCTCCCCTCGGCGGATTGTTTTTCAAAGTCAATCTTTTGGACTAAGTGGTTGGTTACACACTTAGACTCAATCCCTAGTAATCCTCCCTCGAGGCCCTGCGAAAGGATGTGAGTGATCAAACCAATTTACAAGGTGGCTAGTCAATGTTGATGTATTGACATCTTGGCTAAGCATTAATGATGTGTCATTTACTTATGAAAGGAGACTCGTTGCGGCCTTCCCTCGAAGGAGTAAAGTGTCATTTCGTTCATAACACCTTTGGATTTTACAAAAGTCTTAATGAAACTTAAATCCTAAACCAAAGACTAATCATAAACTTGTTTCAACTGTTATAGGCAATATGTCTCTCAACCCTCTCTCTATCTTTCTTTCCTCGAACCAACTCGAAAACGAAAACTACATAGATTCGAAACATAACCTCGACATAATACCTACCGTTAACAAGCACAAATGGGTACTCACCACCCCGTGTCCTCCTCTGACGAATGATGATTCAACTCAAGAGGACAATGACGCCTTAGCGGCCTGGCTTCGATCCGATGAGATTGTGAGGTGCTATATCTTAGCATCTATGAACAATATGCTGAACAAGCAACATCGTGACATCGAGACTGCCGCTGACATGCTCTACAATCTCCTTGAGAGTTTTGGAGGGCAAAGGCGTCAAGCAAGGCAAAAAGCAGTCCGACAGTTTATGAACTGTCATATGAAGGCTAGGACTCCTGTTAGAGACTTTACGATACTGATCATTAGTTTTCTAAATAAAATGGAAATCCTAGGATCTGAGACTGACGGGAAGAATCTCATAGATATGATCTTAGAAACTCTCCCCGCGTCTCTTGATACCTCCAAGATGAACTACTCCATAAACAAGCTAGAGTACACTGCTACCAAGCTTATGGAGGAACTTCACACTGCTGTAGGTTTCACTAAGAGAAAGAGGAATCAAGGAGAGGCACATGCTACTGAGCAAAAAGCCTCCGCCTCTGAAACTGTGAAGAGACCTTACAAGGCCGACAAAAAGAACTGTCCCGCCTATCTCAAAGCAAAGGAACATAGTATTGTACTAGTTACCGAAGCATGCTTAGTAGCTGATAATGTATCAACGTGGATTCTTGACTCCGCTGCTACTAACCATATTTGCTGTTCCTTGAATGGTTTCAAGAAAACCAAAAGCTTAGAGGAAGGCGAGTTCTGTTTCAAATGGGGTGATGGGAGCCTGGTGTCTGCAAAGGCTGTGGGATCTGTGACGCTGTCTTTTGAAGACCGCACTTTAAACTTGAATAATGTATATTTTGTTCCTACCTTTGGGAAGAACTTAATATCCGTTGCTCGTCTTCGTGAGCAAGATTATTGTTTAAAGTTCATTAAGAATGGAATTCGTATTTCGTTTCCTGATAATTCTTTTGTCACTGACGCATGTATGAAGAATGCTCTTTTCTACATCTATCCCACTCAACCTTCTCTTTTAGACACCGAAATAGATAATGATCTAATTAGGGAGCCAAAGAGGATCAAACTTTCTGAATCCTCCGATCTAACAAAATCAACACACCTATGGCACTTAAGACTTGGTCATATCAGTCTAGAAAGGATTAAGAGACTTGTGAGGGATGGTCCACTCCAAGCCTCTGCAATAGGTTCACTACCTACTTGTGAATCCTGCATAGAAGGAAAAATGACTAAGCGACCTTTCTCTGATAAAGGTCGAAGAGCCACTGAGTTGCTGGAACTAATACATTCTGATGTATGTGGTCCGCTCAGCCAACAGGCACGTGGAGGATACGAATACTTCGTTACCTTCACTGATGATTACTCACGATATGGGTTTGTCTATTTGCTCAAACACAAATCCGAGACCTTTAACGTATTTAAGGTCTTTAGGGCTTTAGTGGAAAAGCAAACTGGCAAAGTGATCAAAACCCTTCGATCTGATCGAGGTGGTGAGTATATGTCTGGAGAGTTCGATGACTTTCTTAAAGAAGAAGGTATTGCTTCTCAGCTTACCGCACCTGGCACACCTCAACAAAACGGAGTGTCAGAGAGAAGAAACTGAACTCTTATGGAGATGGTTAGATCGATGATGAGTTACTCATCACTCCCACTTTCCTTTTGGGGATATGCCCTCGAAACAGCCGCTTACATTCTGAACCAAGTTCCGTCTAAAACGGTTCCTGGTACTCCTTATGAAAGATGGACTGGCCGTAAAGTAAGTTTGGGCCACATCCGAATTTGGGGTTGCCCTGCACATGTGCTAAGGCAAAAGACTAGCAAGTTGGCTAGTAGGTCAGAATTGTGCCTGTTTGTAGGATATCCGAAGGAAACCAAAGGTTTTACTTTCTATAGTCCCGAGGACGATAAGACTTTCGTTAGCACGAATGCTCGTTTCCTTGAGGAGGACTTTATGAAGGATGCGAAACCTAGAAGCAAAATTGTGCTTGAAGAAAAGTTGGGTGAGGAAGCTTCTACCTCATCTGTAAGAACTGTTCTTACCCCAACTGAAACACAACCTAACTCATCAGAATCTCGTCAAGTAGTACTTCGACGTAGTGGGAGGGCTACTCAAAAGCCTGACAGGTACATGTCTTATGGAGACTCTCTTGTAGCCGTCTCTGACATGGATGATCCTGTTTCCTATAGCCAAGCAATGGCTTGTTCTGAATCAAACCTTTGGCTTGACGCCATGAAAGTTGAGATGCACTCGATGTATGTCAACAAAGTCTGGAAACTTGTAGACCTTCCTGAAGGGATTAAACCCGTAGGGTGTAAGTGGATATACAAGAAGAAAAGGGGTCCTGATGGGAACGTTGAGACGTTCAAAGCACGACTTGTGGCGAAGGGTTATACCCAACAAGAAGGGATTGACTATGAAGAAACCTTCTCGCCAGTCGCGATGCTTAAATCCATCCGCATACTCCTATCCATAGCTGCAGCTCTCGACTATGAGATCTGGCAAATGGATGTCAAGACAGCCTTTCTGAATGGCAATCTTGACGAGCGCATTTACATGGCTCAACCAGACGGTTTCGTGGATAAAGGTCAAGAGACCAAGGTTTGTGAGTTGCTTAAATCCATTTATGGACTAAAGCAAGCATCTAGGTCATGGAATATTAGATTCGATGAAACTGTAAAGAGCTTCGGCTTTGAACAGTCAATAGATGAGCCTTGTGTTTACAAGTTAATACACGAAGGCAAGGTTGTGTTTCTGGTACTATATGTCGATGATATACTACTCATTGGTAATGACATGGGTAAGTTATCTTAGGTTAAGGTCTGGCTGGCAAAACAATTCGATATGAAGGATCTAGGAGAAGCCGCGTACATTCTGGGGATCCAAATCTTTCGAGATAGGAAAAACCGGACCCTGTCGCTCTCTCAAGAATCTTATATTGATAAGGTGATGGATCGCTTCTCGATGCAAGACTCCAAGAAGGGTCAAACACCCTTTAGGCATGGAGTTTCACTCTCTAAGGACCAGTCTCCCAAGACTGCACAAGAGATTGAAGACATGAGGAAAATTCCTTACGCCTCTGCCGTAGGAAGCCTCATGTATACCATGCTTTGCACTAGACCTGACATCTGTTTCGCCGTTGGCGTAGTTAGCCGTTTCCAATCCAACCCTGGACCCGAGCACTGGATTGCTGTTAAGCATGTTCTTAAGTATCTTCGAAGAACTAGGAACTTGATGCTTACATACTCAGGTACTGACCTGACTATGACGGGATATACCGACTCCGATTTTCAAGCGGATAAGGATTCCAGGAAATCCACTTCGGGATCTGTGTTCATCCTTAAATGGTGGAGCTGTTGTGTGGAGAAGTATTAAGCAATCTTGCATTGCTGACTCCACAATGGAAGCAGAATATGTGGCTGCTTGTGAAGCATCCAAAGAGGCTGTATGGCTTAAGAAATTCCTTAAGTATTTGGAAGTTGTTCCAAACGTCGACGAGCCCATGACCCTTTATTGTGATAATAGTGGGGCTGTCGCTAACTCAAAGGAACCTAGAAGCCATAAGCGCTCTAAACATATTGAGAGGAAATACCATTTGATTCGAGAGATCGCGCAACGCGGAGACGTGGAGGTGAAGTAGATCTCTGGCAGATCCATTCACCAAGGCCCTAGCGAACATGGTCTTCGACCGACTTCGAGAGGGATTAGGCATGTAGGACTACTCACATCTTCTTTGAGTCAAGTGGGAGTTTGTTGTCAATGGTGCCCACAAGAAGAGTAGTAGTGTCCATTTATGTACATTTGATGTCATATAGTCTTACGAAGACTCTTGCTTGTAATTGCCTATTCATTCATTAATAAAGTTGAAACGTTCATTCAATCTTCCTTGTCTGAAGCTTTATGATAAAACCATAGTCTTTTAGTCCATAAACAAACTTAACAACTTACGAAGAGACAAATGTAGATTTGCATGAACAAACTCTTCGTAGTTTGCTTAAAACGATATATTCGCAATCTTAGGGTCAAAGGACTATTGACCTCAGTATGATTGTTAGAAGAATCTATGATGTCTGGTTATGAGGCATTGAGAGTTTGGGACTCTATAGTTCTTCTAGGTATCTTCCGAAGATACTGAATTGACCAGTGCACTTCTAGAGACAATATAAGAACAAACCATTTAACCTCTTATGTCTCGAAGTCACTATGTATGAATTGCATCATGCTTACCTTAATCCTGAAATGAGACATGTCATTTCACACCTTAGTATTCTCATTTGAGAAAGTCAAATTTCGGACTCACTATGTGATTCCGAACAAGGCCTATTGGTGAGGTACTAAGTTGTGAGTCTGTCATGAGTAACTTTGTGAAGTTCTCATAGATATGGAATTCATGTACAAGATTGCTGAAATGCAATGTATGTCACCTCATGCTTTGTTCCTTGGAGTGTGAATAAATGAACTGGCCAGTGTCCAAATTGAGTCCTGACTCTTTTGGATGAAACAATGTGACTTGTTAGCTCCTCGTCAATACATTGTTTCTAACTTATTCACAAGCGACAAAGGAGTTGAGGAAATAACAGCTAGAAGGGTAAAATGGTAATTTAGTAAATCCCGACTAGCTGATGACATTCATGAAGGGTAGCATAGATAATATTCAGTGGATCCGCTCATTATAATTAGGTCGAATTCTTGAGTAGAAAACAAATTCATTTGAACCGAGAGATTTTCAGTGTCAGCTCTTTAGTGGAGTCAGCTGGCATTAAGCTAAACTTGGAAAAGGTTTGTGAACTTTTGAGTCCAAGTGTTTAGCTAAAGCTTTGTTCATTTGGGTCCATGAGGTCACTGTCACGAATCACATCGATAGGAATAGTTAAACTGGAAGCTAAGTCAAAACAAGAACGAAAATAGTCAAAAGGGTATTTTTGTCTTTTGAGACAAAGGATGAAATGAATGTCAATAAATTTTGACAAGTTCATTTGATGACTTAATGTCACTCGGCCATAATATGATTAATTGGGCCTTGTGAATTAATTTCATTTCATAAGAATTTCATTGAAAATTCTTAATGGGCCTTTTTCATGTTGTCATGAACAAAATGGAAAAGCTTCTAGAAGCCCTTTCTAGATGGTGTAGGCGCCCATATTACCCAAGAGGAAAGAGAGTTTATTTTGTGCATAAATGTATTAAGATACTTGCCAAAAGAAAAAGAGGAAACAAATTTCCCCTAAGGGGAAAGTATGGTAGGCGCCCAAAAGGATCAAGAGAGAAGCAAATAAAAGAGGAAACAAATCCAAGGACTTACTTGCTTAGTCTTGGCCGTGTGACTCTTTGAAGGAAAAGGGAAATTGGCTCATGAATATGTGATATTCTATAGAAGAGGAAACTACCTTATTGAAGGTGAGACCTCTCCTATAAATAGGAGCCTCATTCCTCACTTTTCATTCATGCAAAGTTTTAGAGATTGAGAGCTTCTCTCTCTAGACTTGGCCGCCCCTTCCTCTCTCTCTCTAGTTTATATTTTCGATTTTTCTTGTCTTGGCACCTAGGTCCTCACTCGACCTAGTGTTTAGCTCTGCGACTTCGAGACTCGTTCTTAAGTCGTAGTGTTTAAAAGTGCCCACTCACTGATTCCTTCTTTTCGAGTGATTTAGTGATAGAAACTTTCGTGGTTGCTCGAGGTGCCGAGGAAAGAAAGAGAGACGTGCTGCGAGGGGAGACGAGCGTTGCAACTTTCCAAAAGCTTCTACAAGGTTCAAGCTTCAAGAAAGGTTAGTAACTTTAATAGCTCATATTAGTTTTTATTTACATGTACATGCTCTTGTCTAGGTTAGTAAAAACTAGTTTTACTTAAAAAGAAAATTTTTAAAATTCCGCCGCTTAACGAAGCGTTAAACTTTTTCTTAAACCCTAGATCGATTTGTTGTCAATGGTGCCCACAAGAAGAGTAGTAGTGTCTATTTATGTACATTTGATGTCATATAGTCTTACGAAGACTCTTGCTTGTAATTGCCTATTCATTCATTAATAAAGTTGAAACGTTCATTCAATCTTCCTTGTCTGAAGCTTTATGATAAAACCATAGTCTTTTAGTCCATAAACAAACTTAACAACTTACGAAGAGACAAATGTAGATTTGCATGAACAAACTCTTCGTAGTTTGCTTAAAACGATATATTCGCAATCTTAGGGTCAAAGGACTATTGACCTCAGTATGATTGTTAGAAGAATCTATGATGTCTGGTTATGAGGCATTGAGAGTTAGGAACTCTATAGTTATTCTAGGTATCTTCCGAAGGTACTGAATTGACCAGTGCACTTCTAGAGACAAGATAAGAACAAACCATTTAACCTCTTATGTCTCGAAGTCACTATGTATGAATTGCATCATGCTTACCTTAATCCTGAAATGAGACATGCCATTTCACACCTTAGTATTCTCATTTGAGAAAGTCAAAGTTCGGACTCACTATGTGATTCCGAACAAGGCCTATTGGTGAAGTACTAAGTTGTGAGTCTGTCATGAGTAACTTTGTGAAGTTCTCATAGATATGGAATTCATGTACAAGATTGCTGAAATGCAATGTATGTCACCTCATGCTTTGTTCCTTGGAGTGTGAATAAATGAACTGGCCAGTGTCCAAATTGAGTCCTGACTCTTTTGGATGAAACAATGTGACTTGTTAGCTCCTCGTCAATACATTGTTTCTAACTTATTCACAAGCGACAAAGGAGTTGAGGAAATAACAGCTAGAAGGGTAAAATGGTAATTTAGTAAATCCCGACTAGCTGATGACATTCATGAAGGGTAAACATAGATAATATTCAGTGGATCCACTCATCATAATTAGGTCGAATTCTTGAGTAGAAAATAAATTCATTTGAACCGAGAGATTTTCAGTGTCAGCTCTTTAGTGGAGTCAGTTGGCATTAAGCTAAACTTGGAAAAGGTTTGTGAACTTTTGAGTCCAAGTGTTTAGCTAAAGCTTTGTTCATTTGGGTCCATGAGGTCACTGTCACGAATCACATCGATAGGAATAGTTAAACTGGAAGCTAAGCCAAAACAAGAACGAAAATAGTTAAAAGGGTATTTTTGTCTTTTGAGACATAAGGATGAAATGGATGTCAATAAATTTTGACAAGTTCATTTGATGACTTAATGTCACTCGGCCATAATATGATTAATTGGGCCTTGTGAATTAATTTCATTTCATAAGAATTTTATTGAAAACTCTTAATGGGCCTTTTTCATGTTCTCATGAATAAATGAAGAAGCTTCTAGAAGCTCCTTCTAGAAGTGAAATGGGCGCCCATAATACCCAAGGAAAGAGAGTTTATTTTGTGCATAAATGTATTTAGATACTTGCCAAAAGAAAAAGAGGAAACAAATTTCCCACACATGCAATGGGAAATTCGGCCAAGTGAGAAAAGGGAAAGCCAAGGAACAAAAAAGGAAACAAATCCTTGCCTCTAGGAGGCAGCCTTGGGCGCCCAACAAGGAATGGGAAATGAAGGATTTTTGCTCATGAATATGTGATATTCTATAGAAGAGGAAACTACCTTATTGAAGGTGAGACCTCTCCTATAAATAGTAGTGTCCACTATTCAACAAATGGTATCAGAGCTATGGTCAAAGAGATGCATGTACATGTTTTTAAATTTATGAGCTTGAAAATCGTTTTCGAAAGTTTACTAATTTTGTGACAAGTTAGAATTGTAATCTTAGATTTTTTTTTTTAATTTAATGGTCTTGTCTTTAAATTAAAAAGCATGTTGATTTTCTATGAGTTTGGGATGTTTTTAAAACACATTAGAATCAGTTCTAAAACTTTTTAATTTTTTATATTGAAAAACGTGTTTTAAAGGTTTGAGAAATTTCGAGTAAAATTTTGTGACTAGTTTTGATATCTTGCTAGTTTCTTATTTTTACTTGAATCGTTTTATGCTTGTTGTTATTTCTTTTATGCCTTGTTATTACCTTGCTAATAAAACACAAATAAAAGCTTTAACAACCATCTTAAAACGTTCCGTTACACTTGATTCTTTTTCGCACCTAAGTAGGACCAAGCTTTAATTTATTTCTTTTTCTTCGAGCTGGAGTGAACCCGCATTAAAAGTGGCATAACTCTCTGCTCAGAAATCGAAATTTAATGATTCTTGAATCAAATTAAAGCTCTGTCTGTCCTCTGTCCAATGCCACCGGTTTCAGCTGAAAGGGACATTGGAGCCGCCAGATATGGCGATTTTACTCCGAGGTGCGCGGCTGTCTGAAACTCCAGTTTTTTAGAAATCCGGATTTTCAAACCCCACTACCATGAGTTATAGAACTCTAATGAGAAAATTTTCTTGAGCAAAAATGTTTTTCATATGATTATAAACATGATGTGTAAGATTAAAATGTTTTGATTTTTGAAAGTTTAATTGAAATTGAATTTTTACAAAACTAGTTTGAATTTTGAAAAACCGTTTTCACTTTCAAACTTGAAAATATTTTGTCATCCAAATCAAATAAATTTTCAAAATGTTTTCAAAACTATATCTATATCACATATGTTCAAAATCTATATGCTCTTGAAAATTTGAATGGGAGGTCTCCTTGTAGACAAGCCGAAAAATAAAAAGATGTGTAATCTCAAACTTTCAAGTGTTCGAGTGAGTTGAAGTTCACACTTCCCTCACGCACTTTCCCGAAATAGAAAATAGGAAAAGATCGAGTATGTACCTTGTGCCTTTATGCACTAATACTACTCTGAACATGTCGATCTAGGATTCTCTTCTAGTTGTCCGCTCTGTCGCTCTCTAACTAGGAAATCTGTTTCCGAACTTATAAGAGTCGATGAACCAACTCCAAAAACTAAGTGGGAGGGTTATACTTGTTGTTTGTAACCCACGATCCCCAACACTAATGAAAAGTGCAAGTGTCGCCGGACTAAGAGTCACCCTCGTGGCCCTCTCTTAAATGAGAGTACTCAAGGGCGCTTTGCTCTGATCATTGCTCAATGAGCTACGTCCGAGAGTGAGACGATGATGGCAAGGCCTCCCCTTGGGGGATTGTTTTTCAAAGTTGATCTTTTGGACTAAGTGGTTGGTTGCACACTTAGGCTCAATCCCTAGTAATCCTCCCTCGAGGCCCTGCGAAAGGATGTGAGTGATCAAACCAATTTACAAGGTGGCTAGTCAAAATAGATGTATTGACATCTTGGCTTAGCATTAATGATGTGTCATTTACGTATAAAAGGAGATTTTTTGCGGCCTTCTCTTGAGGGAGTAAATTATCGTTTGGTTTATAACACCTTTGGATTTTATAAAAGTCTTAATAAAACTTAAATCCTAAACCAAAGACTAATCATAAACTTGTTTCAACTTATATAGGCAATATGTCTCTCAACCATCTCTCTATCTTTCTTTCCTCGATCAAACTCGAAAACGAAAACTACGTAGATTCGAAACATAACCTCGACATAATCCTTACCAAGCACAAATGGGTACTCACCACCCCGTGTCCTCCTCTTACGAATGATGATTCGACTCAAGAGGACAATGACGCCTTAGCGGCCTGGCTTCGATCCGATGAGATTGTGAGGTGCTATATCTTGGCATCTATGAACAATATGCTGAAAGAGAAACATCGTGACATCGAGACCACTGCCGAAATGCTCTACAATCTCCTTGAGATGTTTGGAGGGCAAGGGCATCAAACAAGGCAACAAGCAGTCCGACAGTTTATGAACTGTCATATGAAGGCTAGGACTCCTGTTAGAGACTTTATGATACTGATCATTAGTTTTCTAATCAAAATGGAAATCCTATGATCTGAGACTGATGGGAAGAATGTCATAGATATGATCTTAGAAACTCTCCCCGCATCTCTTGATACCTCCAAGATGAACTACTCCATAAACAGGCTAGAGTACACTGTTACCAAGCTTATGAAGGAACTTCACACTGCTGTAGGTCTCACTAAGAGAAAGAGGAATCAAGGAGAGGCACATGCTACTGAGCAAAAAGCCTCCGCCTCTAGAACTAAGAAGAGACCTCACAAGGCCGATAAAAAGAACTGTCCTGCAAATCTCAAAGCAAAGGAACATAGTATTGTACTAGTTACCGAAGCATGCTTAGTAGCTGATAATGTATCAACGTGGATTCTTGACTCCGCTGCTACTAACCATATTTGTTGTTCCTTAAATGGTTTCAAGAAAACCAAAAGCTTAGAGGAAGGCGAGTTCTGTTTCAAATGGGGTGATGGGAGCCTGGTGTCTGCAAAGGCTGTGGGATCCGTGACGCTGTCTTTTGAAGACCGCACTTTAAACTTGAATAATGTTTATTTTGTTCCTACCTTTGGGAAGAACTTAATATCCGTTGCTCATCTTCGTGAGCAAGATTATTGTTTAAAGTTCATTAAGAATGGAATTCGTATTTCGTTTCCTGATAATTCTTTTGTCACTGATGCATGTATGAAGAATGCTCTTTTCTACATCTATCCCACTAAACCTTCTCTTTTAGACACCAAAATAGATAATGATCTAATAAGGGAGCCAAAGAGGATCAAACTTTCTGAATCCTCCGATCTAACAAAATCAACATACCTCTGGCACTTAAGACTTGGTCATATCAGTCTAGATAGGATTAAGAGACTTGTGAGGGATGGTCCACTCCAAGCCTCTGCAATAGGTTCACTACCTACTTGTGAATCCTGTATAGAAGGAAAAATGACTAAGCGACCTTTCTACGATAAGGGTCGAAGAGCCACTGAGTTGCTGGAACTAATACATTCTGATGTATGTGGTCCGCTCAACCAACAGGCACGTGGAGGATACGAATACTTCGTTACCTTCACTGATGATTACTCAAGATATGGGTTTGTCTATTTGCTTAAACACAAATCCGAGACCTTTAACGTATTTAAGGTCTTTAGGGCTTTAGTGGAAAAGCAAACTGGCAAAGTGATCAAAACCCTTCGATCTGATCGAGGTGGTGAGTATATGTCTGGAGAGTTCGATGACTTTCTTAAAGAAGAAGGATCGCTTCTCAGCTTACCGCACCTGGCACACCTCAACAAAACGGAGTGTCAGAGAGAAGAAACCGAACTCTTATGGAGATGGTTAGATCAATGATGATTTACTCATCACTCCCGCTTTCCTTTTGGGGATATGCCCTCGAAACAGCTGCCTACATTCTGAACCAAGTTCCATCCAAAACGGTTCCTGGTACTCCTTATGAACGATGGACTGGCCGTAAAGTGAATCTTGGCCGCATCCGAATTTGGGGTTGCCCTGCACACGTGCTGAGGCAAAAGACTAGCAAGTTGGCTAGTAGGTTAGAATTGTGCCTGTTTGTAGGATATCCGAAGGAAACCAAAGGTTTTACTTTCTATAGTCCCGAGGACGATAAGACTTTCGTTAGCACGAATGCTCGTTTCCTTGAGGAGAACTTTATGAAGGATGCAAAACCTAGAAGCAAAATTGTGCTTGAAGAAAAGTTGGGTGAGGAAGCTTCTACCTCATCTGTAAGAACTGTTCTTACCCCAACTAAAACACAACCTAACTCATCAGAATCTCGTCAAGTAGTACTTCGACGTAGTGGGAGGGCTGTTCAACAGCCTGACTGGTACATGTCTTATGGAGACTCTCTTGTAGCCGTCTCCGACATGGATGACCCTGTTTCCTATAGCCAAGCGATGGCTTGTTCTGAATCAAACCTTTGGCTTGACGCCATGAAAGTTGAAATGCACTCGATGTATGTCAACAAAGTCTGGAAACTTGTAGACCTTCCTGAAGGGATTAAACCCGTAGGGTGTAAGTGGATATACAAGAAGAAAAGGGGTCCTGATGGGAACGTCGAGACGTTCAAAGCACGACTTGTTGCAAAGGGCTATACCCAACAAGAAGGGATTGACTATGAAGAAACCTTCTCGCCAGTCGCAATGCTTAAATCCATCCGCATACTCCTATCCATAGCTGCAGCTCTCGACTATGAGATCTGGCAAATGGATGTCAAGACAGCCTTTCTGAATGGCAATCTTGACGAGCGCATTTACATGGCTCAACCAGACTGTTTCGTGGATAAAGGTCAAGAGACCAAGGTTTGTGAGTTGCTTAAATCCATTTATGGACTAAAGCAAGCATCTAGGTCATGGAATATTAGATTCGATGAAACTGTAAAGAGCTTTGGCTTTGAACAGTCAATAGATGAGCCTTGTGTTTACACGTTAATACACGAAGGCAAAGTTGTGTTTCTGGTATTATGTGTCGATGATATACTACTCATTGGTAATGACGTGGGTAAGTTATCTGAGGTTAAGGTCTGGCTGGCAAAGCAATTCGATATGAAGGATCTAGGAAAAGCCGCGTACATTCTGGGATCCAAATCTTTCGAGATAGGAAAAACCGGACCCTGTCGCTCTCTCAAGCATCTTATATTGATAAGGTGATGGATCGCTTCTCGATGCAAGACTCCAAGAAGGGTCAAACACCCTTTAGGCATAGAGTTTCACTCTCTAAGGACCAGTCTCCCAAGACTGCACAAGAGATTGAAGACATGAGGAAGATTCCTTACGCCTCTGCCGTAGGAAGCCTCATGTATGCTATGCTTTGCACTAGACCTGACATCTGTTTCGCCGTTGGCGTAGTTAGCCGTTTCCAATCCAACCCTGGACCCGAGCACTGGATTGCTGTTAAGCATGTTCTTAAGTATCTTCGAAGAACTAGGAACTTGATGCTTACATACTCAGGTACTGACCTGACTATGACGGGATATACCGACTCCGATTTTCAAGCGGATAAGGATTCCAGGAAATCCACTTCGGGATCTGTGTTCATCCTTAATGGTGGAGCTGTTGTGTGGAGAAGTATTAAGCAATCTTGCATTGCTGACTCCACAATGGAAGAGGAATATGTGGCTGCTTGTGAAGCATCCAAAGAGGCTGTATGGCTTAGAAAATTCCTTAAGTATTTGGAAGTTGTTCCAAACGCCGACGAGCCCATGACCCTTTATTGTGATAATAGTGGGGCTGTCGCTAACTCAAAGGAACCTAGTGTTGTCAATGGTGCCCACAAGAAGAGTAGTAGTGTCTATTTATGTACATTTGATGTCATAAAGTCTCATGAAGACTCTTGCTTGTAATTGCCTATTCATTCATTAATAAAGTTGAAACGTTCATTCAATCTTCCTTGTCTGAAGCTTTATGATAAAACCATAGTCTTTTAGTCCATAAACAAACTAAACAACTTACGAAGAGACAAATGTAGATTTGCATGAACAAACTCTTCGTAGTTTGCTTAAAACGATATATTCGCAATCTAAGGGTCAAAGGACTATTGACCTCAGTATGATTGTTAGAAGAATCTATGATGTCTGGTTATGTGGCATCGAGAGTTGGGGACTCTATAGTTCTTCTAGGTATCTTCCGAAGGTACTGAATTGACCAGTGCACTTCTAGAGACAATATAAGAACAAACCATTTAACCTCTTATGTCTCGAAGTCACTATGTATGAATTGCATCATGCTTACCTTAATCCTGAAATGAGACATGTCATTTCACACCTTAGTATTCTCATTTGAGAAAGTCAAATTTCGGACTCACTATGTGATTCCGAACAAGGCCTATTGGTGAGGTACTAAGTTGTGAGTCTGTCATGAGTAACTTTGTGAAGTTCTCATAGATATGGAATTCATGTACAAGATTGCTGAAATGCAATGTATGTCACCTCATGCTTTGTTCCTTGGAGTGTGAATAAATGAACTGGCCAGTGTCCAAATTGAGTCCTGACTCTTTTGGATGAAACAATGTGACTTGTTAGCTCCTCGTCAATACATTGTTTCTAACTTATTCACAAGCGACAAAGGAGTTGAGGAAATAACAGCTAGAAGGGTAAAATGGTAATTTAGTAAATCCCGACTAGCTGATGACATTCATGAAGGGTAAACATAGATAATATTCAGTGGATCCGCTCATTATAATTAGGTGAATTCTTGAGTAGAAAATAAATTCATTTGAACCGAGAGATTTTCAGTGTCAGCTCTTTAGTGGAGTCAGTTGGCATTAAGCTAAACTTGGAAAAGGTTTGTGAACTTTTGAGTCCAAGTGTTTAGCTAAAGCTTTGTTCATTTGGGTCCATGAGGTCACTGTCACGAATCACATCGATAGGAATAGTTAAACTGGAAGCTAAGTCAAAACAAGAACGAAAATAGTGAAAAGGGTATTTTTGTCTTTTGAGACAAACGATGAAATGAATGTCAATAAATTTTTGACAAGGTCATTTTATGACATGTTTCACTCGGCCATGACTTGATCATTGGGCCTTGTGAATTAATTTCATTTCATGGGAATTTTATTTGAAAATTCTAAATGGGCCTTTTCTTATGTTGTCATGAACAAGTGAAGAAAATTCTAGAAGCCTTTTCTAGAACATGTTAGGCGCCCATAATACCCAAGATAGAGAGTTTATGAAATAATTCAATTCTCTCCTATAAAAGCGTTAATTTAATCTTGTTTCAACTCTCTTCGTAGTTTGCTTAAAACGATATATTCGCAATCTTAAGGTCAAAGGACTATTGACCTCAGTATGATTGTTAGAAGAATCTATGATGTCTGGTTATGAGGCATTGAGAGTTTGGGACTCTATAGTTCTTCTAGGTATCTTCCGAAGATACTGAATTGACCAGTGCACTTCTAGAGACAATATAAGAACAAACCATTTAACCTCTTATGTCTCGAAGTCACTATGTATGAATTGCATCATGCTTACCTTAATCCTGAAATGAGACATGTCATTTCACACCTTAGTATTCTCATTTGAGAAAGTCAAATTTCGGACTCACTATGTGATTCCGAACAAGGCCTATTGGTGAGGTACTAAGTTGTGAGTCTGTCATGAGTAACTTTGTGAAGTTCTCATAGATATGGAATTCATGTACAAGATTGCTGAAATGCAATGTATGTCACCTCATGCTTTGTTCCTTGGAGTGTGAATAAATGAACTGGCCAGTGTCCAAATTGAGTCCTGACTCTTTTGGATGAAACATTGTGACTTGTTAGCTCCTCGTCAATACATTGTTTCTAACTTATTCACAAGCGACAAAGGAGTTGAGGAAATAACAGCTAGAAGGGTAAAATGGTAATTTAGTAAATCCCGACTAGCTGATGACATTCATGAAGGGTAAACATAGATAATATTCAGTGGATCCGCTCATCATAATTAGGTCGAATTCTTGAGTAGAAAATAAATTCATTTGAACCGAGAGATTTTCAGTGTCAGCTCTTTAGTGGAGTCAGTTGGCATTAAGCTAAACTTGGAAAAGGTTTGTGAACTTTTGAGTCCAAGTGTTTAGCTAAAGCTTTGTTCATTTGGGTCCATGAGGTCACTGTCACGAATCACATCGATAGGAATAGTTAAACTGGAAGCTAAGTCAAAACAAGAACGAAAATAGTGAAAAGGGTAATTTTGTCTTTTGAGACATAAGGATGAAATGGATGTCAATAAATTTTGACAAGTTCATTTGATGACTTAATGTCACTCGGCCATAATATGATTAATTGGGCCTTGTGAATTAATTTCATTTCATAAGAATTTTATTGAAAATTCTTAATGGGCCTTTCACATGTTGTCATGAACAAATGAAGAAGCTTCTAGAAGCTCCTTCTAGATGTGAAATGGGCGCCCAAATACCCAAGGGAAAGAGAAATTTATTTTGTGCATAAATGTATTTAGATACTTGCCAAAAGAAAAAGAGGAAACAAATTTGCATATGGATGCACATGGGATTTCGGCCAAACAAGCTTGGAGAGAGCAAGGAATAAAAGAGGAAACCAATCCAAGGTGTCATTAGGGCACATGTTGGCCGTGTGACTTGGATGGGAATGGGTAATAAAGATTGCTCATAAAGGCTTGGAAAATAAGAGGAAACTACTTCTTTCCAAGGCCAACCCTTCTCCTATAAATAGGACCCTCATTCCTCTCATTCTATGGATTCCACATAAGTTAGAGATTGAGAGCTTCTCTCTCTAGACCTTGTGGTGGCCGAAAATCCTCTCTCTCTCTCTCTAGTTTATTTTCGATTTTTTCTTGTTTTGGCACCTAGGTCCTCACTCGACCTAGTGTTTAGCTCTGCGACTTCGAGACTCGTTCTTAAGTCGTAGTGTTTAAAAGTGCCCACTCACTGATTCCTTCTTTTCGAGTGATTTAGTGATAGAAACTTTCGTGGTTGCTCGAGGTGCCGAGGAAAGAAAGAGAGACGTGCTGCGAGGGGAGACGAGCGTTGCAACTTTCCAAAAGCTTCTACAAGGTTCAAGCTTCAAGAAAGGTTAGTAAACTCTTAGCTCATATTCGTTTTTATTTACATGCATATGCTCTTGTCTAGGTTAGTAAAAACTAGTTTTACTTAAAAAGAAAATTTTTAAATTTCCGCCGCTTAACGAAGCGTTAATCTTTTTCTTAAACCCTAGATCGATTCCAACAAATGGTATCAGAGCTATGGTCAAAGGAATGCATGTGCATGTTTTTAAATTATGAGCTTGAAAATCGTTTTCGAAAGTTTACTAATTTTGTGACAAGTTAGAATTGTAATCTTAGTTTTTTTTTAATTTAATGCTCTTGTCTTTAAATTAAAAACCATGTTGATTTTCTATGAGTTTGGGATGATGTTAAAACACATTAGAATCAGTTCTAAAAGTTTTTAATTTTTTATATTGAAAAACGTGTTTTAAAGGTTTGAGAATTTTCGAGTAAATTTTGTGACTAGTTTTATTTTCTTGCTAGTTTCGTTTATTTACTTGAATCGTTTTATGCATGTTGTTATTTCTTTTATTCTATGTTATTACCCTGCTAATAAAACACAAATAAAAGCTTTAAACAACTTCATAAAACGTTCCGTTACACTCGATTCTTTTTCGCACCTAAAAGGACGAAGCTTTAATTTATTTCTTTTTCTTCGAGCTGGAATGTAAACCCGCATTAAAAGCGGTATAACTCTCTGCTCAGAAATCTAAATTTAATGGTTCTTGAATCAAATTAAAGCTCTGTCTGTCCTCTGTCCAATGCCACCGGTTTCGGCTGAAAAGGACATCGGAGCCGCCAGATATGGTGATTTTACTCCGAGGTGCGCGGCTGTCTGAAACTCCAGTTTTTTAGAAATCCGGATTTTCAAACCCCACTACCATGAGTTATAGAACTCTAATGAGAAAATTTTCTTGAGCAAAAATGTTTTTCATATGATTATAAACATGATGTGTAAAGATTAAAAGTTTTGATTTTTGAAAGATTAATTGAAATTGAATTTTTACAAAACTAGTTTGAATTTTGAAAAACCGTTTTCACTTTCAAACTTGAAAATATTTTGTCATCCAAATCAAATAAGTTTTCAAAATGTTTTCAAAACTATATCTATATCACATATGTTCAAAATCTATATGCTCTTGAAATTTTGAGTGGGAGGTCTCTTTGTAGACAAAGCCGAAAAATAAAAGGATGTGTAATCTCAAACTTTCAAGTGTTCGAGTGAGTTGAAGTTCACACTTCCCTCACGCACTTTCCCGAAATAGAAAATAGGAAAAGATCGAGTATGTCCCTTGTGCCTTTATGCACTAATACTGCTCTGAACATGTCGATCTAGGATTCTCTTCTAGTTGTCCGCTCTGTCGCTCTCTAACTAGGAAATTTGTTTCCGAACTTATAAGAGTCGATGAACCAACTCCAAAAACTAAGTGGGAGGGTTATACTTGTTGTTTGTAACCCACGATCCCCAACACTAATGAAAAGTGCAAGTGTCGCCGGACTAAGAGTCACCCTCGTGGCCCTCTCTTAAATGAGAGTACTCAAGGGCGCTTTGCTCTGATCATTGCTCAATGAGCTACGTTCGAGAGTGAGACGATGATGACAAGACCTCCCCTCGGCGGATTGTTTTTCAAAGTCAATCTTTTGGACTAAGTGGTTGGTTACACACTTAGACTCAATCCCTAGTAATCCTCCCTCGAGGCCCTGCGAAAGGATGTGAGTGATCAAACCAATTTACAAGGTGGCTAGTCAAAATTGATGTATTGACATCTTGGCTATGCATTAATGATGAGTCATTTACTTATGAAAGGAGACTCGTTGCGGCCTTCCCTCGAAGGAGTAAAGTGTCATTTCGTTCATAACACCTTTGGATTTTACAAAAGTCTTAATAAAACTTAAATCCTAAACCAAAGACTAATCATAAACTTGTTTCAACTTATATAGGCAATATGTCTCTCAACCCTCTCTCTATCTTTCTTTCCTCGATCAAACTCGAAAACGAAAACTACGTAGATTCGAAACGTAACCTCGACATAATACCTACCGTTAACAAGCACAAATGGGTACTCACCACCCCGTGTCCTCCTCTGACGAATGATGATTCAACTCAAGAGAACAATGACGCCTTAGCGGCCTGGCTTCGATCCGATGAGATTGTGAGGTGCTATATCTTAGCATCTATGAACAATATGCTGAACAAGCAACATCGTGACATCGAGACTGCCGCTGACATGCTCTACAATCTCCTTGAGAGTTTTGGAGGGCAAAGGCGTCAAGCAAGGCAAAAAGCAGTCCGACAGTTTATGAACCGTCATATGAAGGCTAAGACTCCTGTTAGAGACTTTATGATACTGATCATTAGTTTTCTAAATAAAATGGAAATCCTAGGATCTGAGACTGATGGGAAGAATCTCATAGATATGATCTTAGAAACTCTCCCCGCGTCTCTTGATACCTCCAAGATGAACTACTCCATAAACAAGCTAGAGTACACTGCTACCAAGCTTATGGAGGAACTTCACACTGCTGTAGGTTTCACTAAGAGAAAGAGGAATCAAGGAGAGGCACATGCTACTGAGCGAAAAGCCTCCGCCTCTGAAACTGTGAAGAGACCTTACAAGGCCGACAAAAAGAACTGTCCCGCCTATCTCAAAGCAAAGGAACATGGTATTGTACTAGTTACCGAAGCATGCTTAGTAGCTGATAATGTATCAACGTGGATTCTTGACTCCGCTGCTACTAACCATATTTGCTGTTCCTTGAATGGTTTCAAGAAAACCAAAAGCTTAGAGGAAGGCGAGTTCTGTTTCAAATGGGGTGATGGGAGCCTGGTGTCTGCAAAGGCTGTGGGATCTGTGACGCTGTCTTTTGAAGACCGCACTTTAAACTTGAATAATGTATATTTTGTTCCTACCTTTGGGAAGAACTTAATATCCGTTGCTCGTCTTCTTGAGCAAGATTATTATTTAAAGTTCATTAAGAATGGAATTCGTATTTCGTTTCCTGATAATTCTTTTGTCACTGATGCATGTATGAAGAATGCTCTTTTCTACATCTATCCCACTCAACCTTCTCTTTTAGACACCGAAATAGATAACGATCTAATTAGGGAGCCAAAGAGGATCAAACTTTCTGAATCCTCCGATCTAACAAAATCAACATACCTCTGGCACTTGAGACTTGGTCATATCAGTCTAGATAGGATTAAGAGACTTGTGAGGGATGGTCCACTCCAAGCCTCTGCAATAGGTTCACTGCCTACTTGTGAATCCTGCATAGAAGGAAAAATGACTAAGCGACCTTTCTCTGATAAAGGTCGAAGAGCCACTGAGTTGCTGGAACTAATACATTCTGATGTATGTGGTCCGCTCAGCCAACAGGCACGTGGAGGATACGAATACTTCGTTACCTTCACTGATGATTACTCACGATATGGGTTTGTCTATTTGCTCAAACACAAATCCGAGACCTTTAACGTATTTAAGGTCTTTAGGGCTTTAGTGGAAAAGCAAACTGGCAAAGTGATCAAAACCCTTCGATCTGATCGAGGTGGTGAGTATATGTCTGGAGAGTTCGATGACTTTCTTAAAGAAGAAGGTATCGCTTCTCAGCTTACCGCACCTGGCACACCTCAACAAAACGGAGTGTCAGAGAGAAGAAACCGAACTCTTATGGAGATGGTTAGATCAATGATGAGTTACTCATCACTCCCGCTTTCCTTTTGGGGATATGCCCTCGAAACAGCCGCCTACATTCTGAACCAAGTTCCGTCCAAAACGGTTCCTGGTACTCCTTATGAACGATGGACTGGCCGTAAAGTAAGTTTGGGCCACATCCGAATTTGGGGTTGCCCTGCACATGTGCTAAGGCAAAAGACTAGCAAGTTGGCTAGTAGGTCAGAATTGTGCCTGTTTGTAGGATATCCAAAGGAAACCAAAGGTTTCATTTTCTATAGTCCCGAGGACGATGAGACTTTCGTTAGCACGAATGCTCGTTTCCTTGAGGAGGACTTTATGAATGATGCGAAACCTAGAAGCAAAATTGTGCTTGAAGAAAAGTTGGGTGAGGAAGCTTCTACCTCATCTGTAAGAACTGTTCTTACCCCAACTGAAACACAACCTAACTCATCAGAATCTCGTCAAGTAGTACTTCGACGTAGTGGGAGGGCTACTCAAAAGCCTGACAGGTACATGTCTTATGGAGACTCTCTTGTAGCCGTCTCCGACATGGATGACCCTGTTTCCTATAGCAAAGCGATGGCTTGTTCTGAATCAAACCTTTGGCTTGACGCCATGAAAGTTGAAATGCACTCGATGTATGTCAACAAAGTCTGGAAACTTGTAGACCTTCCTGAAGGGATTAAACCCGTAGGGTGTAAGTGGATATACAAGAAGAAAAGGGGTCCTGATGGGAACATTGAGACGTTCAAAGCACGACTTGTGGCGAAGGGTTATACCCAACAAGAAGGGATTGACTATGAAGAAACCTTCTCGCCAGTCGCGATGCTTAAATCCATCCGCATACTCCTATCCATAGCTGCAGCTCTCGACTATGAGATCTGGCAAATGGATGTCAAGACAGCTTTTCTGAATGGCAATCTTGACGAGCGCATTTACATGGCTCAACCAGACGGTTTCGTGGATAAAGGTCAAGAGACCAAGGTTTGTGAGTTGCTTAAATCCATTTATGGACTAAAGCAAGCATCTAGGTCATGGAATATTAGATTCGATGAAACTGTAAAGAGCTTCGGCTTTGAACAGTCAATAGATGAGCCTTGTATTTACAAGTTAATACACGAAGGCAAAGTTGTGTTTCTGGTACTATATGTCGATGATATACTACTCATTGGTAATGACGTGGGTAAGTTATCTGAGGTTAAGGTCTGGCTAGCAAAGCAATTCGATATGAAGGATCTAGGAGAAGCCGCGTACATTCTGGGAATCCAAATCTTTCGAGATAGGAAAAACCGGACCCTGTCGCTCTCTCAAGCATCTTATATTGATAAGGTGATGGATCGCTTCTCGATGCAAGACTGCAAGAGGGGTCAAACACCCTTTAGGCATGGAGTCTCACTCTCTAAGGACCGGTCTCCCAAGACTGCACAAGAGATTGAAGACATGAGGAAAATTCCTTACGCCTCTGCCGTAGGAAGCCTCATGTATGCCATGCTTTGCACCAGACCTGATATATGTTTCGCCGTTGGCGTAGTTAGCCGTTTCCAAACCAACCCTGGACCCGAGCACTGGATTGCTGTTAAGCATGTTCTTAAGTATCTTCGAAGAACTAGGAACTTGATGCTTACATACTCAGGTACTGACCTGACTATGACGGGATATACCGACTCCGATTTTCAAGCGGACAAGGATTCCAGGAAATCCACTTCGGGATCTGTGTTCATCCTTAATGGTGGAGCTGTTGTGTGGAGAAGTATTAAACAATCTTGCATTGCTGACTCCTTAATTGAAGCAGAATATGTGGCTGCTTGTGAAGCATCCAAAGAGGCTGTATGGCTTAGAAAATTCCTTAAGTATTTGGAAATTGTTCCAAACGTCGACGAGCCCATGACCCTTTATTGTGATAATAGTGGGGCTGTCGCTAACTCAAAGGAACCTAGAAGCCATAAGCACTCTAAACATATTGAGAGGAAATACCATTTGATTCGAGAGATCGCGCAACGCGGAGACGTGGAGGTGAAGTAGATCTCTGGAAGATCCATTCACCAAGGCCCTAGCGAACATGGTCTTCGACCAACTTCGAGAGGGATTAGGCATGTAGGACTACTCACATCTTCTTTGAGTCAAGTGGGAGTTTGTTGTCAATGGTGCCCACAAGAAGAGTAGTAGTGTCTATTTATGTACATTTGATGTCATATAGTCTTACGAAGACTCTTGCTTGTAATTGCCTATTCATTCATTAATAAAGTTGAAACGTTCATTCAATCTTCCTTGTCTGAAGCTTTATGATAAAACCATAGTCTTTTAGTCCATAAACAAACTTAACAACTTACGAAGAGACAAATGTAGATTTGCATGAACAAACTCTTCGTAGTTTGCTTAAAACGATATATTCGCAATCTTAAGGTCAAAGGACTATTGACCTCAGTATGATTGTTAGAAGAATCTATGATGTCTGGTTATGAGGCATTGAGAGTTTGGGACTCTATAGTTCTTCTAGGTATCTTCCGAAGATACTGAATTGACCAGTGCACTTCTAGAGACAATATAAGAACAAACCATTTAACCTCTTATGTCTCGAAGTCACTATGTATGAATTGCATCATGCTTACCTTAATCCTGAAATGAGACATGTCATTTCACACCTTAGTATTCTCATTTGAGAAAGTCAAATTTCGGACTCACTATGTGATTCCGAACAAGGCCTATTGGTGAGGTACTAAGTTGTGAGTCTGTCATGAGTAACTTTGTGAAGTTCTCATAGATATGGAATTCATGTACAAGATTGCTGAAATGCAATGTATGTCACCTCATGCTTTGTTCCTTGGAGTGTGAATAAATGAACTGGCCAGTGTCCAAATTGAGTCCTGACTCTTTTGGATGAAACATTGTGACTTGTTAGCTCCTCGTCAATACATTGTTTCTAACTTATTCACAAGCGACAAAGGAGTTGAGGAAATAACAGCTAGAAGGGTAAAATGGTAATTTAGTAAATCCCGACTAGCTGATGACATTCATGAAGGGTAAACATAGATAATATTCAGTGGATCCGCTCATCATAATTAGGTCGAATTCTTGAGTAGAAAATAAATTCATTTGAACCGAGAGATTTTCAGTGTCAGCTCTTTAGTGGAGTCAGTTGGCATTAAGCTAAACTTGGAAAAGGTTTGTGAACTTTTGAGTCCAAGTGTTTAGCTAAAGCTTTGTTCATTTGGGTCCATGAGGTCACTGTCACGAATCACATCGATAGGAATAGTTAAACTGGAAGCTAAGTCAAAACAAGAACGAAAATAGTGAAAAGGGTAATTTTGTCTTTTGAGACATAAGGATGAAATGGATGTCAATAAATTTTGACAAGTTCATTTGATGACTTAATGTCACTCGGCCATAATATGATTAATTGGGCCTTGTGAATTAATTTCATTTCATAAGAATTTTATTGAAAATTCTTAATGGGCCTTTCACATGTTGTCATGAACAAATGAAGAAGCTTCTAGAAGCTCCTTCTAGATGTGAAATGGGCGCCCAAATACCCAAGGGAAAGAGAAATTTATTTTGTGCATAAATGTATTTAGATACTTGCCAAAAGAAAAAGAGGAAACAAATTTGCATATGGATGCACATGGGATTTCGGCCAAACAAGCTTGGAGAGAGCAAGGAATAAAAGAGGAAACCAATCCAAGGTGTCATTAGGGCACATGTTGGCCGTGTGACTTGGATGGGAATGGGTAATAAAGATTGCTCATAAAGGCTTGGAAAATAAGAGGAAACTACTTCTTTCCAAGGCCAACCCTTCTCCTATAAATAGGACCCTCATTCCTCTCATTCTATGGATTCCACATAAGTTAGAGATTGAGAGCTTCTCTCTCTAGACTTGGCCGCCCCTTCCTCTCTCTCTTTCTAGTTTATATTTTCGATTGCTCTTGTCTAGGTTAGTAAAAATGCATTGAATTGAAGTTACTAACCTTTCTTGAAGCTTGAACCTTGTAGAAGCTTTTGGAAAGTTGCAACGCTCGTCTCCCCTCGCAGCACGTCTCTCTTTCTTTCCTCGGCACCTCGAGCAACCACGAAAGTTTCTATCACTAAATCACTCGAAAAGAAGGAATCAGTGAGTGGGCACTTTTAAACACTACGACTTAAGAACGAGTCTCGAAGTCGCAGAGCTAAACACTAGGTCGAGTGAGGACCTAGGTGCCAAGACAAGAAATAATCGAAAATAAACTAGAGAGAGAGAGAGAGGATTTTCGGCCACCACAAGGTCTAGAGAGAGAAGCTCTCAATCTCTAACTTATGTGGAATGAATAGAATGAGAGGAATGAGGGTCCTATTTATAGGAGAAGGGTTGGCCTTGGAAAGAAGTAGTTTCCTCTTATTTTCCAAGCCTTTATGAGGAAATCTTATTTCCTCTTTTTCCCTTGCTTTGCACGTCCAACATGTGCTTCAATAAGCCTTGGATTTGTTTCCTCATTTAGTTTGTCTCTCTCTTTCCCTTGTGTTGGCCGAACTTATGCTTTCCTCATAGAGGAAATTTGTTTCCTCTTTTTCTTTTGGCAAGTATCTTGATACATTTATGCACAAAATAATTTCTCTTTCCATTGGGTATTTGGGCGCCCATTTCACATCTAGAAGGAGCTTCTAGAAGCTTCTTCATTTGTTCATGACAACATGTGAAAGGCCCATTAAGAATTTTCAATAAAATTCTTATGAAATGAAATTGATTCACAAGGCCCAATTAATCATATTATGGCCGAGTGACATTAAGTCATCAAATGAACTTGTCAAAATTTATTGACATCCATTTCATCCTTATGTCTCAAAAGACAAAATTACCCTTTTCACTATTTTCGTTCTTGTTTTGACTTAGCTTCCAGTTTAACTATTCCTATCGATGTGATTCGTGACAGTGACCTCATGGACCCAAATGAACAAAGCTTTAGCTAAACACTTGGACTCAAAAGTTCACAAACCTTTTCCAAGTTTAGCTTAATGCCAACTGACTCCACTAAAGAGCTGACACTGAAAATCTCTCGGTTCAAATGAATTTATTTTCTACTCAAGAATTCGACCTAATTATGATGAGCGGATCCACTGAATATTATCTATGCTACCCTTCATGAATGTCATCAGCTAGTCGGGATTTACTAAATTACCATTTTACCCTTCTAGCTGTTATTTCCTCAACTCCTTTGTCGCTTGTGAATAAGTTAGAAACAATGTATTGACGAGGAGCTAACAAGTCACATTGTTTCATCCAAAAGAGTCAGGACTCAATTTGGACACTGGCCAGTTCATTTATTCACACTCCAAGGAACAAAGCATGAGGTGACATACATTGCATTTCAGCAATCTTGTACATGAATTCCATATCTATGAGAACTTCACAAAGTTACTCATGACATACTCACAACTTAGTATTTCACCAATAGGCCTTGTTCGGAATCACATAGTGAGTCCGAACTTTGACTTTCTCAAATGAGAATACTAAGGTGTGAAATGGCATGTCTCATTTCAGGAATAAGGTAAGCATGATGCAATTCATACATAGTGACTTCGAGACATAAGAGGTTAAATGGTTTGTTCTTATCTTGTCTCTAGAAGTGCACTGGTCAATTCAGTACCTTCGGAAGATACCTAGAAGAACTATAGAGTTCCTAACTCTCAATGCCTCATAACCAGACATCATAGATTCTTCTAACAATCATACTGAGGTCAATAGTCCTTTGACCCTAAGATTGCGAATATATCGTTTTAAGCAAACTACGAAGAGTTTGTTCATGCAAATCTACATTTGTCTCTTCGTAAGTTGTTAAGTTTGTTTATGGACTAAAAGACTATGGTTTTATCATAAAGCTTCAGACAAGGAAGATTGAATGAACGTTTCAACTTTATTAATGAATGAATAGGCAATTACAAGCAAGAGTCTTCGTAAGACTATATGACATCAAATAGACACTACTACTCTTCTTGTGGGCACCATTGACAACAAACTCCCACTTGACTCAAAGAAGATGTGAGTAGTCCTACATGCCTAATCCCTCTCGAAGTTGGTCGAAGACCATGTTCGCTAGGGCCTTGGTGAATGGATCTTCCAGAGATCTACTTCACCTCCACGTCTCCGCGTTGCGCGATCTCTCGAATCAAATGGTATTTCCTCCCAATATGTTTAGAGTGCTTATGGCTTCTAGGTTCCTTTGAGTTAGCGACAGCCCCACTATTATCACAATAAAGGGTCATGGGCTCGTCGACGTTTGGAACAATTTCCAAATACTTAAGGAACTTTCTAAGCCATACAGCCTCTTTGGATGCTTCACAAGCAGCCACATATTCTGCTTCCATTGTGGAGTCAGCAATGCAAGATTGCTTAATACTTCTCCACACAACAGCTCCACCATTAAGGATGAACACAGATCCCGAAGTGGATTTCCTGGAATCCTTATCCGCTTGAAAATCGGAGTCGGTATATCCCGTCATAGTCAGGTCAGTACCTGAGTATGTAAGCATCAAGTTCCTAGTTCTTCGAAGATACTTAAGAACATGCTTAACAGCAATCCAGTGCTCGGGTCCAGGGTTGGATTGGAAACGACTAACTACGCCAACGGCGAAACATATATCAGGTCGGGTGCAAAGCATAGCATACATGAGGCTTCCTACGGCAGAGGCGTAAGGAATTTTCCTCATGTCTTCAATCTCTTGTGCAGTCTTGGGAGACTGGTCCTTAGAGAGTGAAACTCCATGCCTAAAGGGTGTTTGACCCCTCTTGCAGTCTTGCATCGAGAAGCGATCCATCACCTTATCAATATAAGATGCTTGAGAGAGCGACAGGGTCCGGTTTTTCCTATCTCGAAAGATTTGGATTCCCAGAATGTACGCGGCTTCTCCTAGATCCTTCATATCGAATTGCTTTGCTAGCCAGACCTTAACCTCAGATAACTTACCCACGTCATTACCAATGAGTAGTATATCATCGACATATAGTACCAGAAACACAACTTTGCCTTCGTGTATTAACTTGTAAACACAAGGCTCATCTATTGACTGTTCAAAGCCGAAGCTCTTTACAGTTTCATCGAATCTAATGTTCCATGACCTAGATGCTTGCTTTAGTCCATAAATGGATTTAAGCAACTCACAAACCTTGGTCTCTTGACCTTTATCCACGAAACCGTCTGGTTGAGCCATGTAAATGCGCTCGTCAAGATTGCCATTCAGAAAGGCTGTCTTGACATCCATTTGCCAGATCTCATAGTCGAGAGCTGCAGCTATGGATATGAGTATGCGGATGGATTTAAGCATCGCGACTGGCGAGAAGGTTTCTTCATAGTCAATCCCTTCTTGTTGGGTATAACCCTTCGCCACAAGTCGTGCTTTGAACGTCTCGACGTTCCCATCAGGACCCCTTTTCTTCTTGTATATCCACTTACACCCTACGGGTTTAATCCCTTCAGGAAGGTCTACAAGTTTCCAGACTTTGTTGACATACATCGAGTGCATTTCAACTTTCATGGCGTCAAGCCAAAGGTTTGATTCAGAACAAGCCATTGCTTGGCTATAGGAAACAGGGTCATCCATGTCGGAGACGGCTACAAGAGAGTCTCCATAAGACACGTACCTTACAAGGCCGACAAAAAGAACTGTCCCGACATGGGCGGAGGCTTTTTGCTCAGTAGCATGTGCCTGACAGGTACGTGTCTTATGGAGACTCTCTTGTAGCCGTCTCCGACATGGATGACCCTGTTTCCTATAGCCAAGCAATGGCTTGTTCTGAATCAAACCTTTGGCTTGACGCCATGAAAGTTGAAATGCACTCGATGTATGTCAACAAAGTCTGGAAACTTGTAGACCTTCCTGAAGGGATTAAACCCGTAGGGTGTAAGTGGATATACAAGAAGAAAAGGGGTCCTGATGGGAACGTCGAGACGTTCAAAGCACGACTTGTGGCGAAGGGTTATACCCAACAAGAAGGGATTGACTATGAAGAAACCTTCTCGCCAGTCGCGATGCTTAAATCCATCCGCATACTCCTATCCATAGCTGCAGCTCTCGACTATGAGATCTGGCAAATGGATGTCAAGACAGCCTTTCTGAATGGCAATCTTGACGAGCGCATTTACATGGCTCAACCAGACGGTTTCGTGGATAAAGGTCAAGAGGCCAAGGTTTGTGAGTTGCTTAAATCCATTTATGGACTAAAGCAAGCATCTAGGTCATGGAATATTAGATTCGATGAAACTGTAAAAAGCTTTGGCTTTGAACAGTCAATAGATGAGCCTTGTGTTTACAAGTTAATACACGAAGGCAAAGTTGTGTTTCTGGTACTATATGTCGATGATATACTACTCATTGGTAATGACGTGGGTAAGTTATCTGAGGTTAAGGTCTGGCTGGCAAAGCAATTCGATATGAAGGATCTAGGAGAAGCTGCGTACATTCTGGGAATCCAAATCTTTCGAGATAGGAAAAACCGGACCCTGTCGCTCTCTCAAGCATCTTATATTGATAAGGTGATGGATCGCTTCTCGATGCAAGACTGCAAGAGGGGTCAAACACCCTTTAGGCATGGAGTTTCACTCTCTAAGGACCAGTCTCCCAAGACTGCACAAGAGATTGAAGACATGAGGAAAATTCCTTACGCCTCTGCCGTAGGAAGCCTCATGTATGCTATGCTTTGCACCCGACCTGATATATGTTTCGCCGTTGGCGTAGTTAGTCGTTTCCAATCCAACCCTGGACCCGAGCACTGGATTGCTGTTAAGCATGTTCTTAAGTATCTTCGAAGAACTAGGAACTTGATGCTTACATACTCAGGTACTGACCTGACTATGACGGGATATACCGACTCCGATTTTCAAGCGGATAAGGATTCCAGGAAGTCCACTTCGGGATCTGTGTTCATCCTTAATGGTGGAGCTGTTGTGTGGAGAAGTATTAAGCAATCTTGCATTGCTGACTCCACAATGGAAGCAGAATATGTGGCTGCTTGTGAAGCATCCAAAGAGGCTGTATGGCTTAGAAAGTTCCTTAAGTATTTGGAAGTTGTTCCAAACGTTGACGAGCCCATGACCCTTTATTGTGATAATAGTGGGGCTCTCGCTAACTCAAAGGAACCTAGAAGCCATAAGCGCTCTAAGCATATTGAGAGGAAATACCATTTGATTCGAGAGATCGCGCAACGCGGAGACGTGGAGGTGAAGTAGATCTCTGGCAGATCCATTCACCAAGGCCCTAGCGAACATGGTCTTCGACCAACTTCGAGAGGGATTAGGCATGTAGGACTACTCACATCTTCTTTGAGTCAAGTGGGAGTTTGTTGTCAATGGTGCCCACAAGAAGAGTAGTAGTGTCTATTTATGTACATTTGATGTCATATAGTCTTACGAAGACTCTTGCTTGTAATTGCTTATTCATTAATCAAAAGTTGAAACGTTCATTCAATCTTCCTTGTCTGAAGCTTTATGATAAAACCATAGTCTTTTGGTCCATAAACAAACTAAACAACTTACGAAGAGACAAATGTAGATTTGCATGAACAAACTCTTCGTAGTTTGCTTAAAACGATATATTCGCAATCTTAGGGTCAAAGGACTATTGACCTCAGTATGATTGTTAGAAGAATCTATGATGTCTGGTTATGAGGCATTGAGAGTTGGAGACTCTATAGTTCTTCTAGGTATCTTCCGAAGGTACTGAATTGACCAGTGCACTTCTAGAGACAATATAAGAACAAACCATTTAACCTCTTATGTCTCGAAGTCACTATGTATGAATTGCATCATGCTTACCTTAATCCTGAAATGAGACATGCCATTTCACACCTTAGTATTCTCATTTGAGAAAGTCAGAGTTCGGACTCACTATGTCATTCCGAACAGGGCCTATTGGTGAAATACTAAGTTGTGAGTATGTCATGAGTAACTTTGTGAAGTTCTCATAGATATGGAATTCATGTACAAGATTGCTGAAATGCAATGTATGTCACCTCATGCTTTGTTCCTTGGAGTGTGAATAAATGAACTGGCCAGTGTCCAAATTGAGTCCTGACTCTTTTGGATGAAACAATGTGACTTGTTAGCTCCTCGTCAATACATTGTTTCTAACTTATTCACAAGCGACAAAGGAGTTGAGGAAATAACAGCTAGAAGGGTAAAATGGTAATTTAGTAAATCCCGACTAGCTGATGACATTCATGAAGGGTAGCATAGATAATATTCAGTGGATCCGCTCATTATAATTAGGTCGAATTCTTGAGTAGAAAACAAATTCATTTGAACCGAGAGATTTTCAGTGTCAGCTCTTTAGTGGAGTCAGCTGGCATTAAGCTAAACTTGGAAAAGGTTTGTGAACTTTTGAGTCCAAGTGTTTAGCTAAAGCTTTGTTCATTTGGGTCCATGAGGTCACTGTCACGAATCACATCGATAGGAATAGTTAAACTGGAAGCTAAGTCAAAACAAGAACGAAAATAGTTAAAAGGGTATTTTTGTCTTTTGAGACATAAGGATGAAATGGATGTCAATAAATTTTGACAAGTTCATTTGATGACTTAATGTCACTCGGCCATAATATGATTAATTGGGCCTTGTGAATTAATTTCATTTCATAAGAATTTTATTGAAAATTCTTAATGGGCCTTTTTCATGTTGTCATGAACAAAATGGAAAAGCTTCTAGAAGCCCTTTCTAGATGGTGTAGGCGCCCATATTACCCAAGAGGAAAGAGAGTTTATTTTGTGCATAAATGTATTAAGATACTTGCCAAAAGAAAAAGAGGAAACAAATTTCCCCTAAGGGGAAAGCATGGTAGGCGCCCAAAAGGATCAAGAGAGAAGCAAACAAAAGAGGAAACAAATCCAAGGACTTACTTGTTTTGTCTTGGACGTGCACCTCTTTGAAGGAAAAGGGAAATTGGCTCATGAATATGTGATATTCTATAGAAGAGGAAACTACCTTATTGAAGGTGAGACCTCTCCTATAAATAGGAGCCTCATTCCACACTTTTCATATCATGCAAAGTTTTAGAGATTGAGAGCTTCTCTCTCTAGACTTGGCCGCCCCTTCCTCTCTCTCTCTCTAGTTTATATTTTCGATTTTTCTTGTCTTGGCACCTAGGTCCTCACTCGACCTAGTGTTTAGCTCTGCGACTTCGAGACTCGTTCTTAAGTCGTAGTGTTTAAAAGTGCCCACTCACTGATTCCTTCTTTTCGAGTGATTTAGTGATAGAAACTTTCGTGGTTGCTCGAGGTGCCGAGGAAAGAAAGAGAGACGTGCTGCGAGGGGAGACGAGCGTTGCAACTTTCCAAAAGCTTCTACAAGGTTCAAGCTTCAAGAAAGGTTAGTAACTTTAATAGCTCATATTAGTTTTTATTTACATGCATATGCTCTTGTCTAGGTTAGTAAAAACTAGTTTTACTTAAAAAGAAAATTTTTAAAATTCCGCCGCTTTGCGAAGCGTTTAATCTTTTTCTTAAACCCTAGATCGATTCCAACAAATGGTATCAGAGCCAGGTTACGATCCTGGGACCTGTGGGTTATGCATTTGCTTAGTAGAAAAAGTAGTAGTGTACATGAAGAACGAAATGGGTACTCACCACCCCGTGTCCTCCTCTGACGAATGATGATTCAACTCAAGAGGACAATGACGCCTTAGCGGCCTGGCTTCGATCCGATGAGATTGTGAGGTGCTATATCTTAGCATCTATGAACAATATGCTGAACAAGCAACATCGTGACATCGAGACTGCCGCTGACATGCTCTACAATCTCCTTGAGAGTTTTGGAGGGCAAAGGCGTCAAGCAAGGCAAAAAGCAGTCCGACAGTTTATGAACTGTCATATGAAGGCTAGGACTCCTGTTAGAGACTTTATGATACTGATCATTAGTTTTCTAAATAAAATGGAAATCCTAGGATCTGAGACTGATGGGAAGAATCTCATACATATGATCTTAGAAACTCTCCCCGCGTCTCTTGATACCTCCAAGATGAACTACTCCATAAACAAGCTAGAGTACACTGCTACCAAGCTTATGGAGGAACTTCACACTGCTGTAGGTTTCACTAAGAGAAAGAGGAATCAAGGAGAGGCACATGCTACTGAGCAAAAAGCCTCCGCCTCTGAAACTGTGAAGAGACCTTACAAGGCCGATAAAAAGAACTGTCCCGCCTATCTCAAAGCAAAGGAACATAGTATTGTACTAGTTACCGAAGCATGCTTAGTAGCTGATAATGTATCAACGTGGATTCTTGACTCCGCTGCTACTAACCATATTTGCTGTTCCTTGAATGGTTTCAAGAAAACCAAAAGCTTAGAGGAAGGCGAGTTCTGTTTCAAATGGGGTGATGGGAGCCTGGTGTCTGCAAAGGCTGTGGGATCCGTGACGCTGTCTTTTGAAGACCGCACTTTAAACTTGAATAATGTTTATTTTGTTCCTACCTTTGGGAAGAACTTAATATCCGTTGCTCGTCTTCGTGAGCAAGATTATTGTTTAAAGTTCATTAAGAATGGAATTCGTATTTCGTTTCCTGATAATTCTTTTGTCACTGACGCATGTATGAAGAATGCTCTTTTCTACATCTATCCCACTCAACCTTCTCTTTTAGACACCGAAATAGATAATGATCTTATTAGGGAGCCAAAGAGGATCAAACTTTCTGAATCCTCCGATCTAACAAAATCAACACACCTATGGCACTTAAGACTTGGTCATATCAGTCTAGAAAGGATTAAGAGACTTGTGAGGGATGGTCCACTCCAAGCCTCTGCAATAGGTTCACTACCTACTTGTGAATCCTGCATAGAAGGAAAAATGACTAAGCGACCTTTCTCTGATAAAGGTCGAAGAGCCACTGAGTTGCTGGAACTATACATTCTGATGTATGTGGTCCGCTCAGCCAACAGGCACGTGGAGGATACGAATACTTCGTTACCTTCACTGATGATTACTCACGATATGGGTTTGTCTATTTGCTCAAAAACAAATCCGAGACCTTTAACGTATTTAAGGTCTTTAGGGCTTTAGTGGAAAAGCAAACTGGCAAAGTGATCAAAACCCTTCGATCTGATCGAGGTGGTGAGTATATGTCTGGAGAGTTCGACGACTTTCTTAAAGAAGAAGGTATTGCTTCTCAGCTTACTGCACCTGGCACACCTCAACAAAACGGAGTGTCAGAGAGAAGAAACCGAACTCTTATGGAGATGGTTAGATCGATGATGAGTTACTCATCACTCCCGCTTTCCTTTTGGGGATATGCCCTCGAAACAGCCGCTTACATTCTGAACCAAGTTCCGTCTAAAACGGTTCCTGGTACTCCTTATGAAAGATGGACTGGCCGTAAAGTAAGTTTGGGCCACATCCGAATTTGGGGTTGCCCTGCACATGTGCTAAGGCAAAAGACTAGCAAGTTGGCTAGTAGGTCAGAATTGTGCCTGTTTGTAGGATATCCAAAGGAAACCAAAGGTTTCATTTTCTATAGTCCCGAGGACGATAAGACTTTCGTTAGCACGAATGCTCGTTTCCTTGAGGAGGACTTTATGAATGATGCGAAACCTAGAAGCAAAATTGTGCTTGAAGAAAAGTTGGGTGAGGAAGCTTCTACCTCATCTGTAAGAACTGTTCTTACCCCAACTGAAACACAACCTAACTCATCAGAATCTCGTCAAGTAGTACTTAGACGTAGTGGGAGGGCTACTCAAAAGCCTGACAGGTACATGTCTTATGGAGACTCTCTTGTAGCCGTCTCCGACATGGATGACCCTGTTTCCTATAGCCAAGCGATGGCTTGTTCTGAATCAAACCTTTGGCTTGACGCCATGAAAGTTGAAATGCACTCGATGTATGTCAACAAAGTCTGGAAACTTGTAGACCTTCCTGAAGGGATTAAACCCGTAGGGTGTAAGTGGATATACAAGAAGAAAAGGGGTCCTGATGGGAACGTCGAGACGTTCAAAGCACGACTTGTGGCGAAGGGTTATACCCAACAAGAAGGGATTGACTATGAAGAAACCTTCTCGCCAGTCGCGATGCTTAAATCCATCCGCATACTCCTATCCATAGCTGCAGCTCTCGACTATGAGATCTGGCAAATGGATGTCAAGACAGCCTTTCTGAATGGCAATCTTGACGAGCGCATTTACATGGCTCAACCAGACGGTTTCGTGGATAAAGGTCAAGAGACCAAGGTTTGTGAGTTGCTTAAATCCATTTATGGACTAAAGCAAGCATCTAGGTCATGGAATATTAGATTCGATGAAACTGTAAAGAGCTTCGGCTTTGAACAGTCAATAGATGAGCCTTGTGTTTACAAGTTAATACACGAAGGCAAGGTTGTGTTTCTGGTACTATATGTCGATGATATACTACTCATTGGTAATGACATGGGTAAGTTATCTGAGGTTAAGGTCTGGCTGGCAAAACAATTCGATATGAAGGATCTAGGAGAAGCCGCGTACATTCTGGGGATCCAAATCTTTCGAGATAGGAAAAACCGGACCCTGTCGCTCTCTCAAGAATCTTATATTGATAAGGTGATGGATCGCTTCTCGATGCAAGACTCCAAGAAGGGTCAAACACCCTTTAGGCATGGAGTTTCACTCTCTAAGGACCAGTCTCCCAAGACTGCACAAGAGATTGAAGACATGAGGAAAATTCCTTACGCCTCTGCCGTAGGAAGCCTCATGTATACCATGCTTTGCACTAGACCTGACATCTGTTTCGCCGTTGGCGTAGTTAGCCGTTTCCAATCCCACCCTGGACCCGAGCACTGGATTGCTGTTAAGCATGTTCTTAAGTATCTTCGAAGAACTAGGAACTTGATGCTTACATACTCAGGTACTGACCTGACTATGACGGGATATACCGACTCCGATTTTCAAGCGGATAAGGATTCCAGGAAATCCACTTCGGGATCTGTGTTCATCCTTAAATGGTGGAGCTGTTGTGTGGAGAAGTATTAAGCAATCTTGCATTGCTGACTCCACAATGGAAGCAGAATATGTGGCTGCTTGTGAAGCATCCAAAGAGGCTGTATGGCTTAAGAAATTCCTTAAGTATTTGGAAGTTGTTCCAAACGTCGACGAGCCCATGACCCTTTATTGTGATAATAGTGGGGCTGTCGCTAACTCAAAGGAACCTAGAAGCCATAAGCGCTCTAAACATATTGAGAGGAAATACCATTTGATTCGAGAGATCGCGCAACGCGGAGACGTGGAGGTGAAGTAGATCTCTGGCAGATCCATTCACCAAGGCCCTAGCGAACATGGTCTTCGACCGACTTCGAGAGGGATTAGGCATGTAGGACTACTCACATCTTCTTTGAGTCAAGTGGGAGTTTGTTGTCAATGGTGCCCACAAGAAGAGTAGTAGTGTCCATTTATGTACATTTGATGTCATATAGTCTTACGAAGACTCTTGCTTGTAATTGCCTATTCATTCATTAATAAAGTTGAAACGTTCATTCAATCTTCCTTGTCTGAAGCTTTATGATAAAACCATAGTCTTTTAGTCCATAAACAAACTTAACAACTTACGAAGAGACAAATGTAGATTTGCATGAACAAACTCTTCGTAGTTTGCTTAAAACGATATATTCGCAATCTTAGGGTCAAAGGACTATTGACCTCAGTATGATTGTTAGAAGAATCTATGATGTCTGGTTATGAGGCATTGAGAGTTTGGGACTCTATAGTTCTTCTAGGTATCTTCCGAAGATACTGAATTGACCAGTGCACTTCTAGAGACAATATAAGAACAAACCATTTAACCTCTTATGTCTCGAAGTCACTATGTATGAATTGCATCATGCTTACCTTAATCCTGAAATGAGACATGTCATTTCACACCTTAGTATTCTCATTTGAGAAAGTCAAATTTCGGACTCACTATGTGATTCCGAACAAGGCCTATTGGTGAGGTACTAAGTTGTGAGTCTGTCATGAGTAACTTTGTGAAGTTCTCATAGATATGGAATTCATGTACAAGATTGCTGAAATGCAATGTATGTCACCTCATGCTTTGTTCCTTGGAGTGTGAATAAATGAACTGGCCAGTGTCCAAATTGAGTCCTGACTCTTTTGGATGAAACAATGTGACTTGTTAGCTCCTCGTCAATACATTGTTTCTAACTTATTCACAAGCGACAAAGGAGTTGAGGAAATAACAGCTAGAAGGGTAAAATGGTAATTTAGTAAATCCCGACTAGCTGATGACATTCATGAAGGGTAGCATAGATAATATTCAGTGGATCCGCTCATTATAATTAGGTCGAATTCTTGAGTAGAAAACAAATTCATTTGAACCGAGAGATTTTCAGTGTCAGCTCTTTAGTGGAGTCAGCTGGCATTAAGCTAAACTTGGAAAAGGTTTGTGAACTTTTGAGTCCAAGTGTTTAGCTAAAGCTTTGTTCATTTGGGTCCATGAGGTCACTGTCACGAATCACATCGATAGGAATAGTTAAACTGGAAGCTAAGTCAAAACAAGAACGAAAATAGTCAAAAGGGTATTTTTGTCTTTTGAGACAAAGGATGAAATGAATGTCAATAAATTTTGACAAGTTCATTTGATGACTTAATGTCACTCGGCCATAATATGATTAATTGGGCCTTGTGAATTAATTTCATTTCATAAGAATTTCATTGAAAATTCTTAATGGGCCTTTTTCATGTTGTCATGAACAAAATGGAAAAGCTTCTAGAAGCCCTTTCTAGATGGTGTAGGCGCCCATATTACCCAAGAGGAAAGAGAGTTTATTTTGTGCATAAATGTATTAAGATACTTGCCAAAAGAAAAAGAGGAAACAAATTTCCCCTAAGGGGAAAGTATGGTAGGCGCCCAAAAGGATCAAGAGAGAAGCAAATAAAAGAGGAAACAAATCCAAGGACTTACTTGCTTAGTCTTGGCCGTGTGACTCTTTGAAGGAAAAGGGAAATTGGCTCATGAATATGTGATATTCTATAGAAGAGGAAACTACCTTATTGAAGGTGAGACCTCTCCTATAAATAGGAGCCTCATTCCACACTTTTCATTCATGCAAAGTTTTAGAGATTGAGAGCTTCTCTCTCTAGACTTGGCCGCCCCTTCCTCTCTCTCTCTAGTTTATATTTTCGATTTTTCTTGTCTTGGCACCTAGGTCCTCACTCTCAATAAAAAGATAAACTAGTTTAGGCAATTATTTCAGTAGACAAATAAAACGATAAAAGCGTTAGCACAAATGCTTCAAATGCTCTGATAGAAGTGTGGCACATGCTACTGAGCAAAAAGCCTCCGCCTCTGGAACTAAGAAGAGACCTTACAAGGCCGATAAAAAGAACTGTCCTGCCTATCTCAAAGCAAAGGAACATAGTATTGTACTAGTTACCAAAGCATGCTTAGTAGCTGATAATGTATCAACGTGGATTCTTGACTAACCTAGACCTGCATTCTTAATCTTCACGACTAAAAGCATTTTAACCGTTCATATGATTAATTTTCTATTTCCAAAGCATGCTTAGAAGCTTTTGGAAAGTTGCAACGCTCGTCTCCCCTCGCAGCACGTCTCTCTTTCTTTCCTCGGCACCTCGAGCAACCACGAAAGTTTCTATCACTAAATCACTCGAAAAGAAGGAATCAGTGAGTGGGCACTTTTAAACACTACGACTTAAGAACGAGTCTCGAAGTCGCAGAGCTAAACACTAGGTCGAGTGAGGACCTAGGTGCCAAGACAAGAAATAATCGAAAATAAACTAGAGAGAGAGAGAGAGGATTTTCGGCCACCACAAGGTCTAGAGAGAGAAGCTCTCAATCTCTAACTTATGTGGAATGAATAGAATGAGAGGAATGAGGGTCCTATTTATAGGAGAAGGGTTGGCCTTGGAAAGAAGTAGTTTCCTCTTATTTTCCAAGCCTTTATGAGGAAATCTTATTTCCTCTTTTTCCCTTGCTTTGCACGTCCAACATGTGCTTCAATAAGCCTTGGATTTGTTTCCTCATTTAGTTTGTCTCTCTCTTTCCCTTGTGTTGGCCGAACTTATGCTTTCCTCATAGAGGAAATTTGTTTCCTCTTTTTCTTTTGGCAAGTATCTTGATACATTTATGCACAAAATAATTTCTCTTTCCATTGGGTATTTGGGCGCCCATTTCACATCTAGAAGGAGCTTCTAGAAGCTTCTTCATTTGTTCATGACAACATGTGAAAGGCCCATTAAGAATTTTCAATAAAATTCTTATGAAATGAAATTGATTCACAAGGCCCAATTAATCATATTATGGCCGAGTGACATTAAGTCATCAAATGAACTTGTCAAAATTTATTGACATCCATTTCATCCTTATGTCTCAAAAGACAAAATTACCCTTTTCACTATTTTCGTTCTTGTTTTGACTTAGCTTCCAGTTTAACTATTCCTATCGATGTGATTCGTGACAGTGACCTCATGGACCCAAATGAACAAAGCTTTAGCTAAACACTTGGACTCAAAAGTTCACAAACCTTTTCCAAGTTTAGCTTAATGCCAACTGACTCCACTAAAGAGCTGACACTGAAAATCTCTCGGTTCAAATGAATTTATTTTCTACTCAAGAATTCGACCTAATTATGATGAGCGGATCCACTGAATATTATCTATGCTACCCTTCATGAATGTCATCAGCTAGTCGGGATTTACTAAATTACCATTTTACCCTTCTAGCTGTTATTTCCTCAACTCCTTTGTCGCTTGTGAATAAGTTAGAAACAATGTATTGACGAGGAGCTAACAAGTCACATTGTTTCATCCAAAAGAGTCAGGACTCAATTTGGACACTGGCCAGTTCATTTATTCACACTCCAAGGAACAAAGCATGAGGTGACATACATTGCATTTCAGCAATCTTGTACATGAATTCCATATCTATGAGAACTTCACAAAGTTACTCATGACATACTCACAACTTAGTATTTCACCAATAGGCCTTGTTCGGAATCACATAGTGAGTCCGAACTTTGACTTTCTCAAATGAGAATACTAAGGTGTGAAATGGCATGTCTCATTTCAGGATTAAGGTAAGCATGATGCAATTCATACATAGTGACTTCGAGACATAAGAGGTTAAATGGTTTGTTCTTATCTTGTCTCTAGAAGTGCACTGGTCAATTCAGTACCTTCGGAAGATACCTAGAAGAACTATAGAGTTCCTAACTCTCAATGCCTCATAACCAGACATCATAGATTCTTCTAACAATCATACTGAGGTCAATAGTCCTTTGACCCTAAGATTGCGAATATATCGTTTTAAGCAAACTACGAAGAGTTTGTTCATGCAAATCTACATTTGTCTCTTCGTAAGTTGTTAAGTTTGTTTATGGACTAAAAGACTATGGTTTTATCATAAAGCTTCAGACAAGGAAGATTGAATGAACGTTTCAACTTTATTAATGAATGAATAGGCAATTACAAGCAAGAGTCTTCGTAAGACTATATGACATCAAATAGACACTACTACTCTTCTTGTGGGCACCATTGACAACAAACTCCCACTTGACTCAAAGAAGATGTGAGTAGTCCTACATGCCTAATCCCTCTCGAAGTTGGTCGAAGACCATGTTCGCTAGGGCCTTGGTGAATGGATCTTCCAGAGATCTACTTCACCTCCACGTCTCCGCGTTGCGCGATCTCTCGAATCAAATGGTATTTCCTCCCAATATGTTTAGAGTGCTTATGGCTTCTAGGTTCCTTTGAGTTAGCGACAGCCCCACTATTATCACAATAAAGGGTCATGGGCTCGTCGACGTTTGGAACAATTTCCAAATACTTAAGGAACTTTCTAAGCCATACAGCCTCTTTGGATGCTTCACAAGCAGCCACATATTCTGCTTCCATTGTGGAGTCAGCAATGCAAGATTGCTTAATACTTCTCCACACAACAGCTCCACCATTAAGGATGAACACAGATCCCGAAGTGGATTTCCTGGAATCCTTATCCGCTTGAAAATCGGAGTCGGTATATCCCGTCATAGTCAGGTCAGTACCTGAGTATGTAAGCATCAAGTTCCTAGTTCTTCGAAGATACTTAAGAACATGCTTAACAGCAATCCAGTGCTCGGGTCCAGGGTTGGATTGGAAACGACTAACTACGCCAACGGCGAAACATATATCAGGTCGGGTGCAAAGCATAGCATACATGAGGCTTCCTACGGCAGAGGCGTAAGGAATTTTCCTCATGTCTTCAATCTCTTGTGCAGTCTTGGGAGACTGGTCCTTAGAGAGTGAAACTCCATGCCTAAAGGGTGTTTGACCCCTCTTGCAGTCTTGCATCGAGAAGCGATCCATCACCTTATCAATATAAGATGCTTGAGAGAGCGACAGGGTCCGGTTTTTCCTATCTCGAAAGATTTGGATTCCCAGAATGTACGCGGCTTCTCCTAGATCCTTCATATCGAATTGCTTTGCTAGCCAGACCTTAACCTCAGATAACTTACCCACGTCATTACCAATGAGTAGTATATCATCGACATATAGTACCAGAAACACAACTTTGCCTTCGTGTATTAACTTGTAAACACAAGGCTCATCTATTGACTGTTCAAAGCCGAAGCTCTTTACAGTTTCATCGAATCTAATGTTCCATGACCTAGATGCTTGCTTTAGTCCATAAATGGATTTAAGCAACTCACAAACCTTGGTCTCTTGACCTTTATCCACGAAACCGTCTGGTTGAGCCATGTAAATGCGCTCGTCAAGATTGCCATTCAGAAAGGCTGTCTTGACATCCATTTGCCAGATCTCATAGTCGAGAGCTGCAGCTATGGATATGAGTATGCGGATGGATTTAAGCATCGCGACTGGCGAGAAGGTTTCTTCATAGTCAATCCCTTCTTGTTGGGTATAACCCTTCGCCACAAGTCGTGCTTTGAACGTCTCGACGTTCCCATCAGGACCCCTTTTCTTCTTGTATATCCACTTACACCCTACGGGTTTAATCCCTTCAGGAAGGTCTACAAGTTTCCAGACTTTGTTGACATACATCGAGTGCATTTCAACTTTCATGGCGTCAAGCCAAAGGTTTGATTCAGAACAAGCCATTGCTTGGCTATAGGAAACAGGGTCATCCATGTCGGAGACGGCTACAAGAGAGTCTCCATAAGACACGTACCTGTCAGGCTTTTGAGTAGCCCTCCCACTACGTCTAAGTACTACTTGACGAGATTCTGATGAGTTAGGTTGTGTTTCAGTTGGGGTAAGAACAGTTCTTACAGATGAGGTAGAAGCTTCCTCACCCAACTTTTCTTCAAGCACAATTTTGCTTCTAGGTTTCGCATCCTTCATAAAGTCCTCCTCAAGGAAACGAGCATTCGTGCTAACGAAAGTCTTATCGTCCTCGGGACTATAGAAAGTAAAACCTTTGGTTTCCTTCGGATATCCTACAAACAGGCACAATTCTGACCTACTAGCCAACTTGCTAGTCTTTTGCCTCAGCACGTGTGCAGGGCAACCCCAAATTCGGATGCGGCCAAGATTCACTTTACGGCCAGTCCATCGTTCATAAGGAGTACCAGGAACCGTTTTGGACGGAACTTGGTTCAGAATGTAGGCGGCTGTTTCGAGGGCATATCCCCAAAAGGAAAGCGGGAGTGATGAGTAACTCATCATCGATCTAACCATCTCCATAAGAGTTCGGTTTCTTCTCTCTGACACTCCGTTTTGTTGAGGTGTGCCAGGCGCGGTAAGCTGAGAAGCGATACCTTCTTCTTTAAGAAAGTCATCGAACTCTCCAGACATATACTCACCACCTCGATCAGATCGAAGGGTTTTGATCACTTTGCCAGTTTGCTTTTCCACTAAAGCCCTAAAGACCTTAAATACGTTAAAGGTCTCGGATTTGTGTTTAAGCAAATAGACAAACCCATATCTTGAGTAATCATCAGTGAAGGTAACGAAGTGTTCGTAGCCTCCACGTGCCTGTTGGTTGAGCGGACCACATACATCAGAATGTATTAGTTCCAGCAACTCAGTGGCTCTTCGACCCTTATCGGAGAAAGGTCGCTTAGTCATTTTTCCTTCTATACAGGATTCACAAGTAGGTAGTGAGCCTATTGCAGAGGCTTGGAGTGGACCATCCCTCACAAGTCTCTTAATCCTATCTAGACTGATATGACCAAGTCTTAAGTGCCAGAGGTATGTTGATTTTGTTAGATCGGAGGATTCAGAAAGTTTGATCCTCTTTGGCTCCCTAATTAGATCGTTATCTATTTCGGTGTCTAAAAGAGAAGGTTGAGTGGGATAGATGTAAAAAAGAGCATTCTTCATACATGCATCAGTGATAAAAGAATTATCAGGAAACGAAATACGAATTCCATTCTTAATGAACTTTAAACAATAATCTTGCTCACGAAGACGAGCAACGGATATTAAGTTCTTCCCAAAGGTAGGAACAAAATAAACATTATTCAAGTTTAAAGTGCGGTCTTCAAAAGACAGCGTCACAGATCCCACAGCCTTTGCAGACACCAGGCTCCCATCACCCCATTTGAAACATAACTCGCCTTTCTCTAAGCTTTTGGTTTTCTTGAAACCATTCAAGGAACAGCAAATATGGTTGGTAGCAGCGGAGTCAAGAATCCACGTTGATACATTATCAGCTACTAAGCATGCTTCGGTAACTAGTACAATACTATGTTCCTTTGCTTTGAGATAGGCGGGACAGTTCTTTTTGTCGGCCTTGTAAGGTCTCTTCACAGTTTCAGAGGCGGAGGCTTTTTGCTCAGTAGCATGTGCCTCTCCTTGATTCCTCTTTCTCTTAGTGAAACCTACAGCAGTGTGAAGTTCCTCCATAAGCTTGGTAGCAGTGTACTCTAGCTTGTTTATGGAGTAGTTCATCTTGGAGGTATCAAGAGACGCGGGGAGAGTTTCTAAGATCATATCTATGAGATTCTTCCCATCAGTCTCAGATCCTAGGATTTCCATTTTATTTAGAAAACTAATGATCAGTATCATAAAGTCTCTAACAGGAGTCCTAGCCTTCATATGACAGTTCATAAACTGTCGGACTGCTTTTTGCCTTGCTTGACGCCTTTGCCCTCCAAAACTCTCAAGGAGATTGTAGAGCATGTCAGCGGCAGTCTCGATGTCACGATGTTGCTTGTTCAGCATATTGTTCATAGATGCTAAGATATAGCACCTCATAATCTCATCGGATCGAAGCCAGGCTGCTAAGGCGTTATTGTCCTCTTGAGTTGAATCATCATTCGTCAGAGGAGGACACGGGGTGGTGAGTACCCATTTGTGCTTGTTTCAACTGTTATAGGCAATATGTCTCTCAACCCACAGATAAACTAAGTCACCTAATATGACTTATTATAAAACCAGGCTATGGTCAAAGGAATGCATGTGCATGTTTTTAAATTATGAGCTTGAAAATCGTTTTCGAAAGTTTACTAATTTTGTGACAAGTTAGAATTGTAATCTTAGATTTTTTTTAATTTATTGCTCATGCCTTTAAATTAAAAACCATGTTGATTTTCTATAAGTTTGGGATGATGTTAAAACACATTAGAATCAGTTCTAAAAGTTTTTAATTTTTTATATTGAAAAACGTGTTTTAAAGGTTTGAGAATTTTCGAGTAATTTTTGTGACTAGTTTTGTTTTCTTGCTAGTTTCGTTTATTTACTTGAATCGTTTTATGCATGTTGTTATTTCTTTTATTTTTTATGTTATTACCCTGCTAATAAAACACAAATAAAAGCTTTAAACAACTTCATAAAACGTTCCGTTACACTCGATTCTTTTTCGCATCTAAAAAGACAAAGCTTTAATTTATTTCTTTTTCTTCGAGCTGGAATGTAAACCCGCATTAAAAGCGGCATAACTCTCTGCTCAGAAATCGAAATTTAATGATTCTTGAATCAAATTAAAGCTCTGTCTGTCCTCTGTCCAATGCCACCGGTTTCGGCTCAAAAGGACATCGGAGCCGCCAGTTATGGCGATTTTACTCCGAGGTGCGCGGCTGTCTGAAACTCCAGTTTTTTAGAAATCCGGATTTTCAAACCCCACTACCATGAGTTATAGAACTCTAATGAGAAAATTTTCTTGAGCAAAAATGTTTTTCATATGATTATAAACATGATGTGTAAAGATTAAAAGTTTTGATTTTTGAAAGATTAATTGAAATTGAATTTTTACAAAACTAGTTTGAATTTTGAAAAACCGTTTTCACTTTCAAACTTGAAAATATTTTGTCATCCAAATCAAATAAGTTTTCAAAATGTTTTCAAAACTATATCTATATCACATATGTTCAAAATCTATATGCTCTTGAAATTTTGAGTGGGAGGTCTCTTTGTAGACAAAGCCGAAAAATAAAAAGATGTGTAATCTCAAACTTTCAAGTGTTCGAGTGAGTTGAAGTTCACACTTCCCTCACGCACTTTCCCGAAATAGAAAATAGGAAAAGATCGAGTATGTCCCTTGTGCCTTTATGCACTAATACTGCTCTGAACATGTCGATCTAGGATTCTCTTCTAGTTGTCCGCTCTGTCGCTCTCTAACTAGGAAATTTGTTTCCGAACTTATAAGAGTCGATGAACCAACTCCAAAAACTAAGTGGGAGGGTTATACTTGTTGTTTGTAACCCACGATCCCCAACACTAATGAAAAGTGCAAGTGTCGCCGGACTAAGAGTCACCCTCGTGGCCCTCTCTTAAATGAGAGTACTCAAGGGCGCTTTGCTCTGATCATTGCTCAATGAGCTACGTCCGAGAGTGAGACGATGATGACAAGACCTCCCCTCGGCGGATTGTTTTTCAAAGTCAATCTTTTGGACTAAGTGGTTGGTTACACACTTAGACTCAATCCCTAGTAATCCTCCCTCGAGGCCCTGCGAAAGGATGTGAGTGATCAAACCAATTTACAAGGTGGCTAGTCAAAATTGATGTATTGACATCTTGGCTATGCATTAATGATGAGTCATTTACTTATGAAAGGAGACTCGTTGCGGCCTTCCCTCGAAGGAGTAAAGTGTCATTTCGTTCATAACACCTTTGGATTTTATAAAGTCTTAAACAAACTTAAATCCTAAACCAAAGACTAATCATAAACTTGTTTCAACTTTTATAGGCAATATGTCTCCCAACTCTCTCTCTTTCATTCTTTCCTCGAACAAACTCGAAAACGAAAACTACATAGACTCGAAACATAACCTCGACATAATACCTACCGTTAACAAGCACAAATGGGTACTCACCACCCCGTGTCCTCCTCTGACGAATGATGATTCAACTCAAGAGGACAATGACGCCTTAGCGGCCTGGCTTCGATCCGATGAGATTGTGAGGTGCTATATCTTAGCATCTATGAACAATATGTTGAACAAGCAACATCATGACATCGAGACTGCCGCTGACATGCTCTACAATCTCCTTGAGAGTTTTGGAGGGCAAAGGCGTCAAGCAAGGCAAAAAGCAGTCCGACAGTTTATGAACTGTCATATGAAGGCTAGGACTCCTGTTAGAGACTTTATGATACTGATCATTAGTTTTCTAAATAAAATGGAAATCCTAGGATCTGAGACTGATGGGAAGAATCTCATAGATATGATCTTAGAAACTCTCCCCGCGTCTCTTGATACCTCCAAGATGAACTACTCCATAAACAAGCTAGAGTACACTGCTACCAAGCTTATGGAGGAACTTCACACTGCTGTAGGTTTCACTAAGAGAAAGAGGAATCAAGGAGAGGCACATGCTACTGAGCGAAAAGCCTCCGCCTCTGAAACTGTGAAGAGACCTTACAAGGCCGACAAAAAGAACTGTCCCGCCTATCTCAAAGCAAAGGAACATGGTATTGTACTAGTTACCGAAGCATGCTTAGTAGCTGATAATGTATCAACGTGGATTCTTGACTCCGCTGCTACTAACCATATTTGCTGTTCCTTGAATGGTTTCAAGAAAACCAAAAGCTTAGAGGAAGGCGAGTTCTGTTTCAAATGGGGTGATGGGAGCCTGGTGTCTGCTAAGGCTGTGGGATCCGTGACGCTGTCTTTTGAAGACCGCACTTTAAACTTGAATAATGTTTATTTTGTTCCTACCTTTGGGAAGAACTTAATATCCGTTGCTCGTCTTCGTGAGCAAGATTATTGTTTAAAGTTTATAAAGAATGGAATTCGTATTTCTTTCGTCACTGATGCATGTATGAAGAATGGTCTTTTTTACATCTATCCCACTCATCCTTCTCTCTTAGACACCGAAATAGATAACGATCTAATTAGGGAGCCAAAGAGGATCAAACTTTCTGAATCCTCCGATCTAACAAAATCAACATACCTCTGGCACTTAAGACTTGGTCATATCAGTCTAGATAGGATTAAGAGACTTGTGAGGGATGGTCCACTCCAAGCCTCTGCAATAGGTTCACTACCTACTTGTGAATCCTGCATAGAAGGAAAAATGACTAAGCGACCTTTCTCCGATAAGGGTCGAAGAGCCACTGAGTTGCTGGAACTAATACATTCTGATGTATGTGGTCCGCTCAACCAACAGGCACGTGGAGGATACGAATACTTCGTTACCTTCATTGATGATTACTCAAGATATGGGTTTGTCTATTTGCTTAAACACAAATCCGAGACCTTTAACGTATTTAAGGTCTTTAGGGCTTTAGTGGAAAAGCAAACTGGCAAAGTGATCAAAACCCTTTGATCTGATCGAGGTGGTGAGTATATGTCTGGAGAGTTCGATGACTTTCTTAAAGAAGAAGGTATCGCTTCTCAGCTTACCGCGCCTGGCACACCTCAACAAAACGGAGTGTCAGAGAGAAGAAACCGAACTCTTATGGAGATGGTTAGATCAATGATGAGTTACTCATCACTCCCGCTTTCCTTTTGGGGATATGCCCTCGAAACAGCCGCTTATATTCTGAACCAAGTTCCGTCCAAAACGGTTCCTGGTACTCCTTATGAACGATGGACTGGCCATAAAGTGAATCTTGGCCGCATCCAAATTTGGGGTTGCCCTGCACACGTGCTAAGGCAAAAGACTAGCAAGTTGGCTAGTAGGTCAGAATTGTGCCTGTTTGTAGGATATCCGAAGGAAACCAAAGGTTTTACTTTCTATAGTCCCGAGGACGATAAGACTTTCGTTAGCACGAATGCTCGTTTCCTCGAGGAGGACTTTATGAAGGATGCGAAACCTAGAAGCAAAATTGTGCTTGAAGAAAAGTTGGGTGAGGAAGCTTCTACCTCATCTGTAAGAACTGTTCTTACCCCAACTGAAACACAACCTAACTCGTCAGAATCTCGTCAAGTAGTACTTAGACGTAGTGGGAGGGCTACTCAAAAGCCTGACAGGTACATGTCTTATGGAGACTCTCTTGTAGCCGTCTCCGACATGGATGATCCTGTTTCCTATAGCCAAGCAATGGCTTGTTCTGAATCAAACCTTTGGCTTGACACCATGAAAGTTGAGATGCACTCGATGTATGTCAACAAAGTCTGGAAACTTGTAGACCTTCCTGAAGGGATTAAACCCGTAGGGTGTAAGTGGATATACAAGAAGAAAAGGGGTCCTGATGGGAACGTCGAGACGTTCAAAGCACGACTTGTGGCGAAGGGTTATACCCAACAAGAAGGGATTGACTATGAAGAAACCTTCTCGCCAGTCGCGATGCTTAAATCCATCCGCATACTCCTATCCATAGCTGCAGCTCTCGACTATGAGATCTGGCAAATGGATGTCAAGACAGCCTTTCTGAATGGCAATCTTGACGAGCGCATTTACATGGCTCAACCAGACGGTTTCGTGGATAAAGGTCAAGAGACCAAGGTTTGTGAGTTGCTTAAATCCATTTATGGACTAAAGCAAGCATCTAGGTCATGGAATATTAGATTCGATGAAACTGTAAAGAGCTTCGGCTTTGAACAGTCAATAGATGAGCCTTGTGTTTACAAGTTAATACACGAAGGCAAAGTTGTGTTTCTGGTACTATATGTCGATGATATACTACTCATTGGTAATGACGTGGGTAAGTTATCTGAGGTTAAGGTCTGGCTAGCAAAGCAATTCGATATGAAGGATCTAGGAGAAGCCGCGTACATTCTGGGAATCCAAATCTTTCGAGATAGGAAAAACCGGACCCGGTCGCTCTCTCAAGCAACTTATATTGATAAGGTGATGGATCGCTTCTCGATGCAAGAGTGCAAGAGGGGTCAAACACCCTTTAGGCATGGGGTTTCACTCTCTAAGGACCAGTCTCCCAAGACTGCACAAGAGATTGAAGACATGAGGAAGATTCCTTACGCCTCTGCCGTAGGAAGCCTCATGTATGCTATGCTTTGCACTAGGCCTGACATCTGTTTCGCCGTTGGCGTAGTTAGCCGTTTCCAATCCAACCCTGGACCCGAGCACTGGATTGCTGTTAAGCATGTTCTTAAGTATCTTCTAAGAACTAGGAACTTGATGCTTACATACTCAGGTACTGACCTGACTGTAACGGGATATACCGACTCCGATTTTCAAGCGGATAAGGATTCCAGGAAATCCACTTCGGGATCTGTGTTCATCCTTAATGGTGGAGCTGTTGTGTGGAGAAGTATTAAGCAATCTTGCATTGCTGACTCCATAATGGAAGCAGAATATGTGGCTGCTTGTGAAGCATCCAAAGACGCTGTATGGCTTAGAAAATTCCTTAAGTATTTGGAAGTTGTTCCAAACGTCGACGAGCCCATGACCCTTTATTGTGATAATAGTGGGACTGTCGCTAACTCAAAGGAACCTAGAAGCCATAAGCGCTCTAAACATATTGAGAGGAAATACCATTTGATTCGAGAGATCGCGCAACGCGGAGACGTGGAGGTGAAGTAGATCTCTGGAAGATCCATTCACCAAGGCCCTAGCGAACATGGTCTTCGACCAACTTCGAGACGGATTAGGCATGTAGGACTACTCACATCTTCTTTGAGTCAAGTGGGAGTTTGTTGTCAATGGTGCCCACAAGAAGAGTAGTAGTGTCTATTTATGTACATTTGATGTCATATAGTCTTACGAAGACTCTTGCTTGTTATTGCCTATTCATTAATAATAAAGTTGAAACGTTCATTCATTCTTTCTTTGTTTGAAGCTTTATGATAAAACCTTAGTCTTTTAGTCCATAAACAAACTTAACAACCTTACGAAGAGACAAATGTAGATTTGCATGAACAAACTCTTCGTAGTTTGCTTAAAACGATATATTCGCAATCTTAGGGTCAAAGGACTATTGACCTCAGTATGATTATTAGAAGAATCTATGATGTCTGGTTATGAGGCATTGAGAGTTGGAGACTCTATAGTTCTTCTAGGTATCTTCCGAAGGTACTGAATTGACCAGTGCACTTCTAGAGACAATATAAGAACAAACCATTTAACCTCTTATGTCTCGAAGTCACTATGTATGAATTGCATCATGCTTACCTTAATCCTGAAATGAGACATGTCATTTCACACCTTAGTATTCTCATTTGAGAAAGTCAAATTTCGGACTCACTATGTGATTCCGAACAAGGCCTATTGGTGAAGTACTAAGTTGTGAGTCTGTCATGAGTAACTTTGTGAAGTTCTCATAGATATGGAATTCATGTACAAGATTGCTGAAATGCAATGTATGTCACCTCATGCTTTGTTCCTTGGAGTGTGAATAAATGAACTGGCCAGTGTCCAAATTGAGTCCTGACTCTTTTGGATGAAACAATGTGACTTGTTAGCTCCTCGTCAATACATTGTTTCTAACTTATTCACAAGCGACAAAGGAGTTGAGGAAATAACAGCTAGAAGGGTAAAATGGTAATTTAGTAAATCCCGACTAGCTGATGACATTCATGAAGGGTAAACATAGATAATATTCAGTGGATCCGTTCATCATAATTAGGTCGAATTCTTGAGTAGAAAATAAATTCATTTGAACCGAGAGATTTTCAGTGTCAGCTCTTTAGTGGAGTCAGTTGGCATTAAGCTAAACTTGGAAAAGGTTTGTGAACTTTTGAGTCCAAGTGTTTAGCTCAAGCTTTGTTCATTTGGGTCCATGAGGTCACTGTCATGAATCACATCGATAGGAATAGTTAAACTGGAAGCTAAGTCAAAACAAGAACGAAAATTGTCGAAAGGGTATTTTTGTCTTTTGAGACATAAGGATGAAATGGATGTCAATAAATTTTGACAAGTTCATTTGATGACTTAATGTCACTCGGCCATAATATGATTAATTGGGCCTTGTGAATTAATTTCATTTCATGAGAATTTTATTGAAAATTCTTAATGGGCCTTTCTCATGTTGTCATGAACCAATGAAGAAGCTTCTAGAAGCTCCTTCTAGAGAGACTTGGGCGCCTACCCTAATAGAGAAATAGGAGAGTTTATTTTGTGCATAAATGTATTTAGATACTTGCCAAAAGAAAAAGAGGAAACAAATTTCCTCCAAGAGGAAAGTGGGAATCGGCCAAGTGAGAGACAAGGCAAGGCCTTGAACAAAATTGGAAACAAATCAAGGCTTCTAGAAGCCTTGAGTTGGCCGAGTGTCTCAAAGGGAAAAAAGAGGAAATTGCTCATGAATATGTGATATTCTATAGAAGAGGAAACTACCTTATTGAAGGTGAGACCTCTCCTATAAATAGGAGCCTCATTTCCTCACATTTCATTCATCCAAGTTTAAGAGATTTGAGAGACTCTCTCTCTAGAACTTTGGCCGAAAATCCTCTCTCTCTCTCTCTAGTTTATTTTCGATTATTTCTTGTCTTGGCACCTAGGTCCTCACTCGACCTAGTGTTTAGCTCTGCGACTTCGAGACTCGTTCTTAAGTCGTAGTGTTTAAAAGTGCCCACTCACTGATTCCTTCTTTTCGAGTGATTTAGTGATAGAAACTTTCGTGGTTGCTCGAGGTGCCGAGGAAAAGAAGAGAGACGTGCTGCGAGGGGAGACGAGCGTTGCAACTTTCCAAAAGCTTCTACAAGGTTCAAGCTTCAAGAAAGGTTAGTAACTTTAATAGCTCATATTAGTTTTTATTTACATGCATATGCTCTTGTCTAGGTTAGTAAAAACTAGTTTTACTTAAAAAGAAATTTTTTAAAATTCCGCCGCTTAACGAAGCGTTAAACATTTTCTCAAACCCTAGATCGATTCCAACAAATGGTATTGTTCATTAATCTTAAACCAACGTGAAACTTCAACCGTTTTTATTAAGATTAAGAATGCAGGTCTAGGTTAGTCAAGAATCCACGTTGATACATTATCAGCTACTAAGCATGCTTTGGTAACTAGTACAATACTATGTTCCTTTGCTTAGATCAAGTTTATAATTTTAAAAACATGTACATGCTAATCTTTGACCATAGCTCTGATACTATGTACCTAGACCTGCAAAAGATTAATAGTAGTTTATATTCTTATGAAATGAAATTAATTCACAAGGCCCAATTAATCATATTATGGCCGAGTGACATTAAGTCATCAAATGAACTTGTCAAAATTTATTGACATCCATTTCATCCATATGTCTCAAAAGACAAAAATACCCTTTCGACAATTTTCGTTCTTGTTTTGACTTAGCTTCCAGTTTAACTATTCCTATCGATGTGATTCGTGACAGTGACCTCATGGACCCAAATGAACAAAGCTTTAGCTAAACACTTGGACTCAAAAGTTCACAAACCTTTTCCAAGTTTAGCTTAATGCCAACTGACTCCACTAAAGAGCTGACACTGAAAATCTCTCGGTTCAAATGAATTTATTTTCTACTCAAGAATTCACCTAATTATAATGAGCGGATCCACTGAATATTATCTATGCTACCCTTCATGAATGTCATCAGCTAGTCGGGATTTACTAAATTACCATTTTACCCTTCTAGCTGTTATTTCCTCAACTCCTTTGTCGCTTGTGAATAAGTTAGAAACAATGTATTGACGAGGAGCTAACAAGTCACATTGTTTCATCCAAAAGAGTCAGGACTCAATTTGGACACTGGCCAGTTCATTTATTCACACTCCAAGGAACAAAGCATGAGGTGACATACATTGCATTTCAGCAATCTTGTACATGAATTCCATATCTATGAGAACTTCACAAAGTTACTCATGACAGACTCACAACTTAGTACCTCACCAATAGGCCTTGTTCGGAATCACATAGTGAGTCCGAAATTTGACTTTCTCAAATGAGAATACTAAGGTGTGAAATGGCATGTCTCATTTCAGGATTAAGGTAAGCATGATGCAATTCATACATAGTGACTTCGAGACATAAGAGGTTAAATGGTTTGTTCTTATCTTGTCTCTAGAAGTGCACTGGTCAATTCAGTACCTTCGGAAGATACCTAGGAGAACTATAGAGTCCTAACTCTCAATGCCTCATAACCAGACATCATAGATTCTTCTAACAATCATACTGAGGTCAATAGTCCTTTGACCCTAAGATTGCGAATATATCGTTTTAAGCAAACTACGAAGAGTTTGTTCATGCAAATCTACATTTGTCTCTTCGTAAGTTGTTAAGTTTGTTTATGGACTAAAAGACTATGGTTTTATCATAAAGCTTCAGACAAGGAAGATTGAATGAACGTTTCAACTTTATTAATGAATGAATAGGCAATTACAAGCAAGAGTCTTCGTAAGACTATATTACATCAAATGTACATAAATAGACACTACTACTCTTCTTGTGGGCACCATTGACAACAAACTCCCACTTGACTCAAAGAAGATGTGAGTAGTCCTACATGCCTAATCCCTCTCGAAGTTGGTCGAAGACCATGTTCGCTAGGGCCTTGGTGAATGGATCTGCCAGAGATCTACTTCACCTCCACGTCTCCGCGTTGCGCGATCTCTCGAATCAAATGGTATTTCCTCTCAATATGCTTAGAGCGCTTATGGCTTCTAGGTTCCTTTGAGTTAGCGACAGCCCCACTATTATCACAATAAAGGGTCATGGGCTCGTCGACGTTTGGAACAACTTCCAAATACTTAATGAATTTTCTAAGCCCTGCAGCCTCTTTGGATGCTTCACAAGCAGCCACATATTCTGCTTCTATTGTGGAGTCAGCAACGCAAGATTGCTTAATACTTCTCCACACAACAGCTCCACCATTCAGGATGAACACAGATCCCGAAGTGGATTTCCTGGAATCCTTATCCGCTTGAAAATCGGAGTCGGTATATCCCGTCATAGTCAGGTCAGTACCTGAGTATGTAAGCATCAAGTTCCTAGTTCTTCGAAGATACTTAAGAACATGCTTAACAGCAATCCAGTGCTCGGGTCCAGGGTTAGATTGGAAACGGCTAACTACGCCAACGGCGAAACAGATGTCAGGTCTAGTGCAAAGCATAGCATACATAAGGCTTCCTACGGCAGAGGCATAAGGAATTTTCCTCATGTCTTCAATCTCTTGTGCAGTCTTGGGAGACTGGTCCTTAGAGAGTGAAACTCCATGCCTAAAGGGTGTTTGACCCCTCGTGCAGTCTTGCATCGAGAAGCGATCCATCACCTTATCAATATAAGATGCTTGAGAGAGCGACAGGGTCCGGTTTTTCCTATCTCGAAAGATTTGGATCCCCAGAATTTACGCGGCTTCTCCTAGATCCTTCATATCGAATTGCTTTGCTAGCCAGACCTTAACCTCAGATAACTTACCCACGTCATTACCAACGAGTAGTATATCATCGACATATAGTACCAGAAACACAACTTTACCTTCGTGTATTAACTTGTAAACACAAGGCTCATCTATTGACTGTTCAAAGCCGAAGCTCTTTACAGTTTCATCGAATCTAATATTCCATGACCTAGATGCTTGCTTTAGTCCATAAATGGATTTAAGCAACTCACAAACCTTGGTCTCTTGACCTTTATCCACGAAACCGTCTGGTTGAGCCATGTAAATGCGCTCGTCAAGATTGCCATTCAGAAAGGCTGTCTTGACATCCATTTGCCAGATCTCATAGTCGAGAGCTGCAGCTATGGATAGGAGTATGCGGATGGATTTAAGCATCGCGACTGGCGAGAAGGTTTCTTCATAGTCAATCCCTTCTTGTTGGGTATAACCCTTCGCCACAAGTCGTGCTTTGAACGTCTCAACGTTCCCATCAGGACCCCTTTTCTTCTTGGATATCCACTTACACCCTACGGGTTTAATCCCTTCAGGAAGGTCTACAAGTTTCCAGACTTTGTTGACATACATCGAGTGCATCTCAACTTTCATGGCGTCAAGCCAAAGGTTTGATTCAGAACAAGCCATTGCTTGGCTATAGGAAACAGGATCATCCATGTCGGAGATGGCTACAAGAGAGTCTCCATAAGACATGTACCTGTCAGGCTTTTGAGTAGCCCTCCCACTACGTCTAAGTACTACTTGACGAGATTCTGATGAGTTAGGTTGTGTTTCAGTTGGGGTAAGAACAGTTCTTACAGATGAGGTAGAAGCTTCCTCACCCAACTTTTCTTCAAGCACAATTTTGCTTCTAGGTTTTGCATCCTTCATAAAGTCCTCCTCAAGGAAACGAGCATTCGTGCTAACGAAAGTCTTATCGTCCTCGGGACTATAGAAAGTAAAACCTTTGGTTTCCTTCGGATATCCTACAAACAGGCTCAATTCTGACCTACTAGCCAACTTGCTAGTCTTTTGCCTCAGCACGTGTGCAGGGCAACCCCAAATTCGGATGCGGCCAAGATTCACTTTACGGCCAGTCCATCGTTCATAAGGAGTACCAGGAACCGTCTTGGACGGAACTTGGTTCAGAATGTAGGCGGCTGTTTCGAGGGCATATTCCCAAAAGGAAAGCGGGAGTGATGAGTAACTCATCATTGATCTAACCATCTCCATAAGAGTTCGGTTTCTTCTCTTTGACACTCCGTTTTGTTGAGGTGTGCCAGGTGCGGTAAGCTGAGAAGCGATACCTTCTTCTTTAAGAAAGTCATCGAACTCTCCAGACATATACTCACCACCTCGATCAGATCGAAGGGTTTTGATCACTTTGCCAGTTTGCTTTTCCACTAAAGCCCTAAAGACCTTAAATACGTTAAAGGTCTCGGATTTATGTTTAAGCAAATAGACAAACCCATATCTTGAGTAATCATCAGTAAAGGTAACGAAGTATTCGTATCCTCCACGTGCCTGTTGGTTGAGCGGACCACATACATCAGAATGTATTAGTTCCAGCAACTCAGTGGCTCTTCGACCCTTATCGGAGAAAGGGCGCTTAGTCATTTTTCCTTCTATACAGGATTCACAAGTAGGTAGTGAGCCTATTGCAGAGGCTTGGAGTGGACCATCCCTCACAAGTCTCTTAATCCTATCTAGACTGATATGACCAAGTCTTAAGTGCCAGAGGTATGTTGATTTTGTTAGATCGGAGGATTCAGAAAGTTTGATCCTCTTTGGCTCCCTAATTAGATCGTTATCTATTTCGGTGTCTAAAAGAGAAGGTTGAGTGGGATAGATGTAGAAAAGAGAATTCTTCATACATGCATCAGTGACAAGAATTATCAGGAAACGAAATACGAATTCCATTCTTAATGAACTTTAAACAATAATCTTGCTCGAGAAGACGAGCAACAGATATTAAGTTCTTCCCAAAGGTAGGAACAAAATAAACATTATTCAAGTTTAAAGTGCGGTCTTTAAAAGACAGCATCACGGATCCCACAGCCTTCGCGGACACCAGGCTCCCAACACCCCATTTGAAACAGAACTCGCCTTCCTCTAAGCTTTTGGTTTTCTTGAAACCATTCAAGGAACAACAAATATGGTTAGTAGCAGCGGAGTCAAGAATCCACGATGATACATTATCAGCTACTAAGCATGCTTCGGTAACTAGTACAATACTATGTTCCTTTGCTTTGAGATAGGCGGGACAGTTCTTTTTATCGGCCTTGTAAGGTCTCTTCACAGTTCCAGAGGCGGAGGCTTTTTGCTCAGTAGCATGTGCCTCTCCTTGATTCCTCTTTCTCTTAGTGAGACCTACAGCAGTGTGAAGTTCCTCCATAAGCTTGGTAACAGTGTACTCTAGCTTGTTTATTGAGTAGTTCATCTTGGAGGTATCAAGAGATGCGGGGAGAGTTTCTAAGATCATATCTATGACATTCTTCCCATCATTCTCAGATCCTAGGATTTCCATCTTATTTAGAAAACTAATGATCAGTATCATAAAGTCTCTAACAGGAGTCCTAGCCTTCATATGACAGTTCATAAACCGTCGGACTGCTTGTTGCCTTGTTTGACGCCTTTGCCCTCCAAACATCTCAAGGAGATTGTAGAGCATGTCAGCGGCAGTCTCGAAGTCACGATGTTGCTCTTTCAGCATATTGTTCATAGATGCCAAGATATAGCACCTCACAATCTCATCGGATCGAAGCCAGGCCGCTATGGCGTCATTGTCCTCTTGAGTTGAATCATTATTCGTCAGAGGAGGACATGGGGTGGTGAGTACCCATTTGTGCTTGTTAACGGTAGGTATTATGTCAAGGTTACGTTTCGAGTCTATGTAGTTTTCGTTTTCGAGTTTGATCGAGGAAAGAAAGATTGAGAGATGGTTGAGAGACATATTGCCTATAAAAGTTGAAACAAGTTTATGATTAGTCTTTGGTTTAGGATTTAAGTTTCATTAAGACTTTTGTAAAACCCAAAGGTGTTATAAACCAAACGATAATTTACTCCCTCAAGAGAAGGCCGCAAAAAATCTCCATTTATAAGTAAATGACACATCATTAATGCTAAGCCAAGATGTCAGTACATCATTTTGACTAGCCACCTTGTAAATTGGTTTGATCACTCACATCCTTTCGCAGAGCCTTAAGGAAGGATACTAGGGATTGAGCCTAAGTGTGCAACCAACCACTTAGTCCAAAAGATCAGCTTTGAAAAACAATCCCCCAAGGGGAGGCCTTGACATCATTGCATCACTCTCGGACGTAGCTCATTGAGCAATGATCGAAGCAATAACGCCCTGGAGTACTCACATTTAAGTGAGGGTCGCAAGAGCGGCTCTTAGTCCCACGTTATTGCATCTTTCACTAGTGTTGGGGATCGCGGGTTACAAACAACGAGTATAACCCTCCCACTTAGTTTTTGGAGTTGGTTCATCGACTCTTTTAAGTTCGGAAACAAATTTCCTAGTTAGAGAGCGACAGAGCGGACAACTAGAAGAGAATCCTAGATCGACATGTTCAGAGCAGTATTAGTGCATAAAGGCACAAGGTACATACTCGATCTTTTCCTATTTTCTATTTCGGGAAAGTGCGTGAGGGAAGTGTGAACTTCAACTCACTCGAACACTTGAAAGTTTGAGATTACACATCTTTTTATTTTTCGGCTTGTCTACAAGGAGACCTCCCACTCAAATTTTCAAGAGCATATAGATTTTGAACATAAGTGATATAGATATAGTTTTGAAAACATTTTGAAAATTTATTTGATTTGGATGACAAAATATTTTCAAGTTTGAAAGTGAAAACGGTTTTTCAAAATTCAAACTAGTTTTGTAAAAAATTCAATTTCAATTAATCTTTCAAAAATCAAAACTTTTAATCTTTACACATCATGTTTATAATCATATGAAAAACATTTTTGCTCAAGAAAGTTTTCTCATTAGAGTTCTATAACTCATGGTAGTGGGGTTTGAAAATCCGGATTTCTAAAAAAAAACTGGAGTTTCAGACAGCCGCGCACCTCGGAGTAAAATCGCCATAACTGGCGGCTCCGATGTCCTTTTGAGCCAAAACCGGTGGCATTGGACAGAGGACAGACAGAGCTTTAATTTGATTCAAGAATCATTAAATTTCAATTTCTGAGCAGAGAGTTATGCCGCTTTTAATGCGGGTTTATATTCCAGCTCGAAGAAAAAGAAATAAATTAAAGCTTTGTCCTTTTAGGTGCGAAAAAGAATCGAGTGTAACGGAACGTTTTATGAAGTTGTTTAAAGCTTTTATTTGTGTTTTATTAGCAGGGTAATAACATAAAAATAAAAGAAATAACAACATGCATAAAACGATTCAAGTAAATAAACGAAACTAGCAAGAAAACAAAACTAGTCACAAAATTTACTCGAAAATTCTCAAACCTTTAAAACACGTTTTTCAATATAAAAAACTAAAAACTTTTAGAACTGATTCTAATGTGTTTTAACATCATCCCAAACTCATAGAAAATCAACATGGTTTTTAATTTAAAGGCATGAGCAATAAATTAAAAAAATCTAAGATTACAATTCTAACTTGTCACAAAATTAGTAAACTTTCGAAAACGATTTTCAAGCTCATAATTTAAAAACATGCACATGCATTCCTTTGACCATAGCTCTGATACCATTTGTTGGAATCGATCTAGGGTTTAAGAAAAAGTTTAACGCTTCGTTAAGCGGCGGAATTTTAAAAATTTTCTTTTTAAGTAAAACTAGTTTTTACTAACCTAGACAAGAGCATGTACATGTAAATAAAAACTAATATGAGCTATTAAAGTTACTAACCTTTCTTGAAGCTTGAACCTTGTAGAAGCTTTTGGAAAGTTGCAACGCTCGTCTCCCCTCGCAGCACGTCTCTCTTTCTTTCCTCGGCACCTCGAGCAACCACGAAAGTTTCTATCACTAAATCACTCGAAAAGAAGGAATCAGTGAGTGGGCACTTTTAAACACTACGACTTAAGAACGAGTCTCGAAGTCGCAGAGCTAAACACTAGGTCGAGTGAGGACCTAGGTGCCAAGACAAGAAAAATCGAAAATATAAACTAGAGAGAGAGAGAGGAAGGGGCGGCCAAGTCTAGAGAGAGAAGCTCTCAATCTCTAAAACTTTGCATGAATTGAAAAGTGTGGAATGAGGCTCCTATTTATAGGAGAGGTCTCACCTTCAATAAGGTAGTTTCCTCTTCTATAGAATATCACATATTCATGAGCCAATTTCCCTTTTCCTTCAAAGAGGTGCACGTCCAAGACAAAACAAGTAAGTCCTTGGATTTGTTTCCTCTTTTGTTTGCTTCTCTCTTGATCCTTTTGGGCGCCTACCATGCTTTCCCCTTAGGGGAAATTTGTTTCCTCTTTTTCTTTTGGCAAGTATCTTAATACATTTATGCACAAAATAAACTCTCTTTCCTCTTGGGTAATATGGGCGCCTACACCATCTAGAAAGGGCTTCTAGAAGCTTTTCCATTTTGTTCATGACAACATGAAAAAGGCCCATTAAGAATTTTCAATAAAATTCTTATGAAATGAAATTAATTCACAAGGCCCAATTAATCATATTATGGCCGAGTGACATTAAGTCATCAAATGAACTTGTCAAAATTTATTGACATCCATTTCATCCTTATGTCTCAAAAGACAAAAATACCCTTTTAACTATTTTCGTTCTTGTTTTGACTTAGCTTCCAGTTTAACTATTCCTATCGATGTGATTCGTGACAGTGACCTCATGGACCCAAATGAACAAAGCTTTAGCTAAACACTTGGACTCAAAAGTTCACAAACCTTTTCCAAGTTTAGCTTAATGCCAGCTGACTCCACTAAAGAGCTGACACTGAAAATCTCTCGGTTCAAATGAATTTGTTTTCTACTCAAGAATTCGACCTAATTATAATGAGCGGATCCACTGAATATTATCTATGCTACCCTTCATGAATGTCATCAGCTAGTCGGGATTTACTAAATTACCATTTTACCCTTCTAGCTGTTATTTCCTCAACTCCTTTGTCGCTTGTGAATAAGTTAGAAACAATGTATTGACGAGGAGCTAACAAGTCACATTGTTTCATCCAAAAGAGTCAGGACTCAATTTGGACACTGGCCAGTTCATTTATTCACACTCCAAGGAACAAAGCATGAGGTGACATACATTGCATTTCAGCAATCTTGTACATGAATTCCATATCTATGAGAACTTCACAAAGTTACTCATGACATACTCACAACTTAGTATTTCACCAATAGGCCCTGTTCGGAATGACATAGTGAGTCCGAACTCTGACTTTCTCAAATGAGAATACTAAGGTGTGAAATGGCATGTCTCATTTCAGGATTAAGGTAAGCATGATGCAATTCATACATAGTGACTTCGAGACATAAGAGGTTAAATGGTTTGTTCTTATATTGTCTCTAGAAGTGCACTGGTCAATTCAGTACCTTCGGAAGATACCTAGAAGAACTATAGAGTCTCCAACTCTCAATGCCTCATAACCAGACATCATAGATTCTTCTAACAATCATACTGAGGTCAATAGTCCTTTGACCCTAAGATTGCGAATATATCGTTTTAAGCAAACTACGAAGAGTTTGTTCATGCAAATCTACATTTGTCTCTTCGTAAGTTGTTTAGTTTGTTTATGGACCAAAAGACTATGGTTTTATCATAAAGCTTCAGACAAGGAAGATTGAATGAACGTTTCAACTTTTGATTAATGAATAAGCAATTACAAGCAAGAGTCTTCGTAAGACTATATGACATCAAATGTACATAAATAGACACTACTACTCTTCTTGTGGGCACCATTGACAACAAACTCCCACTTGACTCAAAGAAGATGTGAGTAGTCCTACATGCCTAATCCCTCTCGAAGTTGGTCGAAGACCATGTTCGCTAGGGCCTTGGTGAATGGATCTGCCAGAGATCTACTTCACCTCCACGTCTCCGCGTTGCGCGATCTCTCGAATCAAATGGTATTTCCTCTCAATATGCTTAGAGCGCTTATGGCTTCTAGGTTCCTTTGAGTTAGCGAGAGCCCCACTATTATCACAATAAAGGGTCATGGGCTCGTCAACGTTTGGAACAACTTCCAAATACTTAAGGAACTTTCTAAGCCATACAGCCTCTTTGGATGCTTCACAAGCAGCCACATATTCTGCTTCCATTGTGGAGTCAGCAATGCAAGATTGCTTAATACTTCTCCACACAACAGCTCCACCATTAAGGATGAACACAGATCCCGAAGTGGACTTCCTGGAATCCTTATCCGCTTGAAAATCGGAGTCGGTATATCCCGTCATAGTCAGGTCAGTACCTGAGTATGTAAGCATCAAGTTCCTAGTTCTTCGAAGATACTTAAGAACATGCTTAACAGCAATCCAGTGCTCGGGTCCAGGGTTGGATTGGAAACGACTAACTACGCCAACGGCGAAACATATATCAGGTCGGGTGCAAAGCATAGCATACATGAGGCTTCCTACGGCAGAGGCGTAAGGAATTTTCCTCATGTCTTCAATCTCTTGTGCAGTCTTGGGAGACTGGTCCTTAGAGAGTGAAACTCCATGCCTAAAGGGTGTTTGACCCCTCTTGCAGTCTTGCATCGAGAAGCGATCCATCACCTTATCAATATAAGATGCTTGAGAGAGCGACAGGGTCCGGTTTTTCCTATCTCGAAAGATTTGGATTCCCAGAATGTACGCAGCTTCTCCTAGATCCTTCATATCGAATTGCTTTGCCAGCCAGACCTTAACCTCAGATAACTTACCCACGTCATTACCAATGAGTAGTATATCATCGACATATAGTACCAGAAACACAACTTTGCCTTCGTGTATTAACTTGTAAACACAAGGCTCATCTATTGACTGTTCAAAGCCAAAGCTTTTTACAGTTTCATCGAATCTAATATTCCATGACCTAGATGCTTGCTTTAGTCCATAAATGGATTTAAGCAACTCACAAACCTTGGCCTCTTGACCTTTATCCACGAAACCGTCTGGTTGAGCCATGTAAATGCGCTCGTCAAGATTGTCATTCAGAAAGGCTGTCTTGACATCCATTTGCCAGATCTCATAGTCGAGAGCTGCAGCTATGGATAGGAGTATGCGGATGGATTTAAGCATCGCGACTGGCGAGAAGGTTTCTTCATAGTCAATCCCTTCTTGTTGGGTATAACCCTTCGCCACAAGTCGTGCTTTGAACGTCTCGACGTTCCCATCAGGACCCCTTTTCTTCTTGTATATCCACTTACACCCTACGGGTTTAATCCCTTCAGGAAGGTCTACAAGTTTCCAGACTTTGTTGACATACATCGAGTGCATTTCAACTTTCATGGCGTCAAGCCAAAGGTTTGATTCAGAACAAGCCATCGCTTGGCTATAGGAAACAGGGTCATCCATGTCGGAGACGGCTACAAGAGAGTCTCCATAAGACATGTACCTGTCAGGCTTTTGAGTAGCCCTCCCACTACGTCGAAGTTCTACTTGACGAGATTCTGATGAGTTAGGTTGTGTTTCAGTTGGGGTAAGAACAGTTCTTACAGATGAGGTAGAAGCTTTCTCACCCAACTTTTCTTCAAGCACAATTTTGCTTCTAGGTTTCGCATCCTTCATAAAGTCCTCCTCAAGGAAACGAGCATTCGTGCTAACGAAAGTCTTATCGTCCTCGGGACTATAGAAAGTAAAACCTTTGGTTTCCTTCGGATATCCTACAAACAGGCACAATTCTGACCTACTAGCCAACTTGCTAGTCTTTTGCCTCAGCACGTGTGCAGGGCAACCCCAAATTCGGATGCGGCCAAGATTCACTTTACGGCCAGTCCATCGTTCATAAGGAGTACCAGGAACCGTTTTGGACGGAACTTGGTTCAGAATGTAGGCGGCTGTTTCGAGGGCATATCCCCAAAAGGAAAGCGGGAGTGATGAGTAACTCATCATCGATCTAACCATCTCCATAAGAGTTCGGTTTCTTCTCTCTGACACTCCGTTTTGTTGAGGTGTGCCAGGTGCGGTAAGCTGAGAAGCAATACCTTCTTCTTTAAGAAAGTCGTCGAACTCTCCAGACATATACTCACCACCTCGATCAGATCGAAGGGTTTTGATCACTTTGCCAGTTTGCTTTTCCACTAAAGCCCTAAAGACCTTAAATACGTTAAAGGTCTCGGATTTGTGTTTGAGCAAATAGACAAACCCATATCGTGAGTAATCATCAGTGAAGGTAACGAAGTATTCGTATCCTCCACGTGCCTGTTGGCTGAGCGGACCACATACATCAGAATGTATTAGTTCCAGCAACTCAGTGGCTCTTCGACCTTTATCAGAGAAAGGTCGCTTAGTCATTTTTCCTTCTATGCAGGATTCACAAGTAGGTAGTGAACCTATTGCAGAGGCTTGGAGTGGACCATCCCTCACAAGTCTCTTAATCCTTTCTAGACTGATATGACCAAGTCTTAAGTGCCATAGGTGTGTTGATTTTGTTAGATCGGAGGATTCAGAAAGTTTGATCCTCTTTGGCTCCCTAATTAGATCATTATCTATTTCGGTGTCTAAAAGAGAAGGTTGAGTGGGATAGATGTAGAAAAGAGCATTCTTCATACATGCATCAGTGACAAAAGAATTATCAGGAAACGAAATACGAATTCCATTCTTAATGAACTTTAAACAATAATCTTGCTCACGAAGACGAGCAACGGATATTAAGTTCTTCCCAAAGGTAGGAACAAAATATACATTATTCAAGTTTAAACTGCGGTCTTCAAAAGACAGCGTCACAGATCCCACAGCCTTTGCAGACACCAGGCTCCCATCACCCCATTTGAAACAGAACTCGCCTTCCTCTAAGCTTTTGGTTTTCTTGAAACCATTCAAGGAACAGCAAATATGGTTAGTAGCAGCGGAGTCAAGAATCCACGTTGATACATTATCAGCTACTAAGCATGCTTCGGTAACTAGTACAATACTATGTTCCTTTGCTTTGAGATAGGCGGGACAGTTCTTTTTGTCGGCCTTGTAAGGTCTCTTCACAGTTTCAGAGGCGGAGGCTTTTTGCTCAGTAGCATGTGCCTCTCCTTGATTCCTCTTTCTCTTAGTGAAACCTACAGCAGTGTGAAGTTCCTCCATAAGCTTGGTAGCAGTGTACTCTAGCTTGTTTATGGAGTAGTTCATCTTGGAGGTATCAAGAGACGCAGGGAGAGTTTCTAAGATCATATCTATGAGATTCTTCCCATCAGTCTCAGATCCTAGGATTTCCATTTTATTTAGAAAACTAATGATCAGTATCATAAAGTCTCTAACAGGAGTCCTAGCCTTCATATGACAGTTCATAAACTGTCGGACTGCTTTTTGCCTTGTTTGACGCCTTTGCCCTCCAAAACTCTCAAGGAGATTGTAGAGCATGTCAGTGGCAGTCTCGATGTCACGATGTTGCTTGTTCAGCATATTGTTCATAGATGCTAAGATATAGCACCTCACAATCTCATCGGATCGAAGCCAGGCCGCTAAGGCGTCATTGTCCTCTTGAGTTGAATCATCATTCGTCAGAGGGGGACACGGGGTGGTGAGTACCCATTTGTGCTTGTTAACGGTAGGTATTATGTCGAGGTTATGTTTCGAATCTATGTAGTTTTCGTTTTCGAGTTGGTTCGAGGAAAGAAAGATAGAGAGAGGGTTGAGAGACATATTGCCTATATAAGTTGAAACAAGTTTATGATTAGTCTTTGGTTTAGGATTTAAGTTTCATTAAGACTTTTGTAAAATCCAAAGGTGTTATGAACGAAATGACACTTTACTCCTTCGAGGGAAGGCCGCAACGAGTCTCCTTTCATAAGTAAATGACTCATCATTAATGCATAGCCAAGATGTCAATACATCAATTTTGACTAGCCACCTTGTAAATTGGTTTGATCACTCACATCCTTTCGCAGGGCCTCGAGGGAGGATTACTAGGGATTGAGTCTAAGTGTGTAACCAACCACTTAGTCCAAAAGATTGACTTTGAAAAACAATCCGCCGAGGGGAGGTCTTGTCATCATCGTCTCACTCTCGGACGTAGCTCATTGAGCAATGATCAGAGCAAAGCGCCCTTGAGTACTCTCATTTAAGAGAGGGCCACGAGGGTGACTCTTAGTCCGGCGACACTTGCACTTTTCATTAGTGTTGGGGATCGTGGGTTACAAACAACAAGTATGACCCTCCCACTTAGTTTTTGGAGATGGTTCATCGACTCTTATAAGTTCGGAAACAAATTTCCTAGTTAGAGAGCGACAGAGCGGACAACTAGAAGAGAATCCTAGATCGACATGTTCAGAGCAGTATTAGTGCATAAAGGCACAAGGGACATACTCGATCTTTTCCTATTTTCTATTTCGGGAAAGTGCGTGAGGGAAGTGTGAACTTCAACTCACTCGAACACTTGAAAGTTTGAGATTACACATCCTTTTATTTTTCGGCTTGTCTACAAGGAGACCTCCCACTCAAAATTTCAAGAGCATATAGATTTTGAACATATGTGATATAGATATAGTTTTGAAAACATTTTGAAAACTTATTTGATTTGGATGACAAAATATTTTCAAGTTTGAAAGTGAAAACGGTTTTTCAAAATTCAAACTAGTTTTGTAAAAATTCAATTTCAATTGATCTTTCAAAAATCAAAACTTTTAATCTTTACACATCATGTTTATAATCATATGAAAAACATTTTTTTTTTTTTTTTTTTTTTGCTCAAGAAAGTTTTCTCATTAGAGTTCTATAACTCATGGTAGTGGGGTTTGAAAATCCGGATTTCTAAAAAAAAACTGGAGTTTCAGACAGCCGCGCACCTCGGAGTAAAATCGCCATAACTGGCGGCTCCGATGTCCTTTTGAGCCGAAACCGGTGGCATTGGACAGAGGACAGACAGAGCTTTAATTTGATTCAAGAATCATTAAATTTAGATTTCTGAGCAGAGAGTTATGCCGCTTTTAATGCGGGTTTACATTCCAGCTCGAAGAAAAAGAAATAAATTAAAGCTTTGTCTTTTTAGATGCGAAAAAGAATCGAGTGTAACGGAACGTTTTATGAAGTTGTTTAAAGCTTTTATTTGTGTTTTATTAGCAGGGTAATAACATAAAAATAAAAGAAATAACAACATGCATAAAACGATTCATGTAAATAAACGAAACTAGCAAGAAAATAAAACTAGTCACAAAATTTACTCGAAAAATCTCAAACCTTTAAAACACGTTTTTCAATATAAAAAATTAAAAACTTTTAGAACTGATTCTAATGTGTTTTAACATCATCCCAAACTCATAGAAAATCAACATGGTTTTTAATTTAAAGGCATGAGCAATAAATTAAAAAAAAAGAGTTCACCTAGATCAAAGTGTGCTTAAAACGGTTTATCTGTGCATGTTTTATTTTTAGGCAACATAAAACACATACCATTTATAAATTAAGAGCTCTGATTTTACTAAGCATTTTTTAATTGGTCCACCTAGATCAAGTTTGAAAGTGAAAACGGTTTTTCAAAATTCAAACTAGTTTTGTAAAAATTCAATTTCAATCTATCTTTCTTTCCTCGAATCAACTCAACAAATGGTATCAGAGCTATGGTCAAAGGAATGCATGTGCATGTTTTAAAATTATGAGCTTGAAAATCGTTTTCGAAAGTTTACTAATTTTGTGACAAGTTAGAATTGTAATCTTAGTTTTTTTTTAATTTATTGCTCATGCCTTTAAATTAAAAACCATGTTGTTTTTCTATAAGTTTGGGATGATGTTAAAACACATTAGAATCAGTTCTAAAAGTTTTTAATTTTTTATATTGAAAAAAAGTGTTTTAAAGGTTTGAGAATTTTCGAGTAAATTTTGTGACTAGTTTTGTTTTCTTGCTAGTTTCGTTTATTTACTTGAATCGTTTTATGCATGTTGTTATTTCTTTTATTTTTTATGTTATTACCCTGCTAATAAAACACAAATAAAAGCTTTAAACAACTTCATAAAACGTTCCGTTACACTCGATTCTTTTTCGCACCTAAAAGGACAAAGCTTTAATTTATTTCTTTTTCTTCGAGCTGGAATGTAAACCCGCATTAAAAGCGGCATAACTCTCTGCTCAGAAATCGAAATTTAATGATTCTTGAATCAAATTAAAGCTCTGTGTGTCCTCTGTCCAATGCCACCGGTTTCGGCTCAAAAGGACATCGGAGCCGCCAGTTATGGCGATTTTACTCCGAGGTGCGCGGCTGTCTGAAACTCCAGTTTTTTAGAAATCCGGATTTTCAAACCCCACTACCATGAGTTATAGAACTCTAATGAGAAAACTTTCTTGAGCAAAAATGTTTTTCATATGATTATAAACATGATGTGTAAAGATTAAAAGTTTTGTTTTTTGAAAGATTAATTGAAATTGAATTTTTACAAAACTAGTTTGAATTTTGAAAAACCGTTTTCACTTTCAAACTTGAAAATATTTTGTCATCCAAATCAAATAAATTTTCAAAATGTTTTCAAAACTATATCTATATCACATATGTTCAAAATCTATATGCTCTTGAAATTTTGAGTGGGAGGTCTCTTTGTAGACAAAACCGAAAAATAAAAAGATGTGTAATCTCAAACTTTCAAGTGTTCGAGTGAGTTGAAGTTCACACTTCCCTCACGCACTTTCCCGAAATAGAAAATAGGAAAAGATCGAGTATGTCCCTTGTGCCTTTATGCACTAATACTGCTCTGAACATGTCGATCTAGGATTCTCTTCTAGTTGTCCGCTCTGTCGCTCTCTAACTAGGAAATCTGTTTCCGAACTTAAAAGAGTCGATGAACCATCTCCAAAAACTAAGTGGGAGGGTTATACTCGTTGTTTGTAACCCGCGATCCCCAACACTAATGAAAGATGCAATAACGTGGGACTAAGAGCCGCTCTTGCGACCCTCACTTAAATGTGAGTACTCCAAGGCGTTATTGCTTCGATCATTGCTCAATGAGCTACGTCCGAGAATGATGCAATGATGGCAAGGCCTCCCCTTGGGGGATTGTTTTTCAAAGCTGATGTTTTGGACTAAGTGGTTGGTTGCACACTTAGGCTCAATCCCTAGTATCCTTCCTTAAGGCTCTGCGAAAGGATATGAGTGATCAAACCAATTTACAAGGTGGCTAGTCAAAATGATGTACTGACATCTTGGCTTAGCATTAATGATGTGTCATTTACTTATAAATGGAGATTTTTTGCGGCCTTCTCTTGAGGGAGTAAATTATCGTTTGGTTTATAACACCTTTGGGTTTTACAAAAGTCTTAATGAAACTTAAATCCTAAACCAAAGACTAATCATAAACTTGTTTCAACTGTTATAGGCAATATGTCTCTCAACCCTCTCTCAACAATTCTTTCCTCGAATAAACTCGAAGGCGACAATTACGTCGACTGGAAACGTAACCTCGACATAGTCCTTACTGTCGACAAGCACAAATGGGTTCTCACCACCCCCTGTCCTCAAACGAATGATGATTCGACGCAAGAGGAGAAAGACGTCCTGGCGGCCTGGCTTCGATCCGATGAGATTGCGAGATGCTATATTTTGGCATCGATGAACAATGTGTTGCAACAACAACATCGTGATTTCGAAACTGCCACCGATATGCTCTACAATCTCCATGAGATGTTTGGAGGGCAAGGACGTCAAGCTAGGCAACAAGCGGTCCGACAATTCATGAACTGTCGTATGAAGGCTGGAACTCCCGTTAGAGATCATATGATGCTGATCATTAGCTATCTCAACGAGATGGAGATTCTTGGATCTGAGATTGATGGGGAGACTAAAATAGATATGATCTTGGAAACTCTCCCCGAAACCTTTGATACCTTCAAATTGAACTATTCCATGAACAAGCTGGAGTACACTGTTACCGAGCTCATGAAGGAACTTCAAACCGCTGAGGCACTCACTAAGAAAAAGAGGGCTCAAGGAGAAGTACATGCTACTGCCTCCACCTCTGGATCTAACAAGAGACCTCGCAACGCCGAGAAGAAGAACCAACCTAAGGTTCAAACGAAGAAGAAGGCGCCAAAGGCTCCGAAGGTGGACAAGTCTAAAGACAAGTGCCACCACTGCAACGAGCCTGGTCACTGGCGTAGGAACTGTCCCGCCTACCTCAAAACCAAAGCTAAAGGTATTGTACTTGTTACTGAAGCCTGTTTAGTAGCTGATAATGTATCATCGTGGATTATTGACTCCGCTGCTACTAACCACATTTGCTGCTCCTTGACTGGTTTTAGGAAAAGCAAAAGCTTAGAGGATGGCGACTTCTGCTTCAAGTGGGGTGATGAGAGCGTGGTGTCTGCGAAGGCTGTGGGATCCGTGACGCTATCTTTTGAAGATCGAACTTTAAATTTGAATAATGTTTATTATGTTCCTTCCTTTGGGAAAAACCTAGTATCTGTTGCTCAACTTTTCGAGCAAGATTATTATTTAAAGTTTATAAAGAATGGAATTCGTATTTCTTTTTCTAATTCTTTCGTCACTGATGCATGTATGAAGAATGGTCTTTTTTACATCTATCCCACTCAACCTTCTCTTTTAGACACCGAAATAGATAACGATCTAATTAGGGAGCCAAAGAGGATCAAACTTTCTGAATCCTCCGATCTAACAAAATCAACATACCTCTGGCACTTAAGACTTGGTCATATCAGTCTAGATAGGATTAAGAGACTTGTGAGGGATGGTCCACTCCAAGCCTCTGCAATAGGTTCACTACCTACTTGTGAATCCTGCATAGAAGGAAAAATGACTAAGCGACCTTTCTCCGATAAGGGTCGAAGAGCCACTGAGTTGCTGGAACTAATACATTCTGATGTATGTGGTCCGCTCAACCAACAGGCACGTGGAGGATACGAATACTTCGTTACCTTCACTGATGATTACTCAAGATATGGGTTTGTCTATTTGCTTAAACACAAATCCGAGACCTTTAACGTATTTAAGGTCTTTAGGGCTTTAGTGGAAAAGCAAACTGGCAAAGTGATCAAAACCCTTCGATCTGATCGAGGTGGTGAGTATATGTCTGGAGAGTTCGATGACTTTCTTAAAGAAGAAGGTATCGCTTCTCAGCTTACCGCGCCTGGCACACCTCAACAAAACGGAGTGTCAGAGAGAAGAAACCGAACTCTTATGGAGATGGTTAGATCGATGATGAGTTACTCATCACTCCCGCTTTCCTTTTGGGGATATGCCCTCGAAACAGCCGCTTACATTCTGAACCAAGTTCCGTCTAAAACGGTTCCTGGTACTCCTTATGAAAGATGGACTGGCCGTAAAGTAAGTTTGGGCCACATCCGAATTTGGGGTTGCCCTGCACATGTGCTAAGGCAAAGGACTAGCAAGTTGGCTAGTAGGTCAGAATTGTGCCTGTTTATAGGATATCCAAAGGAAACCAAAGGTTTCATTTTCTATAGTCCCGAGGACGATAAGACTTTCGTTAGCACGAATGCTCGTTTCCTTGAGGAGGACTTTATGAAGGATGCGAAACCTAGAAGCAAAATTGTGCTTGAAGAAAAGTTGGGTGAGGAAGCTTCTACCTCATCTGTAAGAACTGTTCTTACCCCAACTGAAACACAACCTAACTCATCAGAATCTCGTCAAGTAGTACTTAGACGTAGTGGGAGGGCTACTCAAAAGCCTGACAGGTACATGTCTTATGGAGACTCTCTTGTAGCCGTCTCCGACATGGATGACCCTGTTTCCTATAGCCAAGCGATGGCTTGTTCTGAATCAAACCTTTGGCTTGACGCCATGAAAGTTGAAATGCACTCGATGTATGTCAACAAAGTCTGGAAACTTGTAGACCTTCCTGAAGGGATTAAACCCGTAGGGTGTAAGTGGATATACAAGAAGAAAAGGGGTCCTGATGGGAACGTCGAGACGTTCAAAGCACGACTTGTGGCGAAGGGTTATACCCAACAAGAAGGGATTGACTATGAAGAAACCTTCTCGCCAGTCGCGATGCTTAAATCCATCCGCATACTCCTATCCATAGCTGCAGCTCTCGACTATGAGATCTGGCAAATGGATGTCAAGACAGCCTTTCTGAATGGCAATCTTGACGAGCGCATTTACATGGCTCAACCAGACGGTTTCGTGGATAAAGGTCAAGAGGCCAAGGTTTGTGAGTTGCTTAAATCCATTTATGGACTAAAGCAAGCATCTAGGTCATGGAATATTAGATTCGATGAAACTGTAAAAAGCTTTGGCTTTGAACAGTCGATAGATGAGCCTTGTGTTTACAAGTTAATACACGAAGGTAAAGTTGTGTTTCTGGTACTATATGTCGATGATATACTACTCATTGGTAATGACGTGGGTAAGTTATCTGAGGTTAAGGTCTGGCTGGCAAAGCAATTCAATATGGAGGATCTAGGAGAAGCCGCATACATTCTGGGAATCCAAATCTTTCGAGATAGGAAAAACCGGACCCTGTCGCTCTCTCAAGCATCTTATATTGATAAGGTGATGGATCGCTTCTCGATGCAAGACTGCAAGAGGGGTCAAACACCCTTTAGGCATGGAGTTTCACTCTCTAAGGACCAGTCTCCCAAGACTGCACAAGAGATTGAAGACATGAGGAAAATTCCTAACGCCTCTGCCGTAGGAAGCCTCATGTATGCTATGCTTTGCACCCGACCTGATATATGTTTCGCCGTTGGCGTAGTTAGTCGTTTCCAATCAAACCCTGGACCCGAGCACTGGATTGCTGTTAAGCATGTTCTTAAGTATCTTCGAAGAACTAGGAACTTGATGCTTATATACTCAGGTACTGACCTGACTATGACGGGATATACCGACTCCGATTTTCAAGCGGATAAGGATTCCAGGAAATCCACTTCGGGATCTGTGTTCATCCTTAATGGTGGAGCTGTTGTGTGGAGAAGTATTAAGCAATCTTGCATTGCTGACTCCACAATGGAAGCAGAATATGTGGCTGCTTGTGAAGCATCCAAAGAGGCTGTATGGCTTAGAAAATTCCTTAAGTATTTGGAAATTGTTCCAAACGTCGACGAGCCCATGACCCTTTATTGTGATAATAGTGGGGCTGTCGCTAACTCAAAGGAACCTAGAAACAATAAGCGCTCTAAACATATTGAGAGGAAATACCATTTGATTCGAGAGATCGCGCAACGCAGAGACGTGGAGTGAAGTAGATCTCTGGAAGATCCATTCACCAAGGCCCTAGCGAACATGGTCTTCGACCAACTGCGAAAGGGATTAGGCATGTAGGACTACTCACATCTTCTTTGAGTCAAGTGGGAGTTTGTGGTCAATGGTGCCCACAAGAAGAGTAGTAGTGTCTATTTATGTACATTTGATGTCATATAGTCTTACGAAGACTCTTGCTTGTAATTGCCTATTCATTCATTAATAAAGTTGAAACGTTCATTCAATCTTCCTTGTCTGAAGCTTTATGATAAAACCATAGTCTTTTAGTCCATAAACAAACTTAACAACTTACGAAGAGACAAATGTAGATTTGCATGAACAAACTCTTCGTAGTTTGCTTAAAACGATATATTCGCAATCTTAGGGTCAAAGGACTATTGACCTCAGTATGATTGTTAGAAGAATCTATGATGTCTGGTTATGAGGCATTGAGAGTTAGGAACTCTATAGTTCTTCTAGGTATCTTCCAAAGGTACTGAATTGACCAGTGCACTTCTAGAGACAAGATAAGAACAAACCATTTAACCTCTTATGTCTCGAAGTCACTATGTATGAATTGCATCATGCTTACCTTAATCCTGAAATGAGACATGCCATTTCACACCTTAGTATTCTCATTTGAGAAAGTCAGAGTTCGGACTCACTATGTCATTCCGAACAGGGCCTATTGGTGAAATACTAAGTTGTGAGTATGTCATGAGTAACTTTGTGAAGTTCTCATAGATATGGAATTCATGTACAAGATTGCTGAAATGCAATGTATGTCACCTCATGCTTTGTTCCTTGGAGTGTGAATAAATGAACTGGCCAGTGTCCAAATTGAGTCCTGACTCTTTTGGATGAAACAATGTGACTTGTTAGCTCCTCGTCAATACATTGTTTCTAACTTATTCACAAGCGACAAAGGAGTTGAGGAAATAACAGCTAGAAGGGTAAAATGGTAATTTAGTAAATCCCGACTAGCTGATGACATTCATGAAGGGTAGCATAGATAATATTCAGTGGATCCGCTCATCATAATTAGGTCGAATTCTTGAGTAGAAAATAAATTCATTTGAACCGAGAGATTTTCAGTGTCAGCTCTTTAGTGGAGTCAGTTGGCATTAAGCTAAACTTGGAAAAGGTTTGTGAACTTTTGAGTCCAAGTGTTTAGCTAAAGCTTTGTTCATTTGGGTCCATGAGGTCACTGTCACGAATCACATCGATAGGAATAGTTAAACTGGAAGCTAAGCCAAAACAAGAACGAAAATAGTCAAAAGGGTATTTTTGTCTTTTGAGACAAAGGATGAAATGAATGTCAATAAATTTTTTTGACAAGGTCATTTTATGACATGTTTCACTCGGCCATGACTTGATCATTGGGCCTTGTGAATTAATTTCATTTCATAAGAATTTTATTGAAAATTCTAAATGGGCCTTTTCTTATGTTGTCTTGAACAAGTGAAGAAAATTCTAGAAGCCTTTTTCTAGACATGTTGGGCGCCCATAATACCCAACCAAGAGAGTTTATTTTGTGCATAAATGTATTTAGATACTTGCCAAAAGAAAAAGAGGAAACAAATTTCCCACACATGCTTGTAGGAAATTCGGCCAAGAGAGAGACAAGGCAAGCCTCAAACAAAAGAGGAAACAAATCCAAGGACTTACTTGTTTTGTCTTGGACGTGCACCTCTTTGAAGGAAAAGGGAAATTGGCTCATGAATATGTGATATTCTATAGAAGAGGAAACTACCTTATTGAAGGTGAGACCTCTCCTATAAATAGGAGCCTCATTCCACACTTTTCATTCATCCAAAGTTTTAGAGATTGAGAGCTTCTCTCTCTAGACTTGGCCGCCCCTTCCTCTCTCTCTCTCTAGTTTATATTTTCGATTATTTCTTGTCTTGGCACCTAGGTCCTCACTCGACCTAGTGTTTAGCTCTGCGACTTCGAGACTCGTTCTCAAGTCGTAGTGTTTAAAAGTGCCCACTCACTGATTCCTTCTTTTCGAGTGATTTAGTGATAGAAACTATCGTGGTTGCTCGAGTTCCCGAGGAAAGAAAAGAGAGACGTGCTGCGAGGGGAGACGAACGTTGCCAACCTTCCAAAGGCTCATCAACGTTCAAGCATCAAAAGGGTTAGTAACTTTTATAGCTCATATTAGTTTTTATTTACATGTACATGCTCTTGTCTAGATTAGTTTAAACTAGTTTTACTTAAAAAGAAAATTTTTAAAATTCCGCCGCTTAACGAAGCGTTAAACTTTTTCTTAAACCCTAGATCGATTCCAACAAATGGTATCAGAGCTATGGTCAAAGGAATGCATGTGCATGTTTTTAAATTATGAGCTTGAAAATCGTTTTCGAAAGTTTACTAATTTTGTGACAAGTTAGAATTGTAATCTTAGTTTTTTTTTAATTTATTGCTCATGCCTTTAAATTAAAAACCATGTTGATTTTCTATGAGTTTGGGATGATGTTAAAACACATTAGAATCAGTTCTAAAAGCTTTTAATTTTTTATATTGAAAAACGTGTTTTAAAGGTTTGAGAATTTTCGAGTAAATTTTGTGACTAGTTTTATTTTCTTGCTAGTTTCGTTTATTTACTTGAATCGTTTTATGCATGTTGTTATTTCTTTTATTCTATGTTATTACCCTGCTAATAAAACACAAATAAAAGCTTTAAACAATATCTTAAAACGTTCCGTTACACTCGATTCTTTTTCGCACCTAAAAGGACAAAGCTTTAATTTATTTCTTTTTCTTCGAGCTGGAATGTAAACCCGCATTAAAAGCGGCATAACTCTCTGCTCAGAAATCGAAATTTAATGATTCTTGAATCAAATTAAAGCTCTGTCTGTCCTCTGTCCAATGCCACCGGTTTCGGCTCAAAAGGACATCGGAGCCGCCAGTTATGGCGATTTTACTCCGAGGTGCGCGGCTGTCTGAAACTCCAGTTTTTTAGAAATCCGGATTTTCAAACCCCACTACCATGAGTTATAGAACTCTAATGAGAAAACTTTCTTGAGCAAAAATGTTTTTCATATGATTATAAACATGATGTGTAAGATTAAAATGTTTTGATTTTTGAAAGTTTAATTGAAATTGAATTTTTACAAAACTAGTTTGAATTTTGAAAAACCGTTTTCACTTTCAAACTTGAAAATATTTTGTCATCCAAATCAAATAAGTTTTCAAAATGTTTTCAAAACTATATCTATATCACATATGTTCAAAATCTATATGCTCTTGAAATTTTGAGTGGGAGGTCTCCTTGTAGACAAGCCGAAAAATAAAAAGATGTGTAATCTCAAACTTTCAAGTGTTCGAGTGAGTTGAAGTTCACACTTCCCTCACGCACTTTCCCGAAATAGAAAATAGGAAAAGATCGAGTATGTACCTTGTGCCTTTATGCACTAATACTGCTCTGAACATGTCGATCTAGGATTCTCTTCTAGTTGTCCGCTCTGTCGCTCTCTAACTAGGAAATTTGTTTCCGAACTTATAAGAGTCGATGAACCAACTCCAAAAACTAAGTGGGAGGGTTATATTCGTTGTTTGTAACCCACGATCCCCAACACTAGTGAAAGATGCAATAACGTGGGACTAAGAGCCGCTCTTGCGACCCTCACTTAAATGTGAGTACTCCAAGGCGTTATTGCTTCGATCATTGCTCAATGAGCTACGTCCGAGAGTGATGCAATGATGGCAAGGCCTCCCCTTGGGGGATTGTTTTTCAAAGCTGATCTTTTGGACTAAGTGGTTGGTTGCACGCTTAGGCTCAATCCCTAGTATCCTCCCTTGAGGCTCTGCGAAAGGATGTGAGTGATCAAACCAATTTACAAGGTGGCTAGTCAATGTAGATGTATTGACATCTTGGCTTAGCATTAATGATGTGTCATTTACTTATAAAAGGAGATTTTTTGCGGCCTTCTCTTGAGGGAGTAAATTATCGTTTGGTTTATAACACCTTTGGATTTTATAAAAGTCTTAATGAAACTTAAATCCTAAACCAAAGACTAATCATAAACTTGTTTCAACTTATATAGGCAACATGTCTCTCAACCATCTCTCTATCTTTCTTTCCTCGATCAAACTCGAAAACGAAAACTACGTAGATTCGAAACGTAACCTCGACATAATACCTACCGTTAACAAGCACAAATGGGTACTCACCACCACGTGTCCTCCTCTGACGAATGATGATTCAACTCAAGAGGACAATGACGCCTTAGCGGCCTGGTTTCGATCCGATGAGATTGTGAGGTGCCATATCTTGGCATCTATGAACAATATGCTGAAAGAGCAACATCGTGACATCGAGACTGCCGCTGACATGGTCTACAATCTCCTTGAGATGTTTGGAGGGCAAAGGCATCAAACAAGGCTACAAGCAGTCCGACAGTTTATGAACTGTCACATGAAGGCTAGGACTCCTGTTAGGGACCATATGATGCTGATCATTAGTTACCTTAATGAAATGGAAATCCTAGGATCTGAGATTAATGGGAAGAATATCATAGATATGATCTTAGAAACTCTCCCCGAGTCTCTTGATACCTTCATGCTGAACTACTCCATTACAAAGCTAAAGTACACTGTTACCGAGCATATGAAGGAGCTTCACACTGCTGTAGGTCTCAATAAGAGAAAGAGGAATCAAGGAGAGGCACATGCTACTGAGCAAAAGGCCTCCGCCTCTGGAACTAAGAAGAGACCTCACAAGGCCGATAAAAAGAACTGTCACGCCTATCTCAAAGTAAAGGAACATAGTATTGTACTAGTTACCGAAGCATGCTTAGTAGCTGATAATGTATCAACGTGGATTCTTGACTCCGCTGCTACTAACCATATTTGTTGTTCCTTGAATGGTTTCAAGAAAACCAAAAGCTTAGAGGAAGGCGAGTTCTGTTTCAAATAGGGTGATGGGAGCCCGGTGTCTGCAAAGGCTGTGGGATCCGTGACGCTGTCTTTTGAAGACCGCACTTTAAACTTGAATAATGTTTATTTTGTTCCTACCTTTGGGAAGAACTTAATATCCGTTGCTCGTCTTCGTGAGCAAGATTATTGTTTAAAGTTCATTAAGAATGGAATTCGTATTTCGTTTCCTGATAATTCTTTTGTCACTGATGCATGTATGAAGAATGCTCTTTTCTACATCTATCCCACTCAACCTTCTCTTTTAGACACCGAAATAGATAATGATCTAATTAGGGAGCCAAAGAGGATCAAACTTTCTTAATCATCCGATCTAACAAAATCAACATACCTCTGGCACTTAAGACTTGGTCATATCAGTCTAGATAGGATTAAGAGACTTGTGAGGGATGGTCCACTCCAAGCCTCTGCAATAGGTTCACTACCTACTTGTGAATCCTGCATAGAAGGAAAAATGACTAAGCGACCTTTCTCCGATAAGGGTCGAAGAGCCACTGAGTTGCTGGAACTAATACATTCTGATGTATGTGGTCCGCTCAACCAACAGGCACGTGGAGGATACGAATACTTCGTTACCTTCACTGATGACTACTCAAGATATGGGTTTGTCTATTTGCTTAAACACAAATCCGAGACCTTTAACGTATTTAAGGTCTTTAGGGCTTTAGTGGAAAAGAAAACTGGCAAAGTGATCAAAACCCTTCGATCTGATCGAGATGGTGAGTATATGTCTGGAGAGTTCGATGACTTTCTTAAAGAAGAAGGTATCGCTTCTCAGCTTACCGCGCCTGGCACACCTCAACAAAAGGAGTGTCAGAGAGAAGAAACCGAACTCTTATGGAGATGGTTAGATCAATGATGAGTTACTCATCACTCCCGCTTTCCTTTTGGGGATATGCCCTCGAAACAGCCGCCTACATTCTGAACCAAGTTCCATCCAAAACGGTTCCTGGTACTCCTTATGAACGATGGACTGGCCGTAAAGTGAATCTTGGCCGCATCCGAATTTGGGGTTGCCCTGCACACGTGCTGAGGCAAAAGACTAGCAAGTTGGCTAGTAGGTCAGAATTGTGCCTGTTTGTAGGATATCCGAAGGAAACCAAAGGTTTTACTTTCTATAGTCCCGAGGACGATAAGACTTTCGTTAGCACGAATGCTCGTTTCCTTGAGGAGGACTTTATGAAGGATGCGAAACCTAGAAGCAAAATTGTGCTTGAAGAAAATTTGGGTGAGGAAGCTTCTACCTCATCTGTAAGAACTGTTCTTACCCCAACTGAAACACAACCTAACTCGTCAGAATCTCGTCAAGTAGTACTTAGACGTAGTGGGAGGGCTACTCAAAAGCCTGACAGGTACATGTCTTACGGAGACTCTCTTGTAGCCGTCTCCGACATGGATGACCCTGTTTCCTATAGCCAAGCGATGGCTTGTTCTGAATCAAACCTTTGGCTTGACGCCATGAAAGTTGAAATGCACTCGATGTATGTCAACAAAGTCTGGAAACTTGTAGACCTTCCTGAAGGGATTAAACACGTAAGGTGTAAGTGGATATACAAGAAGAAAAGGGGTCCTGATGGGAACGTCGAGACGTTCAAAGCACGACTTGTGGCAAAGGGTTATACCCAACAAGAAGGGATTGACTATGAAGAAACCTTCTCGCCAGTCGCGATGCTTAAATCCATCCGCATACTCCTATCCATAGCTGCAGCTCTCGACTATGAGATCTGGCAAATGGATGTCAAGACAGCCTTTCTGAATGGCAATCTTGACGAGCGCATTTACATGGCTCAACCAGACGGTTTCGTGGATAAAGGTCAAGAGACCAAGGTTTGTGAGTTGCTTAAATCCATTTATGGACTAAAGCAAGCATCTAGGTCATGGAATATTAGATTCGATGAAACTGTAAAGAGCTTCGGCTTTGAACAGTCAATAGATGAGCCTTGTGTTTACAAGTTAATACACGAAGGCAAAGTTGTGTTTCTGGTACTATATGTCGATGATATACTACTCATTGGTAATGGCGTGGGTAAGTTATCTGAGGTTAAGGTCTGGCTGGCAAAGCAATTCGATATGAAGGATCTAGGAGAAGCCGCGTACATTCTTGGGATCCAAATCTTTCGAGATAGGAAAAACCGGACCCTGGCGCTCTCTCAAGCATCTTATATTGATAAGATAATGGATCACTACTCGATGCAAGACTCCAAGAAGGGCCAAACACCCTTTAGGCATGGAGTTTCACTCTCTAAGGACTAGTCTCCCAAGACTGCACAAGAGATTGAAGACATGAGGAAAATTCCTTACGCCTCTGCCGTAGGAAGCCTCATGTATGCTATGCTTTGCACTAGACCTGACATCTGTTTCGCCGTTGGCGTAGTTAGCCGTTTCCAATCCAACCCTGGACCCGAGCACTAGATTGCTGTTAAGCATGTTCTTAAGTATCTTCGAAGAACTAGGAACTTGATGCTTACATACTCAGGTACTGACCTGACTATGACGGGATATACCGACTCCGATTTTCAAGCGGATAAGGATTCTAGGAAATCCACTTCTGGATCTGTGTTCATCCTTAATGGTGGAGCTGTTGTGTGGAGAAGTATTAAGGAATCTTGCATTGCTGACTCCACAATGGAAGCAGAATATGTGGCTGCTTGTGAAGCATCCAAAGAGGCTATATGGCTTAGAAAATTCCTTAAGTATTTGGAAGTTGTTCCAAACGTCGACGAGCCCATGACCCTTTATTGTGATAATAGTGGGGCTGTCGCTAACTCAAAGGAACCTCGAAGCCATAAGCACTCTAAGCATATTGAGAGGAAATACCATTTGATTCGAGAGATCGCGCAGCGCGGAGACGTGGAGGTGAAGTAGATCTCTGGCAGATCCATTCACCAAGGCCCTAGCGAACATGGTCTTCGACCAACTTCGAGAGGGATTAGGCATGTAGGACTACTCACATCTTCTTTGAGTCAAGTGGGAGTTTGTTGTCAATGGTGCCCACAAGAAGAGTAGTAGTGTCTATTTATGTACATTTGATGTCATATAGTCTTACGAAGACTCTTGCTTGTAATTGCTTATTCATTAATAAAGTTGAAACGTTCATTCAATCTTCCTTGTCTGAAGCTTTATGATAAAACCATAGTCTTTTAGTCCATAAACAAACTTAACAACTTACGAAGAGACAAATGTAGATTTGCATGAACAAACTCTTCGAAGTTTGCTTAAAACGATATATTCGCAATCTTAGGGTCAAAGGACTATTGACCTCAGTATGATTGTTAGAAGAATCTATGATGTCTGGTTATGAGGCATTGAGAGTTGGGGACTCTATAGTTCTTCTAGGTATCTTCCGAAGGTACTGAATTGACCAGTGCACTTCTAGAGACAATATAAGAACAAACCATTTAACCTCTTATGTCTCGAAGTCACTATGTATGAATTGCATCATGCTTACCTTAATCCTGAAATGAGACATGCCATTTCACACCTTAGTATTCTCATTTGAGAAAGTCAAAGTTCGGACTCACTATGTGATTCCGAACAAGGCCTATTGGTGAGGTACTAAGTTGTGAGTCTGTCATGAGTAACTTTGTGAAGTTCTCATAGATATGGAATTCATGTACAAGATTGCTGAAATACAATGTATGTCACCTCATGCTTTGTTCCTTGGAGTGTGAATAAATGAACTGGCCAGTGTCCAAATTGAGTCCTGACTCTTTTGGATGAAACAATGTGACTTGTTAGCTCCTCGTCAATACATTGTTTCTAACTTATTCACAAGCGACAAAGGAGTTGAGGAAATAACAGCTAGAAGGGTAAAATGGTAATTTAGTAAATCCCGACTAGCTGATGACATTCATGAAGGGTAAACATAGATAATATTCAGTGGATCCGCTCATCATAATTAGGTCGAATTCTTGAGTAGAAAATAAATTCATTTGAACCGAGAGATTTTCAGTGTCAGCTCTTTAGTGGAGTCAGTTGGCATTAAGCTAAACTTGGAAAAGGTTTGTGAACTTTTGAGTCCAAGTGTTTAGCTCAAGCTTTGTTCATTTGGGTCCATGAGGTCACTGTCACGAATCACATCGATAGGAATAGTTAAACTGGAAGCTAAGTCAAAACAAGAACGAAAATAGTTAAAAGGGTATTTTTGTCTTTTGAGACAAATGATGAAATGAATGTCAATAAATTTTTTGACAAGGTCATTTGATGACAAATGAAACTTAAAACACTCAGCCATTAATAGTTTATTGGGCCTTGAGGATTAATTTCATTTCGTAGAATTTTACTTGAAAATTCTTAATGGGTTTTTCTTATGTTGTCATGAACAAATGAAGAAACATCTAGAAGCTCCTTCTAGAAGCTCAAATTTCGTCCAACCCAAGGAAAATAAGGCTGAATTTCGTTCATGCCATAGTGGGAAAGAGAGTTTATTTTGTGCATTGATGTATGAAGATACTTGCCAAAAGAAAAAGAGGAAACAAATTTCCTTAAGAAGGAAAGTGCATTTTCGGCCAACTAAGAGGAAATCAAATGAGGAAACAAATCCTAAGCCTTCATGAGGCATGTTGGACGTGCAAGGCAATAGGAAAAGAGGAAACTACCTTTTGAAGGTAATCCTCCTCCTATAAATAGGAGCCTCATTCCTCACATTTCATTCATCCAAGTTTAAGAGATTTGAGAGACTCTCTCTCTAGAACTTGGCCGAAAATCCTCTCTCTCTCTCTCTAGTTTATTTTCGATTTTGTTTTGGCACCTAGGTCCTCATTTGACCTAGAGTTTAGCTCTGCGACTTCAAGACTCGGTCTTAAGTCGTAGCGTTTAAAAGTGCCCACTCACTGATTCCTTCTTTTCGAGTGATTTAGTGATAGAAACTTTCGTGGTTGCTCGAGGTGCCGAAGAAAGAAAGAGAGACGTGCTGCGAGGGGAGACGAGCGTTGCAAACTTTCCACAAGCTTCTTCAAAGTTCAAGCTTCAAGAAAGGTTAGTAACTTTTATAGCTCATATTAGTTTTTATTTACATGCACATGCTCTTGTCTAGGTTAGTAAAAACTAGTTTTACTTAAAAAGAAAATTGATGTAGAAACTTTCGTGGTTGCTCGAGGTGCCGAGGAAAGAAAGAGAGACGTGCTGCGAGGGGAGACGAGCGTTGCAACTTTCCAAAAGCTTCTACAAGGTTCAAGCTTCAAGAAAGGTTAGTAACTTTAATAGCTCATCTTAGTTTTTATTTACATGCATATGCTCTTGTCTAGGTTAGTAAAAACTAGTTTTACTTAAAAAGAAAATTTTAAAATTCCGCCGCTTTGCGAAGCGTTTAATCTTTTTCTTAAACCCTAGATCGATTCCAACAAATGGTATCAGAGCTATGGTCAAAGGAATGCATGTGCATGTTTTTAAATTATGAGCTTGAAAATCGTTTTCGAAAGTTTACTAATTTTGTGACAAGTTAGAATTGTAATCTTAGATTTTTTTTAATTTATTGCTCATGCCTTTAAATTAAAAACCATGTTGATTTTCTATGAGTTTGGGATGATGTTAAAACACATTAGAATCAGTTCTAAAAGTTTTTAATTTTTTATATTGAAAAACGTGTTTTAAAGGTTTGAGAATTTTCGAGTAAATTTTGTGACTAGTTTTGATATCTTGCTAGTTTCTTATTTTTACTTGAATCGTTTTATGCATGTTGTTATTTCTTTTATTCTATGTTATTACCCTGCTAATAAAACACAAATAAAAGCTTTAAACAACATCTTAAAACGTTCCGTTACACTCGATTCTTTTTCGCACCTAAAAGGACGAAGCTTTAATTTATTTCTTTTTCTTCGAGCTGGAATGTAAACCCGTATTAAAAGCGGCATAACTCTCTGCTCAGAAATCGAAATTTAATGATTCTTGAATCAAATTAAAGCTCTGTCTGTGCTCTGTCCAATGCCACCAGTTTCGGCTCAAAAGGACATCGGAGCCGCCAGTTATGGCGATTTTACTCCGAGGTGCGCGGCTGTCTGAAACTCCAGTTTTTTAGAAATCCGGATTTTTAAACCCCACTACCATGAGTTATAGAACTCTAATGAGAAAATTTTCTTGAGCAAAAATGTTTTTCATATGATTATAAACATGATGTGTAAAGATTAAAAGTTTTGATTTTTGAAAGATTAATTGAAATTGAATTTTTACAAAACTAGTTTGAATTTTGAAAAACCGTTTTCACTTTCAAACTTGAAAATATTTTGTCATCCAAATCAAATAAGTTTTCAAAATGTTTTCAAAACTATATCTATATCACATATGTTCAAAATCTATATGCTCTTGAAATTTTGAGTGGGAGGTCTCCTTGTAGACAAAGCCGAAAAATAAAAGGATGTGTAATCTCAAACTTTCAAGTGTTCGAGTGAGTTGAAGTTCACACTTCCCTCACGCACTTTCCCGAAATAGAAAATAGGAAAAGATCGAGTATGTCCCTTGTGCCTTTATGCACTAATACTGCTCTGAACATGTCGATCTAGGATTCTCTTCTAGTTGTCCGCTCTGTCGCTCTCTAACTAGGAAATTTGTTTCCGAACTTAAAAGAGTCGATGAACCAACTCCAAAAACTAAGTGGGAGGGTTATACTTGTTGTTTGTAACCCACGATCCCCAACACTAATGAAAAGTGCAAGTGTCGCCGGACTAAGAGTCACCCTCGTGGCCCTCTCTTAAATGAGAGTACTCAAGGGCGCTTTGCTCTGATCATTGCTCAATGAGCTACGTCCGAGAGTGAGACGATGATGACAAGACCTCCCCTCGGTGGATTGTTTTTCAAAGTCAATCTTTTGGACTAAGTGGTTGGTTACACACTTAGACTCAATCCCTAGTAATCCTCCCTCGAGGCCCTGCGAAAGGATGTGAGTGATCAAACCAATTTACAAGGTGGCTAGTCAAAATTGATGTATTGACATCTTGGCTATGCATTAATGATGAGTCATTTACTTATGAAAGGAGACTCGTTGCGGCCTTCCCTCGAAGGAGTAAAGTGTCATTTCGTTCATAACACCTTTGGATTTTACAAAAGTCTTAATGAAACTTAAATCCTAAACCAAAGACTAATCATAAACTTGTTTCAACTTACATAGGCAATATGTCTCTCAACCATCTCTCTATCTTTCTTTCCTCGATCAAACTCGAAAACGAAAACTACGTAGAATCGAAACGTAACCTCGACATAATACCTACCGTTAACAAGCACAAATGGGTACTCACCACCCCGTGTCCTCCTCTGACGAATGATGATTCAACTCAAGAGGACAATGACGCCTTAGCGGCCTGGCTTCGATCCGATGAGATTGTGAGGTGCTATATGATGGCATCTATGAACAATATGCTGAAAGAGCAACATCGTGACATCGAGACTGCCGCTGACATGCTCTACAATCTCCTTGAGATGTTTGGAGGGCAAAGGCGTCAAACAAGGCAACAAGCAGTCCGACAGTTTATGAACTGTCGCATGAAGGCTAGGACTCCTGTTGGAGACTTTATGATATTGATCATTAGTCATCTGAGTAAAATGGAAATTCTAGGATCTGAGATTGATGGGAAGAATGTCATAGATGTGATCTTAGAAACTCTCCCCGCAACTCTTGATACCTCCATGATGAACTACTCCATTAACAAGCTAGAGTACACTGTTACCAAGCTTATGGAGGAACTTCACACTGTTGTAGGTTTCACTAAGAGAAAGAGGAATCAAGGAGAGGCACATGCTACTGAGCAAAAAGCCTCCGCCTCTGGAACTGTGAAGAGACCTTACAAGGCCGATAAAAAGAACTGTCCCGCCTATCTCAAAGCAAAGGAACATAGTATTGTACTAGTTACCGAAGCATGCTTAGTAGCTGATAATGTATGAACGTGGATTCTTGACTCCGCTGCTACTAACCATATTTGTTGTTCCTTGAATGGTTTTAAGAAAACCAAAAGCTTAGAGGAAGGGGAGTTCTGTTTCAAATGGGGTGATGGGAGCCTGGTGTCTGCAAAGGCTGTGGGATCCGTGACGCTGTCTTTTGAAGACCGCACTTTAAACTTGAATAATGTTTATTTTGTTCCTACCTTTGGGAAGAACTTAATATCCGTTGCTCGTCTTCGTGAGCAAGATTATTGTTTAAAGTTCATTAAGAATGGAATTCGTGTTTCGTTTCCTGATAATTCTTTTGTCACTGATGCATGTATGAAGAATGCTCTTTTCTACAACCTTCTCTTTTAGACACCGAAATAGATAACGATCTAATTAGGGAGCCAAAGAGGATCAAACTTTCTGAATCCTCCGATCTAACAAAATCAACATACCTCTGGCACTTAAGACTTGGTCATATCAGTCTAGATAGGATTAAGAGACTTGTGAGGGATGGTCCACTCCAAGCCTCTGCAATAGGCTCACTGCCTACTTGTGAATCCTGCATAGAAGGAAAAATGACTAAGCGACCTTTCTCCGATAAGGGTCGAAGAGCCACTGAGTTGCTGGAACTAATACATTCTGATGTATGTGGTCCGCTCAGCCAACAGGCACGTGGAGGATACGAATACTTCGTTACCTTCACTGATGATTACTCACGATATGGGTTTGTCTATTTGCTCAAACACAAATCCGAGACCTTTAACGTATTTAAGGTCTTTAGGGCTTTAGTGGAAAAGCAAACTGGCAAAGTGATCAAAACCCTTCGATCTGATCGAGGTGGTGAGTATATGTCTGGAGAGTTCGACGACTTTCTTAAAGAAGAAGGTATTGCTTCTCAGCTTACCGCACCTGGCACACCTCAACAAAACGGAGTGTCAGAGAGAAGAAACCGAACTCTTATGGAGATGGTTAGATCAATGATGAGTTACTCATCACTCCCGCTTTCCTTTTGGGGATATGCCCTCGAAACAGCCGCCTACATTCTGAACCAAGTTCCGTCCAAAACGGTTCCTGGTACTCCTTATGAACGATGGACTGGCCGTAAAGTGAATCTTGGCCGCATCCGAGTTTGGGGTTGCCCTGCACACGTGCTGAGGCAAAAGACTAGCAAGTTGGCTAGTAGGTCAGAATTGTGCCTGTTTGTAGGATATCCGAAGGAAACCAAAGGTTTTACTTTCTATAGTCCCGAGGACGATAATACTTTCGTTAGCACGAATGCTCGTTTCCTTGAGGAGGACTTTATGACGGATGCAAAACCTAGAAGCAAAATTGTGCTTGAAGAAAAGTTGGGTGAGGAAGCTTCTACCTCATCTGTAAGAACTGTTCTTACCCCAACTGAAACACAACCTAACTCATCAGAATCTCGTCAAGTAGTACTTCGACGTAGTGGGAGGGCTACTCAAAAGCCTGACAGGTACATGTCTTATGGAGACTCTCTTGTAGCCGTCTCCGACATGGATGATCCTGTTTCCTATAGCCAAGCAATGGCTTGTTCTGAATCAAACCTTTGGCTTGACGCCATGAAAGTTGAGATGCACTCGATGTATGTCAACAAAGTCTGGAAACTTGTAGACCTTCCTGAAGGGATTAAACCCGTAGGGTGTAAGTGGATATACAAGAAGAAAAGGGGTCCTGATGGGAACGTCGAGACGTTCAAAGCACGACTTGTGGCAAAGGGTTATACCCAACAAGAAGGGATTGACTATGAAGAAACCTTCTCGCCAGTCGCGATGCTTAAATCCATCCGCATACTCCTATCCATAGCTGCAGCTCTCGACTATGAGATCTGGCAAATGGATGTCAAGACAGCCTTTCTGAATGGCAATCTTGACGAGCGCATTTACATGGCTCAACCAGACGGTTTCGTGGATAAAGGTCAAGAGGCCAAGGTTTGTGAGTTGCTTAAATCCATTTATGGACTAAAGCAAGCATCTAGGTCATGGAATATTAGCTTCGATGAAACTGTAAAAAGCTTTGGCTTTGAACAGTCGATAGATGAGCCTTGTGTTTACAAGTTAATACACGAAGGCAAAGTTGTGTTTCTGGTACTATATGTCGATGATATACTACTCATTGGTAATGACGTGGGTAAGTTATCTGAGGTTAAGGTCTGGCTAGCAAAGCAATTTGATATGAAGGATCTAGGAGAAGCCGCGTACATTCTGGGGATCCAAATCTTTCGAGATAGGAAAAACCGGACCCTGTCGCTCTCTCAAGCATCTTATATTGATAAGGTGATGGATCGCTTCTCGATGCAAGACTGCAAGAGGGGTCAAACACCCTTTAGGCATGGAGTTTCACTCTCTAAGGACCAGTCTCCCAAGACTGCACAAGAGATTGAAGACATGAGGAAAATTCCTTACGCCTCTGCCGTAGGAAGCCTTATGTATGCTATGCTTTGCACTAGACCTGACATCTGTTTCGCCGTTAACGTAGTTAACCGTTTCCAATCCAACCCTGGACCCGAGCACTGGATTGCTGTTAAGCATGTTCTTAAGTGTCTTCGAAGAACTAGGAACTTGATGCTTACATACTCAGGTACTGACCTGACTATGACGGGATATACCGACTCCGATTTTCAAGCGGATAAGGATTCCAGGAAATCCACTTCGGGATCTGTGTTCATCCTTAATGGTGGAGCTGTTGTGTGGAGGAGAATTAAGCAATCTTGCATTGCTGACTCCACAATGGAAGCAGAATATGTGGCTGCTTTTGAAGCATCCAAAGAGGCTGTATGGCTTAGAAAATTCCTTAAGTATTTGGAAGTTGTTCCAAACGTCGACGAGCCCATGACCCTTTATTGTGATAATAGTGGGGCTGTCGCTAACTCAAAGGAACCTAGAAGCCATAAGCACTCTAAACATATTGAGAGGAAATACCATTTGATTCGAGAGATCGCGCAACGCGGAGACGTGGAGGTGAAGTAGATCTCTGGAAGATCCATTCACCAAGGCCCTAGCGAACAAGGTCTTCGACCAACATCGTGAGGGATCAGGCATGTAGGACTACTCACATCTTCTTTGAGTCAAGTGGGAGTTTGTTGTCAATGGTGCCCACAAGAAGAGTAGTAGTGTCTATTTATGTACATTTGATGTCATATAGTCTTACGAAGACTCTTGCTTGTAATTGCTTATTCATTAATAAAAAGTTGAAACGTTCATTCAATCTTCCTTGTCTGAAGCTTTATGATAAAACCATAGTCTTTTAGTCCATAAACAAACTAAACAACTTACGAAGAGACAAATGTAGATTTGCATGAACAAACTCTTCGTAGTTTGCTTAAAACGATATATTCGCAATCTAAGGGTCAAAGGACTATTGACCTCAGTATGATTGTTAGAAGAATCTATGATGTCTGGTTATGAGGCATTGAGAGTTTGGGACTCTATAGTTCTTCTAGGTATCTTCCGAAGATACTGAATTGACCAGTGCACTTCTAGAGACAATATAAGAACAAACCATTTAACCTCTTATGTCTCGAAGTCACTATGTATGAATTGCATCATGCTTACCTTAATCCTGAAATGAGACATGTCATTTCACACCTTAGTATTCTCATTTGAGAAAGTCAAATTTCGGACTCACTATGTGATTCCGAACAAGGCCTATTGGTGAGGTACTAAGTTGTGAGTCTGTCATGAGTAACTTTGTGAAGTTCTCATAGATATGGAATTCATGTACAAGATTGCTGAAATGCAATGTATGTCACCTCATGCTTTGTTCCTTGGAGTGTGAATAAATGAACTGGCCAGTGTCCAAATTGAGTCCTGACTCTTTTGGATGAAACAATGTGACTTGTTAGCTCCTCGTCAATACATTGTTTCTAACTTATTCACAAGCGACAAAGGAGTTGAGGAAATAACAGCTAGAAGGGTAAAATGGTAATTTAGTAAATCCCGACTAGCTGATGACATTCATGAAGGGTAGCATAGATAATATTCAGTGGATCCGCTCATTATAATTAGGTCGAATTCTTGAGTAGAAAACAAATTCATTTGAACCGAGAGATTTTCAGTGTCAGCTCTTTAGTGGAGTCAGCTGGCATTAAGCTAAACTTGGAAAAGGTTTGTGAACTTTTGAGTCCAAGTGTTTAGCTAAAGCTTTGTTCATTTGGGTCCATGAGGTCACTGTCACGAATCACATCGATAGGAATAGTTAAACTGGAAGCTAAGTCAAAACAAGAACGAAAATAGTCAAAAGGGTATTTTTGTCTTTTGAGACAAAGGATGAAATGAATGTCAATAAATTTTGACAAGTTCATTTGATGACTTAATGTCACTCGGCCATAATATGATTAATTGGGCCTTGTGAATTAATTTCATTTCATAAGAATTTCATTGAAAATTCTTAATGGGCCTTTTTCATGTTGTCATGAACAAAATGGAAAAGCTTCTAGAAGCCCTTTCTAGATGGTGTAGGCGCCCATATTACCCAAGAGGAAAGAGAGTTTATTTTGTGCATAAATGTATTAAGATACTTGCCAAAAGAAAAAGAGGAAACAAATTTCCCCTAAGGGGAAAGCATGGTAGGCGCCCAAAAGGATCAAGAGAGAAGCAAATAAAAGAGGAAACAAATCCAAGGACTTACTTGCTTAGTCTTGGCCGTGTGACTCTTTGAAGGAAAAGGGAAATTGGCTCATGAATATGTGATATTCTATAGAAGAGGAAACTACCTTATTGAAGGTGAGACCTCTCCTATAAATAGGAGCCTCATTCCACACTTTTCATTCATGCAAAGTTTTAGAGATTGAGAGCTTCTCTCTCTAGACTTGGCCGCCCCTTCCTCTCTCTCTCTCTAGTTTATATTTTCGATTTTTCTTGTCTTGGCACCTAGGTCCTCACTCGACCTAGTGTTTAGCTCTGCGACTTCGAGACTCGTTCTTAAGTCGTAGTGTTTAAAAGTGCCCACTCACTGATTCCTTCTTTTCGAGTGATTTAGTGATAGAAACTTTCGTGGTTGCTCGAGGTGCCGAGGAAAGAAAGAGAGACGTGCTGCGAGGGGAGACGAGCGTTGCAACTTTCCAAAAGCTTCTACAAGGTTCAAGCTTCAAGAAAGGTTAGTAACTTTAATAGCTCATATTAGTTTTTATTTACATGCATATGCTCTTGTCTAGGTTAGTAAAAACTAGTTTTACTTAAAAAGAAAATTTTAAAATTCCGCCGCTTTGCGAAGCGTTTAATCTTTTTCTTAAACCCTAGATCGATTCCAACAGTTCATGCGTTTGATGAATCATGTGTTGCGGTCTTTCATTGGAAAATTTTTGGTTGTGTACTTTGATGATATTCTCATTTATAGTAAATCGTTACGTGACCATATATCTCATTTGCGATCTGTTTTGGAGGTACTTAGGCAAGAAAAGTTGTATGCTAACCTTGGAAAGTGCACCTTTTGTACAGACAAGCTTGTTTTCCTTGGTTTTATTGTAAGTGCGCAGGGTATACAGGTTGATGATCAGAAGATTCGCGCGATACAAGAGTGGCCGACTCCAACAAGTGTTGGCCACGTTCGGAGTTTTCATGGACGTGCTAGCTTTTATAGAGATTTGTGAAGGACTTTAGCACTATACAAGCACCTCTCACTGAAATCATGAAGAAGAATGTGCCATTTAAGTGGGGAAAAGCACAAGAAGATGCGTTCAAGAGTCTAAAGGATAAACTAACAAATGCTCATTTGCTTACTTTACCTGACTTTGAGAAGGCATTTGCAATTGAATGTGATGCTTCGGGTGTAGGGATTGGAGCCGTACTCATGCAGGGGCGATGTCCGATTGCGTATTTTAGTGAGAAATTGAATGGCGCGACACTCAACTACTCGACATATGACAAGGAGTTATACGCACTAATTCGAGCACTTGAGACGTGGCAACACTACTTGATGCCAAAAGAGTTTGTGATTCACACTGATCATGAATCCTTGAAGCATTTCAAAAGCCAACACAAACTGAACAAACGACATGCTCACTGGTCTGAATTCTTAGAGCCATTTCCATATGTCATTCGGTACAAAAAAGGTAAGGAGAATGTGGTTGCCGATGCCCTTTCTCGGAGGTATGTTCTGATCTCAACCCTTGACGCTAAACTGCTTGGTTTTGAACATATCAAACAGCTTTATAATGATGATCTTGATTTTGGTGAAAATTATCGGTTGTGTGAAAAATCTGGAATTGGGGAGTTCTTTAGGCATGATGATTATCTTTTCAAGGAAAATAGGTTGTGTGTTCCCAATTGTTCATTGCGAGATCTACTAACTAGGGAATCCCATGGTGGAGGGCTGATGGGGCATTTTGGGGTAGCTAAGACTTTAGGAATCTTGCATGAACATTTCTTCTGGCCTCACATGAAAAGAGACGTCAAAAGGATAGTTGGTCGGTGCATTACTTGTAGGCAAGCCAAATCTAGAGTACAACCAAACTGTCTTTATACTCCCTTACCCATTCCTAGTTCTCCGTGGATAGACATTTCAATGGATTTTGTGTTAGGATTACCTAGGAGCAAGAGAGGGAAGGACTCCATTTTTGTCGTTGTAGATCGGTTCTCTAAGATGGCTCATTTTATTCCTTGTCACAAAACTGATGATGCCTCTAACGTTGCTGAGTTGTTCTTTCGAGAAATAGTACGTCTACATGGGATGCCTAGGACAATAGTTTCTGATAAGGATGCAAAGTTCTTGAGTTACTTTTGGAAGACCATGTGGGGAAAGTTAGGAACCAAACTGTTGTTTTCTACAACCTGTCACCCCCAAACCGATGGCCAAACTGAGGTAGTCAATCAAACTTTATCAACCTTATTGAGGGCTGTGATTAGGAAACACATTAAGTCTTGGGAAGAGTGCATACCACATGTTGAGTTTGCATACAATCGTTCACTTCATTCAGCAACTAAGTTTTCACCTTTTGAACTTGTCTATGGTTTTAATCCTTTAACTCCTTTGGATTTATCACCTTTACCTAGTTCTGAAACATTGAATTTAGATGGCGAAAAGAAAGCAGAATTCGTGAAGCAACTTCATGAACGAGCTCGACAAAACATTGAGCGGCGAACGGAACAATACATGAAGCAAGCCAACAAGGGACGCCGTAAATTGATTTTTGAACCTGGAGATTGGGTTTGGTTGCACATACGGAAAGAGCGATTTCCAGCCGAATGACGTTCTAAGCTGCTCCCACGAGGAGATGGACGATTCCAAGTGCTTGATCAGATCAATGACAATGCTTACAAACTAGATCTACCCGGTGAGTACAATGTGAGTGCAACTTTCAATGTATATGACTTGAGTCCTTTTGATGCAGATTCTGATTTGAGGACAAATCCTTTTCAAGAGGGGGGGGGGGGGAGTGATGCGGACATCAAGGAGGAACAAACAAATGGACCAATCACAAGGGCAAGGGCAAAGCGAATGAAGGAAGATATGAACAATCTTGTTTTACAAGTTGTGCAAGAAGTGGAGAGCAAGCACACCCAAGGAAATAAAGGAGAGCTTATTCACATCATTCAAGTTGTTATTGATTAAGACTCTTTTAGTTATTATTGTTTGAGTTATTTATTTGTTATTTTCGTAGCCAAAAACACACTACTACAAATTTGGTTTTCTGATGCGCATGACTATCAGGTGCGACTAGTCGCATCTAAATTACTTTCGGGTGCGACTAGTCGCACCAGATAGTCAACCCGAAGTGTTAAAAATTTCGCTAAATTTGTTGTTTGCTTTTGAGTATCGGGTGCGACTAGTCGCACCCGAAAGTCCTAAAAACTATCCGGTGCGACAACGTCGCACCTGATAGTTTCAAAATTTTAAGCGGGCCAACTCTTCCCCCTCATTATTTCATTCAGGATTGACGTGGCATTTTGGATTATTTTTTATAAGATATTATCAGGTGCGACTAGTCGCATCTGATAGATATTTCGGGTGCGACAATGTCGCACCTGAAAGTTAGGTTTTCTATTAAAAAAAATCGTCTGCACTTCGTCTTCCTCATTTCAAAACCGCCTCTCTCTCTGAAAAAAAACCCTCTCTCTCTTTGCCACCTCCGCCGCGCTCCGCCCTGGCCACCACCTCCGCCGCTTCTCTCTCTCTCTGCCTCATCTGCGTCACCAGTTCACTCCGCCGATTTCAAAAAAAAAAAAAAACCCTCTCTCCGGCCAGTTCTGCAAGTCTGCCGCGCTCCACACCCTCTGCCGCGCTCCGCCGCCGCTTCTCTCTCTCTCTTCTCCTTCTTGGTTGCACTCGGCCAGCAGCTCCTCCACCAAGCCGCGCGCGCCACCTCCGCCGCAATCCGACGCGCTCCGCCATCTTACTGAGTCAAGGCCGAGACATTCGTCCAAGCCGACGTGGATTCCGTCTGGAACGCTCTCACCGACTACGAGAGACTCGCCGATTTCGTTCCCAATCTCGTTTCGAGGTACGATTCTCTCTGCCTCGCTCCCTCTCTGCCTCGCTCTCTCTCTCTCAATGTTTAAACTCACAGCCTCGTCGTCCCGTGCCTCCGGACCTCGCCGTGCTCTCAGCCCCGGCCCCGCTGCCTCCGACGCACTCCGCCGCCGTAGCTCCTCCGCGCTCCGCCGTCTTCTCCGCCTCTCAACCGGTATTTCTCTATCTCAATCCCTCTCTACCTCTCTGCCTCGCTCCCTCTCTGCCTCGCTCTCTCTCTGATCAGTGTTTAAACTCACAGCCTCGTCGTCTCGTGCCTCCGGACCTCGCCGTGCGCTCAGCCCCGGCCCCGCTGCCTCCGAGTCCCAGCCATCGAGCCGTTGTCCCCGATTCCTAGCCTCCGAGCCGCTGTACCCGAGTCCCCGGCCGGCCGTCCTAGCAGGTTAGTGTATATATTAGTTTTTTTTTTATAATCATATATTACTTAGTTAACTAGGTTAGTTAGGTTGATAAATATATATTAGTGTATAAATATATATTAGTGTATATATTAGTTAGTTAGGTTAGTGTATATATAATATGTTAGTTAATATGTTAGGTTAGTTAATTAATGTGAAATATGTAAGTTAATAATAATGTGTAACTTAATTAGTATTAATTTGATAATTAATTTAACATGTTTAGTAATTTGGTTAAGTTTAATAATTCTATTAGTTTAGGTTAAAAGTTTAAATTGATTGTAAATTAGTTAGTATTAATATGATAATTTCACATGCTTAATAATGTGATTAGTTTATATTAGGTTAAAATTAAGTTTTAATTGTTTTTTGGCATGTTTTGATATATAGTTTGTGACATTTTTAAATTTTTTGCTTTTAATTAATTTAGATTAATTGTAAGTAAATTATTACCTAGAAATTGTAATTAGTTTAATAATTACATTTATGTTGCTTAGTTTATAATTAGTTAATTAATTTGTGATAAGTTTGTGTAGTTGATTTAACATGTAATGAAATTGTAATTTAAATAAGAAAAATAGTTTTGTGACATGCTTTGATAGTTTGTGACATGTTTTGATAGTTTGTAATATTTTGTTTATTTCGATTTTTCATTTATAAATGTTGTGATCGAACCACGGAGGTTCGGTTTAGGGCTGAGCTAATTTATAGGATAGTTCTGGATGGTTTGTGTATGTTTTTAAATAATTTTGCAGGTTTTTGGTTTGTCAGTATAATAGGGGAAACTCTGCCGAAATTTCGGTAGAGTTTCGAATTAATTAGTTTAAAAACTCCCAACTTATTCAATCCGAGCTCAAAATAACATAGAATTCATAATCTCTCTTTCATTTTGTTCTCCGTCGTCCTTTATCAATAACTCTTCCAAACTTTCATTTCTCGCTCTCATTCAGCGAAATGTCCAATCCAAGTAGAGAACCTTGAGAGTAGAAGATCTTGAAAATGCGCAAGAGTCTATCATCGAGATCTTGTGTAAGCTTGAGATGATATTTCAAAATAGCGGTGTATGTGTACTTGTGGATGATTTCACTTACTATGGTCGAATGGAAGACGTCATCGTCATGAACTATAGGCATAACTATAGTGTTGTATTGTTCAAATGCATTTGGTACGGTGACAAGTATCATGCAAACCGACTAGTGCACACCGATAAGACTACTGGAGAAACGAGTGCTTATACTGCGAAACAGTGGTTTAAAGAGGAGCCGTACGTACTCGCGACTCAAGTCAAACAAGTTTTTTACATCGAAGATCTTGTTAAAGGCGGCAACTGGGAAATCGTCCAGGAATGCAATCATCGAGGGATTTGGGACATTCCTGAAGTTGACCCCTCCAACTCAGCCGCGATCCCATTGACTATAGAGTTGTCAAACATCGAGCGTTTGAATCATCGACACGAAATCGATGAAGCTGAGTTAGGGACTGTCGTTGACGATAATGAAGAAGACGATGATGAAAATGAGAGACGGGTCATTTTTGAGGGAGAAGATGTTGATGTCGATATAGAAGATGATATTAACATTATAGGCATAGATGACGATGAATGAGTAATATCTTTTTTGTATGTTTATTTACTATATAATGTAACCACGGTTTTCCTCCGCCATATGTGAGGTTTGTTAATAATAAAATCCGTGTCGCCGTCCACGTTTTTTTATATAGAAAACTAATATTTATTTACTAATATTGTTCACATCTTACAGGATGTCAGATGCGGGTGGAGATGAGTCTCCGCTACACCGTTCAGGAGCAGGTGGAGATGAGTCTCCGCTAGAGACACCGGGTTCCCAAGGTCCTAAGAAAACAAGGGGACCAACAACCGGCTCTACTTCGGCAAAAGCAGCGCTTGGGGTACCCGGTGCGAAAGTTGTTAGGTACGACCCAATCAACCAAAATTTCTACCAGGACGTAAGGAAAACAATAAAAAAGGTAGGAGTATTCAACAACCGCGTCGGCGCTTTGGTGAAAGTCCATATCCCGGTCACACTTCGTGATTGGAACAAAGTGACGCCCCAGATGTTGGGCAATATTCTGAGCGCACTTCATTCCGAGTACACTTTCGTGTACAAGGATGATGAGACCGAGGAGCTGCTTCCGGCGGATTGCTATCGTCATCAGATTGACCAGACTATCATTCGCGATGCAAAGCGAATGAGGCGCAACCAAAAGTCTAGATTATCAGGGAGTTTCTTAGGAAAATGTTGTGGGCAAATGAATGTCGCCAAGAAAGAAATCCCAAAAGGATATCAAAAAGACGATTGGGAGAAGGTGATAGAGGAGTTCGCAACTAACGATTGGAAGGTAATGTATAATTCAAAAAAATTATGTTATCTTCTATGAAAATGAATTATAACGCAATTTAATATGTGCAGAAAAAGTCTACTCGCAATAGAGACAATTCAAAGAACAAGAAAACGAAGTCCACACAAGGGTCGATTTCTTTTTTGGCTCATCGACATTTGAACGTAAGTTTATTCTAATTTTGTAATATTTTTTTTGCAATAAATACATTACTCATATTTTCATAAGAACTGCAGAGTAGGGAAGATGGGACTTTGGCCTCGGCGTTAAACACGTGGGAGAAAAAACATCAAGATGATCAAGGCAATTGAACGACAGCTTGGGCGCAACAAGCATTTGTAAGTTACTTGTGTTAATTACTTAATAATCAAGTTTCGATAATCTTAATAATTTTTTTAACATATGTTTGAAGGCGCGAATTATGACTCAAGTCGAGGATATGCAGCGACAAGCAGCGGAGTCAGGCCAAACGTTTGACATAGACCAGGCGGAGCAGTACGCGATGGATACTGTTCTCGGGCAACGTCGAGATTGGTATGTCGGGATAGGTCCCTCGATCCCGAGATCCTCCTATCTCTTGGCTCAGGCTCAGGACGACAGCTCGTCCTCAGGTTCTTCATCGCGGAGCGTTCCAGATCCAGTGATTAGCGAGCTACAAGCAGCGTTGGCCGCACAACAGGCTGCAATGGAAGAGATGAGGCGTGAGCAACGAGCTGAGATGGAGACGTTTCAGCGACAACTCTTTGCCTACACAGCAGCATCCGTCTCCCATGCAGACATCCCCCGCGACGCTGCACCCTGGGACGACGCCGCCATCAGCTTCAATGCCGAATGTTCAGACGCCGCCATCCGGTTCAATGCCGAATGTTCAGACGCCGCCATCCGCTTCAATGCCAAATGTTGATCAGACGCCAGGTTCGGTAGAATTTCAGCGACATCGTTCGAGCGCCAGCGCACCAAGCCGCCAAGGCGCACGAGGAAGATCTGGCGGAAGAGGAGGCCGTGCATTCCAGAATTGGAAGACTTCGAGTGAAAAAGGGAAACAAACAGAATAGATTGTAATTTTTTTAATTTATTGAACGTAAATTATCAAATTTTATGAATTTAATATTAGAATTTCTATTAACTTATTTATATAATTATTCTAATTAATATTATTCAAATTATTTATTTAATTTGACAAAAAAAAAATTTTAATAAATTTTGAAATAATTTTTTAAATTATAATTTTTAAATAATTAATAGGCTGATTCTATTAGAATCAGGTTTTAAAAAAAAAACTACAGACAATCAGATGCGACTTGTCGCATCTGATACCTTCGCGGGAAAAGTATCAGATGCGACTAGTCGCATCTGATTGTACTGTAACCCGCCAAATATTTCGTGGGGAATTACTATCAGATGCGACTAGTCGCATCTGATACGTTTCCCGCGAAGGTATCAGATGCGACTAGTCGCATCTGATACTATAACTCCCGCTTTAATAACTTATTTTGGAGGATATTTAGGTGCGACTAGTCGCACCTAAAATGTCGTACCTGATAGTGGTGACTTTCAGGTGCGACAAGTCGCACCTGATATCATCAGGTGCGGACTTTCAGATGCGACTTTGTCGCATCTAAAGTCGCACCTGATGACACTTTCAGGTGCGATTCTAGCACTTTCAGGTGCGAATTTTTGTCGTACCTGATGCTATCAATTGTACTAGTGACAATGGGTTAAGTTGGAGTCCTTTTAAAGTGTTTTTGGGCTTTATTTATGTTAAATGAAGCCGATATGTGTTAGATATTAAGTTAGCCTTTTAATTTTAATGTTATTAGGCCTAAATAATGTCTTCTAGGCCCATTTAAGCTAGGGCAACAAGGAGCTCCGAATTTGCATTGTATTTTCCTTATTTAAAGAGGTTTCATGATTGAGAAAGGCAGACTATGTTTTTTATTAAAAATTGAGAGAATTCTCTTTGTTTCTTGAAGAAACTTCTGAACTTATCAAGGTATTCCTTGTGGCGTTCATCCCTGACTTATCAAGCGAACTTACACATTCGTTTGTGGCGTCCTCATTATTCCAAGGTTCGCGTCTCTCTAGGCGTTGGGTCGCAGAGTTATCGAACTTGAGATCCTGGTTTGTGAAGGCACCAACATTGGTTCCGGGTCACCGTCACATTGTTGGCGTGGTTCGTATCACCACCTTTGCCTCGCGAAGCTGGTCTCGAAGTGTCTCGGTCTCCGCCCTCGGGCGTGAACCTCGCTCGACTTGAGCTAGCCTAGCCCTCGTCCGAGCAAGCTCCTCCTGGGCAGCCCCCAAGCACCGGATGAAGTCGTGCAAAATCCTGTTGCTCCGCACGGCCCTCACATACGCCTGCGATGACAAAAAGCAAGGGTTAAAACTAAACCTATGCTTACGACAGAATGAATAGAAATACTGACCCTCTGAGCATCGGTAACCCCCGCCTGAAAGAAGGCAATGTCGCTCTTCGACACTACACCCTTCCACCAGGACAGTGGGGACTCCTCGAGATGACGGAAGCAGTCACCTCAAGCCTCTATCGCCTCCAGCTCCAGGGCCGAATTCACCCTCTTGGGTTCGGAACGCTCGTCAGGAGGCGCCGATGTCGAAGCCCTCTTCAAAGAGGCGCGGGGCTCCGGTTCCGCTGGACCGGTAGTCTCGACACGCTCTCCCCTCGCCTTGCGGTCAGCGACCCTAGAGCGAATCTCCACCATCGACTCTGGGTCCCAAGAAGCGGAAGCCAGTCTCCTAGCTCGCCTCTTTGCAGCTACACAAGGCAAAGCAGCAAAGGTCAGGTTCCTGTCAAACAAAAAATTTATAAAACCGTAAAATTACCTCGAGAAGCAGGAGCAACTGGCTGAGCAACGGGACTCGGGGGCCTGATCGCCCGGCACGCCTCCTCGGTGCCCGGAGCAAAGGGCGAGAACCACCCGGTAAGCGCCATCAGCTCGGGAGAACGGAACCGCTCGCCAGCCTTGCGGGCTTCCGACATCCCCGATATCTCTCTCACAAAGGGGAGCTCTGCTACCCCCTCATCCGCTGGGAAGTCGGCCAAACGACCAAAGCGAAGGGGCGCCTCACCAAAGGCGTCCGATGAGACCCACACCCACGCCCGGCGGCTAGGCGGGTCACTGTCCTCGACCAACCTCACGTTGCCCCGGGCACGGGCCATGTGAAACCCCGACTGCCCTGGCGCCGGGAAGACAGAAACTAGATTGCGGAAGTCATCCACGGTCATGGCATGCTGCGTCTGGCAATGCCACTCCATGAAGCATGTAGCCAATAGGCGATAGAATGTCGGGCTCATTTGACACGCATGGACCCCTAGCCGGGTCAGAATCTGCTAGACGACCGTCGGGAATGGGAGGCGTAACCCGCAGACAAGGCTCCCCATCGTCACGGCCGCATACCTGTCCCTCGGACGAGAGGGCCTGTCCTCGGGGGCAGGCCTCAGCAGCCCCACCGAGGGAGGGATGTTATACGTCTCCCAGAGCGTGCTAAAGACTCAGGAAGAGAGCGTGCTCGCAGCATCGATCCCCCTATAGTCTAAGCCGACGGGGGCAACAAAGTGGCCTACTCCGTACATGCGAGTCCTTTCCAGAGACCTAGCATAGCTGTAGCCCGAGGCCTCCGCGGACTCGAAAGCCGACCAGGCCGTCTCCAGCACTTTTCCGTTACGTTTCTCATTCCCCCTCGTGGGAGGAGCCTCCAAATCCTCTTCGGGGCCTTCTAAGCCCGACCCTAGGGGGTCGTCGGAGTAAATCTCATCCACAAAAGATTCGGACGGCACTATCGCAAGCTCAGTACCCGAGGCATCTAAGTTAGACGCCCGGGGAAGCCCAGCACACACCATCGCTTCACCTCGCTGCGCAAGCGATAGGGCGTCAAAGGACGCCTCGCGGGAAACCAGATTGATCACCAGCCGCGACGAACGCGAGTCCTTAGACCCTTCGTCCTCCCCTTCGGGGCCGCACCTGGTAGGTAGGCCACTCCCGGGCCCCGCCAGCTCGGCTACCGCCGCGGAGTCATTCTCCAACTCTGCGAGCCATTTGTCAGCCGCACCAGAGTTTTCCTCAACAAAAATGGGAATCTCGTCGAGTTCCTCAAAGGGACCCTTGGCCGCCCCCCCCCCCCCCCCCCCCCCCCCCCCAAAATCTTGGAGAGGGCAGGAAGAGTCAACCTTGGGATCGTCAACATGGGAAAAAAGCTCACTCCCCATTGAAAAAGGGTAAAAAATTCGGCTGCCCAGAAGGAAATTTCAAACTCAAAGGAATTTTCCAATTACCCAAAAGGCTGCCAGGTGTGAACGGAGAGGGAGGGGGCTCTCCTATTTATAGGAGAGGAAGGAGCAAACCCTGCTCCTTCCCCCCCCCCCCCCCTGCGCGCGCGACACAAGGCCCGGCCCGCATGCCGACCTCGCGCGCGCGCCAGTCAGGGCCGCGCGCGGGCCTTGTTGCCCAGCCGGCCCGGTCTGACCCCCCAGGGTCCGGCCAACAAAAAAAAATGTGTGTGTATGTGCATTCACACATGACCAAAGGTAAATGACCTCAACGCCCTCTCCTTTTCTAAAGTTCACGACTTGCGTCCCGTAAACCGTAAACTTGGGGGTTAATGTTACCGGTCGTTTTTGGGGCACCGGAAAATCAAAAAACGATTCAAGGTCGGCCGGGCTTCCCCGGCCGGAAAGCACAACGGGCCCCGGCCCACTAGGCCTGAATGCCCCGACGCACCCACAGCCCGATGGGCCTGCGCGCGCGCCAGCCTACCCGCGCCCACAGGCCGCGCGCGCACCTGCGCCCCCGGCCCAGTTGGCCTGAGCGCGCGCCCTAGCGCGCCTGGCCCGCGCGAGCTCTGCGCCCCGGCCGTCCCGGCCCGCGCGCGCTCCAGAAACCCGGCCGAGCACGCCTGCTGCCTCGGCCGGGCGCCCCTGCTGCCCCGGCCGAGCGCTCCTGCTGCCTCGGCCGGGCGCTCCTGCTACCTCGGCCGGGCGCTCCTGCTGCCCCGGCCGAGCGCGCCTGCTGCCTCAGCCGGGTGCCCCTGCTGCCCCGGCCAAGCGCGCCTGCTGCCTCGGCCGGGTGCCCCTGCTGCCCCGGCCGAGCGCCCCTGCTGCCTCGGCCGGAGGGCCCTGCTGCCCCGGCCGAGCTCCCCTGCCGCCTCGGCCGGAGGCTCTTCCTCCCCTGGCCGAGAGCCCTACGCCTGCCAGGACGTTAGGCCATGCGCGCCCTGCTCCCGGCCACCCGGTGGGCCTTGAGGGCGGCGGCCCAAGGCCTCCTCCAAATGCTATAAATACCCCCCCCTAGGGGGAGGGAAAACACACAATTCTTCATCCTCACTTGCTCGAAGAAACATTCTCTCTCGAGAACTCTCTCCTCTCTCGTGCTCTTGTGACATTCCAAGAGCGCGCGCTCCTCCTCCCTCGGCTCAGAATTACAAGGACCCCCCTCCACGAGAGGGAGCGCGCTCCTCTTCTGCCACCCGAGCTTCTGCAGTACACACTGCTCTCCCACTTCTTGGCCCTTGAGCTAGAACTCTGAGCTACGAGATAAGCGACCCCTCTAAAGTCTTCACTAGAAGCTACGAGTCGGGTCCTACTCTAAAGCCTTGGATTCTCAAGCCTCCGAGCCCAAGATAGCCCCCACCATTCAAATTGAACTACGTTCTGACCTGATCCCGACTAAAGGTTACGTAGGCAGCCAACCTTTGGCACGGTCACACCCCCCCAAAACACACCTCAGGGTCTGGAGGGTGCAGCTCGGTCTACGAGCTCCCATTTTTTGCCCGGGCACGATCACTTGGTCCGCCCTTGGATCAAACCACCCGAGGTATTTAATCGTTGTTCATTTTCGTGCGACAACAAGGTTCAATTTCGCTTCACATCGGCCCTCTATTTATAGCAGTTTAGAAGGTATCTTTATAGAATATTCCAGAATATTCAAAAAGATATTATATCCTTTTATTGTGTTCACACTAGTGGATTAAATCTCAGCCCTTGGATCTCAACAAGTGAATCCTATTTTTCCTCTCATCCATCACATCAATATCTAGGATTTTATTTTATACAACAGTATAAAATATTTTCTGTTGAGAAAATCTAGGAAATTATATTCTCCTAAATATCCTTCTAATATTTAGCCTAAATATTAGGAGAGAATATAGGAAAATGTATCTCCTATTTATTCTCATATATTATAGGAACACAAAAACAGAAAAAATACTAGTTACCACACCAGTGCAAAAAACGTCCAACACCGTAGGGGGGTAAGCGATTTTTTTTTCTTTTTCAAGGCCCAATAGATTTAAGCCCATTAAACACTTATTTACGTGTCCAAGAATGAATAATTAGTTTATTTACTTGATATCGCAATAAATAAACACCTTTACTAAAAATATTTATTTAATTCCCAAAATATCCTTTTTGGAATTTAATGTTGTCAATCACTATTCATTCATCGCATCTAGAAAGTCTGATTACTTAGGTGAGCATCATAAGGAATTCTCATACATGTTCATTACGGCTACGCCTTCTAGAGAAAAATACCAGTCTTTATACAGGTATAGAGATGTGTCTATCCGAGTTCAGGATCAGATGATGAAAGCGGACTTGATTGAGTTAGAAATGGTGGACTATGACGTAATCCTCAGAATAGATTGGTTAAGTACGCACCATGCACTCATAGATTGCTGAAAGAAGTGGGTTCTGTTTCAGAACCCAGGACTTGGACCGCTGCAGTTCCAAGGTTCCTCTCGGAAATCAAGTTTTCCGATCATATCAACGCTGAAGGCTGTGAAGATGATGTTGGTGATTAATGCACCTTAAATAACCAATTACATGTGAAAAAAAAAAATAATTACGCTAACAAGAGTTCATTATTAACATGGTTATTAAACAATATCTAGATTACTTAATTAATTAATCATAAGAAACTTCATCAAGCAACAATATCATATAAAAGGCGAGTTTAAGAAAACTTACAGTTTTAGGCTTACGAACTGAAAGCTTTCAGAATCCGTCTTCATCTTGAACGTACAAGCCTCCACACGATCAGATCTGGAACTCCTCCTTCAAGGACTCGATGTGATGACACCAAAGTCTTCCGAAACGTAATCTCCGAGGAGGATAAGACAAAAGAGTGGACTTCGTTATATCTCACTAGATCTGCAAACGGGTGTTTCAGATCTTTCTCTGTTATTTCTAAGAATGAAATTGAAGCAATTCCGAGGGGAGGAAGGAGAAGCAACCACACGGCCACAAAGGAGAGTGTGTGGGCGTTTTTAGCTGTATGGCTAGGTTCAATTTTGCTTCACATCTGCCCTCTATTTATAGCAGTTTAAAAGGTATCTTTATAGAATATTCCAGAATATTCTAAAAGATATTGTATCCTTTTATTGTGTTCACACTAGTGGATTAAATCTCAGTCCTTGGATCTCAACAAGTGAATCCTATTTTTCCTATCATCCATCATATCAATATCTAGGATTTTATTTATACAACAGTATAAAATAATTTATGCTGAGAAAATCTAGGAAATTATATTCTCCTAGATATTCTCCTAAATATCCTCCTAATATTTAGCCTAATATTAGGAGAGAATATAGAAAAATGTATCTCCTATTTATTCTCCTATATTTTAGGAACAGAAAAACAGAAAGTATACCGGTTACCACACCAGTGAAAAAAATGACTAACACCGTAGGGGGGTAGGCGATTTTTTTTGCTTTTTCAAGCCCCAATAGATTTAAGCCCATTAAACACTTATTTACTTGTCCAACAATAAATAATATGTTTATTTACTTGATCTAGCAATAAATAAACAGCTTTACTAAAAATATTTATTTAATTCCCAAAATACCCTTTTTGGAATTTAATGTTGTCAATCACTATTACAGCAAGTGAGATTATAATAATAATACATACTATTATATTAACTTTCTTATCCGCCTTTATCGAAGCCGAATTGGGGACGATGGACCTAGTAGTAGAAGCTCAACAAATCCGATCAAAAAGACGAAAAAAGTCATTTCTCTTTTTCGATCGATTCGTCTAATCTTAGTCAATGCTCAACCGTGTAAGCTAAGGCTGAACTCTCCTTTAATACTAGAATTATATTTACTCATCGTAACGAGTGTCCACTCATTTAGTCAGTACATGATCATGACCCTCCAGGTCCTTCCCGTATCGAGATGGGTCAATTTGTTTCGTTATACCTTTCTCGTTACATATAAACCCTAAGCATCCTTTCTTCCGCAGCGAAAGATTCAACCCAACGTAAGCCAACTTCGGAAGTGTGCACAGTCAATCGGTTCTGGAATAAACCCTTAGTTGAGAGAACATTAACCTTCTTTCAGGAAGGCTGGATTCTGTATCTGTAAACCACTTTCTACTACAATCATGTCCCGAGTTCCCAAAACATCCATTTATTCAACCTTCATTGGCCTTTAACGTGATGAATCAAAGAACCCGATAACACGATCTAAAAGTTCATGATCACTTCAGGATTAAGATCAAGCGTCACTGTGACCATCATTTGTGACCCTGGCTAGTGTGTCGTAACTGTCCTTAAATGACACGTCTACATGCAAGGTCTGTACGGGTCGTACACTTACCACAAGTGCAGAATGCTCTCATTAAGTGATCAACCTTCACTTGTGTTCCACATATATGAATTTAGATAAGGCTTTCCAGGCACATATCAGTCATCGACCAAGTTTTAGTTCACCGCTCGATCTCGGATGCCCAACATGCGATTCAGTTTGATACAGAGACTATGGATGATAGTTGTTATTGATTCTGAATGTTTTCAAACCTCAACCCACTAATCATATGATGCTAATAAAGTAACTTCTTATCTTATTTAGTAATTATCATCTTCTAGTGGACAATATTCCTAGCAGATGATGGATTAGGGATGCACTGGTTACCTTGAAAGCGTGGTAGACGTTACGAAGACGGTCAAGCCCCAACTGCATGATATTCCAGTTGCTAGAGATTTCCTCGATGTTTTTCCAGAAGATCTTCCAGGCCTACCTCCTGATCGAGAAGTGGAGGTTAATATATAGCTCATTCCAGGTACAGCTCCGATATCGAAGGCCCCATATCGTATGGCTCCAGCAGAATTGAAAGAACTCATGACGCAGTTACAAGAATTGCTTGAGAAAGGGTTCATACGACCAAGCCATTCGCCTTGGGGAGCGCCAGTCTTGTTCGTTAAGAAGGCATATGGTTCCTTACGGCTTTGTATTGACTACCGTGGGTTGAACCAAGTAACGATCAAGAATAAGTATCCGTTACCATGGATAGATGATCTTTTTGATCAACTATCAAGAGCGACGGTGTTCTCAAAGATTGACTTGAGTTCGAGATACCATCAGCTGAAGGTTCAAGACGAAGACATCCCGAAAACTGCTTTTCGTACACGATATGGTCATTACGAGTTCTTAGTTATGTCGTTTGGATTGACTAACGCGCTAGCAACGTCCATGAACCTAATGAACCGAGTATTTAAGGACTTTTTGGATAAGTTCGTGATCGTGTTCATTGACGACATTCTAATCTAGTCGAAGAATAACGAAGAGCATGAGCAGCATCTAGAGCTAGTGCTAAGCAGGCTGAGGGTAAAGCAACTGTACGCCAAGTTCTCAAATTTGTGAATTTTAGCTGGAACATGTGGTATTTCTCTGTCATGTCGTCAGTAGCGCTGGTATTATGGTAGATCCTGCTAAAATGGAAGCCGTGAGGCAGTGGAGTCAGCCAAAGATGGTCACTGAAATAAGGAGTTTCTTGGGTCTTGTCGGCTACTATAGGAAGTTTGTGGAAGGATACTCTAAGTTGGTCATGCCTTTGACTCAACTAACTCGTAAAGGATAGAAGTTCCTCTGGACCGAGACATATGAAAGAAGCTTTCAAGAGCTGAAGAACAGGCTGGCGACCGCGCTAGTGCTCACCAATACACAGGGAATTGACGGATTTGCCATTTTACTGTGATGTGTCTAAGCAAGGTTTGGGCGCAATTTTGATGCAGCATGGGAAGGTCATTACGTACGCCTCACGACAACTAAAAGATTATGAGACTCGATATCCTACTCATGATCTAGAGCTTGCTATAGTAGTGTTTGCGCAAAAGATATGGCGACATTACCTGTATGTAGTCCATTGTGACATCTACACTGTTGTCGGCTCGTCTCGGACCGACGAGTGCAAAGGCATCACTTCGACCCACATGACTGGCGCGAGTCCTCAGACGGCGAAACCTTGCCTCGGCCATTGGCCGGCCCAAACCAATGGCCGGCCCAAGGTTGACTCGGCCATTAGCCGGTCCAAACCAATGGCCGGCCCAATTCACTCGGCCATTGGCCGAGTCGAAGCTTCAGTCGGCCAATGGCCGACCCAAGAGTCTCACTCGGCCATTGGCCGAGTCAAAGCTTCAACCGGCCAATGGCCGGCCCAATTCACTTGGCCATTGGCCGAGTCAAAGCTTCAGTTGGCCAATGGCCGACCCAAGAGTCTCACTCGACCATTGGCCGAGTCAAAGCTTCAGCCGGCCAATGGCCGGCCCAATTCACTCGGCCATTGGCCGAGTCAAAGCTTCAGTCGGCCAATGGCCGACCTAGTAGTCTCACTCGGCCATTGGCCGAGTCAAAGCTTCAGCCGGCCAATGGCCGGCCCAATTCACTCGGCCATTGGCCGAGTCAAAGCTTCAGTCGGCCAATGGCTGACCCAGGAGTCTCACTCGGCCATTGGCCGAGTGAAAGCTTCTTTCGGCCAATGGCCGGCCCAGTTCACTCGGCCATTGGCCGAGTCAAAGCTTCAGTCGGCCAATGGCCGACCCAAGAGTCTCACTCGGCCAAGGGGTCCCCAACACACCCCTTGGTCGCCTATAAATATGGAGGTCCGTACTCCCCCGAAAGGTAATCCATTTTTGATTCCCGAAACGTTGTCGAACTCATACTTCACTCGTTTCGCTCATCTTTGGCCTCTCACCCTCTAAAACCTCTATACTTCACCTCAATCCCACTAATTTTGAGCGTCGGAGAGGTAAATAGAGGCACCCCCTCTGTTTACCCTTTGTAGTTCACGTGTTCTTTCTTCCTCTTCATGTGCTTGGACGAACTCAAGGGACATTCACAGCTAAGGGAAGACTCAGGATACCGAGTCCGACACGCTCGAGCCCGAACGCGACCACTTGGTCAGGCCTTGGGTCGAACCGTTTGGGGATCCTAAATCGTTGTCCGAAAACGAGCGACAACATTTTGGCGCTAGAAGGACGGGATCTCCCAACCTTGGCAATGCTCTCCCTTCCAACCTCTTTTCTCGCATTCGGTTAGACTCTCGATAGATGAGTCACCGGCCGACCACCTCCGTGGGCACTCGAGCGACTAGCTCGAGGTACGGTCTCAGGAACCTAGCACATCGTCTAGGAGAGCAACCTCGTGACAACGAGAGCCAGCCCCAAGACCCGGAAATTGACCCCGAGGCCACGCTCCGAGAGGACACGGCTCGAGGGCTTGCTGAGCTCCTAGACCGCCCTGGCGTCGACAACGCGCTTATCGCCGACCTCCTCAGCTACAGCGTCAAGGATCACGTCAACCATGACCAGAGAGACCCCAACAACTGTTGTCAATGGTGCCCACAAGAAGAGTTGTAGTCTTTATTTTGTACATTTGATGTAATAAAGTATCATGAAGACTCTTGCTTGTACTTGCTCATTCATTAATAAAAAGTTGAAACGTTCATTCATTCCTCCTTGTCTGTTTGAAGCTTTATGATAAAACATTAGTCTTTAATCCATAAACAAACTAAACAACTTACGAAGAGACAAATGTAGATTTGCATGAACAAACTCTTCGTAGTTTGCTTAAAACGATATATTCGCAATCTAAGGGTCAAAGGACTATTGACCTCAGTACGATTATAAGGAGAATCTATGATGTCTTGTTATGGGGCATTGAGAGTTGGAGACTCTATAGTTCTTCTAGGTATCTTCTGAAGGTACTGAATTGACCAGTGCACTTCTAGAGACAAGATAAGATCAAACCATTTAACCTCTTATGTCTCAAAGTCACTACGTATGAATTGCATCATGCTTACCTTAATCCTGAAATGAGATATGCCATTTGTTGTCGGCCCGTCTAGAGCCGACGAGAACAAATGCATCTCTTCGACACACGTGGCTAGTACGAGGTCTTGGGCGGCAAAACCCTGACTCAACCAAGGGCCAGCCCAAACCAATGGCCAAGTCAAAAGCCTTGCCCAGCCATGGGCCGAGTCAATGGCTCACTCGGCCATTGGCCGGGTCAATGGCTCACTCGGCCATTATGCAGTTCACTCGGCCAATGGCCGAGTGAACCCTCCAGCCACCAAGGAAGTTCACTCGGCCATTGGCCGAGTGAACCTTCCAGCAGTTCACTCAGCCAATGGCCGAGTGAACCCTTCAGCCGGCCATGCAGTTCACTCGGCCATTGGCCGAGTGAACCTTCCAGCAGTTCACTCGGCCAATGGCCGAGTGAACCCATCAGCCGGCCATGCAGTTCACTCGGCCATTGGCCGAGTGAACCTTCCAGCAGTTCACTCGGCCAATGGCCGAGTGAACCCATCAGCTGGCCATGCAGTTCACTCGGCCGAGTGAACCTTCATCCGGCCAAGACTCCTCACTCGGCCATTGGCCGACCCAACCCTTCAGCCGGCCAATGGCCGACCCAAACTTGCTCACTCGGCCAAGGGGTCTTCAAACCACCCCTTGGCTGCCTATAAATACAGGAGCCGCTCCCCTAGTCCAGGTAATCCATTCTTGAGTACTGAAACGCTGTCGAACTCGTACCTCGCTCGTTTTTCTCAAGTCTCGGCCTCTAAACACCCCTAAAACCTCTATACTCCACCTCAATCCCACTAATGTTGAGCGTCGGAGAGGTAAACAGGGGCACCCCCCCTGTTTCCCCTTTGTTGTTCACAATCTCTTGTTTGCTTTTCAGGTATCTAGACGAGGTGAGCTTCACCCACAGCTAAGGGACGACTTGGGATACCAAGTCCGACACGCTCGAGCCGGAGTGAGACCACTTGGTCCGGCCTTGGGTCTAACCACTCTGGGCTCCTAAATAGTTGTCCAAAAATCAGCGACAACATTTTGGCGCTAGAAGGAGGGGGATCTCTCGACCTTGACGACGCATTCCCTCTACCAGTTTTCTCCCTTTGTTCTCACGACTCTCGAGAGATGAGTCACTTGCCCACTACCTCCGCGGGTACACGAGCGACGAGCTCGAGGTACGGTCTCCGACTCCTCGCACACCGTCTTTAAGGGCAACCTCGCGATAGCGAGAGCCAGCCCCAAGACGCGGTGAACGACCCCGAGGCCGAGCTCCGAGAGGACACGGCCCGGCGGCTCACGGAGCTCCTTGACCGTCCCGGCGTTGATGGCTCCCTCATCGCCGATCTCCTCGGCTACGACGTCGAGGATCGATCCGCTCAGGACGACTCCGACCCCGAATACGTTGGGGAGTCAAGAACCAACGAGGCCACCCCTAGCCTCGCTCAAGCACGACCCGAGAGGGCCAATGGTGCATTGGCCGATCACTTGCACCCGGCTCAACGACAGGCACGGTCACAGTCCCGGGGACTCGCCCCCTCGGTTTCAAGAGGTGGCCGGACACGGCCCCTCGCCGAGTAGAGAGCAACTCTGGTTGACGATGGGGCCGATAGCCGAAGCGCTCGCCAGACGGCCCGACCAAGGGTGACCTCGCCTCGCCACGCACCTAGCGCGGACCTTAGAGAACACTTGACGGCGCAAAGAAACTCCCGAGGGGAGGATCTCCGCCAAAGGCTCAATTCTCGGCGGGGCGCGCTGCCCGCCGCAACTCTCGGCCGACCTCAGGCCAATGTCGTGGACCAAGCGTCCAACGAACGCCAACCGGTGACCCCCGTGGCCCCGACAATCGGCCTTGCCAACGGGCTTGATATGGTCACGATGATTCAAAGCCTCCAAAACCAAATCATCGAGATGAGGGGGTTGGGGAGGCAAAGATCATATGGAGGGATCGAGGAATCATACTCTCCCTTCGCCGCACATATCCTCGCGCAGCCTTGCGTGGGGAACTTCAAATTGCCGTCCATCCCTCCCTATGATGGACGGACTGACCTGAACTTCCACATCCAACATTACGAGACGTGGATGACAATGCAAGGACAGACGGACGCCACCCTCTGTCAGGCCTTCAGCCTGACCCTCACAGGGTCAGGATTTGAGTGGTTCCGAAGCCTAAGGCCGGGAAGCATCTCGTCTTTCCGGGCCTTGCGAGAGTTTTTCCTTGCTCGATTCGCCACCCTCGTGGCGCAAAAGAGGTCAAAGACCCACCTCTTCTCCATCCGACAAGGGAGAGACGAGACACTGAGACAGTACCTCGCCCGCTTCACCGAGGAGTCTCACAAAGTCGAAGGGTTCGACGATAAGGATGCCATCACGGCGATCACTGAGGGAGTTCGCACGAGCGACTTCCTCAAGTCCATCGTCGGGCAAGTCCCGCGAGACATGGCGGAGCTGATGACGAGAGCCCGCGCGTATATGGGAATCGAGGACTATCTCGATGACCGGGTCGGCCGGAAGTCAGGAGGGCAAGGTAGTCGCGGCCGCGACGACCAAGATGAAGATCGTCCCGATCCTCGAAGGAAGAGGAACAAGGGAGGCCAGGCCCCTAACGGTCGCTCCCTCCCCGGGCCGAGGTCGCCACACGTCGATAGCTTCCGAGCGTTATCGGCGTTCACCCCTCTAAACACCTCGTGAGAGCGGATCCTAGCTTTGCATCGCGACGAGCTGGGGAGCCCCGTTCCACTCACAAGGGATCCCGCAAAGCGAGATCGAAGCAAGTTCTGTGAGTATCACCGAGACCACGGGCACCTGACGTTCGAGTGTTACCAGCTCAAGCGCCAGATCAAGGCCCTCATTCAGGATGGGAAGTTGAAGGAGTACGTCCTTTGAACAATTGGGACGGCTGCGGCACACGAAGGCCGTCCACGGCAAGGAAGGAAGGGTCCAGCGACGGTGACTGTCACGGACCGGGCAGCGATTGAAGAACCGGAGAGCTCACAGCTGCACGTCGTGGGCTCGATCATGGGTGGCCCGGAGTTTGGGGACTCCTCCACGCAAAGGAAGAAGTACGTGCGCGAGGTTTCCCAAGGAAAAATTGCGCACTACATCAACCATACGTACGAGGCTCCCCCTCCGACCCCGTTCGAGTCTACGTTCTTCACCGGCCAAGAGGCAACACGAGTTCTCCACCCGCACAATGACGCAATAGTCGTCTCGACCCCGGTCGCCAACAATCTCGTCCGAAGAATCCTGATTGATAACGGCAGCTCGGCCGACATCATCTTCAAATCAGCGTTGGACAGGATGAAGCTGACCGGACTGAAACCGACCCCAATCTCGACCCCACTCTTTGGCTTCTCCGGGGAGAAGGTCATGACGGAGGGCACTATCGACCTCCCGGTCACCTTCGGAACGCCGGGAGGGCTCGAGGTCACTCGCGTCGTGTCATTCCTGGTCATGAACCAGCCCTCGGCGTACAACTTCATCATCGGTCACCCGACTCTCAATCGATTGAAGGCCATTAAGTCCACCTACCACTTGATGATGAAGTTCCCGACTGACAAGGGGATTGCCGTTATGTTGGGAGATCAATCGATGGCAAGGATGTGCTACATCCAGGGCGTGGATGGGAAAGGCAATGGAAAGATGGTGAGCACCACCTTCCAACTCGAAGACAAGGTCGAACCTCGGCTACCCAAAGACCCCCACTCCCGTCTTCTCTACGCCTGATTTATGTCATTTTATTTCCGGTTTTAAGAAAATTTCAAATTTTAATAAGGCCGGTGGCCTGAGAATGTAATTTTCAACTATTTAGACATGATAATTAGATTACATTTTGCCTCGAAGCCTTTATCTTGTTGCACTATAATTTCTAGTCTCCTCTGCGAGTACACAAGAAACTCGGGGGGCTAATGGGAGACAATGCTCAACAAAACTAGAAACAACTCGACAACTCAACAACAACAACAAAAAAAGGGGTCCCAGAGAAAGACTCTTCACGAAACTCCTCGTGCATGCTCTACGTGAGTCCTCGAGTCGAGTTCGAGTCCACGAGTCGACTAATACTCCTCGTCCCGACTCTTCACATGTCTCCTCGGGATGAGTTCATTCCCCGAGTTGAGCTTCGAGTCCGCGAGTCGACCGATACTCCTCGCGCCGAATCTCCACAAAACTCTTCGTGCAGGCTCTACAAGAGCCCTCGAGTTGAGTCCCAAGTCCACAAGTCAACTAACTAATCCTCGTGCAGGCTCTACATGAGTCCTCGAGTAGAGTCTCGAGTTCGCGCTCGCCGCCCAGCTCGTGACCCGATAGGCAACGAGTTACAAATGGGTTGAAGGCTTGCGTCCGCTGGGCGTATCTGGTCGAGCCAGCGTCCACGGGAAACCTCGCCACACAAATGTGGCATCGCGCTCGCCGCCCAGCTCGTGAGCCGACAGGCAACGAGTTACAAATGGGTTCAAGGCTTGCGTCCGCTGGGCGTATCTGGTCTAGCCAGCGTCCACGGGAAACCTCGCCACACAAATGTGGCATCGCGCTCGCCGCCCAGCTCGTGAGCCGACAGGCAACGAGTAATAAATGGGTTCAAGGCTTGCGTCCGCTGGGCGTATCTGGTCTAGCCAGCGTCCACGAGAAACCTCGCCACACAAATGTGGCATCGCGCTCGCCGCCCAGCTCGTGAGCCGACAGGCAACGAGTTACAAATGGGTTCAAGGTTTGCGTCCGCTGGGCGTATCTGGTCTAGCCAGCGTCCACGGGAAACCTCGCCACACAAATGCGGCATCGCGTTCGCCGCCCAGCTCGTGAGCCGATAGGCAACGAGTTACAAATGGGTTCAAGGTTTGCGTCCGCTGGGCGTATCTGGTCTAGCCAACGCCCACGGGAAACCTGGCCACACAAATGTGGCATCGCGCTCGCCGCCCAGCTCGTGAGCCGATAGGCAACGAGTTACAGATGGGTTCAAGGCTTGCGTCCACCAGGGCGCATCTGGTCTGGCCAGCGTCCACGGAAAACTCGGTCACGCAAACGTGACACCGAGGCCCCCCGAGGCCCAAGTCGTGCTAATCGATTATGCCTTCGTCGGTAAGTCAAGAAAATAAGCCACGCGCAACAAAAGCCGTCCCTCGTGACGCGCAAAATCCGTCCCTCTTGGCGCATAAAAGCCGTCCCTCGTGACGCACAAGGGCCATCCCTCGCGACGCGCGAAGGCCGTTCCCCGTGACGCAAACCCGAGAGCATTCATCCCGCATCCGCATAAAAGCGTAGATTTTGAGTTTCCACTCGACCTACGCTCGACCGGAAACTCGGGGGGCTAATGTTGTCGGCCCGTCTAGGGCCGACGAGAACAAATGCATCTCTTCGACACACGTGGCTAGTACGAGGTCTTGGGCGGCAAAACCCTGACTCAACCAAGGGCCGGCCCAAACCAATGGCCAAGTCAAAAGCCTTGCCCAGCCATGGGCCGAGTCAATGGCTCACTCGGCCATTGGCTGGGTCAATGGCTCACTCGGCCATTGGGCAGTTGAACCTTCCAGCAGTTCACTCGGCCAATGGCCGAGTGAACCCATCAGCCGGCCATGCAGTTCACTCGGCCATTGGCCGAGTGAACCTTCCAGCAGTTCACTCGGCCAATGGCCGAGTGAACCCATCAGCCGGCCATGCAGTTCACTCGGCCATTGGCCGAGTGAACCGTCCAGCAGTTCACTCGGCCAATGGCCGAGTGAACCTTCATCCGGCCAAGACTCCTCACTCGGCAATTGGCCGTCCCAACCCTTCAGCCGGCCAATGGCCGACCCAAACTTGCTCACTCGGCCAAGGGGTCTTCAAACCACCCCTTGGCTGCTTATAAATACAGGGGCCGCTCCCCTAGTCCAGGTAATCCATTCTTGAGTACTGAAACGCTGTCGAACTCGTACCTGGCTCGTTTCTCTCAAGTCTCGGCCTCTAAACACCCCTAAAACCTCTATACTCCACCTCAATCCCACTAATGTTGAGCGTCGGAGAGGTAAACAGGGGCACCCCCCCCCCCCCTGTTTCCCCTTTGTAGTTCACAATCTCTTGTTTGCTTTTCAGGTATCTAGACGAGGTGAGCTTCACCCACAGCTAAGGGACGACTTGGGATACCAAGTCCGACACGCTCGAGCCGGAGTGAGACCACTTGGTCCGGCCTTGGGTCTAACCACTCTGGGCTCCTAAATAGTTGTCCAAAAATCAGCGACAACACCATTTCACAACTTACGTATTCTCATTTGAGAAAGTCAGAGTTCGGACTCAATATGTGATTCGGAACAGGGCCTATTGGTGAAGTACTAAGTTGTGAGAACGTCATGAGTAACTTTGTGAAGTTCTCATAGATATGGAATTCATGTACAAGATTGTTGAAATGCAATGTATCCTCATGCTTTGTTCCTTGGAATGTGAATAAATGAACTGGCCAGTGTCCAAATTGAGTCTTGACTCTTGTGGATGAAACAATGTGACTTGTTAGCTCCTAGTTAATACATTGTTTCTGACTTATTCACAAGCGACAAAGGAGTTGAGGAAATAACAGCTAGAAGGGTAAAATGGTAATTTTGTAAATCCCGACTAGCTGATGATATTCATGAAGGGTAAACATAGATAATATTCAGTGGATCCGCTCATTACAATTAGGTTTAATTCTTGAGTAGAAAATAAATTCATTTGAACCGAGAGATTTTCAGTGTCAACTCTTTAGTGGAGTCAGTTGACATTAAGCTAAAATTGGAAAAGGTTTGTGAACTTTTGAGTCCAAGTGTTTAGCTCAAGCTTTGTTCATTTGGATCCATGAGGTCACTGTCACAAATCATATCGAGTAGGAATAGTTAAACTAGCAGCTAAGTCAAAACAAGAACGAGACAAGTTTTGTGAAAATTGTCTAAAGGGTATTTTTGTCTTTTTAGACATAGGAAGAAATGAATGTCAATAAATTTTTTGACATTGTCATATGATTACAAATGAAATTTAAATCACATGGCCAACTTAAAGAATTTGGGCCTTGAGGATTAATTTCATTTCATAGAATTTTACTTGAAAATTCTTAATGGGCTTTTCTTATGTTGTCATGAACAAATGAAGAAACATCTAGAAGCTCCTTCTAGAAGCTCAAATTTCGTCCAACCCTAGGAAAATAAGGCTGAATTTCGTTCATGCCATAGTGGGAAAGAGAGTTTATTTTATGCATTAATGTATGAAGATACTTGCCAAAAGAAAAAGAGGAAACAAATTTCCTCTAGAAGGAAAGTGCATTTTCGGCCAACTAAGAGAGAACGAATGAGGAAACAAATCCAAGGACTTGCATGACATGTCATGAACGTCCAACATGGGTAGAAAAGAGGAAATAAGATTTTCTCATGCCTCCCCTATAAATAGAGACCTTTGCAGACACCATGCTCCCATCAACCTTTGCAGACACCAGGCTCCAATCAACCCATTTGAAACAGAAGTCACCTTCCTCTAAGCTTTTGGTTTTCTTAAAACTAGTCAAGGAACAGCAAATATGGTTAGTAGCAGCGGAGTCAATAATCCACGATGATACATTATTAGCTACTAAGCATGCTTCGGTAACAAGTACAATACTATGTTCCATTGCTTTGAGATAGGCAGGACAGTTCCTTTTATCGGCCTTATGAGGTCTCTTCTTAGTTCCAGAGGCGGAGGCTTTTTGCTCAGTAGCGTGCCTCTCCTTGATTCCTCTTTCTCTTGGTGAGACCTACAGCAGTGTGAAGTTCCTTCATAAGCTTGGTAACAGTGTACTCTAGCTTGTTTATGGAGTAGTTCATCTTGGAGGTATCACGATATGCGGGGAGAGTTTCCAATATCATATCTATGACATTCTTCCCATCAATCTCAGATCCTAGGATTTCCATTTTATTCAGAAACCTAATGATCAGTATCATAAAGTCTCCAACAGGAGTCCTAGCCTTCATATGACAGTTCATAAACTATCGGACTAATTGTTGCCTTGCCTGACGCCTTTGCCCTCCAAACATCTCATGGAGATTGTTGAGCATGTCGGCGGCAGTCTCGATGTCACAATGTTGTTGGTGCAACACATTGTTCATTGATGCTAAGATATAGCACCTCATAATCTCATCGGAGCAGAGCCAGGCCGCCAAGGCATCTTTGTCCTCTTGAGTCGAATCATCATTCGTCAGAGGAGGACACGGGGTGGCGAGTACCCATTTGTGCTTGTTAAAGGTAGGTATTATGTCGAGGTTATGTTTCCAATTAACGTAGTTTTTGGTTTCGAGTTTGTTTGAGAGACTTTTTGCCTATAAAAGTTGAAACAAGTTTATGATTAGTCTTTGGTTTAGGATTTAAGTTTCTTTAAGACTTGATAAAATCCAAAGGTGTTATAAACCAAACGATAAATTGGTTTGATCACTCACATCCTTTCGCAGAGCCTCAAGGGAGGATTACTAGGGATTGAGCGTAAGTGTGCAACCAACCACTTAGTCCAAAAGGTCAACTTTGAAAAACAATCCCCCAAGGGGAGGCCTTTCCTTCATCGTATCACTCTCGGACGTAGCTCATTGAGCAATGATCGAAGCAAAAACGCCTTAGAGTACTCCCATTTAAGAGAGGGTCGCAAGAGCGGCTCTTAGTTTCACGTTAATTGCTTCTTTCATTAGTGTTGGGGATCGTGGGTTACAAACAACAAGTATAACCCTCCCACTTAGTTTTTGGAGTTGGTACATCGACTCTTATAAGTTCGGAAACGGTTTTCCTAGTTATAGAGCGATAGAGCGGACAACTAGAAAAGAATCCTAGATCTTCATGTTCAGAGCGGAGTTAGTGCATAAAGGCACAAGGGACATAGTCGGATCTTTTCCTACATTCTATTTTGTGAAAGTGCATGAGGGAAGTGTGAAGTTCAACTCACTCGAACACTTGAAAGTTTGAGATTACACATCTTTTTATTTTTCGGCTTGTCTACAAGGAGACCTCCCACTTAAATTTTCAAGAGCATATAGATTTTGAACATATGTGATGTGGATATAGTTTTGAAAACATTTTGAAAACTTGTTTGATTTGGATGACAAAATATTTTTCAAGTTGCGAAAACGGTTTTTCAAAATTCAAACTAGTTTTGTAAAAATTCAATTTCAATTAAACTTTCAAAAATCAAAACATTTAATCTTTCACATCATGTTTATAATCTTATGAAAAACATTTTTGCTCAAGAAAATTTTCTCATTAGAGTTCTATAACTCATGGTGGTGGCTGAAAATCCGGATTTCTAAAAACCTGGACTTTCGCAATACCCGCACACCTCGGAGTAAAATCACCATAACTGGAGGCTCCGATGTCCTTTTGACCTAAAACCGGTGGCATTGGAAAGAGGACACACAGAGCTTTAATTTTGTTCAAGAATTATTAAATTTAGATTTCTGAGCACAGATTTATGCCACTTTTACTGCAGGTTTTACTCCAGCTCGAAGAAAAAGAAATAATCAAAGTTCGGTCTTTTTAGGTGCGAAAAAGAATCGAGTGTAACGGAACGTTTTAGGAAGTTGTTAAAGATTTTATTTGTGTTTGATTAACAAGGTAATAACATGATATAAAAGAAATAACAGCAAGCATAAAACGATTCAAGTAAATAAAAGGAACTAGTAAGACAAGAAAACTAGTCACAAAAAATACTCGAAATTTTATCAAACTTAAAAACGCGTTTTTTAATATAAAAATTAAAAACTTTTAGAACTGATTCTAATGTGTTTTAATATCATCCCAAACTCATAGAAAATCAACATGATTTTTAATTTAAAGGCAAGAGCAATAAATTAAAAAAAAATCTAAGATAACAATTCTAACTTGTCACAAAATTAGTAAAATTTCGAAAACGATTTTCAAGCTCATAATTTTAAATACATACATGCATATCTTTGACCATAACTCTGATACCATTTGTTGGAATTGATCTAGGGTTTAAGAAAAAGTTTAGCGCTTCGGTAAGAGGCGGAATTTTAAAAATTTTCTTTTAACTAGTAAAACGTTTTTACTAACCTAGACAAGGAGAAAGCACATGTAAATAAAAACTATTATGAGCATAAAAGATTACTAACCTTTTAGAAGATTGAACGTTGAGAAGCTTTTGGAAAGTTGCAACGTTCGTCTCCCCCTTTGCAGCATGTCTCTCTTCTTTCCTCGGCAACTCAAGCAACCACGAAAGTTTCTATCACTAAATCACTCGAGAGAAAAGGAATTACTGAGAGGGCACTTTTAAACACGACGACTCAAGAACAAGTCTTAGAGTCGAAGAGCTAAAACACTAGGTCAAATGTGGACCTAGGTGCCAAAACAAAAAACGAAATTGACTAGAGAGAGAGAGAGAGGAGTAGACCAAGCTAGAGAGAGAAGCTCTCAAATCTCTAAAACTTGGGATGAATGAAATGAGGAGAATAAGGCTCCTATTTATAGGAGAGGTCTCACCTTCAATAAAGTAGTTTCCTCTTCTATAGAATATCACATATTCATGAGCAAATATTGCCTTATTCCCTCATGAGTCACACGGCCAAGGCAGCCTTCTAGAAGGCTTGGATTGTTGGAATTGATCTAGGGTTTAAGAAAAAGTTTAACGCTTCGGTAAGCGGCGGAATTTTAAAAATTTTCTTTTCACAAGTAAAACGTTTTTACTAACCTAGAAAAAGAGCAAGCACATGTAAATAAAAACTATTATGAGCATAGAAGTTTACTAACCTTTTAAGATGCTTGAACGTTGATGAGCCTTCGGAAGGTTGATAATGTTCGTCTCCCCTCGGAGCACGTCTCTCCTCTTTCCTCGCAAACTCGAGCAACCACGAAAGTTTCTATCACAAGAATCACTCGAGAAAGAAAGGAATTAGTGTGTGAGCACTTTTAAACACGACGACTCAAGAACAAGTCTTAGAGTCGAAGAGCTAAAACACTAGGTCAAATGAGGACCTAGGTGCAAAAACAAAAATGATATTGAATAGAGAGAGAGAGAGGAGTCGGCCAACAATGTCTAGAGAGAGAGTCTCTCAATCTCTAACTTATGTTGGATGAATGAAATGAGAGGAATGAGGTGGGGTATTTATAGGATGAGGATTACCTTCAAAAGATAGTTTTCTCATACCTCTTGCACGTCCAAATGAGCTTCTAGAAGCCTTTGGATTTGTTTCCTCATTTGCTTTCTCTCTTAGTTGGCCGAAATTGCACTTTCCTTCTAGAGGAAATTTGTTTCCTCTTTTTTCTTTTGGCAAGTATCTTCATACATTAATGCACAAAATAAACTATCTTTTTCTCTATTGGGCTGCACGAAATTAGTCTCCCATTCTCTTGGGTTGGAAGGCCAAAGGGCTTCTAGAAAGCCTTTCTAGATTTTTCTTTACTTTTTCATGACAACATAAGAAAAACCCATTGAGAATTTTCAAGTAAAATTCTATGAAATGAAATTAATCCACAAGGCCCAAGTGATCTAGGCCATCATATGACCATGTCAAAAAATTTATTGACATTCATTTCATCCTATGTCTCAAAAGACAAAAATACCCTTTTGACAATTTTCGAAAAACTTGTCTCGTTTTTGTTTTGGTTTCGCTTCCAGTTTAACTATTCCTACTCGATGTGATTCGTGACAGTGACCTCATGGATCCAAATGAACAAAGCTTGAGCTAAACACTTGGACTCAAAAGTTCACACCCCACCTTTTCCAAGTTTAGCTTAATGTCAACTGACTCCACTAAAGAGTTGACACTGAAAATCTCTCGGTTCAAATGAATTTATTTTCTACTCAAGAATTCAACCAAATTACGATGAGCGGATCCACATAATATTATCTATATTTACCCTTCATGAATATCATCAGCAAGTCGGGATTTCCAAAATTACCATTTTACCATTCTAGCTGTTATTTCCTCAACTCCTTTGTCGCTTGTGAATAAGTTAGAAACAACGTATTGACAAGGAGCTAACAAGTCACATTGTTTCATCCAAAAGAGTCAAGACTCAATTTGGACATTGGCCAGTTCATTTATTCACACTCCAAGGAACAAAGCAGGAGGTGATATACATTGCATTTCAGCAATCTTGTACATGAATTCCATATCTATGAGATCTTCACAAAGTTACTCATGACATCTTCATAACTTAGTACTTCACCAATAGGTCCTGTTCCGAATCACATAGTGAGTCCGAACTCTGACTTTCTCAAATGAGAATACGTAAGCTATGAAATGACATGTCTCATTTTAGGATTAAGGTAAGCACGATGCAATTCATACGTAGTGACTTCGAGACATAAGAGGTTAAATGGTTTGTTCTTATTTTGTCTCTAGAAGTGCACTGGTCAATTCAGTACCTTCGGAAGATACCGAGAAGAACTATAGAGTCTCCAACTCTCAATGCCCTATAACCAGACATCATAGATTCTCCTAACAATCGTACTGAGGTCAATAGTCCTTTGACCCTTAGATTGCGAATATATCGTTTTAAGCAAACTACAAAGAGTTTGTTCATGGAAATCTACATTTGTCTCTTCGTAAGTTGTTAAGTTTGTTTATGGACTAAAGACTAGTGTTTTATTATAAAGCTTCAAACAGAAAAGGAAGAAAGAATGAACGTTTCAACTTTTTATTAATGAATAAGCAATTACAAGCAAGAGTCTTAATGAGACTTTATTACATCAAATGTATAAAATAAAGACTACAACTCTTCTTGTGCGCACCATTGACAACAAACTCCCACTTGACTTAAAGAAGATGTGTGTAGTCCTTCATGCCTAATCCCTCTCGATGTTCGTCGAAGACCTTGTTCGCTAGGGCCTTTGTGAATGGATCTGCTAGGTTGTCCACCGTTGAGATCTTGTTCACTTCCACGTCTCCGCGCTGCACGATCTCTCGAATCAAATGGTATTTCCTCTCAATATGTTTAGAGTCGTTATGGCTTCGAGGTTCCTTTGAGTTAGCGACAGCCCCACTATTATCACAATAAAGGGTCATGGGCTCGTCGACGTTTGGAACAACTTCCAAATACTTAAGGAATTTTCTAAGCCATACAGCCTCTTTGGATGCTTCACAAGCAGCCACATATTCTGCTTCCATTGTGGAGTCAGCAATGCAAGATTGCTTAATACTCCTCCACACAACAGCTCCACCATTAAGGATGAACACAGATCCTGAAGTGCATTTCTTGGAATCCTTATCCGCTTGAAAATCGGAGTCGGTATATCCCGTCATAGTCAGGTCAGTACCTGAGTATGTAAGCATCAAGTTCCTAGTTCTTCGAAGATACTTAAGAACATGCTTAACAGCAATCCAGTGCTCGGGTCCAGGGTTGGATTGGAAACGGCTAACTACGCCAACGGCGAAACATATGTCAGGTCTAGTGCAAAGCATAGCATGCATGAGGCTTCCTACGGCAGAGGCGTAAGGAATTTTCCTCATGTCTTCAATCTCTTGTGCAGTCTTGGGAGACTGGTCCTTAGAGAGTGAGACTCCATGCCTAAAGGGTGTTTGGCCTTTCTTGGAATCTTGCATCGAGAAGCGATCCATCACCTTATCAATATAAGATGCTTGAGAGAGCGACAGGGTCCGGTTTTTCTGATCTCGAAAGATTTGGATTCCCAGAATGTACGCGGCTTCTCCTAGATCCTTCATGTCGAATTGCTTTGCTAGCCAGACTTTAACCTCATATAATTTACCCACATCGTTACCTATGAGTAATATATCATCGACATATAGTACCAGAAACACTACTTTGCCTTCATGTATTAACTTGTAAACACAAGGCTCATCTATTGAATGTTCAAAGCCGAAGCTTTTCACAGTTTCATCGAATCTAATATTCCATGACCTATATGCTTGCTTGAGTCCATAAATGGACTTAGGTAACTCACAAACCTTGGTCTCTTGACCTTCTTCCACGAAACCGTCTGGTTGACCCATGTAAATGCGCTCGTCAAGATTGCCATTCAGGAACGCTGTCTTGATATCCATTTGCCAGATCTCATAGTCGAGTGCTGCAGCTATGGATAGGAGTATGCGGAACGTCTTCATAGTCAATCCCTTCTTGTTGGGTATAACCCTTAGCCACAAGTCGTGCTTTGAACGTATCAACGTTCCCATCCGGACCCCTTTTCTTCTTGTATATCCACTTACACCCTACGGGTTTAATCCCTTCAGGAGGGTCTACAAGTTTCCAGACTTTGTTAACATACATCGAGTGCATTTCAACTTTCATGGCGTCAAGCCAAAGGTTTGATTCAGAACAAGCCATTGCTTGGCTATTGGAAACAGGGCCATCCATGTCAGAGACGGCTACGAGAGAGTCTCCAAACGACACGTACCTGTCAGGCTTTTGAGTAGCCCTCCCACTATGTCAAAGTACTACTTGACGAGATTCTGATGAGTTATGTTGTGTTTCAGTTGGGGTAAGAACAGTTCTTACAGATGAGGTAGAAGCTTCCTCACCCAACTTTTCTTCAAGCACAATTTTGCTTCTAGGTTTTGCATCCTTCATAAAGTCATCCTCAAGGAAACGAGCATTTGTGCTAACGAAAGTCTTATCGTCCTCGGGACTATAGAATGTGAAACCTTTGGTTTCCTTTGGATATCCAACGAACAGACACAATTCTGACCTACTAGCCAACTTGCTAGTCTTTTGCCTCAGCACGTGTGCAGGGCAACCCCAAATTTTGATGCGGCCAAGATTTACTTTACGGCCAGTCCATCGTTCATAAGGAGTACCAGGAACCGTTTTGGACGGAACTTGGTTCAGAATGTAAGCGGCTGTTTCGAGGGCATATCCCCAAAAGGAAAGAGGGAGTGATGAGTAACTCATCATTGATCTAACAATCTCCATGAGAGTTCGGTTTCTTCTCTCTGACACTCTGTTTTGTTGATGCCAGGTGCGGTAAGCTGAGAAGCGATACCTTCTTCTTTAAGAAAGTCATCGAACTCTCCAGACATATACTCACCACCTCGATCAGATCGAAGGGTTTTGATCACTTTGCCAGTTTGCTTTTCCACTAAAGCCCTAAAGACCTTAAATACGTTAAATGTCTCGGATTTTTGTCTGAGCAAATAGACAAAACCATATCGCGAGTAATCATCAGTGAACGTAACGAAGTATTCGTATCCTCCACGTGCCTGTTGGTTGAGCGGACCACATACATCTAAATGTACTAGTTCCAGCAACTCAATGGCTCTTCGACCCTTATCGGAGAAAGGTCGCTTAGTCATTTTTCCTTCTATGCAGGATTCACAAGTAGGTAGTGAACCTATTGCAGAGGCTTGGAGTGGACCGTCCCTCACAAGTATCTTAATCCTATCTAGACAGATATGACCAAGTCTTAACTGCCAGAGATATGTTGATTTTGTTAGATCAGAGGATTCAGAAAGTTTGATCCTCTTTGGCTCCCTAACTAGATCATTATCTATTTTGGTGTCTAAAAGAGAAGGTTGAGTGGGATAGATGTAGAAAAGAGCATTCTTCATACATGCATCAGTGACAAAAGAATTATCAGGAAACGAAATATGAATTCCATTCTTAATCAACTTTAAACAATAATCTTGCTCAAGAAGACGAGCAACAGATATTAAGTTCTTCCCAAAGGTAGGAACAAAATAAACATTATTCAAGTTTAAACTGCGGTCTTCAAAAAACAGCGTCACGGATCCCACAGCCTTCGCAGACACCAGGCTCCCATCACCCCATTTGAAATAGAAGTCGCCTTCCTCTAAGCCTTTGGTTTTCTTGAAACCATTCAAGGAACAACAAATATGGTTAGTAGCAGCGGAGTCAAGAATCCACGTTGATACTTTATCAGCTACTAAGCATGCTTCGGTAACTAGTACAATACTATGTTCATTTGCTTTGAGATAGGCAAGACAGTTCTTTTTATCGGCCTCGTGAGGTCTCTTCTCAGTTCCAGAGGCGGAGGCTTTTTGCTCAGTAGCATGTGCCTCTTCTTGATTCCTCTTTCTCTTAGTGAGACCTACAGCAGTGTGAAGTTCCTTCATAAGCTTGGTAACAGTGTACTCTAGCTTGTTTATGGAGTAGTTCATCTTGGAGGTATCAAGAGATGCGGGGAGAGTTTCTAAGATCATATCTATGACATTCTTCCCATCAATCTCAGATCCTAGGATTTCCATTTTATTCAGATAACTAATGATGAGTATCATAAAGTCTCCAACAGGAATCCTAGCCTTCATATGACAGTTCATAAACTGTCGGACTGCTTGTTGCCTTGCTTGACGCCTTTGCCCTACAAACATCTCATGGAGATTGTTGAGCATGTCGGCGGTAGTCTCGATGTCACGATGTTGTTGTTGCAACACATTGTTCATTGATGCTAAGATATAGCACCTCACAATCTCATCGGAGCAGAGCCAGGCCGCCAAGGCGTCTTTGTCCTCTTGAGTTGAATCATCATTCCTCAAAGGAGGACATGGGGTGGTGAGTACCCATTTGTGCTTGTTAACGGTAAGGATGATGTCGAGGTTACGTTTCAAATCAACGTAGTTTTTGTTTTCGAGTTTGTTCGAGGAAAGGATGATTGAGAGATGGTTGAGAGACATGTTGCTTAATTAAGTTGAAACAAGTTTATGATTAGTCTTTTGTTTAGGATTTAAGTTTTATTTAAGACTTGATAAAATCCAAAGGTGTTATAAACATAACGATAATTTACTCCTTCAAGAGAAGGCCGCAAAAAATCTCCATTTATAAGTAAATGACACATCATTAATGCTTAGCCAAGATGTCAATACACCAATTGTTATCGGTCGTTTTCGGGACACCGGAAATTCAAAAACGATTCAATGCCGGCCGGAAGCCCAACGGGCCCCGGCCCACCAGGCCCGAGCGCCCCGACGCACCCACGGCCCGGCACGGCCGGCGCGCGCGCACCTGCGCCCCTGGCCCTGAGGCCCCCGGCCCAATGGGCCTCAGCGCGCCCTATCGCGCCTGGCTCGCGTGCACCCTGCGCCCCGGCCTCCCGGCCATCGCGCGCACTCCTGCGCCCCGACCTCCCGGCCCGCGCGCACATTCCCGCGCACCCCGGCCTCCCGGCCTGCGTGCGCCTCGGTGCCCCGGCCGAGCGCCCCTGCTGCCTCAGCCGGGTGTCCCTGCCACCTCGGCCACCTCGGTCGAGCGCCTTCGCCAGCTCGGCCACCTCGGCCGAGCGTCTTTGTCAGCTCGGCCACCTTGGCCAAGCGTCTTTCCCACCGCGGCCACCTCGACCGAGCGTCTTTGGCACCTCGGCCACCTCGGCCGGCCGTCCTTTCCACCTCGGTCACCTCGGCCATCTTGGCCGAGCGTCCTTGCCACCTCGGCCGAGCGTTCTTGCCACCTCGTCCGGGCATGCCCGTTGCCGGGCACGCCGCGCCCGGCCAAGTCCCGCGCCTGGCACACCCCGCGCCCATCCAGGCGACATGTCCCGCGCGCCCTGCGCCCTCTTGGGCGTGACGCCTCGCGCGCCTCGCTCTCGGCCACCCGGTGGGCCTAAAGGGGTCGGCCCATGGCCTCCCCTCAAATACTATAAATACCCCCCCTAGGGGAGGAAGAGAGGAAAAGAGAGAGACATTTTGATACATTTTCGAGAACAATACTTCTCTTCTCTTGAGAATTCTCTCGTGCTCTTGTGACATTCCAAGAGAGCGCACTCCTCTTCCATCGGCTCAGAAACAAGGACCCCCCTCCACGAGAGGGAGCGCGCTCCTCTTCTGCGACCCGAGCTTCTGCAGTACACACTGCTCTCCAGCTTCTTGGCCCTTGAGCTAGAACTCTGAGCTATGAGCACGCGACCCCTCTAAAGTCTTCACCAGAAGCTACGAGCCGGGTCCTACTCTAAAGTCTTGGATTCCCAAAGCCTCTGAGCCCAAGATAGCCCCAATACACAAATTGAACTACGTTCTGACCTGATCCCGACTAAAGGGTACATAGGAAGCCAACCTTTGGCACGGTCACACCCCCCCAAAACACACCTCAGGGTTTGGACGGTGCAGCTCGGTCTACGAGCTCCCATTTTTGGCCCGGGCCCAATCACTTGGTCCGGCCTTGGATCGAACCGCCCGAGGTATTTAATCGTTGTTCATTTTCGTGCGACAACATTTTGGCGCTAGAAGGAGGGGACTTCCTGCCTTACACAGCCCGAAATCCCTTCTACAGCTCGACCCCTTTCTTCTCGGCTCGAGAAAGACATGAGTGGTCAACCACCCGTTCGTTCTGAGGGCGTGAACAACCCCGAAAATGCAACCGCGGTGAAGAAATACTTCCTGCGCTCCCGAGCACAAGGCGACGAGGAGTCTCTCAACGACGAGAGCCACACTCCCTCGCCCCCTCCTCTTCAGGACAGTCGGGACGACCGCATCCTTGGGATGGAGGCGAAAATCCGCCAGCTAAAAATAGCTAACGCAAGGTACCACCGCCAACTGGCGGGCAAGGCATCTATGCAGGATTCTCCCCACGGGGAATCCGAGGACCTCATGGACGAGGGACATGACTATGATCCTGACTATGAAGGCTTGGAAATTTCGGCTGACGTCAAGACTTCTCTCACCAAAGACGGGGAACTCCCTGTTGAGATCGAAGCAGGTCCGTCGAAAACAAGAGCAATACCGATCTCCTCTCAAGAAGAGACGTCCTGACGTTCAGCCCATGACCGACTCGGTCAAAGAGGCAACATCAGGGAAGGCACGACGACTCGGCGAGTAGGGCGTGTGGCTCGAAGCTCGCGCCCCCGTACCGTCGGTCCAGACCTTAGAGATCGCCTTACCGCCCAACGGAACGGCCATGGCGAAGACCTCCGAGAGAGGCTGAGCGCTCGTAAGGGTCACAACCCTACGGCCCCAATCAATGGGGACCCTCGCACGGCTCAAGGGTCGAACGAAAGGCGACAGGTGACTCCTCCTAAACAAGGAGTGACCCCCAACACTGGCCTCGACGTCGTCACCATGATTCACAATCTTCATAATGAGGTGCGTGACCTGCGTGAAGGCGGCTTGGCCGGTGATACATACGGGGTCGTGGAAGAACATTCCTTTCCCTTCACCGCCCAAATCCTTGCTGAGGTGTGCACGGGAAACTTCAAGCTCCCGAATCTCCCTCCATACAATGGGAAAACTGATCCCACGTATCACATCCAACATTACGAGACTTGGATGACGATGCAGGGCGTTTCACCTGGGGCTCTATGCCAAGCTTTCAGTCTTACCCTCACCGGACCCGGTTTCGAGTGGTTTAAGAATTTAAGACCAGGGAGCGTCCAATCGTTCAAAGACCTGAAGGACATGTTCCTGGCACGATTTGCTACATCCATGGTCCAAAAGAAGACAAAGATGTACCTATGGTCAATCAGGCAAGAGAATAACGAGTCCTTGAGACAGTATCTCACTCGGTTCACCGCCGAATAGAACAAGGTCGACCGCTTTGACGACAGTGACGCAATTACAGCCATAATCGAGGGCTTGCGCACCGGAGACTTCCTAAAGTCCGTCGTCGGCAGAGTCCCTTCTACGATGGCCGAGTTAATGAACCAAGCCAAAACCTTTATGGGGGTAGAAGATTACCTCGACGGCCGTAGGAGCGGCCACCAAAGCTCCCGCCGTCGAGATGAGTCCGGCAGCGAGCCAAGTAACCCCCGCAAAAGGGTGAACAAGGGCGGTCAAGCTACCGATAGCCGGCCCCCTACGTCTCGAAAGCCGCGCCTTGCGAGCAATTTTAGAGACTACTCGGGTTACACTCCCTTGAATGCCTCGGTAGAGCAAATCTACGCTGTGGCGCGTGACAAGTTCGTCGCTCCGGCTCCAATAAGGGGCAGCCCCGCATCTCACGACCGGTCCCGTTATGGCGAGTTCCACGGGATTACGGTCACACGAACGCTCAGTGCTTCCATCTTAGGAAACAAATTGAGACGTTAATGTTGTCAATGGTGCCCACAAGAAGAGTAGTAGTGTCTATTTATGTACATTTGATGTCATATAGTCTTATGAAGACTCTTGCTTGTAATTGCTTATTCATTGATAATATAGTTGAAACATTCATTCATTCTTTCTTTGTTTGAAGCTTTATGATAAAACCTTAGTCTTTTAGTCCATAAACAAACTTAACAACTTACGAAGAGACAAATGTAGATTTGCATGAACAAACTCTTCGTAGTTTGCTTAAAACGATATATTCGCAATCTTAGGGTCAAAGGACTATTGACCTCAGTACGATTGTTAGAAGAATCTATGATGTCTGGTTATGAGGCATTGAGAGTTGGAGACTCTATAGTTCTTCTAGGTATCTTCCGAAGGTACTGAATTGACCAGTGCACTTCTAGAGACAAGATAAGAACAAACAATTTAACCTCTTATGTCTCGAAGTCACTACGTATGAATTGCATCATGCTTACCTTAATCCTGAAATGAGACATGCCATTTCACAGCTTAGTATTCTCATTTGAGAAAGTCAGAGTTCGGACTCACTATGTGATTCCGAACAGGGCCTATTGGTGAAGTACTAAGTTGTGAGAATGTCATGAGTAACTTTGTGAAGTTCTCATAGATATGGAATTCATGTACAAGATTGCTGAAATGCAATGTATGTCACCTCATGCTTTGTTCCTTGGAGTGTGAATAAATGAACTGGCCAGTGTCCAAATTGAGTCCTGACTCTTTTGGATGAAACAATGTGACTTGTTAGCTCCTCGTCAATACATTGTTTCTAACTTATTCACAAGCGACAAAGGAGTTGAGGAAATAACAGCCAGAAGGGTAAAATGGTAATTTAGTAAATCCCGACTAGCTGATGACATTCATGAAGGGTAAACATAGATAATATTCAGTGGATCCGCTCATCATAATTAGGTTGAATTCTTGAGTAGAAAATAAATTCATTTGAACCGAGAGATTTTCAGTGTCAACTCTTTAGTGGAGTCAGTTGGCATTAAGCTAAACTTGGAAAAGGTTTGTGAACTTTTGAGTCCAAGTGTTTAGCTCAAGCTTTGTTCATTTGGGTCCATGAGGTCACTGTCACGAATCACATCGAGTAGGAATAGTTAAACTGGAAGCTAAGTCAAAACAAGAACGAAAATAGTCAAAAGGGTATTTTTGTCTTTTGAGACATAGGATGAAATGAATGTCAATAAATTTTTTGACATGGTCATTTGATGACAAGTAACACTCGGCCATAATAAGATTAATTGGGCCTTGTGGATTAATTTCATTTCATAAGAATTTTATTGAAAATTCTTAATGGGCCTTTTTCATGTTGTCATGAACAAATGGAAAAGCTTCTAGAAGGCCTTTCTAGAATGATGCTAGGCGCCCAACATACCCAAAGAAAGAGAGAATATTTTGTGCATAAATGTATCATGATACTTGCCAAAAGAAAAAAGAGGAAACAAATTTCCCAATGTGGGAAAGTATAAGTTCGGCCAAGACAAGTCAAAGAGGGAGAGAATAAATGAGGAAACAAATCCATGTGGCATAGGTGATGCCTTACACGCCCAAATTGAAAAGGGAAACAAGGGATTTCTTCATGAATATGTGATATTCAATATAGAAGAGGAAACTACCTTATTGAAGGTAAAGCCTCTCCTATAAATAGGAGCCTCATTCTTCTCATTTTTCTCATTCCACATAAGTTAGAGATTGAGAGCTTCTCTCTCTAGAACTTGTGGTTGCCGCCCCTCTTCTCTCTCTCTCTCTAGTTTATTTTCGATTTTTCTTGTTTTGGTACCTAGGTCCTCACTCGACCTAGTGTTTAGCTCTGCGACTTCAAGACTCGTTCTTAAGTCGTAGTGTTTAAAAGTGCCCACACACTAATTCCTTTTCTCTCGAGTGATTTAGTGATAGAAACTTTCGTGGTTGCTCGAGGTGTCGAGGAAAGGAAGAGAGACGTGCTGCGAGGGGAGACGAGCGTTGCAACTTTCTAAGAGCTTCTCAAAGATCAAGCTTCAAGAAAGGTTAGTAAACTTCTTAGCTCATATTAGTTTTTAATTACATGTACTTGCACTTGTCTAGGTTAGTAAAAACCGTTTTTACTTGTAAAAGAAAATTTTTAAAATTCCGCCGCTTCCCGAAGCGTTAATTATTTTCTTAAACCCTAGATCGATTCCAACAAATGGTATCAGAGCTATGGTCAAAGATATGCATGTACATGTATTTAAAAATATGAGCTTGAAAATCGTTTTCGAAAGTTTACTAATTTTGTGACAAGTTAGAATTGTTATCTTAGATTTTTTTTAATTTATTGCTCATGCCTTTAAATTAAAAATCATGTTGATTTTCTATGAGTTTGGGATTTTTTTAAAACACATTAGAATCAGTTCTAAAAGTTTTTAATTTTTTATATTGAAAAACGTGTTTTAAAGGTTTGAGAAATTTCGAGTAAAATTTTGTGACTAGTTTTCTTGTCTTACTAGTTTCTTATTTTTACTTGAATCGTTTTATGCTTGTTGTTATTTCTTTTATGCCTTGTTATTACCTTGCTAATAAAACAAAAATAAAAGCTTTAACAACCTTCATAAAACGTTCCGTTACACTGGATTCTTTTTCGCACCTAAAAAGGACCAAGTTTTAATTATTTCTTTTTCTTCGAGCTGGAGTAAACCCGCATTAAAAGTGGCATAACTCTCTGCTCAGAAATCAAAATTTAATGATTCTTATATCAAATTAAAGCTCTGTCTGTTATCAGTCCAATGCCACCGGTTTCGCCTGAAAATGACATCGGAGCCGCCAGATATGACGATTTTACTCCGAGGTGCGCGGCTGTGCTGAAACTCCAGTTTTTAGAAATCCGGATTTTCAAACCCCACTACCATGAGTTATAGAACTCTAATGAGAAAATTTTCTTGAGCAAAAATGTTTTTCATATGATTATAAATATGATGTGTACGATTAAAATGTTTTGATTTTTGAAAGTTTAATTGAAATTGAATTTTTACAAAACTTGTTTGAATTTTGAAAAACCGTTTTCACTTTCAAACTTGAAAATATTTTGTCATCCAAATCAAATAAGTTTTCAAAATGTTTTCAAAACTATATCTATATCACATATGTTCAAAATCTATATGCTCTTGAAAATTTGAGTGGGAGGTCTCCTTGTAGACAAGTCGAAAAATAAAAAGATGTGTAATCTCAAACTTTCAAGTGTTCGAGTGAGTTGAAGTTCACACTTCCCTCATGCACTTTCCCGAAATAGAAAATAGGAAAAGATCGAGTATGTACCTTGTGCCTTTATGCACTAATACTACTCTAAACATGTCGATCTAGGATTCTCTTCTAGTTGTCCGCTCTGTCGCTCTCTAACTAGGAAATTTGTTTCCGAACTTATAAGAGTCGATGAACCAACTCCAAAAACTAAGTGGGAGGGTTATACTTGTTGTTTGTAACCCACGATCCCCAACACTAATGAAAGGTGCAATTGTCGCCAGACTAAGAGTCACCCTCGTGGCCCTCTCTTAGATGAGAGTACTCAAGGGCGCTTTGCACTGATCATTGCTCAATGAGCTAAATCCGAAAGTGAGACGATGATGACAAGGCCTCCCCTTGGGGGATTGTTTTTCAAAGTTGACCTTTTGGACTAAGTGGTTGGTTACACACTTAGACTCAATCCCTAGTAATCCTCCCTCGAGGCCCTGCGAAAGGATGTGAGTGATCAAACTAATTTAAAAGGTGGCTAGTCAAAATAGATGTATTGACATCTTGGCTAAGCATTAATGATGTGTCATTTACTTATAAAAGGAGATTTTTTGCGGCCTTCTCTTGAGGGAGTAAATTATCGTTTGGTTTATAACACCTTTGGATTTTATAAAAGTCTTAAATAAAACTTAAATCCTAAACCAAAGACTAATCATAAACTTGTTTCAACTTAAATAGGGAATATGTCTCTCAACCTTCTCTCGTTCATCCTTTCCTCGAACAAACTCGATAACAAAAACTGCGTAGATTCAAAACATAACCTCGACATAATCCTTACCAAGCACAAATGGGTACTCACCACCCCGTGTCCTCCTCTGACGAATAATGATTCAACTCAAGAGGACAAAGACGCCTTGGCGGCCTGGCCCTGCTCCGATGAGATTGTGAGGTGCTATATCTTAGCATCAATGAATAATGTGTTGCAACAACAACATCGTGACATCGAGACTGCCGCCGACATGCTCGCCAATCTCCATGAGATGTTTGGAGGGCAAAGGCGTCAAGCAAGGCGAAAAGCAGTCCGACAATTTATGAACTGTCGCATGAAGGCTAGGACTCCTGTTGGAGACTTTATGATATTGATCATTAGTCATCTGAGTGAAATGGAAATCCTAGGATCTGAGATTGATGGGAAGAATGTCATAGATGTGATCATAGGAACTCTCCCCGCATCTCTTGATACCTCCAAGATGAACTACTCCATTAACAAGCTAGAGTACATTGTTACCAAGCTTATGGAGGAACTTCACACTGCTGTAGGTCTCACTAAGAGAAAGAGGAATCAAGGAGAGGCACATGCTACTGAGCACAAAGCCTCCGCCTCTAGAACTGAGAAGGGACCTTACAAGGCCGATAAAAAGAACTGTCCCGCGTATCTCAAAAGCAAAGAAACATAGTATTGTACAGTTACCGAAGCATGCTTAGTAGCTGATAATGTATCAACGTGGACTCTTGACTCCGCTTCTACTAACCATATTTGTTGTTCCTTGAATGGTTTCAAGAAAACCAAAAGCTTAGAGGAAGGCGAGTTCTGTTTCAAATGGGGTGATGGGAGCCTGGTGTCTGCGAAGGCTGTGGGATCCGTGACGCTGTCTTTTGAAGACTGCACTTTAAACTTGAATAATGTTTATTTTGTTCCTACCTTTGGGAAGAACTTAATATCCGTTGCTCGTCTTCTTGAGCAAGATTATTGTTTAAAGTTCATTAAGAATGGAATTCGTATTTCGTTTCCTGATAATTCTTTTGTCACTGATGCATGTATGAAGAATGCTCTTTTTTACATCTATCCCACTCAACCTTCTCTTTTAGACACTGAAATAGATAATGATCTAATTAGGGAGCCAAAGAGGATCAAACTTTCTGAATCCTCCGATCTAACAAAATCAACACACCTATGGCACTTAAGACTTGGTCATATCAGTCTAGAAAGGATTAAGAGACTTGTGAGGGACGGTCCACTCCAAGACTCTGCAATAGGTTCACTACCTACTTGTGAATCCTGCATAGATGGAAAAATGACTAAGCGACCTTTCTTCGATAAGGGTCGAAGAGCCACTGAGTTGCTGGAAGTAGTACATTCTGATGTATGTAGTCCGCTCAGGCAACAGACACGTGGAGGATACGAATACTTCGTTACCTTCACTGATGATTACTCGCGATATGGGTTTGTCTATTTGCTCAAACACAAATCCGAGACCTTTAACGTATTTAAGGTCTTTAGGGCTTTAGTGGAAAAGCAAACTGGCAAAGTGATCAAAACCCTTCGATCCGATCGAGGTGGTGAGTATATGTCTGGAGAGTTCGATGACTTTCTTAAAGAAGAAGGTATCGCTTCTCAGCTTACCGCACCTGGCACACCTCAACAAAATGGAGTGTCAGAGAGAAGGAACCGAACTCTAATGGATATGGTTAGATCAATGATGAGAGTTACTCATCACTCCCGCTTTCCTTTTGGGGATATACCCTCGAAACAGCCACTTATATTCTGAACCAAGTTCCATCCAAAACGGTTCCTGATACTCCTTATGAAAGATGGACTGGCCGTAAAGTAAGTTTGGGCCACATCCGAATTTGGGGTTGCCCTGCACATGTGCTAAGGCAAAAACTAGCAAGTTCGCTAGTAGGTCAGAATTATGTCTGTTCGTTGGATATCCAAACGAAACCAAGGGTTTCATCTTCTATAGTCCCGAGGACGATAAGACTTTCGTTAGCACGAATGCTCGTTTCCTTGAGGAGGACTTTATGAAGGATGCAAAATCTAGAAGCAAAATTGTGCTTGAAGAAAAGTTGGGTGAGGAAGCTTCTACCTCATATGTAAGAACTGTTCTTACCCCAACTGAAACACAACCTAACTCATCAGAATTTCGTCAAGTAGTACTTCGACGTAGTGGGAGGGCTACTCAAAAGCCTGACAGGTACATGTCTTATGGAGACTCTCTTGTAGCCATCTCTGACATGGATGATCCTATTTCCTATAGCCAAGCGATGGCTTGTTCTGAATCAAACCTTTGGCTTGACGCCATGAAAGTTGAAATGCACTCGATGTATGTCAACAAAGTCTGGAAACTTGTAGACCTTCCTGAAGGGATTAAACCTGTAGGGTGTAAATGGATATACAAGAAGAAAAGGGGTCCTGATGGGAACGTCGAGACGTTCAAAGCACGACTTGTGGCGAAGGGTTATACCCAACAAGAAGGGATTGACTATGAAGAAACCTTCTCGCCAGTCGCGATGCTTAAATCCATCCACATACTCTTATCCATAGCTGCAGCTCTCGACTATGAGATCTGGCAAATGGATGTCAAGACAGCCTTTCTGAATGGAAATCTTGACGAGCGCATTTACATGGCTCAACCAGACGGTTTCGTGGAAGAAGGTCAAGAGACCAAGGTTTGTGAGTTGCTTAAGTCCATTTATGGATTAAAGCAAGCATCTAGGTCATGGAATATTAGATTCGATGAAACTGTAAAGAGCTTTGGCTTTGAACAGTCAATAGATGAGCCTTGTGTTTACAAGTTAATACACGAAGGCAAAGTTGTGTTTCTGGTACTATATGTCGATGATATACTACTCATTGGTAATGACGTGGGTAAGTTATCTGAGGTTAAGGTCTGGCTGGCAAAGCAATTCCATATGAAGGATCTAGGAGAAGCCGCGTACATTCTGGGGATCCAAATCTTTCGAGATAGGAAAAACCGGACCCTGTCGCTCTCTCAAGCATCTTATATTGATAAGGTAATGGATCGCTTCTCGATGCAAGACTCCAAGAAGGGCCAAACACCCTTTAGGCATGGAGTTTCACTCTCTAAGGACCAGTCTCCCAAGACTGCACAAGAGATTGAAGACATGAGGAAAATTCCTTACGCCTCTGCCGTAGGAAGCCTCATGTATGCTATGCTTTGCACTAGACCTGACAACTGTTTCGCCGTTGGCGTAGTTAGCCGTTTCCAATCCAACCCTGGACCCGAGCACTGGATTGCTGTTAAGCATGTTCTTAAGTATCTTCGAAGAACTAGGAACTTGATGCTTACATACTCAGGTACTGACCTGACTATGACGGGATATACCGACTCCGATTTTCAAGCGGGTAAGAATTCCAGGAAATCCACTTCGGATCTGTGTTCATCCTTAATGGTGGAGCTGTTGTGTGGATGAGTATTAAGCAATCTTGCATTGCTAACTCCACAATGAAAGCAAAATATGTGGCTGCTTGTGAAGCATCCAAAGAGGCTGTATGGCTTAGAAAATTCCTCAAGTATTTGAAAATTGTTCCAAAAGTCGACGAGCCCATAACCCTTTATTGTGATAATAGTGGGGCTGTCGCTAACTCAAAGGAACCTCGAAGCCATAAGCGCTCTACACATATTGAGAGGAAATACCATTTGATTCGAGAGATCGCGCAACGCGGAGACGTGGAGGTGAAGTAGATCTCTGGCAGATCTATTCACCAAGGCCCTAGCGAACATGGTCTTCGACCAACTTCGAGAGGGATTAGCCTTGTAGGACTACTCACATCTTCTTTGAGTCAAGTGGGAGTTTGTTGTCAATGGTGCCCACAAGAAGAGTAGTAGTGTCTATTTATGTACATTTGATGTCATATAGTCTTATGAAGACTCTTGCTTGTAATTGCTTATTCATTGATAATATAGTTGAAACATTCATTCATTCTTTCTTTGTTTGAAGCTTTATGATAAAACCTTAGTCTTTTAGTCCATAAACAAACTTAACAACTTACGAAGAGACAAATGTAGATTTGCATGAACAAACTCTTCGTAGTTTGCTTAAAACGATTATTCGCAATCTTAGGGTCAAAGGACTATTGACCTCAGTACGATTGTTAGAAGAATCTATGATGTCTGGTTGTGAGGCATTGAGAGTTGGAGACTCTATAGTTCTTCTAGGTATCTTCCGAAGGTACTGAATTGACCAGTGCACTTCTAGAGACAAGATAAGAACAAACCATTTAACCTCTTATGTCTCGAAGTCACTACGTATGAATTGCATCATGCTTACCTTAATCCTGAAATGAGACATGCCATTTCAAAGCTTAGTATTCTCATTTGAGAAAGTCAAAGTTCGGACTCACTATGTGATTCCGAACAGGGCCTATTGGTGAAGTACTAAGTTGTGAGAATGTCATGAGTAACTTTGTGAAGTTCTCATAGATATGGAATTCATGTACAAGATTGCTGAAATGCAATGTATGTCACCTCATGCTTTGTTCCTTGGAGTGTGAATAAATGAACTGGCCAGTGTCCAAATTGAGTCCTGACTCTTTTGGATGAAACAATGTGACTTGTTAGCTCCTCGTCAATACATTGTTTCTAACTTATTCACAAGCGACAAAGGAGTTGAGGAAATAACAGCCATAAGGGTAAAATGGTAATTTAGTAAATCCCGACTAGCTGATGACATTCATGAAGGGTAAACATAGATAATATTCAGTGGATCCGCTCATCATAATTAGGTTGAATTCTTGAGTAGAAAATAAATTCATTTAAACCGAGAGATTTTCAGTGTCAACTCTTTAGTGGAGTCAGTTGGCATTAAGCTAAACTTGGAAAAGGTTTGTGAACTTTTGAGTCCAAGTGTTTAGCTCAATCTTTGTTCATTTGGGTCCATGAGGTCACTGTCACGAATCACATCGAGTAGGAATAGTTAAACTGGAAGCTAAGTCAAAACAAGAACGAAAATTGTTAAAAGGGTATTTTTGTCTTTTGAGACATAGGATGAAATGAATGTCAATAAATTTTTTGACATGGTCATTTGATGACAAGTAACACTCGGCCATAATAAGATTAATTGGGCCTTGTGGATTAATTTCATTTCATAAGAATTTTATTGAAAATTCTTAATGGGCCTTTTTCATGTTGTCATGAACAAATGGAAAAGCTTCTAGAAGGCCTTTCTAGAATGATGCTAGGCGCCCAACATACCCAAAGAAAGAGAGAATATTTTGTGCATAAATGTATCATTATACTTGCCAAAAGAAAAAGAGGAAACAAATTTCCCAATGTGGGAAAGTATAAGTTCGGCCAAGACAAGTCAAAGAGGGAGAGAATAAATGAGGAAACAAATCCATGTGGCATAGGTGATGCCTTACACGCCCAAATTGAAAAGGGAAACAAGGGATTTCTTCATGAATATGTGATATTCAATATAGAAGAGGAAACTACCTTATTGAAGGTAAAGCCTCTCCTATAAATAGGAGCCTCATTCTTCTCATTTTTCTCATTCCACATAAGTTAGAGATTGAGAGCTTCTCTCTCTAGAACTTGTGGTTGCCGCCCCTCTTCTCTCTCTCTCTAGTTTATTTTCGATTTTTCTTGTTTTGGTACCTAGGTCCTCACTCGACCTAGTGTTTAGCTCTGCGACTTCAAGACTCGTTCTTAAGTCGTAGTGTTTAAAAGTGCCCACACACTAATTCCTTTTCTCTCGAGTGATTTAGTGATAGAAACTTTCGTGGTTGCTCGAGGTGCCGAGGAAAGGAAGAGAGACGTGCTGCGAGGGGAGACGAGCGTTGCAACTTTCTAAGAGCTTCTCAAAGATCAAGCTTCAAGAAAGGTTAGTAAACTTCTTAGCTCATATTAGTTTTTAATTACATGTACTTGCACTTGTCTAGGTTAGTAAAAACCGTTTTTACTTGTAAAAGAAAATTTTTAAAATTCCGCCGCTTCCCGAAGCGTTAATTATTTTCTTAAACCTTAGATCGATTCCAACAGTTAATCCAGAAGGGAGAGCTCAATGAGTTCGTCCTTCGCTTGGTAGGAGCGGCAGCCCCCGCCGGCAACAGGCCGCAGCCTGAGAAAGGTGAAGGGACCAATGCAAACACCGGCCGCACAACGGTCACAGCTACGGCTTATGCGCAACTCCACGTCGTCACCACCATACTAGGTGGCTTGCAAGACGGGGACTCAGCCCAACAAAGGAAAAAGCTCCTCAGAGCTGCCTCTCATGAAGGCCTTGCCGGGCAGGTTAACCTCACCTACGAGGAACCTCCGTCCGTACCTTACGAGACGATACAATTCACCAATGAAGAGGCCAAGCGAGTTGTGCACCCGCACGATGACGCTATAGTCCTTAAGGCCCAGGTGGCCAACAACTTGGTAAAAAGAGTTCTTATTGACAACGGCAGCGCAGCCGATATAATCTTTAAGACCACCCTCGAGCGCATGAAGCTCGGGGGGCTCCGCCCTGTCCCATCTCAGACACCACTGTTTGGGTTCACGGGAGAAAAGGTCATGACTGAAGGAATCATCGATTTACCAGTCACCTTCGGAACTACCGGAGGCATCGAAGTCGTTCACATGGTCCCCTTTCTTGTGGTCGACCAGGAGTCGCCCTACAATGTTATCATTGGGCGACCCACGTTGAACAGACTAAGGGCTATCACGTCCACTTAACCTACTAGTGAAATTCCCCACCGAAGAGGGAATTGGCGTCATGGCCGGTGATCAAACCCAGGCGAGGATATGCTACGTCCAAGGCGTGGACGGCAAGCCCGCTGAAAAAAGGGTTAACATGATCTACCAATTGGAAGACGACTACCCGTGTGATCAGAAAGACGCACGGCAACTCGGGGAATTAGACCCCCGCGACGATATCGAGAGGTTGAAAGTTGACACCCCCAATGATCTCACTTCGATCGTTCTCGACGAAGCTAAACCTGACCAGGTAGTAAAGATCGGTGCACAACTCCCTCTTGCCATCAAAACTCAACTCGTGTCCTTCCTTCGGGAGTTTAAGGATGTCTTTGCATGGACACATGCACACATGCCCGGCATAGACCCCGATGTGATTGTGCACCGATTGAATGACGATAAAACGATCGCTGAAAAGGTACAAGCTAGACGTGCGTTCAACCCCGAACGGTACCTAGCAATAAACGAGGAAGTCGAAAAACTTCTCTCCGCTGGTTTCATCCGAGAAGCCAAGTACCCAAAGTGGGTGGCCAATGTGGTCATGGTCAAAAAGCCCAACGGGAAGTGGCGAAGTTGCATAGATTACAAAAGATCTTAACAAAGCCTGTCCGAAAGATTGCTTTCCACTCTCACGCATCGAACGACTGGTCGACGCCATGGCAGGACATGAACTCCTAAGTTTCATGGACGCCTACTCGGGCTATAACCAGATACGAATGCACGAGCCCGATCAGATCAAGACAACCTTTGTCACTGATCGCGGCCTCTACTGCTACAAGGTCATGCCTTTCGGCCTTAAGAATGCAGGAGCTACTTACCAACGATTGGTAAACCGGATCTTTGCCGACCTAATCGGCAAGACCATGGAAGTGTACGTGGACGACATGCTCGTTAAAAGCCTACTGGCTACCAACCACATAGACAACCTGAGGGAGATGTTCTTAATCCTCCGCCGGTACAAAATGAAGCTCAACCCCAACAAATGTGTGTTCGGGGTCGAGTCCGGGAAGTTCCTAGGCTACATAGTTAGCCGTCGAGGTATCGAAGCGAACCCTAAGAAAATCAAGGCACTCCTTCACTTGAAGTCCCCACGACGTGTCAAGGAAGTCCAAAGTCTGACCGGTCGGATTGCCGCCCTATCGCGTTTTGTGGCCAAAGCAACCGACAAGTGTCAACCGTTCTTCAAAGCAATTAAGAAGACGGACGGCTTTGAATGGACGGACGAGTGCGAAAAGGCCTTCCAAGAAATGAAGGCCTACTTCGGGACAGCTCCGTTCCTCTCCAAGCCAAAAGAAGGCGAGACGCTCTATGTTTACCACGCCGTCTTCGAACGAGCTGTGAGCGCTGTGCTGATCCGTGAAGAAGATAGGGCTCAATGGCCCATCTTCTACATAAGCAAAGCCCTACTTGACGCCGAAACACGTTATACAGAGATAGAGAAGCTCTCTCTCGCTCTCCTCGTAGCTTCCAAAAAGCTACGCCCCTACTTCTAGGCTCACCCAATCGTTGTCCGAACCGGACACCCAATCGGTAAGGCTCTTCAAAAGGGAACATCGACTCGCATGGCGGTCTGGTCCCAAGAATTGAGCAAGTACGGGATTGAGTTTCATCCGAGGCCGGCAATAAAGGCTCAAGCCTTAGCTGATTTCGTGGCAGAATTCTCCTACACTCCCGACATGGGAAGAGCAGAAGACGGCTCGACCGACGACTTGTCGGCTCGAAAGAGAAAGGCCGACCCTGCGGGTCCCATCTGGGAACTGCACGTAGACGGAGCATCTAATGCCCAAGGAGCAGGCGCCGGCGTGATTTTGACAAATCCCGACCGGGAAAAGTTACGCTACGCCCTCCACTACGGATTCCAGGCCTCAAACAATGAGGCCGAGTACGAAGCCCTCATCGTAGGGCTAGAGCTCGCTCAAAAGCTCAACGTACAGAATTTACGAATACACTGTGACTCGTAGAATTTACGAATACACTGTGACTCACGTTGCCAAAGAACCTAACATGATCGCCTACTTGGCAAAGGCAAATGCCAAGCTAGATGCCTTCTCCTGGTTCGAGATCATCCAGATCCCACGAGAAGAGAACTCCGAGGCTGATGCCTTAGCTCGCCTCGGATCCGGTATCACCGAATATGGGTTGGGAACCATCCCAATCGAGTCTCTCTCGCGACCATCCGTCTCACGTGACGAGGTGGGAACGATTGAGAGCGCCGCTCATCGAACTTGGATGACCCCGCTTACGGACTTCTTGCGAAGAGGGGTACTTCTCGAAGACCGCAAAGAAGCCGAAAGGCTAAAAGCCCTCGCATCCAAATACATGTTGAGAGGCGAAGCCTTATACAAGCGCGGGTATTCAACCCCGCTGCTCCGATGTCTCAACAGCGTCGAGTCGACCAAGGTCCTCCGCGAGATCCACGAAGGCCTCTGCGGAAACCACGCCGCTGGAAGGTCCCTCGCGCTCAAAGCGCTTCGACAAGGCTATTTCTGGCCAACGATGAAAAAAGATGCCTACGACTGGGCGAGAAAGTGCGACAAGTGTCAACGTGTTGTCAATGGTGCCCACAAGAAGAGTAGTAGTGTCTATTTATGTACATTTGATGTCATATAGTCTTACGAAGACTCTTGCTTGTAATTGCCTATCTATTCATTAATAAAGTTGAAACGTTCATTCATTCTTTCTTTGTTTGAAGCTTTATGATAAAACCTTAGTCTTTTAGTCCATAAACAAACTTAACAACTTACGAAGAGACAAATGTAGATTTGCATGAACAAACTCTTCGTAGTTTGCTTAAAACGATATATTCGCAATCTTAGGGTCGAAGGACTATTGACCTCAGTATGATTGTTAGAAGAATCTATGATGTCTGGTTATGAGGCATTGAGAGTTGGGGACTCTATAGTTCTTCTAGGTATCTTCCGAAGGTACTGAATTGACCAGTGCACTTCTAGAGACAAGATAAGAACAAACCATTTAACCTCTTATGTCTCGAAGTCACTACGTATGAATTGCATCATGCTTACCTTAATCCTGAAATGAGACATGCCATTTCAAAGCTTAGTATTCTCATTTGAGAAAGTCAAAGTTCGGACTCACTATGTGATTCCGAACAGGGCCTATTGGTGAAGTACTAAGTTGTGAGAATGTCATGAGTAACTTTGTGAAGTTCTCATAGATATGGAATTCATGTACAAGATTGCTGAAATGCAATGTATGTCACCTCATGCTTTGTTCCTTGGAGTGTGAATAAATGAACTGGCCAGTGTCCAAATTGAGTCCTGACTCTTTTGGATGAAACAATGTGACTTGTTAGCTCCTCGTCAATACATTGTTTCTAACTTATTCACAAGCGACAAAGGAGTTGAGGAAATAACAGCCATAAGGGTAAAATGGTAATTTAGTAAATCCCGACTAGCTGATGACATTCATGAAGGGTAAACATAGATAATATTCAGTGGATCCGCTCATCATAATTAGGTTGAATTCTTGAGTAGAAAATAAATTCATTTAAACCGAGAGATTTTCAGTGTCAACTCTTTAGTGGAGTCAGTTGGCATTAAGCTAAACTTGGAAAAGGTTTGTGAACTTTTGAGTCCAAGTGTTTAGCTCAATCTTTGTTCATTTGGGTCCATGAGGTCACTGTCACGAATCACATCGAGTAGGAATAGTTAAACTGGAAGCTAAGTCAAAACAAGAACGAAAATTGTTAAAAGGGTATTTTTGTCTTTTGAGACATAGGATGAAATGAATGTCAATAAATTTTTTGACATGGTCATTTGATGACAAGTAACACTCGGCCATAATAAGATTAATTGGGCCTTGTGGATTAATTTCATTTCATAAGAATTTTATTGAAAATTCTTAATGGGCCTTTTTCATGTTGTCATGAACAAATGGAAAAGCTTCTAGAAGGCCTTTCTAGAATGATGCTAGGCGCCCAACATACCCAAAGAAAGAGAGAATATTTTGTGCATAAATGTATCATTATACTTGCCAAAAGAAAAAGAGGAAACAAATTTCCCAATGTGGGAAAGTATAAGTTCGGCCAAGACAAGTCAAAGAGGGAGAGAATAAATGAGGAAACAAATCCATGTGGCATAGGTGATGCCTTACACGCCCAAATTGAAAAGGGAAACAAGGGATTTCTTCATGAATATGTGATATTCAATATAGAAGAGGAAACTACCTTATTGAAGGTAAAGCCTCTCCTATAAATAGGAGCCTCATTCTTCTCATTTTTCTCATTCCACATAAGTTAGAGATTGAGAGCTTCTCTCTCTAGAACTTGTGGTTGCCGCCCCTCTTCTCTCTCTCTCTAGTTTATTTTCGATTTTTCTTGTTTTGGTACCTAGGTCCTCACTCGACCTAGTGTTTAGCTCTGCGACTTCAAGACTCGTTCTTAAGTCGTAGTGTTTAAAAGTGCCCACACACTAATTCCTTTTCTCTCGAGTGATTTAGTGATAGAAACTTTCGTGGTTGCTCGAGGTGCCGAGGAAAGGAAGAGAGACGTGCTGCGAGGGGAGACGAGCGTTGCAACTTTCTAAGAGCTTCTCAAAGATCAAGCTTCAAGAAAGGTTAGTAAACTTCTTAGCTCATATTAGTTTTTAATTACATGTACTTGCACTTGTCTAGGTTAGTAAAAACCGTTTTTACTTGTAAAAGAAAATTTTTAAAATTCCGCCGCTTCCCGAAGCGTTAATTATTTTCTTAAACCTTAGATCGATTCCAACAGTTAATCCAGAAGGGAGAGCTCAATGAGTTCGTCCTTCGCTTGGTAGGAGCGGCAGCCCCCGCCGGCAACAGGCCGCAGCCTGAGAAAGGTGAAGGGACCAATGCAAACACCGGCCGCACAACGGTCACAGCTACGGCTTATGCGCAACTCCACGTCGTCACCACCATACTAGGTGGCTTGCAAGACGGGGACTCAGCCCAACAAAGGAAAAAGCTCCTCAGAGCTGCCTCTCATGAAGGCCTTGCCGGGCAGGTTAACCTCACCTACGAGGAACCTCCGTCCGTACCTTACGAGACGATACAATTCACCAATGAAGAGGCCAAGCGAGTTGTGCACCCGCACGATGACGCTATAGTCCTTAAGGCCCAGGTGGCCAACAACTTGGTAAAAAGAGTTCTTATTGACAACGGCAGCGCAGCCGATATAATCTTTAAGACCACCCTCGAGCGCATGAAGCTCGGGGGGCTCCGCCCTGTCCCATCTCAGACACCACTGTTTGGGTTCACGGGAGAAAAGGTCATGACTGAAGGAATCATCGATTTACCAGTCACCTTCGGAACTACCGGAGGCATCGAAGTCGTTCACATGGTCCCCTTTCTTGTGGTCGACCAGGAGTCGCCCTACAATGTTATCATTGGGCGACCCACGTTGAACAGACTAAGGGCTATCACGTCCACTTAACCTACTAGTGAAATTCCCCACCGAAGAGGGAATTGGCGTCATGGCCGGTGATCAAACCCAGGCGAGGATATGCTACGTCCAAGGCGTGGACGGCAAGCCCGCTGAAAAAAGGGTTAACATGATCTACCAATTGGAAGACGACTACCCGTGTGATCAGAAAGACGCACGGCAACTCGGGGAATTAGACCCCCGCGACGATATCGAGAGGTTGAAAGTTGACACCCCCAATGATCTCACTTCGATCGTTCTCGACGAAGCTAAACCTGACCAGGTAGTAAAGATCGGTGCACAACTCCCTCTTGCCATCAAAACTCAACTCGTGTCCTTCCTTCGGGAGTTTAAGGATGTCTTTGCATGGACACATGCACACATGCCCGGCATAGACCCCGATGTGATTGTGCACCGATTGAATGACGATAAAACGATCGCTGAAAAGGTACAAGCTAGACGTGCGTTCAACCCCGAACGGTACCTAGCAATAAACGAGGAAGTCGAAAAACTTCTCTCCGCTGGTTTCATCCGAGAAGCCAAGTACCCAAAGTGGGTGGCCAATGTGGTCATGGTCAAAAAGCCCAACGGGAAGTGGCGAAGTTGCATAGATTACAAAAGATCTTAACAAAGCCTGTCCGAAAGATTGCTTTCCACTCTCACGCATCGAACGACTGGTCGACGCCATGGCAGGACATGAACTCCTAAGTTTCATGGACGCCTACTCGGGCTATAACCAGATACGAATGCACGAGCCCGATCAGATCAAGACAACCTTTGTCACTGATCGCGGCCTCTACTGCTACAAGGTCATGCCTTTCGGCCTTAAGAATGCAGGAGCTACTTACCAACGATTGGTAAACCGGATCTTTGCCGACCTAATCGGCAAGACCATGGAAGTGTACGTGGACGACATGCTCGTTAAAAGCCTACTGGCTACCAACCACATAGACAACCTGAGGGAGATGTTCTTAATCCTCCGCCGGTACAAAATGAAGCTCAACCCCAACAAATGTGTGTTCGGGGTCGAGTCCGGGAAGTTCCTAGGCTACATAGTTAGCCGTCGAGGTATCGAAGCGAACCCTAAGAAAATCAAGGCACTCCTTCACTTGAAGTCCCCACGACGTGTCAAGGAAGTCCAAAGTCTGACCGGTCGGATTGCCGCCCTATCGCGTTTTGTGGCCAAAGCAACCGACAAGTGTCAACCGTTCTTCAAAGCAATTAAGAAGACGGACGGCTTTGAATGGACGGACGAGTGCGAAAAGGCCTTCCAAGAAATGAAGGCCTACTTCGGGACAGCTCCGTTCCTCTCCAAGCCAAAAGAAGGCGAGACGCTCTATGTTTACCACGCCGTCTTCGAACGAGCTGTGAGCGCTGTGCTGATCCGTGAAGAAGATAGGGCTCAATGGCCCATCTTCTACATAAGCAAAGCCCTACTTGACGCCGAAACACGTTATACAGAGATAGAGAAGCTCTCTCTCGCTCTCCTCGTAGCTTCCAAAAAGCTACGCCCCTACTTCTAGGCTCACCCAATCGTTGTCCGAACCGGACACCCAATCGGTAAGGCTCTTCAAAAGGGAACATCGACTCGCATGGCGGTCTGGTCCCAAGAATTGAGCAAGTACGGGATTGAGTTTCATCCGAGGCCGGCAATAAAGGCTCAAGCCTTAGCTGATTTCGTGGCAGAATTCTCCTACACTCCCGACATGGGAAGAGCAGAAGACGGCTCGACCGACGACTTGTCGGCTCGAAAGAGAAAGGCCGACCCTGCGGGTCCCATCTGGGAACTGCACGTAGACGGAGCATCTAATGCCCAAGGAGCAGGCGCCGGCGTGATTTTGACAAATCCCGACCGGGAAAAGTTACGCTACGCCCTCCACTACGGATTCCAGGCCTCAAACAATGAGGCCGAGTACGAAGCCCTCATCGTAGGGCTAGAGCTCGCTCAAAAGCTCAACGTACAGAATTTACGAATACACTGTGACTCGTAGAATTTACGAATACACTGTGACTCACGTTGCCAAAGAACCTAACATGATCGCCTACTTGGCAAAGGCAAATGCCAAGCTAGATGCCTTCTCCTGGTTCGAGATCATCCAGATCCCACGAGAAGAGAACTCCGAGGCTGATGCCTTAGCTCGCCTCGGATCCGGTATCACCGAATATGGGTTGGGAACCATCCCAATCGAGTCTCTCTCGCGACCATCCGTCTCACGTGACGAGGTGGGAACGATTGAGAGCGCCGCTCATCGAACTTGGATGACCCCGCTTACGGACTTCTTGCGAAGAGGGGTACTTCTCGAAGACCGCAAAGAAGCCGAAAGGCTAAAAGCCCTCGCATCCAAATACATGTTGAGAGGCGAAGCCTTATACAAGCGCGGGTATTCAACCCCGCTGCTCCGATGTCTCAACAGCGTCGAGTCGACCAAGGTCCTCCGCGAGATCCACGAAGGCCTCTGCGGAAACCACGCCGCTGGAAGGTCCCTCGCGCTCAAAGCGCTTCGACAAGGCTATTTCTGGCCAACGATGAAAAAAGATGCCTACGACTGGGCGAGAAAGTGCGACAAGTGTCAACGTGTTGTCAATGGTGCCCACAAGAAGAGTAGTAGTGTCTATTTATGTACATTTGATGTCATATAGTCTTACGAAGACTCTTGCTTGTAATTGCCTATCTATTCATTAATAAAGTTGAAACGTTCATTCATTCTTTCTTTGTTTGAAGCTTTATGATAAAACCTTAGTCTTTTAGTCCATAAACAAACTTAACAACTTACGAAGAGACAAATGTAGATTTGCATGAACAAACTCTTCGTAGTTTGCTTAAAACGATATATTCGCAATCTTAGGGTCGAAGGACTATTGACCTCAGTATGATTGTTAGAAGAATCTATGATGTCTGGTTATGAGGCATTGAGAGTTGGGGACTCTATAGTTCTTCTAGGTATCTTCCGAAGGTACTGAATTGACCAGTGCACTTCTAGAGACAATATAAGAACAAACCATTTAACCTCTTATGTCTCGAAGTCACTACGTATGAATTGCATCATGCTTACCTTAATCCTGAAATGAGACATGCCATTTCACAGCTTAGTATTCTCATTTGAGAAAGTCAAAGTTCGGACTCACTATGTGATTCCGAACAGGGCCTATTGGTGAAGTACTAAGTTGTGAGAATGTCATGAGTAACTTTGTGAAGTTCTCATAGATATGGAATTCATGTACAAGATTGCTGAAATGCAATGTATGTCACCTCATGCTTTGTTCCTTGGAGTGTGAATAAATGAACTGGCCAGTGTCCAAATTGAGTCCTGACTCTTTTTGGATGAAACAATGTGACTTGTTAGCTCCTCGTCAATACATTGTTTCTAACTTATTCACAAGCGACAAAGGAGTTGAGGAAATAACAGCTAGAAGGGTAAAATGGTAATTTAGTAAATCCCGACTAGCTGGTGACATTCATGAAGGGTAAACATAGATAATATTCAGTGGATCCGCTCATCATAATTAGGTCGAATTCTTGAGTAGAAAATAAATTCATTTGAACCGAGAGATTTTCAGTGTCACCTCTTTAGTGGAGTCAGTTGGCATTAAGCTAAACTTGAAAAAGGTTTGTGAACTTTTGAGTCCAAGTGTTTAGCTCAAGCTTTGTTCATTTGGGTCCATGAGGTCACTGTCACGAATCACATCGATATGAATAGTTAAACTGGAAGCTAAGTCAAAACAAGAACGAAAATAGTCAAAAGGGTATTTTTGTCTTTTGAGACAAAGGATGAAATGAATGTCAATAAATTTTTTTGACAAGTTCATTTGATGACTTAATGTCACTTGGCCATAACTTGATTATTGGGCCTCGTGAATTAATTTCATTTCATAAGAATTTTATTGAAAATACTTAATGGGCTTTTCTCATGTTGTCATGAACAAATGTAGAAGAAGCTTCTTGAAGCTCCTTCTAGATGAGGATAGGCGCCAAAATACCCAAGAGAAAGAGAATATTTTGTGCATATATGTATCAAGATACTTGCCAAAAGAAAAAGAGGAAACAAATTTGCATATGGATGCACATGGGATTTCGGCCAAACAAGCTTAGAGAGAGCAAGGAATAAAAGAGGAAACAAATCCAAGGTGTCATTAAGGCACATGTTGGCCGTGTGACTTGGATGGGAATGGGCAATAAAGATTGCTCATAAAGGCTTGGAAAATAAGAGGAAACTACTTCTTTCCAAGGCCAACCCTTCTCCTATAAATAGGACCCTCATTCCTCTCATTCTATTCATTCCACATAAGTTAGAGATTGAGAGACTCTCTCTCTAGACATTGTTGGCCGAACTCCTCTCTCTCTCTCTTTCTAGTTTATTTTCGATTTTTCTTGTTTTGGCACCTAGGTCATCACTCGACCTAGTGTTTAGCTCTGCGACTTCGAGACTCGTTCTTAAGTCGTAGTGTTTAAAAGTGCCCACTCACTGATTCCTTCTTTTCGAGTGATTTAGTGATAGAAACTTTCGTGGTTGCTCGAGGTGCTGAGGAAAGGAAGAGAGACGTGCTGCGAGGGGAGACGAGCGTTGCAAACTTTCCAAAAGCTTCTTCAAAGTTCAAGCTTCAAGAAAGGTTAGTAAACTCTTAGCTCATATTGGTTTTTAATTACATGTACTTGCTTCTTTGTCTAGGTTAGTAAAAACTGTTTTTACTTGAAAAGAAATTTTTTAAAATTCCGCCGCTTCCCGAAGCGTTTAATTTTTTTCTTAAACCCTAGATCAATTCCAACAAATGGTATCAGAGCTATGGTCAAAGATTAGCATGTACATGTTTTTAAAATTATGAGCTTGAAAATCGTTTTCGAAAGTTTACTAATTTTGTGACAAGTTAGAATTGTAATCTTAGATTTTTTTTTAATTTATTGCTCTTGCCTTTAAATTAAAAAGCATGTTGATTTTTCTATGAGTTTGGGATGTTTTTAAAACACATTAGAATCAGTTCTAAAAGTTTTTAATTTTTTATATTAAAAAACGTGTTTTAAAGGTTTGAGAAATTTCGAGTAAAATTTTGTGACTAGCTATATTGTCTTGCTAGTTTCTTTTATTTACTTGAATCGTTTTATGCTTGTTGTTATTTCTTTTATTCTATGTTATTACCCTGCTAATAAAACACAAATAAAAGCTTTAAACAACATCTTAAAACGGTCCGTTACACTTGATTCTTTTTCGCACCTAAAAAGGACCAAGCTTTAATTTATTTCTTTTTCTTCGAGCTGGAGTAAACCCACATTAAAAGTGGCATAACTCTCTGCTCAGATTCTTATATCAAATTCAATTTAATGATTCTTATATCAAATTCAAGCTCTGTCTGTCCTCTGTCCAATGCCACCGGTTTCGGCTCAAAAGGACAACGGAGCCGCCAGATATGGCGATTTTACTCCGAGGTGCGCGGCTGTCTGAAACTCCAGTTTTTTAGAAATCCGGATTTTCAAACCCCACTACCATGAGTTATAGAACTCTAATGAGAAAATTTTCTTGAGCAAAAATGTTTTTCATATTATTATAAACATGATGTGTAAGATTAAAATGTTTTGATTTTTGAAAGTTTAATTGAAATTGAATTTTTACAAAACTAGTTTGAATTTTGAAAAACTGTTTTCACTTTCAAACTTGAAAAATATTTTGTCATCCAAATCAAATAAGTTTTCAAAATGTTTTCAAAACTATATCTATATCACATATGTTCAAAATCTATATGCTCTTGAAAATTTGAGTGGGAGGTCTCCTTGTAGACAAGCCGAAAAATAAAAAGATGTGTAATCTCAAACTTTCAAGTGTTCGAGTGAGTTGAAGTTCACACTTCCCTCACGCACTTTCCCGAAATAGAAAATAGGAAAAGATCGAGTATGTACCTTGTGCCTTTATACACTAATACTGCTCTGAACATGTCGATCTAGGATTCTCTTCTAGTTGTCCGCTCTGTCGCTCTCTAACTAGGAAATCTGTTTCCGAACTTATAAGAGTCGATGAACCAACTCCAAAAACTAAGTGGGAGGGTTATACTTGTTGTTTGTAACCCACGATCCCCAACACTAATGAAAAGTGCAAGTGTCGCCGGACTAAGAGTCACCCTCGTGGCCCTCTCTTAAATGAGAGTACTCAAGGGCGCTTTGCTCTGATCATTGCTCAATGAGCTACGTCCGAGAGTGAGACGATGATGGCAAGGCCTCCCCTTGGGGGATTGTTTTTCAAAGTTGATCTTTTGGACTAAATGGTTGGTTGCACACTTAGGCTCAATCCCTAGTAATCCTCCCTCGAGGCCCTGCGAAAGGATGTGAGTGATCAAACCAATTTACAAGGTGGCTAGTCAAAATAGATGTATTGACATCTTGGCTTAGCATTAATGATGTGTCATTTACTTATAAAAGGAGATTTTTTGCGGCCTTCTCTTGAGGGAGTAAATTATCGTTTGGTTTATAACACCTTTGGATTTTATAAAGTCTTAAATAAACTTAAATCCTAAACCAAAGACTAATCATAAACTTGTTTCAACTTTTATGGGCAATATGTCTCCCAACTCTCTCTCTTTCATTCTTTCCTCGAACAAACTCGAAAACGAAAACTACATAGACTCGAAACGTAACCTCGACATAATACCTACCGTTAACAAGCACAAATGGGTACTCACCACCCCGTGTCCTCCTCTGACGAATGATGATTCAACTCAAGAGGACAATGACGCCTTAGCGGCCTGGCTTCGATCCGATGAGATTGTGAGGTGCTATATCTTGGCATCTATGAACAATATGCTGAAAGAGCAACATCGTGACATCGAGACTGCCGCTGACATGCTCTACAATCTCCTTGAGATGTTTGGAGGGCAAAGGCGTCAAACAAGGCTACAAGCAGTCCGACAGTTTATGAACTGTCATATGCAGGCTAGGACTCCTGTTGGAGACTTCATGATACTGATCATTAGTTTTCTGAATAAAATGGAAATCCTAGGATCTGAGATTGATGGGAAGAATATCATAGATATGATCTTAGAAACTCTCCCCGCATCTCTTGATACCTCCAAGATGAACTACTTCATAAACAAGCTAGAGTACACTGTTACCAAGCTTATGAAGGGACTTCACACTACTGTAGGTCTCACTAAGAGAAAGAGGAATCAAGGAGAGGCACATGCTACTGAGCAAAAAGCCTCCGCCTCTGGAACTAAGAATAGACCTTACAAAGCCGATAAAAAGAACTGTCCTGCCTATCTCAAAGCAAAGGAACATAGTATTGTACTAGTTACCGAAGCATGCTTAGTAGCTGATAATGTATCAACGTGGATTCTTGACTCCGCTGCTACTAACCATATTTGTTGATTCCTTGAATGGTTTCAAGAAAACCAAAAGCTTAGAGGAAGGCGAGTTCTATTTCAAATGGGGTGATGGGAGCCTGGTGTCCGCGAAGGCTGTGGGATCCGTGACGCTGTCTTTTGAAGACCGCACTTTAAACTTGAATAATGTTTATTTTGTTCCTACCTTTGGGAAGAACTTAATATCTGTTGCTCGTCTTCGTGAGCAAGATTATTGTTTAAAGTTCATTAAGAATGGAATTCGTATTTCGTTTCCTGATAATTCTTTTGTCACTGATGCATGTATGAAGAATGCTCTTTTCTACATCTATCCCACTAAACCTTCTCTTTTAGACACCGAAATAGATAATGATCTAATTAGGGAGCCAAAGAGGATCAAACTTTCTGAATCCTCCGATCTAACAAAATCAACATACCTATGGCACTTAAGACTTGGTCATATCAGTCTAGATAGGATTAAGAGACTTGTGAGGGACGGTCCACTCCAAGCCTCTGCAATAGGTTCACTACCTACTTGTGAATCCTGCATAGAAGAAAAAAATGACTAAGCGACCTTTCTCTGATAAGGGTCGAAGAGCCACTGAGTTGCTGGAACTGATACATTCTGATGTATGTGGTCCGCTCAGCCAACAGGCCCGTGGAGGATACGAATACTTCGTTACCTTCACTGATGATTACTCAAGATATGGGTTTGTCTATTTGCTCAAACACAAATCCGAGACCTTTAACGTATTTAAGGTCTTTAGGGCTTTAGTGGAAAAGCAAACTGGCAAAGTGATCAAAACCCTTCGATCCGATCGAGGTGGTGAGTATATGTCTGGAGAGTTCAATGACTTTCTTAAAGAAGAAGGTATTGCTTCTCAGCTTACCGCACCTGGCACACCTCAACAAAACGGAGTGTCAGAGAGAAGAAACCGAACTCTTATGGAGATGGTTAGATCAATGATGACTTACTCATCACTCCCGCTTTCCTTTTGGGGATATGCCCTCGAAACAGCCGCTTACATTCTGAACCAAGTTCCGTCTAAAACGGTTCCTGGTACTCCTTATGAACGATGGACTGGCCGTAAAGTGAATCTTGGCCGCATCCGAATTTGGGGTTGCCCTGCACACGTGCTGAGGCAAAAGACTAGCAAGTTGGCTAGTAGGTCAGAATTGTGCCTGTTTGTAGGATATCCGAAGGAAACCAAAGGTTTTACTTTCTATAGTCCCGAGGACGATAAGACTTTCGTTAGCACGAATGCTCGTTTCCTTGAGGAGGACTTTATGAAGGATGCGAAACCTAGAAGCAAAATTGTGCTTGAAGAAAAGTTGGGTGAGGAAGCTTCTACCTCGTCTGTAAGAACTGTTCTTACCCCAACTGAAACACAACCTAACTCATCAGAATCTCGTCAAGTAGTACTTCGACGTAGTGGGAGGGCTACTCAAAAGCCTGACAGGTACATGTCTTATGGAGACTCTCTTGTAGCCGTCTCCGACATGGATGACCCTGTTTCCTATAGCCAACCGATGGCTTGTTCTGAATCAAACCTTTGGCTTGACGCCATGAAAGTTGAAATGCACTCGATGTATGTCAACAATGTCTGGAAACTTGTAGACCTTCCTGATGGGATTAAACCCGTAGGGTGTAAGTGGATATACAAGAAGAAAAGGGGTCCTGATGGGAACGTTGAGACGTTCAAAGCACGACTTGTGGCGAAGGGTTATACCCAACAAGAAGGGATTGACTATGAAGAAACCTTCTCGCCAGTCGCGATGCTTAAATCCATCCGCATACTCCTATCCATAGCTGCAACTCTCGACAATGAGATCTTGCAAATGGATGTCAAGACAGCCTTTCTGAATGGCAATCTTGACGAGCGCATTTACATGGCTCAACCAGACGGTTTCGTGGAAGAAGGTCAAGAGACCAAGGTTTGTGAGTTGCTTAAGTCCATTTATGGATTAAAGCAAGCATCTAGGTCATGGAATATTAGATTCGATGAAACTGTAAAGAGCTTTGGCTTTGAACAGTCAATAGATGAGCCTTGTGTTTACAAGTTAATACACGAAGGCAAAGTTGTGTTTCTGGTACTATATGTCGATGATATACTACTCATTGGTAATGACGTGGGTAAGTTATCTGAGGTCAAGGTCTGGCTGGCAAAGCAATTCGATATGAAGGATCTAGGAGAAGCCGCGTACATTCTGGGGATCCAAATCTTTCGAGATAGGAAAAACCGGACCCTGTCGCTCTCTCAAGCATCTTATATTGATAAGGTGATGGATCGCTTCTCGATGCAAGACTCCAAGAAGGGTCTAACACCCTTTAGGCATGGAGTTTCACTCTCTAAGGACCAGTCTCCCAAGACTGCACAAGAGATTGAAGACATGAGGAAAATTCCTTACGCCTCTGCCGTAGGAAGCCTTATGTATGCTATGCTTTGCACTAGACCTTACATCTGTTTCGCCGTTGGCGTAGTTAGCCGTTTCCAATCCAACCCTGGACCCGAGCACTGGATTGCTGTTAAGCATGTTCTTAAGTATCTTCAAAGAACTAGGAACTTGATGCTTACATACTTAGGTACTGACCTGACTATGACGGGATATACCGACTCCGATTTTGAAGCGGATAAGGATTCCAGGAAATCCACTTCAGGATCTGTGTTCATCCTTAATGGTGGAGCTGTTGTGTGGAGGAGTATTAAGCAATCTTGCATTGCTGACTCCACAATGGAAGCAGAATATGTGGCTTCTTGTGAAGCATCCAAAGAGGCTGTATGGCTTAGAAAATTCCTTAAGTTTTTGGAAGTTGTTCCAAACGTCGACGAGCCCATGACCCTTTATTGTGATAAAAGTGGGGCTGTCGCTAACTCAAAGGAACATCAAAGCCATAAGCGCTCTAAACATATTGAGAGGAAATACCATTTGATTCGAGAGATCGCGCAGTGCGGAGACGTGGAGGTGAAGTAGATCTCTGGCAGATCTATTCACCAAGGCCCTAGCGAACATGGTCTTTGTTGTCGCTGTTTTTCGGACAACTATTTAGGAGCCAAAGATGGTTAGACCCAAGGCCGGACCAAGTGGTCTCGTCTTGACTCGAGCGTGTCGGACTTGGTATCCCAAGTCGTCCCTTAGCTGTGGATGTCCCTTGAGTTCGTCAGAGTACCTGAAAAGGAGTAGAGAACACGTGAACTACAAAGGGGAAACAGGGGGGGTGCCCCTGTTTACCTCTCTGACGCTCAACATTAGTGTGATTGAGGTGGAGTATAGAGGTTTTAGGGGTGTTTAGAGGCCAAAGCTTGAGAGAAACGAGCGAGGTACGAGTTCGGCAGCGTTTCAGTGCTCAAGAATGGATTACCTGGGTCAAGGGAAGGACCCTTGTATTTATAGGCAGCCAAGGGGTGGTTTGAAGACCCCTTGGCCGAGTGAACTTGCTTGGTTCGGCCATTGAGTGGCTGGGTCGGCCAATGGCCGAGTGAACATGGTGGTGAGGTTCACTCGGCCATTGGCCGAGTGAAAAGCATGGGCCGGTTGAGGTTCACTCGGCCATTGGGCGAGTGAACTGCTGGAAGGTTCACTCGGCCAATGGCCGAGTGAACTGCAGGGGCAGCTGGAAGGTTCACTCGGCCATTGGCCGAGTGAACTGCTGGAAGGTTCACTCGGCCAATGGCCGAGTGAACTGCCTTGGCGGCTGGAGGGTTCACTCGGCCATTGGCCGAGTGAACTGCTGGAAGGTTCACTCGGCCAATGGCCGAGTGAACTGCCTTGGTGGCTGGAGGGTTCACTCGGCCAATGGCCGAGTGAACTGCCCAATGGCCGAGTGAGCCATTGACTTGGCCATTGGTTTGGGCCGGCCCGAGACCTCGCACCAACCATGTGGGTTGAAGAGATGCCTTTGTCCTTGTCGGCCCTAGAAGGGCCGACAACATTAGCCCCCCGAGTTTCCGGTCGAGCGTAGATCGAGTGGAAACTCAAAATCTACGCTTTTATGCGGATGCGAAATGAACGCTCTCGGGTTTGCGTCATGAGGAATGGCCTTCGCGCGTCGCGAGGGATGGCCTTTGGGCGTCGCGAGGGACGACTTATTGTTTCGGGTTGATCGTGCGCGGCTTATTTTCTCGACCTACCAGTGAGGGCATGATCGATTAGCACGGCTTTGTTGCGTTGTGCGCGTCTTATTTTCTCGACCTGCCAACGAAGGCATAATCGATTTACACGTCTTCGTTGTATTGTGCGCGTCTTATGTTCTCGACCTGCCAACGAAGGCATAATCGATTTGCACGTCTTCGTTGAATTGTGCGCGTCTTATGTTCTCGACCTGCCAACGAAGGCATAATCGATTTGCACGTCTTTGTTGCGTTGTGCGCGTCTTATTTTCTCGACCTGCCAACGAAGGCGTAATCGATTTGCACGTCTTTGTTGCGTTGTGCGCGTCTTATTTTCTCGATTTGCCAACGAAGGCATAATCGATTTGCACGTCTTCGTTGTATTGTGCGCGTCTTATGTTCTCGACCTGCCAACGAAGGCATAATCGATTTGCACATCTTCGTTGTGTTGTGCGCGTCTTATGTTCTCGATTTGCCAACGAAGGCATAATCGATTTGCACGTCTTCGTTGTGTTGTGCGCGTCTTATGTTCTCGATTTGCCAACGAAGGCATAATCGATTTGCACGTCTTTGTTGCGTTGTGCGCGTCTTATTTTCTCGACCTGCCAACGAAGGCGTGATCGATTAGCACGACTTTGTTGTGTTGTGCGCGTCTTATGTTCTCGATTTGCCAACGAAGGCATAATCGATTTGCACGTCTTTGTTGCGTTGTGCGCGTCTTATTTTCTCGATTTGCCAACGAAGGCATAATAGATTTGCACGTCTTCGTTGTATTGTGCGCGTCTTATGTTCTCGACCTGCCAACGAAGGCATAATCGATTTGCACGTCTTTGTTGTGTTGTGCGCGTCTTATTTTCTCGACCTACCAACGAAGGCATAATCGATTTGCACGTCTTCGTTGTGTTGTGCGCGTCTTATGTTCTCGATTTGCCAACGAAGGCATAATCGATTTGCACGTCTTCGTTGTGTTGTGCGCGTCTTATGTTCTCGATTTGCCAATGAAGGCATAATCGATTTGCACGTCTTCGTTGTATTGTGCGCGTCTTATGTTCTCGACCTGCCAACGAAGGCATAATCGATTTGCACGTCTTCGTTGTATTGTGCGCGTCTTATGTTCTCGACCTGCCAACGAAGGCATAATCGATTTGCACGTCTTCGTTGTGTTGTGCGCGTCTTATGTTCTCGATTTGCCAACGAAGGCATAATCGATTTGCACGTCTTCGTTGTGTTGTGCGCGTCTTATGTTCTCGATTTGCCAACGAAGGCATAATCGATTTGCACGTCTTCGTTGTATTGTGCGCGTCTTATGTTCTCGACCTACCAACGAAGGCATAATCGATTTGCACGTCTTTGTTGTGTTGTGCGCGTCTTATGTTCTCGATTTGCCAACGAAGGCATAATCGATTTGCACGTCTTTGTTGTATTGTGCGCGTCTTATGTTCTCGATTTGCCACCGAAGGCATAATCGATTTGCACGTCTTTCGTTACATTGTGCGCGTCTTATTTTCTCGACCCACCAATGAAGGCGTGATCGATTAGCACGACTTTATTGTACTTTTTTTTTTTTTGAGCGAGCGAGCTCTAGTTTCGTTGAGCATTGTTTTTCGTTGAGCATTGTTTCCCATTAGCCCCCCGAGTTTCTCGTGTACTCGTAGAGGAGACTAGAAATTATAATGCAGCAAGATAAAGACTTCGAGGTGAAATGTGATACAATTATCACGCACAAATAGTCAAAAATTACATCCCTGGGCCATTGGCCTTATTGAAATTCGAGATTGTCTTAAAACCGGAAATAAAATGACATAATGAGAAATGGGGACGGGCTTCCGCTGCAGTGCCGGCTTCAGTAGCTCGACCGAGCTAGAGGATGGCGCTCACCATCTTTTCCTTCCCTTTCCCGTCCACGCCTTGGATGTAGCACATCCTCGCCATCGACTGGTCTCCCAACATGATGGCAATCCCCTTTTTAGTCGGGAACTTCATCATCAGGTGATAGGTAGACGTTATAGCCTTCAGTCGGTTGAGAGTCGGGCGGCCGATGATGATGTTGTACGCTGAGGGCTGGTTCACCACTAGGAAGGACACGATGCGGGTGACCTCGAGCCCCCCCGGTGTTCCGAAGGTGACCGGGAGGTCGATAGTGCCCTCTGTCATGACCCTCTCCCCGGAGAAGCCGAAGAGTGGGGTCGAGATTGGGGTCGGTTTCAGTCCGGTCAGCTTCATCCTGTCCAACGCTGATTTGAAGACGATGTCGGCCGAGCTGCCGTTATCAATCAGGATTCTTCGGACGAGATTGTTGGCGACCGGGGCCGAGACGACTATTGCGTCATTGTGCGGGTGGAGAACTCGTGTCGCCTCTTGGCCGGTGAAGAACATGGACTCGAACGGGGCCGGAGGGGGAGCCTCGTACGTATGGTTGATGTAGTGCGCAACTTTTCCTCGGGAAACCTCGCGCACGTACTTCTTCCTTTGCGTGGACGAGTCCCCAAACTCCGGGCCACCCATGATCGAGCCCACGACATGCACCTGTGAGCTCTCCGGTTCTTCAATCGCTGTCTGGTCCGTGACAGTCACCGTCGTTGGACCCTTCCTCCCTTGCCGTGGACGGCCTTCGTGCACCGCGGCCGTCCCGACCGTTCTCAGGACATACTCTTTTAATTTCCCGTCTTGAATCAGGGCCTCGATCTGACGCCTAAGATGATAGCACTCGGACGTCAGATGCCCCTGATCCTGGTGGTACTCACAGAACTTATTTCGATCCCTCTTCGCGGGATCCTTCGCAAGAGGAGCCGGGCTTCCTAGCTTGTCGCGGTGCAGAGCTAGGATCCGCTCTTGCGGAGTGTTCAGTGGGGTGTACGTTGATAACGCTCAGAAGCTATCAACGTGCGACGATCTTGGATTGGAGAATGGGCGACCGTTAGGGGCCCGGCCTCCCCTGCTCCTCTTCCTCTGAGGGTCGGGACGATCTTCGTCTTGTTCGTCGCGGTGGCGACTACCTTGTCCTCCTGACTTTCGGCCATCGCGGCCATCGAGATAGTCCTCGATTCCCATATGTGTGCGGGCTCTCGTCATCAGCTCCGCCATGTCTCGCGGGACTTGCCCGACAATGGACTTGAGGAAGTCGCTCGTGCAAACTCCCTCAGTGATCGCTGTGATGGCGTCCTTGTCGTCGAAGCCCTCAACTTTGTGAGACTCCTCGGTGAAGCGAGCGAGGTATTGTCTCAATGTCTCATCTCTCCCCTGTCAAATGGAGAGGAGGTGGGTCTTCGACTTCTTTTGTGCCACAAGCGTGAGGACGGGATGCTTCCAGGCCTCAAACTCCGGAACCACTCAAAGCCCGACCCTGTGAGGGTTAGGCTGAAGGCTTGACAGAGGGTCGCATCCGACTGTCCTTGCATTGTCATCCACGTCTCGTAGTGTTGGATGTAGAAGTTCGGGTCAGTCCGTCCATCATAGGGAGGGATGGACGGCAATTTGAAGTTCCCCACGCAAGGCTGCGCGAGGATTTGTGCGGCGAAGGGAGAGTATGACTCCTCGATCCCTCCATATGATCTTTGCCTCCCCGATTCCCTCATCTCGATGATTTGGTTTTGGAGGCTCTGGATCATTATGACCATATCAAGCCCGTTGGCAGGGCCGATTGTCGGGGCCACGGGGGTCACCGGTTGGCGTTCGTTGGACGCTTGGTCCACGACATTGGCCTGAGGTCGGCCAAGAGTTGCGGCGGGGAGCGCGTCCCTTCGAGAATTTAGCCTTTGGCGGAGATCCTCCCCTCGGGAGTTTCTCTGCGCCGTCAAGCGCTCTCTAAGGTCCACGCTTGGTGCGTGACGAGGCGAGGTCGCCCTTGGTCGGGTCGTCCGGCGAGCGCTTCGGCTATCGGCTCCATCGTCGACCAGAGTCGCTCTCTCCTCGGCCAGGGGCCGTGTCCGGCCACCTCTTGAAACCGAGGGGGCGAGTCCCCGGGACTGTGACCGTGCCTGTTGTCGCGCCGGGTACAAAGGATCGGCCAACGCACCATTGGCCCTCTCGGGTCGCGCTTGAGCGAGGCTAGGGGTGGCCTCGTTGGTCCTCGACTCCTCCACGTATTCGGGGTCGGAGTAATCCTGAGCAGATCGATCCTCGACGTCGTAGACGAGGAGATCGGCGATGAGGGAGCCATCAACGCCGGGACGGTCAAGGAGCTCCGCGAGCCGCCGGGCCGTGTCCTCTCGGAGCTCGGCCTCGGGGTCGTTCACCGGGTCTTGGGGCTGGCTCTCGCTATCGCGAGGTTGCCCTTCAAGACGGTGTGCGAGGAGTCGGAGACCGTACCTCGAGCTCGTCGCTCGAGTACCCGCGGAGGTAGTGGGTAGGTGACTCATCTCTCGAGAGTCGTGGGTGTAGTGAAAGTGTGGAATGGAAGGGAGAGCGTGCTAAGGTCGGTTCGACCCCTCCTTCTAGCGCCAAAATGTTGTCGCTGTTTTTTGGACAACTATTTAGGAGCCAAAGACGGTTAGACCCAAGGCCGGACCAAGTGGTCTCGTCTTTACTCGAGCGTGTCGGACTTGGTATCCCAAGTCGTCCCTTAGTTGTGGATGTTCCTTGAGTTCGTCAGAGTACCTGAAAAGGAGTAGAGAACACGTGAACTACAAAGGGGAAACAGGGGGGGTGCCCCTGTTTACCTCTCCGACGCTCAACATTAGTGTGATTGAGGTGGAGTATAGAGGTTTTAGGGGTGTTTAGAGGCCAAAGCTTGAGAGAAACGAGCGAGGTACGAGTTCGGCAGCGTTTCAGTGCTCAAGAATGGATTACCTGGGTCAAGGGAAAGACCCTTGTATTTATAGGCAGCCAAGGGGTGGTTTGAAGACCCCTTGGCCGAGTGAACTTGCTTGATTCGGCCATTGAGTGGCTGGGTCGGCCAATGGCCGAGTGAACATGGTGGTGAGGTTCACTCGGCCATTGGCCGAGTGAAAAGCTTGGGCCGGCTGAGGTTCACTAGGCCATTGGCCGAGTGAACTACTGGAAGGTTCACTCGGCCAATGGCCGAGTGAACTGCAGGGGCAGCAGGAAGGTTCACTCGGCCATTGGCCGAGTGAACTGCTGGAAGGTTCACTCAGCCAATGGCCGAGTGAACTGCAGGGGCAGCTGGAAGGTTCACTCGGCCATTGGCCGAGTGAACTGCTGGAAGGTTCACTCGGCCAATGGCCGAGTGAACTGCCTTGGCGGCTGGAGGGTTCACTCGGCCATTGGCCGAGTGAACTGCTGGAAGATTCACTCGGCCAATGGCCGAGTGAACTGCCTTGGTGGCTGGAGGGTTCACTCGGCCAATGGCCGAGTGAACTGCCCAATGGCCGAGTGAGCCATTGACTTGGCCATTGGTTTGGGCCGGCCCCTGGTTGGGTCGGGGTTTCGCCGCCCGAGACCTCTCACCAGCCACGTGGGTTGAAGAGATGCCTTTGTCCTCGTCGGCCCTAGACGGGCCGACAACAGTCTTCGACCAACTTCGAGAGGGATTAGGCATGTAGGACTACTCACATCTTCTTTGAGTCAAGTGGGAGTTTGTTGTCAATGGTGCCCACAAGAAGAGTAGTAGTGTCTATTTATGTACATTTGATGTCATATAGTCTTACGAAGTCTCTTGCTTGTAATTGCCTATCTATTCATTAATAAAGTTGAAACGTTCATTCATTCTTTCTTTGTTTGAAGCTTTATGATAAAACCTTAGTCTTTTAGTCCATAAACAAACTTAACAACTTACGAAGAGACAAATGTAGATTTGCATGAACAAACTCTTCGTAGTTTGCTTAAAATGATATATTCGCAATCTTAGGGTCAAAGGACTATTGACCTCAGTATGATTGTTAGAAGAATCTATGATGTCTGGTTATGAGGCATTGAGAGTTGGGGACTCTATAGTTCTTCTAGGTATCTTCCGAAGGTACTGAATTGACCAGTGCACTTCTAGAGACAATATAAGAACAAACCATTTAACCTCTTATGTCTCGAAGTCACTATGTATGAATTGCATCATGCTTACCTTAATCCTAAAATGAGACATGCCATTTCACACCTTAGTATTCTCATTTGAGAAAGTCAAAGTTCAGACTCACTATGTGATTCCGAACAAGGCCTATTGGTGAAGTACTAAGTTTTGAGTCTGTCATGAGTAACTTTGTGAAGTTCTCATAGATATGGAATTCATGTACAAGATTGCTGAAATGCAATGTATGTCACCTCGTGCTTTGTTCCTTGGAGTGTGAATAAATGAACTGGCCAGTGTCCAAATTGAGTCCTGACTCTTTTGGATGAAACAATGTGACTTGTTAGCTCCTCGTCAATACATTGTTTCTAACTTATTCACAAGCGACAAAGGAGTTGAGGAAATAACAGCTAGAAGGGTAAAATGGTAATTTAGTAAATCCCGACTAGCTGATGACATGCATGAAGGGTAAACATAGATAATATTCAGTGGATCCGCTCATCATAATTAGGTCGAATTCTTGAGTAGAAAATAAATGCATTTGAACCGAGAGATTTTTCAGTGTCAGCTCGTTAGTGGAGTCAGTTGGCATTAAGCTAAACTTGGAAAAGGTTTGTGAACTTTTGAGTCCAAGTGTTTAGCTCAAGCTTTGTTCATTTGGGTCCATGAGGTCACTGTCACGAATCACATCGATAGGAATAGTTAAACTGGAAGCTAAGTCAAAACAAGAACGAAAATAGTCAAAAGGGTATTTTTATCTTTTGAGACAAAGGATGAAATGAATGTCAATAAATTTTTTTGACAAGTTCATTTGATGACTTAATGTCACTCGGCCATAACTTGATTATTGGGCCTCGTGAATTAATTTCATTTCATAAGAATTTTATTGAAAATTCTTAATGGGCTTTTCTCATGTTGTCATGAACAAATGAAGAAGAAGCTTCTAGAAGCTCCTTCTAGATGAGGATAGGCGCCGAAATACCCAAGAGAAAGAGAATATTTTGTGCATAAATGTATCAAGATACTTGCCAAAATAAAAAGAGGAAACAAATTTGCATATGGATGCACATGGGATTTCGGCCAAACAAGCTTAGAGAGAGCAAGGAATAAAAGAGGAAACAAATCCAAGGTATCATTAAGGCACATGTTGGCCGTGTGACTTGGATGGGAATGGGCAATAAAGATTGCTCATAAAGGCTTGGAAAATAAGAGGAAACTACTTCTTTCCAAGGCCAACCCTTCTCCTATAAATAGGACCCTCATTCCTCTCATTCTATTCATTCCACATAAGTTAGAGATTGAGAGACTCTCTCTCTAGACATTGTTGGCCGAACTCCTCTCTCTCTCTCTTTCTAGTTTATTTTCGATTTTTCTTGTTTTGGCACCTAGGTCATCACTCGACCTAGTGTTTAGCTCTGCGACTTCGAGACTCGTTCTTAAGTCGTAGTGTTTAAAAGTGCCCACTCACTGATTCCTTCTTTTCGAGTGATTTAGTGATAGAAACTTTCGTGGTTGCTCGAGGTGCCGAGGAAAGGAAGAGAGACGTGCTGCGAGGGGAGACGAGCGTTGCAAACTTTCCAAAAGCTTCTTCAAAGTTCAAGCTTCAAGAAAGGTTAGTAAACTCTTAGCTCATATTGGTTTTTAATTACATGTACTTGCTTCTTTGTCTAGGTTAGTAAAAACTGTTTTTACTTGAAAAGAAATTTTTTGAAATTCCACCGCTTCCCGAAGCGTTTAATTTTTTTCTTAAACCCTAGATCAATTCCAACACAACGTTTCTCCAACGTTCCACGACAGCCGCCATCTCCCCTAAGTAGCATCGTTGTTCAACGCCCCTTCGCAAAATGGGGCGTAGACATTATCGGGAAGCTTTCCAAAGCCCCGAGGCAATACGAATACGCCATTGTCGCTATCGACTACTTCACCAAGTGGGTCGAAGCTGAGCCTCTGGCCAGAATCACCGAGGCCAACACTACGAACTTCATCTGGAAGTCCATAATATGCCGCCACGGCATCCCCGCGTCAATCGTGACCGATAACGGCGCGTAGTTCGACAACGCGATGGTTAGAGAGATCTGCGTCCAACTAGGGATAAGCAAAACATTCTCATCCCCGCGACATCCACAGGCTAATGGCCAAGTGGAAGCCGTCAACAAGACGATTAAGAGCAACCTCAAGAAAAAGCTCGAAGCCAAAAAAGGCGCCTGGGCTGAAGAACTGCCTTTCATCCTATGGGCCTATCGAACGACCGTTCGAAACGCCACCGGAGAGACCCCCTTCTCCCTAGCATTTGGGGTTGAGGCGGTGGTCCCCGTGGAAGTAGAAGTCCCCACCTATCGGGTTGACACTTTCGACGAAAAAGAAAATGATGAAGCCATGCGCCTCAAACTAGATCTAATCGACGAGAAAAGATCCGAGGCTCTCACCAGACTCGCTGCGCAAAAGCGAAAGGTCGAGAGATACTACAACGCCAAAGTCAAAAAGCGGATCTTCACCGTCGACAGCCTTGTACTCAGACACGTGTTCCAGAACACCCAAGGGCAAGGCGCCGGAGTCCTAGGCCCAAATTGGGAAGGACCGTATAGAGTCCGACAGGTCATACACGACGGGACCTACTACATCGAACACACGGACGGAACTCCAATCCGGTAGCCGTGGAACGCCGAACACTTGAGGCAGTACCACCAGTGATCAAGTCCCCTCATTATTGCTCTGATTTCCCTTATTCAATAAAGGCCTATGTGCCACTTGTTCAAGGATGTTCCCCGTTAGCAAAAAAAAAAAAAATAAAGTTTGCGGTCTTTTTTACCCACTTTATTAAAAAAAGTTTTTAGTCATCACGGCACGACCTGTAAACAAAAAACTTGGGGGGCTAATGGGTCCTGCAACACACACTCAAGAATTCACGACAAAAAAAAACAAAAAAGTGTAAAAACCTTAAGCTCCCCACTCATGGGATGAGGCTTAGGCCGACCTAACCCGGCGAGCTCGGTCGCTCACCAGAGCAAGCTCAACGAGGCCGGCATCGAGTCGAGCTCGCTCCTCGAGCCCAGTTCGCTCCTCAAGTCGAGCTCGCTCCTTGAGTCCAGCTCGCTCCTCAAGTCGAGCTCGCTCCTTGAGTCTAGTTCGCTCCTCGAGCCCAGTTCGCTCCTCAAGTCGAGCTCGCTCCTCGAGCCCAGTTCGCTCCTCAAGTTGAGCTCGCTCCTTGAGTCCAGCTCGCTCCTCAAGTCGAGCTCGCTCCTTGAGTCCAGTTCGCTCCTCGAGCCCAGTTCCCTCCTCAAGTCGAGCTCGCTCATTGAGTCCAGCTCGCTCCTAAAGTCGAGCTCACTCCTTGAGTCCAGTTCGCTCCTCGAGTCGAGCTCGCTCCTCGAGACGAGCTCCGAGTCCGCCAAGCCGACTGATACTCCTCGTGTCGACTCTTCAAAAAAAAAAGAGGGAAGAAAAACCTTGAAGCCCCCCACTCATGGGACATAGAGGCTTGAGAAGCTCGAACCCCTACGGCTTATCAAGCATACGGGTCCGAGAAAAGACGCCGGCCTAACCCGGCACAGCACATAGGCTCGGTCGCTCAACAGCACGAGCTCAAAGACGCCGGCCTAACCCGGCGCAACACATAAGCTCGGTCGCTCAACAGCACGAGCTCGAAGACGCCAGCCCAGCCTGGCGCAACACATAAGTTCGGTTGCTCAACACACGAGCTCAAAGACGTCGGCCTAACCCGACGCAAAAGGCCTAAGTCCCCCACGGGGATACAGACTTAGGAAGCTCGGACCCCGACAGCCCTTCGTGCATACGGGTTCGAGTAAAACGTCGGTCTTCCCGGCGTGCCATAAGACGCGTAAAGGCGCAGGTGCAAGACGTCCTCCGGGACGCATGTAAGTCGCGTAAAGGCGCTGCCTCAAACCCTAAAAAGGCCAAATTTGGGCCAAACAAAGGTTCGCTAGCCTCAGGGCACGAACACCTAAGACGCCGGCCTAACCCGGTGCAATAGGGTTTGAGTTAAAGACGCCGGCCTAACCCGGCGCAACCGCGTTCGCTTGCTCCAGGGCAAGCGGGCCCAAAAGACGTCGGCCTAACCCGACGCACCCGCGTTCGCTCACTCTAGGGTGAGCGGGCCCAAAAGACGCCGACCTAACCCGGTGCAACCGCGTTTGCTTGCTCCAGGGCAAGCGGGCCCAAAAGACGTCGGCCTAACCCGACGCACCGGTGTTCGCTCACTCTAGGGTGAGCGGGCCCAAAAGACGCCGGCCTAACCCGGCGCAACCGCGTTCGCTTGCTCCAGGGCAAGCGGGCCCAAAAGACGTCGGCCTAACCCGACGCACCCGCGTTCGCTCACTCCAGGGTGAGCGGGCCCAAAAGACGCCGGCCTAACTCGGCGCAACCGCGCTCGCTTGCTCCAGGGCAAGCGGGCCCAAAAGACGTCGGCCTAACCCGACGCACCCGCGTTCGCTCACTCCAGGGTGAGCGGGCCCAAAAGATGCCGGCCTAACCCGGCGCAACCGCGTTCGCTTGCTCCAGGGAAAGCAAGCCCAAAAGACGTCGGCCTAACCCGGCGCACCTACGTTCCGACGCTCCAGGGCGCGAACACTAAAAAGACACCGGCCTAACCCGGCGCACCTACGTTCCGACGCTAAAGGGCGCGAACACTAAAAAGACGCCGGCCTAACCCGGCGCACCTACGTTTCGACGCTCAAGGGCACGAACACAAAAAGACGCCGGCCTAAACCGGCGCACCTATGTTCCGACGCTCAAGGGCGCGAACACCAAAAAAGACGCCGGCCTAACCCGGCGCACCTACGTTCCGACGCTCCAGGGCACGAACACCAAAACTAAGTCGGCCTAACCCGACGCAAAGCGCGTTCGCTTGCTTCAGGGCACAAACCCAAAGATGCCGGCCTAACCCGGCGAGCTCGGTCGCTCAAGCAGCACGAGCTCGAAGACGCCGGCCTAACCCGGCAAGCTCGGTCGCTCAAACAGCGGGAGCTCGAAGACACCGGTCTAACCCGGCGAGCTCGTCGCTTAAAAGTACGGGCTCCAAAAGACACCGTCCCAACCCAGCACGACACGCACGTCCAGTCACCGAAGGCACGGACGTAGAGCCCCCGGGAACTACCCGGTACGACCTCTTCGATCGTCGGAAGGTGCGAAGTGATGTCGCTGGGCCACGGCCACATTAGGCACGCTGAATCGTCGGCCTAACCCGACAAGCCGATACCACCATTCAAACGTGGGTCGGCCAATCGCCTAGCTGGGCGCGAACACCCCCACCGAACGTTTAAACGACGACGTGTCGTAACGACGAAATGGGCGGAGGACGAATCCCAGCTTAGGACGCAGAACCTGCCAAAACTATTGGCAAGGATACAAGCCCTTCGGGCCGTGATTAGCCCACAAAGAAGGCGTACACGAGTTAAAATTACTCGAAAAAATGAGATAGGCATTCAACATGAAAGCAACGGAAATATCTCATAAAAAGAGCCACGGCTCTGATAAACACGTGCTGAACAAAAGGTGCATGAAAAATAAATAAAATCCTAGAAAAAAGGAAAAGAAAGCAAAGCGCTAAACATACGCGCTGAAAAAGAAAGCCACTCGGCTCAAGGAGCGCCCTCGTCCATCAGGGGGAACAAGGTGTCGAAGAAGTCGAAAGTGACCCCCCGGGCCTCGTTCTCGGTCGCGGTCGCGTCTCGACATTCCACCGCTCCGGTACGACGGGATTCCTCGGTCCCTATGTCGTACTCATCCTGCAAGTCGGACGCTCTTCGCTCCGCTTCAGCAAGCTGGGACGAGAGTCGAGCGTTTTCCTCCGCCAGAGAGTCGCGCTCGCGCTCCGCCCTAACACGCGCCATTTCGCTCGAAGTAAGCTGGCGGCGCGACGTCTCCAAGGCATCGGATCGAGCGTCCAAATGCCTCCGAAGGTCGGTAACCTCAGTGCGAAAAAATCTCCGCTGACCGGGTCGCCACCTCGCAAGCTCGCCGTTCTTCGGTGAGCTCGCCCGCCATCTTGGCCACTGACAGTTGGGCTCCGTCGCGCTGGCCTTGTGCGATCTGGAGTTCCACCCTGGCCTCACGAAGCTGGTCTCGAAGCGTCTCGATCTCCGCCCCCGGGTGCGAACCTCGCTCGACCTAAGCCAACCTAGCCTTCGTCCGTGCGAGCTCCTCCTGAGATGCCCCTAAGCGCCGGATGAAGTCATGCAAAATCCTGTCGCTTCGCACGGCCCTCGCATACGCCTGCGACGACAAAGAAGCAAGGGTTGAAACTAAAACCTACGCTTATAACGAAACAGACAAAGTACCAACCCTCTGAGCGTCGGTAACCCCCGCCTGGAAGAAGGCGATGTCGCCCTTCGACACCACGCCCTTCCACCAGGATAGTGGGGATCCCTCGAGGTGGCGGAAACAATCCCCTCGAGCCTCTACCGCCTCCAGCTCCACCGCCGAGTATTGTCAATGGTGCCCACAAGAAGAGTAGTAGTGTCTATTTGTGTACATTTGATGTAATATAGTCTTACGAAGACTCTTGCTTGTAATTGCTTATTCATTAATAAAAAGTTGAAACCTTCATTCAATCTTCCTTGTCTAAAGCTTTATGATAAAACCTTAGTCTTTTAGTCCATAAACAAACTTAACAACTTACGAAGAGACAAATGTAGATTTGCATGAACAAACTCTTCGTAGTTTGCTTAAAACGATATATTCGCAATCTTAGGGTCAAAGGACTATTGACCTCAGTATGATTGTTAGAAGAATCTATGATGTCTGGTTATGAGGCATTGAGAGTTGGAGACTCTATAGTTCTTCTAGGTATCTTCCGAAGGTACTGAATTGACCAGTGCACTTCTAGAGACAAGATAAGAACAAACCATTTAACCTCTTATGTCTCGAAGTGACTATGTATGAATTGCATCATGCTTACCTTAATCCTGAAATGAGACATGTCATTTCACACCTTAGTATTCTCATTTGAGAAAGTCAGAGTTCGGACTCACTATGTGATTCCGAACAGGGCCTATTGGTGAAGTACTAAGTTGTGAGTATGTCATGAGTAACTTTGTGAAGTTCTCATAGATATGGAATTCATGTACAAGATTGCTTAAATGCAATGTATGTCACCTCATGCTTTGTTCCTTGGAGTGTGAATAAATGAACTGGCCAGTGTCCAAATTGAGTCCTGACTCTTTTGGATGAAACAATGTGACTTGTTAGCTCCTCGTCTATACATTGTTTCTAACTTATTCACAAGCGACAAAGGAGTTGAGGAAATAACAGCTAGAAGGGTAAAATGGTAATTTAGTAAACTAGCTGATGACATTCATGAAGGGTAAACATAGATAATATTCAGTGGATCCGCTCATCATAATTAGATTAAATTCTTGAGTAGAAAATAAATTCATTTGAACCGAGAGATTTTCAGTGTCAACTCTTTAGTGGGGTCAGTTGGCATTAAGCTAAACTTGGAAAAGGTTTGTGAACTTTTGAGTCCAAGTGTTTAGCTCAAGCTTTGTTCATTTGGGTCCATGAGGTCACTGTCACGAATCACATCGATTAGGAATAGTTAAACTGGAAGCTAAGTCAAAACAAAAACGAAAATAGTCAAAAGGGTATTTTTGTCTTTTAAGACAAAGGATGAAATGAATGTCAATAAATTTTTTGACAAGTTCATTTGATGACTTAATGTCACTCGGCCATGACTTGATCATTGGGCCTTGTGGATTAATTTCATTTCATAAGAATTTTATTGAAAATTCTTAATGGGCCTTTCTCATGTTGTTATGAACAAATGAAGAAGCTTCTAGAAGCTCCTAGCTTCTAGAAGCTCCTTCTAGAATGATGTTGGGCGCCCAAATACCTAAGAGAAAGAGAGAATATTTTGTGCATAAATGTATCAAGATACTTGCTAAAAGAAAAAGAGGAAACAAATTTCCTATGCTTGCCATAAGGAATTTCGTCCAAGGCAACCAAGAGAGAAACAAAAGAGGAAACTAATCCCTTGAGGATTTGATTGAGGTGGGCGCCTATGATGATAGGAATGGGTAATAAAAGATTGCTCATAAAGGCTTGGAAAATAAGAGGAAACTACTTCTTTCCAAGGCCAACCCTTCTCCTATAAATAGGACCCTCATTCCTCTCATTCTATTCATTCCACATAAGTTAGAGATTGAGAGCCTCTCTCTCTAGAACTTGTGGTTGCCGCCCCTCTCTCTCTCTCTCTCTCTAGTTTATTTTTGATTTTTTGTCTTGGCACCTAGGTCCTCATTCGACCTAGTGTTTAGCTCTGCGACTTCAAGACTCGTTCTTAAGTCGTAGTGTTTAAAAGTGCCCACTCACTAATTCCTTTTCTCTCGAGTGATTTAGTGATAGAAACTTTCGTGGTTGCTCGAGGTGCCGAGGAAAGAAAGAGAGACGTGCTGCGAGGGGAGACGAGCGTTGCAAACTTTCCAAAAGCTTCTTCAAGGTTCAAGCTTCAAGAAAGGTTAGTAAACTTCTATACTCATAATAGTTTTTAATTACATGTACTTGCTCTTTGTCTAGGTTAGTAAAAAACTGTTTTTACTTGAGAAGAAAATTTTTAAAATTCCGCCGCTTAACGAAGCGTTAAACTTTTTCTTAAACCCTATATCAATTCCAACAAATGGTATCAGAGCTATGGTCAAAGATTAGCATATACATGTATTTAAAATTATGAGCTTGAAAATCGTTTTCGAAAGTTTACTAATTTTGTGACAAGTTAGAATTGTTATCTTAGATTTTTTTTAATTTATTGCTCTTGCCTTTAAATTAAAAATCATGTTGATTTTCTATGATTTTGGGATGTTTTTAAAACACATTAAAATCAGTTCTAAAAGTTTTTAATTTTTTATATTGAAAAACGTGTTTTAAAGGTTTGAGAATTTTCGAGTAAAATTTTGTGACTTGTTATATTGTCTTGCTAGTTTCGTTTATTTACTTGAATCGTTTTATGCATGTTGTTATTTCTTTTATACTATGGTATTACCTTGCTAATAAAAGACAAATAAAAGCTTTAACAACCTTCATAAAATGTTCTGTTACACTCGATTCTTTTTCGCACCTAAAAAGGACCAAGCTTTAATTATTTCTTTTTCTTCCAGCTGGAGTAAACCCGCATTAAAAGTAGCATAACTCTCTTCTCAGAAATCTAAATTTGATAATTCTTGAATCAAATTAAATCTCTGTCTGTCGTCTGTCCAATGCCACCGGTTTCGGCTCAAAAGGACATCGGAGCCGCCAGATATGGCAATTTTACTCCGAGGTGCGCGGCTGTGCTGAAACTCCAGTTTTTTAGAAATCTGGATTTTCAAACCCCACTACCATGAGTTATAGAACTCTAAATGAGAAAATTTTCTTGAGAAAAATTGTTTTTTATAATATTATAAACATGATGTGTAAGATTAAAAAGTTTTGATTTTTGAAAGATTAATTGAAATTGAGTTTTTACAAAACTAGTTTGAATTTTGAAAAACCGTTTTCACTTTCAAACTTGAAAATATTTTGTCATCCAAATCAAATAAGTTTTCAAAATGTTTTCAAAACTATATCTATATCACATATGTTCAAAATCTATATGCTCTTGAAAATTTGAGTGGGAGGTCTCTTTGTAGAGAAGCCGAAAAATAAAAAGATGTGTAATCTCAAACTTTCAAGTGTTCGAGTGAGTTGAAGTTCACACTTCCCTCAGGCACTTTCCCGAAATAGAAAATAGGAAAAGATCGATTATGTACCTTGTGCCTTTATGCACTAATACTACTCTGAACATGTCGATCTAGGATTCTCTTCTAGTTGTCCGCTCTATCGCTCGCTAACTAGGAAATCTGTTTCCGAACTTATAAGAGTCGATGAACCAACTCCAAAAACTAAGTGGGAGGGTTATACTTGTTGTTTGTAACCCACGATCTCCAACACTAATGAAAAGTGCAAGTGTCGCCGGACTAAGAGTCACCCTCATGGCCCTCTCTTAAATGAGAGTACTCAAGGGCGCTTTGCACTGATCATTGCTCAATAAGCTAAATCCGAAAGTGAGACAATGAGACAGGACCTCCCCTCGGCGGATTGTTTTTCAAAGTCAATCTTTTGGACTAAGTGGTTGGTTACACACTTAGACTCAATCCCTAGTAATCCTCCCTCGAGGCCCTACGAAAGGATGTGAGTGATCAAACCAATTTACAAGGTGGCTAGTCAAATTTTGGTGTATTGACATCTTGGCTAAGCATTAATGATGTGCCATTTACTTATAAATGGAGATTTTTTGCGGCCTTCCCTCGAAGGAGTAAATTATCGTTTGGTTTATAACACCTTTGGATTTTATAAAGTCTTAAACAAACTTAAATCCTAAACCAAAGACTAATCATAAACTTGTTTCAACTTATATAAGCAACATGTCTCTCAAACATCTCTCAATCATCCTTTCCTCGAACAAACTCGAAACCAAAAACTACGAAACATAACCTCGACATAATAGTTACCGTTAACAAGCACAAATGGGTACTCACCACCCCGTGTCCTCCTCTGTCGAATGATGATTCAATTCAAGAGGACAATGACGCCTTAGCGGCATGGCTTCGATCCGATGAGATTGTGAGTTGCTATATCTTGGCATCTATGAACAATGTGCTGAAAGAGCAACATCGTGACATCGAGACTGCCGCCGAAATGCTCTACAATCTCCTTGAGATGTTTGGAGGGCAAGGGTGTCAAACAAGGCAACAAGCAGTCCGACAGTTTATGAACTGTCATATGAAGGCTAGGACTCTTGTTGGAGACTTTATGATACTGATCATTAGTTTTCTGAATAAAATGGAAATCCTAGGATCTGAGATTGATGGGAAGAATGTCATAGATATGATCTTAGAAACTCTCCCCGCATCTCTTGATACCTCCAAGATGAACTACTCCATAAACAAGCTAGTGTACACCGTTACCAACCTTATGAAGGAACTTCACACTGCTGTAGGTCTCACTAAGAGAAAGAGGAATCAAGGAGAGGCACATGCTACTGAGCAAAAAGCCTCCGCCTCTGGAACTAAGAAGAGACCTCACAAGGCCGATAAAAAGAACTGTCCTGCCAATCTCAAAGCAAGAAAAAACATAGTATTGTACTAGTTACCGAAGCATGCTTAGTAGCTGATAATGTATCAACGTGGATTCTTGACTCCGCTGCTACTAACCATATTTGTTGTTCCTTGAATGGTTTCAAGAAAACCAAAAGCTTAGAGGAAGGCGAGTTCTGTTTCAAATGGGGTGATGGGAGCCTGGTGTCTGCAATGGCTGTGGGATCCGTGACGCTGTCTTTTGAAGACCGCACTTTAAACTTGAATAATGTTTATTTTGTTACTACCTTTGGGAAGAACTTAATATCTGTTGCTCGTCTTCATGAGCAAGATTATTGTTTAAAGTTGATTAAGAATGGAATTCGTATTTCGTTTCCTGATAATTCTTTTGTCACTGATGCATGTTTGAAGAATGCTCTTTTCTACATCTATCCCACTCAACCTTCTCTTTTAGACACCGAAATAGATAATGATCTAATTAGGGAGCCAAAGAGTATCAAACTTTCTGAATCCTCCGATCTAACAAAATCAACATACGTATGGCACTTAAGACTTGGTCATATCAGTCTAGATAGGATTAAGAGACTTGTGAGGGACGGTCCACTCCAAGCCTCTGCAATAGGTTCACTACCTACTTGTGAATCCTGCATAGAAGGAAAAATGACTAAGCGACCTTTCTCTGATAAGGGTCGAAGAGCCACTGAGTTGCTGGAACTAGTACATTCTGATGTATGTGGTCCGCTCAACCAACAGGCACGTGGAGGATACGAATACTTCGTTACCTTAACCGATGATTACTCACGATATGGGTTTTTCTATTTGCTCAAACACAAATTCGAGACCTTTAACGTATTTAAGGTCTTTAGGGCTTTAGTGGAAAAGCAAACTGGCATAAAAACCCTTCGACCTGATCGAGGTGGTGAGTATATGTCTGGAGAGTTCGATGACTTTCTTAAAGAAGAAGGTATCGCTTCTCAGCTTACCGCACTTGGCACACCTCAACAAAACGGAGTGTCAGAGAGAAGAAACCGAACTCTTATGGAGATGGTTAGATCAATGATGAGTTACTCATCACTCCCTATTTCCTTTTGGGGATATGCCCTCGAAACAGCCGCTTATATTCTGAACCAAGTTCCGTCCAAGACGGTTCCTGGTACTCCTTATGAACGATGGACTAGCCGTAAAGTGAATCTTGGCCGCATCAAAATTTGGGGTTGCCCTGCACACGTGCTAAGGCAAAAGACTAGCAAGTTGGCTAGTAGGTCACAATTGTGTCTGTTCGTTGGATATCCAAAGGAAACCAAGGGTTTTACCTTCTATAGTCCCGAGGGATAAGACTTTCGTAAGCACGAATGCTCGTTTCTTTGAGGAGGACTTTATGAAGGATGCGAAACCTAGAAGCAAAATTGTGCTTGAAGAAAAGTTGGGTGAGGAAGCTTCTACCTCATCTGTAAGAACTGTTCTTACCCCAACTGAAACACAACCTAACTCATCAGAATCTCGTCCAGTAGTACTTCGACGTAGTGGGAGGGCTACTCAAAAGCCTGACAGGTACATGTCTTATGGAGACTCTCTTGTAGCCGTCTCTGACATGGATGATCCTATTTCCTATAGCCAAGCGATGGCTTCTTCTGAATCAAACCTTTGGCTTGACGCCATGAAAGTTGAAATGCACTGGATGTATGTCAACAAAGTCTGGAAACTTGTAGACCTTCCTGAAGGGATTAAACCCGTAGGGTGTAAGTGGATATACAAGAAGAAAAGGGGTCCTGATAGGAGCGTCGAGACGTTCAAAGCACGACTTGTGGCGAAGGGTTATACCCAACAAGAAGGGATTGACTATGAAGAAACCTTCTCGCCAGTCGCGATGCTTAAATCCATCCGCATACTCCTATCCATAGCTGCAGCTCTCGACTATGAGATCTGGCAAATGGATGTCAAGACAGCCTTTCTGAATGGAAATCTTGACGAGCGCATTTACATGGCTCAACCAGACGGTTTCGTGGAAGAAGGTCAAGAGACCAAGGTTTGTGAGTTGCTTAAGTCCATTTATGGATTAAAGCAAGCATCTAGGTCATGGAATATTAGATTCGATGAAACTGTAAAGAGCTTTGGCTTTGAACAGTCAATAGATGAGCCTTGTGTTTACAAGTTAATACACGAAGGCAAAGTTGTGTTTCTGGTACTATATGTCGATGATATACTACTCATTGGTAATGACGTGGGTAAGTTATCTGAGGTTAAGGTCTGGCTGGCAAAGCAATTCGATATGAAGGATCTAGGAGAAGCCGCGTACATTCTGGGGATCCAAATCTTTCGAGATAGGAAAAACCGGACCCTGTCACTCTCTCAAGCATCTTATATTGATAAGGTGATGGATCGCTTCTCGATGCAAGACTCCAAGAATGGTCAAACACCCTTTAGGCATGGAGTTTCACTCTCTAAGGACCAGTCTCCCAAGATTGCACAAGAGATTGAAGACATGAGGAAAATTCCTTACGCCTCTGCCGTAGGAAGCCTCATGTATGCTATGCTTTGCACTAGACCTGATATATGTTTCGCCGTTGGCGTAGTTAGCCGTTTCCAATCCAACCCTGGACCCGAGCACTTGATTGCTGTTAAGCATGTTCTTAAGTATCTTCGAAGAACTAGGAACTTGATGCATACATACTCAGGTATTGACCTGACTATGACAGGATATACCGACTCCGATTTTCAAGCGGATAAGGATTCCAGGAAATCCACTTGAGGATCTGTGTTCATCCTTAATGGTGGAGCTGTTGTTTGGAGAAGTATTAAGCAATCTTGCATTGCTGACTCCACAATGGAAGCAGAATATGTGGCTGCTTGTGAAGCATCCAAAGAGGCTGTATGGCTTAGAAAATTCCTTAAGTATTTGGAAGTTGTTCCAAACGTCGACGAGCCCATGACCCTTTATTGTGATAATAGTGGGGTTGTCGCTAACTCAAAGGAACCTAGAAGCCATAACCGCTCTAAGCATATTGAGAGGAAATACCATTTGATTCGAGAGATCGCACAGCGCGGAGACGTGGAGGTGAAGTAGATCTCTGGCAGATCCATTCACCAAGGCCCTAGCGAACATGGTCTTCGACAAACTTCGAGAGGGATTAGGCATGTAGGACTACTCACATCTTCTTTTAGTCAAGTGGGAGTTTATTGTCAATGGTGCCCACAAGAAGGGTAGTAGTGTCTATTTGTGTGCATTTGATGTAATATAGTCTTACGAAAACTCTTGCTTGTAATTGCTTATTCATCAATAAAAAGTTGAAACGTTCATTCAATCTTCCTTGTCTAAAGCTTTATGATAAAACCTTAGTCTTTTAGTCCATAAACAAACTTAACAACTTACGAAGAGACAAATGTAGATTTGCATGAACAAACTCTTCGTAGTTTGCTTAAAACGATATATTCGCAATCTTAGGGTCAAAGGACTATTGACCTCAGTATGATTGTTAGAAGAATCTATGATGTCTGGTTATGAGGCATTGAGAGTTGGAGACTCTATAGTTCTTCTAGGTATCTTCCGAAGGTACTGAATTGACCAGTGCACTTCTAGAGACAAGATAAGAACAAACCATTTAACCTCTTATGTCTCGAAGTCACTATGTATGAATTGCATCATGCTTACCTTAATCCTGAAATGAGACATGTCATTTCACACCTTAGTATTCTCATTTGAGAAAGTCAGAGTTCGGACTCACTATGTGATTCCGAACAGGGCCTATTGGTGAAGTACTAAGTTGTGAGTATGTCATGAGTAACTTTGTGAAGTTCTCATAGATATGGAATTCATGTACAAGATTGCTTAAATGCAATGTATGTCACCTCATGCTTTGTTCCTTGGAGTGTGAATAAATGAACTGGCCAGTGTCCAAATTGAGTCCTGACTCTTTTGGATGAAACAATGTGACTTGTTAGCTCCTCGTCAATACATTGTTTCTAACTTATTCACAAGCGATAAAGGAGTTGAGGAAATAACAGCTAGAAGGGTAAAATGGTAATTTAGTAAATCCCGACTAGCTGATGATATTCATGAAGGGTTAACATAGATAATATTCAGTGGATCCGCTCATCATAATTAGGTTAAATTCTTGAGTAGAAAATAAATTCATTTGAACCGAGAGATTTTCAGTGTCAACTCTTTAGTTGAGTCAGTTGGCATTAAGCTAAACTTGGAAAAGGTTTGTGAACTTTTGAGTCCAAGTGTTTAGCTCAAGCTTTGTTCATTTGGGTCCATGAGGTCACTGTCACGAATTACATCGATTAGGAATAGTTAAACTGGAAGCTAAGTCAAAACAAAAACGAAAATAGTCAAAAGGGTATTTTTGTCTTTTAAGACAAAGGATGAAATGAATGTCAATAAATTTTTTGACAAGTTCATTTGATGACTTAATGTCACTCGGCCATGACTTGATCATTGGGCCTTGTGGATTAATTTCATTTCATAAGAATTTTATTGAAAATTCTTAATGGGCCTTTCTCATGTTGTTATGAACAAATGAAGAAGCTTCTAGAAGCTCCTTCTAGAATGATGTTGGGCGCCCAAATACCTAAGAGAAAGAGAGAATATTTTGTGCATAAATGTATCAAGATACTTGCTAAAAGAAAAAGAGGAAACAAATTTCCTATGCTTGCCGTAAGGAATTTCGGCCAAGGCAACCAAGAGAGAAATAAAAGAGGAAACTAATCCCTTGAGGATTTGATTGAGGTGGGCGCCTATGTTGATAGGAATGGGTAATAAAAGATTGCTCATAAAGGCTTGGAAAACTACTTCTTTCCAAGGCCAACCCTTCTCCTATAAATAGGACCCTCATTCCTCTCATTCTATTCATTCCACATAAGTTAGAGATTGAGAGCCTCTCTCTCTAGAACTTGTGGTTGCCGCCCCTCTCTCTCTCTCTCTAGTTTATTTTCGATTTTTTGTCTTGGCACCTAGGTCCTCATTCGACCTAGTGTTTAGCTCTGCGACTTCAAGACTCGTTCTTAAGTCGTAGTGTTTAAAAGTGCCCACTCACTAATTCCTTTTCTCTCGAGTGATTTAGTGATAGAAACTTTCGTGGTTGCTCGAGGTGCCGAGGAAAGAAAGAGAGACGTGCTGCGAGGGGAGACGAGCGTTGCAAACTTTCCAAAAGCTTCTTCAAGGTTCAAGCTTCAAGAAATGTTAGTAAACTTCTATACTCATAATAGTTTTTAATTACATGTACTTGTTCTTTGTCTAGGTTAGTAAAAAACTGTTTTTACTTGAGAAGAAAATTTTTAAAATTCTGCCGCTTAACGAAGCGTTAAACTTTTTCTTAAACCCTAGATCAATTCCAACACTGAGTTCGCCCTCTTGGGTTCGGAGCGTTCATCGGGAGGTGCCGATGTCGAAACCCTCTTCAAAGAAGCCCGAGACTCCGGTTCGACTAGACCGGCAGTCTCGACGTGCTCTCCCTTCGCCTTGCGGTCAGCGACCCTAGAGCGAATCTCCGCCATTGACTCAGGGTCCCGAGAAGCGAGGGCCAGCCTCCTAGCTCGCCTCCTTGCAGCTACACAAAACAAAGCAACGAAGGTAAGGGTCCTGTCAAGACAAAAAGTTTTACAAAACCGTAAAGCTACCTCGAGAAGCAGGAGCGACTGGTTGAGCCACGGGACTCGGGGGCCTGCTTGCCCGGAGCGCCTCCTCGGTGCCCGGAGCAAAGGGCGGGAACCACCCGGTGAGCGCCATCAGCTCGGGGGAACGGAACCGCTCGCCAGCCTTGCGGGCTTCCGACATCCCTGATATTTCTCTCACAAAGGGGAGCTCCACTGCCCCCTCGTCCACTGGAAAGACAGCCAAACGACCGAAGCGGAGGGGCGCCTCACCAAAAGCGTCCGAGGTGACCCACACCCACGCCCAGCGGCTAGGCGGGTCACAATCTTCGACCAGCCTCACATTGCCCCGAGCACGGGCGATATGAAATCCCGACTGCCCCGGCGCCGGGAAGACGGCGACCAGGTTACGGAAGTCGTCCACGGTCATGGCACGCTGCGTCTGGTAGTGCCACTCCATGAAACATGTGGCCAACAGGCGATAGAACGCCGGGCTCATCTGACATGCATGGACCCCTAGCCGGGTTAGGATCTGCTGGACGATCGTGGGGAATGGGAGACGCAACCCGCAGACAAGACTCCCGATCGTCACGGCCGCATACCCGTCCCTGGGGCAGGAGGGCCTGTCCTCGGGAGCGGGTCTAAGCAATCCCACCAAGGGAGGGATTTTATACATCTCCCGAAGCGTGCTGAAGACTCGGGAAGTGAGCGTGCTCGCAGCATCGATTCCCTTGCAGTCTAAGCCGACGGGGGCGACAGAGTCGCCTACTCCGTACATACGAGTCCTCTCCAGCGATCGGGCGTAAGTGTAGCCCGAAGCCTCCGCAGACTCGAGGGCCGGCCATGCCGTCGCCAGCACCTTGCCATTATGTTTCTCCTTCCCCCTCGCGGGAGGAGCCTCCGAGTCCTCTTCAGGGCCCTCCGAGCCCGACCCTTGGGGATCGTCGGAGTAAATCTCGTCCAAGAAAGATTCGGACGGCACTATCGCAAGCTCAACACCCGAGACGTCCAAGTTAGATGACCGGGGGAGCTCGGCGCTCACCGCCGCTTCACCCCGCTGCTTGAGCAGGGGGTAGTCAAAGGACGCCTCACGGGAGACCAGGTTGATCACCAACCTTGACGAACGCGGGTCCTTGGACCCTTCGTCCTCCACCTCGGGGCCGCACCTAGCAGGTGGGCCACTCCCGGGCCCCGCCAGCTCGGCGATCGCCGCGGCGTCGGTCTCCAACTCCGTGAGCCATTTGTCGGCCGCGCCAGTGTCTTCCTCGACAAAGATGGGAATCCCGTCGAGTTCCTCAAAAGGACCCTTGGCCGCCCCCCCAAAATTTGGGAGAGTGCAGGTAGGGTCAACCTCGGGATCATCAACATGGGAAACAAGCTCACTCCCCATTAAGAAAAAGGAAAAAAGTCAACTCCCGGGGGAGATTTCAAATTCAAAGGAATTTTCCGATTACCCGCAGGCCGCCAGTGTGAACAGAGAGAGCAGGGACTCTCCTATTTATAGAGAGGGAGGAGCAAACCCTGCTCCTTCCCCCTGCGCGCGCGACACAAGGCCCGGCCCGCGGGCCGGCCTCGCGCGCGCGCCAGTCCCCCAGCGCTAGGCCGCGCGCGGGTCTTGCTGCCCAACCGGCCACAAAAGATATGCGTGCGTGCGGTCACGCGTGATCGAAGGTGAAATTACCTCAATGCCCTTTTCTTTTCTAAAGTTCTCGACTTACGTCCTGTAAGCCATAAACTTGGGGGGCTAATGTTACCGGTCATTTACGGGACACCGGAAATTCAAAAACAATTCAATGCCGGCTGGGCTTTGCCGGCCGGAAGCCCAACGAGCCCCGGCCCACCAGGCCCGAGCGCCCCGACGCACACACGGCCCGGCACGGCCGGCGCGCGCGCACCTGCGCCCCCAGCCCTGAGGCCCCCGGCCCAATGGGCCTCAGCGTGCCCTATTGCGCCTAGCTCGCGCGCACCCTGCGCCCCAGCCTCCCGGCCCGCGCGCGCACTCCTGCACCCCGACCTCCCGGCCCGCGCGCACACTCTCGCGCACCCCGGCCTGCCGGCCTGCGCGCGCCTCGGCGCCCCGGCCGAGCGCCCCTGCTGCCTCAGCCGGGTGTCCCTGCCACCTCGGCCACCTCGGTCGAGCGCCTTCGCCAACTCGGCCACCTCGGCCGAGCGTCTTCGTCAGCTCGGCCACCTCGGCCGAGCGTCTTTGCCACCGCGGCCACCTCGGCCGAGCGTCTTTGCCACCTCGGCCACCTCGGCCGGGCGTCCTTTCCACCTCGGCCATCTCGGCCGAGCGTCCTTGCCACCTTGGCCGAGCATTCTTACCACCTCGGCCGGGCACGCCGCGCCCGGCCAAGTCCCGCGCCTGGCACGCCCCGCGCCCATCCAGGCGACATGTCTCGCGTGCCCTGCGCCCTCTTGGGCGTGAGGCCTCGCGCGCCTCGCTCCCGGCCACCCGGTGGGCCTCAAGGGGTCGGCCCAAGGCCTCCCCTCAAATACTTTAAATACCCCCCCCTAGGGGAGGAAGAGAGGAAAAGAGAGAGACGTTTTGATACATTTTCGAGAACAATACTTCTCTTCTCTGGAGAATTCTCTCGTGCTCTTGTGACATTCCAAGAGTGCGCACTCCTCTTCCCTCGGCTCAGAAACAAGGACCCCCCTCCACGAGAGGGAGCGCGCTCCTCTTCTGCGACCCGAGCTTCTGCAGTACACACTGCTCTCCAGCTTCTTGGCCCTTGAGCTAGAACTCTGAGCTACGAGCACGCGACCCCTCTAAAGTCCTCACCAGAAGCTACGAGCCGGGTCCTACTCTAAAGTCTTGGATTCCCAAAGCCTCTGAGCCCAAGATAGCCCCCATACACAAATTGAACTACGTTCTGACCTGATCCCGACTAAAGGGTACGTAGGCACCCAACCGTTGGCACGGTCACACCCCCCCAAAACACACCTCACGGTTTGGAGGGTGCAGCTTGGTCTACGAGCTCCCGTTTTTGGCCCGGGCGCGATCACTTGGTCCGGCCTTGGATCGAACCGCCCGAGGTATTTAATCGTTGTTCATTTTCGTGCGACAACACAAATTTTAACTAGCCACCTTTTAAAATGGTTTGATCACTCACATCCTTTCGCAGGGCCTCAAGTCTAAGTGTGTAACCAACCACTTAGTCCAAGAGATCGACTTTGAAAAACAATCCACCGAGGGGAGGCCTTATCTCATTGTCTAACTCTTGGACGTAGCTCATTGAGCAACGATCAGAGCAAAGTGCCGTTGAGTACTCTTATTTAAGAGAGTGCCACGAGGGTGACTCTTAGTCTGGCGACAATTGCACTTTTCATTAGTGTTGGGGATCGTGGGTTACAAACAACAAGTATAACCCTCCCACTTAGTTTTTGTAGTTGGTACATCGACTCTCTTAAAAGTTCGGAAACGGTTTTCCTAGTTATAGAACGATAGAGCGGACAACTAGAAAAGAATCCTAGATATTCATGTTCAGAGCAGTGTTAGTGCATAAAGGCACAAGGGACATACTCGGATCTTTTCCTATTTTCTATTTTGGGAAAGTGCATGAGGGAATTGTGAACTTTAACTCACTCGAACACTTGAAAGTTTGAGATTACACATCTTTTTATTTTTCGGCTTGTATACAAGGAGACCTCCCACTTAAATTTTCAAGAGCATATAGATTTTGAACATATCTGATATAGATATAGTTTTGAAAACTTATTTGATTTGGATGACAAAAAATTTTCAAGTTTGAAAGCGAAAACGGTTTTTCAATATTCAAACTAGTTTTGTAAAAATTCAATTTCAATTAAACTTTCAAAAATCAAAACATTTTAATCTTTCACATCATGTTTATAATCTTATGAAAAACATTTTTTCTCGAGAAAATTTTCTCATTAGAGTTCTATAACTCATAGTGGTGGCTGAAAATCCGGATTTCTAAAAACCTGGACTTTCGCAATAGCCGCGCACCTCGGAGTAAAATCACCATAACTGGAGGCTCCGATGTCCTTTTGACCTAAAACCGGTGGCATTGGAAAGAGGACAGACAGAGCTGTAATTTGATTCAAGAATCATTAAATTTAGATTTCTGAGCAGAGATTTATTCCACTTTTACTGCGGGTTTTACTCCAGCTCGAAGAAAAAAAATAATTAAAGTTCGGTCTTTTTAGGTGCGAAAAAGAATCGAGTGTAACGGAACGTTTTAGGAAGTTGTTAAAGCTTTTATTTGTGTTTTATTAGCAAGGTAATAACATGGTATAAAAGAAATAACAACAAGCATAAAACGATTCAAGTAAATAAAAGAAACTAGCAAGACAATATAACTAGTCACAAAATTTACTCGAAATTTTCTCAAACTTAAAAACAAGTTTTTTAATATAAAAAATTAAAAACTTTTAAAACTGATTCTAATGTGTTTTAATATCATCCCAAGCTCATAGAAAATCGACATGATTTTTAATTTAAAGGCAAGAGCAATAAATTAAAAAAAAATCTAAGATAACAATTCTAACTTGTCACAAAATCAGTAAACTTTTGAAAACGATTTTCAAGCTCATAATTTTCAATACATGTACATGCATATCTTTGACCATAGCTCTGATACCATTTGTTGGAATTGATCTAGGGTTTAAGAAAAAGTTTAACGCTTCGGTAAGCGGCGGAATTTTAAAAATTTTCTTTTCACAAGTAAAACGTTTTTACTAACCTAGACAAAGAGCAAGCACATGTAAATAAAAACTATTATGAGCATAGAAGTTTACTAACCTTTTTATACGCTTGAACGTTGATGAGCCTTCGGAAGGTTGATAACGTTCGTCTCCCCTCGCAGCACGTCTCTCCTCTTTCCTAGCAAACTCGAGCAACCACGAAAGTTTCTATCACAAGCATCACCCGAGAAAGAAAGGAATTAGTGTGTGGGCACTTTTAAACACGACGACTCAAGAACAAGTCTTAGAGTCGAAGAGCTAAAACACTAGGTCAAATGAGGACCTAGGTGCCAAAACAAAAATGAAATTGACTAGAGAGAGAGAGAGGAGTCGGCCAACAATGTCTAGAGAGAGAGTCTCTCAATCTCTAAATTATGTTGGATGAATGAAATGAGAGGAATGAGGTGGGGTATTTATAGGAGGAGCATTACCTTCAGAAGGTAGTTTCCTCATACCTCTTGCACGTCCAAATGAGCTTCTAGAAGCCTTTGGATTTGTTTCCTCATTTGCTTTCTCTCTTAGTTGGCCGAAATTGCACTTTCCTTCTAGAGGAAATTTGTTTCCTCTTTTTTCTTTTGGCAAATATCTTCATACATTAATGCACAAAATAAACTATCTTTTTCTCTATTGGGCTGCACGAAATTAGTCTCCCATTCTCTTGGGTTGGACGGCCAAAGGGCTTCTAGAAAGCCTTTCTAGATTTTTCTTTACTTGTTCATGACAACATAAGAAAAACCCATTGAGAATTTTCAAGTAAAATTCTATGGAATGAAATTATTCCACAAGGCCCAATGAACACATCATGGCCAAGTGATCTAGGCCATCATATGACCATGTCAAAAAATTTATTGACATTCATTTCATGCTATGTCCAAAAAGACAAATTTACCCTTTTGACAATTTTCGTAAAACTTGTCTCGTTCTTGTTTTGACTTAGCTTCTAGTTTAACTATTCCTACTCGATGTGATTTGTGACAGTGACCTCATGGATCCAAATGAACAAAGCTTGAGGTAAACACTTGGACTCAAAAGTTCACAAACCTTTTCCAAGTTTAGCTTAATGTCAACTGACTCCACTAAAGAGTTGACACTGAAAATCTCTCGGTTCAAATGAATTTATTTTCTACTCAAGAATTCAACCAAATTACGATGAGCGGATCCACTAAATATTATCTATGTTTACCCTTCATGAATATCATCAGCTAGTCGGTATTTACAAAATTACCATTTTACCCTTCTAGTTGTTATTTCCTCAACTCCTTTGTCGCTTGTGTATAAGTTAGAAACAATGTATTGACGAGGAGCTAACAAGTCACATTGTTTCATCGAAAAGAGTCAAGACTCAATTTGGACACCGGCCAGTTCATTTATTCACACTCCAAGGAACAAAGCATGAGGTGATATACATTGCATTTCAGCAATCTTGTACATGAATTCCATATCTATGAGATCTTCACTAAGTTACTCATGACATCTTCATAACTTAGTACTTCACCAATAGGTCCTTTTCGGAATCACATAGTGAGTCCGAACTCTGACTTTCTCAAATGAGAATACGTAAGCTATGAAATGACATGTCTCATTTCAGGATTAAGGTAAGCATGATGCAATTCATACCTAGTGACTTCAAGACATAAGAGGTTAAATGGTTTGTTCTTATCTTGTCTCTAGAAGTGCATTGGTCAATTCAGTACCTTCGGAGATACCTAGAAGAACTATAGAGTCTCCAACTCTCAATGCCCTACAACCAGACATCATAGATTCTCCTAACAATCGTACTGAGGTCAATAGTCCTTTGACCCTTAGATTGCGAATATATCGTTTTAAGCAAACTACGAAGAGTTTGTTCATGCAAATCTACATTTGTCTCTTCGTAAGTTGTTATGTTTGTTTATGGACTAAAGACTAGTGTTTTATCATAAAGCTTCAAGCAGACAAGGAAGAAAGAATGAACATTTAAACTTTTTATTAATGAATAAGAAATTACAAGCAAGAGTCTTCGTGAGACTTTATTACATCAAATGTATAAAATAAAGACTACAACTCTTCTTGCGGGCACCATTGACAACATGGATTTGTTTCCTTTTTTGTTCCTTGCCTTGCCTTTGACTCTCTTGGCCGAAATTCCCTTATGCATGCATGGGAAATTTGTTTCCTCTTTTTCTTTTGGCAAGTATCTTGATACATTTATGCACAAAATATTCTCTCTTTTCCCTTGGGTAGTAGGCGCCCAACATCATCTAGAAAAGGCTTCTATAAGCTTTTCCATTAGTTCATGACAACATGAAAAAAGCCCATTAAGAATTTTCAATAAAATTCTTATGAAATGAAATTAACCCACAAGGCCCAATAAAACTAATTTTAGTCGAGTGATGCATGTCATTAAATGACCATGTCAAAAAATTTATTGAAATTCATTTCATCCTATGTCTAAAAAGACAAAAATACCCTTTTGACAATTTTCATAAAACTTGTCTCGTTTTTGTTTTGACTTAGCTTCTAGTTTAACTATTCCTACTCGATGTGATTTGTGACAGTGACCTCATGGATCCAAATGAACAAAGCTTGAGCTAAACACTTGGACTCAAAAGTTCACAAACCTTTTCCAAGTTTAGCTTAATGTCAACTGACTCCACTAAAGAGTTGACACTGAAAATCTCTCGGTTCAAATGAATTTATTTTCTACTCAAGAATTCAACCAAATTATGATGAGCGGATCCACTGAATATTATCTATGTTTACCCTTCATGAATATCATCAGCGAGTCGGGATTTACGAAATTACCATTTTACCCTTCTAGCTGTTATTTCCTCAACTCCTTTGTCGCTTGTGAATAAGTTAGAAACAATGTATTGACGAGGAGCTAACAAGTCACATTGTTTTATCCAAAAGAGTCAGGACTCAATTTGGACACTGGCCAGTTCATTTATTCTCATTCCAAGGAACAAAGCATGAGGTGATATACATGAATTCCATATCTATGAGAACTTCACAAAGTTACTCATGACATCTTCACAACTTTGTACTTCACCAATAGGTCCTATTCCGAAGCACATAGTGAGTCCGAACTATGACTTTCTCAAATGAGAATACGTAAGTTGTGAGATGGCATGTCTCATTTCAGGATTAAGGTAAGCACGATGCAATTCATACGTAGTGACTTCGAGACATAAGAGGTTAAATGGTTTGTTCTTATTTTGTCTCTAGAAGTGCACTGGTCAATTCAGTACCTTCGGAAGATACCTAGAAGAACTATAGAGTCTCCAACTCTCAATGCCCCATAACCAGACATCATAGATTCTCCTAACAATCGTACTGAGGTCAGTAGTCCTTGGACCCTTAGATTGCGAATATATCGTTTTAAGCAAACTACGAAGAGTTTGTTCATGCAAATCTACATTTGTCTCTTCGTAAGTTGTTAGGTTTGTTTATGGACTAAAGACTAATGTTTTATCATAAAGCTTCAAACAGATAAGGAAGAATGAATGAACGTTTCAACTTTTTATTAATGAATAAGCAATTACAAGCAAGAGTCTTTGTGAGACTTTATTACATCAAATGTACAAAATAAATAAAACAACTCTTCTTGTGGGCACCATTGTTACATGCATTGTTACATGTTAGTAAACAAGAGTAGGAAAAACCATAAAAACAAATAATCTCAAAGATTTAAGGCTTCGGCCCTTTTCTTGAAAACTTAACTCGAGTTCGCCCGATAAGTTCAAACATAGACTTGTGAAACTTAGCCTCTGCTACGTGATATAATCATCCCTTAAGTTATGTGCTTGACCCGTTAGTACGGGGGAGACAGGAGAGCCGTGTTAATTTAACTCTTGAACTCGAATCGAGGGTAGAAGTACCGGGAGTCACGTCACGAGTCTTTAACTTAAAAAACTAACGAGCATAAAAGGGGAATGAAATCTCTTTCAAGGTTTATCCTGAGTCGCTCTCCTGTAAGTAGCATATGTGTGTACTCTTAGTGCCGCAGATTACCCAAACCATAGTGAACTATTGTCAATGGTACCTACAAGTCATTGACTTGTATTGAGGACCGTATCGGTCTTGATGACGCTGAGTATTCAAACGAAGGCCCACTGAGTGCCCTGTACCCAATGAGGTTGTTTCTCGAGACCGTCGGACGTCACGATGAAGATGGTACCACTAGTGGATCCCAGACAAACGATAAAACTCTTAGACCGTCGGACGACTGCTGCTCGAAGTCTAGGGTTGGTCTCTTGTCGTTCCGAAGGTTATAGTAGGGGATGTGTGTAACCTTACGGACGACAATTACTAGTTAGAGTATGCACACATTAGTCATGCTCTATATCTAGTTAGATTTGCATCATGCATTCTTTTGTGCATGTTTGCATGTCACATGTTATCACATGGCATTAGTCGTTTTACATTCTAAGTTAGACTAACACTTATTGAGTCAATCGAGTCATAGTTTTCTGACCCTTGGTAATGTAAAGAAGGGCAATGCGGCGATGTGAATCATGGAACTGAAGATGAAGACCGGACGTGTATCTCTTGACCTATGGGGTAATGGGAACTCATCCGGGATCAACTTCTTTGTATAATAAACTTATGTTTAACCATTTCCGTAATCTACGCTCCTAAAACTATCTCCTGTAAGTATACGCAAACCCAAGAGCTGATATGTAAATACTAAGAGTCGTTATGAGATTCAAAGTTCAAATTGAGAAAAACGAAAAATTTTCCTGAGTTTTTCATATAACTGTGGGGGTCTAAAAACTCAAATATTAAAATATCGTTTCAGATGGGCTTAGGCCCGATTGAAGCCCACGATCCATTCGTGAAGCGGCCCGCGAAATCAATTTTGGACCTGACTCGCTCTCCGCAGGTCGGCCCAAGTCCAGCAACACTTCCCGATTTGATAGACTCCAGTTCGTCCACGTCTTCCTAATCAGAAGCATCAGTCAAAGAGGAGACTACGCCGCGAAGACCGGATCTCGGACGACTACGACCTCGGCGAGGAGAGTGGATCGGGGAACACATGTCTTCGGCCAGAAGGTTCCATCTCGCCTATAAATAGAAGAGGAAAGGACGATTTTCAAACACGCAAGATCTTACTCTCAGTTTCCAATTAATATTTCCTTTGTATTCTTATATTTGTGATCGTGAGCTCGACCTGTTGAGTTCGTCACCTCGTCCAGTTGTAACCTCCTCTAAATTAATAAAATTAATTAATATTCATATATATTATAGTTCTTTATCATTAAATTGTTTCTTATACGACGTCTTTCTAAACCCTTTCAAAAATATTTCATCATTTCATCTTTTATTTGTGATTGTTGATCGATCCAAAAACCGACATCAACAATTTGGCGCCGTCTGTGGGAAAATTCAGAAAGACCAATCTCAGAAGGAGCAATTCGTAAAAAAAAAATTAACATGTCTTCCACTCCGACTCATTACGAATCCGGAGAGGAGATCCCCTCGGGGATCAGGGCAATCCTAGATATGCTGACGAAAAAGATAGATGAGCAAGCCGAGACCAACCGCGCTCTTAATGACCGGCTGAATACTCTCTCGACTCCTCGAAACATCCCAAATCCTCAAGTAGGATCCGGAGATATGACCGCCTCTGAATCAGCTCGCCAAGCAACCTCGGTTGCGCAAACAAGCCGAGCTATCCCTCCCGGAGTCCGTCTGGATATCTCTGGGATACAGGTTGCTCGAGGAGCAGACCAGTCTCCCATCACAAGCTTTCAGCTTGGGGGAACTGCTGGCGAGGTCGCGACAGAAGTCACGATTGATCCTTCCGGACTCCCTCCGCCTCTGCTCGGGGGAGCACCGTCCGGGTCTTTACCGACTGATGCGGGACCTCGCCCTCAAGCGATCTATCAAACATTCACTCCCCAGCGTTTTGGCGGGGTGAATCAGACCCGTCAGGGCCCGGCAAGTGTAACCGCGGCCAGTCCGGTACAATCGGGACCTCGCCTCTTTCGTGGTGGCGAACCCAGTATGACCGAACTGGACAGGTTCAAGGAATCTATAACGGCCGAGCTGAGAACTGTTCATTCAGAATTTCATTCTGCGACCAGTTCGGCTCCCGAGATAGATCGTCTCGTAGAAGAAACGAGGCGAACTCCTTTCACCAGAAACATCACTGAAGTGCAACTGGGAGATACCGGAAAGGTTCGCTTCCCACAGTACAACGGAACCTCAAGTCCGAAGGCTTTCATATTGTCCTTCAGAGTCGCAATGGGATGGGTTATGCTCTCTGAGAGAGAATTAGAGGCAGGATACTGCCAACTATTCGCCGAGAGCTTGTTCGGACCCGCCTTGGAATGGTTCTCCAAACTCGAACCAAACTCCATTGATGGTTTCGATAAGCTATCGGTTGCATTCCTGAAACATTATTCGATGTTCGTGGAGGACGATCTGACCATAGCAGACTTATGGGGGATCCAACAGAGAGAGAACGAATCTTTGAAGGATTTCATGATCCGTTACAAGGACGTACTCTCGAAAATCTCTAACGTATGCCACGAGTCTACCATAACCTCTCTGAGGAATGGGTTAAGGCACGATTCAAAGCTGAAACTGGAGATGACTGTTAACCGCCCCCTCACGTTAGAGGATGCAATTCATAAGGCCGCAAATTATGCAAAGGCCGAAGAAGAATTTGCTTCCTACGAGAGGCAACGCGCGGCCGAAAAGAAACCACCGTCCAACACTTGGGTGAGGCCCGTAAACGCTGGGAATAACTCTCGCAGGACTAATCCCCACAACGCCGTACCTCACGCCAAAAAGCAACACGCCCCTCCTAATTATATGCTCAATGTCAGTGATGACATTAAGGAGGGAGGCCCCCAAGCTAAGAAATGGACACGGGACCCCAATGCGTATTGCAGTTTCCACAAGGCTAACGGCCACGACACGGTTAACTGCGAAACCATGCGTAAGGCTTTAGCCGAAAAATATGCGAAGGGGGAACTAAAAGATGTTGATCTAGGACCCCCGCCAAAGAAGAAAATCTTCAATAGCAACAACAGGGGAAGGGGCAACCCCTCCCCCAATAGAGCAAGACCCGAGGAGGAAGGGGAACCAAACTCCCCGCCGACTGTCGCAAAACACAGAGTTGACTTCATAATGGGCGGCTCAAAATTTTGCAACAAAACGGTTAACTCCATCAAAACACATCAAAGACGATTGAGTAACCAAACAACCAAAATCAGATTAGAACAAGATGTTCAAATCTCGTTCTCCGAAAAAGAAGCAATTGGGACAACCGAACCACACGACGACGCACTCGTGATCAGGATCAACGTGTCTAATTGTGAGGTTGCGAGAGTTCTAATCGATGGAGGCAGCTCTGTAGATCTTATTTTCAAGGATACCCTGACAAGAATGGGAATCGATGAAGACGAGATTGAAAGAGAACGAACCCATTTAACAGGTTCCAATGGGTCCACTACTCCATCCTTGGGAACAATCAGGTTGCCCGTAAAAACACATGGAATCAACAAAATAGTAGAGTTTCAAGTACTAGACTGTCTCTCCCCCTACAACATTATCTTGGGAAGACCATGGATACATATGATGAGGGCTGTGCCTTCAACCTTTCATCAATGTATTCGTTTCCCTACACCTGAGGGAATAGGAGAGATCCGAGGTAATCAGGCAACCTCCCGCAGTTGCTATCTCACTAGCCACAAACATTGTGCCAAGACAATTAAAGAAGAGCAATAGCAATTAATGAACGTGGAGTCGGCCAAGAGCGTTGCCGCACTAGAGGACCCCGACTCCCTTGATGCGCCAAGCACTGAGTTAACGGTCCAAGTACAGCTCGATGGCTCCGATCCTTCCAAGTGTGTAGGAATCGGAACTAAGCTTAAAGGTGGCATCAAGCGAGAACTGATATGTTTCTTAAAATGAAACAAATCCACCTTCGCCTGGTCAACCGAAGATATGCCAGGAATAAGCATCGACGTCACGTCTCACCAACTTAACGTCGATCCCAGTTTTAAACCGATAAAACAAAAAAGACGAAAGCTCGGTCCCGATAGGGCACGGGTAGTCAACGACGAAGTCGAAAGACTGCTCAGTGCAGATTCAATCCGCGAAGTGAAATACCCAGATTGGCTGGCAAACACTGTCTTCGTAAAGAAAAAAAAATGGGAAATGGAGGGTATGCGTCGATTTCACCGATCTGAATAAAGCATGCCCCAAAGACAGCTTCCCGTTGCCGCACATCAACCAGCTAGTAGAAGCGACCGCGGGGCATAAAATACTCTCATTCATGGACGCATTCTCAGGATATAACCAAATTCTGATGCATCCGGATGACCAAGAAAAAACAGCTTTCATCACCGACCGTGGCACGTATTGCTATAAGGTCATGCCCTTTGGACTAAAGAACGCTGGCGCCACCTATCAAAGGTTAGTCAATGAAATGTTCAAGGAAAAGATAGGGAAGACGATGGAAGTGTATATCGAAGATATGCTAGTAAAATCCCTAAGGGAGAACGACCACATAGGGCATTTGGAGGAATGTTTCGAGGTATTGAATAAATATAAAATGAAACTCAATCCCACCAAATGTTTGTTCGGAGTATCATCCGGCAAGTTCCTGGGGTATTTAGTTACCCAACGAGGAATTGAGGCTAACCCGGATCAATTACACGCCTTACGAGAGATGCCTTCGCCCCGTAATAGGCATGAAGTTCAAAGGTTGACGGGACACATCGTTGCCCTCAATCACTTCATCTCTCGGTCAATAGATAAATGTCTCCCTTTCTATCGGCTCCTTAAAGGAAATAAGAAGCTTGAATGGGACGGCAAATGCGAAGAGGCGTTCAAAAAATTGAAAGAGTATCTATCGACACCCCCAATCCTGGCAAAGCCTGTTGTTGTCGCAGTTTTTCGGACAACGATTTAGGAGTCGCAGATGGTCAGACCCAAGGCCGGACCAAGTGATCTCGTCTCGACTCGAGCGTGTCGGACTTGGTATCCCAAGTCGTCCCTTAGCTGTCTGTGGTATCTGTCTTGTCCAGGCACCTGAAAAGCAAGCAGGAAAGGTGTGAACTACAAAGGGAAAACAGGGGGTTGCCCCTGTTTACCTCTCCGACGCTCAACATTAGTAGGATTGAGGTGGTTTGTAGAGGGTTTAGTGTTTAGGGGTCGAGACTTGAGACAAACGAGCGAGGTACGAGTTCGACAGCGTTTCAGTACTCAAATTTCGGATTACCTGGACCAGGGGAGGGACCCCCGGTATTTATAGGCGACCAAGGGGTGTTATGGGCAACCCCTTGGCCGACGATAGCCTTGGCTCGGCCATTGGCCGAGGATAGCCTTGGCTCGGCCATTGGCCGAGGCTGGCCCTTGGGCCGGCCAATGGCTGAGGCTATTTGGGCCGGCCATTGGCCGAGGCTGGCCCTAGGGCCGGCCAATGGCCAGGGGTAGCTTGGCTCGGCCATTGGCTGAGGCTGGCCCTTGGGCCGACCAATGGCCGAGGCTATTTGGGCCGGCCATTGGCCGAGGCTGGCCCTAGGGCCGGCCAATGGCCGGGGGTAGCTTGGCTCGGCCATTGGCCGAGGCTGGCCCTTGGGCCGGCCAATGGCCGAGGCTATTTGTGCCGGCCAATGGCCGAGGCTATTTGTGCCGGCCATTGGCCGAGGCTGGCCCTAGGGCCGGCCAATGGCCGGGGGTAGCTTGGCTCGGCCATTGGCCGAGGCTGGCCCTTGGGCCAGCCAATGGCCGAGGCTATTTGGGCCGGCCAATGGCCGGGGGTAGCTTGGCTCGGCCATTGGCCTAGGCTAGCCTTTGGGCCGGCCAATGGCCGAGGCTATTTGGGCCGGCCATTGGCCGAGGCTGGCCCTAGGGCTGGCCAATGGCCGGGGGTAGCTTGGCTCGGCCATTGGCCGAGGCTGGCCCTAGGGCCGGCCAATGGCCGGGGCAAGCTGCCGGGATGCGTTCGACGTTGCTCCGCCTCCGTTCGGCCATGATCGGGGTCGGGCCGATAACATTAGCCCCCCGAGTTTACGGCCGAGTGAAACTCGTGCGGTAAACTCAAGACTCTTGCCGTCATCGGCCCACCGGAGCAGCCCGTCGTGACAAAGTTTGGCTCTGTTCCTTTAATTATTATTTTTTCTTTTCTCCGGTTACTTTTTGCCTTGTCTCGTTACACGCGTCAATGGACCCTTCCAACCACCTGTCGGGGAGCGGGTCCATTGATGACGACCTCTTCCCTTTGGTCGGGAAACAAGACGCGAACTTAGACGAGTTGTGGGCGCAATTTTCATCTCCCCTGGTTACCAACACCGTGCCGCCTTCACGCCCTTTGAGCAATCACGTAACAGAGATGGCCGAGGGCGATTTCCACACGGTCGAAGCATGGCTGGCCGACGAGGAGGAATACACGTGCGTCGGGGACGGCCCCTGCCGTCAGGGAGACACCGGCCCAGGAGCGCCGGGCGTTGGGGAAAGCTGGGTCGACCGGCGTAGAGGCGCACTCGGCGAGCCATGCCCGGGAGAAGATACGCCGGCCCCTGCCGGTGCCGTCTGTGCCGGGAGCGTCGCCGGAGGAGCCCCAGGCGGCGCTGGGGACGCGCGCGGCCTGGGCGAAGTCGCACTCGGCGAGGCGGGCTTGGGCGATGGCGCGCCGGCCTTCGTCGGCGCTGTCTGTGCTGGAGGCGCCGCCGGGAGAGATCCAAGCAGCGCAGTGGAGGCCGACTGGAGGCGGGCGGCGCTAGTGGAGGGCCGCCGGAGGTGGGCGGCGCCGCTGGCGGGAGCGCCGGCGCCGGTGACGAGGAGGGCCGGCCAGACAGCGCCAGCCGGGGGGCGGCGGCCGAGGCGTTGGTCGCCCTAGCCATAGGAGCCGGCGGGCTAGGGCTGCACGGGGGGAGCCCAACTGGCGGGCCAGGTTAAGCTGCTGGGCCAGGTGCGCGCGCTACTGGGCTGGGCGAGAACCCAAGGGGCCCAGGCGACCTGGGTGCGCAAGGGGACTGCCTCCCTGGGCCGGGCGCTCGTGAGGCCGGCCCAATGGCTCTGGGCGCACAGCGCGCGGGCTTGGACGCGCGAGGGGGCCTCCTACCCGGGCCGGAGGCTGGTAGAGCCGGCCCAATGGCCTTGGGCATCCACCAAGGGATCCCGGGCGAGACGGGCCTCGCCGAGGACTGCTTGCCGGGCCCGAGGCTAGGCGCCGATGATGGGTCCGCCGCCGGGCCGACCATCGGGAAGACAAGGCCCGCTGAGCCGGGCACCCACGTTACGGCCCGGCCGGCCGGCCTGGGCGACCGCCACGAAGGACTCGTCGGGCCGGGGATCGCCTCCGACGTCGAGCGCTCGAGCGAGTCGTCGGACCGTCATGCCACACCCGCGGCGATGCCTTCTTTAACAGCGCGGGAGGAAGCACGAGCCCTATCCTTCCCGACCGGGGAATCGGCAATACGTGGCGGCCTAGATTGCTCGGGTGTTGACACTCCGAGTTCGCTCTCGATCGCTACTTTTACGAGCTTGAGGAGGCGGTATGGCATCCCGGACTCCATGTCGATCTTGCGACCGTTGCCTGACGATCTTCCGACTCGCCCCCGGAAAGGACACGCTGCCATTCACGAGGCGAGTCTTCGCGGAGGGTTACGGTTACCCTTCCAGCCGGTGATTCAAGATCTACTGATTCGGTTGGGGGTGCACGCGTCGCAAATGTCTCTGACCTTCTATCGGGTAGTCGCTGCGTGCCACATGATGCTCTATCGGGCAAAGAAAAGGGCGGTCACCGCGGATGACATCCAAGATCTCGTGCTCGTTCGCGGGGTTCCGGGGAAACCAGGCTTCTACACGGCGTTCACTCGGAAGCGCATCTCCGTCGTCACCGAGGTTACCTCGAAGCATCGATACCCTTGGGTGTGGGTGTCCGAGTCAGCCTTCGGGGCCGCGCCTCTCTTCTTCGGCCCCGTGGCCGACTTTCCACCCGTGGGCGATATCGAGGGCTCCGAGCTCGTCGTGGTGATTAGGGCGATCCCGGAGTCAAGGCGGCAAGGACCGCACTTCGAATCCCCAGACCTAATGGCGAGGACCGGGTGGTTCACGCCTGGTGATGACACTCTCCCGTGCCCGGTCCTCGGCGCAGAGGCTACGGAGGACCCCGAATCAGAGGCGGGGGGCTCATTTGCCCCTCCCCCCGATGTGGGGGGTACTAACCATACATATGCTTTCCGTTATCGCACGTTCCATTGTATTGCATTCTAACCTGTCGTCTCTTTACCTTTTTCAGATACCATGACTCGGCGACATCGACCGCGCACGCAAGTATCGAGGGTGGCACTCGACGTCGAAGCCGCGACCGTGGCTCAACCACAAGCCGAGGCTCGCCATGGGGGGTTTCCAACGCGGGCGAGGAACGAGGCGAATTCCTCGAACAAGCGACCATCGTCGACGACCCTCCCTGGCTCATCCTCCGGCCACAAGCGCGCTCATACGTCGGCGGCGCCGGACGGCATGGAATCGATGCTCCTAGCGGAGGCGGCGGAGCTGAGGGATCAATGCTCTCGAGGGATCCTTGAAACCTCTCTGCGGGATTTCAAGAGTCTCTTGACGGCGAGCGACCTTGAGCATTTCCAGAGCGGGATTGGCGACGCCCGGAAGGTACGATTCCCTTGCTTGTCTTATGTGCAACCATTATGCTTATTTCGATCGTACGTATATTATTTGTTTCCGCAGATGCTTGCGCGTCAAGAACGGAGCGACCGTATCCTCCGGGACTTGCTGCGTCGCATGCAAGTCATGGAGAAAGACAAGGAGCGCACGGCGGCCGCCCATGCTGCCACTCTGGCGGGGGTCCGCACCGTCCAAGAGTTTCAAGCGCTCGAGGAGGAACTGAAGCGAGCTCGCGAGGAGGCGGCGGCCGAGAAGGCGTCTCGGGAGAAGGCTGAGCAGGCGGCTGACACCTTCTTAGGGGAGACAAAGAAGCTCCAGGCGGTGCTTTCGAGCTGGGACGAGGAGCTGAACATCGTCCACGCTCGACTGTCGGCAAGCGAGATCTCCCGGGTCAAGGCCGAGAGGGAGAGGGATACCTTACGAGCGAAGGTGCAGACCATCGCCGAGGAGAAGGACGACGATGTGCGATCCAAGACGGAGTTGGAGGAGGACTGGGACCTCTCGCTGGAGGTGGCCCGTTACGAGGTGGCCATGCGGGTCAAAGACGCGACCGCGAAGGAGAACGCGTCTCGCGGGATCACGTTTTCCTTTTTTGATGCCATGTTTCCTCCTCTGGGTGACGAGTTGCCAGAGGATGACCTGCCTCTCGAAGTCCCTGCGGAGGCCGCCCAGTCGTCAAACTGTCGGTCCGACGGAGAAGCCGTTGGCGGGTCGGGCGCCCCTCGGCCCGAAGACGACGAAGAGCAGATCGACTACGGCTCAGAGTAGCCAAGTTTTCTTTGGTTTTCTGCGCACTTGTTTAGCGCTCGCTTTACGCTTCCTTCCGGATTTGTGTTATGTTTGACATGTATCGTACTTTCGTGCTTTTCTTGTTGGGTTGATTGTGCAACATTACCATGCTTTGATTGAAGCCTTTTTATTCGTTACGCATCTTATTTTCTCGACTTGCTATGCTTAGTGTAATCGATTTGCGCAATTTGAACAATGCGTGATCTACGAACTCGGCTTACTATGTCTAGCGTAACCGGTTTGCACGGCTTACTGCCGCCTTTGGCGGCGAAGTTTCCCGCGGACGCTGGCTAGACCAGTTTCATCCGGCAGGTGCGATTCTCGGCCATCCCTTTGTGACTCACTGCCTATCGGCGTGTGCGAGCTGGGCGGCCGTCGCGCTCGTCTTCCGGCGAGTACGCTACCTATCGGCGTGCGTATCTGGACGAGCTTGCAGTTCCCAGTGAGCGTGGTACTTGTCGGTACGCGTGTCCCGTTTTGGGTTTTGACTGCCGGGATCGACGATCCGGTGCGCGGACGTGATCCGTCGATGCCTTGTTGCCTATCGGTGTGCAAGGCGCAACGTTGCGCGAGAGTGTCGCAGCGAAAGACGTGCGAGGTCGGAGGTCCGGTGCGCGGATCCAACTTGTCGACGTTTCGCTATCTCTCGGCGCACGGATTCGACTCGTGCGAGAGCGTCGCACGAGGGACGTGCGGGGTTGGAGGTCCGGTGCGCGGATCCGATTTGTGAAAGGTGGGATAAATGAGCTTGTTATCCTCACTCTATCCTCCTTAGCCCCCCGAGTTTCTTGGGTGCTCGTAGAGGAGACTAGAAATTATAATACAATGCTTTGAAGCGAAATGTAATTCATTATAATGTTGAAATGGTTAAAAAATTACATCCCAGGCCGTTGGCCGAACTTGCAATTTAAAATTGTCTTTGCTACAATTGAAAATAACATGAAAACAACAAAACGTAAAGCGGACGAATGAACATCTATTGGTAGTATTGCCGAAGATGCTCCGCGTTCCACGGGTGCGTGAACACGAGTCCCTCCAGGTTCTTGAGCTCGTACATGCCATTGTGGATGGCTCGGCGCACACGGTACGGGCCTTCCCAGGAGGGGCCCAGAACTCCCGCACCTTGCACCTTGGTGTTTTGGAACACCCTTCGAAGAACGAGGCTCCCGTCGGCGAACTTCCGCAGCTTGATCTTGGAATTGTAGTACTTCTCGACCTTCCTCTTTTGTGCAGCCAGCCAGGTGACTGCGTCCTCCCTCCTCTTGCCTATGAGGTCTAACTCGAGCCTGATTGTGTCGTTGTTGGTGGCTTCTTTGTACTCCTCGATGCGCAAGGTCGGTAGCTTGGTTTTGATGGGCACCACGGCCTCGACGCCGAATGCGAGAGCGAAAGGGGTTTCGCCGGTCGCATTTCGAGCGGTGGTGCGGTACGCCCATAAGACCATGGGGAGCTCGTCGGCCCAAGCCCCCTTCCTTTCCTCCAGCTTCTTCTTCAAGTTCTCTTTGATTGTCTTGTTAACCGCCTCGACCTGACCGTTGGCTTGAGGGTGGCGGGGAGAGGAGAAAGTCTTGCTAATGCCCAGTTGTTCGCACATTTCCCGGAGGCGCGTATTGTCAAATTGTTTCCCGTTGTCGGTTACAATTGACGCGGGGATCCCGAAGCGGCAGACGATGCTTTTCCAAATGAAGCTTGTCGTGTTCGCCTCGGTGATCTTCGCCAGCGGCTCAGCCTGTACCCACTTTGTGAAGTAATCGATGGCCACAATCGCGTGCTTGTATTGTCTCGGGGCCATAGGTAGCTCACCGATGAGGTCGATTCCCCACTTCGCGAAAGGTCGCGGCACAATGATTGGACACAATGGGGCCGGTGCTTGACGAGGGATGTGGGCGAACCTTTGGCACTTATCGCATTTTTTGGCCCACTCGTGGGAGTCCTTTTTCAAGGTCGGCCAAAAATATCCGAGTCTCAGTAGCTTCAATGCCAGCGATTGCCCAGCGGCGTGGTTTCCGCACACCCCTTCGTGCACCTCGCGGAGTGCTTTCCTCGCCTCGACTTCGGTCAAGCAGCGGAGGAGGGGCATAGAGTAGCCTCTCTTGAACAAGTTGTCCTCCCTCATCGTGTACTTCGGCGCCAAGCTTCTCAGCTTTCTGGCCTCTTCTTTGTCTTCGGGAACGACTCCTCGCTTAAGGAATTCCACGAGCGGAGTCATCCATGAGGGAGGCGGAGTCTCGTCAACTACCCCTACGTCGCATCTCAAGACGTAGGGTCGGGTCAACACTTCGATCGGGACGCTGCCTTCGCCCTCCTCGTCTATCCCAGACGCGAGGCGAGCTAGGGCGTCAGCGTCAATGTTCACCTCTCGAGGAACCTGGACGATCTCGAACCACGACAGGGCCTCCAGGTTCTTTTGGGCCTTGGACAAGTACGCGACCATGCGTGGCTCTTTTGCGGCGTAGTCGCCCTTAACCTGGTTCACAATCAACTGCAAGTCGCAGTGGATGCCAGCCCCCCGGGCGTTTGACGCGCCATCCACGTGCAAGTCCCAGATCGGCCCTATCGGGTTGTTGGTCCTCTTCTTCGAAGACTCGCTGTGGTCGTCCTCCTTGTCTTCTCTGTCTTCATCTCCTTTGTCTCCCTCGTCAGTTGAGGGCACGCTTGCGAACTCGGCTACGAAGTCGGCGAGGGCTTGACCCTTGATGGCGGTCCTTGGTTGGAACTCGACCCCATACTCGCCCAACTCTTGGGACCATATGGCCATTCGAGAGGAGGTCCCTTTTTGAAGGGCCTTCTCAATGGGATGTCCCGTGCGGACCACAATGGGGTGCGCCTGAAAGTAGGGCCGGAGTTTTCTTGCGCTCATGACGAGGGCGAGGGATAATCTCTCGATTTCCGGGTATCGAGTTTCAGCGTCGAGGAGAGCTTTGCTAACGTAATAGACCGGCCATTGCACCTTGTCTTCTTCGCGTATGAGAACCGCGCTCACGGCCCTGTCGGAAACCGCGAGGTAGATGTACAAGGTTTCATCATTCTTTGGCTTCGCGAGGAACGGAGGGGAGGTGAAATAGACCTTCATTTCGCGGAATGCTTCCTCGCACTCCCCCTTCCACACGAACCCATCGGTCTTCTTCAGTGCCTTGAAAAACGGTTGGCACCTATCGGTGGCCTTGGAAACGAATCGCGCCAGGGCGGCGATCCTTCCCGTCAAGCTCTGAACTTCCTTCACTTTTTGCGGCGACCTCATCTCTAAGATCGCCCTGATTTTCTCGGGGTTAGCCTCGATCCCGCGCCGGCTAACCATATAGCCGAAGAATTTTCCGGCCTCGACCCCAAAAGCGCACTTGTTGGGGTTGAGCTTCATCTTGTAGCGTCGCAGGATCGTGAACATCTCCCTAAGGTGTCGAACGTGGTCGTGGGCCTTGAGGCTTTTGACAAGCATGTCGTCCACGTAGACCTCCATGGTTTTGCCAATTTGATTGGCGAACATGCGATTCACCAACCTTTGGTACGTTGCTCCCGCGTTTTTGAGGCCAAAGGGCATGACCTTGTAACAGTAAAGTCTGTGGTTCGTAACAAAGGTGGTCTTGATCTGATCCGGTTCGTGCATGCGGATCTGATTGTAGCGTCCATGAAGCTTAGCAACTCGTGACCCGCTGTGGCGTCCACGAGCTGCTCGATCCTCGGGAGAGGGAAGCTGTATTTCGGGCAGGCTTTGTTAAGATCTTTGTAGTCGATACAAATCCGCCACTTCCCATTTGGCTTCTTGACCATCACCACATTGGACACCCACTTGGGGTGCTCCGTCTCCATGATGAAGTCGGCGGCGAGAAGTTTGTCAACTTCTTCACCAATGGCTTGGTACCTCTCCCCGCTGAACGCCCATCATGGTTGAACGCGCTCGGCCACTCTCTTGTCGTCGTTGAGACGATGAACCATTATTTCGGGGTCGATCCCCGACATGTCGGCGTGTGTCCACACAAAAACATCTTTGTGCTCGCGGAGGAAGGCGGCGAGCTCGATTCGGATTTCAGACGGGAGTTGGGCACCTACCTTGACTACTTGGTCAGGCTTGGCGTCGTCCAACACGACGGGAACGAGGTCGTCCGGTGTCTCCACCTTTCAACTCTCGACATCGTCCCTTTGGTCCAATTCTCCGAAGGTGCCTCCTTCCTCTATCTCGCAGGGGAATTTGTCCCCGAGCTGGAAGACGGTGCTTACCATCATTCCTTTCCCTTTTCCGTCCACGCCCTGGATGTAGCACATCCTTGCCATTGACTGGTCTCCCAGCATCACGGCGATCCCCTTCTCGGTCGGGAATTTCATCATTAGGTGGTACGTGGACGTTATGGCCTTCAACCGATTCAGAGTCGGGCGGCCGACAATGATGTTGTAAGCCGAGGGCTGGTCCACCACTAAGAACGACACAATGTGGGTAACCTCGAGCCCCCCCGGCGTACCGAAGGTAACCGGGAGGTCGATAGTTCCCTCCGTCATGACCCTCTCCCCGGAGAAGCTGAAGAGCGGGGTCGAGATCGGGGTCGGTCTCACTCCGGATAGCTTCATCTTGTCCAATGCCGACTTGAAGATTATGTCGGCGGAGCTCCCATTGTCGATTAGGATTCTCCGGACGAGGTTGTTGGCGACCGGGGCTGAGACGACTATTGCGTCGTTGTGTGGATGGAGCACTCGCGCCGCTTCTTGGCCGGTGAAGAACATGGATTCGAACGGGGCCGGAGGAGGGGCCTCATACGTGTGGTTGATGTAGTGTGCTATTTTCCCTTGGGAAACTTCGCGCACGTACTTCTTCCTCTGCGTGGCCGAGTCTCCGAACTCCGGGCCGCCCAAGATCGCACCCACGATGTGAAGTTGTGAGCTCTCCGGTTCTTCGTTTGCCGCGCGGTCCGTGACGGTCACCGTCGCCGGACCTTTCTTTTCTTGCCGCGGGCGGCCTCCGTGTGCCGCGGCCATCCCGATAGTTCTAAGGACGTATTCTTTCAGTTTCCCATCTTGAATCAGGGCCTCAATCTGACGCTTGAGTTGATAGCATTCGGATGTCAGATGCCCATGATCCTGATGGTAGTCACAGTACTTACTTTGATCCCTCTTGGCGGGATCCTTCGTGAGAGGGGTTGGACTCCCCAGCTTGTCACGGTGCAGAGCCAGGATCCGCTCCGGCAAAGTGTTCAGAGGAGTGAATGTCGAGAACTTTCGGAAGCTATCGACATGTGGCGGCCTCGGCCCAGGGAGGGAACGGCCGTTAGGGGCCTGGCTTCCCTTATTCCTCCTCTTTCGAGGGTCGGGGCGATCTCCGTCTTGATCGTCCCGGCGACGACTCCCCTGTCCCCCTGACTTTCGGCCATCTCGGCCATCGAGATAGTCCTCGATTCCCATGTATGTGCGGGCTCTCGCCATTAGCTCCGCCATGTCTCGCGGGACTTTGCCAACAATAGACTTGAGGAAGTCGCTCGTGCGGACTCCCCCAGTGATTGCCGTGATGGCGTCCCTGTCGTCGAACACTTCGACCTTGTGAGACTCCTCAGTGAAGCGAACGAGGTATTGTCTCAACGTCTCGTCCCTCCCCTGCCGGATGGAGAGGAGGTGGGTCTTTGGTTTCTTTTGCGCCACGAGGGTGGCGAATCGAGCAAGGAACGCCTCTCGCAAGGCCCGGAAAGACGAGATGCTCCCCGGCCTCAAACTTCGGAACCACTCAAACCCCGACCCTGTGAGGGTCAGGCTGAAGGATTGGCAGAGGGTGGCGTCTGTCTGCCCTTGCATCGTCATCCACGTCTCGTAGTGTTGGACGTGGAAGTGGGGGTCCGTCCGTCCATCGTAGGGGGGAATAGACGGTAACTTGAAGTTTCCCACGCAAGGCTGGGCGAGGACTTGTGCGGCGAAGGGAGAGTATGATTCCTTGATCCCTCCGTACGGCCTTTGCCTCCCTGACTCCCTCATCTCGATGATTTGATTTTGGAGGCTCTGAATCATCGTGACCATGTCAAGCCCGTTAGCGGGGCCGACCGTCGGGGCCACGGGAGTCACCGGTTGGCGTTCGTTGGACGCTTGGTCCACGACATTGGCCTGAGGCCGGCCGAGAGTTGCGGCGGGGAGCGCGTCCCTTCGAGAGTTTAGCCTTTGGCGGAGCTCCCCTCGGGAGTTTCTCTGCGCCGTCAGGCGCTCTCTAAGGTCCACACTCGGCGCGTGGCGGGGCGAGGTCGCCCTTGGTCGGACCGTCCGGCGAGCGCTTCGGCTATCGGCCCCATCATCTACCAGAGTCGCTCTCTCCTCGGTGAGGGGCCGTGTCCGGCCGCCTCTTGAAACCGAGGGGGCGAGTCCCCGGGAATGTGACCGCGCCTGCTGTCGCGCCAGGTGCGACGGCCCGGCCAAAGCGTCGTTAGACTTCTCGGGCCGTGAAGGGACAAGGCTAGGCGTTGCCTCACCGGTCCTCGACTCCCCCACATAGTCGGGGTCGGAGTCGTCTCGGGCGGACCTATCTTCAATGTCACAGCCGAGGAGATTGGCTATGAGCGTACCGTCGACGCTGGGGCGGTCAAGGAGTTCCGCAAGCCGCCGGGCCGTGTCCTCTCGGAGCTCGGCCTCGGGGTCATTCATCGGGTCTTGGGACTGGCTCTCGCTATCGCGAGGTTGCCCTTCAAGACGATGTGTGAGGCGTCGAAGGCCGTACCTCGAGCTCGTCGCTCGGGTACCCGCGGAGGTGGTGGGTATGTGACTCATCTCTCGAGAGTCGTGAGAACAAAGGGAGAAAACTGGTAGAGGGAATGCGCCGCCAAGGTTGAGAGATCCCCTCCTTCTAGCGCCAAAATGTTGTCGCAGTTTTTCGGACAACGATTTAGGAGTCGCAAATGGTCAGACCCAAGGCCGGACCAAGTGATCTCGTCTCGACTCGAGCGTGTCGGACTTGGTATCCCAAGTCATCCCTTAGCTGTCTGTGGTATCTGTCTCGTCCAGGCACCTGAAAAGCAAGCAGGAAAGGTGTGAACTACAAAGGGAAAACAGCGGGTTGCCCCTGTTTACCTCTCCGACGCTCAACATTAGTAGGATTGAGGTGGTTTGTAGAGGGTTTAGTGTTTAGGGGTCGAGACTTGAGAGAAACGAGCGAGGTACGAGTTCGGCAGCGTTTCAGTACTCAAATTTTGGATTACCTGGACCAGGGGAGGGACCCCCGGTATTTATAGGCGACCAAGGGGTGTTATGGGCAACCCCTTGGCCGAGGATAGCCTTGGCTCGGCCATTGGCCGAGGCTGGCCCTTGGGCCGGCCAATGGCCGAGGCTATTTGGGCCGGCCATTGGCCGAGGCTGGCCCTAGGGCCGGCCAATGGCCGGGGGTAGCTTGGCTCGGCCATTGGCCGAGGCTGGCCCTTGGGCCGGCCAATGGCCGAGGCTATTTGGGTCGGCCATTGGCTGAGGCTGGCCCTTAGGCCGGCCAATGGCCGAGGCTATTTGGGCCGGCCATTGGCCGAGGCTGGCCCTAGGGCCGGCCAATGGCCGAGGCTGGCCCTAGGGCCGGCCAATGGCCGGGGGTAGCTTGGCTCGGCCATTGGCCGAGGCTGGCCTTTGGGCCGGCCAATGGCCGAGGCTAATTGGGCCGGCCATTGGCCGAGGCTGGCCCTAGGGCCGGGCAATGGCCGGGGCAAGCTGCCGGGACGCGTTCGACGTTGCTCCGCCTCCGTTCGGCCGCGATCGGGGTCGGGCCGATAACACCTATTGCGGGGGAGCCACTCTGTCTATACGTCGCAGTATCTCAAGCGGCAGTTAGTGGAGTACTCGCCAGGGAAGAGCAAGGGGACCAACGACCAACCTTTTATACAAGCAAGTCGTTAGTTGATGCTGAAACTGGATACCCTATTATGGAAAAACTGGCCTTGGCCGTCGTTTCCGCCGCACGAAAACTTCGACCATACTTCCAATCTCACACCATAATAGTAATGACATCACATCCGCTCAGAAGTTTCCTACATAGCCCTAACCAATCAGGAAGGTTAACCAAGTGGGCCGTGGAGCTGAGCGAATACGATATCGAGTACCGAGTGAAGACATCCGCAAAATCGCAAGTTTTAGCGGATTTCATCATCGAACTCCCGAGGGAAAGTCCCACCGTGACCAAAGTCGAAGGCACTTGGACACTTAAAGTGGACGGGGCATCATCGAAGCAAGGGGCTGGAGTAGGAATACACCTAACCTCCCCCCACGGTGAGACTATAGAACAGTCATTTAGGCTTGACTTCGTCGCATCAAACAACGAAGCCGAGTACGAAGCACTAGTCACCGGACTAAGGTTGGCCACTGCAGTTGGATCAAAGAAAGTGGAAGCTTTCTGCGACTCCCAACTTGTAGCAAACCAATACTCCGGGGAATACGAGACTAGGGATGAGCGAATCGAAGCTTACCTAAAAGTCGTAAAAGAACTAACAAAAAACTTCAAAGAATTCTCCCTGACAAGGATCCCTCGAGGCGAGAATACTTCAGCCAACGCATTGGCTGCCCTGGCATCCACCTCGGATCCGGGCCTCAAGAGGGTTATACCAGTCGAAAAAATCAAACAACCTTCTATTGCCACGACCGTCGCCGCGGTCGTAACAATAGAAGGGGGGATTGGAGAGATGAAATACTACATTACATCACGACTGGTACGGTCCCATCCGATAATATGGCAAAACGCAAGCTCGTGCTGAGAAGCTCGAGATTTTCCATCATATATGGAAGCATGTTTAAAAGAAGCTTCGCAGGACCCTACTTCAAGTACGTCGGGACAGAGGAGTCTAAACGAATCCTGGAAGACGTACACGAAGGGGAATGCGGAAATCACGCAGGCGGACGAGCGCTTGCCATCAAAATAAAGAGGCAAGGCTACTTTTGGCCGACCATGGTGGAAGACTGCGAGGCGCACTCGCGCCGCTGCGATCAATGCCAACGCCATGCCCCCAACATAAAAAGACCCGCGGAAGAATTGTCATCTATCTCGGCGCTATACCCATTCATGAAATGGTCTATGGACATTGTGGGACCAATGCCGGTCGCCCCTGGCGGGTTGAGATTTCTGTTAATCTTAACAGATTATTTTTCTAAATGGGTGGAAGCTGGCGCCTTCGTCTTGATAAAAGACGTCAACGTCACAGCATTCATCTGGAAAAATATAATCTGTTGGCATGGAACTCCCCACGAGATCATAACAGACAACAGATCACAATTCATATCGAAAAAGTTTAGAAAGTTTTGCTTCCATAACAACATTGAGGTAAGAATGTCAACACCACGATATCCTCAAGGAAATGGGCACCCGGAAGCAAAAAATAAGACCATAGTCGACTCCATAAGGAAAAGGCTCGATGCCAAGAAGGGGTAGTGGGCAGAAGAATTGCCAGGCGTGCTGTGGGCATACCGAACCAGCCCGCGAAGGCCGACAGGGGAAACTCCGTTTTCCCTCGTCCATGGAGTCGAATCTGTCATCCCAATCGAGCATCGGGTGCAAACCCTTAGGGTAAAATACGCACCTGAGGATGAGCCAAAAAATGACGAGACTCTATGCGATGCCTTAGATCTAGTGGAGGAAAAGCGAGATTCAACCCTATCACGGTTATCCCGATATAGGCAATCCATCGCTAGATTCTACAACAAAGACGTCAACACAAGAAGATTCGATGTAGGGGACTTGGTTCCTCCGAAAAATCTTTCAAAATACTGCCGAGGCAAACGCCGGAAAACTCGGGGCAAAATGGGAAGGCCCCTATAGGGTCACCGGAGTAACCTATCCCGGCGTTTATGAACTTGAAACACTCAACGGAATCCCGGTTTTAAGATCATGGAACGTCTCGAACCTAAAAAAATATTACTGTTAAAACCAGTAAAAATTGAACTACGTCCGACTTGATCCCTGCATAAGGGTATGTAGGCAGCCTCTTACTACAAAGGCACAGTCCCCCTACCCTCTTGAGCCACGGAGCTCATACCTCGGCCAATGACCCCGACCTCGGACTTGGCTAGCAGTGCAAACGCCTCGACTCTGGCGAGAACCGACATCTCGCAGCGTCATCGGAGATCGTACCCACGAAGGTCGATCTCGTCCGAAAATATTAAGGGAAACTTTTTAGGTCCCCGACGATCTAAAAGACTTAAAATTTTCACCAAATTTAATTACGGACTTCGGATTCAAATCTAAAGGGAAACGCTTCGGACCAGCAATATTCCGGACAACTAAACAGATTTTGAACGACGAACCAATTCCAAACCTCAGCCTAAGGGAGACCTTTTAGTTCCATGACGATCTAAATAACTTAGCGAAATCATCTGATATCTTTAAGGGAAATGTTTTGGGCCAAATACAAGCGACTTAAAAGACTTAACAGATTATACTGATCTGAGCAGCCTCAGGAGCAAACAAAATAATGACACTCAGATCGGTTGGACGGACTGAATAAAAGAATAAACATCCATGCATTCACAATATATTTTGGCGAGCTAAAAAACTTGGCAAAATTAAAAAAAGGAATTGCATAAAATAGTAACAATGATTCAAATATAAAATAGAGGTACCGAAGCCCCCTATGATTGTATCAAAAACGATAAAAACTTCGCCCAAAACATACGGGCCCCAAATATAAAATAAACATCATTATTAAAAATAAAACAAAATGAAAGCTGGAGAAGGCTTAAACTTGATCGCGGGGCTCGACTTCGACATCTCGGCGCTCCGGAGTGGGCGTGAACGCCGCCACCTCTTCGTTCCCCTCCGAAATGGAGTTGAGGACCTCCTCAGTACGATCGAGCATCGAGCCATGCTCGTTGATGGTGGCAGTCTCGACTTCGGTCACGGAGGCGTCGGTAGGAGATCGGTCCGAATATGGGGTGAACGGGATGTCTTCGACCTCAGGAACGGCGACGGCCACGTACTCGGCCTCATACTGGGCGATGTCATCCTCAGTATCTTTCATCTCGGCCGCCCAATCTGAGACCTCGCCCTTCAAGACCTCTGAGATCAACTCCTTGTTCCCCGGGCATTGCTCGAGTTTCTTTAAGATTAGGGTGGCCTCATCCATCTTCACCTTTTGCGCGTGATGTTTGAGTATCTTCTCTCGATACTTAAGCAAAGTCGCCTTCTTTGCCGCATGAACGGCCCGATCCCGCTCCGCCTTCGCCGCCCTCTTCGACCTAGCGAGCTCATCAAGAGCGTCTTTCAGCTCTTTGTCCCGAGCTGCCAGGTCGACCGCCAACCTCCTGCTTTCTTTTTTGAAGTCATTGGAACGGGCCGCCCATCCCTTGATCTTCTCCTTCTTATCATCGACGTCGACGGATAAGAACTGAACTTTGCCACGAAGGCGTTCAATCTTACCGTTCGACCTCTCCAAGAGAGCATCCTTGGCCAGAAGGTCGTCCTGGAGGGTAGCGATCTTGTCATTCATCCCCTGGAGCTCGGCCTGTAGAGACTCCGTCCCCTTCTGAACCTCGGCGAGCTTCTCCTGCTCGACCTTGGCGTCATGAAGGCGCTTTTATAGCGAAAAACACCTCGGTTCAGTTGGGTGGACAGCTGAAATCAACCCCTCTCATTAGTTCGACCGTAACAGAAAATAGTCATTTTTCACAAGTATAACATATCGACTATATACAAAAAAAAAAAAAAAAAAAAAAAAAACTTACCCCAGTTATGGCCGAGGCCATCATCCTGTACAAGTCCGCCTCAGCGAGGTCACGAACCTTTGGGAGCTCCATCCCGGAACACGTCACTTAACGAAGAAGCCCCGCCGAGGAGTAAATGTCGTCACACAACAGGTGATCCCGAGCGTAGTGGAAGTTGACGACGTGTTTCTTCTTCCGGGTCGCGCATGGGGCGGAGTCATCTCGGCCCCCAGACCTCGACTTCGAGGAAGACTTGCTTCCTCTAGCGGCGGCTTTGCCCTTGTCCGCCCTGGTCGCTACGGACGCGGGAGCCTCAGGGGTGGGTTCTTCCCCATCCCGGCCGACGAGGTCAGGAGCCGGCTCTTTCCTCTTCTTCTTCCTTTCTCAAGGAACACCCCCCTCAGGGACTCGGTTCGCCGGCGTCTTCCTTTTTTGGCCGCGCCAGCGACCTCGGCCCTCTCGGGGACCCGAACTCTCTCGGCCCCCTCAGGGGAGTCATCCTCAATCCCGGGGGCTTGATCTTCCTCGGCCTCAAGACCCCGGTTTCCTGAACGCCGTTGGAGCTTCCTCGACCATCTCGGTTACCTCGTCGGAAGGCACCAAGATGACCGGGATGTCGGATACGAGACGAACCCCGGTCACTTCGACCTCGGGAGTATCCGCCTGAAGAGGAATCGGGGCCGAAGTCGAGGCAGCACCCCCCTTCCTCTGTTTCCTCGCATCCCGGGCACTGATCGGAGTGTTCATATTGTCTCCAACGACTAAAAGAATAATAAAAAATAATAATAAAAATTAATAACAGAGAAGATAATGATGAAATCGTCGAACTAACATTCCTGGTGCTCTGAGAAATTTGGTGGGAAAGGTCAAACTTTGGCCGAGATAAATCTGAAAGGAGTGAAGCTCGACCACTCTACTTCGCCCAACTGCAGTAACGATAATTTCTCAGCGAACTCCACTCCTTGGGATGGCGCTTTGATTTTCTCTACAAAAAAAAAGAGAAGAGGAATAATAATAAATAAATAAATAATGAGTATATATTTCACTGCAGAATATAAATGCAGGCGAAATAAATTCTGTGCATACTCGGCGAGCTCGCCCATTTTGACGAGAAAGAACGAGCTCGATCCCCGAGTGAATGCTCATTTACGGCGAAGTAAAAATATCGCCTCCCCCAAAATTTGTCCTTCGAAGGAAGGTCCGAGATCATACCCTTTCCCGCGGCTTTCGAGAGGTAGAAACACTTCGGATCGTGTTTTGAGTTTGCCTTGACCACACAAAGACGGACTAAATCCATCAAAGTGAGATCGATCTTTTCCTCGTAGGCCACAACTATCAGACCCATTACCATCCTAACAAAATTCGGACACATCTGGGGAAGGGTCAACCCTAGAGTCTAGGCGAAGTCGAATATGAGAGGATGGATGGGAAATCTTAAACCACATTTCTCCAGCCATATTTCATATATACAACAATAACCCTCCACTACGGTGTCAGCTGTAGCCCCAGGAGGGGGAAGAAGGATGTTAATTTTAGGGGAGATCTGGTATTTTTCACGAATCCTCCTAAGATCGGTCGAAGTCACGGCTGAGGGCAATAAGATATCCTCATTCCGGAAAGGTTGAGACCCCGACGGACGAAGTTCTGAGTTCGACATCTGGTTCTAAGGTGTTCTACGTACGGAGTGTTTAAATCTATGAACTCGTTTGAGTTCGCTAGTCGAACTGAGAGTCGATAATAGCCGAAGTGCAAGTAACCTAAAGAACTTAAGAGAGAGAACTCGAAATCAGAAAGAGCGAGAAAGTAAGAAAGAGAGAATTACCTTTTAACTGCGGATGATGAGAATATAAATGAAAAGAAGCGACTCTTCGGTCTACATATTTATATGTTTCATTATTAACAGAAATCCCGAAAAAATCTAATGATTTCGGAAAACTAATCGAATCAAATAAAAAATATGTCCCTCGATATCTGCAAAGATAACAGATTCTCCGACTCTTCGACTTCGACCTAGGAAATATGGTTACGACACGCCACGTGTGAAGAAGACGTGCTCTCACACGACGCCACGTGGTCCCAAATCTTTAATCTCCCTCCTTTTTATTCGGAACAATTCGAATTCACCGCGTTAAAAATTTTCAAAATATTCGAAATATTTTCAAAATATTTGGGGGCTAATTGTGGGGATCTAAAAACTCAAATATTAAAATATCGTTTCAGATGGGCTTAGGCCCGATTGAAGCCCACGATCCATTCGTGAAGCGGCCCGCGAAATCAATTTTGGACCTGACTCACTCTCCGCAGGTCGGCCCAAGTCCAGCAACACTTCCCGGTTCGATAGACTCCAGTTCGTCCACGTCTTCCTAATCAGAAGCATCAGTCCAAGAGGACACTACGCCGCGAAGACCGGATCTCGGACGACTACGACCTTGGCGAGGAGACTGGATCGGGGAACACGTGTCTTCGGCCAGAAGGTTCCATCTCGCCTATAAATAGAAGAGGAAATGACGATTTTCACACACGCAAGATCTTACTCTCAGTTTCCAATTAATATTTCCTTTGTATTCTTATATTTGTGATCGTGAGCTCGACCTGTTGAGTTCGTCACCTCGTCTCGTTGTAACCTCCTCTAAATTAATAAAATTAATTAATATTCATATATATTATAGTTCTTTATCGTTAAATTGTTTCTTATACGACGTCTTTCTAAACCCTTTCAAAAATATTTCATCATTTCATCTTTTATTCGTGATTGTTAATCGATCCAAAAACCGACATCAACAATAACCACTTTTAATACTTATATATTATCGTACTTAAATTATGTTTAGTATAAGTGTTATGGTTATTATGTTTATTTATTTCGCTATCAGTTTGATAAAATACATTGATATTATGATCATATGATTTGTGACGTCACCCACCGCGAGAGGTCGCGGGTCGCGGGTCGTGACATGCACACACCAAGCGCTCGAATCAAAGAGAAAGATTTAAATAAATGAAATATATATATATATATATATATATATATATATATATATATATAAGTTTCATTATCATGTCATCATTCACGTACATGAGGTTAACTTACTGAGCTTTATAGCTCACCCCTTTTTCCCCAACCCTTTTTCAGGAGACGAATAGTTGGTTACAGAACGAAGACGATGAAATGACCTGAGACGTGGCTAGTGGTAAATATATAATTAGTTATCTATTTTAATACTATTATGACTTTCTAATCTAAGTCTATGTTTTTAATTTCCGCAATTACGCCAATACTATGTTTGATGATATATAATTAATGTCCTTTTATGTCTAATAGTTGAATTTTAGAACTTTATATATATATATATATATATATATATATATATATATATATATTAAACGATATTTTAAGCTTTATTAAACTATTAAATAAAAAGTACGCGGTACACCTACTGCGTCGCAATGGAATTCCAATGATATGTGCCTGGATGAAAGTCTTGATACTTCTCGCATCACAGTCTGGTATGACTGCTCCAGAGCCGCGACTCTCTCGATGAGGGTCTGCAGCATCGACTTCAATTTGGGGATCAGTTCCAAGCCGGACGCGGGAGTAGTCGGAGACGACGATGCCATGGGGTCGGAAAGACAAGAAGGGTGGTGTTGTAAGAATTTGGGCTTGAAGTGTAAGGAAAACTGATAGGATTTCCACAAATGGCGTCAAACTGTTGACGTGAGAAATCATACCAAAACAGTCATGACAATTTACGAGATTAAATGGGTCGATTTAGATTTGTAAATGGACCTCAATTCTCCGTTGCAAGACCAAACACAAAAGCTAGACGAATTTAATAACGAATAAAGGCAGGAAAGTAGAATGTAAAATAAGCTCGGGACTGTTTTTATTATAATCATTCAAAATATACAGAGATGTCAACTAGAAGGCAAAGATTGGAAGATCATAGAGTAAAAATGAGAATAACGTAACGTGTTTGACATAGACTTGATTATCTTATATTTATAGTACGAGAGATGAGGTCGTGAGTTGCGGGTTACAAGTGACACGTCGTGTGTCAGTTGAAACTCAATACTACGTCTTGAGACACCTGTCGTTGGAGACTTATTCATACGAGGAGCAGTTATGGATTGTCCGTGCTGAATGGCTTTGCATCGGCGAGTCTTCGGCGGGGAGAGGGGGGGTATCTTGAGCTGGTATTTGAATCTTCTATCGGGCTGGCGACGTTCCTGAACCTATTAGCACAAATACGTGGGCTTGGCCCCAATTTCCTTGTATTGGGCCGAATCCCTCTCTTGTTATCTTGAGGACGAAGTCCAACATCAACACTAACAATCAAAGCATTGGAGCAACAACCATTATCCAAAATCCTCGAGCAACGAGCTCTACCTTCGCTGCCGCCAGCAAAGTGACACAAGTACCTCCCGCCGGGGAACACGAGCCAGCCTTGAGCCCGGGGCTCGCAAGACGAAGACAAGGCTATGTTAGAGGAAGTGGACCGACACCTTCTGGCCTTCTCAACAAGCCTAGAGTGGACACAGCACTTATGGCTAACCTACTTAATTACACCATGCAAAGATTTGGCAAGGCTCTGGAGATGGGCCATGGGGCAGCCCGCAACAAACTCCATCCCAGCTACGCTGGAGAGTCCAAATACGAGGAGTCGTACTTGGGGAGCACCTGAATGGAAAGAGCGGGACTCGGGGAGGAGACCTCAAACAAAGGCTTAACTTGCTAAGCGATGCCCCTGGGGCTCCTACGAACAGAAACAAAAGAAGGCAAGTGACTCCCCCTGGGCAGCCCACGGTCCAGACCGTCAGCTTGGACATGGAGACTATGATCCAAAGCCTCCAACACGAGGTTCAGGAGCTGAGAGAAGCAGAGCTGGCAGGAACTGGCGCCTACAAGGCCTTGAAAATGGCTTCATCACCATTTTCCACATCAGTACTTGCCCAAGAGTGTGGAGGAAACATCAAGCGGCTAGACTTGACTCCCAACAATGGGAAAGGAGACCCCTCATATCACGTGTGAAAAATACATGACATGTATGCTCATCCAAAGGTAAAACACTGCTACCATGTGTCAAGCATTCTGTCTCACACTCAAGGAGGCTTTCTTAACCCGCTTCGCCACGTCTATGGTAAAAAAGAAGACTAAGATATATTTGTTGTCAATCCAACAAGAGAGCGGTGAATCTCTCTGAAAGTATCTCACCCGCTTTACTGAAGAATCCAACAAGGTCGATAGATTCGACATTGGAGACGTGATAACCGCTATTATATTTTTTTTTAAACAAACCACAGTAGCAGAACCTCAAGCAGAGGCAAAAACATCAGCAGCAATACAATGAGAAAGCCACTGTGGGCAAGAAGACAACTCTACATCGTCGGTAAGGGCATCACGCCGAAACTTAGCCACCTCGTGCGCTGCATTGTTACACTTCCGGGGGACCCACAACAGCCCGTCCCGCAAAGGTAATCGCCTGAGCTCGGAGATAATGTCCGCCACAATCGTACCCTGCCGCCCGAGGGTCTGCTCGCCGCGGATCAACTGCGTCGCCCGAAGACAATCGGACTCGATCACCGAAACCCGCCAACCTCGCTTCCTAGCAAACCGGAGACCTTCACAAATCGCGTAACATTCCGCGGACAGCGCGGAATCGACCCACTGTACCCCCTTGGCCACCACGCCAACCACACCTCTGCTGTGGTCACGTATCACCCCTCCCACCGTTGTGAGCACCCCACCATCCGACCACGCCGCGTCGACATTGAGCTTCAACTCACCCCTACACGGTCTCGTCCACCCCTCAGCCCCGGCCTCGGTCTCCTGCTTGGCCTGCTCCAGCGACGCCGAGCAGGTCTTGAAGCTCTCGATCCAGCCAGCCACCTCGTTGACCCACGTCTCCGGTGATTTCGTAGCATTCTCAAAGAGACGCGAATTCTGGTCCGACCACGCTGCCCAGACCAACCCACATAAGAGCTCAAAATGCTCTCCCGAGAGAGCCGAGGCTACCCGGAAACAAATCTCCTTGAAGGAGAGATTCCCCGTCTTGCCGACCCACCTCCTCAACAACGAGGCCCGCCAAAGAGCTTGTGCCCGCTCACAGTCCTACACAGCATGTAACGCGCACTCCGAGCTCGCCCCACAATACTCACAAAAAGGAAGACATTTGACCCCCCGCTTCCGCAAATTCCCCATGGACGGGATAGCTTCGAACCACACACGCCAAACCAAATGCTTGATCTTCGGCGGAATCGGGGAGGCCCACAACTTAGTCCACCATCGAGCCTCCTCCCCACTAGAGCACGAGGCGCTTCCTATGATCTCCGATCTCGCCAAACGATACCCGAAGCGAACCGAGTAGGAGCCGTTGTCTTCGAAATGCCACACCAACCTATCCGCTCCGCCCTCTTTACTAATGGGGATACTTCTAACTGCCGTCACATCATAAGGGGAGAGATAAGCCTCCAATAACCCATGATTCCATCCTTCCAGAGAGAAGAAATCCGCCACCCACCAAGGAAAGTGATCATCCGGCTCGGAGGAGGTGAAAGATAGGGCCCCCGCTCGCGGAATCCATGGGCACCCGAAGGTCGTCAAATTTCCCTCGCCCACTTGCCATCTCAATCCCTTGCGGAGTAACTCTAACGCCCAACAAAGACTCTTCCCAAGGTGAGAGAAATGGCCCTTACTCCGAAGCTCGAGCACCGACGAATTCGGGAAGTATTTAGCCTTGAGGACCCGTGTCATCAAGCACTCCGGGAATCGGATCATACGCCACACTTGGCGGCCAACGAGCGCCCGATTAAAGTCACCGAGATCTTTGAAGCCTAGCCCGCCCTCACCCTTAGGCCTCGCAATGAGCTCCCATCGTTTCCAGTGAATTTTCCGCTTGTCCTCCGACCTCCCCCCTCCCCACCAAAACCGGGCAATGAGTCGGTGGAGCTCGTCGATGATGGTGACCGGAAGCTTGAAAAGACTCATAGAGTAGGCCGGAATCGCTTGAACCACCGCTTTGATAAGCACCTCTCGACCCCCACCGAAAAAACTTTCGCCCTCCAAGATTGGAGTTGCTTTTGGACCCGATTCGTGATGTTGCTAAAAAGCAAGACTTTCCTTCTACCGACCCGAACCGGGAGTCCAGGGTAGCTCTCAAGCTCTGATGTGAGAGGAATACCGAGCCACAGAGAGACCATCTCCGCCTCTTCTTCTCCCACATTTCGGGAGACACAAAACGTAGACTTCTCAAGATTCATCGTTTGCCCCGACCCCCGCTCGTACACTTCCAACACTTTTCGCAAGGCCCGACAATTCCTTTCATTTGCCTCACAAAAGAGGAGACTATCATCGGCAAACAAGAGGTGCGAGATCCGAGGAGCCCCCGAGCAACAAGCGAGTCCTCTCAAAAGGCCTAACCTCTCTTGGCCTCGGATAAGAGCGGAGAACCCCTCCGCACACAAAAGAAAGAGATAGGGTGAAAGGGGGCACCCTTGGCGAAGCCCCCTCGTCGGAACAATTTTCCCTCCCACCCGGCCATTAATGACCACCGAAAACGAGGGAGTGGAGATACACTCAATGACCACCGCAACAATTTTAGGCCCAAAACCCACTCTCTTCAGCATAGCCTCGACAAAGCCCCACTCCACCCTATCATAGGCTTTGCTCATGTCAAGTTTTATTGCCGCCACCCCACGTTTCTCGCTAGTTTTCCTCCTCAACGAGTGGAGAAGCTCAAACGCGATCGCTACATTGTCCGAGATAAGCCGATTAGGAACAAAGGCACTTTGGACCTCGGAAATAATCGCCAGGAGGGTCACCTTGATTCTATTAGCCACCGTCTTCGTCACCATCTTTAGAACCACGTTGCATAAGCTAATAGGCCGGAAGTCCCCCACCTTGACCGGCTTCTTGACTTTCGGTATAAGCATGATATTCGTATCGTTCCACTTTCGGATACTTTCACTCCTATTGAGCACCCCGAGGCACTCCTCCCTCACACCCGGACCCACCACGTTCCAATTCTTTTGGAAGAAAAGAGCATGGAACCCGTCGGGTCCCGGTGCCTTACGAGCACCCATGGAAAAAAGAGCTTTATCAACCTCATCAATGGTGAAATCGTCATCCACCGAATCCCGATGCTCGGCGGAGATCCTATGGACGTCCTCTTCTGTAACCGCACGGAACTCCTCGGCGCCAGCTCCGTTAGATCCAAAGATCTTGGTGAAGTAGCGCTCGAAGACATCTCTCACACCTTCCTCGTCCAAGACCCACGTACCCGTCTCATCGAAGACTCCCCGAATAGAGTTTCGGCTCTTTCTTCTAGTAGCTCTAGCGTGGAAGTACGCCGAGTTCTTGTCTCCCCCCTTTAGCCAATCAACACGGGCTCTTTGCATCCAATGATATTCTTCGACGAGGATAAGTGACTCAATCTCGTGGCCCAACCGCTTCGCCTCCCTACAATTGGAAGAAGTACATACCTCCTTGTTGATAGCCTCAAGACGTGCCGAGAGCTCTTTTAACCGCCTCTCCCGATGCCCGAAAGAAGTCCTCGCCCAACCTCTCAATGCCTCCCGACACTCATCCAACTTGCCAACACAACCTTCTTCCCCGTTCCGCCTTGGCACTTGGCTCCACGCCCTCCGAATCACCTCCCGACACTCGTCATTGGTAAGCCATCCCGGCTCAAAAGCCCACCTCCTCCTAGTACTCGAACGAGAGGGTGAGATCGAAGCTCGAGACTCCGTGTCAACCACCAAAACCCGATGATCGGAGCCCCAAAAGTCTAGCACCTCCACCACGCTTGTTGGAAAAAGTCTCTTCCAACTCGCATTCGCACACATACGATCGAGACGGCTCTTCACGTTAGCATCACCACTTCGCTTATTATTCCATGTGAGGAGTTCACCCTTGAAGCCGAGGTCACAAAGACCACAATCGTCAAGCGCGGCTCCAAAAGCCCCCATATCGGAGCCCCTCCGGCGTCCCGAGCTCACATGCTCAAACTCGAAAAGTACCTCGTTGAAGTCGCCCCCGCATAGCCAAGGCGTTTCACTCCCATCATCAAGCCGTCCCAAGAGATCCCACGAGAGGTGTCTCCTAGCCTCAACGGGTTCCCCGTAAAACCCGGTAAAACGCCACAACTTGTCCTCCTTGTCTTTTACTCCCACGTCTATGTGACCTTTACTATCACTCCGCAAAGTCACCGAAATCTCCTCTCTACAAGCGAGGAACAAACCACCACTCCGACCCTCCGCTTGTACCCCCACACCATTCTCAAACCCAAGTCTTCTCTTCAACCTTGATAGCCGGGATCCTCTTAATTTCGTTTCCGAAAGAAAGAGGAGATCCGGCTTCCGCTCGCGAATAAGCCTTCGCAAGCGGCCCATCGCTCGTGGGTTTCCCAACCCACGAACGTTCCAACACATGACGATCATTGGGCCCGGTCAGCCTGCCCGTGGCCGGCTGCCGATCCTTCCGCTCCGAGGCCTCCCGCCATATCCCCCATCGGGGAAAGCGCAAGAGGTAAGACCGTCTCCGAAGGGGGAGTAGTAGAAGACCCTCGACCCCCACTTAGAGGCCTACGCGCATTCTTCCAACGCCCCCTACTGCCCGTCCCTCCCTTAAGGGGCGCCTTTTCTCCATCTCCAACTCCGGCCTCGAAAGAAAGCTTGAAATTATTGGCCAACGAGAGAACATCCTCCTGTAGGTGGGGGAGAGCACTATTCCGACCCGCGCCCGGGGCCTCGCCTTTCCCTAACCTCCTCTTGTAGCTTTGAAAAATTCCTTCACCCGAGTTGCCTTCAATCCCAAGTTTCCTTTTTGGCTGACATTTCCCAGACTCTGGCCTAGCCAGGCCGTCCAAAAAAATCTGCCCATCCTGAGATAAGAGAGTAGCTGCGTCCTGCTCCAAAGTATTCCCACCAAGAGATTTTTGTGCTAGGCCCACCTTACAAGAGTCATGAAAATTTGGTTGGGCTTTTAATTTTCCCAGCCCAGGCCCAAAAGTATTCAGCCCCTCCAAACCCTCCTCCAGCCTTTTGTCTCTGCTAAAAGTACTCTGACAAGCCTCTGCGTTCTTTTTGTCGCTAGAGTCATTCTCCACCATACTTCCTTTTTTTCCCTCACAACACACCCCTGAAAATCCTCAACCTCTCCCAAGCTTTCCTCAAACGTACCTGCCCTTCTGACACCGCCGGAGGAACCTCCTGAGACACATCCTTGCCCAGAGCCCGACAATCCAGCCTCTCCGAGCCCCGTGGTCCCCACCACGCCAGGCTTCGCCAACGTCCCATCGCTGGTGCCTCGAGCCACGCGCCCCCCCAAAAGGGACGGGATGGGAGTCGACGCTAAAGGGGGCTGACTGGAACTCGGCGCCGGAGAGTTCAGCCACCCACGGAGTTGCTCCTCTGGAATGGGTCCTTTATTTTCCTTGAGCCACGCCACCGCCTCCGGGAACTTCCCTTTCCCCAAGAGCTTTTCGATGCCGGCAAAGCATGAGCGTGACGAATTTTCTTCATGGATCCACCCACCATACAGTTTCACCTCCGGCGAGTGAGGCGCCCTCACCACCGCCTCCCTTCTCGCCGAACAAGAGTCGGAGCTGTGCCCAAGGATTCCACACGTATAGCACATACGACCCAAGTTCTCGAATTTGCATTGTACCCACAAAGGCGATAGCTCATCCCGATCGAGGAAAAATCCCGCGCACAGAGCCTTCTGGATATTCACCTCCACCCTCATTTTCAGGTCATTCCCCGCCCTTCCTGAAAAACCCAAAAACACTCCTATAAGCGGCACTAACTCCCTCGCGCTCGCAATATTGTGAAAGCCCGGTGGGAGTCCACATAACCGGACCCAGAATGGCGTTGTGGAGAAATCCAATTCCCCGGCAAGCATATGAGCCGGCCACTCCTTTAGCACAAGTTGGGCTCCCCGGAGCTTCCACGGCCTTCCCCCCATGACTCGTCGCAAATCGTCTCCGTCGTCAAAGCTGAACTGGAATAGTCCCGGTTCCAGCTCCTTAACCCTCCAAGACTTCCTGCATTTCCAAATAGACCTAAACACGTCCCAAATGGTCTTGGCCCCCACCGGAGTAGAGGCCAGAACCTTCCCGGCGAGGAAGAAAGGCTCCGCCCTCTCTCCATCAGCGTCCTCTCTCTCGGTGATCACCAGCCTCCTAGCTAGGATCGACAAGTTCTGCATCATCTCCTCCTCAAAGTCCTCATTGTTACCCATGGTCACTCCCCTTGTCTCAGCTCACTCTAACACTCATTTTTCCCACAAGAACCTGCTCTCTAAGCTCTCAGTTCACATCCAAACCTGAGCAAACTCACCAAAAACCCCAAACTGTACGGAGAGGAAAAACCTCACTACACGACAAAAGACACGCAATCAACTTATATAACTCTGTGCACAAAAGAACTTGTTTTATTGATAACCGCTATTATCGAAGGGCTAATAACATGCAACTTCTTGAAATCCCTTGTCGGCTTTGTGCCGCTGAGCATGATTGAACTAATAGCGAGAGTCAAAGGTTATAGAGGACGTAGGGTTTAAGACGATCTAGGGTTTGCAAGGATCATTGATACAGGGAATTGTGATTTCGAATCAAATTTTGGGTACAATTTAGAATAAAGATGAGCTTTTTTGGGGTTAGAGAACATGAGAGTATGATATGAATCTGATCATGGATGTTAGACAAATGACATGGTGATTTTTAATATTTTTGACTAATCAGCTCCAACAAAAAACATGAGCTATTTTACTCAACTCAAAGTTTGATATGCCTTTAATTTTCTTCGTTTAATATACCTTCAATTTTTTTTTATTTTTTTTTTATTATTTTTTTTTTTAAACATCCATCAACAATAATATTTTATAAATAAAAAAGTCGTCGCTTGATGTATCTGGTAACCCATAGTAAAATACCAATAGTGGTAGTTTGACGAGTAGTTGCGAAATATATATCCAAATGATATTTGTGCTCGATTAAATTTAACCGACCCCCTGGGTCGTTCGATTATCTTCATATTCTTAAAATCTAGATAGACAGAGATCTCTTTTGAATGCGTCAGTTCATTTGTTGTTGTTAGGTTCATCGATTCGAGTTTAGCGCGAAAATGGAAACCGGATCGCCTTCCACTGGCCCGTTCAAGCTCTACCGAGAGTTGGAGTTACAAGAATTTCACGACAAGTTCGTTATAAAGTCCGTCGAATCTCCGATTCAAGGTTTTTCGATCAATCGTCACGATGGAGAAATCGAGCCGGTTTCTGATCACGGTGGTAAGTTTAATATGCTCTTGTTTTTTTTAATCTCTCAACAAAATGGCGTTTAATGATTATAAATGACATGAAATATCTTATTTTAATAAAGATTTTGTGTAACAGACGATACTTCTGGTCCAATTCCGTACAAGACCTCTACGGTACATGGAGTCGTTGGAACAATCAGATTGCTTGCAGGTATATTTAGTTTGGTTCCTAGGCTAAATTTGCAATGTTGTTCTCTTTAGGTTAAAATTCTCGCTTTAGTGAATAACGGGCTAAATTTAAATCCCTGTTTAAACATTTATGTCGCTTGACTTGGGCAAACTAATTGGCCGTGATACATAACCTCACAAGAGCGAGATTTATGTAAAATCCAAAAGTTTTTATTATCTGAAATATAAGTAGTTATGTATCAGAATAAAACTTTGCAGATTTCTCTTTTGATTATATGGCGTAGGTTTTTTTTTCGCTCAGTTATTATATTTTTTTGGGTGCAGGGACTTATATTATTGTGATAACATCTATGAAGGAAGTTGGTAATTATCTGGGTTTCCCAGTGTATAAAGTCATGTCCTTGAGATTTTTGACCTGTAATGAAGCTTTAAAGCAGTCGACATCACAAGAAGTAAGGATTTTGCTTCTTCCGGCCATTAAATGATATTCCAACACTCTTTGGCAAAGAACTTGTTCGTAATGTTTTCTTATTTATTTACTTTTGTAATATTTTTATAGAAAAGAGACGAGGCCTACTTCATGACACTCTTGAAGACAGTGGAATCAACTCCAGGGCTTTACTATTCATATGAAACAGACATAACATTAAAGTATATTCTTAGCAAATATTATTTTAACGACCCTAAATATCAGTCTAAGCTATTTTTTCCTCTTCAAGAATCAAATATTTAGTTTCCTGAATTTCTTACTTAGTCAAAGTTATTTATTGTTTCATCAGCCTGCAGCGGAGGTGCAAGTTAGCAGAAGGCTGGGTAGCTAAACCTATTTGGAAGCAGGTTTGTAAGGTGGCATATCCATTATTTCTTTGTGGGAAGTATGTAATTGGACGATGTGTTGGAAATGGACGGAATTTGTATTTATAAGTAATCAAAACAACTTTGGAAGTGAATTTTTTTATCTAGTACTATGGAATACTTACATGTGGCCTTCATTCCTATTAAAGTATATTTTTTCGTTCTCACTTTACATGTCATACCATCTAATCTATGGTCCAATCCTCTAGGGGAGATACTGAGCTTCTGTTTATTTTTCTCCCTTCTTGTACTCCAGGCAGATCCTCGATTTGTTTGGAACAGAAATCTTCTGGATGAACTTATCGAACACAAGGTTGTTACTCTTATCTATTAGACTGATTAGGGGATTTATTATTATTTTGTGGTGTCTTTTTTTTCTTCAGAATTGAAGGAGAAGAGAGTTAATCATTGTGATTTCTATATATTGAAGTTTTCTCCCAGAACCTTAAAAACTATATTTTGCCTCAATGCCTCGTTAGTATCATTTTTTGGGCATATCAACTATTCAACTAACGTTGCTTTTCTTTTGCGGCAGCTTGATGAGTTCATCATTCCGATGATCCAAGGAAATATCCTTTAATTTTAATTTATCTCATATTGAATATATTTGATCTCTCTCTCTCTCTCTCTCTCTCTCTCTCTATATATATATATATATATATGTGTGTGTGTGTGTGTGTGTGTGTGTACACACAACACTACCTTCAAGAAATATATACTATCAAGAAAATCACGGTGTTGTGACTTGACCTGTGTTTTAAGCTTCCAGACTGCACATTTAAAGCTAAAAGAGTTGCCGATCCTGCTGACACTAGTTTCAAGAAGGTGTACAAGGCGCCTAGGTACAGTCTTTTTCTGATGATGGGTTCTTATAGTCACAGTTCCATGTCTACTCCAAAACCATATTGTTACATAGTTAGTTATCAAGGATTATTAATAAGGGAGATTTGGAGTTTTCAATTATAGAATTAGGGTTTTAAATTATGCAAATAGATTTTTAAGTTATGGGAAATTACTATTCCGAATGTAGATTAATTAATAATGATTTGTTTATATAACTAGCTTTATGATATTGGGCCGTCCCATTAGGTTGTAAACCTTGATCTATTTTAGAGACCTTATTTAATAAGAGTAGCCTCCAACCATTAACTTAATCTCTCTAAAAAACGTGAAGAGATTAGGTTTAGATGGAGCTTTGTGTCAAAGTATTTTGGTTTTCTGCAATTAAATCAAAATGGCTCCCATCATGAGATCGAAATCCCGGGGCGTAACAAATTTGGTATCAGAGCCGCTCGAGATGGGAGATAGACCAAGAAGTATGATGGAGGCGCTACTAGTACTCATGGCTCGGTAGGAGGAGATTCTTGAAGGATGTTGGATTGCGGAAGAGGCACATCGGAGGCAGGATGCGTTGGAGCAGAAATTAGTAGCTCTTGCCGGGGTGGGGGAGAAATTGGGGGATCTGACCGTGATGGTGAACTCGACATCGAAGAACCATGAAGAATCATCAACACAAGGTTCGAGATCAGTGAAAAAATAAGGTAGACGTAACAGACGAACGACTGTAGGGAAAACTCCTGGGGTAGTAAGTAGGGCGAATCGAGGGGTTCAAATCACGTCAAGATTCTTGGACCCAACCTGACAATTCTAGACCTGGCGGCCGGGGCCATGGGTTTTTTTGGAAGTGAGGGTGGCTGAGAACAACAAACATCCATGGCGGAATCGTGTGCCAGGGTTAAGCACACGACATCGACGGCGGGGTATGGGCAGGAGGGGGATGGCTTCTCGGAATAAGGGTCGGCGAATCTTGCCAGGATGTTCGAGCACCCGAGCCATGAGTCAACGGGTACGATGGCGATTTCGGCGATGCTCGGGTGGGATTTACCCCATTGCAAGGGAGAATTTAAATGGACTTGAAAAGTGGAATTCTCTCCTTACAATGGAGCCACTGACCTATTTGAATGACTATAAAAGTGCTAGGACTTTTCGACGATTAGATGACGGTTGAAGAATCTAAAGTGCTGCGAGTTACTTTTGTGTTAACAACCCTGCGCACAGGTGGTATCGCATCCTTGGGAGGATGGTTGACCAAACGTTGACTTGGACTGAATTTTCCGAGATGTGTATGGACCGCTTTCGGCTGAAAGAACATACGTACCTGCTGGGGACATGTCCCTGTGCTAGATAGCTTCGATCGAGGAATATTGAGTACGTTTCGAAGCTTGCCTCAGGAGAAGTGTGCGTGACAACATAATAAAGCATAAGGTTTTTATGTGTTGGTCTCTGTGACAATACGCCTAGAATATCAGTCTACTGTAATGATATTAGCGTGGAAGAACGAGCTGAAACAAAAGACCCGACACCTTCGGCGACCTTCTTGTGGGCATGCCACGACCTCACCTCGGAATTACCATGGGTGAACCAGAGGGAGGGGAACAACATTGGCTAGGTCCACGATCAACACCGGCTGGAGCTGTGGTCCAACCGCCTGCACAAAATTTGGGTACTCCAAAGAAAGAAAAACCTCACATGGGAGGAGATGAGTGAGCGGCGGGTCCAAAGTCTGCTCAAACTGCGACGAGATTATTGTCCCTGACCACCACTGTAAACTGGTATTCTTCCATATTGTCTTGGTCAAGGTGGGCTCAGATTGCCAAGATATCAAACTCAACGAGGACAGTGTTCTGGATATCTCACTCAATGCAAGAGGGTAATCGCCGATCGCAATCGATGTTCGTTAGATCCATAGGGGAATCTTACGGTTAGGGAAGCCACTCAAGCCGGTTTTTTTTTGGATCTTCTGGAATCAGTGGAATCTTGGGACGGAATTCTAAATCGTCGCATGTGTTTGGATGATAGTGGGTCGTTTCAAGTCCTTAATGAATGATTTGGCGAGAGTTTCCGTGGGGCCTCTGATATGGCCCGAGATTGTGATCTCGTTATAGGAGCAGTGATCTCGCAAGTGTGTCTAAGGGGCGTGAACAATGTTTCGTGCGTCTGTTTTATGAAAATAAAAGCGATAGTCACAAAAAACCTAGTCTTTCCCTTGTTAGAGAAAGACTACATTTTTTTTTAAAGAAACTCTAATTTTTTATTGATAGAAACGGCTTAGCCGAAGTACAAAGAAAATAACATCACAAAACCAAAAAAAACTCTGAGAAAAAACGATCCACTCCCCTACGCAGAGGGGTTAAAAGAACACATGCACAATCCTTGGCCAAATCAGAAAGAGAGAAAGCCCTTTACATTTTGAATGAAGCCATAAGGCTATACAATGATTTATGTTGTCGACCATGCCGTTCGTATTCCATGCTTCCTCGTTGAAAAGCCGCTTATTACTCGAGTTCCATAGCCACCACAAAGTGGACGAAACTCTGGTCTTAGCGGTTGCGAGCCATTTGGCGTTGTGCCCTTGCGTCTCGTGGATACGTAACAAGCCTTCTATGGAATCTGGTATTGTGGAAATACCCATCTTGTGGAAGAGCCACTTCCATATCACCTCCGCCAAATGACATGCAAGAAAGAGGTGTTCGGCATCCTCACTAGCTCTAGCACAGAGGGGACATAAGCTAGGTATCAAAGAGATGTGAGGATAGAGCTTTTGAATACGATCTGCCGTATTAACTCTCTTTAGCGCCAGCTGGCACGCAAAAATTTGGACCTTACTCAGGACCGAAGACTTCCAGATCGTGTCAAAGAAAAGGACAGAATCCGTTGACGCCACGGCGGAAAGATCTACCACCATTGACTTAACTGAAAAACCTTCCTCATTACCTAGCCACACACGGCGATCTTCAACTCCTTCCCAAAGCCTGAACGACTCCAAAATCTCTATCATTTCGGCAGCCTTCATAGGATTCCCTGGAACAAGCTCTGGGAACTCGGAAGAAAGGGACGCAAAACTTTGAATGGGAGCAATCTGTAGCGGACAAAGCCTGGCTAGTCCTTGGAACCGCTCTATGAAGCACCTTTCTCCACACCACATATCTTCCCAGAAGCGCACACCGAACCATCGAAAGCCCTCCAAGAAACGCGACTAAAGAAAGCGTCCCGAAGCACCGAAACCGATCGCCAAGGACTACGAAAAGTACGATCTACAGCCTCCCCCGGGTTCCAGCTGTTAGGAAGTAGGCCGTAGATGGCTCTAATCATCTTGTGCCAAAGAGCATCTTCTTCAAGGGGAAAACGCCATAGCCATTTAGCGAGGAGCGTTGTGTTCTTAACCACGATGCTCCCGAAGCCCAACCCTCCTTTATCTGGCTTCGAACAGATGTCCCAAGCCACAGCCACTCGGGATTGGCTCGACTCGAACCCTTCCCAATAGAACCTTTTCATAATGTTCTCAATGTCGTCGGCCACTCCCTTCGGCATTTTGAAAACGAACAAAATTTCGGAAGCTATGAGAGAACCGCTTTAAGAAGCGTCATTTTACCTCCCTTAGACTGAAAACCTCGCTTCCAACCGACCAGCCTTTTGGTCACTTTAGCCAGCACCGGATCCCAAAATCCTTTCCGTCTAGGGTTGTCCCCTAGTGGCATATCCAAATAACAGAGTGGCCAGGAGTCAACTTGACACCACACAGCCCCAGCGATCGTCAAAATCTCTCCCTCCGAATTAATTTCCACGATATTACTTTTTTTGATGTTGGTGGACAAACGGCAGGCCTCACAAAATTCCTCGACAATCAAATAAAGGACTTCCCAGTTCGACAATTCGGCCTCACCGAAGATCAACGTGTCATATGCGAACTAGAGGTGAGACATCTTGAGAGCGCCCGACCCGACCCCGAGAGGCTTGAAAAATCCTCTACTCACTCTGGTGATGCGGCGCGAGTGTCTGCCACAAGGACAGAGAGGAATAGAGATAGAGAGAGAGAGAGAGAGAGAGAGAGAGAGAGAGAGAGGGTCCCCTGCCGGATTCCTCTCATCCCGAGGAATCTGTCACGAGACTTCCCGTTTACCAACACTGGGTAAGAGACCGACTCGGCAAAACCCCTTATCCATTTTCTCCACCGGGAATCAAAGCCTTTTTTCTCCAGAACAAAGTCCAAGAAGTCCCAACTAACCTTATCGTAGGCTTTCTTGAAGTCCAACTTGAGAACCGTTCCCTTCCTCCGGGCTTGACTAGTTTCTCCACAACCTCATTAGCTATAAGTATTAAATCCGTGATTTGACGGCCCTTAACGAAGGCCCCCTGGTTCCCCCTGATCGTATCTTCCATAACCAAGGAGATTCTGTTGGACAAGACTTTCGTGATGACTCTGTAAAGGCTCGTGACTAGGCTAATAGGTCTGAAATCCTTCACTTTGCTCGAATTGACTTTTTTAGGAATCAGGCAAAGGAGTTTTGTTGATGTTATTAACAACCCCACTATTCCAAAATTCGGCGAAAACTTTAACAAGTTCAGCCATGATCACTTCCCAAAATTCTTGGAAGAGGTCGATTGAAAAATCGTCGGCCCTCGGTGATTTACCTTGAGCGCAGCCAAAGACGCCCGCCTTGATCTCTTCCTCTTCAAAGGGCCGAGACATCTCCGACGCGCTTTCTAAGTTGATTGGCTGCCAATCCACCTCGTCCCATTCTATTGAAACCACCGAGTTGGCCAAGAACAGCCTGTTGAAGAAACCGTTGATCTCCTCAACGATGAGATTTTCATTGTTGATGAAAGAGCCATCCTCTCTTTCGAGTCTTCGAATAGCGTTTGTTTTTCTAGTCGACATGAGAGAGTGAAAGAGTCTAGAGTTGATGTCCTCTTCTTTAGCCCAAGCGATCTTCCCTTTAAGTCTAAGGGCTCTCTCTTCTTCCTCTAGAATCCCGGAGAGCTTAATTTTAAGAAGAGATCTCTCGTTACGCATTTCAATTGACCAGTTCGCTTCTTCCTCTGCTTTGTCAAGCCTCTGAATATATCTCTGGACGCACAACTTGAGACCAGCCACCTTAGACCTTTCTTTTGCCGCCCACTCCTTTAAAGAATCTTTAAGATTTTTGAGTTTTTGCATGAAACAAAACCCCTCCCAGCCTGGTTGAAGCTCTCTGCCCATTCTTCTTTCACTAGTCTGCAAAAATCCTTGTTGGGCAACCAAGAATTGTCGACCTGAAGGGATAGGGACCCCACTTTACCGGGCAGGAATTCAGCGTGATGGGGAAGTGGTCGGAAACTCCTCGAAACTGAGTTTCATGCACACAAAAAAGGAAAGAGGCCCTCCACCCTTCTGTGTACAGACATCGGTCAATGCGAGAACAGATCGGGATGTCTCGGAACGCAGATCAAGTGAAGCCCCCGTTCGCCAGAGGGGGATCGAAAAGTAGGAGATCGGCTATAATCTCATTGAACAGACTCATCGATCGCCTAGCCCTAACCGGCGAGGTACGCTCGTGGGCGAAGCGATCCACGTTAAAATCTCCCCCTACGCACCAATCAGCCCCACAGATTTCCCCGAACCCGGCCAACTCATCCTAAAAGGCTCCACGCTCCCCCTGGTGACACGGCCAATACACTCGAAAACCACCATGAAGACTCCTCTAGCTATCTCAGTGGAGACCAAGTTGGATCCCACAAGATTGCTCAAGACTGATTTTTCTTGAGTCCCAAGCCACAAGAATGCCTCCTGCTGAACCAAGTGCGGGGAGATAGATTAATTCTTTGAATCTGGAACTCCAAATGCTTCGCACGAAACATCCGTCCACTTTCGATCTACGAACCTCCTGGAAAACCACAATATCTTGTCTAACATTGCAAACCAAAGTTTTAATACCCCTCCTCTTCTCGGAACTCCCCGAGCCCCTAACGTTCCATGAGAGAATCATCATTGATGACTTGACATAAGCCCAGACTCCTTAGCTTTGCCAAAGGACATCTCAAATTCTAGGTTTCGGAGTTCCCGGTCTCGGCCCTTGATTCTATTTTGTTTACCAGACGCCTCGATGCCCTGCTCGGGGGAGTTAAAACCCTGCTGAGAGAAAGCTGTGTCCTCGGACGGCAAGCGGAAATCGGGAGGGACTGGTATCTTCGGAGACAGCCTCGCCTCGTCTTTAAGTGGGACCAAAACCAATTGGACCTCACCGAAAACTAGAGATAGCCCGTCCAAACATTCCTTCGGGTTGAGATATTCTTCATCGCCAGACGACGAGAAGGAAGCCTCGGACGAACCTCCATCCAAGCCGATCTCTTCTTCCCCTGCGATCTCGACGCACTTGGAGGCATGATCACATTCCATCTCTAGGCGAAAAACTGACGTAGCCTCTTGATCCTCTCGACGGCACCTAGAAAAACACCTTCCGTGGTTTCGATCTCTCATCAATTCCGAGTCGCTATCGTAGTTGATTCCTGTCTTCCGAATTCTTGGGGCGATCTTCTTTTGGGATAGGAAGTCTTCCCATCTTGAGATCATGGCTATTTTGAAATCGAACTTTGCTTTGGGACTCCATTTCCTTTTATTGCGGTCTTTGATGTAGCTTGGGCCCACAGGGGCTGACTTGGCTCTTCTGACTTCAACGCAACATACAGGCCCAACTTGTTCAACTAAAAAGCCGAAATCTGACCGAGTCTTAGGATAGAATTTAGATTTACCAGATGGGCCATTAGATGCGATTGGGCCTACAAAAGAGCAACAACCCTTCTCCTTGTTCTCTGGGGCGCGTGAAGAAAGCGTGGAATTATCGCCAATCCTCATTTCTGGGATGTTACACAAGTTTCTCCAGAGAATGATTATTAATAGCGGAAATTCCTTCGTTTCTCGTGTCCAGTTTTGGGAATAGAGGACTGACATTATTTGCGTCGTTATTTTCTCTTTCTCCGAGAGAGTAATGATTAGCGTCAATTCTCGAGGGTACTGGAAGCTTCTCCTTCTCGGTCACTGGATCGACTCTAGGCGCGCATACAGGGGCTGTCGTCGGCGATTTCTCCTCCGATGGCTCCTGGAAGAAACCTGTAGATGCACCCAGATTGAAGATACCCAGGTGCAGGGAGTTTCCAAGGTAGAGTTCCGTGTCGACGAATCCAGAGGCGCTTCCTCTACACTTGATTTTGGCATATTGGAGACATGAGAAATCGAGAGTTTCTCTCGCAATCTCAATTAAGCTTCCAAGCCTAGCTCCAATCTCATTCAAGCTGTCGTGGTTCCAGCGATCTAGAGGAAATCCCTCTAAACCGATCCAACTGTTTTTGAGAAACACCTTTTGATCCCTTCGCAGTTCTTCTGGTGACCGTGGACTAATGCTGGCAACTTTTCTCTTCTTTTTGACGATCATCGGAGTCGAAAGGAGGGGGGCTTTCTCTTCTTCGTCAACGCTCCAAACCACAGCTTTGTCGCCTGCTACCGGAGACCACGAAAGGTTTTTTCCCAGCCTCTTCTGGATCTCTTGGAAAATATCTTTCCAAAGATCCACACCTTCGTGTCTACAAACAAGCACGGCTACACTCCAATCTCGGACGTGGATGTCCGCACTCTTTTCTTCTTTTCTGGAACTCCATGCATCCCTGGACGTTGCGTTGCGATGATCAAGAACTTCTTTTCTTCTTGGAGCAGAAGACGAAGAGAGTACTGAAGAGACTTACCGGTTGTGACCTCTTTAAAACTCCGTCCGTTCACCACCGAGACTGGGGAAGGTCTTGGGGGGAACCATCTTCTCTACTTCGACGTTCGGAACGCGCTGAACAATCTTCACGTCTTCGAGAATCTTGAAGAGCGAGCGAGCGAAAAGCTGCCAGCCCTTCAAATTCCTACCTTCAGGAACGAGAATGATCTTCCTATCACCGTTGGCTACCTTCAAAATTCTGATGCACCTTCCCCTCTGACTCTCTAACACGGCTGAACGGCTTTTGATATTTCCACCATCTTGTCTCGAATCCATGCTGCTGCTTTTCTATGGACAAAAATGCTGAAGTTCCCCTTTGCAATCCTCCTGAATTCTCACTATATTGCCATCCTTCCCTATTGAACATCTAAATTCCTTGTTTTCAAGTTTAAACTTGTCGACAAAGAGATTGACACTACTTCCGGCCATGTTTTCGTGAGAAGAGGACGGTTAGAGAAGGAGGCGAGAGAGCAGTGAGAGGAGGGAGGAGAGATGAGTGAGCATTATATCTAGGATTAAATTATAAAAGGTTAAGTGGTTGAAATCCCATTTTATTAATGAAAATAGACCTATTTATGAGTAGGTCATCAAATTACAATTGGACTTTTCTTAACAGACCTAGCTTTAAGACTCCTAATTTTTTAAAATAACTAAAATCTCTTAAATAGTAAATGAAATAAATAAAACATCTTGCTAGAAATAAAACACGCTAATTGAAGGAATTGGAGAAGGTAATTTTTTGTATATCAATAAAGGCCATACGGCATCTACATTTATAGGGAAAAGAAAATAACTTCCTAACTAAGAAATAGGAAACTAATATGCGGCTATTAAGGCTAAATATTCTAACTATAATTACACAATATTCTATCTTAAATACATATTATTTAAACGCTATAAATCTACACTCCCCCTCAAGTTGGCATGTATATATCATACATTCCTAACTTGCTTACAAGTAATTCAAAAACTGGTCTAAATAGGCCATTGGTCAAAATATCCGCTGTTTGATCCTTTGTGGAGACAAATGGTGTACACACAATTCCAGCTTCTATATTCTCCTTAATGAAGTGTCGGTCCACCTCAATGTGCTTGGTGCGATCATGTTGTACCGGGTTATGAGCAATACTAATGGCAGCCTTGTTATCACAGTATAACTTCATTGGCAAGTCTATCTGCATCTTCAATTCTGTCATTACCCTTTTTATCCACAGCAGCTCACAAATTCCATTAGCCATGGCACGAAACTCTGATTCTGCGCTACTCCGAGCTACTACATTCTGCTTCTTGCTCCTCCATGTCACCAAATTTCCCCACACATAGGTGCAATACCCGGCAGTGGATCTCCGATCTGTAACAGACCTAGCATAGTCTGCATCTGTGAAGGCCTCTACAGTTCTGTTGCTCCCCTTTTTGAAGAGTAGTCCCTTTCCCGGACAGCTCTTCAAATAACGTAGGATTCGATATGCAGCCTCAAGGTGTTGTTCGTAGGGACAGTGCATGAACTGGCTGACCAGACTTACTGCAAAGGCTATGTCGGGTCTGGTATGTGCCAAATAAATCAACCTTCCCACCAATCTCTGATACTGCTGGACGTTGACTGGAACACCATCCTGGATACCACCTAATTTTATATTCGGATCAATAGGTGTATCAGCTGGCTTGCACGCACTCATTCCTGTTTCTTGAAGTAGGTCTAAAACATATTTTCGCTGCGAGACAACAATCCCTGCCTTGGACCGAGCTATCTCCATGGCAAGAAAGTATTTCAACTCTCCCAGATCTTTAACTTCAAACTCATGAGCTAGCATCTTCTTCAACCTTTTACTTTCTTCATGATAGTCTCCTGTGAGGATGATATCATCTACATAAACAATTAAGATAGAAATCTCCCCCTTAATTGAGAACTTCATGAAGAGAGTATGATCGGCTTGAGCTTGCGTGTACCCCTGCTTCTTCACAAACTGTGTGAACCTGTCAAACCATGCCCTCGGAGATTGTTTGAGCCCATATAGCGCCTTTTCCAATTTGCACACCTTGGAACTGAAACTGTTTTCAAACCCCGGAGGAGGGCTCATGTAGACCTCTTCTTCAAGCTTTCCATTTAAAAACGCATTTTTTACATCTAGTTGATGAAGAGGCCAATCCCGGTTCACAGCTAGAGATAAGAGGATTCTTACAGTATTTAGTTTTGCAACTGGGGCAAAGGTCTCGGTGTAGTCAATCCCATAGGTCTGAGTATAACCTTTGGCAACCAGTCTTGCTTTATATCTTTCTAGCATCCCATTAGCCTTGAACTTTGGAGTGAACACCCATCTACATCCCACTGTTGGTTTGTCTTTGGGCAGCTCTACAATCTTCCATGTCTGATTCTTTTCAAGAGCATTCATCTCTTCCTGAACAGCTGTTTTCCACTCGGGTCTAGATAGAGCTTCCTGTATGGTTGAAGGAATAGATATAGAGGAGACACTAGAGGTAAAGGCCGCAGAGGATGATGATAGATTGGAATAAAAAACATAGTTTGAGATAGGATATTTGGCACATGATCTCTTTTCTTTTCTGAGAGCTATAGGTAATTCTAGATCAATGGAAATATAACCTTCTTCATTAGCTGCCACCGAGTCTGAGTCATGGTCAAGTGCTTGATCAGAGGTTTCCTCTTGTCTTTGATTTGGAACCCTTTTCTCATAAATTTTGCCAAAGAATCTACTTATTGGTCCCTCTTTTTGCTTTGTTCTGATTGTATTTTCCTCATTATTATCTGATAATTCTATTTCCGTAGGAGCAATCTCATGAATTTCCTGATTTTTATCCAGATTTTCGTCAAGATTATTTTCAAGAAAAACAATGTTATTATCCTCTCTTCAGATTTCCTTCATCTTTATCCAGATTTTCCAGATTTCCTTCATTTTTATCCAGATTTTCGTCTAGATTAATTTTGAGAAAATCCAAATTATTTTCTTCCAAATCAACATCTTCAATTAAATTCTCCCCCTGAAGATGTTTATGAAAAAAGGTTGATTTTCAACAAAACTAGTGTCCATTGTTATAAACATCTTTTTTGTTGTTGGATTAAAACATTTATAACCTTTTTGAGTTGAAGAAATTCCTAAGAAAACACATTTTACACCTCTAGGATCAAATTTACTTGCAGATATACTCGGGTTTTTTATAAAAACAGTGCATCCAAAGATTTTTAAAGGAAGATTGCTAATTAATCTATTTGTTGGAAAGAACTCTTGAAAAACAGTAATAGGAGTTTTAAATCCTAAAGTTTTCGAAGGCATTCTATTGATTAGATATGTAGTATGTAAAACAGCATCTCCCCATAAGTATTTTGGAATATTTGTAGAAAACATAATAGCACGAGTTATTTCAAGTAAATGTCTATTTTTCCTCTCAGCAATTCCATTCTGAACCGGTGTATTTATGCATGAACTTTGATGAATTACTCCTTTTTCAGCAAAAAATTGATATAAGCTTTTGGAAAAGTACTCACGGCCATTGTCACTTCTTACCATTTTAATATTGGTATTGAATTGAGTTTGGACCATAGTAAAGAAATTTTTGAAAATATTTTCAACTTCCTATTTGTCTTTTAATAAAAACACCCATGTTAATCTTGTATGGTCATCAATAATTGTTACAAACCACCTCTTTCCTTTAATTGTAGGTACTCTAGAGGCACCCCAAATATCACTATGTATAAGAGTGAAAGGACTAGTAGGTTTGTAGTTATGAGGAACATATGAATTTCTATGGTGTTTAGCAAGAGCACACATATCACAGTGAAACGAAGAAGGATCTTTATTGAGAAATAATTTCGGAAATAATTTTTTCAAATAATAAAAACTAGGATGTCCTAGTCTATAATGTAGCAAATACAGCTCAGATTCATTAAAAAAAGAAATAGTTTGCAAGCAAGCATTTCTTTGACCTCTTTTATTCGATTCAGTTTCCAAATCAAAGACATATAGGCCACCTTCCTCTCTAGCACTGCCAATCGTCTTCCCCGATGCCAGATCCTGAAAAATGCAATAGGAAGGATAGAATTTAGCACAACACTGAAGCTCTTTGGTTAGTTTACTGACTGAGGCAAGGTTACAGGATAAATTAGGAACATGTAAGACTTTAGAGAGATCAATGGAATCAGAAATTTTAACATTTCCTATTCCGGCTATAGCAGAAAAAGTGTCATCAGCCACTTTGACTTTTTTGTCTCCTGCACATGGTTTATATGAGCAGTAGAGCTTTGAAATTGAGGTCATGTGGTCTGTTGCACCTGAATCGATAACGCAGGAATTTTGTGAATTTTTGGAACAAAAATATGAGGTGATTTTACCATTCTGGGCATAGGAACACGAGGGAGTATCTTGGTTGAGATTTTTCTGGGCGGTTAGAAGGAGAAGGAGCTGCTCTATCTGTTCCGTTGTGAATGAAGGCTGGCTGGAATTGACTTGCTGCCCCTGTTGAGAATCGGTCACGACAGTTGCAGTTTGAAAGGCTTTCTCCTGTTTCTTCTTCCCGGCTCCTGGTGGTTTCCCATGAAGCTTCCAGCAAGTCTCCCTCGTATGCCACAGCTTCTTACAGTGGTCACACCATGGCTTCCTCTTCTCATCACCTTTGACAAACATGGCCGATGAATCTTCAACTTCACTCTTCTGTCCCGAGCTGCTGTTCATCGTCCTCCTCCTGCTTTCTTCCAGCCTGATTTCTGAGAACACCTCTCGGATTGAGGGCAGAGGCTTTTTCCCAAGAACTCTTCCCTTCACATCATCAAGGTCTCTATTAACTCCTGCTAGAAACATGTAGACTCTGTCATTCTCCTCCCTCTTTTTGTGCCTAGCCAAATCCTTTGGACTCTCCCACTCATCGTCGTGACACTGGTCCAATTCCTGCCAGAGAGCTACCATTTCATTATAATAAGTAGTGACATCTCTATCACCTTGTTTAGACTGCCAAAGTATGGTTTTTAATTCGAAGATCTGAGAAGAATTCTCAAGATCCGAATATGTCTCCTAGATGGAGTCCCACACTTCTTTTGCAGTCTTCATGAACATGTGAGGCTTGGCAATTGATGCATCCATAGAGTTGTCACCAATGAGTTCTCCGATCTCCATGTACTGTAGCCGTCCTCATTAATTTTCTTCTCTTTGACTTCTCCGGTTAGATATCCCAGCTGTCCTCTTCCATCTATGACTAGCTTGACGGATTGAGACCATTCCAAATAATTCTTTCCATTCAATCTATGACTTGTAATGAGCATAGACGAATAGATAGATGATGGATGGTTTGCCATCGAGCTGTTTTGTGGATTAGAGGAGTTTTGTGTTTGGGAAGAAGAATTAGGGCTATCGGTCTCCATTGGAACCTGATGCTCTGATACCATGAAGGAATTGGAGAAGGTAATTTTTTGTATATCAATAAAGGCCATACGACATCTACATTTATAGGGAAAAGAAAATAACTTCCTAACTAAGAAATAGGAAACTAATATGCGGCTATTAAGGCTAAATATTCTAACTATAATTACACAATATTCTATCTTAAATACATATTATTTAAACGCTATAAATCTACACTAATAAATATAAAAGCACGTCTCATTACTCACCTCTTCCTTTTTGAGCTTGTCCTCAAGCTCAAGATTCGTTTAAGAGCGGTAATCCACCCTCCACTTCTTTGGCTCCCCCAAGCTCTTCCCACTTCTCACTTCTCACTGAGCGCAAGAAGGAAAGACCTCTTGCAGCGATGACCGGGCGTGAATAATATATCACAGTTGAAACAAAGTTCCTTTGCGTGACGATCCACCATCTCTTGGTTGCTGATCTTGATGATTTGCGGATCAGGTTTTGGTGACAATCTCCACCCTAATGAGCACCCGCTTGTCCGCCATCTAGACGCCTCCGCTTTGCAAACAACCCGTACCCGCTTGTCCCGATAAACGAGCACCCGGGGCGATCAATCCGCCAAATAATTTTTCCCCTTTGTCGTTTAGCAGCTTTAGTTCAGTTTTGCGAGCCAAATTCATGGCACCATATAGTTACTAAGGTTTGTGGTTTGACGGCGCAGATATTCCAAATCGCTGAGCTCTCAGCCACTTTCATTGGACGTCCTAAAAAAGCTTCGAATTCGACGCAATATGACTCGACTGTTCCCACTCGACGAAGGAATATGATTTTACATAGTGAATTGATGCTCAACGGATCGAAACGGTGAACACGTCGCTCTGAAAACTCTGCCCATCATAGTTGGCGATCCATCTACCATGGAAGTGTGCAAAACCACCCGGCGGTTGGTCCTGTCATACAGAAACTTGCTTGGCATACTTAATGTTCTTTTGCCGTTCCCCGATTCTCAAAAACATTGTTTGCCTTTTGTAGCCATTCGCGGGGCTCAACCAATCTGTCGTAGCTTGGAATATCCAGCCATCCTAGTTTGGACCCGCGATTCGGTATGTAGTACCTCCTGTTTTTGATCGACCAATCCTCGTCGATGTCGTTGTAGAGCCCGTCCTTGAACTGTCCATCCCCGCTATCTTGAAGTCCGTTGCCCGTGCCTTGTGGTTGATAATCCCATGTCTGGGGATATTCTTAAGGTGGTTTTCCCCAAAAAATCAATCTGTTTGCCGACAATTTCTGATTTCGGCCATCCTCCGACGCGTGATCCATCACCACGCATCTGTCTGCTGTTGCACTAAATGTTCCGCGTGCAACACCTCCCTAAAACCCTGTTCGTTGAGATCTAGAGTTTGCAGAAAAAAAGCAAATTTAGGCCTCGAGGAGTTTGACTCATTACGTGGTTATGGTGTGGTTGGGTTCCCACGTGCTAATGGTGCGGTGACGACTTTCTTGCTCGAAGCTCGTTCAACTCGGATTTGTACATCTGAATCTCGATTTAGCTCTGTTAACGCCGCTGCTGCCGCACTCATTGTTGCTTGCTCCTCCATAAACTTCCTCATCTGCTCCATGAACTCCTCAGTAGGTACCCCCATGTTAAGATTTGGCTCTGATACCAAAATTGATTCGGCCCGGGCCCGGGACTGAGACCGTAATGGGAGCCAAACCCCCATCATTAGCTCTCGTCATCTTGCTGCCCTCTGTGTCATCTCGCTAGGGAGTCCATTGTTCACCTCTTCTTGGATTGTCGATCGCCGCAGGTATATGGGGCTGGTTTTGGTTGGAGTCGTCTCGGGATTCCGATCGTTCGTCTACGATAGAAGACCTCTTCGCTTCTTCCGTTACGGGTAGGAGCGCTATGTGGGTGGCCATTTCGAGGGTGGGTGTTCTAGCAGTTTTGTGGAATATTTGATGTGTGCGTAGTAAAATCCTCTTTCAAGTTAATCTATAAGAGCAGTTTTGGAGAATATTTCGTTCTCTCCCCAGTGAAATCATGACTATAAACTTGAATATTGTTTTTTGGCGAATTCAAAGATTACCCGGTGTCTGTAGTAGTTAGGAATTGTGCTAGTTCTTTGTCATTTCACATGTTTTTCGTTTTTGGGGGGCTGTTCTTTTCTCTGAGGTTGGGCTGCCGTGTTGGTTGAGCGGTTCATCCTGGTTGTTTGTTTGGTTCTCTCCCATTTTGTCTTGTACTTTTTTTCCTCCCCTGCTTTCCATTAAGGGGGTCTTCTATATAATTCGGGTTTCTTTTAAAAATGTAACTTGGTTTATTGTTTTAGGCCGGTCTAGTAGGCTGTAAACCTTGGTCTACCGAAGAGACCTTAATTTAATAAGAAGAGTAGCCTCCGACCAATTACTTAATCTCTCCAAAAAATGAGAAGAGATTAGGTTCCAGTGTAGTTTTGTGTTCTTGAAGTAATTTGGTTCTCCGGCAATTAAATCAAAACGGCTCCCATCACGAGATCGAAATCCAGGGCCGTAACACATATCTAATAGAAGAATGAACAATGGTGACCAGGAACACGAATGTGGAGAAGAGGAGCGAACCTTGAAGGTGATGTTGCTAATTTTATTGAAACCGAGCAAATGGTGAAAGTAGATAGTCTGAGATCCTCATTTTTGCAGGTATTTCATGTGTTAACTTAAAATATAAAACCAACTAATGACAGTTATCGTCTGATTTCCTTGTCCATTGTATTTTGCAGGTTCGAGGTTCAGTTCCTCTTCTCTGGGAGCAAATTGTTGACTTGAGCTATAAACCGCGACCCAGATTAATAAATCACGAGCAAACGGTATATCATCTGAAAATCTTTAAAACCCTTTTGTTTGTGTTTTCGTTTTTGTATTATTTTCTAGTTGGACAACTCAGTAATAATTATTATGCACTTTCCCATGGATTTGGCTTTGCTTGTTTTTTACAGCCAGAAGTTGTGGAAAGACATTTTCACGATCTTCAGCAACGATATGGATATATAATAGCAATAGACCTAACAGATAAAGTAAGGTTCTTTTATAGCTCACTTTCACTTGATTTCGTGAAATGACAGCCTTTAGCAAGCTGGATATGTGATACAATCTTTTGTGTAGAATTCATCCCCAAAAGCTAGCTATTAAGGAGAAGGTGTCCAAGAGGTTATAAACTCACATACTAAGCACATACTTTAGCAATGTGGGACTTCTACATGCCAATCCCATACTTGACAATATAGGAATCAACTAGGATCGTAACAATACCCCATGCTTGGATAACCAACGTCTTCGTCTTCGTTGGTCACGGTTGGCATCCCCTTCTTGGGTCCAATCCACCACTCCGAGTGTGGGAACCAAGATGGGGCTAGCTCTGATATCAATTGATACAACTCCTTGGGTAGAACTAATTCCCGAAAGCTAGCTATGAGATTATAAACCTACATACAAAGCCCATACTTTAGTAATGTGGGACTCTTACATGCCAATTTCATACTTTGACATTATAGGAATCAACTATGATCATAACAATATGTACTCAAAACTTAAAGTTTTAGGTAACAGTTTACTGTGATATTTATAAAAAAAAAATGCTATTTTTATAATACATCCACACCCCCTGTTGTGAATAATGAAAAACGTATCAAAGTTCTAACAATCCTAGTGTTTTGAGAACTTAGGTGCACTTGGTTGTGCACAATTTACTTTCTACTAGAATGACTGTGTTATCCCATGTATTTACATATAATTTCATGTCATCTATAAATATTAGCAAGGTGATGAAGGTCCGTTAAATGCCGCTTATGGATCTGAAATGGAAAAACTGCCAACTGTGAGGTGAAAGTTTTTTACTCTGTAATAGTTGTTGGTCTTTTCAGCTGATTCTATAGTATTCTCCTAGAGTTCAGATTACCCAATGCATAATAATATATATGACCATCTCTCTCTAGAATCTTTCAATATACAAGCTGAATTTTTTTTTTTTTTTTTTTTTTCCATAAACTAATTTGATGCCTATGCTTTTCATTTGCAAGTACAGATATATTGGCTTTGACTTCCATCATGTATGCGGGAACACAAACTTTGATAATCTGCAGGTTTTGTACGATTTAATAGCAGAGGATTTTGCTAAGCAAGGGTAATTACAGAACTAGATTATGTTTCTATTACAAAGTGTGAAACATTTATGCTAAAATCCAGGTAAGGACATCTATGGACCAAAATTTTAATCATTTCTATTTCAGCTGAGCAGATACTTTCTCGTGGACGCAGAAGGAAACATACTCACTGAGCAGAACGGGATTATCAGATCTAATTGTGTCGACTGCCTTGATAGAACCAACGTTACAAAGGTGTTTGTATGTGTATACATATAAATATATATATATATGTATATATGTATATATATATATATATATATATATACTCCGGATCCATTCCCAGCTGAGCCATATTCAATTTTCTTTTTCTTTTAATATATATATATATAAATATATATATATGTATATTTATATATATAACATTGATTACTTTTTTGTCTTAAAATAGTGTGTGTATGTAATTTAAAAAATTAAACTGTTTGTATGTCTGTATATATATATATATATATGTCTGCAGAGTTACCTGGCGCTGAAGTCTTTAAATGCGCAATTGCAAAAGATGGGAGTACTCGATTCCTCACAGTGCGTTTCTTCATATGTTGACGAGTACACAAAATTCAGAGCAGGTATGAAATTTTCGTTCTAATTATTTGGTTCTAATATCTCGATCCAACAAGTTTTAATTGCATTTCCTCCCTGTTCTGAACTCCTTGTCGGTTTGCTTTAGTGTGGGCGGAGCAAGGTGATGAGCTAAGCCTTGAGTACGCTGGTACTCATGCCCTGAAAGGAGATCTAGTTCGGTAAAAATATTAGAGAAATTCACAAATTTGTTTTTGAAAAAAGAAAATCAGCAGATAAATCTAAAACCCAGTGCAAATATAAGCAGGTATGGTAAACAGACTCTAGGCGGACTAATCAAAGATGGGATGAGTGCTCTATCAAGATATTATTTGAATAATTTTCAGGACGGGATTCGGCAGGCAATAAGTTTTTCCACTTTAGATTTAATAATTTACATTCAACAAAATATAAATAAAAACGGCAAAAAGTGCTTCCTTGAATTTTGTATTGGTTCAGGATGCGATGGATCTCATAAGTGGCCGATATAATATCAATAGAAATGGCCCTTCACCATTCCAGCTCAATGGTTTTGAATCATTGTCTGTAAGTACATCTTATCACGTTTACCTCTCTCTCTCTCTCTCTCTCTCTCTCTCTCATCTTGCCAAGATAACCACGGTACGGTTCGGTCACCTTTGGCACTTCTTACACTGTCACAAGCTAGAACAGCTCTAAAAATTTTATGGGTATTCTTTGATTCGTTTGCTTTTAAGCCAGTGATGGCGTGCGAAACAGAAAGACGGTTTGAGGATAAACTGCTTAGTTGAGACAAAACATTTTTAAAATCCATTTTCATTCTTCATAGAGTGAGTACCAAGTAAAGTAACAAAATCTAGTATGTTGCAGAGGAAATCATGGCCCTGTTAGGAATATCGATTCTTAACTGTTGAAGACTATATCAGGATAAAAACCAATAGTTTTTTTAATTGATCAAAACTTAGTAGAGATCAATATCGCCTATAGTAGAGTATTAATAAATCGCTCCCCCCAATCTTCCTAACACCAATATAAATATTATATTTTATGTTGAATTATTTTTATTCAATTTAATTACAGTCTTTCATTAGCATTCTACTAGTGGTTTTGATGTTGTCATATTCACAGTATCTGCCGGTTGCGTCGGCATTGGTGATCGGGGGTTTGACACTGACATCCTTGACATTTCACCAAGGTAGCTTTTCATTTTCCATCTCATCATGTGAAAATTTCCGAGTTTTTCATGTAATACTCTGGAATGAATAAATCGCAATTTGATTCGTAAAATCACTCAGTGGGTCGGAACACCCAGCAGTTCGTGTCATCTGTGCTGTGTGCCGGAGTGGCTGCTGGAGTTATGGCAGTTGTGAAAGCCAACGGAAGACAGTTCTGTTCCAGGCCTCGCTTGTGTGGCCTTCTCTAACACACACACACACACACACACACACAATTCTCAAGTATAACTTACTGTTTGGAATATTCGAGACATTACACATTAATTATGACTTTGACCTGTAGTTGCTTGAATTTTTCCCAGTCGAAAGTTTTCTTGGAGTGGGAGTTTCGAATATGTACTTTTTCGCGTCTTTATACTTCATACCGTATTGGTTGCCGAAAAAGTTCATTTTAAATATGAAGTCGATTACTTTCAAAAACATGAAATTGATTTTCCTTCCAAAGTTTTTGAGGAACAAAATTTTCGATTAATATAAATCGTCAACCGTTTAAATAAGATTTAATAATTGTATATATTTTCAGCGCTTATTCAATCTTTTTTGTATTTTTTTTCTTTTGCATTTTACGTTCTTTAATCTGTTTGTGCACGATATCAACAGAAGTAACACAAACTATTATTAACAAGATTCACACGGATAAACAATTAACTGTTTTAATTTGACTTTGGAGTAGGTATTTTTTTTTTTTTTTGAAGAAACTGAGGGGCCTCCAAACCAGAGCACCCCAAATTCATACCATAACAGTATCCCTTACAATCACATCTTTCACAGAGGATAAGATGTTTCCCAGATTACAAAAACCAAAAACAGTAGAATATAGAGCCCATTTGGCCAAACCATGAGCCACTTGGTTACAATCTCTATGATTCCACACAAAATTACAACTACTAAGACCATCACTAAGAGATAATATCTGCTCATACAGAGGGATACAATGCCAAACCGGACAATTTCTTCGCTGAACGAGAGAGTCCATAATTGCTTTGTTATCGCCCTCCACTAATATTCTCCGATGGTTCCTGAATTTTGCAAGTTGCACGCCCATAAGAACTCCAATCATTTCAGCTTCCACGGCACTACCCGCTTGCGTCTTGCTCCTCCACATCCACAGAACACTTCCCCGCGCATCTCTGGCAACGATTCCGACCGCCGCCCCTGCTCTTGAAAATGCAGCGTCGACGTTGATTTTTGTGACGTTATCCGATGGCCTTTGCCACCGCTTCTTGACCCGCTCCTGACGTAGGCCATCCGAGAAGCTGTTCGCCGTTTTAAACTTGCCAATATCAAGAACAAGTTGCTGAGTACTGTTAACCAAAACCCTGAAGGATGGTTGCGATCCCTGAAAGAATTTCTGGTTCCTATTCTTCCAAAGTTGCTCCATAATTCCAACAGCATAGTTAATAAAAACGTCATCTCCCAATTTGTCATTCATCATCGTGTTGCACTGGATCAAAAGCTTCAGAGTTTCCAAACCTGATCTAGCCGGATCACTCTCCCATTTCTTACCAAACGCCACCGTGAACCAGAGACGCGCTGCCGTGTCGCACCGAAAGAAAAGATGCCATATCGACTCTATCTCTTCACCGCACACCCTACAGCTCACATCCAACCCCGGCATACACACCGCCAGGCGCTCCGCCGTAGGGAGACAATTTCTTCCCAATCTCCATAGAAACAATCTATGGCGTTCATGGATCCGGGTTCGCCAGACCTCGGCCCACACTCCGTCATTAGAATCGAAGGCAGCGTTGTTGATTTCCTTGTACGCCGATTTGACACTGAAATTACCTGACTGAGTTCTTGTCCAGATCCCCTTATCCCTCAACGGAGCCGGCCGGACCTTGATCTTAGAGATTCTTCCCACATATTCCATGCCGCAGACCTGCTCGATTTTCTCTCGGTCCCAAACTCGAGAGTTAGATTTGAACAAATCACTGACTCTTGTATCTCTCGCAATCCCATTGTTCTCTGTCCGCTCAATCCTCTCACTCCCAAGCCATTGATCAGTAAACACCCTCGTATTTTTTCCATCCCCAATCAGCCTCGTAGAGTTTTCTAGAATAAGATCTCTCTCTAAATGAATGTCACGCCACCCACCGGAGGCCGTCGTCTTTAACATACATTGGAGAAAAGGTGTTTCTTTGCAATATTTGGCTGTAAGAATCTTTACCCAGAACAATTCTGGTTTGTAAGCTACACACCAAGCCAATTTAGCCAAATAGGCTCGGTTAAAATCATTCAAATTTCTAAACCCAAGCCCACCACTCTTCTTTGGGCTGCACAACGTATCCCAAGCCACTAGAGCCATGTATTTTTCCTTAGCCACGTCACCGGTCCACCAAAATTTCCGAGAGTCTTTCTCAATGGCTTGCCAAAAGGTTTTTGGAAGCCGGAAGGTAGACATAGCATACGATGGGATAGCTTGGACAACCGATTTGATGAGAGTACCTCGACCCGCTTTGGAAATCGACTTCGCCATCCATCCTTCAAGGCGAGAATACACCCGATCTTTGAGAACTTTGAAGCTTTTTGAACGGTTTCGATCTAAAAAGAGGGGATTCCCCAAATATGTGATATCTTCATCGCAAGACTTCATTCCCAACTTCAAGTTCAACCTCTCACGCTCCCAGTCCTTGCAATTCTTCGAGTAAATAACCCCGGATTTTTTAACGTTGATTTTTTGGCCCGACCATCTTTGGTACACCTCGAGACACTTCATAATCGCTTCCACTTCATTTTCCTTAGCTTGACAAAAGATAATAGTATCATCCGCAAACATGAGATGGGAGATGCTCGGAACATTTCTCCCGATGCTAATACCCTGAAACTTCCCAAGCCACTCCTCTTTCATAAGCATCCTACTCAAGACTTCGGACGCTATTATGAAGAGATACGGAGACAACGGATCACCTTGTCTAAGGCCTCTAGTCGGCCAAAATTTTGTGTGAGGAGCCCCATTGATAAGCAAGGCCGCGGAAGCCGTCGTAACACATTGTTCAATAAGCACTAGGACCTTTTCCGATGCACCAAAGCATTTCAAGACTTGAAATATGAACCTCCACTCAAGCCGGTCATACGCTTTGCTCATATCGATCTTGATGCCCATCAATCCCTTCTTCCCCTTCTTCCTCTTCATAGCCTCCATAATTTCCCGGGCAAGAATCGTGTTCTCCGCTATCCACCGACCGGGGACAAAGGCCGATTGGAAAGGGGAAATCATCTTATCCAAATACTTCCGAAGTCTAGCCGTCAAGATCTTGGTAATCACTTTGAAGCTAAAGTTGCAAAGACTTATCGGTCTGAATTTCTCAAAAGAATCCGCCCCACCGGTCTTTGGAATCAAGACAATATGAGCGAAGTTCATTTTCTTCAACAATTTCCCATTTCGGAAAAACTCTTGGACGAACCCGACGAGATCTCCACCAACTATATCCCAATATTTTCGAAAGAACACTCCTTGAAGGCCATCCGGACCGGGCGCTTTCAAGGGATGCATCTCCCACACGGTCTTCTTCACTTCTTCACTCGTCGGAATCACTTCCAACTCCTTGTTGTCCGCTTCACAAAGGATGGGCTGAATTAGCCCTTCCAAGCCTTCGGGGAATTCCGGGTTCTCCGTCGAGAAGAGTTCTCTATACTTGTTGGTGAGGAAATTACCGATCTCTGCCCGATTGCCCAACCACTCTTCATCATCATTTTTTATGCCTCCAATATAATTTCTTTTCCTCCGTATAAGCGTCGCGGCATGAAAGAATTTTGTGTTTGAGTCACCCTCCTTGAGCCAAACTTCCCGAGATTTTTGGCGCCACATCTTCTCTGTGGTCTTTTGAAAGGAGGCCAACTCATCTTTCAAAGCCTTCTCTCCTTGAAGCGAACTAGGCCTCGCACCCCGGCTTTGAATCTCCGTGAGCTTCCTCTCACACTCTTCCGCTCGGCTTCTAGTACACGCCCACTTCTTTCGTTGCCAAGTCTTCAGAGATTTACCAACCAATTCAATCCTGTTTGCAAGTCTCCACGAACACGGACCTCGACCTGCTCCCCTCCAAGCCGCCTCAAGCATCTCCCGGCACTCGTCGTCATCCGCCCAAGCCTCGAAGAATCTAAAGGGTTTGAAGCCTTTCTCGTCAAACATGAAGCTATCCAAAAGAATCGGAGCGTGATCCGATCCCAAAATAGGAAAATGCTTCACTCCTGCCTTCCCAAATCTACGAAGCCAATGCGGGCAAGCAATGACCCTATCCAATCTCTCGAAAATCCGATCATCTCCCGATTGACCATTCGTCCATGTAAAAGTATCTCCGCACGCCCCCAAGTCTACTCCTCCGGTATCTCTTAGAAACCCCCTCAAAATTTTGCAAGTGTGCCAAGCCACCGCGACCCCTCCTCGCTTTTCATCTTCGGAGAGGATAAGGTTTAAATCCCCCAAAAGAATCCAAGGCCTCCTAGATTTCCCCACTTCCACCGTCATCTTGGCCCAAAACCCCGATTTCTCTTCTTTGTACGGAGTACCATAGACTCCAAACAAATCCCAATCTGCATCCCTCGTGTCACCTCTCACCACAGCCCAAATTAGGTATTGTTGTTATATGGTTCAGATACAAGTTGATAAAAAAAAATGCTTCAAATGGGATACGTAAGCCTCACCAAATCTCTTACACCCCATGTGTTTAATTGGTTTATGCCCCATAAAATCAATTCATTTTTACACAAAATTCTTATATACTCATGCTCCTCACATATCCCACTTACCTGCCCCTACAAAACATTGAACAACGCTGCACAAAGGCAAACCCAATATCGCAAGCTTCCTCATGATGATAGTTTAAAAAAAATAAAAAAATAATGTAAATGTCTCAGAGCCTATCGGAAAGAAAGGAAATGAAGTCTCATGTGGCCTATAAATACCACATTTTTTCAAGCAAAGAGGAGACACAGAAAAAAGAGAAAAGAAAGGAAAAAAAATAGAAAGAAGGAAAGAGAGAAAAGAAAAACCAGCCAAATCCATACCAAATATTTCTCTACCACTTTTCTCCCTAGAATTTTCTCACAAAAAATATTTGAGATCCAAGACACAAAAAACCTGGAACCCACGCACATAGCAAACACGCCCATCCTGAACTACGTCATGACCTGATCCCGCGAAGCGGATACGTAGGCAGCTCACGAGGAGCATGGTCACGCCCCCCAGGCGAGCTCAACCTCCACCCAGGGTCGACCTCCAGGCGAGCTCGACCTCCAGCGCGAGCTCGACCCCCAAGGCGAGCTCAACCTCCAGGCGAGCTTGACTTCCAGCGTGAGCTCGACCACCTAGGCGAGCTCGACCCCCTAGGCGAGCTCGACTTCCAGCGTGAGCTCGACCACCTAGGCGAGCTCAACCCCCTAGGCGAGCTCGACCTCCAGCCAGGGTCGACCTCCAGCGTGAGCTCGAACCCCCGGGCGAACTCGACCTCCAGCGTGAGCTCGACCACCCCAGGCGAGCTCGACCTCCAGCGCGAGCTCGACCCCCAGGCGAGCTCGACCTCCAGAGCGACCTCGATCCTCTAGCGCGAGCTCGACCCCCCAGGCGAGCTCGACCTCCAGCGTGAGCTCGACCACCCCAGGCGAGCTTGACCTCTAGCGTGAGCTCGACCCCCTGGACGAACTCGACCTCCAGCGTGAGCTCGACCACCCCAGGCGAGCTCGACCTCCAGCGCGAGCTCGACCCCCAGGCGAGCTCGACCTCCAGAGCGACCTTGATCCTCCAGCGCGAGCTCGACCCCCCAGATGAGCTCGACCTCTAGAGTGAGCTCGACCCCCCGGGCGAACTCGACCTCAAGCGTGAGCTCGACCACCCCAGGCGAGCTCGACCTCCAGCGCGAGCTCGACCCCCAGGCGAGCTCGACCTCCAGAGCGACCTCGATCTTCCAGCGCGAGCTCAACCCCCCAGACGAGCTCGACTTCCAGCGTGAGCTCGACCACCCCAGGCGAGCTCGACCTCCAGCGCGACCTCAACCCCCCAGGCGAGCTCGACCCCCTAGGCGAACCCCACCCCCCTAGGCGAGCTCGACCTCCCGCCGGGGCCAAACTCCAGACGAGCTCGACCTCCAGCGCGAGCTCGACCCTCCAGACGAGCTCGACCTCCAGCGCGAGCTCGACCCCTCAGGAGAGCTCGACCTCCACCGTAAGCTCGACCACCCAGGCGAGCTCGACCACCCAGGCGAGCTCGACCCCCTAGGCGAGCTCGACCTCCATTTAGGGACGACCTCCAGGCCAAGCTCGACCTCCGGGCGAGCCCAACCTCCAGGGAGGGTCGACCTCCGGCCAGGGCTCGACCTCCAGGCCAGGAATCAAAGGCGAAGAACACATTCTCGACGAAGAAGAAGGCAAAGTATTATTTCCCTCTGCGATTCTAAGATCTTCTGAAGCTCTTGGACGTTTTAGGCTTTTGTCCCGAATTTCCTTGAGCCCATTGGACTCTCGAAAAGTAATTTGATCCAACCCGAGACCAGGCACTTGACCATTCCAGGCACACCACGTGCCCTCCAATGTTAAATCTAAAAAACGGCTTAACATTTTGGCGCTAGAAGGAGGGGTACTCGAAAACAACCACGAGTTCTCCACCGGCAAATCCACCTCCCTCTACGGAACCATCACAAGCCTCCCTGGTAGACTTTCAAATCATCATAACCGGAAGATTCCTCCGGCAAAAATCTCCTGCAAAATGTCCAACCGCGTCGCCGCTTCTGGAAGTAACGCCCCTCAACAGGCGGAGAGCGTAGCACTTCACACACGGGCCCAAACTCAAGCTAGGCACGGCCAAGAAACCTCGCCACCAAGCGTCGTCCCGGCAGCAGGCACCGCGCCTCTGCCGCACCCAAATACCACCGGCGTTAGAAATCCCGCCCTCGACACTGTCTTCGTCGAACGAGACAGTCGCATGGAGCGCCTCGAGAACAGTCTTTTCCTGCTAGCAAGCGAGTTCGCTAGAGATCGAGAGGAGAGGGTCATGACTTTACACGCCCATGCAAGAGAAGAACGCCCGCAAAACGCTAACTCCGGGGGTCAAAGGCCCGAACAAGGGCAAACACTAAATGCGAACATCGAAGGCGGACAGGACGACGACCCTGACCCAAGTATTCGGGACATCGGCCGCCACCCCCAGGTAGAACGAAGAACCGCTCGAGGGCTAGATCAACATGGACCGCAGAACATAGGCACCGACCCACTCCGTCGCAGGAACCAGAGCCGAATCACGAAGGTCTGCTCTCGATAGATTGGGCCAAGGAGAAGAGGTAGCAGATAGCGGAGACGTCAGGAGATTTTCTCCACCACGGCGTACAAGGTCGCCAGGACGTCTAGAGCCTAACGTCGATCTACGACGCCACCTCAACGCTCGGTGGGAGATCCCGAGGCGCCAAGCTACCTCCGAAATACGCGGAGCACAAGAGGTCGCCCCACCAATTACGGCGACTCCACCTGCAGCACATATCACTCTAGTCGATCAAGGATCAAACGAGAGAGAACGTACTACCAGATTTGCGCCTGCCACTACACATGCTGGAAGTAATGAAGCAACCAACATGTTCAACATGTTAAGAGAGGAAATCCGGGAGTTGCGGGCAGCACAGACCAGGACCCCGATCGTGAGAAACATGATTGAAGGCATAGCCTCGCCATTTGTTGCTAATGTGCTCGCCGAAGACGTCGTAGGAAATTTTCGACCACCTAACATGGCACTCTACGATGGAAGCACCGATCCGCCCTACCATATCCACCAATATCAAATAAACATGAAGATGGCAGGACAGTAACCCTCAACAATGTGCCAAGCATTCTGTCTCACGCTCATTGGAACCGCCTTCGAGTGGTTTCAAAGGCTTAAGCGGGGATCGATCCAATCCTTCGAAGACCTCCAAGAAAAATTTCTCACACGTTTCGCCGCATCACGCATTCGAAGGAAAGAAAAGTCATATTTCTTAACCATCAAGCAAGGAAACCACGAAACCCTTCAACACTACTTGAATAGGTTCATCGAAGAATCGAACAAGGTAGACGATTACGATGACGACGATTCTATTTTCGCATTCATCGATGGACTTAGGACTGGAAACTTCCTTATATCGCTAGTAAAACAACGACCGACGACCATGTCAGAACTTATCACTCGCGCCACTCAACACATCTCTGTTGACGAATTACTCGACAGTCGAAAGATTGGTGAAAGGGGGAGCCGACGGAGAGAAGATGACGAATTCGACAGCGACTCGCGTAGGAAAAAGAACCGCGCTACAACCGTCGCAGTCTCAAACGCTCGCCCTACGTCAAACACACGACCCCTGCTTGTCGAAAAGTTCCAAAGAAACACGGACTTTACTCCACTTACGACCACACCAGATAGAATTTTTTCGTTACACAAGAACATGTTCACAAACCCGCAGCCCATGTATAAGGACCCATCGCTGAGAGACAAAAGGAAGTATTGCGAGTTCCACAAGGATCATGGTCATCTCACCGCCGACTACATACAACTTAGGAGGCAAATTGAAGACCTCATTCAAGACGGGAAATTAAAAGACTTCGTCCTAATGATGGTCGCTGATCCAAGCACCATTGAAGGAAGACATGCCGCTCAAACAAAGCAACATGATCGCGGAAAAAGGCCCGCCACCGATAACGACAATAATCGCGGCGCCCAAGGGATCACGGAAAATGCCCCGCTTAACATTGTGACGACCATATTTGGGGGACCCGAAACAGGGGAAACCGCAAATGAGCGGAAGAGTTATGCACGGGCAGCAACCGGAGAAGCCCACGTCCATCACATCAACCTTACCGAAAGTAAATGGCCAACCACCCCGTACGAGGCAATTCACTTCACTGAAGAAGAAGCTCTCAGAGTAATGCACCCGCACAATGATGCGATTGTCGTGAAAGCGCAAGTGGCTAACAACATGGTAAAGAGGATCCTCGTTGACAATGGAAGCTCGGCCGACATCCTGTTCAAAACAGCTCTCGAACGGATGAACCTCGGTGAGATCCGCTCGACCCCAGTCAAAACTCCACTCTTCGGGTTCGCCGGGGAGCGAGTCTATACGGAAGGGTCCATCACTCTCCCAGTTACTTTTGGAATGGAAGGAGGAGCTCAAACCACGAGACTGGTTGACTTCCTAATTGTGGATCGTCCTTCTGCCCACAACATCATCATCAGCCGACCTACACTCAACAAACTTCGTGCGCTCACCTCGACATACCATCTACTCATGAAGTTTCCAACACCCTCGGGAACAAGGGTAATGGAAGGAAATCAGGCTGATTCAAGAATGTGCTACGTCCAGGGATCACGCAACAGAAAATCCGGTATCACTGAGGAATGTGATGAAATGATAAAGACTGTGTACCAGATCAAAAAAGATCTTCCGAACGAGATCCACAAGGCCCAGACGTTTAAAGACCTTGACCCAAGGGAAGAAGTTGACACTAAGAAGGTGGAAGCATCAAGCGACCTCTCCTTTGTAATACTCGATGACGACAAGCCCGAACAAGTTGTCAAAATCGGAGCACACCTATCTACCGAATTAAGAGATCAGCTGGGGACATTCCTTAAAGAGCACAAAGATGTATTTGCATGGACACACACAGACATGCCCGGAATCAACCCGGAGATCATTGCACACCATCTCAATGTGCTTCCTGGAGAGGCGGGAAAAATCCAAAAACGAAGATCTTTCAACTCCGAAAGATACCTCGCGATCAACGAAGAAGTAGAAAAACTGATCGATGCCAATTTTATCCACGAAGCCAAGTTCCCCAAATGGGTCTCAAATGTGGTCATGGTGAAGAAACCCAATGGGAAGTGGCGAATATGCATTGACTATATCGACCTCAACAAAGCGTGCCCAAAAGACTGTTTTCCCCTACCAAAAATCGACAAGTTGGTCGATTCTACTGCTGGGCACGAACTCATGAGTTTCATGGACGCATATTCCGGATACAACCAAATAAGAATGCATAAACCCGATGAACTCAAGACCACGTTCACCACTGACCGAGGACTTTTTTGCTACAAGGTGATGCCATTTGGGTTAAAAAATGCTGGAGCCACATATCAACGCTTAGTAAACCAAATGTTCGCAAAACAAATCAGGAAGACTATGGAAGTCTACGTCGACGACATGCTCGTCAAGAGTCTTAAGGCGCCAGACCATGTCAACGATCTAAAGGAAACGTTCGCACTCCTCCGAAGATACAAGATGAAGCTAAATCCAAACAAATGCGCGTTTGGGGTCGAATCCGGAAAATTCTTGGGATTCATAGTCAACCAGCGAGGAATAGAGGCTAATCCTGATAAGATCCAGGCCCTATTGGATATGAGATCCCCCACGAAGGCAAAAGAAGTCCAAAGCCTCACTGGGCGTATAGCCGCGCTAAGTTGTTTTGTTTCCAAGGCAACAGACCGTTGCCAACCCTTTTTCCAGGCCATCAAAGGAGGAAGTAACTTCGTCTGGAGCAACGAATGCGAGACAGCGTTTCAAGACCCGAAGGCTTATTTTGCCATGCCGCCACTCCTAGCAAAGCCAAGGGACGGCGAGACCCTGTTCCTATATCTCTCGGTGTCTGCTAGAGCAGTAAGTGGGGTCCTCGTCCGAGAAGAAGAAAGAATGCAATGGCCTATCTACTACATAAGCAAGGCCCTCCTAGATGCAGAAACTCGATATCCAGAGATAGAGAAGTTAGCCTTTGCTTTGACAGTGGCAGCAAGAAAACTTCGACCATATTTTCAAGCTCACCAGATCATGGTAAGGACGAAATACCCAATCAAGAAAGCCTTGCAAAAAGGGACCTCAACAAGGATGGCAATATGGTCTCAAGAATTGGGAGAATACGGGGTAGAGTTCCAGCCAAGGGTTGCAATCAAAGGACAAGCTGTCGCCGACTTTATAGCTGAATTCACGTATGACGTGAACCTCCACCAATGCGAAAGAGACGCTGAAAATCCAGAAGCATCAAAGAAAAGGAAAACTACCCCGGACGGGCCTATGTGGTGCCTCCACGTGGACGGAGCATCTAACATCCGCGGATCCGGAGCCGGAATCGTATTTGTCAACCCAGAAGGAGAAAAATTGAAATACGCAATCCATTTTCAATTCAAAGCCTCAAACAACGAGGCCGAATACGAGGCCTTATTGGCTGGGCTCGAGATAGCTCGAAAGCTCGGGGTAGTTAACCTTAAGATTTACTGCGATTCTCTGCTTATCGTCAACCAAATCAAAGGCGAGTACCAAGCAAAAGAGGAAAACATGGTCGCGTATCTCGAAAAAGCTAGACTTCGATTAAAGAGTGTCTCATGGTACGAAATCACCCAAGTCCCCCGTGACTCAAATGCTGAAGCAGATGCTCTGGCTCGGATGGCATCTGGGGCTGACAACGAAAATCTCGGGAAAGTACCTGTAGAAACCTTGATGCACCCATCAATCAAGAAGGGGGAAGTTAACACAATTAACGGCGATCCAAAGCCAAACCGGATGACGCACGTCGTAGACTATCTTTGCAATGAAATCCTTCCAGCCGATCGAGCAGAAGCTAAGAGAATTAAATACCAAGCACAATGGTACGTTTTGCAAGGGACCACACTATACAAAAGAGGATTTTCACAGCCACTCCTTCGGTGCTTAGACGAAGACGAGGCCAATTACGTCTTAAGGGAAATCCACGAAGGAATTTGCGGAAACCATTCCGCAGGACAATCTCTGACGCTAAAAACCCTGAAACAAGGTTACTTCTGGCCCACACTTAAGAAAGATGCATTCGATCTTGCTAGAAAATGTGACAAATGTCAGCGGTTCTCGCACATCCCAAGACGACCCCCAACACCGTTGTGCCCGATCCTCGTTGCTCGACCGTTTGCCAAATGGGGTGTGGACATAATCGGAAAACTACCCATGGCGTCAGGACAACGAGTCTACGCGATCGTGGCAATAGATTACTTTACCAAATGGGTAGAAGCAGAGCCTTTGGCAAAAATCACAAAAGCCAACACAACCAACTTCATGTGGCGATCGATCATCTGTCGCCATGGTATCCCTGCCTCCATAATCACCGACAACGGCAGTCAGTTTGATAACAAAAAGGTCAGAGAGATATGCAAACAACTAAAGATCAACAAGACGTTCTCATCACCACGCCACCCACAGGCAAACGGCCAAGTTGAAGCGGTAAACAAGACTATCAAGGAGACATTAAAAAAGAAGCTAGAGGAAAAAAAGGGTGCATGGGCCGACGAGCTTCCCCTCGTCCTTTGGGCCTATCGAACAACAGCTCGAACTGCGACAGGTGAAACCCCATTCTCACTCAGCTACGGAGTTGAAGCTGTCATTCCTGTCGAGATCGGGACTCCAACTTTTCGAATGGGACCCTTTGATGAGGAAAACAACAATGAGGCGCTCAGAATGGAGTTGGACGTGATTGAAGAAAAGAGGGTCGAAGCGTTCACCCGCATGGCCGCCCAAAAGAGAATCATTGAGAAGCACTACAACTCGAAAGTCAAGGCCAGACGCTTTGTTGAAGGAAGCCTTGTCTTAAGGAGGGTATTCCAGAATACGCAGGTGTACGGAGCTGGAGTGCTTGGGCCAAACTAGGAGGGGCCATATCGAGTCCGGCAAGTGAAACGCGACGGAACATATCGCCTAGAAGAAATGAACGGAACAGAGATTAAACACCCATGGAATGCGGAAAACCTCAGCCAATATTTCCAATAGACAATGGCGCCAAAATATCCATCCTTCTCAAGATGGCAAGCACCGCCGCCGAAGCTTTCAATTTATCTCGTTGTATTTACTTTCCAAAAGTGGCCGTAGAGCCCAAGAATGTATTAAAAATGAAGTCGAACATCGTGATTATTTTCTAAAAACAAATTTTGAATTTACATAGCCTCATTAAATTATATAAAATAAGAGAGCTCGCGGAGTCGATATCTCTCTAAAAAAAAATAATAATAAGAGAGCTCGCGGAGTCGATATTTCTCTAAAAAAAAAAATTAATAATAAGAGAGCTCGCGGAGTCGATATCTCTCTAAAAAAAATAATAAGAGAGCTCGCGGAGTCGATATCTCTCTCAAAAAAAAAAAAAAAAGAGAGCTCGCGGAGTCGATATCTCTCTCACAAAAAAAATAAGAGAGCTCGCGGAGTCGATATCTCTCTCATAAAAAAAAAGAGTAGAGCTCGGGGAGCCGAGTCCTTCTCACAAAAAAAAGAGAGCTCGCGGAGTCGATATCTCTCTAAAAAAAAGAGAGCTCGCAGAGTCGATATCTATCTCATAAAAAAAAAAAGAGTAGAGCTCGGGGAGCCGAGTCCTTCTCACAAAAAAAAAAATAAGAGAGCTCGCGGAGTCGATATCTCTCTCATAAAAAAAAAGAGTAGAGCTCGGGAAGCCGAGTCCTTCTCACAAAAAAAATAATAATAAATAATAAAAGAGCTCGCGGAGTCGATATCTCTCTAAAAAAAAAAAAAGAGAGCTCGCGGAGTCGATATCTCTCTCATAAAAAAAAAGAGTAGAGCTCGGAGAGCCGAGTCCTTCTCACAAAAAAAAAATAAGAGAGGTCGCGGAGTCGATATCTCTCTCATAAAAAAAAGAGTAGAGCTCGGGAAGCCGAGTCCTTCTCACAAAAAAAAAATAATAAATAATAAAAGAGCTCGCAGAGTCGATATCTCTCTAAAAAAAAAAAGAGCTCGGAGAGTCGAGGTCTTCTCGTAAGAAAAAAAGAAGAAAGAAAGTCGAGTGGCATCAAAATCTTGTACGAACATTGAAACCTTACGCGGAGACAAATATGCAAACAACCAATGTAAACGCTAGACATAAAGGTAAAAAAAAGTCACAGAATGATCCGGAAGTTTGATAATACATACAACTGTCGATGCAAGGTGGGAAAGCGTTCATTTGTCGAAAAATAAACCCAGAACTGGGGCCCGCGAAAGGATGGCGAGTCAAGAAAAACGTACGGCAGGCCATGCCGTCAAAAGAAAAATATCGACAAATGACTGTTTGCCCAGAAGCACAAAATACAAGTTCGGGAAGATTTTGACCACTATACAAACAAAAAGCGATGATAAACTCAAGCTTCCGTAAACGAGTCATCATCCTCGTCACTACAGTCATCTAACGCCGACAGTCGCTCTGCATCCGCCGGAGGGACTTCCTCATCGGGGAAGCGGGCAACTGAAGCACGAAGCGCCCTCTCGGAAACTAAGTGATCCCGCTCTACCCGAAGAGTGTCTCGTTCCCTTCGAGTGGCCTCCAACGCTGGCCGTAGACGACTAAGCTCGATCCTTTGATCACGAAGTTTCGACGACGATGTCTCGGCCTCCGCCCTAAACTTGTTGATCAAGGCGGTACCTGAGTGTCTTGCGGTCCTCTCCCAGGCATCGCCGTCCTCTCTTGCAGCCTTCTCACGAGCGTCGCCGTCCTCCCTAGCAGCACGGACAGCCGCCGCTGTCGCCCTCGACCCCCTCAACAAGTCACCAAAGTTACGCTGAGTAGCGAACACCGAGATGTAACACTGAAAATATATGTATAAATATATTAGGAAAATAATAACAGCACGCAAAATGAGAGCCACGTGCATGAACATGACCTGACAAAGATCCCGAGCAAGTGCGTCGATGAGGGAGTCTCTGGGCATTCGATCCACTTTAGCTATCTCCGGCAGGGAAATCAGCCTGATTTGCTCCACAACCTTGGAAGCTATCGGGTGCAACTCCCGAGTCGAGGGAGCCATCAAAGTAGAGGACGATCGGCGATGAGCCACCTTCCGCCTTTTCGAGGAAGAACCGCTACGGGGTTCGGCTGCAAGCAAAACGTCGTCCCTCCTCCTCTTCAAACCCACGTCCTTCTCCTCCAGCTCAGGCCCAGTACCCCCTGCAACACAAAGTTTTGAGTTACCCGGTTTGGGACGGCTTCCCCCGATCGGAGCTTCGGGCTCACGATCGCCCCCGACCATGAGAATCATTGTACCTGCAAGAGACAAACAATACACGCTTTTAAAAAAAAATGACAGTGGTAATACCATCGTGTTTCACCACAAGATGCGTTGGAAGAAGCGGAGCCGACGTCGAACCGGAAAACTCAACGGGGAGTATTAGTCGACTCGTGGACTCGAACTCGACTCGAGGACTCACGTAGAGCCTGCACGAGGAGTTTCGTGGAGAGTCAGCGCGAGGAGTATCGGTCGACTCGCGGACTCGGAGCTCGACTTGAGGAATGAATTCATCTCGAGGAGACATGTGAAGAGTCGGCACGAGGAGTATTAGTCGACTCGTGGACTCGAACTCGACTCGAGGACTCACGTAGAGCCTGCACGAGGAGTTTCGTGGAGAGTCAGCGCGAGGAGTATCGGTCGACTCATGGATTCGAACTCGACTCGAGGAATGAACTCATCTCGAGGAGATAGGTGAAGAGTCGGCACGAGGAGTATCGGTCGACTCGTGGATTCGAACTCGACTCGAGGAATGAACTCATCTCGAGGAGATATGTGAAGAGTTGGCACGAGGAGTATAGGTCGACTCGTGGATTCGAACTCGACTCGAGGAATGGACTCATCTCGAGGAGTTACGTGAAGAATCGGCACGAGGAGTATCAGTCGACTCGTGGATTCGAACTCGACTCGAGGAATGAACTCATCTCGAGGAGTTACGTGAGAAGTCTTTCTTTGGGACCTCCGGCCTAACCATCGGCCCCTTGAGACTATTTAAAATTTTTTTTTGAGTTGTTGTTGAGTTGTTTTTGATTGAGCATTGATCCCTGTTAGCCCCCCGAGTTTCTTGCGTTTGTGAGACAAAGGCCAAGAAACTCTCGTGTTAGAGGTATACAATAGTGTGCGCTACATTTTTTTCATGTGTGAAATAACTCTTTATTGCAATAAAGGGGTCGTTACAGTTTGTCATGGCACTTGGCCTTCTTTGAAAAAAGGAAATTGCATAATTGAAATGAAGCGATTACAAAGTCGAGTGAGTTCGGGCGTGGGTTTAAGGGTCGAAGTCGCGGCAATCATGGCTTGCTAGCAGATGCGACGAATTCCTCGAAGTCCCCACCTCGAATTAGGGAATCAATTCGCTTCTCAAGCTGGTAGCATTCGATCGTCACGTGCCCGTGATCTTGGTGGTATTCGCAGAACTTACTTCGATCTCGCTTCGTAGGGTCCTTTGTGAGTGGAGCGGGTCTTCCTAGCTCATCGCGGCGTAAGCTCAGGATTCGGTCGGGCGTTGTGTTGAGCGGGACGAAGGATTGCTTCGGGCCTGGAGAAGGGTGGTCATTAGGGACTTGACCCTTCCGGCGCCTTTTCCTTCGTGACTCGAGACCAACGGCCGGTATCACAAGCGCGGCCGCGCGCTTCTGGTTGGGTGCTCGATCAATGTTGGGTGGTTGCTGCCCCAAGACGATCGCGGTCTCGCGTCGGGCGTTGAGTTTTTCTCTCAAGTGGAACCCGTGATCCTCTCTTTGAGAACTGAGGCGGTCTCTCAAGTCTTCGGAGGCCGTCCCTATTACCCTTGTTAAGGGCGCGTCATTCAGGCGACGCCCGTGACGGAGGCCGCGACCATCGACATTGTCACCTTCACAAGGGTTTTGGACGCGGATGGTGAGCTTGGAGCGTCCCTTTCGGGGCCTCGAGACTGAGCGTCCTCGGGTATTGCGTGAGCTTTGACGCCTTGACGTGGTCGCTCGAGGGTGTCCCCTCGAGGGCGCGTGCGCGTGCTCATCAGAAAGTTGGCGCCTTGACGCGGTCGCCCGAGGGTGTCCCCTTGGAAGCGTGCGCGTGCGCCCACTTTCGTGAACAGCGTGGTCGAGGTTGGTCTCGTGGTTGGCGTTGTCGACATCGTCGGAGTCGAGGAGGTCGGCGATGAGCGCGCCGGTGACGCCGGGGCGGTCTAGGAGCTCAGCGAGCCTTCGAGCCGTGTCCTCTCGGACTGCGGCCTCGGGGTCATTCGTCGGGTCTCGGGGCTGGCTCTCATTATCATGAGGTTGCCCTTCGAGTCCGTGTGCAGAGCTTTGGAGGCCGTGCCTCGAGCTAGTCGCTCGGGCGCCCACGGAGGTGGCAGGCACATGACTCATCTCTCGAGAGTCGTAGGTGTAGTAATAGAGGAATGGAAGGGAGAGCGTCGAGGTCCCCTCCTTCTAGCGCCAAAATGTTGTCGCTGATTTTTGGAACACTATTTAGGAGCCCAGAGTGATTAGACCCAAGGCCGGACCAAGTGGTCTCACTCCGGCTCGAGCGTGTCGGACTTGGTGTCCCAAGTCGTCCCTTAGCTGTGGGTGAAGCTCACCTTGTCTCGATACCTGAAAAGCAAGAAAGAGATTGTGAACTACAATGGGGAAACAAGGGGGGTGCCCCTGTTTACCTCTCCGACGCTCAACATTAGTGGGATTAAGGTGGAGTATAGAGGTTTTAGGGGTGGTGAGAGGCCAAAGATGAGCGAAACGAGCGAAGTACGAGTTCGGTAGCGTTTCGGGACTCAAAAATGGATTACTTTTGGGAGAGGGCGGACCTCTCTATTTATAGGCGACCAAGGGGTCATTGAGGCAACCCATGGCCGAGGAGGAGTTTGGGCCGGCCAATGGCTGAGGCAAACCTTGGCCGGCCGGGAGGCTGCCGGCCGGGAGCTGGCCGGACGGGACTTAGCCAGCCGGGAATCCGCCGGATGGGACATGGCCGGCCGGGAGTCGGCCGGACGGGAACTGGCCGGCCAATGGCCGAGGCAAGCCTTTGAGACGGCCATTGGCCGAGGCAAACCTTTGGCCGGCCAATGGCCGAGGCAAGCCTTGAGCCGGCCATTGGCCGAGGCAAGCCTTGGGCCGGCCAATGGCTGAGGCAAACCTTGGCCGGCCGGGAGCTGGCCGGACGGGAACTGGCCGGCCGGGAGTCCGCCGGACGGGCCATGGCCGGCCGGGAGTCGGCCGTACGGGAGCTGGCCGGCCAATGGCCGAGGCAAGCCTTTGAGCCAGCCATTGGCCGAGGCAAGCCTTGGGCCGGCCATTGGCCGAGGCAAGCCTTGAGCCGGCCAATGGCCGAGGCAAGCCTTGAGCCGGCCATTGGCCGAGGCAAGCCTTGGGCCGGCCAATGGCCGAGGCAAACCTTGACCGGCCGGGAGGCTGCCGGCCGGGAGCTGGCCGGACGGGAACTGGCCGGCCGCGAGTCCACCGGACGGGACTTGGCCAGCCAGGAGTCGGCCGGATGGGAGCTGGCCGGCCAATGGCCGAGGCAAGCCTTTGAGCCGGCCATTGGCCGAGGCAAGCCTTGGGCCGGCCAATGGCCGAGGCAAACCTTTGCCGGCCGGGAGCTGGCCGGACGGGAACTGGCCGGCCGGGAGTCCGCCGGACGAGACTTGGCCGGCCGGGAGTCGGCCGGACGGGAGCTGGCCGGGCATTGGCCGAGGCAAGCCTTTGAGCCGGCCATTGGTCAGGGCAAGCCTTGGGCCGGCCAATGGCCGAGGCAAACCTTGGCCGGCCGGGAGGCTGCCGGCCGGGACCTGGCCGGACGGGAACTGGCAGGCCGGGAATACGCCGGATGGGACCTGGCCGTCCGGGAGTCGACCGGACGGGAGCTGGCCGGCCAATGGCCGAGGCAAGCCTTTGAGACGGCCATTGGCCGAGGCAAACCTTGGGCCGGCCAATGGCCGAGGCAAACCTTGAGCTGGCCATTGGCCGAGGCAAGCCTTGGGCCGGCCAATGGCCGAGGCAAACCTTGGCCGGCCGGGAGGCTGCCGGCCGGGAGCTGGCCGGACGGGAACTGGCCGGCCGGGAGTCCGCCGGACGGAACTTGGCCGGCCGGGAGCTGCTGTGCGGTTCTTCTCCGGCCGGTCGGGATTCATTACGACGGTCCCGCTTATCGTGGCGTGTTTAGACTCTTTTGCCCCTGTCGGTCGTTGACGGGCCGACAACACTGAGATCAATAGTCATTTGATCCTTATATTGTGAATATATTGTTTTAAGCAAACTATGAAGAGTTTGTTCATGCAAATCTACATTTGTCTCTTCATATGTTATTAGCTTTGGTTAAGGACTAAAGACTATAGATTATCATAAAGCTTCAAACAGACATGGAAGAATGAATGAATGTTTCAACTTTTATTAATGATTCAACTGTTACAAGCATTTTATTAATGATTCAACGGTTACAAGCAAGGGTCTTTGTGAGACTTTATTACATCAAATGTACATAAGTAAAGACTACTACTCTTCTTGTGGGCACCATTGACAGCACAACTATGAAGACATGAACAAAAGCACGATTATTTACACTCTCTCGAGTAGCTAAACAATCCTAGATAACAACTCTAATGGTGATCAAGCACTTGAAAACATTAAGAACTATTCATATCAAGCAATCCATAATAATGAAGCAAACAATAATTATCTAACCCTAACGAACCCCCAACCATTATTTATCCCGGCTACATCGCAACCCCATAAGAAACCTAGCCTCTAATGGGGTTCATAATCAACGCTAAACATAACAGAATAATTAAAAGCAATAAAACAAATATTGAAAGCAAAAGAGAGTAAATTGATGTTCAATAATAATTTAGAGCAATAAAATAAATAGAAGAAGATAAGAAAGACGAACAAATGAATTATGAGAAGAAGAACTCGTCGGATTGTCAATTCCGTCGAAGAACGCTTTTTCCTCTTCCAAAAGCTCTCAAAAACAACCAAAAATAAAAGAGAAACTTAAACAAAAGGGAAGACGTGCTTTTTGAGAGCTTAAAGTGGAATATAAGTCAAAATGTGATTTTTGGAGCACAATGGGCCTTTAGAAGGGTTCAAATGGCCCAAAAACACCAAGAACGGAAATAAGTCCATCAAAACCCGAAGAAACGCGCGACGTGCGTGTCAAGGGCTCAAGGCGGGCGCTGGTGGTCTGGAGATCTTTGCGGCGCGCACATTTTGACGTGCGGCGCGCGGATTCTTCCCGACGTGTGCACTATTTTTGTATCGGTCTTATCTTCTTGATTCTATGTCCGATTTTTGTAAATGAATATGCGTCGGAAAGCTAAGAGCGAGGTCTATCCAACGGTGAAAGAATTTATCCAGAAACGTCACTTAAGAATCTCAAACCATACAGAAGAAGACGCAATATTTCTGGATTAGCTCTAACTCGTCTGCAAAATCTTCAAATCATCCCAAAGTTGCTCCATTGCCCTCAAAACACTTTTATATTATGATAAATCTCCAACAATAAATATAAACACAAAAATATATTAAAAAAACCTAAGGATTCACTTCGATTCAATTCCGAAAATGAGGGATTTGTACGCATGGAACGCACTCATCACGGAGTTGTCTTGAGCAAGATACCACCCGATATTTCTTTGTCTATGAGGATCGTTTTCATCATGTTGCTAGCCATCTGGGCTTCAACAACAATCTCGTTGTTGTGCGAGTGCATCAACCAGAGGGCCTCTTCCTCCGTTAAGTGGATCTTCTCATACGGTGTGCTTGGCCATTTGCTCTTGATAAGGGTCCACTTCATTACTAAATTCGTCAGAGGAGGACACGGGGTGGTGAGTACCCTTTTGTGCTTGTTAATGGTAGGGATGATGTCGAGGTTATGTTTCGAGTCTATGTAGTTTTCGTTTTCGAGTTTGTTCGAGGAAAGGATGAAAGAGAGAGGGTTGGGAGACATATTGCCTATAAAAGTTGAAACAAGTTTATGATTAGTCTTTGGTTTAGGATTTAAGTTTGTTTAAGACTTTGATAAAATCCAAAGGTGTTATAAACCAAACGATAATTTACTCCTTCGAGGGAAGGCCGCAAAAAATCTCCATTTATAAGTAAATGACACATCATTAATGCTTAGCCAAGATGTCAATACACCAATTTTGACCAGCCACCTTTTAAATTGGTTTGATCACTCATATCCTTTCGCAGGGCCTCGAGGGAGGATTACTAGTGATTGAGTCTAAGTGTGTAACCAACCACTTAGTCCAAGAGATCGACTTTGAAAAACAATCCGCCGAGGGGAGGTCTTGTCTCATTGTCTCACTTTCGGATTTAGCTCATTGAGCAATGATCAGTGCAAAGCGCCCTTGAGTACTCTCATCTAAGAGAGGGCCACAAGGGTGACTCTTAGTCTGGCGACACTTGCACTTTTCATTAGTGTTGGATATCGTGGGTTACAAACAACAAGTATAACCCTCCCACTTAGTTTTTGGAGTTGGTTCATCGACTCTTATAAGTTCGGAAACAGATTTCCTAGTTAGAGAGCGACAGAGCGGACAACTAGAAGAGAATCTTAGATCGACATGTTCAGAGCAGTATTAGTGCATAAAGGCACAAGGTACATACTCGATCTTTTCCTATTTTCTATTTCGGGAAAGTGCGTGAGGGAAGTGTGAACTTCAAGTCACTCGAACACTTGAAAATTTGAGATTACACATCTTTTTATTTTTCGGCTTGTCTACAAGGAGACCTCCCACTCAAAATTTTCAAGAGCATATAGATTTTGAACATATGTGATATAGATATAGTTTTGAAAACATTTTGAAATTTTTTGATTTGGATGAAAAAATATTTTTCAAGTTTGAAAGTGAAAACGGTTTTTCAAAATTCAAACTAGTTTTGTAAAAATTCAATTTCAATTACACTTTCAAAAATCAAAACATTTTAATCTTACACATCATGTTTATAATCTTATAAAAAACAATTTTGCTCAAGAAAAGTTTCTCATTAGAGTTCTATAACTCATGGTAGTGGGGCTGAAAATCCGGAATTCTAAAAAACTGGAGTTTCGGAACAGCCGCGCACCTCGGAGTAAAATCGCCATAACTGGCGGCTCCGATGTCTGTTTGACCTGAAACCAGTGGCATTGGACAGAGGATAGACAGAGCTTTAATTTGATTCAAGAATCATTAAATTTAGATTTCTGGCCGGCCGGGAGTCAGCCGTACGGGAGCTGGCCGGCCAATGGCCGAGGCAAGCCTTTGAGCCAGCCATTGGCCGAGGCAAGCCTTGGGCCGACCATTGGCCGAGGCAAGCCTTGAGCCGGCCAATGGCCGAGGCAAGCCTTGAGCCGGCCATTGGCCGAGGCAAGCCTTGGGCCGGCCAATGGCCGAGGCAAACCTTGGCCGGCCGGGAGGCTGCCGGCCGGGAGCTGGCCGGACGGGAACTGGCCGGCCGGGAGTCCGCCGGACGGAACTTGGCCGGCCGGGAGCTGCTGTGCGGTCCTTCTCCGGCCGGTCGGGATTCATTACGACGGTCCCGCTTATCGTGGCGTGTTTAGACTCTTTTGCCCCTGTCGGTCGTTGACGGGCCGACAACACTGAGATCAATAGTCATTTGATCCTTATATTGTGAATATATTGTTTTAAGCAAACTATGAAGAGTTTGTTCATGCAAATCTACATTTGTCTCTTCATATGTTATTAGGTTTGGTTAAGGACTAAAGACTATAGATTATCATAAAGCTTCAAACAGACAGGGAAGAATGAATGAATGTTTCAACTTTTATTAATGATTCAACGGTTACAAGCATTTTATTAATGATTCAACGGTTACAAGCATTTTATTAATGATTCAAAGGTTACAAGCAAGGGTCTTCGTGAGACTTTATTACATCAAATGTACATAAGTAAAGACTACTACTCTTCTTGTGGGCACCATTGACAGCACAACTATGAAGACATGAACAAAAGCACGATTATTTACACTCTCTCGAGTAGCTAAACAATCCTAGATAACAACTCTAATGGTGATCAAGCACTTGAAAACATTAAGAACTATTCATATCAAGCAATCCATAATAATGAAGCAAACAATAATTATCTAACCCTAACGAACCCCCAACCATTATTTATCCCGGCTACATCGCAACCCCATAAGAAACCTAGCCTCTAATGGGGTTCATAATCAACGCTAAACATAACAGAATAATTAAAAGCAATAAAACAAATATTGAAAGCAAAAGAGAGTAAATTGATGTTCAATAATAATTTAGAGCAATAAAATAAACAGAAGAAGATAAGAAAGACGAACAAATGAATTATGAGAAGGAGAACTCGTCGGATTGTCAATTCCGTCGAAGAACGCTTTTTCCTCTTCCAAAAGCTCTCAAAAACAACCAAAAATAAAAGAGAAACTTAAACAAAAGGGAAGACGTGCTTTTTGAGAGCTTAAAGTGGAATATAAGTCAAAATGTGATTTTTGGAGCACAATGGGCCTTTAGAAGGGTTCAAATGGCCCAAAAACACCAAGAACGGAAATACGTCCATCAAAACCCGAAGAAACGCGCGGCGTGCGTGTCAAGGGCTCAAGGCGGGCGCTGGTGGTCTGGAGATCTTTGCGGCGCGCACATTTTGACGTGCGGCGCGCGGATTCTTCCCGACGTGTGCATTATTTTTGTATCGGTCTTATCTTCTTGATTCTATGTCCGATTTTTGTAAATGAATATGCGTCGGAAAGCTAAGAGCGAGGTCTATTCAACGGTGAAAGAATTTATCTAGAAACGTCACTTAAGAATCTCAAACCATACAGAAGAAGACACAATATTTCTGGATTAGCTCTAACTCGTCTGCAAAATCTTCAAATCATCCCAAAGTTGCTCCATTGCCCTCAAAACACTTTTATATTATGATAAATCTCTAACAATAAATATAAACACAAAAATATATTAAAAAAACCTAAGGATTCACTTCGATTCAATTCCGAAAATGAGGGATTTGTACGCATGGAACGCACTCATCACGGAGTTGTCTTGAGCAAGATACCACCCGATATTTCTTTGTCTATGAGGATCGTTTTCATCATGTTGCTAGCCATCTGGGCTTCAACAACAATCTCGTTGTTGTGCGAGTGCATCAACCAGAGGGCCTCTTCCTCCGTTAAGTGGATCTTCTCATACGGTGTGCTTGGCCATTTGCTCTTGATAAGGGTCCACTTTATTACTAAATTCGTCAGAGGAGGACACGGGGTGGTGAGTACCCTTTTGTGCTTGTTAATGGTAGGGATGATGTCGAGGTTATGTTTCGAGTCTATGTAGTTTTCGTTTTCGAGTTTGTTCGAGGAAAGGATGAAAGAGAGAGGGTTGGGAGACATATTGCCTATAAAAGTTGAAACAAGTTTATGATTAGTCTTTGGTTTAGGATTTAAGTTTGTTTAAGACTTTGATAAAATCCAAAGGTGTTATAAACCAAACGATAATTTACTCCTTCGAGGGAAGGCCGCAAAAAATCTCCATTTATAAGTAAATGACACATCATTAATGCTTAGCCAAGATGTCAATACACCAATTTTGACCAGCCACCTTTTAAATTGGTTTGATCACTCATATCCTTTCGCAGGGCCTCGAGGGAGGATTACTAGTGATTGAGTCTAAGTGTGTAACCAACCACTTAGTCCAAGAGATCGACTTTGAAAAACAATCCGCCGAGGGGAGGTCTTGTCTCATTGTCTCACTTTCGGATTTAGCTCATTGAGCAATGATCAGTGCAAAGCGCCCTTTTAATGCGGGTTTACTCCAGCTCGAAGAAAAAGAAATAATTAAAGCTTGGTCCTTTTTAGGTGCGAAAAAGGATCGAGTGTAACGGAACGTTTTATGAAGGTTGTTAAAGCTTTTATTTGTGTTTTATTAGCAAGGTAATAACAAGGCATAAAAGAAATAACAACAAGCATAAAACGATTCAACTAGTCACAAAATTTTACTCGAAATTTCTCAAACCTTTAAAACACGTTTTTCAATATAAAAAATTAAAAACTTTTAGAACTGATTCTAATGTGTTTTAATAACATCCCAAACTCATAGAAAATCAATATGATTTTTAATTTAAAGGCAAGAGCAATAAATTAAAAGAAATCTAAGATAACAATTCTAACTTGTCACAAAATTAGTAAACTTTCGAAAACGATTTTCAAGCTCATATTTTTAAATACATGTACATGCTAATATTTGACCATAGCTCTGATACCACTTGTTGGAATCGATCTAGGGTTTAAGAAAATAATTAACGCTTCGGTAAGCGGCGGAATTTTAAAAATTTTCTTTTATAAGTAAAAACGGTTTTTTACTAACCTAGACAAAAGAGCAAGTACATGTAATTAAAAACCATTATGAGTATAGAAGTTTACTAACCTTTCTTGAAGCTTGAACTTTGAAGAAGCTTTTGGAAAGTTTGCAACGCTCGTCTCCCCTCGCAACACGTCTCTCTTTCTTTCCTCGGCACCTCGAGCAACCACGAGAGTTTCTATCACTAAATCACTCGAAATAAAGGAATTAGTGAGTGGGCACTTTTAAACACTACGACTTAAGAACGAGTCTTGAAGTCGCAGAGCTAAACACTAGGTCAAATGAGGACCTAGGTGCCAAAACAAAAAATCGAAAATAAACTAGAGAGAGAGAGAGGAAGGGGCGGCCAAGTCTAGAGAGAGAAGCTCTCAATCTCTAAAACTTTGGATGAATGAAATGAGAAGAATAAGGCTCCTATTTATAGGAGAGGTCTCACCTTCAATAAGGTAGTTTCCTCTTCTATAGAATATCCTGAAACGCTGCCGAACACATACCTCGCTCGTTTCTCTCAAGTCTCGACCCCTAAACACTCAAACTCACTAAACCACCTGAATCCTACTAATGTTGAGCGTCGGAGAGGTAAACAGGGGCAACCCCCCTGTTTTCCCTTTGTAGTTCACACCTTCTTGCTTGCTTTTAAGGTGCCCGGACGTAGTAGACATCACCAACAGCTAAGGGACGACTCGGGATACCGAGTCCGACACGCTCGAGTCAAGACGAGATCACTTGGTCCGGCCTTGGGTCTAACCGTCTTTGATTCCTAAATCGTTGTCCGAAAAACTACGACAACAATCCATCAAGGTGAGACAAGAAAAAGTAATGAAATTCCACAAGAACCGAAACTACCTACTTCAGCTATAGAGCTGAAATTGAATCGGTTCGGTTTGATTTTTTTTCCATTTTTATATATGAATCCATATTTTTGTTTTATAAAAAAAAATAGTTCAATAATCGATCCAGTTTAGTCCAAAACCAAAATTGGGTTATCCGAATATTTGGTACTCCTATTACGTAAATCCAATATCCGATTTTAATATTCGACTTTCAAAATTAGGTTATTAGGATCTTAGAGATCCGGATCAAGTTTAAAACCGGTTTAAATAAATCGATTAGCTAGTTCATAAAATCCATAATCACTTTGAAACTTGTTTTTAAATCGATACCCGGCTATAAAATTATTACAATTATCAAAATTCGAGCAAAAATGACCCATACAATCCTAGCGTGATTATTTATAATTTATTTTATTTTTTAATAAAAATTAATCGTTATATATCCGATATCTGATTTTTCCGATTTTAAAACCGATTTCCGGTCAAGTTTTTGAAACTGGGAAGCACAAAAATTGTGCTATGGGAAGCACGACAAATTCCCTACTCTACATCGTGACGACCATTATTGGAGGGCCTGTGACGTTTGACACTATAGACCATAAAAAAAGTAAGCACAAGTAGCGGTCGAGGAATCCTGTACATTGTGCTTGTGAATCCTGTATAGAAGGAAAAATGACTAAGCGACCTTTCTCCGATAAGGGTCGAAGAGCCACTGAGTTGCTGGAACTAGTACATTCTGATGTATGTGGTCCGCTCAGTCAACAGGCACGTGGAGGATACGAATACTTCGTTACTTTCACCGATGATTACTCATGATATGGGTTTGTCTATTTGCTCCAACACAAATCCGAGACCTTTAACGTATTTAAGGTCTTTATGGCTTTAGTGGAAAAGCAAACTGGCAAAGTGATCAAAACCCTTCGATCTGATCGAGGTGGTGAGTATATGTCTGGAGAGTTCAATGACTTTCTTAAAGAAGAAGGTATCGCTTCTCAGCTTACCGCACCTGGCACACCTCAACAAAATGGAGTGTCAGAGAGAAGAAATCGAACTCTTATGGAGATGGTTAGATCAATGATGAGTTACTCATCACTCCCTCTTTCCTTTTGGGGATATTCCCTCGAAACAGCCGCTTATATTTTGAACCAAGTTCCGTCCAAGACGGTTCCTGGTACTCCTTATGAACGATGGACTGGCCGTAAAGTGAATCTTGGCCGCATCAGAATTTGGGGTTGCCCTGCACACGTGCTAAGGCAAAAGACTAGCAAGTTGGCTAGTAGATCAGAATTATGCTTGTTATTGGGATATCCAAAGGAAACCAAGGGTTTCATCTTCTATAGTCCCGAGGACGATAAGACTTTCGTTAGCACGAATGCTCGTTTCCTCGAGGAGGACTTTAGGAGGACTTTGGGTGAGGAAGCTTCTACCTCATCTGTAAGAACTGTTCTTACCCCAACTGAAACACAACCTAACTCATCAGAATCTCGTCAAGTAGTACTTCGACGTAGTGGGAGGGCTACTCAAAAGCCTGACAGGTACATGTCTTATGCAGACTCTCTTGTAGCCGTCTCTGACATGGATGATCCTGTTTCCTATAGCCAAGCGATGGCTTGTTCTGAATCAAACCTTTGGCTTGACGCCATGAAAGTTGAAATGCACTCGATGTATGTCAACAATGTCTGGAAACTTGTAGACCTTTCTGAAGGGATTAAACCCGTAGGGTGTAAGTGGATATACAAGAAGAAAAGGGGTCCTGATGGGAACGTCGAGACGTTCAAACCACGACTTGTGGCGAAGGGTTATACCCAACAAGAAGGGATTGACTATGAAGAAACCTTCTCGCCAGTCGCGATGCTTAAATCCATCCGCATACTCCTATCCATAGCTGCAGCTCTTGAACTATGAGATCTGGCAAATGGATGTCAAGACAGCCTTTCTGAATGGCAATCTTGACGAGCGCATTTACATGGCTCAACCATACGGTTTCATGGAAGAAGGTCAAGAGACCAAGGTTTGTGAGTTGCTTAAGTCCATTTATGGATTAAAGCAAGCATCTAGGTCATGGAATATTAGATTCGATGAAACTGTAAAGAGCTTTGGCTTTGATTAGTCAATAGATGAGCCTTGTGTTTACAAGTTAATACATGAAGGTAAAGTTGTGTTTCTGGTACTATATGTCAATGATATACTACTCATTGGTAATGATGTGGGTAAGTTATCTGAGGTTAAGGTCTGGCTGGCAAAGCAATTCGATATGAAGGATCTAGGAGAAGCCGCGTACATTCTGGGGATCCAAATCTTTCGAGATAGGAAAAACCGGACCATGTCGCTCACTCAAGCATCTTATATTGATAAGGTAATGGATCGCTTCTCGATGCAAGACTACAAGAAGGGCCAAAACACCCTTTAGGCATGGAGTTTCACTCTTTAAGGACCAGTCTCCCAAGACTGCACAAGAGATTGAAGACATGAGGAAAAATCCTTACGCCTCTGCCGTAGGAAGCCTCATGTATGCTATGCTTTGCACTAGACTTGACATCTGTTTCGCCGTTGGCGTAGTTAGCCGTTTCCAATCCAACCCTGGACCCGAGCACTGGATTGCTGTTAAGCATGTTCTTAAGTATCTTCGAAGAACTAGGAACTTGATGCTTACATACTCAGGTACTGACCTGACTATGACGGGATATACCGACTCCGATTTTCAAGCGGATAAGGATTCCAGGAAATCCACTTCGGGATCTGTGTTCATCCTTAATGGTGGAGCTGTTGTGTGGAGGAGTATTAAGCAATCTTGCATTGCTGACTCCACAATGGAAGCAGAATATGTGGCTGCTTGTGAAGCATCCAAAGAGGCTGTATGGCTTAGAAAATTCCTTAAGTATTTGGAAGTTGTTCCAAACGTCGACGAGCCCATGACCCTTTATTGTGATAATAGTGGGGCTGTCGCTAACTCAAAGGAACCTAGAAGCCATAAGCGCTCTAAGCATATTGAGAGGAAATACCATTTGATTCGAGAGATCGTGCAGCGCGGAGACGTGGAAGTGAAGAAGATCTCAACGGTGGACAACCTCGCAGATCCATTCACCAAGGCCCTAGCGAACAAGGTCTTCGACCAACATCGTGAGGGATTAAGCATGAAGGACTACACACACCTTCTTTGAGTCAAGTGGGAGTTTGTTGTCAATGGTGCCCACAAGAAGAGTTGTAGTCTTTATTTTGTACATTTGATGTAATAAAGTCTCATGAAGACTCTTGCTTGTAATTGCCTATCTATTCATTAATAAAGTTGAAACGTTCATTCATTCTTTCTTTGTTTGAAGCTTTATGATAAAACCTTAGTCTTTTAGTCCATAAACAAACTTAACAACTTACGAAGAGACAAATGTAGATTTGCATGAACAAACTCTTCGTAGTTTGCTTAAAACGATATATTCGCAATCTTAGGGTCAAAGGACTATTGACCTTAGTACGATTGTTAGAAGAATCTATGATGTCTGGTTATGAGGCATTGAGAGTTGGGGACTCTATAGTTCTTCTAGGTATCTTCTGAAGGTACTGAATTGACCAGTGCACTTCTAGAGACAAGATAAGAACAAACCATTTAACCTCTTATGTCTCGAAGTCACTATGTATGAATTGCATCATGCTTACCTTAATCTTGAAATGAGACATGCCATTTCACACCTTAGTATTCTCATTTGAGAAAGTCAAAGTTCGGACTCACTATGTGATTCCGAACAAGGCCTATTGGTGAAGTACTAAGTTGTGAGTCTGTCATGAGTAACTTTGTGAAGTTCTCATAGATATGGAATTCATGTACAAGATTTCTGAAATGCAATGTATGTCACCTCTGTTGGAATCGATCTAGGGTTTGAGAAAATAATTAACGCTTCGGTAAGCGGCGGAATTTTAAAAATTTTCTTTTACAAGTAAAACAGTTTTTACTAACCTAGACAAGTGCAAGTACATGTAATTAAAAACCAATATGAGCTAGAAATTTACTAACCTTTCTTGAAGCTTGAACTTTGAAGAAGCTTATGGAAAGTTTGCAACGCTCGTCTCCCCTCGCAGCACGTCTCTCTTTCTTTCCTCGGAACCTCGAGCAACCACGAAAGTTTCTATCACTAAATCACTCGAAATAAAGGAATCAGTGAGTGGGCACTTTTAAACACTACGACTTAAGAACGAGTCTTGAAGTCGCAGAGCTAAACTCTAGGTCAAATGAGGACCTAGGTGCCAAAACAAAAATCGAAATTGAATAGAGAGAGAGAGAGGAGAGGGGCGGCCAAGCTAGAGAGAGAAGCTCTCAATCTCTAAAACTTGGAATGAATGAAATGTGAAGAATAAGGCTCCTATTTATAGGAGAGGTCTCACCTTCAATAAGGTAGTTTCCTCTTCTATAGAATATCACATATTCATGAGCCAATTTCCTTTTCTTCTCCTTATTTCACACGGCCAAAGAGGATCCAAGATATCCTCATATTTGTTTCCTCTTTTGACTCTACTTGGGCGCCCATCTTGATTCCTCTTAGAGGAAATTTGTTTCCTCTTTTTCTTTTGGCAAGTATCTAAATACATTAATGCACAAAATAATCTCTCTTTCACACTAAGGGCTGCACGAAATTTGGTTTCCCATTCACTTGGGTTGGACGGCCAAAAGCCTTCTAAAAAGGCTTTTTAGGTTTTTCTTTAATTGTTCATGACAACATAAGAAAAGCCCATTAAGAATTTTCAAGTAAAATTCTATGAAATGAAATTAATTCACAAGGCCCAATAAACATGTTATGGCCGTGTGATATAATATGTCATCATATGACATTGTCAAAAAATTTATTGACATTCATTTCATGCCATGTCCAAAAAGACAAAATTACCCTTTTGACAATTTTCGTTCTTGTTTTGACTTAGCTTCCAGTTTAACTATTCCTATCGATGTGATTCGTGACAGTGACCTCATGGACCCAAATGAACAAAGCTTGAGCTAAAAACTTGGACTCAAAAGTTCACAAACCCTTTTCCAAGTCTAGCTTAATGCCAACTGACTCCACTAAAGAGCTGACACTGAAAATCTCTCGGTTCAAATGAATTTATTTTCTACTCAAGAATTCGACCTAATTATGATGAGCGGATCCACTGAATATTATCTATGTTTACCCTTCATGAATGTCATCAGCTAGTCGGGATTTACTAAATTACCATTTTACCCTTCTAGCTGTTATTTCCTCAACTCCTTTGTCGCTTGTGAATAAGTTAGAAACAATGTATTGACGAGGAGCTAACAAGTCACATTGTTTCATCCAAAAGAGTCAGGACTCAATTTGGACACTGGCCAGTTCATTTATTCACACTCCAAGGAACAAAGCATGAGGTGACATACATTGCATTTCAGCAATCTTGTACATGAATTCCATATCTATGAGATCTTCACAAAGTTACTCATGACAGACTCACAACTTAGTACTTCACCAATAGGCCTTGTTCGGAATCACATAGTGAGTCCGAACTTTGACTTTCTCAAATGAGAATACTAAGGTGTGAAATGGCATGTCTCATTTCAGGATTAAGGTAAGCATGATGCAATTCATACATAGTGACTTCGAGACATAAGAGGTTAAATGGTTTGTTCTTATATTGTCTCTAGAAGTGCACTGGTCAATTCAGTACCTTCGGAAGATACCTAGAAGAACTATAGAGTCTCCAACTCTCAATGCCTCATAACCAGACATCATAGATTCTTCTAACAATCATACTGAGGTCAATAGTCCTTTGACCCTTAGATTGCGAATATATCGTTTTAAGCAAACTACGAAGAGTTTGTTCATGCAAATCTACATTTGTCTCTTCATAAGTTGTTAAGTTTGTTTATGGACTAAAAGACTAAGGTTTTATCATAAAGCTTCAAACAAAGAAAGAATGAATGAACGTTTCAACTTTATTAATGAATAGATAGGCAATTACAAGCAAGAGTCTTCGTAAGACTATATGACATCAAATGTACATAAATAGACACTACTACTCTTCTTGTGGGCACCATTGACAACAAACTCCCACTTGACTCAAAGAAGATGTGAGTAGTCCTACATGCCTAATCCCTCTCGAAGTTGGTCGAAGACCTTGTTCGCTAGGGCCTTGGTGAATAGATCTACCAGAGATCTACTTCACCTCCACGTCTCCGCGTTGCGCGATCTCTCGAATCAAATGGTATTTCCTCTCAATATGCTTAGAGTGCTTATGGCTTCTAGGTTCCTTTGAGTTAGCGACAGCCCCACTATTATCACAATAAAGGGTTATGGGCTCGTCGACGTTTGGAACAACTTCCAAATACTTAAGGAATTTTCTAAGCCATACAGCCTCTTTGGATGCTTCACAAGCAGCCACATATTCTGCTTCCATTGTGGAGTCAGCAATGCAAGATTGCTTAATACTTCTCCACACAACAGCTCCACCATTAAGGATGAACACAGATCCCGAAGTGGATTTCCTGGATTCCTTATCCGCTTGAAAATTGGAGTCGGTATATCCCGTCATAGTCAGGTCAGTACCTGAGTATGTAAGCATCAAGTTCCTAGTTCTTCGAAGATACTTAAGAACATGCTTAACAGCAATCCAGTGCTCGGGTCCAGGGTTGGATTGGAAACGGCTAACTACGCCAACGGCGAAACATATATCAGGTCTAGTGCAAAGCATGGCATACATGAGGCTTTCTACGGCAGAGGCGTAAGGAATTTTCCTCATGTCTTCAATCTCTTGTGCAATCTTGGGAGACTGGTCCTTAGAGAGTGAAACTCCATGCCTAAAGGGTGTTTGGCCCTTCTTGGAGTCTTGCATCGAGAAGCGATCCATTACCTTATCAATATAAGATGCTTGAGAGAGCGACAGGGTCCGGTTTTTCCTATCTCGAAAGATTTGGATCCCCAGAATGTACGCGGCTTCTCCTAGATCCTTCATATCGAATTGCTTTGCCAGCCAGACCTTAACCTCAGATAACTTACCCACGTCATTACCAATGAGTAGTATATCATCGACATATAGTACCAGAAACACAACTTTACCTTCGTGTATTAACTTGTAAACACAAGGCTCATCTATTGACTGTTCAAAGCCGAAGCTCTTTACAGTTTCATCGAATCTAATATTCCATGACCTAGATGCTTGCTTTAGTCCATAAATGGATTTAAGCAACTCACAAACCTTGGTCTCTTGACCTTTATCCACGAAACCATCTGGTTGAGCCATGTAAATGCGCTCGTCAAGATTGCCATTCAGAAAGGTTGTCTTGACATCCATTTGCCAGATCTCATAGTCGAGAGCTGCAGCTATGGATAGGAGTATGCGAATGGATTTAAGCATCGCGACCGGCGAGAAGGTTTCTTCATAGTCAATCCCTTCTTGTTGGGTATAACCCTTCGCCACAAGTCGTGCTTTGAACGTCTCGACGTTCCCATCACGACCCATTTTCTTCTTGTATATCCACTTACACCCTACGGGTTTAATCCCTTCAGGAAGGTCTACAAGTTTCCAGACATTATTGACATACATCGAGTGCATTTCAACTTTCATGGCGTCAAGCCAAAGGTTTGATTCAGAACAAGCCATCGCTTGGCTATAGGAAACAGGGTCATCCATGTCGGAGACGGCTACAAGAGAGTCTCCATAAGACATGTACCTGTCAGGCTTTTGAGTAGCCCTCCCACTACGTCTAAGTACTACTTGACGAGATTCTGATGAGTTAGGTTGTGTTTCAGTTGGGGTAAGAACAGTTCTTACAGATGAGGTAGAAGCTTCCTCACCCAACTTTTCTTCAAGCACAATTTTGCTTCTAGGTTTCGCATCCTTCATAAAGTCCTCCTCAAGGAAACGAGCATTCGTGCTAACGAAAGTCTTATCGTCCTCGGGACTATAGAAAGTAAAACCTTTGGTTTCATTCGGATATCCTACAAACAGGCACAATTCTGACCTACTAGCCAACTTGCTAGTCTTTTGCCTCAGCACGTGTGCAGGGCAACCCCAAATTCGGATGCGGCCAAGATTCACTTTACGGCCAGTCCATCGTTCATAAGGAGTACCAGGAACCGTTTTGGACGGAACTTGGTTCAGAATATAGGCGGCTGTTTCAAGGGCATATCCCCAAAGGAAAGCGGGAGTGATGAGTAACTCATCATCGATCTAACCATCTCCATTAGAGTTCGGTTCCTTCTCTCTGACACTCCGTTTTGTTGAGGTGTGCCAGGTGCGGTAAGCTGAGAAGCGATACCTTCTTCTTTAAGAAAGTCATCGAACTCTCCAGACATATACTCACCATCTCGATCAGATCGAAGGGTTTTGATCACTTTGCCAGTTTGCTTTTCCACTAAAGCCCTAAAGACCTTAAATACGTTAAAGGTCTCGGATTTGTGTTTAAGCAAATAGACAAACCCATATCGCGAGTAATCATCGGTGAAGGTAACGAAGTATTCATATCCTCCACGTGCCTGTTGGTTGAGTGGACCACATACATCAGAATGTACTAGTTCCAGCAACTCAGTGGCTCTTCGACCCTTATCAGAGAAAGGTCGCTTAGTCATTTTTCCTTCTATGCAGGATTCACAAGTAGGTAGTGAACCTATTGCAGAGTCTTGGAGTGGACCGTCCCTCACAAGTCTCTTAATCCTATCTAGACTGATATGACCAAGTCTCAAGTGCCAGAGGTATGTTGATTTTGTTAGATCGAAGGATTCAGAAAGTTTGATCCTCTTTGGCTCCCTAATTAGATCGTTATCTATTTCGGTGTCTAAAAGAGAAGGTTGAGTGGGATAGATGTAAAAAAAGAGCATTCTTCATACATGCATCAGTGACAAAAGAATTATCAGGAAACGAAATACAAATTCCATTCTTAATGAACTTTAAACAATAATCTTGCTCACGAAGACGAGCAACGGATATTAAGTTCTTCCCAAAGGTAGGAACAAAATAAACATCATTCAAGTTTAAAGTGCGGTCTTCAAAAGACAGCGTCACGGATCCCACAGCCTTTGTAGACACCAGGCTCCCATCACCCCATTTGAAACAGAACTCGCCTTCCTCTAAGCTTTTGGTTTTCTTGAAACCATTCAAGGAACAACAAATATGGTTAGTAGCAGCGGAGTCAAGAATCCACGTTGATACATTATCAGCTACTAAGCATGCTTCGGTAACTAGTACAATACTATGTTCCTTTGCTTTAAGATAGGCGGGACAGTTCTTTTTATCGGCTTTGTGAGGTCTCTTCTTAGTTCCAGAGGCGAAGGCTTTGTGCTCAGTAGCATGTGCCTCTCCTTGATTCCTCTTTCTCTTAGTGAGACCTACAGCAGTGTGAAGTTCCTCCATAAGCTTGGTAACATTGTACTTTAGCTTGTTAATGGAGTAGTTCATCTTGGAGGTATCAAGAGATGCGGGGAGAGTTTCTAAGATCACATCTATGACATTCTTCCCATCAATCTCAGATCCTAGGATTTCCATTTTATTTAGAAAACTAATGATCAGTATCATGAAGTCTCCAACAGGAGTCCTAGCCTGCATATGACAGTTCATAAACTGTCGGACTGCTTGTAGCCTTGTTTGACGCCTTTGCCCTCCAAACATCTCATGGAGATTGTTGAGCATGTCGGCGGTAGTCTCGATGTCACGATGTTGTTGTTGCAACATATTGTTCATTGATGCCAAGATATAGCACCTCACAATCTCATCGGAGCAGAGCCAGGCCGCCAAGGCGTCTTTGTCCTCTTGAGTTGAATCATCATTCGTCAGAGGAGGACACGGGGTGGTGAGTACCCATTTGTGCTTGTTAACGGTAGGTATTATGTCGAGGTTATGTTTCAAATCTACGTAGTTTTCATTTTCGAGTTTGATCGAGGAAAGAAAGAGTGAGAGATGTTTGAGAGACATATTGCCTATAAAAGTTGAAACAAGTTTATGATTAGTCTTTGGTTTAGGATTTAAGTTTTATTAAGACTTTTGTAAAATCCAAAGGTGTTATAAACCAAACGATAATTTACTCCCTCAAGAGAAGGCCGCAAAAAATCTCCATTTATAAGTAAATGACACATCATTAATGCTAAGCCAAGATGTCAATACATCTATTTAGACTAGCCACCTTTTAAATTGGTTTGATCACTCACATCCTTTCGCAGAGCCTCAAAGGAGGATACTAGGGATTGAGCCTAAGTGTGCAACCAACCACTTAGTCCAAAAGATCAGCTTTGAAAAACAATCCCCCAAGGGGAGGCCTTGTCATCATTGCATCACTCTCGGACGTAGCTCATTGAGCAATGATCGAAGCAATAACGCCTTGGAGTACTCACATTTAAGTGAGGGTCGCAAGAGCGGCTCTTAGTCCCACGTTATTGCATCTTTCACTAGTGTTGGGGATCGCGGGTTACAAACAACGAATATAACCCTCCCACTTAGTTTTTGGAGATGGTTCATCGACTCTTATAAGTTCGGAAACAAATTTCCTAGTTAGAGAGCAACATAGCGGACAACTAGAAGAGAATCCTAGATCGACATGTTCAGAGCAGTATTAGTGCATAAAGGCACAAGGTACATACTCGATCTTTTCCTATTTTCTATTTCGGGAAAGTGCGTGAGGGAAGTGTGAACTTCAACTCACTCGAACACTTGAAAGTTTGAGATTACACATCTTTTTATTTTTCGGCTTGTCTACAAGGAGACCTCCCACTCAAATTTTCAAGAGCATATAGATTTTGAACATATGTGATATAGATATAGTTTTGAAAACATTTTGAAAATTTATTTGATTTGGATGACAAAATATTTTCAAGTTTGAAAGTGAAAACGGTTTTTCAAAATTCAAACTAGTTTTGTAAAAATTCAATTTCAATTAATCTTTCAAAAAACAAAACTTTTAATCTTACACAACATGTTTATAATCATATGAAAAACAATTTTGCTCAAGAAAATTTTCTCATTAGAGTTCTATAACTCATGGTAGTGGGGTTTGAAAATCCGGATTTCTAAAAAACTGGAGTTTCAGACAGCCGCGCACCTCGGAGTAAAATCGCCATATCTGGCGGCTCCGATGTCATTTTCAGCCGAAACCGGTGGCATTGGACAGAGGACAGACAGAGCTTTAATTTGATTCAAGAATCATTAAATTTAGATTTCTTAGCAGAGAGTTATGCCACTTTTAATGCGGGTTTACTCCAGCTCGAAGAAAAAGAAATAATTAAAACTTTGGTCCTTTTTAGGTGCGAAAAAGAATCGAGTGTAACGGAACGTTTTATGAAGGTTGTTAAAGCTTTTATTTGTGTTTTATTAGCAGGGTAATAACATAGAATAAAAGAAATAACAACATGCATAAAACGATTCAAGTAAAAATAAGAAACTAGCAAGATATCAAAACTAGTCACAAAATTTTACTCGAAATTTCTCAAACCTTTAAAACACGTTTTTCAATATAAAAAATTAAAAACTTTTAGAACTGATTCTAATGTGTTTTAAAAACATCCCAAACTCATAGAAAAACAACATGCTTTTTAATTTAAAGACAAGAGCATTAAATTAAAAAAAATCTAAGATAACAATTCTAACTTGTCACAAAATTAGTAAACTTTCGAAAACGATTTTCAAGCTCATAATTTTAAAAACATGTACATGCTAATCTTTGACCATAGCTCTGATACCATTTGTTGGAATCGATCTAGGGTTTGAGAAAATAATTAACACTTCGGTAAGCGGCGGAATTTTAAAAATTTTCTTTTACAAGTAAAACAGTTTTTACTAACCTAGACAAGTGCAAGTACATGTAATTAAAAACCAATATGAGCTAGAAGTTTACTAACCTTTCTTGAAGCTTGAACTTTGAAGAAGCTTATGGAAAGTTTGCAACGCTCGTCTCCCCTCGCAGCACGTCTCTCTTTCTTTCCTCGGAACCTCGAGCAACCACGAAAGTTTCTATCACTAAATCACTCGAAATAAAGGAATCAGTGAGTGGGCACTTTTAAACACTACGACTTAAGAACGAGTCTTGAAGTCCCAGAGCTAAACTCTAGGTCAAATGAGGACCTAGGTGCCAAAACAAAAATCGAAATTGAATAGAGAGAGAGAGAGGAGAGGGGCGGCCAAGCTAGAGAGAGAAGCTCTCAATCTCTAAAACTTGGAATGAATGAAATGTGAAGAATAAGGCTCCTATTTATAGGAGAGGTCTCACCTTCAATAAGGTAGTTTCCTCTTCTATAGAATATCACATATTCATGAGCCAATTTCCTTTTCTTCTCCTTATTTCACACGGCCAAAGAGGATCCAAGATATCCTCATATTTGTTTCCTCTTTTGACTCTACTTGGGCGCCCATCTTGATTCCTCTTAGAGGAAATTTGTTTCCTCTTTTTCTTTTGGCAAGTATCTAAATACATTAATGCACAAAATAATCTCTCTTTCACACTAAGGGCTGCACGAAATTTGGTTTCCCATTCACTTGGGTTGGACGGCCAAAAGCCTTCTAAAAAGGCTTTTTAGGTTTTTCTTTAATTGTTCATGACAACATAAGAAAAGCCCATTAAGAATTTTCAAGTAAAATTCTATGAAATGAAATTAATTCACAAGGCCCAATAAACATGTTATGGCCGTGTGATATAATATGTCATCATATGACATTGTCAAAAAATTTATTGACATTCATTTCATGCCATGTCCAAAAAGACAAAATTACCCTTTTGACAATTTTCGTTCTTGTTTTGACTTAGCTTCCAGTTTAACTATTCCTATCGATGTGATTCGTGACAGTGACCTCATGGACCCAAATGAACAAAGCTTGAGCTAAAAACTTGGACTCAAAAGTTCACAAACCCTTTTCCAAGTCTAGCTTAATGCCAACTGACTCCACTAAAGAGCTGACACTGAAAATCTCTCGGTTCAAATGAATTTATTTTCTACTCAAGAATTCGACCTAATTATGATGAGCGGATCCACTGAATATTATCTATGTTTACCCTTCATGAATGTCATCAGCTAGTCGGGATTTACTAAATTACCATTTTACCCTTCTAGCTGTTATTTCCTCAACTCCTTTGTCGCTTGTGAATAAGTTAGAAACAATGTATTGACGAGGAGCTAACAAGTCACATTGTTTCATCCAAAAGAGTCAGGACTCAATTTGGACACTGGCCAGTTCATTTATTCACACTCCAAGGAACAAAGCATGAGGTGACATACATTGCATTTCAGCAATCTTGTACATGAATTCCATATCTATGAGAACTTCACAAAGTTACTCATGACAGACTCACAACTTAGTACTTCACCAATAGGCCTTGTTCGGAATCACATAGTTAGTCCGAACTTTGACTTTCTCAAATGAGAATACTAAGGTGTGAAATGGCATGTCTCATTTCAGGATTAAGGTAAGCATGATGCAATTCATACATAGTGACTTCGAGACATAAGAGGTTAAATGGTTTGTTCTTATATTGTCTCTAGAAGTGCACTGGTCAATTCAGTACCTTCGAAAGATACCTAGAAGAACTATAGAGTCTCCAACTCTCAATGCCTCATAACCAGACATCATAGATTCTTCTAACAATCATACTGAGGTCAATAGTCCTTTGACCCTTAGATTGCGAATATATCGTTTTAAGCAAACTACGAAGAGTTTGTTCATGCAAATCTACATTTGTCTCTTCGTAAGTTGTTAAGTTTGTTTATGGACTAAAAGACTAAGGTTTTATCATAAAGCTTCAAACAAAGAAAGAATGAATGAACGTTTCAACTTTATTAATGAATAGATAGGCAATTACAAGCAAGAGTCTTCGTAAGACGATATGACATCAAATGTACATAAATAGACACTACTACTCTTCTTGTGGGCACCATTGACAACAACCTCATGCTTTGTTCCTTGGAGTGTGAATAAATGAACTGGCCAGTGTCGAAATTGAGTCCTGACTCTTTTGGATGAAACAATGTGACTTGTTAGCTCCTCGTCAATAAATTGTTTCTAACTTATTCAAAAGCGACAAAGGAGTTGAGGAAATAACAGCTAGAAGGGTAAAATGGTAATTTAGTAAATCCCGACTAGCTGATGACATTCATGAAGGGTAAACATAGATAATATTCAGTGGATCCGCTCATCATAATTAGGTCGAATTCTTGAGTAGAAAATAAATTCATTTGAACCGAGAGATTTTCAGTGTCAGCTCTTTAGTGGAGTCAGTTGGCATTAAGCTAAACTTGGAAAAGGTTTGTGAACTTTTGAGTCCAAGTGTTTAGCTAAAGCTTTGTTCATTTGGGTCCATGAGGTCACTGTCACGAATCACATCGATAGGAATAGTTAAACTGGAAGCTAAGTCAAAACAAGAACGAAAATAGTCAAAAGGGTATTTTTGTCTTTTGAGACAAAGGATGAAATGAATGTCAATAAATTTTTTGACAAGTTCATTTGATGACTTGATAATACTCGGCCATGACTTGATCATTGGGCCTTGTGAATTAATTTCATTTCATAAGAATTTTATTGAAAATTCTAAATGGGCTTTTTCTTATGTTGTCATGAACAAGTGAAGAAAATTCTAGAAGCTTTTCTAGAAGCCTTGGGCGCCCAACATACCTAAAGTAAGAGAGAATTTTTTGTGCATAAATGTATTTAGATACTTGCCAAAAGAAAAAGAGGAAACAAATTTCCTATGAATGGTAATGGGAATTTCGGCCAAGCAAGGAATGGAACAAAAAAGGAAACAAATCCAAGGGCTTCTAGAAGCCTATTTGGCCGAGTGACTCTAAGGGAAGGAGAGCAATATTTGCTCATGAATATGTGATATTTAATGAAAGAGGAAACTACCTTATTGAAGGTAAAACCTCCCCTATAAATAGAGGCCTCATTCCCTTCATTCCATTCATTCAACATAAGTTAGAGATTGAGAGACTCTCTCTCTAGACATTGTTGGCCGAAAATCCTCTCTCTCTCTCTAGTTTATTTTTGATTTTTTTTTGTCTTGGCACCTAGGTCCTCACTCGACCTAGTGTTTAGCTCTGCGAGTTCGAGACTTGTTCTTAAGTCGTAGTGTTTAAAAGTGCCCACTCACTGATTCCTTCTTTTCGAGTGATTTAGTGATAGAAACTTTCGTGGTTGCTCGAGGTGCCGAGGAAAGAAAGAGAGACGTGCTGCGAGGGGAGATGAGCATTGCAAACTTTCCAAAAGCTTCTTCAAAGTTCAAGCTTCAAGAAAGGTTAGTAAACTTCTAGCTCATATTGGTTTTTAATTACATGTACTTGCACTTGTCTAGGTTAGTAAAAACGGTTTTACTTGTAAAAGAAAATTTTTAAAATTCCGCCGCTTACCGAAGCGTTAATTATTTTCTCAAACCCTAGATCGATTCCAACATCCCCGCCTTTAACTTCGAAACCACTCAAATCCCGACCCTGTGAGGGTCAGGCTGAAGGCTTGACACAGGGTGGCGTCTGACTGTCCCTGCATCGTCATCCACGTCTCGTAGTGCTGAATGTGGAAGTTCGGGTCCGCCCGTCCGTCATAGGGAGGGATGGATTGCAGTTTGAAGTTCGCCACGCAAGGCTGCGCGAGGATTTGAGCGGCGAAGGGAGAGGATGTGACCGTGTCTGCTGTCCCGTCGGGTGTGACGATCCGGCCAAAGCGCCATTCGACCTCTCGGGCCGTGAATGGGCGAGGCTAGGAGTTGCCTCTTCGGTTCTCGACTCCCAGTCGTCTCGGGCGGACCGATCCTCGACGTCGTAGCCGAGAAGGTTGGCGATGAGCGTGCTGTCAAAGCCGGGACGGTCTAGGAGCTCTGCGAGCCTCCGAGCCGTGTCCTCTCGGAGCGCGGCCTTGGGGTCGTTCATCGGGTCTTAGGGCTGGCTCTCGTTATCACGAGGTTGCCCTCCAAGACGGTGCACAAGGCTTCGGAGACTGTATCTCGAGCTCGTCGCTCGAGTGCCTACGGAGGTAGCGGGAACTTGACTCATCTCTCGAGAGTCGTAGATGCAGTAAGAGAAAGGATTGGAAGGGAAAGCGTTGCCAAGGTCGGGAGACCCCCTCCTTCTAGCGCCAAAATGTTATCGCTCGTTTTCGGACAACAATTTAGGAACCGAAAGCGGTCAGACCCAAGGCCGGACCAAGTGATCTCGCTTCGGTTCGAGCGTGTCGGACTCGGTATCCCAAGTCTTCCCTTAGCTGTTGATGATGTCTATCTCGTCCAAACACCTGAAAAAGTAAGAAAAGATGTGTGAACTACAAAGGGGAAACAGAAGGGGTGCCTCTGTTTACCTCTCTGACGCTCAACATTAGTAGGATTGAGGTAGAACATAGAGGGTTTAAGTGTTTAGAGGCCAAAGATGAGTGAAACGAGTGAGTTATGAATTCGACAGCGTTTCGGGGCTCAAAATTGGATTACCTTTTGGGAGAGGGCGGACCTTTGTATTTATAGGCGACCAAGGGGTGTTTGGGGAACCCCTTGGCCATGGGAAGACCCCAAGGCCAGCCATTGGCCGGCCATGCCCAGGGTCGGCCATTGGCCGGCCATGCCCCGGGTCGGCCATTGGCCAGCCAAGCCCCAGGGTCGGCCATTGGCCGGCTGGGAGGCGCCGTGACGGTTTTGCCCTTGTTGGTTCGGATATACCAAGAATACCTCGCTTCCTCATGGTTCTTCGAACCGTGACGTGTATTGACCCCTTTTCCCTTGTCGGTCGTCGACGGGCCGACAACATATATTTCTAGCCGCGGCGAGATAACACGCCGCGGCGACAATTGAACTTCGCCGCGGCAAAGGTCTTCTACAACGCTTATTTTAAGCGTTGTAGAAGGTCTCACCGCAGCAAGGTGGTAATCTCGCTGCAGCGAGGTGCATCCTTCTACAACGCTTTGACAATTCATTGTAGAAATTTCTCTCCGTGGCATAAAACACGTGGTGCCATTGCGAGGATTCTACAAAGGATAGTCAAAGCATTGTAGGGAAACTGAGATACATTAAATTATACAACGCTTAACCACAAGCATTGTAGAAACACCAAGTATCTACAACACTTAGCGATAAGTATTGTAGAAACACATAGATTCTACAACGCTTAGCCACAAGCATTGTAGAAACACCCAGTTTCTACAACGCTTATGTTAAGCGTTGTAGAATCCCTAGTTTCTACAACAGTTATTTTAAGCGTTGTAGAAAGTGGGTTGTATAATCCAATACTTATAGTAGTGATCAAGTAGTGCTTCATGAGAGAATTGGTGTACTAATTTTGCTTGTCAACACTTGATAAACCTAATTATATTTTGTTTATACGGGATCAACTTTTTATTTTTTTTGACATAATAACTACATTGATCCATGACATAAGATTTTTTTAAACATTAGCACATGTGGAGTGTTCATCTTCTTAAATATAACCAAAAAGGCTATGGAAATATTCCTTCTCTGCATGTACCAAGAAAGATAAAATAGTAAAATTGTATAAGGTATAATTGAACCGAATATCATACGATAATAGGTCCTTACCATTTTTACGAAAATACTATGAAACTAGAAGGCTGATGTTACTCTTGAGATTCGCAGGGTCAGAGAATGTACTCCGACGGTCTGAGAATAGAACATATCCAACATTAAGTTCGAGTCAAATAGGCCGAAGAACTCTTGAAGGTTAAGGAATGACACATTCATAAGTCAAGAACAAACCTTATCAAGCAGAATTTCGAAGAGAAGAGAAGGTGGTAGTTCAAAGACTAGTCAAAATTAAGCAAATACATGTATATAATAAAAATTAAAGTAAAACGCTCATCTCGACGGTTATGCCGAGCATAGGAGGAACCACCCACTACACACTTCTTGGGAACGATTATTTGATAACTATCAAAGATGTGAGACTGATACACCACATAGTTGACTCAAAACGTCTATAAATAGAAGAGCAACTCATTGGAGAAGATGACTTCACTTTCTTACACATAGAGCATGAGCCCAAAACTTCACCTATCATTCAGCAACCTCGTTTACTAGATTAGTCTGTACTTAGAGAAAGTCTTGCCTAGTTACTTGTAGTTCTCTTGACTGCGTTCTGGTACCATGTCGTACTTTGTGAGATAATTGTTGTACTAATTTTGTTTGTCAACAGTTTGACGCGAGAAGGAGGGAATAACGTTGAAGATCAATGGTTAGCTCAGCAATTCGAACTCGAAACAACACCACTGATGGTTCCACTCCTCAGATTGAGCACCACAACCGCACGCTACCATTCAAGCCAGAGGAACTTGCTGAGTATCTCCCCCAACCTAACCTGGCTATACAATTTCAAGAGATAAAAGAGCATCTCCTAGCCTGTGAAGCCAGTAGGGAAGACTCCGAGCGAAGAGAGCCACACTACGAAGCGCAGTAGTAATCCCCATAGAAGAACCCTTGCACCAATTAGGAAAATAACCTATGGAGGAACCGCAAATTAAGAAATCCCTAAAACATGCTAAGGATCGGTACGAAAGAGAAGAAGAAAATTCGGAATCAACAGGGTACCAAGCGAGTCAGGAATAGATCCATGATCGTTATCAACCCACGACAAAAAAAAGCAAATCCCATACAACTAAAGGTGTTGAAAAAGATTCGGACATTGGGAAAGCGCGAGCACAAACGAGACTCACTTCCAAATATTGGAGCGTCGTATCGAGGAATTGGCTCTAGGACAGAAAGAACCGACTCCAAAGATCAAAGAAGTTGTCTCCCCTTTCACGACACAGGTGTTAAAACACCTTTAGCCGATTGTTTCAGGATGCCAAGAATTCCAGTGTACGACGAAAAGTTTACTCCTCGAGGTCCCTGGACACATTTTCATCATGGAGGCTTATGCAGGGAGCAGATCCCAAGGTAATGTACGGGGCGTTCTCTATCACCCACTGCAGGCTCAGCCAAAAGGTGGTACAGAAGCTCATGCCAAACTAATTAGGATATTGGAAACAGTTGTGGCTCAAAGTTCATGAAATAATTCGTCGGCTCAAGTTCTAGAATTACTCATAAGGAAAGGCTGCTGGCGGTCAAGCAGGCCCACCATGAATCACTGAAAGACTACATCAACCGTTACTCGGAGAAAGCGTTGCAAGTAGACAAACTCAACGAAGATTTTAAGATCTTTGGAATCACCTCGGGGATCCAAACAGAATCAGAATTATGATGGCCACTTCGTAAAACAAGTACTTGAGACAACAACGATCTCCTGAAGAAAGCTAAAAAAAATACATCAATGCTTAGGAAGCGAGGTTGTCAGCCAGAAAGGTCGAGCGCCTAAAGACTCGACTAGAAGAGCAAAAGGGACAGTAGTCCGAGGACACCCATCCCCCAAAGAAGAGCATGACCACATAAGCCATTCTCTAGTAAATATGATAAGTATCACCCTCTGTATACTTCGATGGAAGAAATATTCAGTCTTACTAAGGATCAAGAGGATTCCCAAAGCCAAACTGAATCAAGAAAGATATCTCAAAAACATATAAAACAAAGTGTTGCGCCTTCCACCACGTCGTCGGCCACAAGACTACAGATTGTTTCAACGTAAAAGAAGCTATAGAAGCTCTAATCCAAAGAATGTCATTGAAGAGATTTTGAGCCAACAAGGAAGAACGCATCGAGAAAAAGAAAGAAGAATATGGAGAAACGTCTTTAATTGTGGGTGGGGCAAACGTGCCCATAAAAACTATGTCAAGAGGCTCAAGCACGGCATCAACAAATCCTCTTCATAGTAGGGCAAAGCCCGAGCAAGATCCTGAAGGCTAGCTCAGAACCCATCACCTTCACTGCAGAAGATGCTCGAGGGGTAATGTTCCCACACAAAGACCCTTTATTTTTCTCAGCCCTTATCGAGAAACTTCGAGAGGATACTGGTGGATAACAAAAGTGTTGTCGATGTTCTATATGGATTCATGGGCCACTCCATCAAGCTAAGAGGTATCATCTCGGTCCCAATAACTTTGGGAAAAAATCAGAGAACCAAAACTATAAACATCAAATGGGTAGTAGTTCCGGGCAAGTCAACATTTAATGCAATTATCGGGAGACCGACTCTCCAAGCACTTGGTGCCAATACATATGTGGAGTACGTGAAGATGAAGTTCCCAAGCGATAAAGGAGTCAAAACACGCTGTTAGCTCAGCACTGATAAAAAACTAGGGAGAACACCAATTTCCAGTGTCCTACTCTTCAAGACGTCTCAACTGTTGACATTGGTGCCCATAAGAAGATTAGTAGTTATTACTAATATGCATTTGATGTAATAAATTCTAACAAAGACTTTTGCTTGTAACTGCTGAAGAATTAATAAAAAGTTGAAACTTTCATTCATTCTTCCTTGTTTGTTTGAAGCTTTACGATAAACCTTAGTCTTTAGCCCTTAAACAAACCTAACAACAAATGAAGAGTCAAATATAGATTTGCATGAACAAACTATTCATGGTTTGCTTAAAACAGTATATTCACGATCTAAGGATCAAATGGCTATTGATCTCAGTAAGATTCACTACCAAAAATGTGGGATATAACTACAGTTTTTTTTTAACTTTAGTTTAGCCTTTTAGTAGAGTCTTTGAATACAGACTACGGTCACCTTTTTTTAGGCCTATATTAGACTCTAGTCGAGTATAAACCTATAGCTAATGGTCTTTTTTATCTACAGTCAATATAAGAAGTAGTGTTAAAACCCAAAAAATTTAAAAATTACCACCACGGCTAAATCTAAAAAAGTATGGTAGCACTAAAAAAATAAATACATTTCTAACATTTCACTATTTTGATGTTGGAGGGAAATTTCTCACTAAATTTTTTGCTTTAACCGGTACATCAAAATCTCAAGTCTAAAATTGACCAAGTAAAAGAAATAAACCCTCTCTCTCTCATCTTCGTATATCTCACATTCTCAGTCTCCCTCTCTCTCTCGCTTCATAAACCTCAGATACTCTCTCTGTCTCATCTCGTATTTTCACCCATCGCCATCAATCTTCTTCATCTTCTCCGGTCTTATTCTTCCACGTTTCTTTTCCCTTCCACGAACTCGTGATTGAGCTCGTGGTTCCTTGGTTTCAGCGAGATTAAGCGTTGATTGGGAGGAAGTGAAAGAGTCCCTGAGTCCTCTGAAATTCGTTCGAGCAACGTATAACTTAATGTTGTCGCTGTTTTTCGGACAATGATTTAGGAGTCGCAGACGGTTAGACCCAAGGCCGGACCAAGTGGTCTCGTCTTGACTCGAGCGTGTCGGACTTGGTATCCCAAGTCGTCCCTTAGCTGTGGATGTTCCTTGAGTTCGTCAGAGTACCTGAAAAGGAGTAGAGAATACGTGAACTACAAAGGGGAAACAGGGGGGGTGCCCCTGTTTACCTCTCCGACGCTCAACATTAGTGTGATTGAGGTGGAGTATAGAGGTTTTAGGGGTGTTTAGAGGCCAAAGCTTGAGAGAAACGAGCGAGGTACGAGTTCGGCAGCGTTTCAGTGCTCAAGGATGGATTACCTGAACCAAAGGGGGGTGCCTTGGTATTTATAGGCGACCAAGGGGCATTTTGGGCATCCCCTTGGCCGAAGGCCGCCTCTGACCCGGCCATGGCCGGCTCTGACTCGGCCGTGGAGGCCATGGCCGGCTCTGACTCGGCCTTGGAGCTAGGAGGCCGGCTCTGACTCGGCCTTGGAGGAAGGCCGGCTCTGGAGCAAGGCCGGCGCTGGAGGAAGGCCGGCTCTAGGCAAGGCCGGCTCTGGAGCAAGGCCGGCGCTGGAGGAAGGCCGGCTCTAGGCAAGGCCGGCTCCGGAGCAAGGCCGGCGCTGGAGGAAGGCCGGCTCTAGGCAAGGCCGGCGCTGGAGGAAGGCCGGCGCTGGAGGAAGGCCGGCTCTAGGCAAGGCCGGCTCTGGAGCAAGGCCGGCGCTGGAGGAAGGCCGGCTCTAGGCAAGGCCGGCTCTAGAGCAAGGTTGGGTCGGCCATTGGTCGGCTGAAGGGTTGGGCCGGCCAATGGCCGAGTGGGCATGTTGGGTCGGCCATTGGCCGACTGAAGCTTTGCCTCGGCCAATGGCCGAGTGAACTGGGCCGGCCATTGGCCGACTGAAGCTTTGCCTCGGCCAATGGCCGAGTGAACTGGGCCGGCCATTGGCCGACTGAAGCTTTGCCTCGGCCAATGGCCGAGTGAGACCCTTGGGCCGGCCATGGGCCGGCTGAGCATATGGCCGGCCATTGGCCGGCTGGAACTTGGGCCGGCCATTGGTTTTGGCCGGCCAAGGGCTGAGGCAAGGCTCCGTCGTCAAAGGCCTCGCGCCGGTCGCACGGGTCGAAGCGATGTCTTTTTCCTCGTCGGCCCGAGACGGGCCGACAACATTAGCCCCCCGAGTTTCCGGTCGAGCGTAGATCGAGTGGAAACTCAAAATCTACGCTCTTATGCGGACGCGGGATGAACGCTCTCGGGTTTGCATCACGGGGAACAGCCTTTGCGCGTCACGGGGGACGGCTTTCGCGCGTTGCGAAGGACGGCTCTTGTGCGTCGCGAGGGACGGCTTTTGTGCGTCGTGAGGGACGGCTTTTGTGCGTCGCGAGGGACGACTTACTGTTTCGGGTTGATCGTGCGCGGCTTATTTTCTCGATCTACCAATGAGGGCGTGATCGATTAGCATGGCTTTATTGTGTTGTGCGCGTCTTATGTTCTCGATTTGCCAACGAAGGCATAATCGATTTGCACGTCTTTTTCGTATTGTGCGCGTCTTGTTTTCTCGACCTGCCAATGAAGGCATAATCGATTTGCACGTCTTTGTTGTATTGTGCGCGTCTTGTTTTCTCGACCTGCCAATGAAGGCATAATCGATTTGCACGTCTTTGTTGTATTGTGCGCGTCTTACTTTTCTCGACTTGCCAACGAAGGCATAATCGATTTGCGCGTCTTCGTTGTGTTGTGCGCGTCTTACTTTTCTCAACCTGCCAATGAAGGCATAATCGATTTGCGCGTCTTTGTTGTGTTGTGCGCGTCTTACTTTTCTCGACTTGCCAACGAAGGCATAATCGATTAGCACGTCTTTTTTGTTTTGGACGCAGACCTTGAACCCATTTGTAACTCGTTGCCTGTCGGCCGACGAGCTGGGCGGCGAGCGCGATGCCACATTTGTGCGGCGAGGTTTCCCGTGGACGCTGGCTTGACCAGATACGCCCTGGCGGACGCAAGCCTTGAACCCATTTGTAACTCGTTGCCTTTCGGCCGACGAGCTGGGCGGCGAGCGCGATGCCACATTTGTGTGGCGAGGTTTCCCGTGGACGCTGGCTTGACCAGATACGCCCTGTCGGACGCAAGCCTTGAACCTATTTGTAACTCGTTGCCTTTCGGCCGACGAGCTGGGCGGCGAGCGCGATGCCACATTTGTGTGGCGAGGTTTCCCGTGGACGCTGGCTTGACCAGATACGCCCTGGCGGACGCAAGCCTTGAACCCATTTGTAACTCGTTGCCTTTCGGCCGACGAGCTGGGCGGCGAGCGCGATGCCACATTTGTGTGGCGAGGTTTCCCGTGGACGCTGGCTTGACCAGATACGGCCTGGCAGACGCAAGCCTTGAACCTATTTGTAACTCGTTGCCTTTCGGCCGACGAGCTGGGCGGCGAGCGCGATGCCACATTTGTGTGGCGAGGTTTCCCGTGGACGATGGCTTGACCAGATACGCCCTGGCGGACGCAAGCCTTGAACCCATTTGTAACTCGTTGCCTGTCGGCCGACGAGCTGGGCGGCGAGCGCGAACTCAAGACTCAACTCGAGGGCTCATGTAGAGCCTGCACGAGGAATAGTTAGTTGACTTGCGGGCTTGGGACTCAACTCGAGGACTCATGTAAAGCCTGCAAGAGGAGTTTCGTGAAGAGTCGGCGCGAGGAGTATTGGTTGACTCGCGGACTCGTAGCTCGACTCGAGGAATGAATTCATCTCGAGGAGACATGTGAAGAGTTGGCACGAGGAGTATCAGTCGACTCGTGGGCTCGTAGCTCGACTCGAGGAATGAATTCATCTCGAGGAGACATGTGAAGAGTTGGCACGAGGAGTATCAGTCGACTCGTGGGCTCGTAGCTCGACTCGAGGAATGAATTCATCTCGAGGAGACATGTGACGAGTTGGCACGAGGAGTATCAGTCGACTCGTGGGCTCGTAGCTCGACTCGAGGAATGAATTCATCTCGAGGAGACATGTGACGAGTTGGCACGAGGAGTATCAGTCGACTCGTGGGCTCGTAGCTCGACTCGAGGAATGAATTCATCTCGAGGAGACATGTGAAGAGTTGGCACGAGGAGTATCAGTCGACTCGTGGGCTCGTAGCTCGACTCGAGGAATGAATTCATCTCAAGGAGACATGTGACGAGTTGGCACGAGGAGTATCAGTCGACTCTTGGGCTCGTAGCTCGACTCGAGGAATGAATTCATCTCGAGGAGACATGTGAAGAGTTGGCACGAGGAGTATCAGTCGACTCGTGGGCTCGTAGCTCGACTCGAGGAATGAATTCATCTCGAGGAGACATGTGAAGAGTTGGCACGAGGAGTATCAGTCGACTCGTGGGCTCGTAGCTCGACTCGAGGAATGAATTCATCTCGAGGAGACATGTGACGAGTTGGCACGAGGAGTATCAGTCGACTCGTGGGCTCGTAGCTCGACTCGAGGAATGAATTCATCTCGAGGAGACATGTGAAGAGTTGGCACGAGGAGTATCAGTCGACTCGTGGGCTCGTAGCTCGACTCGAGGAATGAATTCATCTCGAGGAGACATGTGAAGAGTTGGCACGAGGAGTATCAGTCGACTCGTGGGCTCGTAGCTCGACTCGAGGAATGAATTCATCTCGAGGAGACATGTGAAGAGTTGGCACGAGGAGTATCAGTCGACTCGTGGGCTCGTAGCTCGACTCGAGGAATGAATTCATCTCGAGGAGACATGTGACGAGTTGGCACGAGGAGTATCAGTCGACTCGTGGACTTGAACTCGACTCAAGGACTCACGTAGACCCTGCACGAGGAGTTTCGTGAAGAGTCGTTTGTTATTTTTATTTTTTGAGTTGTTGTTGAATTGTTTTTTTGATTGAGCGTTTTGATTGGGCGTTGGTCCCTGTTAGCCCCCCGAGTTTCTTGCGTTTGTGAGACAAAGGTTGAGAAACTCTCGCGTTAGAGGTATACAATAGCATTTTTTCATGTGTGAAATAACTCTTTATTGCAATAAGGGGGTCATTACAGCTTGTCATGGCATTTGGCCTTCTTTGAAAAAAAAAAAAAGAAATTACACTTTTGAAATGACAGTGACCACGAAGCCGATCGAGTTCGGGTGTGAATGTCGAAGTCGCGACCATCACGGCTTGCTAGCAGACGCGACGAATTCCCTGAGATTCCCAACTCGAATTAGGGAATCAATTCGCTTCTTGAGCTGCTTGCATTCGACCGTCGCGTGCCCGTGATCTTTGTGGTATTCGCAGAACCGACTTCGATCTCGCTTCGCGGGGCCCTTTGTGAGTGGGGCGGGGCTTCCCAGCTCATCGCGGCGTAAGCGCAGGATCCGGTCGGGCGTTGTGTTGAGCGGGACGAAGGATCGCTTCGGGGCTGGAGAAGGGTGGTCGTTAGGGACTTGACCTTTCCGGCGCCTTTTCCTTCGTGACTCGGGACCAACGGCCGGTATCACAAGCGTGGCTGCGCGCTCTTGATCGAGTGCTCGATCAATGTTGGGTGGTTGCTGCCCCAAGATGATCGCGGTCTCGAGTCGGGCGTTGAGCTTTTCTCTCAAGTCGAACTCGGGATCCTTTCTTTGAGAGTTGAGGCGGTCTCTCAAGTCTCCGGAGGCCGTCCTTATCACCCTTGTCAAGGGCGCATCACTCAGGCGACGCCTTTGGCGGAGGCCGAGACCATCGACGTCGTCACCTTCACAAGGGTTTTGGACGCGGATGGTGAGCTTGGAGCGTCCCTTTCGGGACCTCGAGGTCGAGCGTCCTTGGGCATTGTGCGAGCTTTGATGCCTTGACGTGGTCGCCCGAGGGTGTCCCCTCGAGGGCGTGTGTGCGTGCTCACCAGAAAGTCGACGTTTTGGCGCGGCCGCCCGAGGGTGTCCCCTTGGAGGCGTGCGCGCGTGTCCACTTTCGTGAATAACGTGGTCGAGGTTGGTCTCACGGTTGATGTCATCTACATTGTTGGAGTCGAGGAGGTCGGTGATGAGCGTGCCGGTAACGCCGGGGCGGTCTAGGAGCTCGGCGAGCCTTCGAGCCGTGTCCTCTCGGACTGCGGCCTCGGGGTCATTCGCTAGGTCTCGGGGCTGGCTCTCGTTATCACGAGGTTGCCCTTCGAGACGGCGCACGGAGCTTTGGAGGTCGCGCCTCGAGCTAGTCGCTCGGGCGCCCATGGAGGTGGCGGGGCTACGACTCATCTCTCGAGAGTCGTAGAAGTGAGAAGAAGACTGGTAGAGGGGATGTGTTGCCAAGGTCGAGAGATCCCCTCCTTCTAGCGCCAAAATGTTGTCGCTGTTTTTCGGACAACGATTTAGGAGTCGCAGACGGTTAGACCCAAGGCCGGACCAAGTGGTCTCGTCTTGACTCGAGCGTGTCGGACTTGGTATCCCAAGTCGTCCCTTAGCTGTGGATGTTCCTTGAGTTCGTCAGAGTACCTGAAAAGGAGTAGAGAATACGTGAAGTACAAAGGGGAAACAGGGGGGGTGCCCCTGTTTACCTCTCCGACGCTCAACATTAGTGTGATTGAGGTGGAGTATAGAGGTTTTAGGGGTGTTTAGAGGCCAAAGCTTGAGAGAAACGAGCGAGGTAAAAGTTCGGCAGCGTTTCAGTGCTCAAGGATGGATTACCTGGACCAAAGGGGGGTGCCTTGGTATTTATAGGCGACCAAGGGGCATTTTGGGCATCCCCTTGGCCGAAGGCCGCCTCTGACCCGGCCATGGCCGGCTCTGACTCGGCCGTGGAGGCCATGGCCGGCTCTGACTCGGCCTTGGAGGAAGGCCGGCTCTGGAGCAAGGCCGACGCTGGAGGAAGGCCGGCTCTAGGCAAGGCCGGCTCTGGAGCAAGGCCGGCGCTGGAGGAAGGCCGGCTCTAGGCAAGGCCGGCTCCGGAGCAAGGCCGGCGCTGGAGGAAGGCCGGCTCTAGGCAAGGCCGGCGCTGGAGGAAGGCCGGCTCTAGGCAAGGCCGGCGCTGGAGGAAGGCCGGCGCTGGAGGAAGGCCGGCTCTAGGCAAGGCCGGCTCTGGAGCAAGGCCGGCGCTGGAGGAAGGCCGGCTCTAGGCAAGGCCGGCTCTAGAGCAAGGTTGGGTCGGCCATTGGTCGGCTGAAGGGTTGGGCCGGCCAATGGCCGAGTGGGCATGTTGGGTCGGCCATTGGCCGACTGAAGCTTTGCCTCGGCCAATGGCCGAGTGAACTGGGCCGGCCATTGGCCGACTGAAGCTTTGCCTCGGCCAATGGCCGAGTGAACTGGGCCGGCCATTGGCCGACTGAAGCTTTGCCTCGGCCAATGGCCGAGTGAGACCCTTGGGCCGGCCATGGGCCGGCTGAGCATATGGCCGGCCATTGGCCGGCTGGAACTTTGGCCGGCCATTGGTTTGGGCCGGCCAAGGGCTGAGGCAAGGCTCCGTCGTCAAAGGCCTCGCGCCGGTCGCACGGGTCGAAGCGATGTCTTTTTCCTCGTCGGCCCGAGACGGGCCGACAACACTTAAAACCACTATCAGTCTTGAATACGAGATTAGGTATTTAGTTTTGGATATTTAGGGCTTTTCGTTGTGTTTATCTCTCGTGGGTCTTAGTTGTTGATTTCCATGGCTGAGATTGTTGTCTTGATTGCTGGAGTTCTCGTTTTAGATTTCTGGGTTTTAATTTAGGGCTGAGAAGTGTTTCGTGCTTTGGTTTTATTTTATTATCTCTCGTTCACTTATGGCCGCGTTGGTGTTTTTCTCTCTCTCTCTGATCTTACTTATGACCTTTGGAATTCTGAGACCTTGGATTCGAGTTTTAGTTTGGTTTAATTGCTTGAATCTAAGCCTCGCTCTGGATATTTGTTCTTTATGCGTTTGTTTTTTCAGACTGGTTTAGTTGGTTTTGAATCTGATTTTTGGTTTGATTATATTTGTTTTGAATCTGAAATAAAACTATTGGACAGGCTTTAACAGCTCAGAGATCAACACCGAGCTTAGTCACTATCGGCCCCAGATGTTGCATCCGTGGCCGGAGTGGGTCAACTTGATGGAGCTCCTCCTAAGCAGAGGCTACTTCGGCGACGACGATGAAACGCTTCTCCAAAATGGTGAATTAGGTCGCAGGGAATCAAATCTAATTCGTACGGCCTGCCTTAACTTCTCTAGGGATCGCTTTGATATCATAAGGTAATCAGTGAGACTTGTTGCTTCTTTGGCTTATCACACAACATGTTTGATATTTTGCATGAATCATAAAATGTTTGCTATGTATGTATAAAAAAAATTGTTGGCTAAGTTATTTCACCTTTTGAACCAATGCTTTTAGTCATATGCATTGTGCTCTTATTCACAATGCTTTAAGTCAAAGTCTCGAATTGTGTTCATCATTTCTAATGCTAAACTCGCTATAATCCCAACGAGTCTTGCGACTTAAGGCATCTGCAGAAAAATTCAAGTTCCAGATATGGTAGTGTCGGTTTTAACTCTTAGTCTTCCATATATTCAATCCACCTCCACTGTCTCGTGTTCAAGTCTCATTACGTAACAAGATACTTAATGCTCTGGTGATCTGTGAAAATTTCAACCGCTGCATCATCAAAATAAGAGCTCAAAATCTTAGGCTTGTTGTCGGTCGTTTTCGAAAAACCCGACGCCAAGAAGACACATCGCTCAAAGGGCCGATGGTCAGGCCGGAGGTACTGAAGAGTGACGAACCCTCAAGCCCTTGCCCAAACTCTTGACTCCTTGAGTCGAGCCTAGCCCCTCGAGTCGAGACTTGAGTCGGCTCCTCGAGTCGAGCCTCGCCCCTCGGGTTAAGACTTGATTCAATCTCCCCGAGTCGAGCCTCGCTCCTCGAGTTGAGCCTTGAGTCGGTCTCCTCGGGTCGAGCTTTGCTCCTTGAGTCGAGCCTTGAGTCAGTCTCCTCGAGTCGAGCCTCGACTCGAATCCTATCCGTCGAACACACATTTGTGTCATAAACCCGAAATACAAATCTCACAATAGCTCAACGGGCCCGAAAGGACGACGGTCACGAAAAGCCCACGAAGGGACAGCCCGGTGCGTGCCACGCTGGCTGCACCGCGTGCCGCGCCCGAGAAAGGTCGCGCCGTGCACCGCGGGTCGCGCGCCGCGCGTGGTGCGCCGCTGCCCCTTTGTGCGCCTCCTCTTGGAAAGGTGCGCGTCCCAAGTCCCACATTGGCGACGAAGGACCCCCTTAGGGTCCCCAAACATCTATATAAACCCCCTCTCACTGAGGGGGAAGCCATCCCTTCATCTCCTATCGATACGCTCGGTTTCTCACTCTTCTTTGCTTCTCTTGATGCCATATTTGGCCTGAAGCATTCTCACAAGTCTCTCTCGTTCTCAGAGGTTCCGAAGCACTCACGGGAACTTCCCGGAAGTCACTCCCTCTGACCGAACGCCCCCCGGTGCTTAAGCACGCCCCTAGGGTTCTCGACTAGAGTCCCTTAATGCGTCTAACACGCTAGACGTGCACGCTGTTGTCGCACGAAAATGAACAACTATTGAAAACCTCGGGCGGTTCGATCCAAGGCCGGACCAAGTGATCGCACCCGGGCCAAGAGCGTGAACTCGATAGTCTCGAGCTAGGGTTTTCTCCGATCAACCCGCCTCTAGGGAGAGGTAGGGGGTGAGGAGGAGGAGTGACCGTGCCTTGGTTGTCGGCTGCCTACGTACCCGTGCGTGGGATCAGGTCAGAACGTAGTTCAGGCGTGAAAGACGCAGTATGAGGCGTAGAACCTCGGCGGAGAAGCGTGCTCGACGAAGGAGACGGGGCACGAGGAGTCCTCGGCAGCGTCTCAGAACCTCGGAGATCGCGTACGCGTCTAGTGTGTTAGACGCGCGAGGGGAACTCTAGTCGAGAACCCTAGGGGCGTGCTTGAGCACCGGAGAACGTTTGGTCAGAGGGAGCGATGTCCGGGAAGTCCCCGTGAGTGCTTCGGAACCTCTGAGAACAGGGGAGAGAGAAGAGAGACTGCTTCAGGCCAAATATGGCATCCACAGAAGCAGAGAAGAGTAAGAAATCGAGCGTGTCGATAGAAGATGAAGGGATGCCTTTCCCCTCAGTGGGAGGGGGTTTATATAGGTGTTTGAGGACCCTAAGGGGGTCCTTTGGCGTCCATGTATGACTAGGAACGCGCCCTTTTCCAAGAGGAGGCGCACAACCCACGGCGCTCATCGCGCGGGGCGCGACTCGCGGCGCGCGGCGCACGGTGTAGAACCCGCGGCGCGCGCTGGGCTTCGTTTCTGCGGGCTTTTCGCGATCGTCTCGCTTCCGGGCCCGTTGAGCTATTGTGGGCATGGTATTTTGGGTTATGACACAAACGTTTGTTTGACGGATAGGACCCGAGTTGATGTTCGACTCGAAGAGCGAGGCTCGACCCGAGGAACCGACTCAAGTCTCAACTCGAGGGGCTAAGCTCGACTCAAGGAGTCAAGAGTTTGGACGAGGGTTTGGAGGCTTGCTGCTCTTCAGGACCTCCGGCCTAACCATCGGCCCTTTGAGCGACGTACCTTCTCGGTGTCTCGGGTTTTCCGAAAACGACCGACAACATTAGCCCCCCAAGTTCGTCGCACGGGAGGTTCCCAGTGATGAACTTTTTGTCCTTCTAGTTGGGTGTTTGAGGAAAATATTTTCCCTGTCCCGTTACCCGAATTTTTTTTTTTTTTACGAGGCCGCGCGGCGCGCGCCCTGGACGGCGCGGCGCGCGGTCTGTGCAGCGCGTCCCGCACGGCGCGGGATTGACGCGCGGCGCGCCTCGTGCGCGGGGCTGGTTCGCCTTGCGCGGGGGAACTCCGACTTTTTGGAGTTTTCCTCCGTTTTTTCTCTATGTGGGAGTAGGATTTCGACTCCTACCCCCCTAGAAGTCTATAAATAGATCCCCCCCTTCTCTTATTCCTCACTTTATTTTTTTCTCTCTTTCTCTACGCTTGTTTCTTTTTTTCTTTTCACGTTTGCATTATGGGTGTCCCTCCCCTTTTCTCAACTGAGAGTCCCGAGATTGATTTCTCTCACTTGTTTCAGGGTTCTGAACATGTAGAGGACGATCTCTTCGCGGGATTAGGGGAAATTCCTCTGCACGTGGAAGAGAATCCAAGCGGAGTAGAGCAGTGGCTCGAAGAAGGCGAGCTGGGCGCGACCTTGCCTGCTGCTCAGCCTCAAGAAGAGTGCGCGCCAGCTGGGCGCGACACAGGTGGGGAGTTTGATCATCCCACATCCGGGGAACCTGCCCCTCGTCTCGTGATCAAATTGGTTGGCGAGGGGGTTCGCGACAAAGCCCGCCTTGACGTGCCACGGTCCGACTTGGACCTTCATGGCGCGCCGGGAGATATCGCGGACGTGGATGCGGTGACACGGCTAGAGTCGGTCCTCGACGAGATTGACTGCGTGGAGGACTTTGGTCCCGAGTCTGAAGATCCCGGAGGCGATTCGGAGACATGTCCGGGGGCCGAAGGCATCGCATCGGAGCGCCCCGAGATACCGTCGGCGGCTGCCGCGGCTGTGTCGGAGGGCAGGGGCCCTTCCGTGGAGCCAGGGGGTTCTCAGCCCGAGTCCCCTGATGCAGAGGCGCTAGTATCGGCGAGGTCGCTCGCTAGGACGGAGTGGTATCTCGAGGAGGGCTTTGCTGCTCCCGAGGACTTCGATTGTTCGGGGGTCGATGCTTCGAGCTCGCTCACGTACCGAACATTCGTCGGTCTCCGGGAGGCATTCGCCATTCCATCGTCCGTGGCGCTTCTCCGTCCCTTACAGGGCGACCGTCCTTTCCGGCCTCGTCGCGGATTTGCCGCAGTTTCAGTTGCAAGTTTCAACTGCGGGTTGCGGCTGCCGTTTCAACCCATCGTTCAGCAGCTTCTCGCCCGTCTGGTGGTGCACGCGTGTCAGATGAGTCCGGCATTCTACCGCATCGTGGCCATGTGCCACATGGAGTGGCATTGCCAGACTGAGCGGGTGATGACCGTGAGCGACTTTCGTAATCTCATCGCGATCTTCCCTGCGTCCGGGCAGCCTGGTTTCTTCATGGCTCGCGATCGCCGGAACACTAAGCTGATCATGGATTTAGAGAAGTATAACCGATGACCGTGGGTGTGGGTCTCGGCGAAGGCTTTTGGCGATGCGCCGTTTCAGTTCGGTCCCTTGGCCAAATTTTCCGCTTACGCGGGGGCCGATGACCTCGACTTCGTGAAGGAGATCCGGGGAATGTCGGAGGCTCGGAAAGCTGTCGAACGATTTCGCTCCCCTGAGCTGATGGTTTCCACCGGGTGGTTCCCGCCGTTTCCACCTGGCCGGGGCGACAGTCAGCGGTCCGAGAGTGCTCCCAGTGCCGCATCATCTCTCTCGAGCGGCGGTCTTCAAGGTATGTCGACGTTTCGCACTTTTTGTTTTTGTTCTTAGCTTAGGGTTTTGACTTTGTTGCTCTTGTAGTCTCTTCGGCTAGGGCGACGGCTCGAGCGCGTTTAGCGAAGGCTTCTCGGGACCCGAAGTCGTTGGCGGCGGTCCGTTGTCGGATTGCTGTGCGGGTCGGGAGAAACCCGATACCGATCATCGGACGGAGAGCGGTCCTCGTGCTTCTTTGAAGCGACCCTCCTCCTCGGCTTTACGAGACACGTCTTCGGACTCCAAGCGCGTAAACTCGATGGTCGACGTGGAGGCTGCGGAGGTTAGGTGGGAATGTTCCCTGGGCCTTACTCAATCTTCGATGAAGATGTGGAAGAGCGTCGTGGCAGCAGCGACGTGGAGTTCTTTCGTCACGACGTTTCCGATGCACAGAGAGTAAGTTTCCCTTGCCTCGTTTGTGATGAACCTATCTTTCGCTAAACTATCTTTTTGCCTTCTCAGGTGCTTGTTCGAGCGACCCGAGGCGAGGAGATCCTTCACGATCTCATCAGGTGGATGAGCCGTGCCCAGGAGGAGCTTGCTCAAGCGAAGTCTCAGCTGGCCCACGCCGAGCGAGGTTCTCACTCAAAGGCGGAGTTTGCGAGTCTCCGCGAGCAGCTTCAGGAGGCTCGCGTGGAATTGGGAGTTACCCGCGGCAAGTGCGACCGTGCTCAGGCGGCGGTGGCGAAGATGGCTGAGGAGCTAACGACGGAACGTCAAGCCCTCGAAGTGGCGACTCGATCGACGGAGGTCTTCCGGAGCGAAGCGCGGGACCTTCGACGTCAGTTGGAATCGCGCACAAAAGAAGTTGGCATTCTCCAGGGCCAGCTTACATCGAGCGAGGCTGCCCGTGTTTGAGCGGAGCGTGAGCGCGACTCCTTGGCGGAGGAGGTGGCTCGGGTCACCGAGGAGAAAGCCGCGGCGGAACAGCTTGCGTCCGACCTTCAAGACGACTTTGACGTCGGAGTCGAGGAGGCAAGACATGCGGCGGCGGTGGAGTGTCGGGACGCCACAGCTACCGAGAATGTTTCTCGGGGGGTCACCTTCCACTTCTTCGACTCGTTGTTCCCACCACTCGACGGGGCCGATCCTGTAGGCGACGATCCCGCCGAGTGACCTTTTCCTTTCTTTATTTTTCTCGCGCAAGTGTTTAGCGCATGCTTTTTAGGTTTTTCCATTCAGCGCACCTGTTTTAGCGCTTGCTTACTAGGATTTTTCCCTTTAGCGCACTTGTCTTAGCGCATGCTTTCTAGGATTTGAGGCAGTTGCCCCTTTCTTTTATGAGAAGTTATTTATTTATTTTTATGAATGTTTTCGCACATTCATCTTTTATGGCATGTTTAGATGGTCATATGTCTGTGTCAATGGTTTTGCCCATCCTTTTACCTTAGCAGGATACCTTTTCAAACACGCCAGTCACATGGATGGTTTGCGTTCTTAAGTATTTTCAACTGCGAGTCAGCCATGCTACGTAGGCGCCTTACGTGTGCCGGATTGTGCCACGTGGACGTCTCAGGTCGCGCCAGGTAGGCGTTTTAAGCGCGCCATGCAGGCGTCTTGAGTGCGCCATGTAGGCGTCTTGGGTTGCGACATGTAGGCGTCTTACGTGCGCCATGTAGGCGTCTTAATTGCGCAATGTAGGCGTCTTAGGTTGCGCCATGTAGGCGTCTTACGTGCGCCATGTAGGCGTCTTAAGTGCGCCATGTAGGCGTCTTAGGTTGCGCCATTTAGGCGTCTTACGTGCGCCATGTAGGCGTCTTAAGTGCGCCATGTAGGCGTCTTAGGTTGCGCATGTAGGCGTCTTATAGGTTGCGCCTTTACGCGTCTTACGTGCGCCATGTAGGCATCTTAAGTGCGCCGTGTAGGCGTCTTAGGTTGCGCAAATGTAGGCGTCTTATAGGTTGCGCCTTTACACGTCTTACGTGCGCCATGTAGGCGTCTTAAGTGCGCCATGTAGGCGTCTTAAGTGCGCCATGTAGGCGTCTTAGGTTGCGCCATGTAGGCGTCTTATAGGTTGCGCCTTTACGCGTCTTACGTGCGCCATGTAGGCGTCTTAAGTGCGCCATGTAGGCATCTTATAGGTTGCGCCTTTACGCGGCTTACGTGCGCCATGTAGGCGTCTTAAGTGCGCCATGTAGGCGTCTTAGGTTGCGCCATGTAGGCGTCTTATAGGTTGCGCCTTTACGCGTCTTACGTGCGCCATGTAGGTGTCTTAAGTGCGCCATGTAGGCGTCTTAGGTTGCGCCATGTAGGCGTCTTACGTGCGCCATGTAGGCGTCTTAAGTGCGCCATGTAGTCGTCTTAGGTTGCGCCATGTAGGCGTCTTATAGGTTGCGCCATGTAGGCGTCTTACGTGCGCCATGTAGGCGTCTTAAGTGCGCCATGTAGGCATCTTAAGTGCGCCATGTAGACGTCTTAGGTTGCGCCATGTAGGCGTCTTATAGGTTGCGCCTTTACGCGTCTTACGTGCGCCATGTAGGCGTCTTAGGTTGCGCCATGTAGGCGTCTTATAGGTTGCGCCATGTAGGCGTCTTACGTGCGCCATGTAGGCGTCTTAGGTTGCGCCATGTAGGCGTCTTATAGGTTGCGCCATGTAGGCGTCTTACGTGCGCCATGTAGGCGTCTTAAGTGCGCCATGTAGGCGTCTTACGCGCGCCATGTAGGCATCTTAAGATTTTTTGGTGGAGCGTGTTCTTTTGAGAGTTTCCTTACCATAGCTAGCCCCCCCCAAGTTTTTGGGTTATAAGTTAATTGTTGATAACCAGAAAACTTGCATAAAACGGAATTTGAAACGGAAAACTTGAGTTTCATTACTTTTGCGAAAAACTTGCGAGAAAATTAAAATCCTAAAACATTGGCTCGTTGGCCTTATTGAAAATGGGAAATTAAAGCGATAAAAATGCGGGGGACGCTAGCTACTGGTAGTACTGCCTCAAGTGCTCCGCGTTCCACGGGTGGCGAATCGGAGTTCCGTCCGTGTGCTCGATGTAGTATGTCCCGTCATGAATGACTTTGCGGACTCTGTAAGGGCCTTCCCAGTTCGGGCCTGGGACGTCGGCGCCTTGGAGTTGTGTGTTCTAGAACACTCGTCTGAAGACGAGGCTTCCGACGGCAAAGGTTCGCCTTTTGATCTTAGAGTTGTAGTATCTTTCGACCTTGCGCTTCTATGCGGCGAGGCGTCTGAATGCTTCCGCTCTCTTTTCATCGATCAGGTCCAACTCAAGGCGCATGGCCTCGTCGTTGTCCGCTTCGTTGAACGTGTCGATTCAGAACGTGGGTATCTCGGTTTCAATTGGAACCACGGCCTCGACCCCATATGCAAGGGAGAATGGCGTCTCGCCGGTGGCGTTTCGCGCGGTTGTCCTATATGCCCATAGGACGAATGGCAATTCCTCGGCCCATGCGCCTTTCTTGTCTTCGAGCTTTTTTTTCAGGTTGCTTTTGATAGTCTTGTTGACTGCCTCGACTTGGCCGTTGGCCTGAGGATGACACCGCGAGGAGAAGGTCTTGCTGATCTTCAATTGATCGCAGATATCTCTTACTCGCGCGTTGTCAAATTGTGCTACGTTGTCGGTCACAATCGAGGCGGGGATACCGTGCCTGCATATGATGCTTTTCCAGATGAAGTTTGTCGTGTTTGCTTCAGTTATTTTGGCAAGCGGCTCGGCCTCTACCCACTTAGTGAAGTAGTCGATGGCGATAATGGCGTACTCGTATTGCCTTGGCGCTCTAGGGAGCTTACCAATGATATCCACGCCCCACTTAGCAAAGGGACGTGGGACAACAATGCTGCTTAATGGGGTCGGGGGCTGTCGCGGAATTTCCGCGAAGCGCTTGTTGTCAATGGTGCCCACAAGAAGAGTAGTAGTGTCTATTTATGTACATTTGATGTCATATAGTCTTACGAAGACTCTTGCTTGTAATTGCCTATTCATTCATTAATAAAGTTGAAACGTTCATTCATTCTTTCTTTGTTTGAAGCTTTATGATAAAACCTTAGTCTTTTAGTCCATAAACAAACTTAACAACTTACGAAGAGACAAATGTAGATTTGCATGAACAAACTCTTCGTAGTTTGCTTAAAACGATATATTCGCAATCTTAGGGTCAAAGGACTATTGACCTCAGTATGATTGTTAGAAGAATCTATGATGTCTGGTTATGAGGCATTGAGAGTTAGGAACTCTATAGTTCTTCTAGGTATCTTCCGAAGGTACTGAATTGACCAGTGCACTTCTAGAGACAAGATAAGAACAAACCATTTAACCTCTTATGTCTCGAAGTCACTATGTATGAATTGCATCATGCTTACCTTAATCCTGAAATGAGACATGTCATTTCACACCTTAGTATTCTCATTTGAGAAAGTCAAATTTCGGACTCACTATGTGATTCCGAACAAGGCCTATTGGTGAGGTACTAAGTTGTGAGTCTGTCATGAGTAACTTTGTGAAGTTCTCATAGATATGGAATTCATGTACAAGATTGCTGAAATGCAATGTATGTCACCTCATGCTTTGTTCCTTGGAGTGTGAATAAATGAACTGGCCAGTGTCCAAATTGAGTCCTGACTCTTTTGGATGAAACAATGTGACTTGTTAGCTCCTCGTCAATACATTGTTTCTAACTTATTCACAAGCGACAAAGGAGTTGAGGAAATAACAGCTAGAAGGGTAAAATGGTAATTTAGTAAATCCCGACTAGCTGATGACATTCATGAAGGGTAGCATAGATAATATTCAGTGGATCCGCTCATCATAATTAGGTCGAATTCTTGAGTAGAAAATAAATTCATTTGAACCGAGAGATTTTCAGTGTCAGCTCTTTAGTGGAGTCAGTTGGCATTAAGCTAAACTTGGAAAAGGTTTGTGAACTTTTGAGTCCAAGTGTTTAGCTAAAGCTTTGTTCATTTGGATCCATGAGGTCACTGTCACGAATCACATCGATAGGAATAGTTAAACTGGAAGCTAAGTCAAAACAAGAACGAAAATAGTCAAAAGGGTATTTTTGTCTTTTGAGACAAAGGATGAAATGAATGTCAATAAATTTTTTGACAAGTTCATTTGATGACTTAATGTCACTCGGCCATGACTTGATTATTGGGCCTTGTGGATTAATTTCATTTCATAAGAATTTTATTGAAAATTCTTAATGGGCCTTTTTCATGTTGTCATGAACAAATGGAAAAGCTTCTAGAAGGCCTTTCTAGAGTATAATAGGCGCCCAATACCCAAAGAGAAAGAGAGTTCCTTTTGTGCATTAATGTATGAAGATACTTGCCAAAAGAAAAAGAGGAAACAAATTTCCTCTAAGAGGCATAAGGGATTTCGGCCAAACAAGCTTGGAGAGAGCAAGGAATAAAAGAGGAAACAAATCCAAGGTGTCATTAAGGCACATGTTGGCCGTGTGACTTGGATGGGAATGGGCAATAAAGATTGCTCATAAAGGCTTGGAAAATAAGAGGAAACTACTTCTTTCCAAGGCCAACCCTTCTCCTATAAATAGGACCCTCATTCCTCTCATTCTATTCATTCCACATAAGTTAGAGATTGAGAGCTTCTCTCTCTAGACCTTGTGGTGGCCGAAATCCTCTCTCTCTCTCTTTCTATTTTATTTTCGATTTTTCTTGTTATGGCACCTAGGTCCTCACTCGACCTAGTGTTTAGCTCTGCGACTTCGAGACTCGTTCTCAAGTCGTAGTGTTTAAAAGTGCCCACTCACTGATTCCTTCTTTTCGAGTGATTTAGTGATAGAAACTTTCGTGGTTGCTCGAGGTGCCGAGGAAAGAAAGAGAGACGTGCTGCGAGGGGAGACGAGCGTTGCAACTTTCCAAAAGCTTCTACAAGGTTCAAGCTTCAAGAAAGGTTAGTAACTTTAATAGCTCATATTGGTTTTTATTTACATGCACATGCTCTTGTCTAGGTTAGTAAAAACTAGTTTTACTTTAAAAGAAAATTTTTAAAATTCCGCCGCTTAACGAAGCGTTAAACTTTTTCTCAAACCCTAGATCGATTCCAACAAATGGTATCAGAGCTATGGTCAAAGGAATGCATGTGCATGTTTTTAAATTATGAGCTTGAAAATCGTTTTCGAAAGTTTACTAATTTTGTGACAAGTTAGAATTGTAATCTTAGATTTTTTTTTTAATTTATTGCTCATGCCTTTAAATTAAAAACCATGTTGATTTTCTATGAGTTTGGGATGATGTTAAAACACATTAGAATCAGTTCTAAAAGTTTTTAATTTTTTATATTGAAAAACGTGTTTTAAAGGTTTGAGAAATTTCGAGTAAAATTTTGTGACTAGTTTTGTTATCTTCCTAGTTTCTTATTTTTACTTGAATCGTTTTATGCATGTTGTTATTTCTTTTATTCTATGTTATTACCCTGCTAATAAAACACAAATAAAAGCTTTAAACAACTTCATAAAACGTTCCGTTACACTCGATTCTTTTTCGCATCTAAAAGGACAAAGCTTTAATTTATTTCTTTTTCTTCGAGCTGGAATGTAAACCCGCATTAAAAGCGGCATAACTCTCTGCTCCGAAATCGAAATTTAATGATTCTTGAATCAAATTAAAGCTCTGTCTGTCCTCTGTCCAATGCCACCGGTTTCGGCTCAAAAGGACATCGGAGCCGCCAGTTATGGCGATTTTACTCCGAGGTGCGCGGCTGTCTGAAACTCCAGTTTTTTAGAAATCCGGATTTTCAAACCCCACTACCATGAGTTATAGAACTCTAATGAGAAAATTTTCTTGAGCAAAAATGTTTTTCATATGATTATAAACATGATGTGTAAAGATTAAAAGTTTTGATTTTTGAAAGATTAATTGAAATTGATTTTTTACAAAACTAGTTTGAATTTTGAAAAACCGTTTTCACTTTCAAACTTGAAAATATTTTGTCATCCAAATCAAATAAGTTTTCAAAATGTTTTCAAAACTATATCTATATCACATATGTTCAAAATCTATATGCTCTTGAAATTTTGAGTGGGAGGTCTCTTTGTAGACAAAGCCGAAAAATAAAAAGATGTGTAATCTCAAACTTTCAAGTGTTCGAGTGAGTTGAAGTTCACACTTCCCTCACGCACTTTCCCGAAATAGAAAATAGGAAAAGATCGAGTATGTCCCTTGTGCCTTTATGCACTAATACTGCTCTGAACATGTCGATCTAGGATTCTCTTCTAGTTGTCCGCTCTGTCGCTCTCTAACTAGGAAATTTGTTTCCGAACTTATAAGAGTCGATGAACCAACTCCAAAAACTAAGTGGGAGGGTTATACTTGTTGTTTGTAACCCACGATCCCCAACACTAATGAAAAGTGCAAGTGTCGCCGGACTAAGAGTCACCCTCGTGGCCCTCTCTTAAATGAGAGTACTCAAGGGCGCTTTGCTCTGATCATTGCTCAATGAGCTACGTTCGAGAGTGAGACGATGATGACAAGACCTCCCCTCGGCGGATTGTTTTTCAAAGTCAATCTTTTGGACTAAGTGGTTGGTTACACACTTAGACTCAATCCCTAGTAATCCTCCCTCGAGGCCCTGCGAAAGGATGTGAGTGATCAAACCAATTTACAAGGTGGCTAGTCAAAATTGATGTATTGACATCTTGGCTATGCATTAATGATGAGTCATTTACTTATGAAAGGAGACTCGTTGCGGCCTTCCCTCGAAGGAGTAAAGTGTCATTTCGTTCATAACACCTTTGGATTTTACAAAAGTCTTAATGAAACTTAAATCCTAAACCAAAGACTAATCATAAACTTGTTTCAACTTATATAGGCAATATGTCTCTCAACCCTCTCTCTATCTTTCTTTCCTCGAACCAACTCAAAAACGAAAACTACATAGATTCGAAACATAACCTCGACATAATACCTACCGTTAACAAGCACAAATGGGTACTCACCACCCCGTGTCCTCCTCTGACGAATAATGATTCAACTCAAGAGGACAATGACGCCTTAGCGGCCTGGCTTCGATCCGATGAGATTGTGAGGTGCTATATCTTAGCATCTATGAACAATATGCTGAACAAGCAACATCGTGACATCGAGACTGCCGCTGACATGCTCTACAATCTCCTTGAGAGTTTTGGAGGGCAAAGGCGTCAAGCAAGGCAAAAAGCAGTCCGACAGTTCATGAACTGTCATATGAAGGCTAGGACTCCTGTTAGAGACTTTATGATACCGATCATTAGTTTTCTAAATAAAATGGAAATCCTAGGATCTGAGACTGATGGGAAGAATCTCATAGATATGATCTTAGAAACTCTCCCCGCGTCTCTTGATACCTCCAAGATGAACTACTCCATAAACAAGCTAGAGTACACTGCTACCAAGCTTATGGAGGAACTTCACACTGCTGTAGGTTTCACTAAGAGAAAGAGGAATCAAGGAGAGGCACATGCTACTGAGCAAAAAGCCTCCGCCTCTGAAACTGTGAAGAGACCTTACAAGGCCGACAAAAAGAACTGTCCCGCCTATCTCAAAGCAAAGGAACATAGTATTGTACTAGTTACCGAAGCATGCTTAGTAGCTGATAATGTATCAACGTGGATTCTTGACTCCGCTGCTACTAACCATATTTGTTGTTCCTTGAATGGTTTCAAGAAAACCAAAAGCTTAGAGGAAGGCGAGTTCTGTTTCAAATGGGGTGATGGGAGCCTGGTGTCTGCAAAGGCTGTGGGATCCGTGACGCTGTCTTTTGAAGACCGCACTTTAAACTTGAATAATGTTTATTTTGTTCCTACCTTTGGGAAGAACTTAATATCCGTTGCTCGTCTTCGTGAGCAAGATTATTGTTTAAAGTTCATTAAGAATGGAATTCGTATTTCGTTTCCTGATAATTCTTTTGTCACTGACGCATGTATGAAGAATGCTCTTTTCTACATCTATCCCACTCAACCTTCTCTTTTAGACACCGAAATAGATAATGATCTAATTAGGGAGCCAAAGAGGATCAAACTTTCTGAATCCTCCGATCTAACAAAATCAACACACCTATGGCACTTAAGACTTGGTCATATCAGTCTAGAAAGGATTAAGAGACTTGTGAGGGATGGTCCACTCCAAGCCTCTGCAATAGGTTCACTACCTACTTGTGAATCCTGCATAGAAGGAAAAATGACTAAGCGACTTTTCTCTGATAAAGGTCGAAGAGCCACTGAGTTGCTGGAACTAATACATTCTGATGTATGTGGTCCGCTCAGCCAACAGGCACGTGGAGGATACGAATACTTCGTTACCTTCACTGATGATTACTCACGATATGGGTTTGTCTATTTGCTCAAACACAAATCCGAGACCTTTAACGTATTTAAGGTCTTTAGGGCTTTAGTGGAAAAGCAAACTGGCAAAGTGATCAAAACCCTTCGATCTGATCGAGGTGGTGAGTATATGTCTGGAGAGTTCGATGACTTTCTTAAAGAAGAAGGTATTGCTTCTCAGCTTACCGCACCTGGCACACCTCAACAAAACGGAGTGTCAGAGAGAAGAAACCGAACTCTTATGGAGATGGTTAGATCGATGATGAGTTACTCATCACTCCCGCTTTCCTTTTGGGGATATGCCCTCGAAACAGCCGCTTACATTCTGAACCAAGTTCCGTCTAAAACGGTTCCTGGTACTCCTTATGAAAGATGGACTGGCCGTAAAGTAAGTTTGGGCCACATCCGAATTTGGGGTTGCCCTGCACATGTGCTAAGGCAAAAGACTAGCAAGTTGGCTAGTAGGTCAGAATTGTGCCTGTTTGTAGGATATCCGAAGGAAACCAAAGGTTTCATTTTCTATAGTCCCGAGGACGATAAGACTTTCGTTAGCACGAATGCTCGTTTCCTCGAGGAGGACTTTATGAATGATGCAAAACCTAGAAGCAAAATTGTGCTTGAAGAAAAGTTGGGTGAGGAAGCTTCTACCTCATCTGTAAGAACTGTTCTTACCCCAACTGAAACACAACCTAACTCATCAGAATCTCGTCAAGTAGTACTTCGACGTAGTGGGAGGGCTACTCAAAAGCCTGACAGGTACATGTCTTATGGAGACTCTCTTGTAGCCGTCTCCGACATGGATGACCCTGTTTCCTATAGCCAAGCGATGGCTTGTTCTGAATCAAACCTTTGGCTTGACGCCATGAAAGTTGAAATGCACTCGATGTATGTCAACAAAGTCTGGAAACTTGTAGACCTTCCTGAAGGGATTAAACCCGTAGGGTGTAAGTGGATATACAAGAAGAAAAGGGGTCCTGATGGGAACGTCGAGACGTTCAAAGCACGACTTGTGGCGAAGGGTTATACCCAACAAGAAGGGATTGACTATGAAGAAACCTTCTCGCCAGTCGCGATGCTTAAATCCATCCGCATACTCCTATCCATAGCTGCAGCTCTCGACTATGAGATCTGGCAAATGGATGTCAAGACAGCCTTTCTGAATGGCAATCTTGACGAGCGCATTTACATGGCTCAACCAGACGGTTTCATGGATAAAGGTCAAGAGACCAAGGTTTGTGAGTTGCTTAAATCCATTTATGGACTAAAGCAAGCATCTAGGTCATGGAATATTAGATTCGATGAAACTGTAAAGAGCTTCGGCTTTGAACAGTCAATAGATGAGCCTTGTGTTTACAAGTTAATACACGAAGGCAAGGTTGTGTTTCTGGTACTATATGTCGATGATATACTACTCATTGGTAATGACATGGGTAAGTTATCTGAGGTTAAGGTCTGGCTGGCAAAACAATTCGATATGAAGGATCTAGGAGAAGCCGCGTACATTCTGGGGATCCAAATCTTTCGAGATAGGAAAAACCGGACCCTGTCGCTCTCTCAAGAATCTTATATTGATAAGGTGATGGATCGCTTCTCGATGCAAGACTCCAAGAAGGGTCAAACACCCTTTAGGCATGGAGTTTCACTCTCTAAGGACCAGTCTCCCAAGACTGCACAAGAGATTGAAGACATGAGGAAAATTCCTTACGCCTCTGCCGTAGGAAGCCTCATGTATACCATGCTTTGCACTAGACCTGACATCTGTTTCGCCGTTGGCGTAGTTAGCCGTTTCCAATCCAACCCTGGACCCGAGCACTGGATTGCTGTTAAGCATGTTCTTAAGTATCTTCGAAGAACTAGGAACTTGATGCTTACATACTCAGGTACTGACCTGACTATGACGGGATATACCGACTCCGATTTTCAAGCGGATAAGGATTCCAGGAAATCCACTTCGGGATCTGTGTTCATCCTTAAATGGTGGAGCTGTTGTGTGGAGAAGTATTAAGCAATCTTGCATTGCTGACTCCACAATGGAAGCAGAATATGTGGCTGCTTGTGAAGCATCCAAAGAGGCTGTATGGCTTAAGAAATTCCTTAAGTATTTGGAAGTTGTTCCAAACGTCGACGAGCCCATGACCCTTTATTGTGATAATAGTGGGGCTGTCGCTAACTCAAAGGAACCTAGAAGCCATAAGCGCTCTAAACATATTGAGAGGAAATACCATTTGATTCGAGAGATCGCGCAACGCGGAGACGTGGAGGTGAAGTAGATCTCTGGCAGATCCATTCACCAAGGCCCTAGCGAACATGGTCTTCGACCAACTTCGAGAAGGATTAGGCATGTAGGACTACTCACATCTTCTTTGAGTCAAGTGGGAGTTTGTTGTCAATGGTGCCCACAAGAAGAGTAGTAGTGTCTATTTATGTACATTTGATGTCATATAGTCTTACGAAGACTCTTGCTTGTAATTGCCTATTCATTCATTAATAAAGTTGAAACGTTCATTCATTCTTTCTTTGTTTGAAGCTTTATGATAAAACCTTAGTCTTTTAGTCCATAAACAAACTTAACAACTTACGAAGAGACAAATGTAGATTTGCATGAACAAACTCTTCGTAGTTTGCTTAAAACGATATATTCGCAATCTTAGGGTCAAAGGACTATTGACCTCAGTATGATTGTTAGAAGAATCTATGATGTCTGGTTATGAGGCATTGAGAGTTAGGAACTCTATAGTTCTTCTAGGTATCTTCCGAAGGTACTGAATTGACCAGTGCACTTCTAGAGACAAGATAAGAACAAACCATTTAACCTCTTATGTCTCGAAGTCACTATGTATGAATTGCATCATGCTTACCTTAATCCTGAAATGAGACATGTCATTTCACACCTTAGTATTCTCATTTGAGAAAGTCAAATTTCGGACTCACTATGTGATTCCGAACAAGGCCTATTGGTGAGGTACTAAGTTGTGAGTCTGTCATGAGTAACTTTGTGAAGTTCTCATAGATATGGAATTCATGTACAAGATTGCTGAAATGCAATGTATGTCACCTCATGCTTTGTTCCTTGGAGTGTGAATAAATGAACTGGCCAGTGTCCAAATTGAGTCCTGACTCTTTTGGATGAAACAATGTGACTTGTTAGCTCCTCGTCAATACATTGTTTCTAACTTATTCACAAGCGACAAAGGAGTTGAGGAAATAACAGCTAGAAGGGTAAAATGGTAATTTAGTAAATCCCGACTAGCTGATGACATTCATGAAGGGTAGCATAGATAATATTCAGTGGATCCGCTCATCATAATTAGGTCGAATTCTTGAGTAGAAAATAAATTCATTTGAACCGAGAGATTTTCAGTGTCAGCTCTTTAGTGGAGTCAGTTGGCATTAAGCTAAACTTGGAAAAGGTTTGTGAACTTTTGAGTCCAAGTGTTTAGCTAAAGCTTTGTTCATTTGGATCCATGAGTTCACTGTCACGAATCACATCGATAGGAATAGTTAAACTGGAAGCTAAGTCAAAACAAGAACGAAAATAGTCAAAAGGGTATTTTTGTCTTTTGAGACAAAGGATGAAATGAATGTCAATAAATTTTTTGACAAGTTCATTTGATGACTTAATGTCACTCGGCCATGACTTGATTATTGGGCCTTGTGGATTAATTTCATTTCATAAGAATTTTATTGAAAATTCTTAATGGGCCTTTTTCATGTTGTCATGAACAAATGGAAAAGCTTCTAGAAGGCCTTTCTAGAGTATAATAGGCGCCCAATACCCAAAGAGAAAGAGAGTTCCTTTTGTGCATTAATGTATGAAGATACTTGCCAAAAGAAAAAGAGGAAACAAATTTCCTCTAAGAGGCATAAGGGATTTCGGCCAAACAAGCTTGGAGAGAGCAAGGAATAAAAGAGGAAACAAATCCAAGGTGTCATTAAGGCACATGTTGGCCGTGTGACTTGGATGGGAATGGGCAATAAAGATTGCTCATAAAGGCTTGGAAAATAAGAGGAAACTACTTCTTTCCAAGGCCAACCCTTCTCCTATAAATAGGACCCTCATTCCTCTCATTCTATTCATTCCACATAAGTTAGAGATTGAGAGCTTCTCTCTCTAGACCTTGTGGTGGCCGAAATCCTCTCTCTCTCTCTTTCTATTTTATTTTCGATTTTTCTTGTTATGGCACCTAGGTCCTCACTCGACCTAGTGTTTAGCTCTGCGACTTCGAGACTCGTTCTCAAGTCGTAGTGTTTAAAAGTGCCCACTCACTGATTCCTTCTTTTCGAGTGATTTAGTGATAGAAACTTTCGTGGTTGCTCGAGGTGCCGAGGAAAGAAAGAGAGACGTGCTGCGAGGGGAGACGAGCGTTGCAACTTTCCAAAAGCTTCTACAAGGTTCAAGCTTCAAGAAAGGTTAGTAACTTTAATAGCTCATATTGGTTTTTATTTACATGCACATGCTCTTGTCTAGGTTAGTAAAAACTAGTTTTACTTTAAAAGAAAATTTTTAAAATTCCGCCGCTTAACGAAGCGTTAAACTTTTTCTCAAACCCTAGATCGATTCCAACAGCGCTTGCATTTATCGCAACGCCTTGCCCATTGGCAAGCATCTCGCTTCATGGTAGGCCAGAAATAGCCTTGCTTAAGCGCTTTGAGCGCAAGGGAAGTTCCAGCGGCGTGGTTCCCGCAGAAGCCCTCATGAATTTCGCGGAGGACCTTGGTCGACTTAACGCTATCGAGGCACCGGAGCAGCGGCGTCGAGTAACCGCGCTTATAGAGTATGCCCTCACGGAGCGTGTATTTGGATGCTACCTCAGTTTATCGGCTTCCTTGCGGTCTTCGGGAAGTTCCCCTCTTCGCAAAAACTCGACAACTGAGTCCATCCAAGTGGGCTGAGATGCCACCTCTACGGTCCCGACTTCGTCTCGGGAGACGGATGGCCGTGGGAGAAATTCAATGGGTACGGTCCCCAATCCGTCTTCATCGATGCCAGATCCAAGGCGAGCAAGCGCGTCAGGTACGAGTTTGGAGTTTGTCTTAGCCAGGTACGCGACCATGTTAGGTTCCTTGGCGGTGTAATCTCCTTTAACCTGGTTTACGATCAACTGCGAGTCGCAGTGTATTCGCAGGTTATGGGAGCCGAGCTTCTATGCCAGCTCTATCCCTACAATGAGCGCTTCGTATTCAGCTTCATTGTTGGAGGCTTGGAAGCCGTAGTGAAGGGCGTATCGCAACTTTTCCCCGTCGGGATTAATCAAAATTATTCCGGCGCCAGCCCCCCGAGCATTATCGTTCAAGTCAGCTTCCGCTCTTCCCATATCGGGAGTATAAGAGAATTCTGCCACGAAGTCGGCTAAGGCCTGCCCCTTTAAAGCCGTTCTTGGGTGGAACTCAATCCCGTACTCGCTCAATTCTTGGGACCAGATCGCCATGCGAGTCGATGTTCCCTTTTGAAGAGCTTTACCGATTGGATGCTCAGTTCGCACCGCGATTGGGTGAGCTTTGAAGTACGGTCGTAGCTTCTTTGCTGCTGTTACGAGAGCCAGAGAAAGTGTCTCAATCTCGGTGTGGCGCGTTTCCGCGTCGAGTAAGGCTTTGCTCACGTAGTAGATCGGCCATTGGACCTTGTTTTCTTCGCGGACAAGGACAGCACTTACAGCTCTTTCAGAGACGGCGAGATACATGTATAGCGTCTCGCCCTTTCTCGGTTTAGCGAGGAATGGTGGGGACCCAAAGTAAGCCTTCATTTCTTGGAAGGCACTTTCGCATTTGTCCGTCCACTCAAAGCCGTCTGTCTTCTTCAGAGCTTTGAAGAACGGTTGACACTTGTCGGTGGCTTTAGACACGAAGCGTGTCAGAGCGGCAATCCGACCGGTCAGGCTTTGTACCTCTTTGACTCGTCTCGGCGACTTCATTTCAAGGAGTGCCTTGATTTTTTCCGGGTTCGCCTCTATGCCTCGTCGGCTGACGATGTAACCGAGGAACTTCACGGATTCAACCCCGAATACGCATTTGTTGGGGTTGAGCTTCATTTTATATCGGCGGAGGATTGTGAACATCTCCCTTAGGTCGCGTACGTGATTGGTTGCCAGTAGGCTTTTAACGAGCATGTCGTCCACGTATACTTCCATTGTCTTGCCGATTTGATCGGCGAAGATCCGATTTCCCAAGCGCTGGTACGTTGCTCCCGCGTTCTTAAGGCCGGCCGTGGCGTCCACCAGTTGTTCGATGCGCGGGAGTGGAAAGCAGTCCTTAATTAGGGCAAACTTTGTTAAGATCTTTGTAGTCTATACAAATTCGCCACTTCCCGTTAGGCTTTTTAACCATTACCACGTTGGCAACCCACTTGGGATATTTAGCTTCTCGAATGAAGTTTGCGGTGAGGAGTTTCTCGACCTCTTCATTTATGGCCAGGTACCGTTCCGGGTTGAACGTTCGTCTAGCCTGCACTTTTTCGGTGACTTTTGGGTCGTCGTTCAGTCGATGCACTAATACCTCGGGATCTATTCCGGGCATGTCTGCATGAGTCCATGCAAAAACATCCTTGAACTCCCTGAGGAAGGCAGTAAGCTGAGTTTTGATGGCGAGTGGAAGTCGGGTGCCGACCTTTACAACCTGATCAGGCTTAGACTCGTCCAGGACGATTGGCACAAGATCATCGGAGGTTTCCACCTTGAGTCTTTCGATTTCATCCCGGGGGTCAAGTTCTCCGAACTTCCTTGCGTCCCTTGAGTTGCATGGGTAATCGTCTTCCAGTTGGAAGATTGTGTTGACCGCTTTTCCCGCGGATTTGCCATCAACTCCTTGCACATAGCATATTCTGGCTTGGGATTGGTCTCCAGCCATAATGCCAATTCCCTCTTCGGTGGGGAACTTCACCAGTAGGTGATACGTGGAAGTGATTGCCCTTAGCCGGTTCAATGTCGGTCGCCCGATGATTAAGTTGTAGGGCGACTCTTGATCGACCACTAGGAACAGGACCATGTGAACGGCCTCAATTCCTCTGGGGGTCCCAAAGGTGACCGGCAGGTCGATGATGCCCTCGGTCATAGCCTTTTCCCCAGTGAACCCAAATAATGGTGTTTGGGTCGGAGTCGGGCGCAGCCCCCCGAGCTTCATGCGCTCTAGGGTGGACTTGAAAATTATGTCGGCAGCGCTGCCGTTATCGATGAGAACCCTTTTCACCAAGTTATTGGCCACTTGGGCTTTGAGCACGATTGCGTCATTGTGTGGATGCACAACTCGCTTGGCCTCTTCATTGGTGAAGTACATCGTCTCGTGGGGCACGGACGGAGGTTCTTCATATGTGAAGTTGACGTGCATGGCACCGTCTTCCTGAGCCACGGCCCTAAGGAATTTCTTCCGTTGTCGGGCTGAATCTCCATCCTGTGGACCTCCCAAAATGGTGGTTACCACGTGGAGTTGCGGATTGGCGTTGGTAGTAGCCGCGGTTTGGTCGGCAGAAGCGGCTGTTCCTCCTCCTTGACCAGACTGTTGTCTGTTCGCGGTGGGGCCCGCAGCGCTAATCATGCGTAACACGAACTCCTTCAGCTCACCCCGTTGGATCAAAGCCTCAATTTGCCTTTTAAGGTTGTAGCATTCAGAGGTCAAATGACCGTATTCCCGATGGAACTCACAATATCTGGATCGATCGCGAGTTGCGGGATCCTTTTTCATTGGAGCTGGGGGCGTGAACTTGTCACGTGCCAGAGCCAAGATCCTTTCCGGCGTTGTGTTAAGCGGTGTGAACGACGAGTACCCTTTGAAGTTTTCCGCAAGTCGCGGTTTCTCAGGTACAGGGGGTTGGTTGTTAGAAACCTGGTTCCCCTTGTTTCGCCTTTTACGAGGTTCGTTCTGTTCGCGGCTCGGTTCTTCTCGACGGCGTGAGCTTTGATTAGTGCTCTTGCGGCCGTCGAGGTAATCTTCGACTCCCATGAAGGTCTTAGCTCGAGTCATTAACTCGGCCATGGTAGAAGGGACACGGCCGACGACAGACTTGAGGAAGTCACTTGTGCGCAAGCCTTCTATGATAGCGGCAATTGCGTCACCGTCGTCAAAGCGGTCGACCTTGTTTGACTCTTCAGTGAATCGGGCGAGGTATCGTCTAAGAGACTCGCCACTCTCTTGCCTGATTGACCACAGGTACATCTTGGTCTTCTTTTGGACCATAGATGTAGCGAACCGTGCTAGGAACATGTCCTTCAGGTCTTTGAACGAGTGGATGCTTCCTGGCTTTATGTTCTTGAACCACTCAAAGCCGGGTCCGGCGAGGGTCAAACTAAAAGCTTGGCACATGGCGCCAGGAGAAACACCCTGCATCGTCATCCAGGTTTCATAGTGCTGGATGTGGTAAGCAGGATCTGCTTTCCCATCATAGGGAGCGAGGTTCGAGAGCTTGAAATTCCCCGTACAAACCTCAGCCAGTATCTGAGTAGTGAAAGGCGATGAATTCTCCTCAACGACCCCATAGGCACTTCCACCTATTCCGTATTCTCGGAGATCTCGTACCTCATTTCGAAGGTTGTGGATAATAGTGACCACATCGAGACCGGTCGTTGGAGTAACCCCTTGATCGGGAGGAGTCACCTGCAGCCTCTCGTTAGACCCCTGTCCTGCGCGGCGGTTCCCGTTAGTTGGGGCTGCCAGCGGGATATTGGGTCTAGAGCTTAGTCGCTCTCTCAGATCATTGCCACGCCCAATGCGTTGAGCAGTGAGGCGGTCTCTAAGGTCAGGGCTGGTCGTACGGAGGCGCAGGCTTTGTTTGCGACGGTGCGCTCTCCGCGCGCCCTGACTTTTCGCTACCTTCTCCCTCGGACCTAGTCGGTCGAGAGCTGAACGTCGGGAATTCCCCTCTTGAGAAGCTGCCGGCGCATCGCCTGTTCGGGGTAAGGGATTCGACGGACCGGCTTCAAACACGGCGGGGAGTCCCCCGTCCTTCGTGAGAGAAGTCTCGATATCCTCCGACTCACCAGTACCCTCGTAATCAGGGTCGCGGTCGCGGCTTTCCTCGTTGAGGTTCTCAGGATCCCCGTTAGGGATTATCGTGTCACGCATAGGTTGCTTTGCAGCCAGTCGGCTGTGGTACCTCGCGTTCTTCGCCTTTAGTTGGCTGATACTCTCCTCTAGCTCCATGATGCGGTCGAGCTCTCTTCGTGGAGCGACTCTTCGTCACCATGCGCTCGGGAGCGCAAGAAGTACTTTTTGGTCCCAGTGACGTTTTCGGGGTTGTTTACGCCCTCAGAATGTACGGGTGGTCGGCTACTCATCGTTTCTCAAGTTCGAGAAAGTTGAGTTTGCAGAAGAAAAAAAGAAGATGAACAGAAGGGATTTCGGGCTGAATAGGTCGGGAAGTCCCCTCCTTCTAGCGCTAATATGTTGTCGCACGAAAATGAACAACTATTGAAAACCTCGGGCGGTTCGATCCAAGGCCGGACCAAGTGATCGCACTCGGGCCAAGAGTGTGAACTCGATAGTCTCGAGCTAGGGTTTTCTCCGATCAACCCGCCTCTCGGGAGAGGTAGGGGGTGAGGAGGAGGAGTGACCGTGCCTTGGTTGTCGGCTGCATACGTATTCGGCGGAGAAGCGTGCTCGACGAAGGAGATGGGGCGCGAGGAATCCTCGGCAGCGTCTCAGAACCTCGGAGATCGCGTACGCGTCTAGCGTGTTAAATGCGCGAGGGGAACTCTAGTCGAGAACCCTAGGGGCGTGCTTGAGCACCGGAGAACGTTCGGTCAGAGGGAGCGACGTCCGGGAAGTCCCCGTGAGTGCTTCGGAACCTCTGAGAACGGGGGAGAGAGAAGAGAGACTGCTTCAGGCCAAATATGGCATCCAGTGAAGCAGAGAAGAGTAAGAAATCGAGCGTGTCGATAAGAGATGAAGGGATGCCTTTCCCCTCAGTGGGAGGGGGTTTATATAGGTGTTTGACGACCCTAAGCGGGTCCTTTGGCGTCCATGTGGGACTAGGAACGCGCCCCTTTCCAAGAGGAGGCGCACAACCCGCGGCGCTCATCGCGTGGCGCGCGGCGTAGAACCCGCGGCGCAGGATCCGCGGCGCTCGATCTGCGTCGCTCAACGCGCGGCGCGGCCTTGGCCGGGCGCGGCGCGCGCTGGGCTTCGTTTCTGCGGGCTTTTCGCGATCGTCTCGCTTCCGGGCCCGTTGAGCTATTGTGGGCATGGTATTTTGGGTTATGACACAAACGTTTGTTTGACGGATAGGACCCGAGTTGATGTTCGACTCGAAGAGCGAGGCTCGACCCGAGGAACTGACTCAAGTCTCAACTCGAGGGGCTAAGCTCGACTCAAGGAGTCAAGAGTTTGGACGAGGGTTTGGAGGCTTGCTGCTCTTCAGGACCTCCGGCCTGACCATCGGCCCTTTGAGCGACGTACCTTCTCGGTGTCTCGGGTTTTCCGAAAACGACCGACAACACACGCGATCTCCGAAGTTCTGAGACGTCGTCATGGACTCCTCCGCGCCTCGTCTCCTTCGTTGAGCACGCTTCTCCACCAAGGTTCCACGCCTCATACTGCGTCTTACACGCTTGAACTACGTTCTGACCTGATCCCACGCACGGGTACGTATGCAGCCGACACCCAAGGCACGGTCACTCCTCCTCCTCACCCTTTTCCTCTCCCAAGAGGCGGGTTGATCGGAGAAAACCTAGCTCGAGACTTTCGAGTTCACACCCTTGGCCCGGGTGTGATCACTTGGTCCGGCCTTGGATCGAACCGCCCGAGGTTTTCAATAGTTGTTCATTTCGTGCGACAATATTTTGGCGCTAGAAGGAAGGGACTTCCCGACCTGTTCAGCCCGAAATCCCTTCTGTTCATCTTCTTTTTTTCTTCTACAAACTCAACTTTCTCGAACTTGAGAAAAGATGAGTAGTCAACCACCCGTACGTTCTGAGGGCGTTAACAACCCCGATAACGTCACTGGGATCAAAAAGTACTTCTTGCGCTCCCGAGCGCATGGTGACGAAGAGTCGCTCCATGAAGAGAGCTCGACCCGCTCACCATCTCCATCTCCTGATAGCAGGGACAACCGCATCATGGAGTTGGAGGAGAGGATCCGCCGACTAAAGGCGAGGAACGCAAGGTACCACAGCCGACTGGCTGCGAAACAACCTGCGCATGACACGGTAATCCCCAACGGGGATCTTGAGAACCTAAACGAGGAAAGCCGCGCCCGCGACCCTGATTACTATGGTACTGGTGAGTCGGAGGATATCGAGACTTCTCTCACGAAGGACGGGGAACCCCCCGCGGTGTTTGAAGCCGGTCCATCGAATCCCCTACCCCGGATAGGTGACGCGCCGGTAGCTTCTCAAGAGGGGAATTCCCGACGTTCAGCCCTCGACCGACTAGGTCAAAGGGAGAATGTTGCGGAAAGTCAGGGCACGCGGAGAGCGCGCCGTCGCAGACGAAGCCTGCGCCTCTGTAAAGGATGACTTTTGAATCTCGCCGTTTGTAAATTCATGTTTAATAAATGAGTTTTCGTGTGCTCAAGTAAGTTCTTGAATGAATTATGGACGTTGAAGTTTATCGAGTTAATTTAAAATATTTTAGGGTAATGGAAAATCTCGGAATAAATAAAGGATTTATCGGGTTCGTCTCGAATAATAAATTATTTTCCGAGGAAATATTCCGGAATTTAATTTAAGAAAATAAATTCTCAAGGACGAGAATTTATTCCGAGAAACCTTAAATATATTTTAATTAATTGAGAACGAACGAGAAAATTGTCGGTTCGAATCATATAATTATAATCCATCCGGTTATGGATTTAATTAAATAATTATATGAAAATGAACAAGGGAATCAAGAAGGTGAATCAAGAAGGTGAATTCAAGCTCGACGATCGGGAAATGTTGAGTTGTAACGGTAAGGTCTGTGTGCCTGCCGATGATGATCTCCGACGCCAATTGCTGCAAGAAGCTCATGGGACTCCATATTCGATCCATCCAGGTGCGACGAAAATGTATCAAGATCTCAAGAAGATCTATTGGTGGCCGGGTATGAAGAGAGATGTGGTGACGTTCGTCCAAAAGTGTCTTACATGCCAGCAGATTAAGGATGAGCATTAGAAACCCGCATGGATGTTGCAACCCTTAGAAGTTCCACAATGGAAGTGGGACCACATCACGATGGATTTCGTGTCGGGTTTACCCAGGACTACGACGGGGTATGACGCAGTCTGGGTGATTGTAGACAGGTTGACAAAGTCGGCCCACTTTCTTCCCATAAGGACCACGTATTCAATTGATAAATTAGCTGAGCTATTTATCAAGGAAATAGTGCGCGTGCATGGAATTCCTTTGTCGATTGTTTCGGAATGATATACTCAATTCACTTCGAGGTTTTGGCAACGTCTTGTCACGACCCGCAGGACACCCGTCATCCTCGGAACGCGACCTTTCCCATTACATTATCATAAATCATTTATATTTTCAAATGAAATGAACATAAAACATTTTCAAACGTCATTTACAAAACGTTTATTAAACAAACAGCGGAAATAAAATTAATTTACATACAAGGAATAACAAGGGTTCCTAGAGCTAGTCCGCTAAAAACTGGTAAAATTTTTCGCTTTTAGAAGAGTTACAAAAATGCGGACTACTCTAGCTTGCTATTCGTAAGCACGGGCCCAAAATCGTGCTTACCGAGTTCAAAACATAAAAAAGAGTTTCAGGCCAATTATCTAGACGTTATTATATTATACAAGTTCTTTAAAAAACCATATAAAAACTTTCACGAGCGCATAAGCTCGGTTTTAAAAACCTGATACCCATTTCCCAAAAAGACATTTCCTATGCCACAGGTCGTCATGAGATCTACCTTGACTAGTACGCATGCTTCGCCTGAGCTTTTCCTTTATCTACAAGGAGAGGGATTTATGGGGTGAGTCATACCGACTCAGTAAGCAGGATATCTAACCTAGCACTACATGAGATGCATGGTTGCATGTAATAAAATGCAGATGACAGCAGATGATATATTCAGAGGAATAAAGAAGTTCCATTATTCAATCAGGATAACAAAATCTCATTCAATCAACAAAGACATATTCAGTTTTAGAACCCCGTTCTAAAACAATCAAACACATAATCATATAGGAATCCGGCTAACAACCGTCTTCCTAGAAACTCATCCATCTCACTCATACCAGCGCCTTACATCAGTGGACTGGCCAATCAACACTTCAGTCCGCAGCCGTTCATGAGAGATGAGTAAACCATTCTGAGAACTTGAGCCTAGCCCTCAGAAGGCCGAAGTTTTAATGTCTAGGATCCACTAGCGCATGTAGGAGGGCCTTGATGCGCGCTTGGTAGAGGGGAGCAAATCCTCACCAATCCCTGGTTGCTCCAGGGTTCATATTTTCCTCGGGACAGGTAAGGCACCCATAGACTCACCTGAAGCCACCTATCGACTTCCCATTAAAGGGCCTTTGGAAATGCCACCCGCTACATTTCCGACAAAAGTTCATTATGTTTTACAGGAGCTGTCTACAGCCTACCTGCCTATCCTATTACAGGAGGAGATCTTATCGGGATAAAGCCCGTCATTAACATTATTAGTTTCATTGTATGGCTCTTTCAGTATTTTAGAAGGAGTTGTCAACAGCTGTGAGGCTGGCCCTTCTCCTAGAACAGTCCCTCTCGGGGTTGAATCCGGAGGACACCGTCTTTCCTCCTCCTGTTGTCTTCCTCATCATGACAAAGGTTAAAAACCTATTACAGAAGCTCGACATAGTTTTAAAGGCTTCAAGGTTCTTAACTTGCTAATCGTTTAACCCTACCATTTTATTATCTTATTAGTTAGTGGCCGAAGCCTTATTCGGTCATCTTGTCTAACTGAGGGTTTCTCTTTGTTTTAGGATTAAACGAATAAACATAAACAAATACTCTACTAGGCACCATTCCCCTTTTGGCGCTTCAAACTTAAATCCCACTTACGCGGAATAGTTCGTGTTAACCGCGTTTTTGGATTAACAATATGAACCTTCCGTGGTTCGATCTAGGGCCGGACCCTATGACCGCACGTAGGTTGGGTTTGGTGAAATTCTTCTCTTCTTGTCATATTCATGTTATTCGGATCTTCGGGTCTTCGAGTTTCCGGGTCTTCGAATCTTCAAGTCTCCGGGTCTTTGGATCTTCTACGTTCTTCTGTTCTTCACCGAGTCTTCGAATCCTTGCACCTTCACCTAACCACAAATGAAATGTGAATCTAGAGGGACGCGGAGGGTTTTCCCTCGGCGCGTTCTCCGACGCTCAACATTAGTCGTGTTGTAATGTGTTTTTGGTATGGATTTGTAAAATGTGACCTCGTGGGGTCTGCGTCTCGTTGACGCAAGTCTCAAAAGATTTTGATATCGGAAAGTTGTGTCTCGGAAGACTTCGATCTCGGAAGATTGTGTCTCGGAAGACTTCGATCTCGGAAGATTGTGTCTTGGAAGACTTCGATCTCGGATTACTCCGATCTCGGAAGATCGTGCCTTGGAAGGTGTGCATCTCGGAAGATCGTGCCTCGGAAGGGGTGAGTGTCGGAAGACTTAGATCTCGGAAGATCGTGCCTCGGAAGGCTTGAGTCTCGGAAGACTTAGATCTCGGAAGATCGTGCCTCGGAAGGCGTGAGTCTCGGAAGACTTTGATCTCGGAAGATTGTGCCTCGAAAAGCGTGAGTCTCGGAAGACTTAGATCTCGGAAGATCGTGCCTCGGAAGGCGTGAGTCTCGGAAGACTTAGATCTCGGAAGATCGTGCCTCAGAAGGCCTTGAGTCTTGGAAGACTTAGATCTCGGAAGATCGTGCCTCGGAAGGCGTGAGTCTCGGAAGACTTAGATCTCGGAAGATCGTGCCTCGGAAGGCGTGAGTCTCGGAAGACTTAGATCTCGGAAGATCGTGCCTCGGAAGGCGTGAGTCTCAGAAGACTTAGATCTCGGAAGATCGTGCCTCGGAAGGCCTTGAGTCTTGGAAGACTTAGATCTCGGAAGATCGTGCCTCAGAAGGCGTGAGTCTCGGAAGACTAAGATCTCGGAAGATCGTGCCTCGGAAGGTGTGAGTCTCGGAAGACTTAGATCTCGGAAGATCGTGCCTCGGAAGGCGTGAGTCTCGGAAGACTTAGATCTCGGAAGATCGTGCCTCGGAAGGCCTTGAGTCTCGGAACACTTAGATCTCGGAAGATCGTGCCTCGGAAGGCGTGAGTCTCGGAAGACTTAGATCTCGGAAGATCGTGCCTCGGAAGGCGTGAGTCTCGGAAGACTTAGATCTCGGAAGATCGTGCCTTGGAAGGCCTTGAGTCTCAGAAGACTTAGATCTCGGAAGATCATGCCTCGGAAGGCGTGAGTCTCGGAAGACTTAGATCTCGAAAGATCGTGCCTCGGAAGGCGTGTGTCTTGGTCGTATCCATTCTGGGGTCTTACCAGGACGTCTCGGTCGTCGCCGACTTCGGGTCTTTTTTTCTTCGTGCCCGATCGGATCGTCTCGGTCGTATCCGTTCCGGGGTGTTGATTTCATATCTCACCGGGACGTCTCGGCGGGACGTCTCGGTCGCCCTCGACATGGAGTATTTTGTCTTTGTGCCCGGGCGGATCGTCTCGGCCGTATCTATTCCGGGGCCATTGAAGTTTGTTTAGGAAAAAGTCTCCAGTCACCAAGGCAAAGACCTTTGATGTAAGACTGGAGGTCCGTGTGGAAAGCTTCCATGGAGAAAGCTTTGGGGTCAATCTTCGTTGTATTGAAAGGTTTTCCGTAGAGGAAAAAAGTTTGCTGGTGAAGAGTCCGTGGTTGTTCTCGGGAACCCCTCCTTCTAGCGCCAAAATGTTAACCGCGTTTTTGGATTAACAATATGAACCTTCCGTGGTTTGATCTAGGGCCGGACCCTATGACCGCACGTAGGTTGGGTTTGGTGAAATTCTTCTCTTCTTGTCATATTCATGTTATTCGGATCTTCGGGTCTTCGAGTTTCCGGGTCTTCGAATCTTCAAGTCTCCGGGTCTTTGGATCTTCTACGTTCTTCTGTTCTTCACCGAGTCTTCGAATCCTTGCACCTTCACCTAACCCCAAATGAAATGTGAATCTAGAGGGACGCGGAGGGTTTTCCCTCGGCGCGTTCTCCGACGCTCAACATTAGTCGTGTTGTAATGTGTTTTTGGTAAACGATTTGTACTTGTCTCTATGTTTTCTAGAGATAGAAAGTGGTGGTGTGATTTTTGTAGAGTTTTGACAAGTTGAGAGAAACTTCCCTTGTGTTGTGAATGAGTGGGGTATTTATAGGAGCCAAGAGTTTGGTGAAAAGTAATTGATTGGATGGTGGAGATGGCCGGGTGGTCTTGATCGAGTGAAGACGACCGGGTGATCTTGGCCGAGTGAAGACGACCGGGTGATCTTGGCCGAGTGAAGATGACCGGATGATTTCGGCCGAGTGAAGATGACCGGGTGGTCTTGGCCGAGTGAAGATGACCGTGTGATCTTGGCCGAGCGAAGATGACCGGGTGGTCTTGGCCGAGTAAAGATGACCGGGTGATATTGGCCGAGTGAAAATGATCGGTTGGTCTTGGCCGAGTGAAGATAACCGGATGGTCTTGGCCGAGTGAAGATAACCGGGTGGTCTTGGCGGGTGAAGATGACCGGGTGGTCTTGGCCGGGTGAAGATGACCGGGTGATTTTGGCCGAGTGAAGATGACCGGGTGTTCTTGGCCGGGTGAAGATGACCGGGTGGTCTTGGCCGGGTGAAAATGGCCGGGTGGTCTTGGCCGAGTGAAGATGGCCGGATGGTCTTCTTTTTTGGCCGGCCGGGTGGTCATTTTATTTGGCCGACCGGGTGGTCATTTTTGTGGCTTTGTCTTGAAGATTTGTCAAGAAGTCTAGCTTGAAAACATTCTTTGAGAGTATTTTGAAAGACATTTCATGAGTGTTGACTCGGAACTTGGTGCGTGAGTTTGCTTGTGGGCTTGTGCATTATGTATGGACTTGATGTATCATTTTTTGCTCTCGGGGTGTCGTTTTTACGTTGTGAAAACGACGGCATAACATTAACCCCCCAGTTTCTTGTGCGACTTGTTGTGCAAGAAATTTGTCTTGTGTTCCCCGAGAGTTTTGTTGTTGATGTCTTTCTGTTTGCTCTTATGGCTAAGAGATTTACCTCGTAAAGACGCGCTTTGTGTGGCATAGATTTGTAAAATGTGACCTCGTGGGGTCTGCGTCTCGTTGACGCAAGTCTCAAAAGATTTTGATATCGGAAAGTTGTGTCTCGGAAGACTTCGATCTCGGAAGATTGTGTCTCGGAAGACTTCGATCTCGGAAGATTGTGTCTTGGAAGACTTCGATCTCGGATTTCTCCGATCTCGGAAGATCGTGCCTCGGAAGGTGTGCATCTCGGAAGATCGTGCCTCGGAAGGGGTGAGTGTCGGAAGACTTAGATCTCGGAAGATCGTGCCTCGGAAGGCTTGAGTCTCGGAAGACTTAGATCTCGGAAGATCGTGCCTCGGAAGGCGTGAGTCTCGGAAGACTTTGATCTCGGAAGATCGTGCCTCGAAAAGCGTGAGTCTCGGAAGACTTAGATCTCGGAAGATCGTGCCTCGGAAGGCGTGAGTCTCGGAAGACTTAGATCTCGGAAGATCGTGCCTCAGAAGGCCTTGAGTCTTGGAAGACTTAGATCTCGGAAGATCGTGCCTCGGAAGGCGTGAGTCTCGGAAGACTTAGATCTCGGAAGATCGTGCCTCGGAAGGCGTGAGTCTCGGAAGACTTAGATCTCGGAAGATCGTGCCTCGGAAGGCGTGAGTCTCAGAAGACTTAGATCTCGGAAGATCGTGTCTCGGAAGGCCTTGAGTCTCGGAAGACTTAGATCTCGAAAGATCGTGCCTCGGAAGGCGTGAGTCTCGGAAGACTTAGATCTCGGAAGATCGTGCCTCGGAAGGCGTGAGTCTCGGAAGACTTAGATCTTGGAAGATCGTGCCTTGGAAGGCCTTGAGTCTCAGAAGACTTAGATCTCGGAAGATCATGCCTCGGAAGGCGTGAGTCTCGGAAGACTTAGATCTCGAAAGATCGTGCCTCGGAAGGCGTGTGTCTTGGTCGTATCCATTCTGAGGTCTTACCAGGACGTCTCGGTCGTCGCCGACTTGGGGTCTTTTTTTCTTCGTGCCCGATCGGATCGTCTCGGTCGTATCCGTTCCGGGGTGTTGATTTCATATCTCACCGGGACGTCTCGGCGGGACGTCTCGGTCGCCCTCGACATGGAGTATTTTGTCTTTGTGCCCGGGCGGATCCTCTCGGCCGTATCTATTCCGGGGCCATTGAAGTTTGTTTAGGAAAAAGTCTCCAGTCACCAAGGCAAAGACCTTTGATGTAAGACTGGAGGTCCGTGTGGAAAGCTTCCATGGAGAAAGCTTTGGGGTCAATCTTCGTTGAATTGAAAGGTTTTCCGTAGAGGAAAAAAGTTTGCTGGTGAAGAGTCCGTGGTTGTTCTCGGGAACCCCTCCTTCTAGCGCCAAAATGTTAACCGCGTTTTTGGATTAACAATATGAACCTTCCGTGGTTTGATCTAGGGCCGGACCCTATGACCGCACGTAGGTTGGGTTTGGTGAAATTCTTCTCTTCTTGTCATATTCATGTTATTCGGATCTTCGGGTCTTCGAGTTTCCGGGTCTTCGAATCTTCAAGTCTCCGGGTCTTTGGATCTTCTACGTTCTTCTGTTCTTCACCGAGTCTTCGAATCCTTGCACCTTCACCTAACCACAAATGAAATGTGAATCTAGAGGGACGCGGAGGGTTTTCCCTCGGCGCGTTCTCCGACGCTCAACATTAGTCGTGTTGTAATGTGTTTTTGGTAAACGATTTGTACTTGTCTCTATGTTTTCTAGAGATAGAAAGTGGTGGTGTGATTTTTGTAGAGTTTTGACAAGTTGAGAGAAACTTCCCTTGTGTTGTGAATGAGTGGGGTATTTATAGGAGCCAAGAGTTTGGTGAAAAGTAATTGATTGGATGGTGGAGATGGCCGGGTGGTCTTGATCGAGTGAAGACGACCGGGTGATCTTGGCCGAGTGAAGACGATCGGGTGATATTGGCCGAGTGAAGATGACCGGATGATTTCGGCCGAGTGAAGATGACCGGGTGGTCTTGGCCGAGTGAAGATGACCGTGTGATCTTGGCCGAGCGAAGATGACCGGGTGGTCTTGGCCGAGTGAAGATGACCGGGTGATATTGGCCGAGTGAAAATGACCGGGTGGTCTTGGCCGAGTGAAGATAACCGGATGGTCTTGGCCGAGTGAAGATAACCGGGTGGTCTTGGCGGGTGAAGATGACCGGGTGGTCTTGGCCGGGTGAAGATGACCGGGTGATTTTGGCCGAGTGAAGATGACCGGGTGTTCTTGGCCGGGTGAAGATGACCGGGTGGTCTTGGCCGGGTGAAAATGGCCGGGTGGTCTTGGCCGAGTGAAGATGGCCGGATGGTCTTCTTTTTTGGCCGGCCGGGTGGTCATTTTATTTGGCCGACCGGGTGGTCATTTTTGTGGCTTTGTCTTGAAGATTTGTCAAGAAGTCTAGCTTGAAAACATTCTTTAAGAGTATTTTGAAAGACATTTCATGAGTGTTGACTCGGAACTTGGTGCGTGAGTTTGCTTGTGGGCTTGTGCATTATGTATGGACTTGATGTATCATTTTTTGCTCTCGGGGTGTTGTTTTTACGTTGTGAAAACGACGGCATAACAGTTCGTCAGAGAACTCGATGAATTCCGGAGTTTTCTTGCTTTACACGCTTTCCGAGACTCTACATGTCCTGAAGCGCTAACACGTTCCGAAGCGTCGAGAAACTAAAACCCGAAATTGAGATCTCATTAGTCAATGATTCAAGAAGTGATGTCAAGCTTAAGGTTTGTTATCAGGATTCACTGCGAGTCGATTCAGGGGTTCGAGAATTTAATTCACTATTTCCTGGCTTTTCAGAATCTAAACTTATTCAAGACTCGTACGAATTCGTACCAGAGAACGAGTACGAAATAAAATCCAAATCATTGATTAACGAGTCTTAAATAATTTAAACGAATAATCCGAAAAATCATACAAACCGAGAATTCCAAAGCGAATTAAATTGACTTCTTAAACGTTAAATAAATAATCATAAATTATTTATTTAAATACAGGAAATACATCACATAACCAAATTCAAGAGTATTTAAACGCTATAAGCGATTTAAAAAACTCACGAGTTTATCGAGCTTTAACTACGATAACTCTTTTCTCGAAAATTCCAAATTACGGCTTCGTTGCCTTCGACTCTACCGGTTCTCGCTCGTCCCGACCTGATCTGTGACTGAGCCAATTTTTTCGTGGATTTGGACTCTCCAGGGTGTATCCTCTCTCTCCCGGCGCTCGCTTCCCGGTCGGCCGGCCACAGCGTGCTCGTGGCGGCGCTCGCTCCTTCTCAGCCCGCGCGCGCGTCCAGTGACTTCGGGTCTCTGTCTCGGTGGCTGTCAGCCGAGCTCTTCCTCCGCGAGCTCACTCCCTCGCTTTCTTCCTCTCTCTCGCTCGCTCGGCCGCTCTCTCTCTCTCTCTCTCTCTCTTTCTCTCTTTCTCTCTTCTCTCGGCGCTCTCTCTCTCTCTCTCCCGTGTTTTCTTCTTTTCTTTTTTTTTTCTTTTCTTCTTTCTCTTTTTTTCTCTTCGTGGGTTTGTTCACTCTTTTAGGCTGGTGGGTTTTATTTTCTTCGGCTAAGGCTTAATGAAGAAGGTAATTGATGAGGATAAATGAAGAGTTGGCAAGATAAGAACAAGTCTCACCATGACACATTTGTGATGACGAGGCAAGTAAAATTGATTCCTAAATTTGCCAAAGAATCCTTAAAAATATCTATTTCTTACAAAACCTTCCAAACATCTTTCCTTCTGTTGCAATTAACTCCTGAAAAAAAACAAATTGTTACAACCACGTCCTTTTCATATAATTATTTAATTAAATCCATAACTGAACGGATTATAATTATACGATTCGAATTGAGAATTTTCTCGTTCGTTCTCGATTAATTAAAATATATTTAAGGTTTTCTCGGAATTAATTCTCGTCCTTGAGAATTTATTTTCTTAAATTAAATTCCCGAATATTTCTTCGGAAAATAATTTATTATTCGAGACGAACCCGATAAATCCTTTATTTATTCCGAGATTTTCCATCACCTTAAAATATTTTAAATTAACTCGATAAACTTTAACGTCCATAATTCATTCAAATCGAGAGAGATATAATCTCATTTATTTATTTCCGAGAGAGAGAATCATAGAGAGATGACATTCAGGCAGCTGGGTTGTGCGGTTCTCACACGTCTCCACGATGGCAACGTCTCAAGATTGAAGTTCAGTACATCCTTCCACCCTCAGACTGATGGGCAGAGTGAGCGCACCATTCAGATTCTAGAAGACATGCTCAGAGCCAGTGTGTTAGATTTTCAGGGCTGGTGGAGCCGTTACCTTCCCTTGATAGAATTTGAGTATAACAATAGTTATCAAGCGACTATTGGAATGGCGCCATATGAAGCACTCTATGGAAGGAAATGTCGATCCCCCGTCTACTGGGACGAAGTCGGAGAGAACAAGCTCGTAGGGCCAGAGATGCTAGAGCAAACCACGGAAGCAATCAAGAAGATCCGAGCGAGGATGAAGGCTTCTCAGAATCGTCAGAAGAGCTATGCAGATAAACGGAGACGACATCTTGAATTTCAGGTCAGAGACAAAGTGTTTCTGAAAGTTTCACCGATGCGCGGGGTGATGAGATTCGGCAAGAAGGGTAAGCTGAGCCCCAGGTATACAGGACCTTTTTGTTGGAATCGATCTAGGGTTTAAGAAAATAATTAACTCTTCGGTAAGCGGCGGAATTTTAAAAATTTTCTTTTACAAGTAAAACCAGTTTTTACTAACCTAGACAAAGAGCAAGTACACGTAACTAAAAAACTATTGTGAGCTAAGAAGTTTACTAACCTTTCTTGAAGCTTGAACTTTGAGAAGCTTTTGGAAAGTTTGCAACGCTCGTCTCCCCTCGCAGCACGTTTCCAGTCTACGTAATTGTCGCCTTCGAGTTTATTCGAGGAAAGAATGGTTGAGAGAGGGTTGAGAGACATATTGCCTATAAAAGTTGAAACAAGTTTATGATTAGTCTTTTGTTTAGGATTTAAGTTTTATTAAGACTTTTATAAAATCTAAAGGTTTTATAAACCAAACGATAATTTACTCCCTCAAGAGAAGGCCGCAAAAAATCTCCATTTATAAGTAAATGACACATCATTAATACTTAGCCAAGATGTCAATACATCTATTTTGACTAGCCACCTCTTAAATTAGTTCGATCACTCACATCCTTTCGCAGAGCCTCAAGGGAGGATTACTAGGGATTGAGCCTAAGTGTGCAATCAACCACTTAGTCCAAAAGATCAACTTTGAAAAACAATCCCCCAAGGGGAGGCCTTGCCATCATCGTCTCACTCTCGGACGTAGCTCATTGAGCAATGATCGAAGCAATAACGCCTTGGAGTACTCCCATTTAAGTGAGGGTCGCAAGAGCGGCTCTTAGTCCCACGTTAATTGCTTCTTTCATTAGTGTTGGGGATCGTGGGTTACAAACAACAAGTATAACCCTCCCACTTAGTTTTTGGAGTTGGTTCATCGACTCTTATAAGTTCGGAAACAGATGTCCTAGTTAAAGAGCGACAGAGCAGACAACTAGAAGAGAATCCTAGATCGACATGTTCAGAGCAGTATTAGTGCATAAAGGCACAAGGTACATACTCGATCTTTTCCTATTTTCTATTTCGGGAAAGTGCATGAGGGAAGTGTGAACTTCAACTCATTCGAACACTTGAAAGTTCGAGATTACACATCTTTTTATTTTTCGGCTTGTCTACAAAGAGACCTCCCACTCAAATTTTCAAGAGCATATAGATTTTGAACATATGTGATATAGATATAGTTTTGAAAACATTTTGAAAATTTATTTGATTTGGATGACAAAATATTTTTCAAGTTTGAAAGTGAAAACGGTTTTTCAAAATTCAAACTAGTTTTGTAAAAAATCAATTTCAATAAAACTTTCAAAAATCAAAACATTTTAATCTTACACATCATGTTTATAATCTTATAAAAAACAATTTTGCTCCAGAAAATTTTCTCATTAGAGTTCTATAACTCATGGTAGTGGAGCTGAAAATCCGGAATTCTAAAAAACTGGAGTTTCGGAACAGCCGCGCACCTCGGAGTAAAATCGCCATAACTGGCGGCTCCGATGTCCTTTTGACCTGAAACCGGTGGCATTGGACACCGGACAGACAGAGCTTTAATTTGATTCAAGTATCATCATATTTCAATTTCTGACCAGAGAGTTATGCCACTTTTAATGCGGGTTTACTCCAGCTCGAAGAAAAATAAATAATTAAAGCTTGGTCCTTTTTAGGTGCGAAAAAGAATCGAGTGTAACGGAACGTTTTATGAAGGTTGTAAAACTTTTATTTGTGTTTTATTAGCAAGGTAATAACAAGGCATAAAAGAAATAACAACAACCATAAAACGATTAAAGTAAAAATAAGAAACTAGTAAGACAAAAAAAAAACTAGTCACAAAATTTTACTCGAAATTTCTCAAACCTTTAAAACACGTTTTTCAATATAAAAAATTAAAAACTTTTAGAACTGATTCTAATGTGTTTTAAAAACATCCCAAAATCATAGAAAAAACAACATGATTTTTAATTTAAAGGCAAGAGCAATAAATTAAAAAAAAATCTAAGATAACAATTCTAACTTGTCACAAAATTAGTAAACTTTCGAAAACGATTTTCAAGCTCATAATTTTAAATACATGTACATGCTAATCTTTGACCATAGCTCTGATACCATTTGTTGGAATCGATCTAGGGTTTAAGAAAATAATTAACGCTTCGGTAAGCGGCAGAATTTTAAAAATTTTCTTTTACAAGTAAAACCAGTTTTTACTAACCTAGACAAAGAGCAGGTACACGTAATTAAAAACTATTGTGAGCTAAGAAATTTACTAACCTTTCTTGAAGCTTGAACTTTGAGAAGCTTTTGGAAAGTTTGCAACGCTCGTCTCCCCTCGCAGCACGTCTCTCTTTCTTTCCTCGGCACCTCGAGCAACCACGAAAGTTTCTATCACTAAATCACTCGAGAGAAAAGGAATTAGTGAGTGGGCACTTTTAAACACTAAGACTTAAGAACGAGTCTTGAAGTCGCAGAGCTAAACACTAGGTCAAATGAGGACGTAAGTGCCAAAACAATAAAAACGAAATTGAATAGAGAGAGAGAGGAGAGGGGCGGTCAAGTCTAGAGAGAGAAGCTCTCAATCTCTAAAACTTTGGATGAATGAAAAGTGTGGAATGAGGCTCCTATTTATAGGAGAGGTCTCACCTTCAATAAGGTAGTTTCCTCTTCTATAGAATATCACATATTCATGAGCCAATTTCCCTTTTCCTTCAAAGAGGTGCACGTCCAAGACAAAACAAGTAAGTCCTTGGATTTGTTTCCTCTTTTGTTTGCTTCTCTCTTGAACATATTTGGGCGCCCACCATGTTTCCTCTTAGGGAAATTTGTTTCCTCTTTTTCTTTTGGCAAGTATCTTGATACATTTATGCACAAAATATTCTCTCTTCCTATGGGTATTATGGGCGACTATCACCTTCTCGAAGGGGCTTTTAGAAGCTTTTCCATTTTGTTCGTGACAACATGAAAAATGCCCATTAAGAATTTTCAATAAAATTCTTATGAAATGAAATTAATCCACAAGGCCCAAATAATCATATTATGGCCGAGTGTTACTTGTCATCAAATGACCATGTCAAAAAATTTATTGACATTCATTTCATCCTATGTCTCAAAAGACAAAAATACCCTTTTGACAATTTTCGTTCTTGTTTTGACTTAGCTTCCAGTTTAACTATTCCTAATCGATGTAATTCGTGACAGTGACCTCATGGACCCAAATGAACAAAGCTTGAGCTAAACACTTGGACTCAAAAGTTCACAAACCTTTTCCAAGTTTAGCTTAATGCCAACTGACTCCACTAAATAGTTGACACTGAAAATCTCTCGGTTCAAATGAATTTATTTTCTACTCAAGAATTCAACCTAATTATGATGAGCGGATCCACTGAATATTATCTATGTTTACCCTTCATGAATGTCATCAGCTAGTCGGGATTTACTAAATTACCATTTTACCCTTCTAGCTGTTATTTCCTCAACTCCTTTGTCGCTTGTGAATAAGTTAGAAACAATGTATTGACGAGGAGCTAACAAGTCACATTGTTTCATCCAAAAAAGTCAGGACTCAATTTGGACACTGGCCAGTTCATTTATTCACACTCCAAGGAACAAAACATGAAGTGACATACATTGCATTTCAGCAATCTTGTACATGAATTCCATATCTATGAGAACTTCACAAAGTTACTCATGACATTCTCACAACTTAGTACTTCACCAATAGGCCCTGTTCGGAATCACATAGTGAGTCCGAACTCTGACTTTCTCAAATGAGAATACTAAGGTGTGAAATGACATGTCTCATTTCAGGATTAAGGTAAGCATCATGCAATTCATACATAGTGACTTCGAGACATAAGAGGTTAAATGGTTTGTTCTTATCTTGTCTCTAGAAGTGCACTGGTCAATTCAGTACCTTCGGAAGATACCTAGAAGAACTATAGAGTCTCCAACTCTCAATGCCTCATAACCAGACATCATAGATTCTTCTAACAATCGTACTGAGGTCAATAGTCCTTTGACCCTAAGATTGCGAATATATCGTTTTAAGCAAACTACGAAGAGTTTGTTCATGCAAATCTACATTTGTCTCTTCGTAAGTTGTTAAGTTTGTTTATGGACTAAAAGACTAAGGTTTTATCATAAAGCTTCAAACAAAGAAAGAATGAATGAACGTTTCAACCTTATATTAATGAATAAGCAATTCCAAGCAAGAGTCTTCGTAAGACTATATGACATCAAATGTACATAAATAGACACTACTACTCTTCTTGTGGGCACCATTGACAACACTTTTGAGATCCTGGAGCGCGTTGGAATGGTAGCTTATCGTTAAGCATTGCCACCGTCAATGTCTCATCTGCATAATGTCTTCCATGTTAAGAAAATATGTGGAGGACTCTTCTCACGTTCTTCCAGTCCATGAACTCGAGGTTTCAGAAGATGTACAATATGCGGAGCCAGCAGTTGCAACTCTCGACAGGAAAGAGAAGGTTTTGAGGAACAAAGTAATCCCCTTGGTGAAAGTGCAATGGAAAAGGCACAATATCGAAGAAGCGACATGGGAACTCGAAGAAGAAATGAAGAAAAAGTACCCATCGCTATTTTAAGATTCGAGGACGGATCTCTTTTAAATGACTTTTGAATCTCGCCGTTTGTAAATTCATGTTTAATAAATGAGTTTTCGTGTGTTCAAGTAAGTTCTTGAATGAATTATGGACGTTGAAGTTTATCGAGTTAATTTAAAATATTTTAGGGTAATGGAAGATCTCGGAGTAAATAAAGGATTTATCATGTTCGTCTCGAATAATAAATTATTTTCCGAGGAAATATTCCGAAATTTAATTTAAGAAAATAAATTCTCAAGGACGAGAATTTATTCCGAGAAACCTTAAATATATTTTAATTAATTGAGAACGAACGAGAAAATTCTCGGTTCGAATCATATAATTATAATCCATCCGGTTATGGATTTAATTAAATAATTATATGAAAATGAACAAATTTTTCAGGACTTAATTGCAACTGAAGGAAAAATGTTTGGGAGTTTGTTTGCGTAGCCATCAAGGCTATGACGTTGTCACAACAACTCATCAGCATAGGAAAAAAAAGAAGATGGAATAAGAAAAGGGAATTCTTATCCTGGACTTTTTTTTTAAAACAACTCTAATGCATACACGGCCAAGAGAAGTTAAGCAAAGAAACTTCTAGGCCTCATCTCATTTACACGTGGAAAGGATATAACCCACAAAAGGAAAGGAAAATCCTCACTTATCCTCATTCTTCATTCAACAACCATCACGAGCAACAAAAAAAAAGAGAGTCGAGAAAAGTTACGCTCAGGAAGAAAGAGCAACAAGGGCAAAAAAAGAAAAAAAAAACCCCGACCACCCAAGTCTTTCTCTCGGCCGCTCAGCCCCATCACCACCCTCACTCATCTTCGTTCTTCTTCTCCTTCCTTCTTCCTCTCCTCTTCCTCGCGCGCGGCATCAAGCCCGAGACCGAGCGCCGCCGCGCGCGACCGCCGAGAGCCGCTGAGCGCGCATCCGACGAAGAGACACCGGAGAACAAGTGGAAGAGCACCGGAGAGTTCAATTCCTCCAGAAACGAGGTGAAATTCCTTTTACCCAAATTGAATTCAAGTTAGGGTTTATAAGGATTGATTTGGGGATTTCGAGTTTGATGATGATTTTTGAGGAATTGAGGATGATAAGTTGTTGTTTGAACTTGATTCTCGATGTTGAAACTTTGAATTGGAGGTTTGAGTTTGAAATCGTTTGTTTTGGTTGATTCTTGGCCGTGCTTATGTTTTGGCCGTGTGAATCTTTTTGGCTGGGAATTTTGAGATGATGAGTTGAGGTGAATTTGTTTTGTTGATGTTGTTATATCGAGGCTGTGATGAATTTTAGAACGTTGACGAGTTTTGTTTTGGAGATATTGACCGTGTGGTTGTTATAGCCGTGTGACTTGTTTTGGCTGTGTGTTTGTTGTGGCCGTGGGCTTGGTTTTGGATTTTGGAATTTATACGAGTTTGAAATTGTGAAATTGACTCGTTATCGGATTCGATGAGAGGACAACAGGAGGAGGAAAGACGGTGTCCTCCGGATTCAATGCCAAGAGTAACTGTTCTAGGAGACGGTCCAGCCTCACAGCTGTCGACAACTCCTTTTAAAATACTTTAAGAGCCATACAGTGAAATTAATAATGTTAATGACGGGCTTTATCCCGATAAGATATCCTCCTGTAATAAGATAGACAGGTAGGCTGTAGACAGCTCTTGTAAAACATAACGAACTCTTGTCGGCAATGTAGCGAGTGGCATACCCAAAGGCCCTTTAGTGGGAAGTCGATGGGTGGCTTCAGGTAAGTCGACGGGTGGCTTACCTGTCCTGTGGGAAATATGAACCCTCGACTAACCAGGGATTGGTGAGGGTTTGCTCCCCTCTACCATACGCGCGTCAGGGCCCTCCTACATGTGCTAGTGGATCCCATACATTAAAACTTCGGCCTTCTGCGGGCTAGGCTCAAGTTCTCAGAATGGTTTACTCATCTCTCATGAACGGCTGCAGACTGAAGTGTTGATTGGCTAGTCCACTGATGTAAGGCGCCGGTATGAGTGAGATGGATGAGTTTCTAGGAAGACGGTTGTTAGCCGGATTCCTATATGATTATGTATCTGATTGTTTTAGAACGGGATTCTAAAACTGAATATGTTTCTGTTGATTGAATGAGATTTTTGTTATCCTGATTGAATAATGGAACTTCTTTATTCTTCTTAATCTATCACCTGCTGTCATCTGCATGTTATCATCTGCAACCATGCATCTCATGTAGTGCTAGGTTAGATATCCTGCTTACTGAGTCGGTGTGACTCACCCCTTAAATCCCTCTCCTTGTAGATAAATGAAAAGCTCAGGCGAAGCAGGAGCGCTAGTCAAGCTAGATCTCATGACGACTTGTAGCATAGGAAATGTCTTTTTGGGAAATGGGTATCAGGTTTTTGAAAACCGAGCTTATATGCTCGTGAAAGTTTTATATAGCTTTTGGAAGAACTTTTATTATATCATAACGTTTAGATAATCGGCCCGAACCTCTTTTTACGTTTTGAAACTAGGTTAGCACGATTATGGGCCTGTGCTTATGGATAGCAAGCTTGGGTAGTCCGCATTTTTGTAACCCTTTTAAAAGCGAAAAATTTTACCGGTTTTTAGCGGACTATCTCTAGAAACCTTTGTTATTCCTTATATGTAAATTAAATTTATTTCCGCTGTTGTTCAATAAACGTTTTGTAAATGACGTTTGAAAATGTTTTATGTTCATTTCGTTTGAAAATATAAATGGTTATGAAAATGTTACGAGAAAGGTCGCGATCCGAGGGCGACGGGTGTCCTGCGGGTCGTGACAGCCTCCGTACGACCAACCCTGATCTTAGGGACCACCTCACTGCTCAACGCATTGGGCGTGGCAATGATCTGAGAGAGCGACTCAGCTCTAGACCCAACGTCCCCCTGGCAGCCCCAACTAACGGGAACCGCCGCACAGGTCAGGGGTCTAACGAAAGGCGATAGGTGACTCCTCCCGAACAGGGGGTTACTCCGACAACCGGTCTCGATGTGGTCACTATGATCGTAAATCTTCGGAATGAGGTACGAGATCTCCGAGAATACGGAGTAGGTTGAAGCACCTATGGGGTCGTTGAGCAGAACTCCTCGCCTTTCACGGCTCAAATATTGGCTGAGGTTTGTACGGGGAATTTCAAACTCCCGAACCTCACTCCCTATGATGGGAAAGCAGATCCCGCTTATCACATCCAGCACTATGAAACCTGGATGACAATGCAGGGTGTTTCTCCTGGTGCCATGTGCCAAGCTTTTAGTTTGACCCTCGCCGGACCCGGTTTTGAGTGGTTCAAAAACTTAAGGCCAGGAAGCATCCACTCGTTCAAAGACCTGAAGGACATGTTCATAGCACGGTTCGCTATATCTATGGTAAAAAAGAAGACCAAGATGTACCTGTGGTCAATCAGGCAAGAGAGTGGCGAGTCTCTTAGACGATACCACGCCCGATTCACTGAAGAGTCGAACAAGGTCGACCGCTTTGACGACGGTGACGCAATTGCCACTATCATAGAAGGCCTGCACACAAGTGACTTCCTTAAGTCAGTCGTCGGCCGTGTCCCTTCGACCATGGCCGACTTAATGACTCGGGCTAAGACCTTCATGGGAGTCGAAGATTACCTCGACGGCCGCAAGAGTAACTATCAGAGTTCTCGGCGTCGGGAAGAACCTAGCCACGAGCAAAACGAACCTTGTAAAAGGCGAAAGAAGGGAAATCAGGTTTCTAATAGCAAATCCCCTATACCCTAGAAGCCGCGACTTGCGGAAAACTTCAAGGGGTACTCGTCGTTCACGCCACTGAACATGGCGCCGGAACGGATCCTGGCTCTGGCACGTGACAAGTTCACGCCCCCGGCTCCAATGAAAAAGGATCCCGCAACTCGCGATCGATCTAGATATTGCGAGTTCCATCGGGAATACGGTCATTTGACCTCGGAATGCTACAACCTTAAAAGGCAAATCGAGGCTTTGATCCAACGGGGTGAACTGAAAGAGTTCGTGTTGCGCATGATTAGCGCTGCGGGCCCCACCACGAACAGACAACAGTCTGGTTAGGGAGGAGGAGCAGCCGCTTCCGCCGACCGAACCGCGGCTGCCGCCAACGCCAATCCACAGCTCCACGTGGTAACCACCATATTGGGAGGACCACAAGATGGAGATTCGACCTGACAACGGAAGAAATTCCTTAGGGCCATAACTCAGGAAGACGCTGCTATGCACGTTAATTTCACATATGAAGAACCTCCGTCCGTGCCTCACGAGACGATGTATTTCACCAATGAAGAGTCCAAGCGAGTTGTGCATCCGCACAATGACGCAATTGTGCTCAAAGCCCAAGTGGCCAATAACTTGGTGAAAAGGGTTCTTATCGACAACGGCAGCGCTATCGACATAATTTTCAAGTCCACCCTAGAGCGCATGAAGCTCGGGGGCTGTGCCCGACTCCGACCCAAATGCCCTTGTTTGGGTTCACTGGGGAAAAGGTTATGACCAAGGGCATCATTGACCTGCCGGTCACCGTTGGGACCCCTGGAGAAATTGAGGCCGTTCACATGGTCCCATTCCTAGTGGTCGATGAAGAGTCGCCCTATAACTTAATCATCGGGCGACCCACATTGAACCGGCTAAGAGCAATCATTTCCACGTACCACCTACTGGTGAAATTCCCCACCGAAGAGGGAATTGGGATTATGGCCGGAGACCAATCCCAAGCCAGAATATGCTACGTGCAAGGATTTGATGGTAAATCCGCGGGAAAAACAATCAACACAATCTTCCAACTGGAAGACGATTACCCATGCGACCCAAGGGACGCAAGGAAGTTCGGAGAACTTGATCCCCGGGATGAAGTCGATAGACTCAAGGTGGAAACCTCTGATGATCTTGTGCCAATCGTCCTGGACGAATCTAAGACTGATCTGGTTGTAAAGATCGGCATCCGGCTTCCACTCGCCATCAAAACTCAGGTTACTGCCTTCCTCAGGGAGTTCAAGGATGTTTTTGCATGGACTCATGCGGACATGCCCGGAATCGACCCCGAGGTAATAGTGCATCGATTGAACGACGACCCAAAGGTCGCCGAAAAAGTGCAGGCTAGACGAACGTTCAACCCAGAGCGATACCTGGCCATAAATGAAGAGGTCGAGAAACTCCTCACCGCAAACTTCATTCGAGAGGCTAAGTACCCCAAGTGGGTCGCCAACGTGGTAATGGTGAAAAAGCCTAATGGGAAAGTGGTGAATTTGTATAGACTACAAAGATCTTAACAAAGCCTGCCCTAAGGACTGCTTTCCACTCCCGCGTATCGAACAACTGGTGGACGCCACGGCTGGCCATGAGCTTCTCAGCTTCATGGACGCCTATTCGGGCTATAACCAAATTCGAATGCACGAGCCCGATCAAATTAAGACAACTTTTGTCACCGATCGAGGTCTCTATTGTTATAAGGTCATGCCTTTCGGTCTTAAGAACGCGGGAGTAACATACCAGCGCTTGGTAAATCGGAACTTCGCCGATCAAATCGGCAAGACAATGGAAGTGTACGTGGACGACATGCTCGTTAAAAGCCTACTGGCAACCAATCACGTACACGACCTAAGGGAGATGTTCATGATCCAGCGACGATACAAAATGAAACTCAATCCCAACAAATGTGTGCTCGGGATTGAATCCGGGAAATTCCTCGGATACATATTCAGTCGACGAGGGATAGAGGCGAATCCCGAAAAAATCAAGGCACTCCTTGAAATGAAGTCTCCAAAACGAGTCAAAGAGGTGCAAAGCCTGACCGGTCAGATTGCCGCTCTGACATGCTTCGTGTCTAAAGCCACCGACAAGTGTCAACCGTTCTTCAAAGCTCTAAAGAAGGCGGACGGCTTTGAGTGGACGGACGAATGCGAAGATGCCTTCTAGGAAATGAAGGCTTACTTTGGGTCCCCACCATTCCTCTCTAAACCAAGCGAGGACGAGATGCTATACGTATATCTCGCCGTCTCTGAAAGAGCTGTAAGTGTTGTTCTTGTCCGCGAAGAAGACAAGGTCCAATGGCCGGTCTACTACGTGAGCAAAGCCTTACTTGACGCAAAAACGCGCTATACCGAGATAGAGAAACTTTCTCTGGCTCTCGTAACGGCAGCTAAGAAGCTACGACCGTACTTCCAAGCTCACCCAATCGCGGTGCGAACCAAGCATCCGATCGGTAAAGCTCTTCAAAAGGGAACATCGACTCGCATGGCGATCTGATCCCAAGAATTGAGCGAGTACGGGATTGAGTTTCGCCCAAGAACGGCTATAAAGGGGCAGGCCTTAGCCGACTTCGTGGCAGAATTCTCCTATACTCCCGATATGGGAAGAGCATAAAATGACCTAAACGATGATGCGTTAACTCGGAAAAGAAAGGTAGACCCGACGGGTCCCATCTGGGAGTTATACGTAGACGGAGCATCTAATGCTCGGGGGGCTGGCGCCGGAATAGTTCTGATTAACCCTGACGGGGAAAAATTGCGTTACGCCCTGCACTACGGCTTCCAGGCCTCCAACAATGAAGCCGAATACGAGGCACTCATTGTAGGGATAGAGCTAGCTCAGAAGCTGGGCTCCCATAACCTGCGAATACACTGCGACTCGCAGTTGATCGTAAACCAGTTAAAAGGAGATTACACCGCCAAAGAACCTAATATGGTTGCGTACCTGGCTAAGACAAACTCCAAACTCGGTGCCTTCTCTTGGTTCGAGATTCACCAAATCCCGAGGGAACAAAATTCAGAGGCTGACGCACTTGCTCGCCTTGGATCTGGCATCGACGAAGACGGATTGGGGACCATACCCATTGAATTTCTCCCGCGGCCATCCGTCTCCCGAGACGAAATCGGGACCATAGAGGTGGCATCTCAGCCTACTTGGATGGACTCAATTGTCGAGTTTCTACGAAGAGGGGAATTCCCCGAAGACCGCAAAGAAGCCGATAAGCTGAGGGCCTTAGCATCCAAATACACACTCCGAGAAGGCGTACTCTTTAAGCGCGGTTACTCAACACCGCTGCTCCGATGCCTCAATAGTGTTGAGTCGACCGAAGTCCTCCGCGAAATTCATGAGGGCATCTGTGGGAACCACGCTGCTGGAACTTCCCTCTCGCTCAAAGCGCTTAAGCAAGGCTAATTCTGGCCTACCATGAAGCGAGATGCTTGCGAATGGGCAAGGCGTTGCGACAAATGCCAGCGCTTCGCGGAAATTCTGCGACGGCCTCCAACCCTATTAAGCAGCATCGTTGTCCCACGTCCCTTTGCTAAATGGGGCGTGGACATCATTGGCAAGCTCCCTAGAGCGCCAAGGCAATACGAGTATGCCATTATCGCCATTGACTACTTCACTAAGTGGGTAGAGGCCGAGCCGCTTGCCAGAATAACTGAAGCGAACACGACAAACTTCATCTGGAAAAACATCATATGCAGGCACGGTATCCCCGCCTCGATCGTGACCGACAATGGCGCCCAATTCGACGACGCGCGAGTAAGAGATATCTGCGATCAGCTAAAGATCAGCAAGACCTTCTCCTCGCCGCGTCACCCTCAGGCCAACGGCCAGGTCGAAGCAGTCAACAAGACTATCAAGGGCAATCTTAAAAAGAAGCTCGAAGATATAAAGGGCGCCTGGGCCGAGGAATTGCCATTCGTCCTATGGGCTTACAGGACGACCGCGCGAAACGCCACCGACGAAACGCCTTTCTCCCTTGCATATGGGGTCGAGGCCGTGGTTCCAATTGAAACCGAGATACCCACGTTAGCGTCCTAGGCCCGAACTGGGAAGGTCCCTATAGAGTCCGAAAAGTCATTCACGACGGGACATACTACATCGAGCACACAGACGGAACTCCAATTCGCCACCCGTGGAATGCGGAACACTTGAGGCAGTACTACCAGTAGCTAGCGTTCCCCACGATTTTGTCGCTTTTATTTCCCATTATAAATAAGGCCTACGAGCCAATGTTTTAGGATTTTAAATTTCTCGCAAATTTTTCGCAAACGTAATAAACCTCGAGTTTTCCGTTTCAAATTTCATTTTGTACAAGTTTTACGGTTATAAAAAATTAAACTTATAACCATAAAACTTGGGGGGGCTAGCAATGGTAAGGAAACCCTCATAAGAACACGCTCCACCAAAAAATTCGTAAGACGCCTACATGGCGCAACCTAAGACGCGTACATGGCGCAACCTAAGACGCCTACATGGCGCACTTAAGACGCCTACATGGCGCACCTAAGACGCCTACATGGGGCACTTAAGACGCCTACATGGCGCACCTAAGACGCCTACATGGCGCAGCTAAGACGCCTACATGGCGCAACTTAAGACGCCTACATGGCGCAACTTAAGACGCCTACATGGCGTAACCTAAGACGTCTACATGGCGCAACCCAAGACGCCTACATGGCGCACGTAAGACGCCTACATGGCACAAGCCAAGACGCCTACATGGCGCACGTAAGACGCCTACATGGCGCACTTAAGACGCCTACATGGCGCACCTAAGACGCCTACATGGCGCAACTTAAGACGCCTACATGGCGCAACCTAAGACGCCAACATGGCGCACGTAAGATGCCTACATGGCGCAACTTATGACGCCTACATGGTGCACCCAAGACGCCTACATGGCGCACGTAAGATGCCTACATGGCGCAACCAAGTCGTCCCACGAGATGCACCCAAGACGCCTACATGGCGCACCTAAGACGCCTACATGGCGCACTTAAGACGCCAACATGGCGCACCTAAGATGCCTAGATGGCGCACGTAAGACACCTACATAACGCAATTAAGACACCTACCCGGCACACGTAAGGTGCCCACGTAGCATGGCTAACTCGCAGTCGAAAAACTTACAGAACGCAGACCATCCAAGCGACTGGCGCGTCTGGAAAGGTATCCTGCTGAGGTAAAAGAAGTGGCAAGACCATTGACACAAACACTTGCCTATCTAAACACGCCATAAAAATGAATGTGCGAAAATGTTCATAAAAATAAATAATATCTCATAAAAGAAAATGGCAATTGCCCCAAAATCCTAGAAAGCATGCGCTAAGACAAGTGCGCTGAAGGGAAAAATCCTAGTAGGCAAGCGCTAAAACAAGTGCGCTGAATGGAAAAACCTAAAATGGAGCGTGCGCTAAACACTTGCGCGAGAAAAATAATAAAGAAAAAATGTCACTCGGCGCGATCGTCGTCTACGGGATCGGCCCCGGCGAGTGGTGGGAACAACGAGTCGAAGAAGTGGAAGGTGACCCCCCGAGAAACATTCTCGGTAGCTGTGGCGTCCCGACACTCCACCGCCGCCGCGTGTCTCGCCTCCTCGACTCCGACATCGAAGTCGTCTTGAAGGTCGGACGCGAGCTGTTCCGCCACGGTTTTCTCCGCGGTGACCCGAGCCACTTCCTCCACCAAGGAGTCGCGCTCATGCTCCGCTCGAACACGGGCAGCTTCGCTCGATGTAAGCTGACCCTGAAGAATGCCTACTTCTTCTGTGCGCGATTCCAACTGGCGTCAAAGGTCCCGCACCTCGCTCCGGAAGACCTCCGTCGATCGAGTCGCCACTTCGAGAGCTTGACGTTCCGTCGTTAGCTCCTCAGCCATCTTCGCCACCGCCGACTGAGCACGGTCGCATTTGCCGCGGGTAACTCCCAACTGCACGCGAGCCTCTTGGAGCTGCTCGCGGAGACTCGCAAACTCTGCCTTTGAGTGAGAACCTGGCTCGGCACGGGCCAGCTGAGACTTCGCTTGAGCAAGCTCCTCTTAGGCAAGGCTCATCCGTGTGATGAGGTCGTGTAGGATCTTTTCGCCCCGGGTCGCTCGAGCAAGCACCTGAGAAGGCAAAAAGACAATTCAGTAAAAGACAAAGCCCTGAAACAAAAAAAGGCACGAGAAACTCACTCTCTGAGCGTCAGAAACGCCGTGACGAAAGAACTCCACGTCACTGCTGGCCACAACGCTCTTCCACATCTTCATCGAAGATTGAGCGAGACCTAGGGAACATTCCCCCCTAACCTCCGCGGCCTCCACGTCGACCATCGAATTTACGCGCTTCGAGTCCGAAGACGTGTCTGGTAGAGCCGAGGAAGAAGGTCGCTTCAAAGAAGCACGAGGGCCGCTCTCCGTCGGATGACCGGTATCGGGTCTCTCTCGAACGTTCCGCGCGGCAATCCGAGAACGGACCGCCGCCAACGACTTCGGGTCCTGGGAAGCCTTCGCTAAGCGCGCTCGAGCCCTCGCCCTAGCCGAGGAGGCTACAAAAGCGACAAAGTCAAAACCCTAAACTAAAAGCAAAAAACAGAAAGAGCGAAAGTCGAAATACCTGAAAGACTGCCGCTCGAGGGAGATGACACGGCGCTAGGAGCACTCTCGGTCCGCTGACTGCCGCCATGGCTAGAAGGAAAGGGCGGGAAGCACCCGGTGGAAGCTATCAGCTCAGGCGAACGGAATCGTTCGACAGCCTCCCGAGCCTCCGACATTCCCCGGATCTCCTTCACGAAGTCGAGATCGTCCGCCCCTGCGTCAGCAGAAAACTCAGCCAAGGGACCAAACAGAAGCGGCGCGTCGCCAAAGGCCTCCGCCGAGACCCACACCCACGGTCTTCAGTTATACTTCTCCGAGTCCGTGATCAGCTTAGTGTTCCGGCGATCGCGGGCCATAAAGAAACCAGGCTGCCCGGGCGCAGGGAAGACCGCGATGAGATTGCGAAAGTCACTCACGGTCATCAGCCGCTCGGTCTTGCAATGCCACTCCATGTGACACGTCGCCATTATACGGTAAAACGCCCGACTCATCTGACAAGCGTGCACCCGTAGTCGGGCGAGGAGCTGCTGGACGATGGGTTGGAACGGCAGCCGCAACCCGCAGTTGAGACTCGCGACCAAAACTGCGGCAAATCCACGGCGAGGACGGAAAGACGGTCGCCCTGTATGGGACGGAGGAGCGCCACAGACGATGGAATGGTGAATGCCTCCCTGAGACCGATGAATGTTCGGTAGGTGAGCGAGCTCGAAGCATCGACCCCCGAACAATCGAAGCCCTCGGGAGCAGCAAAGCCCTCCTTGGGATACCACTCCGTCCTAGCAAGCGACCTCGCCGTTACTATCGTCTCTGTGTCAGGGGTCTTGGGCTGAGAACCCCCTGGCTCTACGGAAGGGCCTCCGCCCTCCGGCACAGCCGCGGCAGCCGCCGACGGCCCTTTGGGACGCTCCGATGCGAGGCCTTCGGCCCCCGGACATGTCTCTGAATCGCCTCCGGGATCTTCAGACTCGGGACCAAAATCGTCCACGCAGTCAATCTCGTCAAGGACCGACTCTAGCAGAGTCGCTTCATCCACGCTCACAATATCGCCCGACGTGCCATGAAAGTCCAAGTCGGACTTAGGCGCGTCGAGGCAGGTCTTGTCGCGAGTCCCCTCGCCGACCAAGTTGATCACAAGGTGAGGAGCAGGACCCCCGGACGCGGGATGATCAACCTCCCCGCTTGTGCCGCACCCAGTTGGCGCGCCCCCTTCCTGAGGCTGAGGAACGGACACGGTCGCGCCCAGCTCGCCTTCTTCGAGCCACTGCTCTACTCGGCTTGGATTCTCTTCCACGTGCAGAGGAACTTCCCCTTATCCCGTGAAGAGATCATCCTCTACATGTTCAGAATCCTGAAATAAGAGAGATAAATGAATCTCGGGACTCTCAGTTGAGAAAAGGGAAGGAACATCCATAATGCAAGCGTAGAAAAGGAACAAGCGTAGAGAAAAAGAGAAAAAATAAAGTGGAAGAATAAGAAAGAGGGGGGGTCTATTTATAAACTCCTAGTGGGGTAGGAGTCGAAATACTACTCCTACAAAGAGAAAAAACGGAGAAAACTTCCAAAAAGTCGGAGTTCCCCCGCGCGAAGCGAGCCAGCCCCGCGCACGGGGCGCGCCACGCGCCAAGACCGCGCGCCGCGCGGGTTACGCCACACAGGCCGACTGCCGCGCGGCAACGCCAAAAAAAAAAAAAAAAAATTTCCTTGGGTAACGGGACTTGGAAAATATTTTCCTCAAACACCCAACTGGAAAGACTAAAAGTTCATCGCCGGGAACCTCCCGAGCGACGAACTTGGGGGGCTAATGTTTTCGGTCGTTTTTGAAAAACCCGAGACGCCAAGAAGACACGTCGCTCAAAGGGCCGATGGACAGGCCGGAGGTCCTGAAGAGTGGCGAACCCTCAAGCCCTTGCCCAAACTCTTGACTCCTTGAGTCGAGCCTAGCCCCTCGAGTCGAGACTTGAGTCAGCTCCTCGAGTCGAGCCTCGCCCCTCGGGTTGAGACTTGATTCAGTCTCCCCGAGTCGAGCCTCGCTCCTCGAGTTGAGCCTTGAGTCGGTCTCCTCGGGTCGAGCTTCGCTCCTCGAGTCGAGCGTTGAGTCAGTCTCCTCGAGTCGAGCCTCGACTCAAACCTATCTGTCGAACACACATTTGTGTCATAAACCCGAAATACAAAGCTCACAATAGCTCAACGGGCCCGGAAGGACGACGGTGGCAAAAAGCCCACGAAGGGACAGCCCGGCGCAAGCCACGCTGGCTGCACCGTGCGCCGCGCCCGGGCAAGGTCGCGCCACGCGCTGAGCGGCGCAGCCCGCGAGCCGCGGGTCGCGCGCCGCGTGTGGTGCGCCGCTGCCCCTTTGTGCGCCTCCTCTTGGAAAGGTGTGCGTCCTGAGTCCCACATTGGCGACGAAGGACCCCCTTAGGGTCCCCAAACACCTATATAAACTCTCTCTCACTGAGGGAGAAGCCTTCCCTTCATCTCCTATCGATACGCTCGATTTCTCACTCTTCTCTACTTCTCTTGATGCCATATTTGGCCTGAAGTATTCTCACAAGTCTTTCTCGTTCTCAGAGGTTCCGAAGCAGTCACGGGAACTTCCCGGACGTCGCTCCCTCTGACCGAATGCCCCCCGCTGCTCAAGCACGCCCCTACGGTTCTCGACTAGAGTCCCTTAACGCGTCTAACACGCTAGACGCGCACGCGATCTCCGAAGTTCTGAGACGTCGCCGTGGATTCCTCCACGCCTCGTCTCCTTCGTTGAGCACGCATCTCCACCAAGGTTCCACGCCTCATACTGCGTCTTACACACTTGAACTACGTTCTGAGCTGATCCCACGCACGGGTACGTAGGCAGCCGACACCCAAGGCACGGTCACTCCTCCTTCTCACCCCTTTCCTCTCCCGAGAGGCGGGTTGATCGGAGAAAACCTAGCTCGAGACTTTCGAGTTCACACCCTTGGCCCGGGTGCGATCACTTGGTGCAGCCTTGGATCGAACCGCCTGAGGTTTTCAATAGTTGTTCATTTTCGTGCGACAACAAGGCTCAAAATTCCCCGTGCCCAACTCATGATCTTGGGTAAGATAGGTTTAAGTTTTCCAGTCTCATAAGCCACTACATATATAAAAAATAAATAGATAAAAAAAATAAATAGATAAAAAAAATAAAAGACTACTAGTCCAGACTCCTTATTCTGAGACCATCACCTTCTCATGTATTCTCACCGGTATTAGTCTTAGTTTTTCACTGCGTTCCCGCGAAACTCGTGTACTGAGTCCTAGCCGCTGGTTTTTTCTGTGCTTGATCGCTTTATTTTGAGTTAACGCAGTCCTTACACCAGGGCTAGTAAGTATCCATGAATACAAATATTCATTGCATTAAACTGACTCATTAATTACTGATCTTGATCCTTCTTGTAAGTTTTGACGAAACTGTGGCAGGGACTTTTTGAAGGCACGTGATGACGAAGGTGGGTGAACCAATGATATTATGCGCATCGTGTTAACAAATGGGCTCGATCTATTTTCCGATATGGTAAGAAAGGAACTGTGTCTTGACGAAGCAGTTGAAAATTCAGTAAGAATCTTGCTGAAAGAGATGGTAGAATGTAGCAAAAGGGATTTGGAATCAAATCTACCAAAGTCGGGGACACTAGTAGAGCTCCTCAAACTCATCTTTCTTTTTTTTTGTTATTCGTTTATCCGATTTTCATGTTAGTATCGATTAAGCTTATAATAAAGTGGTTTTTGTACTAGCAAATGCAAATTCTGAACTTCGCAAAAAACATCAAGTGCTCTCGGTGTGATCTCTTTTCTAAAGTGAAACTGAAACAATTCTAGGCGGAACAAGAACATCTTCCTTTGCTGAGGGGTGACTGGATATGCACCAAGTAATTTATGCTAATCTCATCTAAGTTCACTTGTTCCTCTTCTTGTTCACAATTACTCTAGTGCCTCGCGGTTCTACAGAATAGAGTTAGAAGTCGGAATCGTCTCAGTTTCAGGTTCGATTTTCTAACTCGAACAGTAGAACTCGAACTTAGTTTGGTTATCAATAGTTTGATTTATTACTTATTTCTCTTAAGACTTGATGTTCACTTTCCTGTACTAATTTTGGGTCTATTTCTTATATTCCAAAAACTTGTAATGCCATATTTATGTAAGACTACATCTATAAAATGTAGTTATATAATTTAAATACAGTCTTATAAACCAGATACACTATGGCCAAAAACTGGAGTCATAATCAAAGCGACAAGACTCCAGTGCAATAGATGACCTTCGGTAAACTATAGTCGACTTAAAATTACTAGGCGTTCGACAATAGTTAGAGGCCAAATTTCTTGTAGTGATTGTTAAGAAAAGCTATGATGTCTGCTTATGAGACATAGAGAGTTGGAGACTCTATATTTCTTCCTAGGTATCTTCTGAAGATACTGAATTTACCAGTGCACTTCTAGAGACAGTATAAGAACAAACCATTTAACCTCTTCTATCTCAAAGTCACTATGTATGAATTGCATCATGCTTACCTCAATCCTGAAATGAGACATGTCATTTCATAGTTTACGTACTCTCATTTAAGAAAGTCAGAGTTCTAGATTCACTATGTGGTATAGACAGGACCTATTGATGAAATACTAAGTTATGAAGGTATCATGAACACCTTTGTGAAGATTGATGGGAAATTTCTTAACTAAAGAAAAATTCTACACGACGCAAGCGAACGTGTCGTCAAGTAATAGAGTGCAAAAGCACGGATATTGATCCCACAAGGACTTTAGACTATTTCCGAAGCAAACTCACTAGCTTTCTTTTTCGAGTTATGGAAATGACAAATGGGGGTTTTTGATTGTTTTGAGAACAAGATGAAATGTAAACAAGAGTGAAAACAATATTTAAACACAAGTTAAAAGGAAGGGGCACGATTTCGTTATTTCATCGAGTCGGTCGGTCAAGATACGATTCTAAGCTCGGGTTTAGAGTGTTAAAACTTAGTCTCAATCCCTCCTATAACATTCACTAATCTCTCTCGAGTCTTTAGGAATCTAGCTATGTGTCGAACTTACACCTCTCGGTTTGGGTTCTATTAAAACACAAAACCGCATTTAGCCCGGGATTTCAATCAACTACAACTACCCCCTAGTCTTTCTATAGCTCTAGGAAGGTTAAAGATGGGATGGGTCGAGCTCACTCGTTTATTACCTCTCGGTGCCTAAACTTGTCTAAGATTCACTAACTAGGTAGCTACTCTAGTTAGCGCTAACACACACCCATACCCATAGAATTTCACTCTCAACCCAACCATGAAGCACCAATCTAATCCAAATGTATAACCAACCAACTCAACTACTCAACTACATCGCACCCCAAATCTATTTAGCTACTCATAATTAAGAATAAACAAAGTAGAATTGAAATAAGTAAAAGAAACAAAACAATAAAGAAACAAGACATTGAATGCTAATCTCAACAACCAAACAAAGCTTTCATTAACTCAAGCACTACTTCAATATTTCACTTAGATAAAACAATAAAGTAATCACAATATTCAATGCTCAATAGATAAAAGTAATCAACAAAACTCAAATAGAATGCTTGAAAGCTTAAATTATATCCAACAAAGCAATAAGTAGAGTAAAGAAATAAAGAACAATAAATAAAAGAGATAGAGTTAAGGGTGAACAAATGGAGGTGATGAGGATGATGGAGGTTGTCACTTCTCCTTCTTCTTCTTCACTCCCAAGCTCAAGAACAAAATGAGTGTCAAACCCTAGCTTTCTCTCTCTCACTTTCTCTCTCAAGTTTTCAAAACCAAAAATAAAAAGTGTGTTCTATTCTAAAACTCCTCCCCCTTTTTGAACAAGTGAATAAGAGGGTTTAAGAGAGGTTTTCGGAGCAAATATGGACCCTTGGATGAGATCCAAGGGCCAAAAATGATTTAAAAGACGAGCTCCAAAAATTCTGAAAAAGCACCTGGCGCGGCGCGCCACATAACAGGCGCGTCGCTCCACTCTTGAATTTTTGAAGGCGCGCCGCGCCTCTCTTGCGCGTTGGCCGCTCGAGCTCTCGGGTGTAAATTTAGCCACCAGGGCGCGGCGCGCCATTCAATAGGCGCGGCGCGCCAGCCTTGAAACGCTGACTTCTTGTTGACCGCCGTTGACTTTTGTTGACTTGACTTCAAATGACCATAACTTGCTCGATTTAGCTCCGATTCAGCCCGTTTTCGCACCACCACCTTCTCATACTCTCTCAAACCTGAAAATGCAATAAAAACTACAAAATAATATCAAAAACATTAAGAACAAGCTTCGATTCTTATCTAAGAGTCATAGATAAGTGTGAATGAATCTCACTTATCAAACCCCCAAACTTGAACCGTTACTTGTCCTCAAGTAACAAAACAAAAGTATATACAACACAACCACACAAAACTTAACAAAGTCACAAAGCTATACCGAAGAATGAAAGAAGTTATGCTACGCTGAACTAAAAAAATGAGTGTTGAAAGTGCTATGGCCTTGGTTTCGCATGAACATCTCTCCTAGACAAAATCGACTCAAGAGTAAGAATAATCACATGTAAAGCGCAATTAATACAAGTGTTCAACCAATTCTCGTGTGGCTTTACCTAGCTTGAGGCTTCCCGTGTAAAAGTTTTCATCGAGTCCAAGTCAAGTATATTCGGAGTTCTTTCCACCTTTTCCTAGCATGCAAACTCAAAATGGATATTCAATGATAAATTAGGAACACCATAAGGCTTTCACCAAACACTCTCCACTCGGTTTAGGAGAGTAAGCGCTAGTCCAAAGGTCTTTCAAGGCTTGTAACATTAGGCTTGGGTCAAGGGTAGGATACAGAGTTTTTAAGTGACTAAACACGCTACCCTAGCGACTCATACTCACCAAAAGAGCAATATTCACAACTTACTTTTACATTCCTTTTTTCGTTAACACTAAGCTTCACAAATACCCCCAAACTTAGACTTTTCAAACTCTAGTCTAGATTATGCTTGCTTGTCTAACAAGAAATGTTGCACCACGCCAAATACAAACAAAATAAAATAAAATGTAAAAGGATATGTGAATATGTACATCTCTTTACTAAGCAAGCTTGTGCTTTTTTTTTCTTTTCTTTTTTTTTCCTTTTCTTTTTTTTTTCTTTTTTTTTCTTCTTTTTTTTTTGCTAACTTGAAGAAATAAAGGAAAATAATAATTACATGGATCTAACAAAAGCCGGCGCGGCACAAATTTCGACAAGCAAGAAGAGCACACATTCTACAAGATATAACACACATGCTCAAAGAGTCACTCAAGAGTCGCTAGATCACGGGGTTCTTTGTGGAAATTTCAATTCATTGGCTAGGCTTCTTTGTGACTATGTATCAAGAGTTGATTTACGTTCGGCTTTATGTGAATAGGGTTCTAAATGGAAGTAGAACGGGTTGGCTTTTGGCTCGATTGGCTATTCCTATGCCTTTTTCATCCTAACGCTTCTCTCCTATTACCATTGAGCCTCGAGGAAGGATCAAACGGTTCTAGTGTTCCGAGATGAATTCTTGCTAAGATTAGATTTTCAAAACTCCTAAATACTCTCTATGGACTCGAAACGTGCAACGTGAGATGAAGATTCATCGGGTCACTAAAAGCTAAGCAAAGCCACCATAGAGTTCTGGCCAAGCACAAGACTTGTAGCGCAAGAAAGATACATTGCTATTATCCATAAAAAAAATGAGAAAAGAGAGCAAATAGAGTACCGACACGCCCCCGCAATTGGTGGAAACACCCCCCCAAACTTGAACTCGACATTGTCCTCGATGGCGCGCATTGGAGGGGGGCGGAGCTAGGTGATCACATGGCGGTGTTGCCATCATTGTCCGGCGGTGGTGGTGGTGCGTCGTAGTAGCTTTGGTATCGGTAACATGGCGGGAACGGGTCGAAGAAACCGTCGGGGAGACTTGACGATGCACCGGATCCACTTGCGTCGGGGTAGCTTGCCGAGGCGCCTCCGGGAGTCCATTGGCTGTAAGCGTTGTAGCCGAACTCCGCCGTGGTCGAGAACCACGAGTGTTGATTCTCGACAAAGGTAGTGAGCGAGTTGTGCGCTGCACCGAGTTGATCTATCCTCCGATTGCTCCCATCTTTGGTCTTCTACATGGCGTCGTTCCGTCTCCTCGCGCATGAATTGGGAGGCGTACTCCCATCTTTGATCGTCTTGTTGGCGCCGCTCGGCGTCTCGACGCACGAATTCATCCCACCGTTGGTCCTCGACTCTGTACCGCTCTTGAGAGGCGACACCGAGGTTCCCCATCATTGCGAGCACTTGAGCGTATTGTGGCTCATTGATGTCGGGCTCGGGCATAGGCGCTTCCGGAGCCGCTTGTTGGTAGCGGCCGGGCTCCTCGGGGTCGGGAGCCATGTTGATGAAGCCTCTTCCATTCGCCTCCGCTAGCCCGGCCATTTGAGGAAGACCGTTGATGAAGGTGGAGTCAATCTTCTTTCCTTTCGGCGCCCGCTCTTCGTCGTCATACGCCTTCACATTGGCCGTCTCACACATCTCCGTGATAAGCCCACCAAAACCGAGACCGCCGGTTGTTGAACACTTTGCCGCATCGAACATCTTTGCTCGTAATATTTTCCCGACGTTGACACTTCGCCCGGTGACGATGCAATACAAGAGCACCGCTTTGGAGATTGGGAGGCCGTGGGTGTGCGTGCTTGGCATGATGTTTGAGCTTACGAAATGAGCCCAAGTCTTGGCGTACTTGCTCATGTGTGTCGTCTTGAGCTCGAGCGGTTCTCCCGCTTGATTGCGCTTCCACAACGCTCCGGGGCCGCACAATGTCGCCAAGATATCGTCAAATGGAGGGTTGAGGGCCAAGTTGTGGTAGTCGTCATCGGGTATGCTAGGGAGGCCGAGATGCTCGTTGATTGCCCTCGACGTTATGCTCACGAGAACCCCACGAACCGTTACCGAAGGGCTTGTTTCTTCGGTGGCCCCAAGGTTCGCGTAGAATTCGAGAACAAGGTCCATGATAGCGCGGGTCTCGATGGTCGCTAATTTTTCCCAACCTCGCTCCTCGATTTGAGCTTTTAGGTTTCCGTTGTCGGGGCTCGGCACGAATTTACTCTCCGGGATGAAGTTCTTGTCTACGATTTTTGCCCATTTTGCTTCGGCTCCGACGATGAGCCTCGACAACGGAGTTCCACGGGCTGACGCCGCTCGCGCTCGCTTTGGTGCCATTCCTGAAAATACAACTCGGAACGACATTAGATTCACAACGGACCACGGCGTCCGGGAAAACGGGTCACAATATGGAAAAATTACAAATCGACCAAACACCCAAAATTTTCAAACAAAAACTCATGCACGACACCACAAACTTACATGAAGACACTTGTTGTCGGTCGTTTTCGGAAAACCCGAGACGCCAAGAAGACACGCCGTTCAAAGGGCCGATGGTCAGGCCGGAGGTCCTGAAGAGCGACAAGCCTTCTGTCATGAGTCAACTGACAAGTCCTCGTGCCAAATCCTCACGTTCCTCGAGTCGAGCCTCGGGTCGCTCCTCGAGTCGAGCCTTGAGTTGTTCCTCGAGTCGTTCTCCTCGAGTCGAGCCTCGAGTCATTCTCCTCGAGTCGAGCCTCGTGTCATTCCTCGAGTGGAAACCTTCATATTTCACGTGGCAAGAATGGTATTCGAAGACCCCTAAAGGCCCACAAGAGTCCGGAAAGACGAGCCATTCGCCGCACGCACAGCACACCGCGTCGGCCAGCCATGCAGCAAGCCGCGCGCCGCGCCAGGAAGGCAGCGCGCCAAGACACGCCCGCGCCGCGCGCTCCATGCGCCGCGCATCCTGCGCCGCGTCCAGTGACCCGCGCGCCGCGCCAGACGACCCGCGGGCCGCGCCCCCTGCGCCGCGCGCGTTCCTAGTCCCACATGGACGAAAAAGAAGCCTTCTAAGGCCCCCAAACACCTATGTACACCCCTTCCCATTGAGGGGAAAGCCATCCCACTCATTCTCAAGGAACTTGAGACTTCTCTCTGCTTCTCTGGATGCCATCCTTGGCCTGAAGCAGATTCTCCTCGATTTCTCGTTCTCAGAGATTCTGAAGCGCTTTCTGGGGACTCCCGAGTGCCGCCTCTCTTGATCGAAAGATTAATCTTGAGCCCACGAGTGCTCTAACGGTTTTCGACTGAAAATCGACTACGCGTCTAGCACCCTAGACGTGTCCGCCATTTCTGACGAGAAATCGCCTACGCGTCCGGCATTTCCAACTAGGAATCGCCTACACGTCCGGAATCTCCGCCACAACAAGGAACTCTTGACTGAGAGTCTTCCACGTCTCCAAAAGAGAAAACACACATTCTCTCTCGCATATGCGATCTCCGAAGTTCTGAGACGTCGCCGAGGACTCCTTCGCGCCTCGTCTCCTTCGATGAGCACGCCTCTCCACCAAGGCTCCGCGCCTCATACTGCGTCCCGCACGCTTGAACTACGTTCTGACCTGATCAAACGCACGGGTACGTAGGCAGCCGACAACCAAGGCACAGTCACTCCTCCTCCTCACCCCCTACCTCTCCCGAGAGGCGGGTTGATCGGAGAAAACCCTAGCTCGAGACTATCGAGTTCGCACTCTTGGCCCGGGTGCGATCACTTGGTCCGGCCTTGGATCGAACCGCCTGAGGTTTTCAATAGTTGTTCATTTTCGTGCGACAACATTTTGGCGCTAGAAGGATTGGACTTCCCGACCTATTCAGCCCGAAATCCCTTCTATTCATCTTCTTATTTTCTTCTGCGAACTCTACTTTCTCGAACTTGAGAAACGATGAGTAGCCAACCACCCGTACGTTCTGAGGGCGTGAACAACCCCGAAAACATCACAGGGACCAAGAAATACTTCTTGCGCTCCCGAGCGCATGGTGACGGAGAGTCGCTCCATGAAGAGAGCTCGACCCGCTCACCATCTCCATCTCCAGATAGGAGGGACCACCGCATCATGGAGTTGGAGGAGAATGTCCGCCAACTAAAGGCGAAGAACGCGAGGTACCACAGCCGACTGGCTGCGAAGCAACCCGCGCATGACACAATGACCCCCAACGGGGATCCTGAAAACCTCAACGAGGAAAGCCGCGACCGCGACCCTGATTACGAGGGTACTGGCGATTCGAAGGATATCGAGACTTCTCTCACGAAGGACGGGGAACACCCCGCCGTGTTTGAAGCCGGTCCTTCGAACCCCCTACCCCGGACAGGCGACGCGCCGGCTGCTTCTCAAGAGGGAAATTCCCGACGTTCGGCCCTCGACCGACTAGGTCAAAGGGAGAATGTTGCGGAGAGTCAGGGCACGCGGAGAACGCGCCGTCGCAGACGAAGCCTGCGCCTCCGTACGACCAGCCCTGATCTTAGGGACCACCTCACCGCCCAACGCATTGAGCGTGGCGATGACCTAAGAGAGCGACTGAGCTCTCGGCCAAACATCCCCGTAGCAGCCCCAACTAACGGGAACCGCCGCACGGGTCAAGGGTCAATTGAAAGACGACAGGTGACTCCTCCCGAACAGGGAGTTACTCCGACTACCAGTCTCGATGTGATCACTATGATCCATAATCTTCGAAATGAAGTACGAGATCTACGAGAACACGGAATAGGAGGAAGTGCCTATGGGGTCGTCGAGGAGAATTCATCGCCTTTCACGGCTCAGATATTGGCCGAGGTGTGTACGGGAAATTTCAAACTCCCGAACCTCGCTCCATACGATGGAAAAGCGGATCCCGCTTACCATATCTAGCACTATGAAACCTGGATGACGATGCAGGGTGTCGCTCCCGGTGCCATGTGCCAAGCTTTTAGTCTTACCCTCGCCGGACCCGGCTTCGAGTGGTTCAAGAACTTAAGGACAGGAAGCATCCACTCGTTCAAAGACCTGAAGGACATGTTCCTAGCACGGTTCGCTACATCTATGGTCCAAAAGAAGACCAAGATGTACTTGTGGTCAATCAGGCAAGAGAATGGCGAGTCTCTTAGACGATACCTCGCCCGATTCACTGAAGAATCGAACAAGGTAGACCGCTTTGACGACAAAGACGCAATCACTGCTATCACTGAAGGCTTGCGCACAAGTGACTTCCTTAAGTCCATCGTCGGCCGTGTCCCTTCTACCATGGCCGAGTTAATGACTCGAGCCAAGACCTTCATGGGAGTCGAAGATTACCTCGATGGCCGCAAGGGCAATAATCAAAGCCCTCACCGCCGAGACGAGCCTAGCAACGAGCAAGGCCACTCCCGTAAAAGGCGAAACAGAGGAGGTCAGACTTTTAATAGCCGACCTCCGATGCCCCAGAAGCCGCGACTTGCGGAAGACTTTAAGGGTTACTCGTCGTTCACGCCGTTGAACACAACGCCGGATCAAATCCTAGCGTTAGCGCGTGACAAGTTCACTCCCCCGGCTCCAATGAACAAAGATCCCGCGACTCGCGATAGATCTAAATATTGCGAGTTCCATCAGGAATACGGTCACTTGACCTCCGAATGCTACAATCTCAAAAGGCAAATCGAGGCTCTGATCCAACGGGGTGAGCTGAAAGAGTTCGTGTTACGCATGATTAGCGATGGGGCCCCACCTCGAACAGACCACAGTCTGGCAAGGGAGGAGGAACAGCCGCTTCTGCCGACCGAACCACGGCTACTGCCAATGCCAATCCACAACTCCACGTTGTGACCACCATACTGGGCGGTCCACAAGATGGAGACTCAGCCCGACGGCGGAAGAAATTCTTGAGGGCCGCGTCCCAAGGAGACGCTGCTATGCACGTCAACTTCACATATGAAGAACCTCCGTCCGTGCCTCACGAGACGATGTATTTCACCAATGAAGAGGAAAAGCGAGTTGTGCATCCGCATAATGACGCAATTGTGCTCAAAGCCCAAGTGGCTAATAACTTGGTGAAAAGAGTTCTCATCGACAACGGCAGCGCTGCCGACATAATTTTCAAGTCCACCCTAGAGCGCATGAAGCTCGGGGGGCTACGCCCAACTCCGACCCAAACGCCTCTATTCGGGTTCACTGGGGAGAGAGTCATGATCGAAGGCATCATCGATCTACCGGTCACCTTCGGAACTCCCGGAGGCATTGAAGTCGTTCACATGGTCCCATTCCTAGTGGTCGACCAAGAGTCCCCCTACAACGTAATCGTTGGGCGACCCACGTTGAACCAGCTAAGGGCAATCACTTCAACATACCACCTACTGGTGAAGTTCCCTACCAAGGATGGAATCGGCATCATGGCTGGAGATCAATCCCAAGCCAGAATATGCTACGTCCAGGGAATCGATGGAAAAACTGCTAGAAAGACAGTTAACACAATCTCCCAGCTCAGAGATAGCGTCGAGTTGACCAAGGTCCTCCGCGAAGTCCATGAAGACACCTGCATGACACCCAAGTGCAAGATAACGACGTCTTCATCCCAAACAGGGAGGGACCCTTCAAAGTGTGCCAAGTCATACATGACGGGACATACTACACGGACGAGACACCGATCCGTCGCCTATGGAATGCAGAAAACTTGAGAGACTACTACCACTAGCCAGCACTCCCCCCATTTTATTTCTTTGCTTTCCAACATTCAATAAGGCCTACGAGCCAATGTTTTAGGATTTCAAATTTTTGCAATATTAATAAAGTTCGATGTTTTTCTTTCAAAATCCACTTTATCAAAGATTTTCAATCATCAAAAATTACACTTGTAAACCCAAAACTCGGGGGGCTAGTGACATAGGCAATGGTAAGTACGCTCAAAATCCTCAAGAAAGTATGCTCCACAAAAAGAAAGCACGCTCCGTCAAAACAAAACACCCGAACATAAAACGGGAACAAGCGTGCACGAAAGACGCCTCTGCGGCGCGCCGTAAGCCATCCCCGAGATGCAGGCTAAGACGCCTCTGTGGCGCGCCATAAGCCATCCCAGAGATGCAGGCTAAGACGCCCCCGCGGCGCGCCACAGGCCATCCCAGAGATGCAGGCTAAGACGCCTCTGTGGCGCGCCGTATGACATCCCCGAGATGCAGGCTAAAGACGCCTCTGCGGCGCCCCGTAAGCCATCCCAGAGATGCCGGCTAAGACGCCTCCGCGGCGCACCACAAGCCATCCCAGAGATGCAGGCTAAGACGCCTCTGCGGCGCGCCACAAGCCATCCCAGAGATGCAGGCTAAGACGCCTCCGCGGCGCGCCACAAGCCATCCCAGAGATGCAGGCTAAGACGCCTCCGCGGTGCGCCACAAGCCATCCCAGAGATGCAGGCTAAGACGCCTCTGCGGCATGCCATAAGCCATTCCAGAGATGCAGGCTAAGACGCCTACATGGCGCACTTAAGACGCCTACATGGCGCACGTAAGACGCGTAAAGGCGCAACCCGTAAGACGCCTACATGGCGCAACCTAAGACGCCTACATGGCGCACGTAAGACGCGTAAAGGCGCAACCCGTAAGACGCCTACATGGCGCAACCCAAGACGCCTACATGGCGCACTTAAGACGCCTACATGGCGCACGTAAGACGCGTAAAGGCGCAACCCGTAAGACGCCTACATGGCGCAACCTAAGACGCCTACATGGCGCACTTAAGACGCCTACATGGCGCACGTAAGACGCCTACATGGCGCAACCTAAAACGCCTACATGGCGCACTTAAGACGCCTACATGGCGAAACCTAAGACGCCTACATGGCGCAACCCAAGACGCCTACATGGCGCGCCTAAGACGCCTACATGGCGCACCTAAGACGCCTACATGGCGCACTTAAGACGCTTATATGGCGCACCCAAGTCGTCCCTCGCGACGCACCTAAGACGCCTACATGGCGCACTTAAGACGCCTACATGGCGGAACCAAGTCGTCCCTCGCGACGCACCTAAGACGCCTACATGGCGCACTTAAGACGCCCACATGGCATATCTAGGCCGTCCCTCGCGACTTGCCTAGACGGCTAAACGACGTGCTCTGAGTCGCCACAAGGTGTTGCATGTGATGACTAATCGCAATGTACTTGAAGCCGCCACAAGGCGCACCTAAACCTCCTCGAGTCGAGCTTCGCTTCTCGAGTCGAGTCATCCTCCTCGAGTCGAGCCTTGCTTTTCGAGTCGAGTCGTACTCCTCAAGTCGAGCTTCGCTCCTCGAGTCAAATCACTGTCCTCGAGTCGAGCCTTGCTCCTCGAGATGAGTCATTCTCCTCGAGTCGAGCTTCACTCCTTGAGTCGAGTCATTCTCCTCAAGTCGAGCTTCGCTCCTCGAATCGAGCCATTCTCCTCGAGTCGAGCTTCGCTCCTTGAGTCGAGTCATTCTCCTCGAGTCAAGCCTTGCTTCTCGAGTCGAGTCATTCTCCTCGAGTCGAGCTTCGCTCCTCGAGTCGAGTCATCGTCCTCGAGTCGAGCTTCGCTCCCTGAGTTGAGTCATCCTCCTCGAGTCGAGCTTCGCTCCCCGAGTCGAGTCATTCTACTCGAGTCGAGCTTCGATCCCCGAGTCGAGTCATCCTCCTCGAGTCAAGCCTTGCTCCTCGAGTCGAGTCACTCTCCTTAAGTCGAGCCTCGCTCCTTGAGTCGAGTCATTCTCCTCGAGTCAAGCATTGTTTCTCGAGTCGAGTCGTTCTCCTCGAGTCAAGCTCCACTCCTCGAGTCGAGTCATCGTCCTCAAGTCTAGCTTCGCTCCTCAAGTCAAATCACTGTCCTCGAGTCGAGTCATTCTCCTCAAGTCGAGCTTTGCTCCTCGAGTCGAGTCATTCTCCTCGAGTCGAGCTTAGCTCCTTGAGTCGAGTCATTCTCCTCGAAGTCGAGCTTCGCTCCTTGAGTCGAGTCATCCTCCTCAAGTCGAGCTTCGCTCCTCGAGTCAAATCACTGTCCTCGAGTCGAGTCATTCTCCTCAAGTCGAGCTTTGCTCCTCGAGTCGAGTCATTCTCGTCGAGTCGAGCTTCGCTCCTTGAGTCGAGTCATCCTCCTCGAAGTCGAGCTTCGCTCCTTGAGTCGAGTCATTCTCCTCGAAGTCGAGCCTTGCTACTCGAGTCGAGTCATTCTCCTCAAGTCGAGTCCCGCTCCTCGAACAAACAGCTGGAGCAACCTGAAGAACAGGTTAGCCAAAGCAGAGACCCGCGCTCGCGCCTGGGGAATAAGGGCCGATCTTCCGAACGCAGACGAAGAAGCATCACCAAGGCAGGAATGGCGGATGCCCCGTGAGACCGACTTATGCTTGATGCGTGGTCAAACTTTTAGCGTTTATCCCCGAGCAGTTGAAGCCCTCCGGTGCGGCAGAGCCTTCCGCCAGGTGCCACTCCGTCTTTACGAAGCATCAGCCCGCGGTATCAACCTCCGTCTTCGAGACCTCGGAATGAGCACGCCTTTGCAAAATGCAAAAGGGCAGTCGCCTTCCAAGATGGCCGAGACGGAAGCCATGATCTTCCCCTAATAAGTCACGATTCCACAATCGTCGCCCTGCTAGTCACCGTCGAGTCCCATGGACTCCGGATTGATGATATTATCAAGCAAAATGCCATCGAAGAAAGACTTGGGCATGACTTCGCCACAAGATCAACGAGTTGCGACACGCCGGTACGCCTCTACACAAATGCGTGTCCCGTTTGCCCACGCATGTCCCCTTTGCTCCGGGGCTAGAGCGATGGACGCAAACGCGTCTGTCTCGCCCACGTCAAGCTACGTCTCCTATCCGCTTGGATCCTCCTCCACGTGTCGATCACACACTCGTGTCGAGAGAGACGGAAAAGCGAGAGAGAGCACTAGCATTTGCAAGAATATTCTCTATGTTCACAAAAGCTTCGCGACAGCGAAGCCCTGGGAGATAAATTTTCCTCAAACACCCGGCGGAAACAACTAAAAGTTCACCGCCCGGGGCCTCCCGAGCGATAAACTTGGGGGGCTAATGTTGTCGGTCGTTTTCGGAAAACCCGAGACGCCAAGAAGACACGCCGTTCAAAGGGCCGATGGTCAGGCCGGAGGTCCTGAAGAGCGGCAAGCCTTCTGTCACGAGTCGATTGACAAGTCCTCGTGCCAAATCCTCACGTTCCTCGAGTCGCTCCTCGAGTCGAGCCTTGAGTTGTTCCTCGAGTCGTTCTCCTCGAGTCGAGCCTCGAGTCGTTCTCCTCGAGTCGAGCCTCGAGTAATTCCTCGAGTGGAAACCTTCATATTTCACATGGCAAGAATGGTATTCGAAGACCCCTAAAGGCCCACAAGAGTCCAGCAAGACGAGCCATTCGCCGCGCGCACAGCACGCCGCGTCGGCCAGCCATGCAGCAAGCCGCGCGCAACGCCAGGAAGGCAGCGCGCCGCGCCAAGACGCGCCCGCGCCGCGCGCTCCATGCGCCGCGTCCAGTGACCCGCGCTCCGCGCGCTCCGTGCGCCTCCAATTGATGTCGCGCGCGTTCCTAGTCCCACATGGACGAAAAAGAAGCCTTCTAAGTCCCCCAAACACCTATGTAAACCCCCTCCCATTGAGGGGAAAGCCATCCCATTCATTCTCAGGGAACTTGAGACTTCTCTCTGCTTCTCTGGATGCCATCCTTGGCCTGAAGCAGATTCTCCTCGATTTCTCGTTCTCAGAGATTCTGAAGCGCTTTCCGGGGACTCCCGAGTGCCGCCTCTCTTGATCGAACGATTAATCTTGAGCCCACGAGTGCTCTAACGGTTTTCGACTGAAAATCGCCTACGCGTCTAGCACCCTAGACGCGTCCGCCATTTCTGACGAGAAATCGCCTACGCGTCCGGCATTTCCAACTAGGAATCGCCTACACGTCCGGAATCTCCGCCACAACAAGGAACTCTTGACTGAGAGTCTTCCACGTCTCCAAAAGAGAAAACACACATTCTCTCTCGCATACGTGATCTCCAAAGTTATGAGACGTCGCCGAGGACTCCTCCGCGCCTCGTCTCCTTCGTTGAGCACGCCTCTCCACCAAGGCTTCGCGCCTCATACTGCGTCCCGCACACTTGAACTACGTTCTGACCTGATCCCACGCACGGGTACGTAGGCAGCCGACAACCAAGGCATGGTCACTCCTCCTCCTCACCCCCTACCTCTCCCGAGAGGCGGGTTGATCGGAGAAAACACTAGCTCGAGACTATCGAGTTCACACTCTTGGCCTGGGTGCGATCACTTGGTCCGGCCTTGGATCGAACCGCCCGAGGTTTTCAATAGTTGTTCATTTTCGTGCGACAACAACACTTACTGTCACGAACGAGACCTAAACACACAAAAATGTCAACAAACTCTCTCTCGGGCATTTTTACGAACACCTAGCGTGCATGAGATTTTCCTAAGAACACCACACTAAACTAGACTTTTGATCACCCAAACACATCTACAAACAACCTAAACACATTATTATACCAATATCCAAGATCAAAAGGTGCATTAAACTCATAAAAATTCGAAGTCACACTAATCTCAAAAGTTGAAATTCGGGTGAAAAATGCCAAAAAGAGTCGAAATCAACGATGAAATCCAAAGAAAATGCACAAATGATGATGTTGGATGCAAGATTTTGAAGAAATTTTGTGTTTGGAATGAGAAATTTTGAGCAAATGAGTGTAGGGTACGGAGGGGGAGGGAGAGAGTTTGAGGAAATTTGAAAATGGTGTGTTTTGAGCCAACGTCGAAGTTATTAAAACGTGTTAGAATGTGAGCATAATATTGGGTAGTTATTATAGAATGTGAACATAATATTGGGTAGTTATTAGAATAGAATATTATGTATTTATTGTAATTCATTTCTTTCCTTCATGTTTCTTGTCTAACTTGTATAAATACCCATTACGTGAATGAGAAATACACAACCTTTTCTCTCAAAAACCTCTCTGATTTCATGGTATCAGAGCCATCCGAAAATTCCCAAAAATTCGAAATCAAACATCCCATTACCTGGGTTCGAGATTAATCTGCCCTAAACCACCACATTCACCAGATTAGGGTTTCAATTTTTTTTTTCCCAGAAAATCTTCTAAGCCTCCGAAATTTGTTCATCATTATCATCTAAATCCATCGATCCCCTACACTCACCACTAACCCAGACCATTCAGAAACTCAATTCCGATCAATTCTGTGCCTAAACCTGTTCATTCCGCCGACCCACGCGCCTCCACACGCCGCCGCCGCCGCTGCCGCAAAAAAAAATAAAAAAATAATTTCTCAGGTTTATCTCGTCTAGCTGCTCACTCTTTCCAAAACGACATGGCTGAGAAAAAGGCTGTTGGTGTACCGGAGATCATGCCCATCCTCTTGAAGATCACCGACCACAAGTTGAGTGGTTCTAATTACCTCGATTGGAGCAAAACCATCCGGTTATTCCTTCGAAGTATCGACAAAGATGATCATCTAACCGATACAGCTCCAAGTGACGAGTCAAAGCAAGCATGGCTTCGGGAAGATGCTCGCCTTTTCCTCCAAATACGTAACTCCATTGGTAGTGAGGTAATTGGTCTTGTTAATCACTGCGAGTTCGTCAAAGAATTAATGGACTATTTGGATTTCCTTTATTCTGGAAAAGGGAATCTCTCTCGCATGTTCGATGTATGCAAAGCCTTCTACAGGGCTGAAAAACAGGACCAATCTCTCACCACCTATTTTATGGAGTTCAAGAAGATCTATGAAGAGCTCAACATGTTGCTGCCCTTCAGTGCCGATGTGAAAGTTCAGCAGCAACAGCGTGAGCAAATGGCCATTATGAGTTTTCTTGCGGGACTGCCTTCAACCTTTGACACTGCAAGATCTCAGATAATCTCTGGTTCCGACATTTCCTCTCTCCAAGAGGTGTTCAGCCGCGTTCTTCGCACAGAGGGAGCCCCGTCTAATCCTGTCAATGGAGCTTTACTATCCCGAAACACGCATAGCTCAAGCCGCCCCGCTTATTACAAACCTGGAGCCCCAAGGAATTCAGAGTCTCGTCCAACAGACACTGTCGCAGTCACTTGTAACTACTGCAAGAAACCAGGTCATACGATCCAAGAGTGCCGAAAGCTTCAGTACAAGAATCAAAAGAACCCATCTGCTCATGCTGCATCCTCCGATAACAATTTGGTTCGTGTCCCTGCTGATGAGTATGCAAAATTTTTCGAGTATCAAGAATCACTAAGGACTTCAAAACCCTCTGTCGCTGCCATTGCCGAATCAGGTAATCCGAGTGCGTGTCTTCTTTCCTCATCCTCCAAATGGGTCATTGATTATGGTGCCACAGATCATATGACAGGTAATTCAAAACTTTTCTCCACTCTTACACCTCATGCTTCCGCCTCCACGGTTACCTTAGCCGATGGATCTCCTTCCAATGTTATTGGTTCTGGCACTATCACACCTACCTCTTCTTTGATGCTATCGCAAGTCTTGCACTTACCCAACCTATCATTTAATCTCTTGTCTGTTAGCCAACTCACAAAAACGTTAAATTGCTCAATCTCATCTTTCCCAAACTCGTGTGTTTTTCAGGATCTCATGACGAAACGGACTATTGGTAAAGGACATGAATCTGGAGGCCTCTACATTCTCGACACACCCAGATCCATTGCTTGTTCCAGCACCACGTCTGCCCTTGAAGAACATTGTCATTTAGGTCACCCTTCCCTTCCTCTTCTAAAGCTTCTTTGTCCTCAATTTCGATCAGTTTCGACTTTAGATTGTGAGTCGTGTCAGTTTGCTAAACATCATCGCCTTAGTTCTAGCCCTAGGATCAATAAGCGATCTAGCGCTCCATTTGAATTAGTTCATTCAGATGTTTGGAGTCCATGTCCTGTTACGTCCAAACCAGGTTTTCGATACTTTGTCACTTTCGTGGATGATTTTTCTCGTGTAACTTGGTTATTTTTAATGAAAACGCGTTCTGAATTATTCTCATTATTTTTCTCTTTTTGTGCTGAGATCTGTACTCAATTCAATATCTCTATTCGCACCTTCCGTAGTGATAATGCCAAAGAGTACATGTCTAGTCAATTTCAAAATTACACGACCCAACATGGCATGCTTCATGAAACATCATGTGTTGATACTCCGTCCCAAAATGGAGTTGCTGAACGCAAAAATCGACACCTTCTTGAAACTGCACGAGCTTTGCTATTTCAAACAGGTGTTCCAAAGTGTTTCTGGGCTGATGCCATCTCTACTGCGTGTTTTCTTATCAACCGTATGCCATCATCTGTTCTTCAAGGTGCGATTCCTTACAAAACATTATTCCCTCAAAAGCCTTTGTTTCTCGTTAATCCAAAAATCTTCGATAGTACATGTTTTGTTCGGGATGTTCGTCCAGGTCTTACAAAGTTAGATCCAAAATCCTTAAAATGTGTGGTTTTGGGATACTCTCGTCTTCAAAAAGGGTATCGGTGTTACTGTCCTAGTCTTCAAAAGTATCTTGTGTCTATCGATGTCACCTTTCTGGAACACTTACCATACTTCACATCTGAGAAATCAACCTTGCCACCTCCCGAGGACGATGATCTTTTAGACTATTCCATTACTTCACCAGACGTTCCATCTCCCTCACAGGTACCACCTCCTTTAGCACCCGACTCTACAGACACCATAGCACCTGACTCCACAGACACCATAGCACCTGACTCCACAGACACCATAGCACCTGACTCCACAAACACCATTGAACCTGCTCCTAGCGTTGCACCTCCTCCTCCTCCGATCAAGATCTACACTCGTCGTATCCGTCCGGTACCACAATCCTCCAGAGACATGTCCTACACCGGGTCCTTCGTCATCAGATCCACCTCCAATCGAAGATCTTCCCATTGCATTACGCAAAGGTAAACGACAGTGTACTTACCCCATCTCTTCATCTATTCATATAATCTTTTGTCATCCTCCTCATATGCCTTTGTTTCATCCGTCGACTCTATCACCATTCCTAAAACTGTTCGTGAGGCATTAGATCATTCAGGTTGGCAGAAAGCAATGACAGAGGAAATGAATGCCTTAGATGACAATGGTACTTGGGAGTTGGTTACTCTTCCTTCAGGGAAACGGGCAATTGGATGTAAATGGGTCTTTACGGTCAAAATGAATCCAGATGGCACGATTGCTCGATTGAAGGCCCGCTTAGTCGCTAAAGGCTTTGCCCAGACATACGGCGTTGACTATTCCGATACTTTCTCTCATGTTGTCAAGTTGACATCCATCTGACTCTTCATCTCCTTGGCAGCAACTCATGACTGGCATCTTCACCAACTTGACATCAAAAATGCATTTCTACACGGCGACCTACATGAAGAAGTGTATATGGAGCAACCTCCTGGTTTTGTTGCTCAATGGGAGTGTGGCCATGTCTGTCGTCTTCGAAAAGCATTGTATGGGCTGAAACAAAGTCCTCGTGCTTGGTTCGGAAGGTTTAGCCATGCCCTTGAAGAGTTTGGGCTTCGAAAGAGCAAATCTGATCACTCTGTATTTTTCAAGAGCACAAGAGATGGTGTCATTCTCCTAGTTGTTTCACTACTACAACTGCAGTCTTTCGGTGCGGATGACTTTTGGGTGCGACTTTTGGCACCTAAAAGTCGCACCAAAAAAGACTTTCGGGTGCGAAAAGTCGCATACAAAAGACATTGAAGCAACTAAAAATTTCGCTGATTTTTTTTTAATTTGGGTGCGAAAAGTTGCACCCAAAAGTTCATTAATACCTTTGGGTGCGACTAAGTCGCACCCAAAAGTCAAAAAAATTTGAGCGGCATGATTTTCCCCCCACTTTTTTCTACGTGAGATTCCCACTTTTTAATTTATGTTCATTATCTTTGGAATTCAGATCTTTGGGTGCGACTTTTCGCACCCAAAAGTCCAATTCAGATCTTTGGGTGCGACTTTGTCGCACCTAATGACACTTTTGGGTGCGACAAAGTCGCACCTAAATTCTAGGTAAATCTATAAAAAGTGGATGTTCATTCTAGGTATTCAGATCTTCATTTCTCTCCGCCTCTCTCACTTTTTCCCTCTGCAGAATCTTCAATCTTGGACCTCCACAGCCCAAGTTTCTTCACGAACTCCACAACCACATTGGAGCTTGCACAACGCCTTCCACCGGCAAAGTCCAGAAGTTTTCTCGGTCGGAGAGAGCCTCGGCGCGCGACGCTGACGAACGAGGCGTCGTCGAAGGCGGTGCCGGAGTAGAACTCGTCGCTCACGAGGTGGACTTCTCGGTCGGACGCGAAGTCGATTAGGAGGTCGATCTCTTCGCGTCTAGGGTTGTCCCGAGCGGGTTCGAAGGGTTCATCACCAACACGCCTCTCACTCGAAGACCTTGCGACTCGGCGCTCTCGTAGGCTTGCTCAAGAGCCGACGAAGTTATTCGGAACCTGTTGCTGCTCGAGCACTGGATCGGGACGATTTCGACCCCGGTCCTCCACCAGCAAGCTCTGACCCCACCGCTTCACTAGAACGACCTAGAGAACGAGAGCCAGGCCTCTCAGTAATATTATCTTGGTTGTAATTTCATACCTTGTTGATCTGTTATTGATAGAGTATTGAGAGTCAAGATTCTTATTTGACAAGTATTTGGTTCCAAGTATTGATTTGAGGTCGCGAGTTCTTTTTTCTTCCTTGTTCGGTATTCTGTCTACATTTACATTGCCTTTGTTTATGCAAATCTGAAAGTTTCTGGAGCAAAAGGTTGGTTGCTTCATTTGCCTACAAGAAAATCTAGTGTACTGATAATATTGAGGAACAAACAATCAGGCTATAATTTTTTGTTTCAGCACGAATTCTTGAGGCTTCAAGACTCCGGACAGCTACAGAACCAGGGCCTAATTTTCGCCATTTTTATTTTTATTTTTGGTGACTATTTGGGTGCGATTTTGGGTGCAAAAATTCGCACCTAAATGTCGCACCCGAAAGTCATGACTTTCGGGTGCGACTTTTCGCACCTAAGACTTTTAGGTGCGGAATTTCGGGTGCGGAAAAGTCGCACCCAAAGGTATCATTGGGTGCGAAAATTGACTTTCGGGTGCGAAAAAAGTCGCACCTGTTGCTATTTTTTGTACTAGTGTTTATGAGGACGACATAGTAATTACAGGGAGTGATACTACCAGCATTCCATCTCTCAAAGCATTCCTCCACACTCATTTCCAAACAAAAGACTTGGGCACGCTAAAATACTTCTTGGGTGTTGAAGTATCGAGAAGTAAAAAAGGTATATACTTATCGCAAAGGAAGTATGTACTTGATTTGCTTTCCGAAATAGGAAAATTAGGTGCCAGAACATGCACTGCCCCAATGACTCCCAACATGCAGCTTACTAAGGAGGGTGAACCAATGGATGATCCTGAAAGATATAGAAGATTGGTCGGCAAGTTGAACTACCTCACCGTTACTCGTACAGACATTGCATACTCCGTCAGCATAGTAAGTCAATTCTTGGCATCTCCGACAGTTGATCATTGGGCAGTATTGGAACAGATCTTGTGTTACTTGAAAGGAGCACCAGGACGTGGAATCCTATACTCAAATCATGGTCACAATCGGATTGAATGCTTCACAGATGCAGACTATGGAGGGTCTAAGATAGACAGAAGATCAACTACTGGATATTGCGTATTTTTTGGAGGAAACTTGGTCTCATGGAAGAGCAAGAAACAACATGTCGTATCAAGATCAAGTGCGGAGTCGGAATACAGAGCGATGGCCCAAGGAACATGCGAGATAATGTGGATACAACAGCTACTGACTGAATTAAGCTTCAACGTCACTTTGCCAGCAACATTATGGTGCGACAACCAAGCTGCCATCCATATCGCATCCAACCCAGTTTTCCACGAGAGAACAAAACATATTGAGATCGACTGTCACTTTGTTCGCGAGAAGATTCAACAAGGCTTGATTTCCACCTCATATGTAAAGACAGGGGATCAAATAGGGGACATTTTCACGAAAGCACTTAATGGGGTTCGGGTCGAATATTTTTGTAACAAGCAGGGCATGATTAACATATATGCTCCAGCTTGAGGGGGAGTGTTAGAATGTGAACATAATATTGGGTAGTTATTATAGAATGTGAACATAATATTGGGTAGTTATTAGAATAGAATATTATGTATTTATTGTAATTCATTTCTTTCCTTTATGTTTCTTGTCTAACTTGTATAAATACCCATTACGTGAATGAGAAATACACAACCTTTTCTCTCAAAAACCTCTTTGATTTCAAAACACATAGGCGCGCCGCGCCACTTATCAGGCGCGTCGTGCCAATGTCCAGAAACACGAAGGCGCGCCGCGCCTACCAGCGCGCCTCAACGCGCTGGCTCTCGGGAACTTTTTTTTTCACTAGCGCGCGGCGCTCCATGGTTATGGCGCGGCGCGCCCTGTCTCGATTTATTTTTTATTTTTTTTAAATAAAAGAAAATAAAAGAAAATAAAGACAACGAAAGAATCGTGGGTTGCCTCCCACAAGGGCTTAATTTAACGTCTAGAGCTCGACGGGGTACCGATTTGTCGTTCATTGTGCCGGGGCGAGGAGAGTGACTACCCGCTCACTCTCGAATACTCCGCCGTAGTATGGCTTCACTCGTTGTCCATTCACTTTGAAGGTCGATCCATTGGCTGCCTTGAGTTCCACCGAGCCGTATGGGAATACTTGAACGACTTCGAACGGGCCGGACCACCGAGACTTCAATTTCCCGGGAAAAAGTTTCAACCGAGAGTTGAAGAGAAGAACTCTTTGGCCCACTACAAACTCCTTTCGCACGAGATGCTTGCCGTGCCATGCTTTAGTCTTCTCTTTGTAGATTTTAGCATTCTCGTACGCGTCGGTCCTTAGCACGTCAAGCGCGTTGAGATGAAGAAGTCTTTGTTGCCCCGCCGCTTGGTAGTCAAAATTGAGATTTTTCATTGCCCACAAAACCTTATGCTCAAGTTCCACGGGTAAGTGACAAGCTTTCCCGTAAACAAGTCGATATGGGGACATACCTAAGGGTGTCTTGAATGCGGTTCGGTAGGCCCAAAGAGCATCGTGGAGCTTGTTGGACCAATCCTTCAAGGAACTTCCAACCGTCTTCTCGAGAATTTGCCTAATTTCTCGATTCGAAACTTCCGCTTGGCCGTTGACTTGAGGATGATAAGCCAATGCCTTCCGATGAGTCACGCTATACTTGGCGAGAAGTGCTTCGAATTGACGGTTACAAAAGTGAGATCCACCGTCACTTATAATGGCCCGAGGAGTACCGAAACGAGAGAAAATGTTCTTCTTGAGAAAGTTTAGGACCGCTTTACCGTCACTCATCGGAGTCGCCTTAGCTTCAACCCACTTCGTCACATAATCCACCGCGAGGAGGATATACTTGTTGTTGTAAGACGATGGGAACGGTCCCATGAAATCGATTCCCCACACATCAAACGGTTCGATCTCTTGAACATTCGTCAATGGCATTTTGTTTTGGTTGGAGATGTTTCCCGTCCGTTGACATCGATCGCACGACATGATGAACTCTCGGCAATCCTTGAAGATCGATGGCCAATAAAAACCGCTTTGGAGAATCTTGGCCGCGGTGCGTGTCGGGCCGAAGTGCCCTCCACATTCCAACTTGTGGCAATGCCTCATCACCGAGTCCATCTCATCTTCCGGAACACACCGACGAAGGATTTGATCCGCACATTGCCGATAGAGAATCGACTCTTCCCAATTGTACCTTCGAACATCCGAGAGAAACTTCTTCTTTTGGTACGACTTGAGGTCTTCCGGAATCACCTCGCCGACTAAATAGTTTACATAATCGGCATACCATGGTAGTGCGGCTCCTTGAACCGCCATGAGTTTCTCGTCGGGGAATAAGTCGTCAATGGGCTTGGCACGATCGTGGACGTGCTCAAAGGTCTCGAGACGAGAGAGATGGTCGGCTACCAAGTTCTCCATTCTTTTCTTGTCCTTGATCTCCACATCAAATTCTTGAAGCAAGAGAACCCACCGAATAAGCCGAGGCTTGGCATCTTTCTTCGTCATCAAATAGCGTATCGCGGCATGATCGGTGTAGACTATGACCTTGTTTCCGATGACATATGGTCGGAATTTGTCGAAGGCGAATACAACGGCCAATAGCTCTTTTTCGGTGGTGGTATAGTTGAGTTGAGCTTCGTTGAGAGTTCGGCTCGCATAGTAGATGGTGTGGAAGATCTTGTCTTTGCTTTGGCCGAGAACCGCTCCAACCGCAAAGTCACTCGCGTCGCACATCAACTCAAAAGGCAAGTCCCAATCCGGGGCGGTGATGATCGGGGCCGTGCTTAACATCTTCTTTAGAGTGTTGAAAGCTTCTAAACACTCCAAAGTGAAGACAAACTTCGCGTCTTTCTCGAGTAGACCACAAAGAGGCTTGGTGATCTTTGAGAAGTCTTTGATGAAGCGCCTATAGAAGCCCGCATGGCCGAGAAATATTCGAACTCCTTTCACCGAGATGGGAGGGGGTAGCTTAGAAATTGTCTCTATCTTGGCTCGGTCCACCTCCAATCCTTGTGCCGAAATTCGGTGGCCCAACACGATGCCTTCCTTCACCATAAAGTGGCATTTTTCCCAATTGAGCACTAAGTTGGTCTCAACGCACCTCGCAAGTACCGTGGACAAGTGTTCAAGGCATTGGTCAAAATCAGAACCAAATACCGAGAAATCGTCCATGAATACTTCAATGGTACGCTCCACCATGTCGGAGAAGATAGCCATCATGCATCTTTGGAAAGTCGCCGGTGCGTTGCATAGCCCAAATGGCATTCTCTGGAAAGCAAACGTGCCGTAGGGACACGTAAAGGTGGTCTTCTCTTGGTCTTCGGGGGCGATGGCGATTTGATTGTACCCGGAATAGCCGTCGAGGAAGCAATAGTAGTTGTGGCCGGCGAGACGGTCGAGCATTTGATCAATGAATGGCAACGGAAAATGGTCTTTCCGATTGCGTTGTTGAGCTTTTGGTAGTCCATGCAAATGCGGTGACCGGTCACCGTTCGAGTCGGAATGAGCTCGTTGTTGGCGTTCTTCACCACCGTTATGCCTCCTTTCTTCGGCACACATTGAACCGGGCTCACCCAAGGACTATCGGAGATGGCGTAAATGACTCCGGCGTCGAGCCACTTCAAAATCTCCTTTCTCACCACTTCCTTCATCGCCGGGTTGAGTCGTCTTTGATGCTCGATCAAGGGGCGGTGGTCGTCTTCCATGAGGATTCGGTGCATGCAATAGGTGTTGTCAATGGTGCCCACAAGAAGAGTAGTAGTGTCTATTTATGTACATTTGATGTCATATAGTCTTACGAAGACTCTTGCTTGTAATAGCTTATTCATTCATTAATAAAGTTGAAACGTTCATTCAATCTTCCTTGTCTGAAGCTTTATGATAAAACCATAGTCTTTTAGTCCATAAACAAACTTAACAACTTACAAAGAGACAAATGTAGATTTGCATGAACAAACTCTTCGTAGTTTGCTTAAAACGATATATTCGCAATCTTAGGGTCAAAGGACTATTGACCTCAGTATGATTGTTAGAAGAATCTATGATGTCTGGTTATGAGGCATTGAGAGTTTGGGACTCTATAGTTCTTCTAGGTATCTTCCGAAGATACTGAATTGACCAGTGCACTTCTAGAGACAATATAAGAACAAACCATTTAACCTCTTATGTCTCGAAGTCACTATGTATGAATTGCATCATGCTTACCTTAATCCTGAAATGAGACATGCCATTTCACACCTTAGTATTCTCATTTGAGAAAGTCAAAGTTCGGACTCACTATGTGATTCCGAACAAGGCCTATTGGTGAAGTACTAAGTTGTGAGTCTGTCATGAGTAACTTTGTGAAGTTCTCATAGATATGGAATTCATGTACAAGATTGCTGAAATGCAATGTATGTCACCTCATGCTTTGTTCCTTGGAGTGTGAATAAATGAACTGGCCAGTGTCCAAATTGAGTCCTGACTCTTTTGGATGAAACAATGTGACTTGTTAGCTCCTCGTCAATACATTGTTTCTAACTTATTCACAAGCGACAAAGGAGTTGAGGAAATAACAGCTAGAAGGGTAAAATGGTAATTTAGTAAATCCCGACTAGCTGATGACATTCATGAAGGGTAAACATAGATAATATTCAGTGGATCCGCTCATCATAATTAGGTCGAATTCTTGAGTAGAAAATAAATTCATTTGAACCGAGAGATTTTCAGTGTCAGCTCTTTAGTGGAGTCAGTTGACATTAAGCTAAACTTGGAAAAGGTTTGTGAACTTTTGAGTCCAAGTGTTTAGCTAAAGCTTTGTTCATTTGGGTCCATGAGGTCACTGTCACGAATCACATCGATAGGAATAGTTAAACTGGAAGCTAAGTCAAAACAAGAACGAAAATAGTGAAAAGGGTATTTTTGTCTTTTGAGACAAATGATGAAATGAATGTCAATAAATTTTTGACAAGGTCATTTTATGACATGTTTCACTCGGCCATGACTTGATCATTGGGCCTTGTGAATTAATTTCATTTCATAAGAATTTTATTGAAAATTCTTATTGGGCCTTTTTCATGTTGTCATGAACAAATGGAAAAGCTTCTAGAAGCCCATTCTAGAAGGACATAGGCGCCCAACATACCCAACCAAGAGAGAATATTTTGTGCATAAATGTATCAAGATACTTGCCAAAAGAAAAAGAGGAAACAAATTTGCATGAGGATGCTATATGGAATTCGGCCAAGAGAGAGACAAGGCAAGGCATGGAACAAAATAGGAAACTATTCCAAGACTTAATGAAGTCTATTTTGGCCGAGCTTCTCAAGGAAAAGAAAGAGGAAATTGGCTCATTTTATAGAAGAGGAAACTACCTTATTGAAGGTGAGACCTCTCCTATAAATAGGAGCCTCATTCTTCTCATTTTCATTCATCCAAGTTTAAGAGATTTGAGAGACTCTCTCTCTAGAACTTTGGCCGAAAATCCTCTCTCTCTCTCTAGTTTATTTTCGATTATTTCTTGTCTTGGCACCTAGGTCCTCACTCGACCTAGTGTTTAGCTCTGCGACTTCGAGACTCGTTCTCAAGTCGTAGTGTTTAAAAGTGCCCACTCACTGATTCCTTCTTTTCGAGTGATTTAGTGATAGAAACTTTCGTGGTTGCTCGAGGTGCCGAGGAAAGAAAGAGAGACGTGCTGCGAGGGGAGACGAGCGTTGCAACTTTCCAAAAGCTTCTACAAGGTTCAAGCTTCAAGAAAGGTTAGTAACTTTAATAGCTCATATTAGTTTTTATTTACATGTACATGCTCTTGTCTAGGTCAGTAAAAACTAGTTTTACTTAAAAAGAAAATTTTTAAAATTCCGCCGCTTAACGAAGCGTTAAACTTTTTCTTAAACCCTAGATCGATTCCAACAATAGGATGAACTTGTTATCGGCCCGACCCCGATCGCGGCCGAACGGAGGCGAAGCGACGTCGAACGCGTCTCGGCAGCCTGCCCCGGCCATTGGCCGGCCCTAGGGCCAGCCTCGGCCAATGGCCGCCCCAATTAGCCTCGGCCATTGGCCGGCCCAAGGGCCAGCCTCGGCCACTGGCCGAGCCAAGCTATCGCCGGCCATTGGCCGGCCCTAGGGCCAGCCTCGGCCAATGGCCGGCCCTAGGGCCAGCCTCGGCCAATGGCCGGCCCAAATAGCCTCGGCCATTGGCCGGCCCAAGGGCCAGCCTCGGCCAATGGCCGAGCCAAGCTACCCCCGGCCATTGGCCGGCCCTAAGGCCAGCCTCGGCCAATGGCCGGCCCAAATAGCCTCGGCCATTGGCCGGCCCAAGGGCCAGCCTCGGCCAATGGCCGAGCCAAGCTACCCCCGGCCATTGGCCGGCCCTAGGGCCATACTCGGCCAATGGTCGGCCCAAATAGCCTCGGCCATTGGCCGGCCCAAGGGCCAGCCTCGGCCAATGGCCGAGCCAGGGCTATCCTCGGCCAAGGGGCTGCCCATAACACCCCTTGGTCGCCTATAAATACCGGGGGTCCCTCCCCTGGTCCAGGTAATCCGAAATTTGAGTACTGAAACGCTGCCGAACTCGTACCCCGCTCGTTTCTCTCAAGTCTCGACCCCTAAACACTAAACCCTCTACAAACCACCTCAAATCCTACTAGTGTTGAGCGTCGGAGTGGTAAACAGGGGCAACTCCCCTGTTTTCCCTTTGTAGTTTACACCTTTCCTGCTTGCTTTTCAGGTGCCTAGACGAGACAGATACCACAGACAGCTAAGGGACGACTTGGGATACCAAGTCCGATACGCTCGAGTCGAGACGAGATCACTTGGTCCGGCCTTAGATTTTTTTTTAATTTAATGCTCTAGTCTTTAAATTAAAAAGCATGTTGATTTTATATGAGTTTGGGATGTTTTTAAAACACATTAGAATCAGTTCTAAAAGTTTTTAATTTTTTATATTGAAAAACGTGTTTTAAAGGTTTGAGATATTTCGAGTAAAATTTTGTGACTAGTTATATTGTCTTGCTAGTTTCGTTTATTTACTTGAATCGTTTTATGCATGTTGTTATTTCTTTTATCCTATGTTATTACCCTGCTAATAAAACACAAATAAAAGCTTTAAACAACATCTTAAAACGTTCCGTTACACTTGATTCTTTTTCGCACCTATGTGGGACCAAGCTTTAATTTATTTCTTTTTCTTCGAGCTGGAGTAAACCCGCATTAAAAGTGGCATAACTCTCTGCTCAGAAATCTAAATTTGATGATTCTTGAATCAAATTAAAGCTCTGTCTGTCCTCTTTCCAATGCCACTGGTTTCGGCTGAAAAGGACATCGGAGCCGCCAGATATGGCGATTTTACTCCGAGGTGCGCGGCTGTCTGAAACTCCAGTTTTTTAGAAATCCGGATTTTCAAACCCCACTACCATGAGTTATAGAACTCTAATGAGAAAACTTTCTTGAGCAAAAATGTTTTTCATATGATTATAAACATGATGTGTAAGATTAAAATGTTTTGATTTTTGAAAGTTTAATTGAAATTGAATTTTTACAAAACTAGTTTGAACTTTGAAAAACCGTTTTCACTTTCAAACTTGAAAAATATTTTGTCATCCAAATCAAATAAATTTTCAAAATGTTTTCAAAACTATATCTATATCACATATGTTCAAAATCTATATGCTCTTGAAAATTTGAGTGGGAGGTCTCCTTGTAGACAAGCCGAAAAATAAAAGGATGTGTAATCTCAAACTTTCAAGTGTTCGAGTGAGTTGAAGTTCACACTTCCCTCACGCACTTTCCCGAAATAGAAAATAGGAAAAGATCGAGTATGTACCTTGTGCCTTTATGCACTAATACTGCTCTGAACATGTCGATCTAGGATTCTCTTCTAGTTTTCCGCTCTGTCGCTCTCTAACTAGGAAATTTGTTTCCGAACTTATAAGAGTCGATGAACCAACTCCAAAAACTAAGTGGGAGGGTTATATTCGTTGTTTGTAACCCGCGATCCCCAACACTAGTGAAAGATGCAATAACGTGGGACTAAGAGCCGCTCTTGCGACCCTCACTTAAATGTGAGTACTCCAAGGCGTTATTGCTTCGATCATTGCTCAATGAGCTACGTCCGAGAGTGATGCAATGATGGCAAGGCCTCCCCTTGGGGGATTGTTTTTCAAAGCTGATCTTTTGGACTAAGTGGTTGGTTACACGCTTAGGCTCAATCCCTAGTATCCTCCCTTGAGGCTCTGCGAAAGGATGTGAGTGATCAAACCAATTTACAAGGTGGCTAGTCAAAATAGATGTATTGACATCTTGGCTTAGCATTAATGATGTGTCATTTACTTATAAATGGAGATTTTTTGCGGCCTTCTCTTGAGGGAGTAAATTATCGTTTGGTTTATAACACCTTTGGGTTTTACAAAAGTCTTAATGAAACTTAAATCCTAAACCAAAGACTAATCATAAACTTGTTTAAACTTTTATAGGCAATATGTCTCTCAACCCTCTCTCTACAATTCTTTCCTCGAATAAACTCGAAGGCGACAATTACGTCGACTGGAAACGTAACCTCGACATAGTCCTTACTGTCGACAAGCACAAATGGGTTCTCACCACCCCCTGTCCTCAAACGAATGATGATTCGACGCAAGAGGAGAAAGACGTCCTGGCGGCCTGGCTTCGATCCGATGAGATTGCGAGATGCTATATTTTGGCATCGATGAACAATGTGTTGCAACAACAACATCGTGATTATGAAACTGCCACCGATATGCTCTACAATCTCCATGAGATGTTTGGAGGGCAAGGACGTCAAGCTAGGCAACAAGCGGTCCGACAATTCATGAACTGTCGTATGAAGGCTGGAACTCCCGTTAGAGATCATATGATGCTGATCATTAGCTATCTCAACGAGATGGAGATTCTTGGATCTGAGATTGATGGGGAGACTAAAATAGATATGATCTTGGAAACTCTCCCCGAAACCTTTGATTCCTTCAAGTTGAATTATTCCATGAACAAGGTGGAGTACACTGTTACCGAGCTCATGAAGGAACTTCAAACCGCTGAGGCACTCACTAAGAAAAAGAGGGGTCAAGGAGAAGTACATGCTACTGCCTCCACCTCTGGATCTAAGAAGAGACCTCGCAACGCCGAGAAGAAGAACCAACCTAAGGTTCACACGAAGAAGAAGGCGCCAAAGGCTCCAAAGGTGGACAAGTCTAACGACAAGTGCCACCACTGCAACGAGCCTGGTCACTGGCGTAGGAACTGTCCCGCCTACCTCAAAACCAAAGCAAAAGGTATTGTACTTGTTACTGAAGTCTGTTTAGTAGCTGATAATGTATCATCGTGGATTATTGACTCCGCTGCTACTAACCACATTTGCTGCTCCTTGACTGGTTTTAGGAAAAGCAAAAGCTTAGAGGATGGCGACTTCTGCTTCAAGTGGGGTGATGAGAGCGTGGTGTCTGCGAAGGCTGTGGGATCCATGACGCTATCTTTTGAAGATCGAACTTTAAATTTGAATAATGTGTATTATGTTCCTTCCTTTGGGAAAAACCTAGTATCTGTTGCTCAACTTTTCGAGCAAGATTATTATTTAAAGTTTATAAAGAATGGAATTCGTATTTCTTTTTCTAATTCTTTCGTCACTGATGCATGTATGAAGAATGGTCTTTTTTACATCTATCCCACTCAACCTTCTCTTTTAGACACCGAAATAGATAACGATCTAATTAGGGAGCCAAAGAGGATCAAACTTTCTGAATCCTCCGATCTAACAAAATCAACATACCTCTGGCACTTAAGACTTGGTCATATCAGTCTAGATAGGATTAAGAGACTTGTGAGGTATGGTCCACTCCAAGCCTCTGCAATAGGTTCACTACCTACTTGTGAATCCTGCATAGAAGGAAAAATGACTAAGCGACCTTTCTCCGATAAGGGTCGAAGAGCCACTGAGTTGCTGGAACTGATACATTTTGATGTATGTGGTCCGCTCAACCAACACGCAGGTGGAGGATACGAATACTTCGTTACCTTCACTGATGATTACTCAAGATATGGGTTTGTCTATTTGCTTAAACACAAATCCGAGACCTTTAACGTATTTAAGGTCTTTAGGGCTTTAGTGGAAAAGCAAACTGGCAAAGTGATCAAAACCCTTGGATCTGATCGAGGTGGTGAGTATATGTCTGGAGAGTTCGATGACTTTCTTAAAAAAGAAGGTATCGCTTCTCAGCTTACCGCACCTGGCACACCTCAACAAAACGGAGTGTCAGAGAGAAGAAACCGAACTCTTATGGAGATGGTTAGATCAATGATGAGTTACTCATCACTCCCGCTTTCCTTTTGGGGATATGCCCTCGAAACAGCCGCCTACATTCTGAACCAAGTTCCGTCCAAGACGGTTCCTGGTACTCCTTATGAACGATGGACAGGCCGTAAAGTGAATCTTGGCCGCATCCGAATTTGGGGTTGCCCTGCACACGTGCTGAGGCAAAAGACTAGCAAGTTGGCTAGTAGGTCAGAATTGTGCCTGTTTGTAGGATATCCGAAGGAAACCAAAGGTTTTACTTTCTATAGTCCCGAGGACGATAAGACTTTCGTTAGCACGAATGCTCGTTTCCTTGAGGAGGACTTTATGAAGGATGCGAAACCTAGAAGCAAAATTGTGCTTGAAGAAAAGTTGGGCGAGGAAGCTTCTACCTCATCTGTAAGAACTGTTCTTACCCCAACTGAAACACAACCTAACTCATCAGAATCTCGTCAAGTAGTACTTAGACGTAGTGGGAGGGCTACTCAAAAGCCTGACAGGTACATGTCTTATGGAGACTCTCTTGTAGCCGTCTCCGACATGGATGACCCTGTTTCCAATAGCCAAGCGATGGCTTGTTCTGAATCAAACCTTTGGCTTGACGCCATGAAAGTTGAAATGCACTCGATGTATGTCAACAAAGTCTGGAAACTTGTAGACCTTCCTGAAGGGATTAAACCCGTAGGGTGTAAGTGGATATACAAGAAGAAAAGGGGTCCTGATGGGAACGTCGAGACGTTCAAAGCACGACTTATGGCAAAGGGTTATACCCAACAAGAAGGGATTGACTATGAAGAAACCTTCTCGCCAGTCCCGATGCTTAAATCCATCCGCATACTCCTATCCATAGCTGCAGCTCTCGACTATGAGATCTGGCAAATGGATGTCAAGACAGCCTTTCTGAATGGCAATCTTGACGAGCGCATTTACATGGCTCAACCAGACGGTTTCGTGGATAAAGGTCAAGAGACCAAGGTTTGTGAGTTGCTTAAATCCATTTATGGACTAAAGCAAGCATCTAGGTCATGGAATATTAGATTCGATGAAACTGTAAAGAGCTTCGGCTTTGAACAGTCAATAGATGAGCCTTGTGTTTACAAGTTAATACACGAAGGCAAATTTGTGTTTCTGGTACTATATGTCGATGATATACTACTCATTGGTAATGACGTGGGTAAGTTATCTGAGGTTAAGGTCTGGCTAGCAAAGCAATTCGACATGAAGGATCTAGGAGAAGCCGCGTACATTCTGGGGATCCAAATCTTTCGAGATAGGAAAAACCGGACCCTGTCGCTCTCTCAAGCATCTTATATTGATAAGGTGATGGATCGCTTCTCGATGCAAGACTGCAAGAGGGGTCAAACACCCTTTAGGCATGGAGTTTCACTCTCTAAGGACCAGTCTCCCAAGACTGCACAAGAGATTGAAGACATGAGGAAAATTCCTTACGCCTCTGCCGTAGGAAGCCTTATGTATGCTATGCTTTGCACTAGACCTGACATCTGTTTCGCCGTTGGCGTAGTTAGCCGTTTCCAATCCAACCCTGGACCCGAGCACTGGATTGCTTTTAAGCATGTTCTTAAGTATCTTCGAAGAACTAGGAACTTGATGCTTACATACTCAGGTACTGACCTGACTATGACGGGATATACCGACTCCGATTTTCAAGCGGATAAGGATTCCAGGAAATCCACTTCGGGATCTGTGTTCATCCTTAATGGTGGAGCTGTTGTGTGGAGAAGTATTAAGCAATCTTGCATTGCTGACTCCACAATAATGGAAGCAGAATATGTGGCTGCTTGTGAAGCATCCAAAGAGGCTGTATGGCTTAGAAAATTCCTTAAGTATTTGGAAGTTGTTTCAAACGTCGACGAGCCCATGACCCTTTATTGTGATAATAGTGGGGCTGTCGCTAACTCAAAGGAACCTAGAAGCCATAAGCGCTCTAAACATATTGAGAGGAAATACCATTTGATTCGAGAGATCGCGCAGCGCGGAGACGTGGAGGGATTAGGCATGTAGGACTACTCACATCTTCTTTGAGTCAAGTGGGAGTTTGTTGTCAATGGTGCCCACAAGAAGAGTAGTAGTGTCTATTTATGTACATTTGATGTCATATAGTCTTACGAAGACTCTTGCTTGTAATTGCTTATTCATTCATTAATAAAGTTGAAACGTTCATTCAATCTTCCTTGTCTGAAGCTTTATGATAAAACCATAGTCTTTTAGTCCATAAACAAACTTAACAACTTACAAAGAGACAAATGTAGATTTGCATGAACAAACTCTTCGTAGTTTGCTTAAAACGATATATTCGCAATCTTAGGGTCAAAGGACTATTGACCTCAGTATGATTGTTAGAAGAATCTATGATGTCTGGTTATGAGGCATTGAGAGTTTGGGACTCTATAGTTCTTCTAGGTATCTTCCGAAGATACTGAATTGACCAGTGCACTTCTAGAGACAATATAAGAACAAACCATTTAACCTCTTATGTCTCGAAGTCACTATGTATGAATTGCATCATGCTTACCTTAATCCTGAAATGAGACATGCCATTTCACACCTTAGTATTCTCATTTGAGAAAGTCAAAGTTCGGACTCACTATGTGATTCCGAACAAGGCCTATTGGTGAAGTACTAAGTTGTGAGTCTGTCATGAGTAACTTTGTGAAGTTCTCATAGATATGGAATTCATGTACAAGATTGCTGAAATGCAATGTATGTCACCTCATGCTTTGTTCCTTGGAGTGTGAATAAATGAACTGGCCAGTGTCCAAATTGAGTCCTGACTCTTTTGGATGAAACAATGTGACTTGTTAGCTCCTCGTCAATACATTGTTTCTAACTTATTCACAAGCGACAAAGGAGTTGAGGAGATAACAGCTAGAAGGGTAAAATGGTAATTTAGTAAATCCCGACTAGCTGATGACATTCATGAAGGGTAAACATAGATAATATTCAGTGGATCCGCTCATCATAATTAGGTCGAATTCTTGAGTAGAAAATAAATTCATTTGAACCGAGAGATTTTCAGTGTCAGCTCTTTAGTGGAGTCAGTTGACATTAAGCTAAACTTGGAAAAGGTTTGTGAACTTTTGAGTCCAAGTGTTTAGCTAAAGCTTTGTTCATTTGGGTCCATGAGGTCACTGTCACGAATCACATCGATAGGAATAGTTAAACTGGAAGCTAAGTCAAAACAAGAACGAAAATAGTGAAAAGGGTATTTTTGTCTTTTGAGACAAATGATGAAATGAATGTCAATAAATTTTTGACAAGGTCATTTTATGACATGTTTCACTCGGCCATGACTTGATCATTGGGCCTTGTGAATTAATTTCATTTCATAAGAATTTTATTGAAAATTCTTATTGGGCCTTTTTCATGTTGTCATGAACAAATGGAAAAGCTTCTAGAAGCCCATTCTAGAAGGACATAGGCGCCCAACATACCCAACCAAGAGAGAATATTTTGTGCATAAATGTATCAAGATACTTGCCAAAAGAAAAAGAGGAAACAAATTTGCATGAGGATGCTATATGGAATTCGGCCAAGAGAGAGACAAGGCAAGGCATGGAACAAAATAGGAAACTATTCCAAGACTTAATGAAGTCTATTTTGGCCGAGCTTCTCAAGGAAAAGAAAGAGGAAATTGGCTCATTTTATAGAAGAGGAAACTACCTTATTGAAGGTGAGACCTCTCCTATAAATAGGAGCCTCATTCTTCTCATTTTCATTCATCCAAGTTTAAGAGATTTGAGAGACTCTCTCTCTAGAACTTTGGCCGAAAATCCTCTCTCTCTCTCTCTAGTTTATTTTTGATTATTTCTTGTCTTGGCACCTAGGTCCTCACTCGACCTAGTGTTTAGCTCTGCGACTTCGAGACTCGTTCTCAAGTCGTAGTGTTTAAAAGTGCCCACTCACTGATTCCTTCTTTTCGAGTGATTTAGTGATAGAAACTTTCGTGGTTGCTCGAGGTGCCGAGGAAAGAAAGAGAGACGTGCTGCGAGGGGAGACGAGCGTTGCAACTTTCCAAAAGCTTCTACAAGGTTCAAGCTTCAAGAAAGGTTAGTAACTTTAATAGCTCATATTAGTTTTTATTTACATGTACATGCTCTTGTCTAGGTTAGTAAAAACTAGTTTTACTTAAAAAGAAAATTTTTAAAATTCCGCCGCTTAACGAAGCGTTAAACTTTTTCTTAAACCCTAGATCGATTCCAACAATAGGATGAACTTGTTATCGGCCCGACCCCGATCGCGGCCGAACGGAGGCGAAGCGACGTCGAACGCGTCTCGGCAGCCTGCCCCGGCCATTGGCCGGCCCTAGGGCCAGCCTCGGCCAATGGCCGCCCCAATTAGCCTCGGCCATTGGCCGGCCCAAGGGCCAGCCTCGGCCACTGGCCGAGCCAAGCTATCGCCGGCCATTGGCCGGCCCTAGGGCCAGCCTCGGCCAATGGCCGGCCCTAGGGCCATCCTCGGCCAATGGCCGGCCCAAATAGCCTCGGCCATTGGCCGGCCCAAGGGCCAGCCTCGGCCAATGGCCGAGCCAAGCTACCCCCGGCCATTGGCCGGCCCTAGGGCCAGCCTCGGCCAATGGCCGGCCCAAATAGCCTCGGCCAATGGCCGAGCCAAGCTACCCCCGGCCATTGGCCGGCCCTAGGGCCATACTCGGCCAATGGTCGGCCCAAATAGCCTCGGGCATTGGCCGGCCCAAGGGCCAGCCTCGGCCAATGGCCGAGCCAGGGCTATCCTCGGCCAAGGGGCTGCCCATAACACCCCTTGGTCGCCTATAAATACCGGGGGTCCCTCCCCTGGTCCAGGTAATCCGAAATTTGAGTACTGAAACGCTGCCGAACTCGTACCCCGCTCGTTTCTCTCAAGTCTCGACCCCTAAACACTAAACCCTCTACAAACCACCTCAAATCCTACTAGTGTTGAACGTCGGAGTGGTAAACAGGGGCAACCCCCCTGTTTTCCCTTTGTAGTTTACACCTTTCCTGCTTGCTTTTCAGGTGCATGGACGAGACAGATACCACAGACAGCTAAGGGACGACTTGGGATACCAAGTCCGATACGCTCGAGTCGAGACGAGATCACTTGGTCCGGCATTGGGTCTGACCGTCTGCGACTCCTAAATCGTTGTCCGAAAAACTGCGACAACATTTTGGCGCTAGAAGGAGGGGGTCTCTCAACCTTGACGGCGCATTCCCTCTACCAGTTTTCTCCCTTTGTTCTCACGACTCTCGAGAGATGAGTCACATTCCCACCACCTCCGCGGGTACCCGAGCGACGAGCTCGAGGTACGGCCTTCGACGCCTCGCACATTGTCTTGAAGGGCAACCTCGCGATAGCGAGAGCCAGCCCCAAGACCCGATGAATGACCCCGAACCCGAGCTTCGAGAGGACACGGCCCGGCGGCTTGCGGAGCTCCTTGACCGCCCCGGCGTCGACGGTACGCTCATAACCAACCTCCTCGGCTATGACATTGAAGATAGGTCCGCCCGAGACGACTCCGACCCCGACTATGTGGGGGAGTCGAGGACCAATGAGGCAACGCCTAGCCTTGCCCCCTCGCGGCCCGAGAGGTCTAACGATGCTTTGGCCGGGCCGTCGCACCTGGCGCGACAGCAGGCGCGGTCACATTCCCGGGGACTCGCCCACTCAGTTTCGAGAGGCGGCCGGACACGGCCCCTCGCCGAGGAGAGAGCGACTCTGCCGGATGATGGGGCCGATAGCCGAAGCGCTCGCCGGACGGTCCGACCAAGGGCGACCTCGCCCCGCCACGCGCCGAGTGTGGACCTTAGAGAGCGCCTGACGGCGTAGAGAAACTCCTGAGGGGAGGATCTCCGCCAAAGGCTAAACTCTCGAAGGGACGCGCTCCCCGCCTCAACTCTCGGCCGGCCTCATGCCAATATTGTGGACCAAGCGTCCAACGAACGCCAACCGGTGACTCCCGTGGCCCCGACGGTCGGCCCTGCTAACGGGCTTGACATGGTCACGATGATTCAGAGCCTCCAAAATCAAATCATCGAGATGAGGGAGTCAGGGAGGCAAAGGCCGAACGGAGGGATCGAGGAATCATACTCTCCCTTCGCCGCACAAGTCCTCGCGCAACCATGCGTGGGAAACTTCAAGTTACCGTCCATTCCCCCCTACGATGGACGTACGGACCCCCACTTCCAGGTCCAACACTATGAGACGTGGATGACGATGCAAGGGCAGACAGACGCCACCCTCTGCCAAGCCTTCAGCCTGACCCTCACAGGGTCGGGGTTTGAGTGGTTCCGAAGTTTGAGGCCGGGGAGCATCTCGTCTTTCCGGGCCTTACGAGAGGCGTTTCTTGCCCGATTCGCCACCCTCGTGGTGCAAAAGAAACCAAAGACCCACCTCCTCTCTATCCGACAAGGAAGAGACGAGACGTTGAGACAATACCTCGCTCGCTTCACTGAGGAGTCTCACAAGGTCGAAGGGTTCGACGACAGAGACGCCATCACGGCGATCACTGAGGGAGTCCGCACATACATGGGAATCGAGGACTATCTCGATGGCCAAGATGGCCGAAAGTCAGGTGGACAAGGGAGTCTCCGCCGCGAAGATCAAGACGGAGATCGCCCCGACCCTCGAAAGAGGAGGAATAAGGGAAGCCAGGCCCCTAACGGCTGCTCCCTCTCCGGGCCGAGGCCGCCACATGTCGATAGCTTCCGAAAGTTCTCGACATTTACTCCTCTGAACACTTCACCGGAGCGGATCCTGGCTCTGCACCGTGACAAGCTGGGGAATCCAACCCCTCTCACGAAGGATCCCGCCAAAAGGGATCAAAGTAAGTACTGTGACTACCATCAGGATCATGGGCATCTGACGTCCGAATGCTATCAAATCAAACGTCAGATCGAGGCCCTGATACAGGATGGGAAACTGAAAGAATACGTCCTCAGAACTATCGGGACGGCCGCGGCACACGGAGGCCGCCCGTGGCAAGAAAAGAAAGGTCCGGCGACAGTGACCGTCACAGATCGCGCGGCAAACGAAGAACCGGAGAGCTCGCAACTTCACATCGTGGGCGCAATCATGGGCGGCCCAGAGTTCAGAGACTCGGCCACGCAGAGGAAGAAGTACGTGCACACTACATCAACCACACGTACGAGGCCCCTCCTCCGGCCCCCTTCGAATCCATGTTCTTCACCGGACAAGAAGCGGCGCGAGTGCTCCATCCACACAACGACGCGATAGTCGTCTCAGCCCCGGTCGCTAACAACCTCGTCCGGAGAATCCTAATCGACAATGGGAGCTCCGCCGACATAATCTTCAAGTCGGCATTGGACAGGATGAAGCTATCTGTGATGAGATCGACCCCGATCTCGACCCCGCTCTTCGGCTTCTCTGGGAGAGGGTCATGACGGAGGGAACTATCGACCTCCCGGTTACCTTCGGTACACCGGGGGGGCTCGAGGTCACCCACATCGTGTTATTCCTAGTGGTGGACCAGCCCTCGGCATACAATATCATCGTCGGCCGCCCGACTCTCAATCGGTTGAAGGCCATAACGTCCACGTACCATCTAATGATGAAATTCCCGACCGAGAAGGGGATCGCCGTAATGCTGGGAGACCAGTCAATGGCGAGGATGTGCTACATCCAGGGCGTGGACGGAAAAGGGAAAGGAATGATGGTAAGCACCGTCTTCCAGCTCGGGGACAAATTCTCCTGCAAGATAGAGGAGGGAGGCACCTTCGGAGAGCTAGACCAAAGGGACGATGTCGAGCGTCGAAAGGTGGAGACACCGGACGACCTCGTTCCCGTCGTGTTGGACGACGCCAAGCCTGACCAAGTAGTCAAGGTAGGCGCCCAACTCCCATCTGGAGTCCGAACCGAGCTCGCCGCTTTCCTCCGAGAGCACAAAGATGTCTTTGCGTGGACGCACGCCGACATGCCGGGAATTGACCCCGAAATAATGGTTCATCGTCTTAACGACGACAAGAGAGTAACTGAGCGCGTTCAACCGCGGCGGGCGTTCAGCGGTGAGAGGTACCAGGCCATCGGTGAGGAAGTTGACAAACTTCTCGCCGCCGACTTCATCAGGGAGGCGGAGCACCCCAAGTGGGTGTCCAATGTGATGATGGTCAAGAAGCCAAACGGGAAGTGGCGGATCTGCATTGATTATAAAGATCTTAACAAAGCCTGCCCGAAAGACAGGTTCCCTCTCCCGAGGATCGAGCAGCTCGTGGACGCCACGGCGGGCCACGAGTTGCTAAGCTTCATGGACGCCTACTCAGGCTACAACCAGATCCGCATGCACGTGCCGGATCAGATCAAGACCACCTTTGTTACGAACCGCGGACTTTACTGTTACAAGGTCATGCCCTTTGGCCTCAAAAACGCGGGAGCGACGTATCAAAGGTTGGTGAACCGGATGTTCGCCAATCAAGTTGGAAAAACCATGGAGGTCTACGTGGACGATATGCTCGTCAAAAGCCTCAAGGCCCGCGACCACGTTCGAGACCTTAGGGAGATGTTCGCCATCCTACGACGCTACAAGATGAAGCTCAACCCCAACAAGTGCGCTTTTGGGGTTGAGTCCGGAAAATTCTTGGGCTACATGGTTAGCCTTCGCGGGATCGAAGCTAACCCCGAGAAGATCAGGGCGATCTTAGAGATGAGGTTGTTGTCAATGGTGCCCACAAGAAGAGTAGTAGTGTCTATTTTTGTACATTTGATGTAATATAGTCTTACGAAGACTCTTGCTTGTAATTGCTTATTCATTAATAAAAAGTTAAAACGTTCATTCAATCTTCCTTGTCTGAAGCTTTATGATAAAACCCTAGTCTTTTAGTCCATAAACAAACCTAACAACTTACGAAGAGACAAATGCAGATTTGCATGAACAAACTCTTCGTAGTTTGCTTAAAACGATATATTCGCAATCTTAGGGTCAAAGGACTATTGACCTCAGTACGATTGTTAGAATAATCTATGATGTCTGGTTATGAGGCATTGAGAGTTGGAGACTCTATAGTTCTTCTAGGTATCTTCCGAAGGTACTGAATTGACCAGTGCACTTCTAGAGACAAGATAAGAACAAACCATTTAACCTCTTATGTCTCGAAGTCACTACGTATGAATTGCATCATGCCTACCTTAATCCTGAAATGAGACATGCCATTTCACAGCTTAGTATTCTCATTTGAGAATGTCAGAGTTCGGACTCACTATGTGATTCTGAACAGGGCCTATTCGTGAAGTACTAAGTTGTGAGAATGTCATGAGTAACTTTGTGAAGTTCTCATAGATACGGAATTCATGTACAAGATTGCTGAAATGCAATGTATGTCACCTCATGCTTTGTTCCTCAGAGTGTGAATAAATGAACTGGCCAGTGTCCAAATTGAGTCCTGACTCTTTTGGATGAAACAATGTGACTTGTTAGCTCCTCGTCAATACATTGTTTCTAACTTATTCACAAGCGACAAAGGAGTTGAGGATATAACAGCTAGAAGGGTAAAATGGTAATTTAGTAAATCCCGACTAGCTGATGACATTCATGAAGGGTTGCATAGATAATATTCAGTGGATCCGCTCATTATAATTAGGTGAATTCTTGAGTAGAAAATAAATTCATTTGAACCGAGAGATTTTCAGTGTCAACTCTTTAGTGGAGTCAGTTGGCATTAAGCTAAACTTGGAAAAGGTTTGTGAACTTTTGAGTCCAAGTGTTTAGCTCAAGCTTTGTTCATTTGGGTCCATGACGTCACTGTCACGAATCACATCGATAGGAATAGTTAAACTGGAAGCTAAGTCAAAACAAGAACGAAAATTGTCAAAAGGGTATTTTTGTCTTTTGAGACAAAGGATGAAATGAATGTCAATAAATTTTTTGACAAGTTCATTTGATGACTTAATGTCACTCGGCCATGACTTGATCATTGGGCCTTGTGGATTAATTTCATTTCATAAGAATTTTATTGAAAATTCTAAATGGGCCTTTTCTTATGTTGTCATGAACAAGTGAAGAAAATTCTAGAAGCCTTTTCTAGACATAATGGGCGCCCAACATACCCATAGGAAGAGAGAATATTTTGTGCATAAATGTATCAAGATACTTGCCAAAAGAAAAAGAGGAAACAAATTTCCTATGCTTGCCATAAGGAAATTCGGCCACACAAGCAAGGAGAGAGCAAGGAATAAAAGAGGAAACAAATCCAATGTGTCATTAAGGCACATGTTGGCCGTGTGACTTGGATGGGAATGGGCAATAAAGATTTCTCATAAAGGCTTGGAAAATAAGAGGAAACTATTTCTTTCCAAGGCCAACCCTTCTCCTATAAATAGGACCCTCATTCCTCTCATTTTTCTCATTCCACACAAGTTAGAGATTGAGAGACTCTCTCTCTAGACATTGTGGCCGAACTTCTCTCTCTCTCTCTAGTTTATTTTCGATTTTTGTTTTGGCACCTAGGTCCTCATTCGACCTAGTGTTTAGCTCTGCGACTTCAAGACTCGTTCTTAAGTCGTAGTGTTTAAAAGTGCCCACTCACTAATTCCTTTTATTTCGAGTGATTTAGTGATAGAAACTTTCGTGGTTGCTCGAGGTGCCGAGGAAAGAAAGAGAGACGTGCTGCGAGGGGAGAGGAGCGTTGCAACTTTCTAAGAGCTTCTCAAAGATCAAGCTTCAAGAAAGGTTAGTAAACTTCTTAGCTTATAATAGTTTTTAATTACGTGTACTTGCTCTTTTGTGTAGGTTAGTAAAAACCGTTTTTACTTGTAAAAGAAAATTTTTAAAATTCCGCCGCTTACCGAAGCGTTAATTATTTTCTTAAACCCTAGATCGATTCCAACAAATGGTATCAGAGCTATGGTCAAAGAGATGCATGTACATATTTTTTTAAAATTATGAGCTTGAAAATCGTTTTCGAAAGTTTACTAATTTTGTGACAAGTTAGAATCGTAATCTTAGATTTTTTTTTTAATTTATTGCTCTTGCCTTTAAATTAAAAACCATGTTGTTTTTCTATGATTTTGGGATGTTTTTAAAACACATTAGAATCAGTTCTAAAAGTTTTTAATTTTTTATATCGAAAAACGTGTTTTAAAGTTTTGAGAAATTTCGAGTAAAATTTTGTGACTAGTTTTGTTATCTTGCTAGTTTCTTATTTTTACTTGAATCGTTTTATGCTTGTTGTTATTTGTTTTATGCCTTGTTATTACCTTGCTAATAAAACACAAATAAAAGCTTTAACAACCTTCATAAAACGTTCCGTTACACTCGATTCTTTTTCGCACCTAAAAAGGACCAAGTTTTAATTATTTCTTTTTCTTCGAGCTAGAGTAAACCCGCATTAAAAGTGGCATAACTCTCTCTTCAGAAATCTAAATTTAATGATTCTTAAATCAAATTAAAGCTCTGTCTGTCCTCTGTCTAATGCCACCGGTTTCGGCTCAAAAAGACATCGGAGCCGCCAGATATGGCGATTTTACTCCGTGGTGCGCGGCTGTCTGAAACTCCAGTTTTTTTAGAAATCCGGATTTTCAAACCCCACTACCATGAGTTATAGAACTCTAATGAGAAAATTTTCTTGAGCAAAAATGTTTTTCATATGATTATAAACATGATGTGTAAGATTAAAATGTTTTGATTTTTGAAAGTTTAATTGAAATTGAGTTTTTACAAAACTAGTTTGAATTTTGAAAAACCGTTTTCACTTTCAAACTTGAAAATATTTTGTCATCCAAATCAAATAAGTTTTCAAAATGTTTTCAAAACTATATCTATATCACATATGTTGAAAATCTATATGCTCTTGAAAATTTGAGTGGGAGGTCTCTTTGTAGACAAAGCCGAAAAATAAAAAGATGTGTAATCTCAAAGTTTCAAGTGTTCGAGTGAGTTTAAGTTCACACTTCCCTCACGCACTTTCCCGAATAGAAAATAGGAAAAGATCGAGTATGTACCTTGTGCCTTTATGCACTAATACTACTCTTGTTGTCGCTGTTTTTCGGACAACTATTTAGGAGCCAAAGACGGTTAGACCCAAGGCCGGACCAAGTGGTCTCGTCTTGACTCGAGCGTGTCGGACCCGGTATCCCGAGTCGTCCCTTAGCTGTGGATGTCCCTTGAGTTCGTCAGAGTACCTGAAAAGGAGTAAAGAACACGTGAACTACAAAGGGGAAACAGGGGGGGTGCCCCTGTTTACCTCTCCGACGCTCAACATTAGTGTGATTGAGGTGGAGTATAGAGGTTTTAGGGGTGTTTAGAGGCCAAAGCTTGAGAGAAACGAGCGAGGTACGAGTTCGGCAGCGTTTCAGTACTCAAGAATGGATTACCTGGACCAAAGGGGGTGCCTTGGTATTTATAGGCGGCCAAGGGGTGGTTTGAAGACCCCTTGGCCGAGTGAGCATGTTTGGGTCGGCCTTGGCGGAGGCTGGGTCGGCCAATGGCCGAGTGAACATGGTGGTGAGGTTCACTCGGCCATTGGCCGAGTGAAGGTCTTGGGCCGGCTGAGGTTCACTCGGCCATTGGCCGAGTGAACTGCTGGAAGGTTCACTCGGCCAATTGGCCGAGTGAACTGCTGGAAGGTTCACTCGGTCAATGGCCGAGTGAACTGCTGAGGCAGCTGGGAGGTTCACTCGGCCATTGGCCGAGTGAACTGCTGGAAGGTTCACTCGGCCAATGGCCGAGTGAACTGCTGAGGCAGCTGGGAGGTTCACTCGGCCATTGGCCGAGTGAACTGCTGGAAGGTTCACTCGGCCAATGGCCGAGTGAACTGCCTTGGCGGCTGGAGGGTTCACTCGGCCATTGGCCGAGTGAACTGCTGGAAGGTTCACTCGGCCAATGGCCGAGTGAACTGCCTTGGTGGCTAAAGGGTTCACTCGGCCATTGGCCGAGTGAACTGCTGGAAGGTTCACTCGGCCAATGGCCGAGTGAACTGCCTTGGTGGCTGAAGGGTTCACTCGGCCATTGGCCGATTGAACTGCTGGAAGGTTCACTCGGCCAATGGCCGAGTGAACTGCCTTGGTGGCTGAAGGGTTCACTCGGCCATTGGCCGAGTGAACTGTCCAATGGCCGAGTGGGCCATTTGACCCAGCCAATGGCCGAGTGAGCCATTGACTCGACCAACGGCTGGGCTTTGACTTGGCCATTGGTTTGGGCCGGGTCCTGGTTGAGTCAGGGTTTCGCCGCCCAAGACCTCGTACTAGCCATGTGGGTCGAACAGATGCCCTTGTTCCCGTTGGCCCTAGACGGGCCAACAACATTAGCCCCCCGAGTTTCCGGTCGAGCGTAGGTCGAGTGGAAACTCAAAATCTACGCTTTTATGCGGACGCAGGATGAATGCTCTCGGGTTTGCATCATGAGGAATGGCCTTCGCGCGTCGCGAGGGACGACTTTTTGTTTCGGGTTGATCGCGCGTGGCTCATTTTCTCGATCTACCAATGAGGGCGTGATCGATTAGCACGGCTTTATTGCGTTGTGCGCGTCTTATTTTCTCGACTTGCCAACGAAGGCATAATCGATTTGCACGTCTTTGTTGTCTTGTGCGCATCTTGTTTTCTCGATTTGCCCACGAAGGCATAATCGATTTGCGCGTCTTTGTTGGTTTGTGCGCGTCTTGTTTTCTCGACCTGCCAACGAAGGCATAATCGATTTGCGCGTCTTTGTTGGTTTGTGCACGTCTTGTTTTCTCGACCTGCCAACGAAGGCATAATCGATTTGCGCGTCTTTGTTGGTTTGTGCGCGTCTTGTTTTCTCGACCTGCCAACGAAGGCATAATCGATTTGCACGTCTTTTTTGTTTTGTGCGCGTCTTGTTTTCTCGACCTGCCAACGAAGGCATAATCGATTTGCACGTCTTTTTTGTATTGTGCGCGTCTTGTTTTCTCGATTTGCCAACGAAGGCATAATCGATTTGCGCGTCTTTTTTGGTTTGTGCGCGTCTTGTTTTCTCGATTTGCCAACGAAGGCATAATCGATTTGCGCGTCTTTTTTGTACATTTTTTTTTTTTTTTTTCGAGCGAGCGAGCTCTAGTTTCGTTGAGCATTGTTTCCCATTAGCCACCCGAGTTTCTCGTGTACTCGTAGAGGAGACTAGAAATTATAATGCAGCAAGATAAAGACTTCGAGGTGAAATGTGATACAATTATCATGCACAAATAGTCAAAAATTACATCCCTGGGCCATTGGCCTTATTGAAATTCGAGATTGTCTTAAAACCGGAAATAAAATGACATAATGAGAAATGGGGACGGGCTTCCGCTGCAGTGCCGGCTTCAGTAGCTTGACCGAGCTAGAGGATGGCGCTCACCATCTTTTCCTTCCCTTTCCTGTCCACGCCTTGGATGTAGCACATCCTCGCCATCGACTGGTCTCCCAACATGATGGCAATCCCCTTTTCAGTCGGGAACTTCATCATCAGGTGATAGGTAGACGTTATAGCCTTCAGTCGGTTGAGAGTCGGGCGGCTGATGATGATGTTGTACGTTGAAGGCTGGTTCACCACTAGGAAGGACACGATGCGGGTGACCTCGAGCCCCCCCGGAGTCCCGAAGGTGACCGAGAGGTCGATAGTGCCCTCCGTCATGACCCTCTCCCCGGAGAAATCGAAGAGTGGGGTCGAGATTGGGGTCGGTTTCAGTCCGGTCAGCTTCATCCTATCCAACGCTGATTTGAAGACGATGTCGGCCGAGCTGCCGTTATCAATCAGGATTCTTCGGACGAGATTGTTGGCGACCGGGGCCGAGACGACTATTGCGTCATTGTGCGGGTGGAGGACTCGTGTCGCCTCTTGGCCGGTGAAGAACATGGACTCGAACGGGGCCGGAGGGGGAGCCTCGTACGTGTGGTTGATGTAGTGCGCAACTTTTCCTCGGGAAACCTCGCGCACGTACTTCTTCCTTTGCGTGGACGAGTCCCCAAACTCCGGGCCACCCATGATCGAGCCCACGACATGCAGCTGTGAGCTCTCCGGTTCTTCAATCGTTGCCTGGTCCGCGACAGTCACCGTCGCCGGACCCTTCCTTCCTTGCCGTGGACGGCCTTCGTCCACAACGGCCGTCCCGACCGTTCTCAGGACATACTCTTTTAATTTCCCGTCCTGAATCAGGGCCTCGATCTGACGCCTAAGATGATAGCACTCGGACGTCAGATGCCCGTGATCCTGGTGGTACTCACAGAACTTGTTCCGATCCCTCTTCGCGGGATCCTTCGCTAGAGGAGCCGGACTTCCTAGCTTGTCACGGTGCAGAGCTAGGATCCGCTCTTGCGGAGTGTTCAAAGGGGTGTTTGTTGATGACGCTCGGAAGCTATCAACGTGCGACGATCTTGGACCGGAGAGGGGGCGACCGTTAGGGGGCCCGGCCTCCCTTGCTCCTCTTGCTTTGAGGGTCGGGGCGATCTTCGTCCCGTTCTTCGCGATGGCGACTACCTTGTCCTCCTGACTTTCGGCCATCGCGGCCATCGAGATAGTCCTCGATTCCCATATGTGTGCGGGCTCTCGTCATCAGCGCCGCCATGTCTCGCGGGACTTGCCCGACAATGGACTTGAGGAAGTCGCTCGTGCGAACTCCCTCGGTGATCGCCGTGATGGCGTCCTTGTCGTCGAAGCCCTCGACTTTGTGAGACTCCTCGGTGAAGCGAGCGAGGTATTGTCTCAATGTCTCATCTCTCCCCTGCCGAATGGAGAGGAGGTGGGTCTTCGATTTCTTTTGTGCCACAAGCGTGGCAAAGCGAGCGAGGAAAGCCTCTCGCAAGGCCCGGAAGGACGGGATGCTTCCAGGCCTCAAACTTCGGAACCACTCAAAGCCCGACCCTGTGAGGGTCAGGCTGAAGGCTTGGCAGAGGGTGGCGTCCGTCTGCCCTTGCATCGTCATCCACGTCTCATAGTGTTGGACGTGGAAGTGGGGGTCCGTACGTCCATCATAGGGGGGAATGGACGGTAACTTAAAGTTTCCCACGCATGGCTGCGCGAGGACCTGTGCGGTGAAGGGACAGTATGATTCCTCGATCCCTCCGTACGGCCTTTGCCTCCCTGACTCCCTCATCTCGATGATTTGATTCTGGAGGCTCTGAATCATCGTGACCACGTCAAGCCCGTTACCAGGGCCGACCGTCGGGGCCACGGGAGTCACCGGTTGGCGTTCGTTGGATGCTTGGTCCATGACATTGGCCTGAGGTCGGCCAAGAGTTGCGGCGGGGAGCGCATCCCTTCGAGAATTTAGCCTTTGGCGGAGATCCTCCCCTCGGGAGTTTCTCTGCGCCGTCAAGCGTTCTCTAAGGTCCACGCTTGGTGCGTTACGAGGCGAGGTCGCCCTTGGTCGGGTCGTCCGGCGAGCGCTTCGGCTATCGGCTCCATCGTCGACCAGAGTCGCTCTCTCCTCGGCGAGTCCCCGGGACTGTGACCGTGCCTGTTGTCGCGCCGGGTACAAAGGATCGGCCAACACACCGTTGGCCCTCTCGGGTCGCGCTTGAGCGAGGCTAGGGGTGGCCTCGTCGGTCCTCGACTCCTCCACGTATTCGGGGTCGGAGTAATCCTGAGCAGATCGATCCTCGACGTCATAGCCGAGGAGACCGGCGATGAGGGAGCCGTCAACGCCGGGACGGTCAAGGAGCTCTGCGAGCCGCCGGGCCGTGTCCTCTCGGAGCTCGGCCTCGGGGTCGTTCACCGGGTCTTGGGGCTGGCTCTCGCTATCGCGAGGTTGCCCTTCAAGACGGTGTGCGAGGAGTCGGAGACCGTACCTCGAGCTCGTCGCTCGGGTACCCGCGGAGGTAGTGGGTAGGTGACTCATCTCTCGAGAGTCGTAGGTGTAGTGAAAGTGTGGAATGGAAGGGAGAGCGTGCTAAGGTCGGAGGTTCGTCCCCTCCTTCTAGCGCCAAAATGTTGTCGCTGTTTTTCGGACAACTATTTAGGAGCCAAAGACGGTTAGACCCAAGGCCGGACCAAGTGGTCTCTGTTGGAATCGATCTAGGGTTTAAGAAAAAGATTAAACGCTTCGCAAAGCGGCGGAATTTTAAAAATTTTCTTTTTAAGTAAAACTAGTTTTTACTAACCTAGACAAGAGCATATGCATGTAAATAAAAACTAATATGAGCTATTAAAGTTACTAACCTTTCTTGAAGCTTGAACCTTGTAGAAGCTTTTGGAAAGTTGCAACGCTCGTCTCCCCTCGCAGCACGTCTCTCTTTCTTTCCTCGGCACCTCGAGCAACCACGAAAGTTTCTATCACTAAATCACTCGAAAAGAAGGAATCAGTGAGTGGGCACTTTTAAACACTACGACTTAAGAACGAGTCTCGAAGTCGCAGAGCTAAACACTAGGTCGAGTGAGGACCTAGGTGCCAAGACAAGAAAAATCGAAAATATAAACTAGAGAGAGAGAGAGAGGAAGGGGCGGCCAAGTCTAGAGAGAGAAGCTCTCAATCTCTAAAACTTTGCATGATATGAAAAGTGTGGAATGAGGCTCCTATTTATAGGAGAGGTCTCACCTTCAATAAGGTAGTTTCCTCTTCTATAGAATATCACATATTCATGAGCCAATTTCCCTTTTCCTTCAAAGAGGTGCACGTCCAAGACAAAACAAGTAAGTCCTTGGATTTGTTTCCTCTTTTGTTTGCTTCTCTCTTGATCCTTTTGGGCGCCTACCATGCTTTCCCCTTAGGGGAAATTTGTTTCCTCTTTTTCTTTTGGCAAGTATCTTAATACATTTATGCACAAAATAAACTCTCTTTCCTCTTGGGTAATATGGGCGCCTACACCATCTAGAAAGGGCTTCTAGAAGCTTTTCCATTTTGTTCATGACAACATGAAAAAGGCCCATTAAGAATTTTCAATAAAATTCTTATGAAATGAAATTAATTCACAAGGCCCAATTAATCATATTATGGCCGAGTGACATTAAGTCATCAAATGAACTTGTCAAAATTTATTGACATCCATTTCATCCTTATGTCTCAAAAGACAAAAATACCCTTTTAACTATTTTCGTTCTTGTTTTGACTTAGCTTCCAGTTTAACTATTCCTATCGATGTGATTCGTGACAGTGACCTCATGGACCCAAATGAACAAAGCTTTAGCTAAACACTTGGACTCAAAAGTTCACAAACCTTTTCCAAGTTTAGCTTAATGCCAGCTGACTCCACTAAAGAGCTGACACTGAAAATCTCTCGGTTCAAATGAATTTGTTTTCTACTCAAGAATTCGACCTAATTATAATGAGCGGATCCACTGAATATTATCTATGCTACCCTTCATGAATGTCATCAGCTAGTCGGGATTTACTAAATTACCATTTTACCCTTCTAGCTGTTATTTCCTCAACTCCTTTGTCGCTTGTGAATAAGTTAGAAACAATGTATTGACGAGGAGCTAACAAGTCACATTGTTTCATCCAAAAGAGTCAGGACTCAATTTGGACACTGGCCAGTTCATTTATTCACACTCCAAGGAACAAAGCATGAGGTGACATACATTGCATTTCAGCAATCTTGTACATGAATTCAATATCTATGAGAACTTCACAAAGTTACTCATGACATACTCACAACTTAGTATTTCACCAATAGGCCCTGTTCGGAATGACATAGTGAGTCCGAACTCTGACTTTCTCAAATGAGAATACTAAGGTGTGAAATGGCATGTCTCATTTCAGGATTAAGGTAAGCATGATGCAATTCATACATAGTGACTTCGAGACATAAGAGGTTAAATGGTTTGTTCTTATATTGTCTCTAGAAGTGCACTGGTCAATTCAGTACCTTCGGAAGATACCTAGAAGAACTATAGAGTCTCCAACTCTCAATGCCTCATAACCAGACATCATAGATTCTTCTAACAATCATACTGAGGTCAATAGTCCTTTGACCCTAAGATTGCGAATATATCGTTTTAAGCAAACTACGAAGAGTTTGTTCATGCAAATCTACATTTGTCTCTTCGTAAGTTGTTAAGTTTGTTTATGGACTAAAAGACTAAGGTTTTATCATAAGGCTTCAAACAAAGAAAGAATGAATGAACGTTTCAACTTTATTAATGAATGAATAGGCAATTACAAGCAAGAGTCTTCGTAAGACTATATGTCATCAAATGTACATAAATAGACACTACTACTCTTCTTGTGGGCACCATTGACAACAAACTCCCACTTGACTCAAAGAAGATGTGAGTAGTCCTACATGCCTAATCCCTCTCGAAGTTGGTCGAAGACCATGTTCGCTAGGGCCTTGGTGAATGGATCTGCCAGAGATCTACTTCACCTCCACGTCTCCGCGTTGCGCGATCTCTCGAATCAAATGGTATTTCCTCTCAATATGCTTAGAGCGCTTATGGCTTCTAGGTTCCTTTGAGTTAGCGAGAGCCCCACTATTATCACAATAAAGGGTCATGGGCTCGTCAACGTTTGGAACAACTTCCAAATACTTAAGGAACTTTCTAAGCCATACAGCCTCTTTGGATGCTTCACAAGCAGCCACATATTCTGCTTCCATTGTGGAGTCAGCAATGCAAGATTGCTTAATACTTCTCCACACAACAGCTCCACCATTAAGGATGAACACAGATCCCGAAGTGGACTTCCTGGAATCCTTATCCGCTTGAAAATCGGAGTCGGTATATCCCGTCATAGTCAGGTCAGTACCTGAGTATGTAAGCATCAAGTTCCTAGTTCTTCGAAGATACTTAAGAACATGCTTAACAGCAATCCAGTGCTCGGGTCCAGGGTTGGATTGGAAACGACTAACTACGCCAACGGCGAAACATATATCAGGTCGGGTGCAAAGCATAGCATACATGAGGCTTCCTACGGCAGAGGCGTAAGGAATTTTCCTCATGTCTTCAATCTCTTGTGCAGTCTTGGGAGACTGGTCCTTAGAGAGTGAAACTCCATGCCTAAAGGGTGTTTGACCCCTCTTGCAGTCTTGCATCGAGAAGCGATCCATCACCTTATCAATATAAGATGCTTGAGAGAGCGACAGGGTCCGGTTTTTCCTATCTCGAAAGATTTGGATTCCCAGAATGTACGCAGCTTCTCCTAGATCCTTCATATCGAATTGCTTTGCCAGCCAGACCTTAACCTCAGATAACTTACCCACGTCATTACCAATGAGTAGTATATCATCGACATATAGTACCAGAAACACAACTTTGCCTTCGTGTATTAACTTGTAAACACAAGGCTCATCTATTGACTGTTCAAAGCCAAAGCTTTTTACAGTTTCATCGAATCTAATATTCCATGACCTAGATGCTTGCTTTAGTCCATAAATGGATTTAAGCAACTCACAAACCTTGGCCTCTTGACCTTTATCCACGAAACCGTCTGGTTGAGCCATGTAAATGCGCTCGTCAAGATTGTCATTCAGAAAGGCTGTCTTGACATCCATTTGCCAGATCTCATAGTCGAGAGCTGCAGCTATGGATAGGAGTATGCGGATGGATTTAAGCATCGCGACTGGCGAGAAGGTTTCTTCATAGTCAATCCCTTCTTGTTGGGTATAACCCTTCGCCACAAGTCGTGCTTTGAACGTCTCGACGTTCCCATCAGGACCCCTTTTCTTCTTGTATATCCACTTACACCCTACGGGTTTAATCCCTTCAGGAAGGTCTACAAGTTTCCAGACTTTGTTGACATACATCGAGTGCATTTCAACTTTCATGGCGTCAAGCCAAAGGTTTGATTCAGAACAAGCCATCGCTTGGCTATAGGAAACAGGGTCATCCATGTCGGAGACGGCTACAAGAGAGTCTCCATAAGACATGTACCTGTCAGGCTTTTGAGTAGCCCTCCCACTACGTCGAAGTACTACTTGACGAGATTCTGATGAGTTAGGTTGTGTTTCAGTTGGGGTAAGAACAGTTCTTACAGATGAGGTAGAAGCTTTCTCACCCAACTTTTCTTCAAGCACAATTTTGCTTCTAGGTTTCGCATCCTTCATAAAGTCCTCCTCAAGGAAACGAGCATTCGTGCTAACGAAAGTCTTATCGTCCTCGGGACTATAGAAAGTAAAACCTTTGGTTTCCTTCGGATATCCTACAAACAGGCACAATTCTGACCTACTAGCCAACTTGCTAGTCTTTTGCCTCAGCACGTGTGCAGGGCAACCCCAAATTCGGATGCGGCCAAGATTCACTTTACGGCCAGTCCATCGTTCATAAGGAGTACCAGGAACCGTTTTGGACGGAACTTGGTTCAGAATGTAGGCGGCTGTTTCGAGGGCATATCCCCAAAAGGAAAGCGGGAGTGATGAGTAACTCATCATCGATCTAACCATCTCCATAAGAGTTCGGTTTCTTCTCTCTGACACTCCGTTTTGTTGAGGTGTGCCAGGTGCGGTAAGCTGAGAAGCAATACCTTCTTCTTTAAGAAAGTCGTCGAACTCTCCAGACATATACTCACCACCTCGATCAGATCGAAGGGTTTTGATCACTTTGCCAGTTTGCTTTTCCACTAAAGCCCTAAAGACCTTAAATACGTTAAAGGTCTCGGATTTGTGTTTGAGCAAATAGACAAACCCATATCGTGAGTAATCATCAGTGAAGGTAACGAAGTATTCGTATCCTCCACGTGCCTGTTGGCTGAGCGGACCACATACATCAGAATGTATTAGTTCCAGCAACTCAGTGGCTCTTCGACCTTTATCAGAGAAAGGTCGCTTAGTCATTTTTCCTTCTATGCAGGATTCACAAGTAGGTAGTGAACCTATTGCAGAGGCTTGGAGTGGACCATCCCTCACAAGTCTCTTAATCCTTTCTAGACTGATATGACCAAGTCTTAAGTGCCATAGGTGTGTTGATTTTGTTAGATCGGAGGATTCAGAAAGTTTGATCCTCTTTGGCTCCCTAATTAGATCATTATCTATTTCGGTGTCTAAAAGAGAAGGTTGAGTGGGATAGATGTAGAAAAGAGCATTCTTCATACATGCATCAGTGACAAAAGAATTATCAGGAAACGAAATACGAATTCCATTCTTAATGAACTTTAAACAATAATCTTGCTCACGAAGACGAGCAACGGATATTAAGTTCTTCCCAAAGGTAGGAACAAAATATACATTATTCAAGTTTAAACTGCGGTCTTCAAAAGACAGCGTCACAGATCCCACAGCCTTTGCAGACACCAGGCTCCCATCACCCCATTTGAAACAGAACTCGCCTTCCTCTAAGCTTTTGGTTTTCTTGAAACCATTCAAGGAACAGCAAATATGGTTAGTAGCAGCGGAGTCAAGAATCCACGTTGATACATTATCAGCTACTAAGCATGCTTCGGTAACTAGTACAATACTATGTTCCTTTGCTTTGAGATAGGCGGGACAGTTCTTTTTGTCGGCCTTGTAAGGTCTCTTCACAGTTTCAGAGGCGGAGGCTTTTTGCTCAGTAGCATGTGCCTCTCCTTGATTCCTCTTTCTCTTAGTGAAACCTACAGCAGTGTGAAGTTCCTCCATAAGCTTGGTAGCAGTGTACTCTAGCTTGTTTATGGAGTAGTTCATCTTGGAGGTATCAAGAGACGCAGGGAGAGTTTCTAAGATCATATCTATGAGATTCTTCCCATCAGTCTCAGATCCTAGGATTTCCATTTTATTTAGAAAACTAATGATCAGTATCATAAAGTCTCTAACAGGAGTCCTAGCCTTCATATGACAGTTCATAAACTGTCGGACTGCTTTTTGCCTTGTTTGACGCCTTTGCCCTCCAAAACTCTCAAGGAGATTGTAGAGCATGTCAGTGGCAGTCTCGATGTCACGATGTTGCTTGTTCAGCATATTGTTCATAGATGCTAAGATATAGCACCTCACAATCTCATCGGATCGAAGCCAGGCCGCTAAGGCGTCATTGTCCTCTTGAGTTGAATCATCATTCGTCAGAGGGGGACACGGGGTGGTGAGTACCCATTTGTGCTTGTTAACGGTAGGTATTATGTCGAGGTTATGTTTCGAATCTATGTAGTTTTCGTTTTCGAGTTGGTTCGAGGAAAGAAAGATAGAGAGAGGGTTGAGAGACATATTGCCTATATAAGTTGAAACAAGTTTATGATTAGTCTTTGGTTTAGGATTTAAGTTTCATTAAGACTTTTGTAAAATCCAAAGGTGTTATGAACGAAATGACACTTTACTCCTTCGAGGGAAGGCCGCAACGAGTCTCCTTTCATAAGTAAATGACTCATCATTAATGCATAGCCAAGATGTCAATACATCAATTTTGACTAGCCACCTTGTAAATTGGTTTGATCACTCACATCCTTTCGCAGGGCCTCGAGGGAGGATTACTAGGGATTGAGTCTAAGTGTGTAACCAACCACTTAGTCCAAAAGATTGACTTTGAAAAACAATCCGCCGAGGGGAGGTCTTGTCATCATCGTCTCACTCTCGAACGTAGCTCATTGAGCAATGATCAGAGCAAAGCGCCCTTGAGTACTCTCATTTAAGAGAGGGCCACGAGGGTGACTCTTAGTCCGGCGACACTTGCACTTTTCATTAGTGTTGGGGATCGTGGGTTACAAACAACAAGTATAACCCTCCCACTTAGTTTTTGGAGATGGTTCATCGACTCTTATAAGTTCGGAAACAAATTTCCTAGTTAGAGAGCGACAGAGCGGACAACTAGAAGAGAATCCTAGATCGACATGTTCAGAGCAGTATTAGTGCATAAAGGCACAAGGGACATACTCGATCTTTTCCTATTTTCTATTTCGGGAAAGTGCGTGAGGGAAGTGTGAACTTCAACTCACTCGAACACTTGAAAGTTTGAGATTACACATCCTTTTATTTTTCGGCTTGTCTACAAGGAGACCTCCCACTCAAAATTTCAAGAGCATATAGATTTTGAACATATGTGATATAGATATAGTTTTGAAAACATTTTGAAAACTTATTTGATTTGGATGACAAAATATTTTCAAGTTTGAAAGTGAAAACGGTTTTTCAAAATTCAAACTAGTTTTGTAAAAATTCAATTTCAATTGATCTTTCAAAAATCAAAACTTTTAATCTTTACACATCATGTTTATAATCATATGAAAAACATTTTTTTTTTTTTTTTTTTTTTGCTCAAGAAAGTTTTCTCATTAGAGTTCTATAACTCATGGTAGTGGGGTTTGAAAATCCGGATTTCTAAAAAAAAACTGGAGTTTCAGACAGCCGCGCACCTCGGAGTAAAATCGCCATAACTGGCGGCTCCGATGTCCTTTTGAGCCGAAACCGGTGGCATTGGACAGAGGACAGACAGAGCTTTAATTTGATTCAAGAATCATTAAATTTCGATTTCTGAGCAGAGAGTTATGCCGCTTTTAATGCGGGTTTACATTCCAGCTCGAAGAAAAAGAAATAAATTAAAGCTTTGTCCTTTTAGGTGCGAAAAAGAATCGAGTGTAACGGAACGTTTTATGAAGTTGTTTAAAGCTTTTATTTGTGTTTTATTAGCAGGGTAATAACATAGAATAAAAGAAATAACAACATGCATAAAAAGATTCAAGTAAAAAAACGAAACTAGCAAGAAAACAAAACTAGTCACAAAAATTACTCGAAAATTCTCAAACCTTTAAAACACGTTTTTCAATATAAAAAATTAAAAACTTTTAGAACTGATTCTAATGTGTTTTAACATCATCCCAAACTCATAGAAAATCAACATGGTTTTTAATTTAGAGACAAGAGCAATAAATTAAAAAAAAATCTAAGATTACAATTCTAACTTGTCACAAAATTAGTAAACTTTCGAAAACGATTTTCAAGCTCATAATTTTAAAAACATGTACATGCTAATCTTTGACCATAGCTCTGATACCATTTGTTGGAATCGATCTAGGGTTTAAGAAAAAGATTAAACGCTTCGCAAAGCGGCGGAATTTTAAAAATTTTCTTTTTAAGTAAAACTAGTTTTTACTAACCTAGACAAGAGCATATGCATGTAAATAAAAACTAATATGAGCTATTAAAGTTACTAAGCTTTCTTGAAGCTTGAACCTTGTAGAAGCTTTTGGAAAGTTGCAACGCTCGTCTCCCCTCGCAGCACGTCTCTCTTTCTTTCCTCGGCACCTCGAGCAACCACGAAAGTTTCTATCACTAAATCACTCGAAAAGAAGGAATCAGTGAGTGGGCACTTTTAAACACTACGACTTAAGAACGAGTCTCGAAGTCGCAGAGCTAAACACTAGGTCGAGTGAGGACCTAGGTGCCAAGACAAGAAAAATCGAAAATATAAACTAGAGAGAGAGAGAGGAAGGGGCGGCCAAGTCTAGAGAGAGAAGCTCTCAATCTCTAAAACTTTGCATGATATGAAAAGTGTGGAATGAGGCTCCTATTTATAGGAGAGGTCTCACCTTCAATAAGGTAGTTTCCTCTTCTATAGAATATCACATATTCATGAGCCAATTTCCCTTTTCCTTCAAAGAGGTGCACGTCCAAGACAAAACAAGTAAGTCCTTGGATTTGTTTCCTCTTTTGTTTGCTTCTCTCTTGATCCTTTTGGGCGCCTACCATGCTTTCCCCTTAGGGGAAATTTGTTTCCTCTTTTTCTTTTGGCAAGTATCTTAATACATTTATGCACAAAATAAACTCTCTTTCCTCTTGGGTAATATGGGCGCCTACACCATCTAGAAAGGGCTTCTAGAAGCTTTTCCATTTTGTTCATGACAACATGAAAAAGGCCCATTAAGAATTTTCAATAAAATTCTTATGAAATGAAATTAATTCACAAGGCCCAATTAATCATATTATGGCCGAGTGACATTAAGTCATCAAATGAACTTGTCAAAATTTATTGACATCCATTTCATCCTTATGTCTCAAAAGACAAAAATACCCTTTTAACTATTTTCGTTCTTGTTTTGACTTAGCTTCCAGTTTAACTATTCCTATCGATGTGATTCGTGACAGTGACCTCATGGACCCAAATGAACAAAGCTTTAGCTAAACACTTGGACTCAAAAGTTCACAAACCTTTTCCAAGTTTAGCTTAATGCCAGCTGACTCCACTAAAGAGCTGACACTGAAAATCTCTCGGTTCAAATGAATTTGTTTTCTACTCAAGAATTCGACCTAATTATAATGAGCGGATCCACTGAATATTATCTATGCTACCCTTCATGAATGTCATCAGCTAGTCGGGATTTACTAAATTACCATTTTACCCTTCTAGCTGTTATTTCCTCAACTCCTTTGTCGCTTGTGAATAAGTTAGAAACAATGTATTGACGAGGAGCTAACAAGTCACATTGTTTCATCCAAAAGAGTCAGGACTCAATTTGGACACTGGCCAGTTCATTTATTCACACTCCAAGGAACAAAGCATGAGGTGACATACATTGCATTTCAGCAATCTTGTACATGAATTCCATATCTATGAGAACTTCACAAAGTTACTCATGACATACTCACAACTTAGTATTTCACCAATAGGCCCTGTTCGGAATGACATAGTGAGTCCGAACTCTGACTTTCTCAAATGAGAATACTAAGGTGTGAAATGGCATGTCTCATTTCAGGATTAAGGTAAGCATGATGCAATTCATACATAGTGACTTCGAGACATAAGAGGTTAAATGGTTTGTTCTTATATTGTCTCTAGAAGTGCACTGGTCAATTCAGTACCTTCGGAAGATACCTAGAAGAACTATAGAGTCTCCAACTCTCAATGCCTCATAACCAGACATCATAGATTCTTCTAACAATCATACTGAGGTCAATAGTCCTTTGACCCTAAGATTGCGAATATATCGTTTTAAGCAAACTACGAAGAGTTTGTTCATGCAAATCTACATTTGTCTCTTCGTAAGTTGTTTAGTTTGTTTATGGACCAAAAGACTATGGTTTTATCATAAAGCTTCAGACAAGGAAGATTGAATGAACGTTTCAACTTTTGATTAATGAATAAGCAATTACAAGCAAGAGTCTTCGTAAGACTATATGACATCAAATGTACATAAATAGACACTACTACTCTTCTTGTGGGCACCATTGACAACAGTCTCGTCTTGACTCGAGCGTGTCGGACCCGGTATCCCGAGTCGTCCCTTAGCTGTGGATGTCCCTTGAGTTCGTCAGAGTACCTTAAAAGGAGTAGAGAACACGTGAACTACAAAGGGGAAACAGGGGGGGTGCCCCTGTTTACCTCTCCGACGCTCAACATTAGTGTGATTGAGGTGGAGTATAGAGGTTTTAGGGGTGTTTAGAGGCCAAAGCTTGAGAGAAACGAGCGAGGTACGAGTTCGGCAGCGTTTCAGTACTCAAGAATGGATTACCTGGACCAAAGGGGGTGCCTTGGTATTTATAGGCGGCCAAGGGGTGGTTTGAAGACCCCTTGGCCGAGTGAGCATGTTTGGGTCGGCCTTGGCGGAGGCTGGGTCGGCCAATGGCCGAGTGAACATGGTGGTGAGGTTCACTCGGCCATTGGCCGAGTGAAGGTCTTGGGCCGGCTGAGGTTCACTCGGCCATTGGCCGAGTGAACTGCTGGAAGGTTCACTCGGCCAATGGCCGAGTGAACTGCTGAGGCAGCTGGGAGGTTCACTCGGCCATTGGCCGAGTGAACTGCTGGAAGGTTCACTCGGCCAATGGCCGAGTGAACTGCTGAGGCAGCTGGGAGGTTCACTCGGCCATTGGCCGAGTGAACTGCTGGAAGGTTCACTCGGCCAATGGCCGAGTGAACTGCTGAGGCAGCTGGGAGGTTCACTCGGCCATTGGCCGAGTGAACTGCTGGAAGGTTCACTCGGCCAATGGCCGAGTGAACTGCCTTGGCGGCTGGAGGGTTCACTCGGCCATTGGCCGAGTGAACTGCTGGAAGGTTCACTCGGCCAATGGCCGAGTGAACTGCCTTGGTGGCTGAAGGGTTCACTCGGCCATTGGCCGAGTGAACTGCTGGAAGGTTCACTCGGCCAATGGCCGAGTGAACTGCCTTGGTGGCTGAAGGGTTCACTCGGCCATTGGCCGAGTGAACTGCTGGAAGGTTCACTCGGCCAATGGCCGAGTGAACTGCCTTGGTGGCTGAAGGGTTCACTCGGCCATTGGCCGAGTGAACTGTCCAATGGCCAAGTGGGCCATTTGACCCAGCCAATGGCCGAGTGAGCCATTGACTCGGTCCACGGCTGGGCTTTGACTTGGCCATTGGTTTGGGCCGGCTCCTGGTTGAGTCAGGGTTTCGCCGCCCAAGACCTCGTACTAGCCATGTGGGTCGAAGAGATGCCCTTGTTCCCGTTGGCCCTAGACGGGCCAACAACAACTCTGAACATGTTGATCTAGGATTCTCTTCTAGTTGTCCGCTCTGTCGCTCTCTAACTAGGAAATCTGTTTCCGAACTTATAAGAGTCGATGAACCAACTCCAAAAACTAAGTGGGAGGGTTATACTTGTTGTTTGTAACCCACGATCCCCAACACTAATGAAAAGTGCAAGTGTCGCCGGACTAAGACTCACCCTCGTGGCCCTCTCTTAAATGAGAGTACTCAAGGGCGCTTTGCTCTGATCATTGCTCAATGAGCTACGTCCGAGAGTGAGACGATGATGGCAAGGCCTCCCCTTGGGGGATTGTTTTTCAAAGTTGATCTTTTGGACTAAGTGGTTGCTTGCACACTTAGGCTCAATCCCTAGTAATCCTCCCTCGAGGCCCTGCGAAAGGATGTGAGTGATCAAACCAATTTACAAGGTGGCTAGTCAAAATAGATGTATTGACATCTTGGCTTAGCATTAATGATGTGTCATTTACTTATAAAAGGAGATTTTTTGCGGCCTTCTCTTGAGGGAGTAAATTATCGTTTGGTTTATAACACCTTTGGATTTTATGAAAGTCTTAATAAAACTTAAATCCTAAACCAAAGACTAATCATAAACTTGTTTCAAGTTATATAGGCAATATGTCTCCCAACTCTCTCTCTTTCATCTTTACCTCGAACAATCTCGAAAACGAAAACTACGTAGGTTCGAAACGTAACCTCGACATAATACCTACCGTTAACAAGCATAAATGGGTACTCACCACCCCGTGTCCTCCTCTGACGAATGATGATTCAACTCAAGAGGACAATGACGCCTTAGCGGCCAGGCTTCGATCCGATGAGATTGTGAGGTACTATATCTTGGCATCTATGAAAAATATGCCGAAAGAGCAACACCGTGACGTCGAGACTGCCGCTGACATGCTCTACAATCTCCTTGAGATGTTTGGAGGGCAAAGGCGTCAAACAAGGCTACAAGCAGTCCGACAGTTTATGAACTGTCATATGCAGGCTAGGACTCCTGTTGGAGACTTCATGATACTGATCATTAGTTTTCTGAATAAAATGGAAATCCTAGGATCTGAGATTGATGGGAAGAATATCATAGATATGATCTTAGAAACTCTCCCCGCATCTCTTGATACCTCCAAGCTTATGAAGGAACTTCACACTGCTGTAGGTCTCACTAAGAGAAAGAGGAATCAAGGAGAGGCACATGCTACTGAGCAAAAAGCCTCCGCCTCTGGAACTAAGAATAGACCTTACAAAGCCGATAAAAAGAACTGTCCTGCCTATCTCAAAGCAAAGGAACATAGAAGCATGCTTAGTAGCTGATAATGTATCAACGTGGATTCTTGACTCCGCTGCTACTAACCATATTTTTTGTTCCTTGAATGGTTTCAAGAAAACAAAAAGCTTAGAGGAAGGTGAGTTCTGTTTCAAATGGGGTGATGGAAGCCTGGTGTCCATGAAGGTTGTGGGATCAGTGACGCTGGCTTTTGAAGACCGCACTTTAAACTTGAATAATGTTTATTTTGTTCCTACCTTTGGGAAGAACTTAATATCCGTTGCTCGTCTTCGTGAGCAAGATTATTAAAGTTCATTAAGAATGGAATTCGTATTTCGTTTCCTGATAATTCTTTTTTCACTGATGCATGTATGAAGAATGCTCTTTTCTACATCTATCCCACTAAACCTTCTCTTTTAGACACCGAAATAGATAATGATCTAATTAGGGAGCCAAAGAGGATCAAACTTTCTGAATCCTCCGATCTAACAAAATCAACATACCTCTGGCACTTGAGACTTGGTCGTATCAGTCTAGATAGTTTTAAGAGACTTGTAAGGGATGGTCCACTCCAAGACTCTGCAATAGGTTCACTACCTACTTGTGAATCCTGCATAGAAGGAAAAATGACTAAGCGACCTTTCTCCGATAAGGGTCGAAGAGCCACTGAGTTGCTGGAACTAGTACATTCTGATGTATGTGGTCCGCTCAGCCAACAGGCACGTGGAGGATACGAATACTTCGTTACCTTCACCGATGATTACTCACGATATGGGTTTGTCTACTTGCTCAAACACAAATCCGAGACCTTTAACGTATTTAAGGTCTTTAGGGCTTTAGTGGAAAAGCAAACTGGCAAAGTGATCAAAACCCTTCGATCTGATCGAGGTGGTGAGTATATGTCTGGAGAGTTCGATGACTTTCTTAAAAAAGAAGGTATCTCTTCTCAGCTTACCGCACCTGGCACACCTCAACAAAACGGAGTGTCAGAGAGAAGAAACCGAACTCTTATGGAGATGGTTAGATCAATGATGAGTTACTCATCACTCCCTCTTTCCTTTTGGGGATATGCCCTCGAAACAGCCGCTTACATTCTGAACCAAGTTCCGTCTAAAACGGTTCCTGGTACTCCTTATGAAAGATGGACTGGCCGTAAAGTAAGCTTGGGCCACATCCGAATTTGGGGTTGCCCTGCACATGTGCTAAGGCAAAAGACTAGCAAGTTGGCTAGTAGGTCAGAATTGTGCCTGTTTGTGGGATATCCAAAAGAAACCAAAGGTTTCATTTTCTATAGTCCCGAGGACGATAAGACTTTCGTTAGCACGAATGCTCGTTTCCTTGAGGGGGACTTTATGAAGGATGCAAAACCTAGAAGCAAAATTGTGCTTGAAGAAAAGTTGGGTGAGGAAGCTTCTACCTCATCTGTAAGAACTGTTCTTACCCCAACTGAAACACAACCTAACTCATCAGAATCTCGTCAAGTAGTACTTAGACGTAGTTGGAGGGCTACTCAAAAGCCTGACAGGTACATGTCTTATGGGGACTCTCTTGTAGCCGTCTCTGACATGGATGATCCTGTTTGCTATAGCCAAGCGATGGCTTGTTCTGAATCAAACCTTTGGCTTGACGCCAGGAAAGTTGAAATGCACTCGATGTATGTCAACAAAGTCTGGAAACTTGTAGACCTTCTTGAAGGGATTAAACCCGTAGGGTGTAAGTGGATATACAAGAAGAAAAGGGGTCCTGATGGGAACGTCGAGACGTTCAAAGCACGACTTGTGGCGAAGGGTTATACCCAACAAGAAGGGATTGATTATGAAGAAACCTTCTCGCCAGTCGCGATGCTTAAATCTATCCGCATACTCCTATCCATAGCTGCAGCTCTCGACTATGAGATATGGCAAATGGATGTCAAGATAGCCTTTCTGAATGGCAATCTTGACGAGCGCATTTACATGGCTCAACCAGACGGTTTCGTGGAAGGAGGTCAAGATACCAAGGTTTGTTAGTTGCTTAAGTCCATTTATGGATTAAAGCAAGCATCTAGGTCATGGAATATTAGATTCGATGAAACTGTAAAGAGCTTTGGCTTTGAACAGTCAATAGATGAGCCTTGTGTTTACAAGTTAATACACGAAGGTAAAGTTGTGTTTCTGGTACTATATGTCGATGATATACTACTCATTGGTAATGACGTGGGTAAGTTATCTGAGGTTAAGGTCTGGCTGGCAAAGCAATTCGATATGAAGGATCTAGGAGAAGCCGCGTACATTCTGGGGATCCAAATCTTTCGAGATAGGAAAAACCGGACCATGTCGCTCTCTCAAGCATCTTATATTGATAAGGTAATGTATCGCTTCTCGATGCAAGACTCCAAGAAGGGCCAAACACCCTTTAGGCATGGAGTTTCACTCTCTAAGGACCAGTCTCCCAAGACTGCACAAGAGATTGAAGACATGAGGAAAATTCCTTACGCCTCTGCCGTAGGAAGCCCTATGTATGCTATGCTTTGCACTAGACCTGATATATGTTTCTCCGTTGGCGTAGTTAGCCGTTTCCAATCGAACCCTGGACCCGAGCACTGAATTGCTGTTAAGCATGTTCTTAAGTATCTTCGAAGAACTAGGAACTTGATGCTTACATACTCAGGTACTGACCTGACTATGACGGGATATACCGACTCCGATTTTCAATCGGATAAGGATTCCAGGAAATCCACTTCGGGATCTGTGTTCATCCTTAATGGTGGAGCTGTTGTGTGGAGAAGTATTAAGAAATCTTGCATTGCTGACTCCACAATGGAAGCAGAATATGTGGTTGCTTGTGAAGCATCCAAAGAGGCTGTATGGCTTAGAAAATTCCTTAAGTATTTGGAAGTTGTTCCAAACGTCGACGAGCCCATAACCCTTTATTGTGATAATAGTGGGGCTGTCGCTAACTCAAAGGAACCTAGAAGCCATAAACGCTCTAAGCATATTGAGAGGAAATACCATTTGATTCGAGAGATCGCGCAATGCGGAGACGTGGAGGTGAAGTAGATCTCCGGCAGATCCATTCACCAAGGCCCTAGCGAATATGGTCTTCAACCAACATCGAGAGGGATCAGGCATAAAGGACTACTCACATGTTCTTTGAGTCAAGTGGGAATTTGTTGTCAATGGTGACCACAAGAAGAGTAGTAGTGTCTATTTGTGTACATTTGATGTAATATAGTCTTACGAAGACTCTTGCTTGTATCTGCTTATTTATTAATAAAAAGTTGAAACGTTCATTCAATCTTCCTTGTCTGAAGCTTTATGATAAAACATTAGTCTTTAGTCCATAAACAAACTAAACAACTTACGAAGAGACAAATGTAGATTTGCATGAACAAACTCTTCGTAGTTTGCTTAAAACGATATATTCGCAATCTAAGGGTCAAAGGACTATTGACCTCAGTATGATTGTTAGAAGAATCTATGATGTCTGGTTATGAGGCATTGAGAGTTGGAGACTCTATAGTTCTTCTAGGTATCTTCCGAAGGTACTGAATTGACCAGTGTACTTCTAGAGACAAGATAAGAACAAACCATTTAACCTTTTATGTCTCGAAGTCACTACGTATGAATTGCATCGTGCTTACCTTAATCCTGAAATGAGACATGTCATTTCACACCTTAGTATTCTCATTTGAGAAAGTCAGAGTTCGGACTCACTATGTGATTCCGAACAGGGCCTATTGGTGAAGTACTAAGTTGTGAGTATGTCATGAGTAACTTTGTGAAGTTCTCATAGATATGGAATTCATGTACAAGATTGCTGAAATGCAATGTATATCACCTCATGCTTTGTTCCTTGGAGTGTGAATAAATGAACGGGCCAGTTTCCAAATTGAGTCTTGACTCTTCTGGATGAAACAATGTGACTTGTAAGCTCCTCGTCAATACATTGTTTCTAACTTATTCACAAGCGACAAAGGAGTTGAGGAAATAACAGCTAGAAGGGTAAAATGGTAATTTAGTAAATCCCGACTAGCTGATGACATTCATGAAGGGTAAACATAGATAATATTCAGTGGATCCGCTCATCGTAATTATGTTGAATTCTTGACTAGAAAATAAATTCATTTGAACCGAGAGATTTTCAGTGTCAACTCGTTAGTGGAGTCAGTTGACATTAAGCTAAACTTGGAAAAGGTTTGTGAACTTTTGAGTCCAAGTGTTTAGCTCAAGCTTTGTTCATTTGGGTCCATGAGGTCACTGTCATGAATCACATCGAGTAGGAATAGTTAAACAGGTATCTAAGTCAAAACAAAAACGAAAATAGTCAAAAGGGTATTTTTGTCTTTTGAGACGAAGGATGAAATGAATGTCAATAAATTTTTTTGACAAGTTCATTTGATGACTTAATGTCACTCGGCCATGACTTGATCATTGGGCCTTGTGAATTAATTTCATTTCATAAGATTTTTATTGAAAATTCTTAATGGGCTTTTCTCATGTTGTCATGAACAAATGAAGAAGCTTCTAGAAGCTCCTTCTAGAGACATAATGGGCGCCCAACATACCCATAGGAAGAGAGAATATTTTGTGCATAAATGTATGAAGATACTTGCCAAAAGAAAAAGAGGAAACAAATTTCCCCTAAGAGGAATGAGGTAGGCGCCCAAGAGAGAGACAAAAGGCAAGGCATGGAACAAAACAGGAAACAAATCCAAGGCTTAATGAAGCCTACCTTGGCCGAGTATGTCATAGAGGAAAAGAGGAAATTGGCTCATGAATATGTGATATTCTATAGAAGAGGAAACTACCTTATTGAAGGTAAGACCTCTCCTATAAATAGGAGCATCATTCTGCTCATTTTTCTCATTCCACATAAGTTAGAGATTGAGAGCCTCTCTCTCTAGAACTTGTGGTTGCCGCCCCTTCCTCTCTCTCTCTAGTTTATTTTCGACTTTTTTTGTTTTGGCACCTAGGTCCTCAATTGACCTAGTGTTTAGCTCTGCGACTTCAAGACTCGTTCTTAAGTCGTAGTGTTTAAAAGTGCCCACTCACTAATTCCTTTATTTCGAGTGATTTAGTGATAGAAACTTTCGTGGTTGCTTGAGGTGCCGAGGAAAGAAAGAGAGGCGTGCTGCGAGGGGAGACAAGCGTTGCGAACTTTCCAAAAGCTTGTCAAAGATCAAGCTTCAAGAAAGGTTAGTAAACTTCTTAGCTCATAATAGTTTTTAATTACATGTACTTGCTCTTTGTCTAGGTTAGTTAAAAACCGTTTTTACTTGAAAATAAATTTTTTAAAATTCCCCCGCTTAACGAAGCGTTAAACTTTTTCTTAAACCCTAGATCAATTCCAACAGAGCGCGCTCCTCCTTGAGGGGAGTGTTATCGGCCCGACGAGGTCCGACGGCTCGATCCACATTTCGGGCGGCCGGGCAAGCTCACTCGGCCATTGGCCGAGTGAAACCCTACTTCCAGCCCACACTCGGCCGGCCCATCAACTCACTCGGCCAATGGCCGAGTGAGCCTTCTCTCGGTTCAAGCCCATCACTCGGCCAATGGCCGAGTGAACTTCTCCATATGTTCACTCGGCCAATGGCCGAATGAGGCCCACCATGCTCACTCGGCCCATGGCCGAATGAAGCCTCAGACGTCCCAGTGTGTTCGCCCGGCCAAGGGCCGAATGAAGTCTCCAGCCGGCCCACCATGCTTGCTCGGCCAATGGCCGAGTGAGGCCCCGGGCGGCCCAGCACGCTCGGTCAGCCGAAGGCCGAATGAAGACCCCTGCCAGCCCAACAGCTCACTCGGTCAACAGCCGAGTGAGTCTTCTCCCGGCCCAGACTCTTCGCTCGGCCATCACTCGGCCGATGGCCGAGTCAAGCTCACCCGGCGTCCATTCCTTCACTCGGCCATTGGCCGAGTGAATCTCCCTCGGTGACCATCATCTCACTCGGCCATCGGCCGACCCAACCTCACTCGGCCGATGGCCGACTCAGCCTCACTCGGCCAAGGGACCCTCAACACGTCTCTTGGTTGCCTATAAATAGAGGAGTCCATTCTCTAGTCCAGGTAATCCGAATTTGAGTACTGAAACGCTGTCGAACTCGTGCCTCGCTCGTTTCTCTCATGTCTCGACCTCTAAACACTAAACCCTCTACAAACCACCTCAATCCTACTAATGTTGAGCGTCGGAGAGGTAAACAGAGGCAACCCCTCTGTTTCCCCTTTGTAGTTCACACATTCTTTGCTTACTTTTCAGGTGCTTGGACGAGACAGAGACCACCTACAGCTAAGGGACGGCTTGGAATACCAAGCCCGACACGCTCGAGTCGAGACGAGACCACTTGGTCCGGCCTTGGGTCTAACCGTCTGCGACTCCTAAATCGTTGTCCGAAAAACTGCGACAACATTTTGGCGCTAGAAGGAGGGGCATCTCTCGACCTTGACGACGCATTCCCTCTACCAGTTTTCTCCCTTTGTTCTCACGACTCTCGAGAGATGAGTCACATTCCCACTACCTCAGCGGGTACCCGAGGGACGAGCTCGAGGTACGGTCTTCGACGCCTCGCACATCGTCTTGAAGGGCAACCTCGCGATAGCGAGAGCCAGCCCCAAGACCCGATGATTGACCCCGAGGCCGTGCTCCGAGAGGACACGGCCCGGCGGCTTGCGGAGCTCCTTGACCGCCCCGGCGTCGACGGTACGCTCATAGCCGACCTCCTCGGCTATGACGTCGAGGATAGGTCCGCCAAAGACTACTCCGACTCCGAATATGTGGGGGATTCGAGGACCAACGAGGCAACGCCTAGCCTCGCCCCTTCGCGGCCCGAGAGGCCCAACGACGCTTTGGCCGGGCCGTCGCACCTAGCGCGGCAGCAGGCACGGTCACATTCCCGGGGATTCGCCCCCTCGGTTTCAAGAGGCGGCCGGACACGGCCCCTCGCCGAGGAGAGAGCGACTCTGGTAGATGATGGGGCCGACAGCCGAAGCGCCCGCCGGACGGTCCGACCAAGGGCGACCTCACCTCGCCCCGCGCCGAGTGCGGACCTTAGAGAGCGCTTGACGGCGCAGAGAAACTCCCGAGGGGAGGATCTCCGCCAAAGGCTAAACTCTCGAAGGGACACGCTCCCCGCCGCAACTCTCGGCCGGCCGCAGACCAATGTCGTGGATCAAGCGTCCAACGAACGCCAACCGGTGACTCCCGTGGCCCCGACGGTCGGCCCCGCTAACGGGCTCGACATGGTCACGATGATTCAAAGCCTCCAGAATCAAATCATCGAAATGAGGGAGTCGGGGAGGCAAAGGCCGTACGGAGGGATCGAGGAATCATACTCTCCCTTCGCCGTGCAAATCCTCGCGCAACCATGCGTGGGGAACTTCAAGTTACCGTCCATTCCCCCCTACGATGGACGTACGGACCCCCACTTCCACGTCCAACACTATGAGACGTGGATGACTATGCAAGGGCAGGCGGACGCCACCCTCTGCCAAGCCTTCAGCCTGACCCTCACAGGCTCGGGGTTTGAATGGTTCCGAAGCTTGAGGCCGGGAAGCATCCCGTCTTTCCGGGCCTTGCGAGAGGCTTTCCTCGCCCGATTCGCCACCCTCGTGGCGCAAAAGAAGCCGAAGACCCACCTCCTCTCTATCCGACAAGGAAGAGACGAGACGTTGAGACAATACCTCGCTCGCTTCACCGAGGAGTCTCACAAGGTCGAAGAGTTCGACGACAGAGACGCCATCACGGCAATCACTGAGGGAGTACGCACGACCGACTTCCTCAAGTCTATTGTTGGCCAAGTCCCGCGTGACATGGCGGAGCTAATGACAAGAGCCCGCACATTCATTGGGGTCGAAGACTATCTCGATGGCCGAGATGGCCGAAAGTCAGGGGGACAGGGGAGTCGCCGCCGCGACGATCGAGACGAAGATCGTCCCGACCCCCGAAAGAGGAGGAATAAGGGTAGCCAGGCCCCTAACGGCCGTTCCCTCCCCGGGCCGAAGCCATCACATGTCGACAGCTTCCGGAAGTTCTCGCCATTCACTCCTCTGAACACTCCGCCGGAGCAAATCCTAGCTCTGCACCGTGACAAGTTGGGGAGCCCAACCCCGCTCACGAAGGATCCCGCCAAGAGGGATCAAAGCAAGTACTGTGACTACCATCAAAATCACGGGCACCTGACATCCGAATGCTATCAACTCAAGCGTCAGATTGAGGCCCTGATTCAAGATGGGAAGCTGAAAGAGTACGTCCTGAGAACTATCGGGACGGCCGCGGCGCACGGAGGTCGCCCGCGGCAAGGGAAGAAAGGTCCGGCGACGGTGACTGTCACGGACCGCGCGACAAACGAAGAACCGGAAAGCTCGCAACTTCACGTCGTGGGCGCGATCTTAGGCGGCCCGGAGTTCGGAGACTCGGCTACGCAGAGGAAGAAGTATGTGCGCGAAGTTTCCCAGGGGAAAATAGCGCACTACATCAACCATACGTACGAGGTCCCTCCTCCGGCCCCCTTCGAGTCCATGTTCTTCACCGGACAAGAAGCGGCGCGAGTACTCCACCCACACAACGACGCGATAGTCGTCTCTGCCCCGGTCGCCAACAACCTCGTCCGGAGAATCCTGATCGACAATGGGAGCTCCGCCGACATAATCTTCAAATCGGCGTTGGACAGGATGAAGCTATCCGGGGTAAGACCGACCCCGATCTCAACCCCGCTCTTCGGCTTCTCTGGGGAGAGGGTTATGACGGAGGGAACTATCGACCTCCCGGTTACCTTCGGTACGCCTGGGGGGCTCGAGGTTACCCACATCGTGTCGTTCCTAGTGGTGGATCAACCCTCGGCTTACAACATCATCATCGGCCGCCCGACTCTCAATCGGTTGAAGGCCATAACGTCCACGTACCACCTAATGATGAAGTTCCCGACCGAGAAAGGGATCGCCGTGATGTTGGGAGACCAATCCATGGCGAGGATGTGCTACATCCAGGGCGTGGACGGAAAAGGGAAAGGGAAGATGGTGAGCACCGTCTTCCAACTCGGAGACAAATTCCCGTGCAAGTTAGAGGAAGGAGGCACATTCGGAGAGCTAGACCAAAGGGACGAAGTCGAGCGTCGAAAGGTGGAGACACCGGACGACCTCGTTCCCGTCGTGTTGGACGACGCCAAGCCTGACCAAGTGGTCAAGGTAGGCGCCCAACTCTCATCTGAAGTCCGAACCGAGCTCGCCGCTTTCCTCCGAGAGCACAAAGATGTCTTCGCGTGGACACACGCCGACATGCCGGGGATCGACCCGGAAATCATGGTTCACCGTCTCAACGACGACAAGAGAGTGGCCGAGCGCGTTCAACCACGACGGGCGTTCAGTGGGGAGAGGTACCAAGCCATTGGTGAAGAAGTTGACAAACTTCTCGCCGCCGACTTCATCAGGGAGGCGGAGCACCCCAAGTGGGTGTCCAATGTGGTAATGGTCAAGAAGCCAAACGGGAAGTGGCGGATCTGTATCGACTACAAAGATCTCAACAAAGCCTGCCCGAAAGACAGCTTCCCTCTCCCGAGGATCGAGCAGCTCGTGGACGCCACTGCGGGCCACGAATTGCTAAGCTTCATGGACGCCTACTCAGGCTACAACCAGATCCACATGCACGAGCCGGATAAAATTAAAACCACCTTTGTTACGAACCGCGGACTTTACTGCTACAAGGTCATGCCCTTTGGCCTCAAAAACGCGGGAGCAACGTATCAAAGGTTGGTGAACCGCATGTTCGCCAATCAAATTGGCAAAACTATGGAGGTCTACGTGGATGACATGCTTGTCAAAAGCCTCAAAGCCCGCGACCACGTTCGAGACCTTAGGGAAATGTTCACGATCCTGCGGCGCTACAAGATGAAGCTTAACCCCAACAAGTGCGCTTTCGGGGTCGAGTCTGGAAAATTTCTGGGCTACATGGTGAGCCGCCGCGGGATCGAGGCCAATCCTGAGAAGATTAAGGCGATCTTAGAGATGAGGTCGCCACAAAAGGTCAAAGAAGTTCAAAGCTTGACGGGAAGGTTCGCCGCCCTGACGCGATTTGTTTCCAAAGCCACTGACAGGTGCCAACCGTTCTTCAAGGCAATGAAGAAGACCGACGGGTTCGTGTGGACGGAGGAGTGCGAGGAAGCATTCCGTGATATGAAAGCCTATTTCACCTCCCCCCCGTTCCTCGCGAAGCCAAAGAATGGCGAAACCTTGTTCCTCTACCTCGCGGTTTCCGATAGGGCCGTGAGCGCGGTCCTCATACGCGAGGAGGACAGGGTACAATGGCCGGTCTACTACGTTAGCAAGGCGCTCCTCGACGCCGAAACCCGATACCCGGAAATCGAGAGACTGTCCCTCGCCCTCGTCATGAGCGCGAGAAAACTCCGGCCCTACTTCCAAGCGCACCCCATTGTGGTCCGCTCGGGACATCCCATCGAGAAGGCCCTTCAAAAAGGGACCTCCTCTCGAATGGCGATATGGTCCCAGGAGTTGGGCGAGTACGGGATCGAGTTCCAACCGAGAACCGCCATTAAGGGTCAGGCCCTCGTCGACTTCATCACCGAATTCACAAGCACGCCCCTAACCGACGAGGGCGACGAGAATAACGAGAGCACGGAAGAGAAGAAGGACGACCACGTCGAGTCGTCGAAGAAGAGAACCAACGACCCGATAGGGCCGGTCTGGGACTTGCACGTGGATGGCGCGTCAAACGCCCGGGGGGCTGGCGCCGGCGTTGTGCTCACAAATCCCGATAGGGAAAAGCTGAGATACGCCCTGCGGTTCGAGTTCAAGGCTTCCAACAACGAGGCAGAGTACGAGGCTCTGATTGTTGGCTTGGAGCTAGCGAACAAGTTGGGCGCCCAAAACCTGCGCATCCATTGCGACTCGCAATTGATCGTGAATCAGGTTAAGGGCGACTACGCCGCAAAGGAGCCACACATGATCGGCTACTTGTCCAAGGCCCAAAAGAACTTGCAGGCCCTATCGTGGTTCGAGATCGTCCAGGTTCCTCGAGAGGCGAACGTTGACGCCGACGCCCTAGCTCGCCTCGCGTTTGGGATAGACGAGGAGGGCGAGGGCAGCGTCCCAATCGAAGTGCTGACCCGACCCTACGTCTCGAGAGGCGACGTAGGGGTCGTTGACGAGACTTCGCCTCCCTCGTGGATGACCCCGCTCGTGGAATTTCTGAAGCGAGGAATTGTCCCCGAAGACAGAGAAGAGGCCAGAAAGCTGAGAAGCCTGGCGCCGAAATACACAATGAGGGAGGATAACTTGTTCAAGAGAGGCTACTCTATGCCTCTCCTTCGCTGCTTGACCGAGGTCGAGGCGAAGAAGGCGCTCCACGAGGTGCACGAGGGGGTGTGCGGAAACCACGCCGCTGGGCAATCGTTGGCATTGAAACTACTGAGACTTGGATACTTTTGGCCGACCTTGAAAAAGGACTCCCACGAGTGGGCCAAGAAATGTGATAAGTGCCAAAGATTCGCCCACATCCCGCGTCACGCACCGGCCCCATTGTGTCCGATCATCGTGCCGCGACCTTTCGCGAAGTGGGGAATCGACCTCATTGGTGAGCTACCTACGGCCCCGAGGCAATACAAGCACGCGATCGTGGCTATCGATTACTTCACGAAGTGGGTAGAGGCCGAGCCGCTAGCAAAGATCACTGAGGCGAACACGACGAGCTTCATTTGGAAAAAGCATCATATGCCGCTTCGGGATCCCTGCGTCAATTGTAACCGACAACGGAAAACAATTCGACAATGCGCGCCTCCGAGAAATGTGCGAACAACTTGGCATTAGCAAGACTTTCTCCTCTCCTCGCCATCCTCAAGCCAACGGTCAGGTCGAGGCGGTGAACAAGACGATCAAGGAGAACCTGAAGAAGAAGCTGGAGGCAAGAAAGGGGGCTTGGGCCGACGAGCTCCCCATGGTCTTATGGGCATACCGCACCACCGCTCGAAACGCGACCGGCGAAACCCCTTTCGCTCTCGCGTTCGGCGTCGAGGCTGTAGTACCCGTCGAGACCAAGTTGCCAACCTTGCGCATCGAGGAGTACGAAGAAGCCACCAACGACGACGCAATCAGGCTCGAGCTAGACCTTATAGACGAAAGGAGGGCGGACGCACTCACCCGGCTTGCTGCGCAAAAAAGGAAGGTCGAGAAATACTACAACTCAAAGATCAAGCTGCGGAAGTTCGCCGACAGAAGCCTCGTTCTTCGAAGAGTGTTCCAAAACACCAAGGTGCAAGGTGCGGGAGTTCTAGGCCCCACCTGGGAAGGCCCGTACCGTGTGCGCCGAGCCATCCACAACGGCACGTACGAGCTCGAGAACATGGAGGGACTCGTGTTCACACACCCGTGGAACGCGGAACACCTCCGGCAATATTACCAGTAGATGTTCATTCGTCCATTTTTTGCTTTTTTGTTTTCATGTAATTTTCGATTTTAGCAAAGACAATTTACAATTTCAAGTTTGGCCAACGGCCTGGGATGTAATTTTTGAACCATTTCAATAATTTAATGAATTACATTTCACTTCAAAACATTGTGTCTTAGTTTCTAGCCTCCTCTACGAGCACCCAAGAAACTCGGGGGACTAAGGGGGATAAGGCGAGAGTAACGAGCTCGCTTACTCCACTTTCCACGCGCCAAGCGGTAACAAAACACCCATAAATCGGATCCGCGCACCGGACCTCTGACTTCGTACCCTCCTCGTGCGACGCTCTCGCACGGGTTGAGGCCGTATGCCGAGAGATAGCGAAACGTCGATGAGTTGGATCCGCGCACCGGACCTCCGGCCTCGCACGTCGTTTGCTGCGACCCTCTCGCGCACCGATAGGCGGCAAGGCATCGATGGATCACGTCCGCGCACCGGATTGATGATCTCGGCAGTCAAAACCCAAAACGTGACACGCGTACCAACGAGTACCACGCTCACTGGGAGCTGCAAACCCATCCCGATATGCACGCCGATAGGTAGCGTACTCGCCGGAGGATGAGCGCGACGACCACCCAGCTCGCGCACGCCGATAGGCAGCGAGTCACAAATGGATGGCCGGAAATCGCACCCGCCGGATGGAACTGGTCTAGCCAGCGTCCGCGAGAAACTTCGCCGCCAAATGCGGCAGTAAGCCGTGCCAACCGGTTACGCTAAGCATAGTAAGCCGGGCTCGTAAGACACGCACTATTCAAATTGCGCAAATCGATTACACTAAGCGTGGCAAGTCGAGAAAATAAGACGCACGATGAAAAGAAAGCTTCAATCAAAGCAAAACGATATTGCGTAGACAACCCAACAAGAAAAGTACGAAAGTACGACGCAAACATAACAATAATCCGAAAGAAAGCATAAAGCGAGCGCTAAACAATTGCGCGAAAAACTAAAGAGAAGCTGGCTACTCCGAGCTGAAATCGATCTGCTCCTCATCTTCTTCGGGGCAAGAAGCGCCGAACCCGCCGACGGTTTCTCCGTCCGGTTGATGGGTCGTCGATTGAGCGGCCTCGGCAGGGATTCGGGGATGCGGGTCGTCCTCCGGCAGCTCGTCGTCGTAAGGAGGGAACATGGTGTTGAAAAAGGAAAACGTGGTCCCGCGAGACGCGTTCTCCTTCTCGGTAGCTTGCCGAACTCGCCTGGCCGCCTCATAACGAGCCGCCTCCAATGCCAAGTCCTAGTCGTCCTCCAAGTCAGTCTTGGATCGCACAGCGTCTTCCTTCTCCTCGGCAAGGATCTGCATCTCCGTCCGGAGGGTATCCCTCTCCCTCTCGACCTTAACCCGAGCGATCTCGCTCGCCGATAGTCGGGCGTGGACGATGCTCAGCTCTGCATCCCGGCTCGAGAGTGCCGTCTGAAGCTTCTTCGTTTCCCCCAGGAAGGTGTCGGCTGCCTGCTCCGCCTTCTCGCGAAGCGCCTTCTCGGTGGCGAATTCCTTGCGAGCTCGCTCTAGCTCCCCCTCGAGCGCCTCAAACTCTTGGGCGGTGCGAGCCCCCGCTAGGGCGGCAGCGTGCGCGGCCGCCGCGCTCGTCTTCTCCTTCTCCATGATTTGCATGCGTCGCAGCATATCTCGGAGAATGCGATCGCTCCGCTCTTGGCGCGCGAGCATCTGCAAGCAAATGAAACGCAAATGATTACAATAAGCACGACAACCATACATAACACAAGCAAAATGAGTCATACCTTTCAAGCGTCGCCGATCCCGTTCTGGAAGTGCTCAAGGTCGCTCGTCGTCAGCAGACCCTTGAAATCTCGCAAGGAGGTCTCGAGGATCCCTCGGGAGCACTGGTCTCTCAACTCTGCCGCCTCCGCTAAGAGCATGGAGTCCAAGCTGTATGACACCGTCGACGTGTGAGCGCGTTTGTGTCTGGACGGTGACCCGAGAGAAGCCGACGACGACGATCGCTTATTGGAGGAGATCGTTTCATTCCTCGCCCGCGATGGCGACCCCCCACGACGGGCCTCGGCTGGAGGACGGGCCACGACCATAGCATCACCAGTGGGCGCTGCTCTCGGCATTTGCATGCGCGGTCGATGACGTCGGGCCATGGTTCCTGCAGAGGAGAGGAAAACGTATGTCAGTTAAAACATAACGGCAAGCACAAATAATGGAAAACAACAATAGCACGATAACTCGAAAGTATATGCGCGGCCAGTACCCCCCGCGTCGGGGGAATGAGCTGACGAACCCCCCGCCTCGGACTCGGGATCCTCCGTGGCCCCCGCGTCGAGGCCAGGGCGCGAAGGAACATCGTCACTAGGCACGAACCACCCAGTCCTCGCCATAAGGTCCGGGGACTCGAAAAGCGACCCTTGCCGCCTCGAGTCGGGGACCGCTCCGATCACGAGCGCGAGTTCGGAGCTCTCGATGCCGTAGTCGGCCGGGAATTCGGCGACGGGGCCAAAGGCGAGAGGTGCCTCCCCGAAGGTAGATTCGGACACCCATACCCAAGGGTATCGGTGTTTCGAGGTCAGCTTGGTGAGGATGGGGAATCGCTTCCGGTGCTGAACCTTGTAGAAGCCGGGTTTCCCGGGAACATCGAAGACGGCCACGAGATTCCTGATGTCGTCGGCCGTAACGGTTCGACCTTTCACTCGGTGCAGCATCATGTGGTAGGCAGCCACCATACGGTAAAAGGATGGAGACATCTGGGCCGCATGAACACCGAGCCGAGCTAGAAGGTCCTGGATCACGGGCTGAAAAGGTAGTCGCAACCCCCCGCGAAGACTAGCCTCGTGGAAGGCGGCGTATCCCTTCCGAGGACGAGTCGGGAGATCTTCAGGCAATGGTCGCAGTAGCGACACGGACTCCGGGATACCGAAACGTTTCCTCAGACCTCTAAAGCTCGCGAACGAAAGAGAACTCGGGAAGTCGACGCCGGAACAGTCAAAGCCGTCCCGAATCGCTGATTCTCCGATGGGGAATGACGATGCACGTTCTTCTTCCTGTGCGGTCAAGCTGACTGAGGCGGTCGACAAAGTGCGGTGGCTCGACGCCTCGCCCGAGCCCTCGGCGTTAGGATGGGTCGCTCGAGCCGAAGCGGGCGCATTCGGCTCGGCCGGGCCCGTTTCCCGTGTATCGTCCGCGAGAGGCGGCCCTGTCGGTGCATCCGGCCCGGTCGCGGGCCCGTGATGCACGTCGGTCGCTCGAGCCCGGAGGCCGATCTCGCCTAGGGCCGGCCCAAGCGTGTCCTCCCCATGGCCTTGGGTCACTGGGTCGGCCATGGGACCTCCATGTGGTGCATCCGGCCCAAGCACATGACCCGGCCCAAGAGGGGCCAAATCTTCTTCACCTAGGCCCAGCCCATTGGGCCCTAGGGTTTGCAAGGCAGCCAAGGTGGCCGCCCCCTCCTCTCCAACCTTGGGCGGTCGGCCTTCTTCATCTCCGGCGTCGGGTGGTCGGTGCTCCTCCTGTCCGGCGCCGCCACCCCCACCTGCAGCGTCGGCCGCCGCCGGCGGCACTCCCCCGCCATGGACGCGCTCCGGCCCAGCTGGGCCCGACCCACCTGGGCTCCCATGGCCGCCGACCGCCTGCAACACAACCCCACCCGAGAGGGTGGGGTCCTCCCCGACGCCAGCGCCGCCCCCGGCGGCGTTCCTCCACGCCAGCGCGTCATCGCCGGCGTCGGCCTCGCCAGACGCGCCGCCCGCGTCCTCCACGACCGGCTCGGCCCTCCCAGGGCGAGGTGCGTCTCCCCCGGGTCTGGGTTCGCCCCAGACGGCGCCGACTCGGCCGGGCGCGGCCTCCTCCACGCCGGCACCGGCCTCCTCTGCTTCGTCGGCGTGCTCCCCGGTCGGGATCATCGCGCGCGGCCCTCCTGGCGTGATCCCGGGGCTGGGTCCAGCGCAGACGGCGCCGACCCAGCCAGGCGCGACTCCCCCGGCGCTGGCGGCGGCCTGCACATCGCCGCCCGTGGTCGGCCCGCCTCCTCCGGCGCCAGAATCGGCGAGGGCGCCCCCCCGGCGCCACATGTGTCATCGCCGGCCTCCTGGGCGGTCGGACCTATGCGCGCGACCTCCTTGGCGCGTCCTTCGGCCAAGCCACCCTCGCGCTGGCCGGCCCGGCCGTCCCCGGCGGCTGGTGCCATCAAGCCGGCGCTCCCCTGCCGGTTTGGGTAATCTCCGGCGCGCGTGTCCCCCTCCCCGTCGGCCAACCACGCCTCAATCAAAGAAAAATCGCCACCCGTCGTGTCCGCCACGTTCCTGCTCGAGACAAACGAAGACGATGCGTTGTAGTTGGGAGGGGTGGGCGAGAATTGTGCCCAAAAATTATCCAATTCGGCGTCTTGATTCTCGAGAAGAGGGAAAAGGTCGTCCTCAACGGACCCACACCCCGACAGGTGGTTGGTGGGATCCATGAGCGCGGATAACGATGAACACGTCAGCAAAAATATTAAAATAATACCTAAGGTGAGCGGGCTTACCAATTGTTGACGAGACGGTTCGGCGAGACGACTGAAGACGGAGCTGCTTGAGTTTACCACACGGGCTACGCCCGGTGCCAAACTCGGGGGGCTAATGTTATCGGCCCGACGAGGTCCGACGGCTCGATCGACATTTCGGGCGGCCGGGCAAGCTCACTCGGCCATTGGCCGAGTGAAACCCTACTTCCAGCCCACACTCGGCCGGCCAATCAACTCACTCGGCCAATGGCCGAGTGAGCCTTCTCTCGGGCCAAGCCCATCACTCGGCCAATGGCCGAGTGAACTTCTCCATATGTTCACTCGGCCAATGGCCGAACGAGGCCCACCATGCTCACTCGGCCCATGGCCGAATGAAGCCTCAGACGTCCCAGTGTGTTCGCCCGGCCAAGGGCCGAATGAAGTCTCCAGCCGGCCCACCATGCTCGCTCGGCCAATGGCCGAGTGAGGCCCCGGGCGGCCCAGCACGCTCGGTCGGCCGAAGGCCGAATGAAGACCCCTGCCAGCCCAACAGCTCACTCGGTCAACAGCCGAGTGAGTCTTCTCTCGGCCCAGACTCTTCGCTCGGCCATCACTCGGCCGATGGCCGAGTCAAGCTCACCCGGCGTCCATTCCTTCACTCGGCCATTGGCCGAGTGAATCTCCCTCGGCGACCATCATCTCACTCGGCCATCGGCCGGCCCAACCTCACTCGGCCGATGGCCGACTCAGCCTCACTCGGCCAAGGGACCCTCAACACGTCTCTTGGTCGCCTATAAATAGAGGAGTACATTCTCTAGTCCAGGTAATCCGAATTTGAGTACTGAAACGCTGTCGAACTCGTGCCTCGCTCGTTTCTCTCAAGTCTCGACCTCTAAACACTAAATCCTCTACAAACCACCTCAATCCTACTAATGTTGAGCGTCGGAGAGGTAAACAGAGGCAACCCCTCTGTTTCCCCTTTGTAGTTCACACCTTCTTTGCTTACTTTTCAGGTGCTTGGACGAGACAGAGACCACCTACAGCTAAGGGACGGCTTGGAATACCAAGCCCGACACGCTCGAGTCGAGACGAGACCACTTGGTCCGGCCTTGGGTCTAACCGTCTGCGACTCCTAAATCGTTGTCCGAAAAACTGCGACAACAGGGAGCGCGCTCTCGAGTCCCACATGGACGAGAAACAAGCCTCATAGGCCCCTCCAACTATTGTAGATACCCCCTCTCCTTGAGGGGAAACCCATCCCGTTCAATCTCATTCAGTCTCTTGAATATTCACTCTCTCTCTGCTTCTCTGGAGCCACCATTGGTCTGAATCGCTTTCTACAAGTATCTACCTCTGATCGAATTCCGAATCTAGTGCCCAAGCGCACTCCCAGGGTTTTCCACCAAAAATCCCATATCCATCTCGTGCGCTCGCCACGACAAGGGACTTTCGATTGAGAGTCTCTCACACCTCCAAGGGAGAGAAAACACACATTCTCTCTCGGGTCACTCGATCCCAGAATTCTGAGACGTAGCCAAGGACTCCTCCGCGTTCCGCCTCCTCTATCGAGCACACCCTCCAGGGTCTGCGCCTAATTCAGTGTTACATGTTGTCGGTCGTTTTCGGAAAACTCGAGATGCCAAGAAGACACGCCGTTCAAAGGGCCGATGGTCAGGCCGAAGGTCCTGAAGAGCGGCAAGCCTTCTCTCATGAGTCGACTGACAAGTGCTCGCGCCAAATCCTCATGCCCCTCGAGTCGAGCCCCGAGTCGTTCTCCTCGAGTCGAGCCTTGAGTCGTTCCTCGAGTCGAGCCTCGAGTCGAGCCTCGAGTCGTTCTCCTCGAGTCGAGCCTCGAGTCATTCTCCTCGAATCGAGCCTCGGGTCGCTCTTCGAGTCGAGTCTTGAGTTGTTCCTCGAGTCGAGCCTCGAATCGTTCTCGAGTCGCTCCTCGAGTCAAGCCACTAGTCACTCTCGTCGAGTTGAGCCTTGCTCCTCGAGTCGAGTCACTCACGTCAAGTGGAGACCTTCATATTTCACGTAGGAAGAATGGTATTCGAAAACCCCTAAAGGCCCGCAAGAGCCCGGAAAGACGAGCCGTTCACCGCACGCCCAGCACGCTGCGCCGGCAAGCCGTGCAGCAGGCAGCGTGCCGCGCATCCTGCGCCGCGCATCCCGCGTCACGCCCGGTGACCTGCGCGCCGCGCCCCCTGCGCCGCGCGCCGCGCGTTGTGCGCCGCGCCACGCGCCTCCGCTTGACGGCACCCGCGTTCCTAGTCCCACATGGACGAAAAAGAAGCCCTCTAAGGCCCCCAAACACCTATATAAACCCCCTCCCATTGAGGGGAAAGCCATCCTATTCAATCCAATAAATTCTCTTCATCTCCTATCGACACGCTCGACTTCTTACTCTTCTCTGCTTCTCTGGATGCCATATTTGGCCTAAAGCGGACTCTCTTCTCTCTCCCCCGTTCTCAAAGGTTCCGAATGTTGGAATTGATCTAGGGTTTAAGAAAAAAATTAAACGCCTCGGGAAGCGGCGGAATTTTCAAAAATTTCTTTACAAGTAAAAACAGTTTTTACTAACCTAGACAAAGAGCAAGTACATGTAATTAAAAACTAATATGAGCTAGAAGTTTACTAACCTTTCTTGAAGCTTGAAGCTTGAACCTTGAAGAAGCTTTTGGAAAGTTTGCAACGCTCGTCTCCCCTCGCAGCATGTCTCTCTTTCTTTCCTCGGCACCTCGAGCAACCACGAAAGTTTCTATCACTAAATCACTCGAAATAAAGGAATTAGTGAGTGGGCACTTTTAAACACTACGACTTAAGAACAAGTCTTGAAGTCGCAGAGCTAAACACTAGGTCGAGTGAGGACCTAGGTGCCAAGACAAGAAAAAATCGAAAATAAACTAGAGAGAGAGAGAGAGAGGATTTTCGGCCACAAGTTCTAGAGAGAGAGTCTCTCAAAATCTCTTAAACTTGGATGATTGAAATGTGAGGAAATGAGGCTCCTATTTATAGGAGAGGTCTCACCTTCAATAAGGTAGTTTCCTCTTCTATAGAATATCACATATTCATGAGCCAATTACCTCTTTTCCCACTTGAGATGCTCGGCCAACATAGGCTTCAATAAGCCTTGGATTTGTTTCCTATTTTGTTCCAAGCCTTGCTTTGACTCTCTCTTGGCCGAAGTTATGCTTTCCTTCTAGAGGAAATTTGTTTCCTCTTTTTCTTTTGGCAGGTATCTTGATACATTTATGCACAAAATAATCTCTCTATTTCCTTGGGTATTTGGGCGCCTATCCTCATCTAGAAGGAGCTTCTAGAAGCTTCTTCATTTGTTCATGACAACATGAGAAAAGCCCATTAAGAATTTTCAATAAAATTCTTATGAAATGAAATTAATTCACGAGGCCCAATAATCAAGTTATGGCCGAGTGACATTAAGTCATCAAATGAACATGTCAAAAAATTTATTGACATTCATTTCATCATATGTCTCAAAAGACAAAAATACCCTTTTGATAATTTTCGTTCTTGTTTTGACTTAGCTTCCAGTTTAACTATTCCTATCGATGTGATTCGTGACAGTGACCTCATGGACCCAAATGAACAACGCTTGAGCTAAACACTTGGACTCAAAAGTTCACAAACCTTTTCCAGTATTAGCTTAATGCCAACTGACTCCACTAAAGAGCTGACACTGAAAATCTCTCGGTTCAAATGAATTTATTTTCTACTCAAGAATTCGACCTAATTATAATGAGCGGATCCACTGAATATTATCTATGTTTACCCTTCATGAATGTCATCAGCTAGTCGAGATTTACTAAATTACCATTTTACCCTTCTAGCTGTTATTTCCTCAACTCCTTTGTCGCTTGTGAATAAGTTAGAAACAATGTATTGACGAGGAGCTAACAAGTCACATTGTTTCATCCAAAAGAGTCAGGACTCAATTTGGACACTGGCCAGTTCATTTATTCACACTCCAAGGAACAAAGCATGAGGTGACATACATTGCATTTCAGCAATCTTGTACATGAATTCCATATCTATGAGAACTTCACAAAGTTACTCATGACATACTCACAACTTAGTACTTCACCAATAGGCCCTGTTCGGAATCACATAGTGAGTCCGAACTCTGACTTTCTCAAATGAGAATACTAAGGTGTGAAATGGCATGCCTCATTTCAGGAATAAGGTAAGCATGATGCAATTCATACATAGTGACTTCGAGACATAAGAGGTTAAATGGTTTGTTCTTATCTTGTCTCTAGAAGTGCACTGGTCAATTCAGTACCTTCGGAAGATACCTAGAAGAACTATAGAGTCTCCAACTCTCAATGCCTCATAACCAGACATCATAGATTCTTCTAACAATCATACTGAGGTCAATAGTCCTTTGACCCTAAGATTGCGAATATATCGTTTTAAGCAAACTACGAAGAGTTTGTTCATGCAAATCTACATTTGTCTCTTCGTAAGTTGTTAAGTTTGTTTATGGACTAAAAGACTAAGGTTTTATCATAAAGCTTCAAACAAAGAAAGAATGAATGAACGTTTCAACTTTATATTAATGAATAAGCAATTACAAGCAAGAGTCTTCGTAAGACTATATGACATCAAATGTACATAAATAGACACTACTACTCTGCTTGTGGGCACCATTGACAACAATCTAGTGCTCGGGTCCAGGGTTGGATTGAAAACGGCTAACTATGCCAACGGCGAAACATATATCAGGTCTAGTGCAAAGCATAGCATACATGAGGCTTCCTACGGCAGAGGCGTAAGGAATTTTCCTCATGTCTTCAATCTCTTGTGCAGTCTTGGGAGACTGGTCCTTAGAGAGTGAAACTCCATGCCTAAAGGGTGTTTGGCCCTTCTTGGAGTCTTGCATCGAGAAGCGATCCATCACCTTATCTATATAAGATGCTTGAGAGAGCGACAGGGTCTGGTTTTTCCTATCTCAAAAGATATGGATCCCCAGAATGTACGCGGCTTCTCCTAGATCCTTCATATCGAATTGCTTTGCCAGCCAGACCTTAACCTCAGATAACTTACCCACGTCATTACCAATGAGTAGTATATCATCGACATATAGTACCAGAAACACAAATTTACCTTCGTGTATTAACTTGTAAACACAAGGCTCATCTATTGACTGTTCAAAGCCAAAGCTCTTTACAGTTTCATCGAATCTAATATATTCCATGACCTAGATGCTTGCTTTAATCCATAAATGGACTTAAGCAACTCACAAACCTTGGTATCTTGACCTTCTTCCACGAAACCGTCTGGTTGAGCCATGTAAATGCGCTCGTCAAGATTGCCATTCAGAAAGGCTGTCTTGACATCCATTTGCCAGATCTCATAGTCGAGAGCTGCAGCTATGGATAGGAGTATGCGGATGGATTTAAGCATCGCGAATGGCGAGAAGGTTTCTTCATAGTGAATCCCTTCTTGTTGGGTATAACCCTTCGCCACAAGTCGTGCTTTGAACGTCTCGACGTTCCCATCAGGACCCCTTTTCTTCTTGTATATCCACTTACACCCTACGGGTTTAATCCCTTCAGGAAGGTCTACAAGTTTCCAGACTTTGTTGACATACATCGAGTGCATTTCAACTTTCATGGCGTCAAGCCAAAGGTTTGATTCAGAACAAGCCATCGCTTGGCTATAGGAAACAGGGTCATCCATGTCGGCGACGGCTACAAGAGAGTCTCCATAAGACATGTACCTGTCAGGCTGTTGAACAGCCCTCCCACTACGTCGACGTACTACTTGACAAGATTCTGATGAGTTAGGTTGTGTTTTAGTTGGGGTAAGAACAGTTCTTACAGATGAGGTAGAAGCTTCCTCACCCAACTTTTCTTCAAGCACAATTTTGCTTCTAGGTTTCGCATCCTTCATAAAGTCCTCCTCAAGGAAACGAGCATTCGTGCTAACGAAAGTCTTATCGTCCTCGGGACTATAGAAAATGAAACCTTTGGTTTCCTTTGGATATCCCACAAACAGGCACAATTCTGACCTACTAGCCAACTTGCTAGTCTTTTGCCTTAGCACATGTGCAGGGCAACCCCAAATTCGGATGTGGCCCAAACTTACTTTACGGCCAGTCCATCTTTCATAAGGAGTACCAGGAACCCTTTTAGACGGAACTTGGTTCAGAATGTAAGCGGCTGTTTCGAGGGCATATCCCCAAAAGGAAAGCGGGAGTGATGAGTAACTCATCATCGATCTAACCATCTCCATAAGAGTTCGGTTTCTTCTCTCTGACACTCCGTTTTGTTGAGGTGTGACAGGTGCGGTAAGCTGAGAAGGGATACCTTCTTCTTTAAGAAAGTCATCGAACTCTCCAGACATATACTCACCACCTCGATCAGATCGAAGGGTTTTGATCACTTTGCCAGTTTGCTTTTCCACTAAAGCCCTAAAGACCTTAAATACGTTAAAGGTCTCGGATTTGTGTTTGAGAAAATAGACAAACCCATATCGTGAGTAATCATCAGTGAAGGTAACGAAGTATTCGTATCCTCCACGTGCCTGTTGGTTGAGCGGACCACATACATCAGAATGTACTAGTTCCAACAACTCAGTGGCTCTTCGACCCTTATCAGAGAAAGGTCGCTTAGTCATTTTTCCTGCTATGCGGGATTCACAAGTAGGTAGTGAACCTATTGCAGAGGCTTGGAGGGGACCGTCCCTCACAAGTCTCTTAATCCTATCTAGACTGATATGACCAAGTCTTAAGTGCCATAGGTATGTTGATTTTGTTAGATCGGAGGATTCAGAAAGTTTGATCCTCTTTGGCTCCCTAATTAGATCATTATCTATTTCGGTGTCTAAAAGAGAAGGTTGAGTGGGATAGATGTAAAAAAGAGCATTCTTCATACATGCATCAGTGACAAAAGAATTATCAGGAAACGAAATACGAATTCCATTCTTAATGAACTTTAAACAATAATCTTGCTCAAGAAGACGAGCAACAGATATTAAGTTCTTCCCAAAGGTAGGAACAAAATAAACATTATTCAAGTTTAAAGTGCGGTCTTCACAAGACAGCGTCACGGATCCCACAGCCTTCGCAGACACCAGGCTCCCATCACCCCATTTGAAACAGAACTCGCCTTCCTCTAAGCTTTTCGTTTTCTTAAAACCATTTAAGGAACAACAAATATGGTTAGTAGCAGCGGAGTCAAGAATCCACGTTGATACAATATCAGCTACTAAGCATGCTTCGGTAACTAGTACAGTACTATGTTCCTTTGCTTTGAGATAGGCAGGACAGTTCTTTTTATCGGCCTTGTGAGGTCTCTTCTTAGTTCCAGAGGCGGAGGCTTTGTGCTCAGTAGCATGTGCCTCTCCTTGATTCCTCTTTCTCTTAGTGAGACCTACAGCAGTGTGAAGTTCCTTTATAAGCTTGGTAACAGTGTACTCTAGCTTGTTTATGGAGTAGTTCATCTTGGAGGTATCAAGAGATGCGGGGAGAGTTTCTAAGATCATATCTATGACATTCTTCCCATCAGTCTCAGATCCTAGGATTTCCATTTTATTTAGAAAACTAATGATCAGTATCATAAAGTCTCTAACAGGAGTCCTAGCCTTCATATGACAGTTCATAAACTGTCGGACTGCTTGTAGCCTTGTTTGATGCTTTGCCCTCCAAACATCTCAAGGAGATTGTAGAGCATGTTAGCGGCAGTCTCGAAGTCACGATGTTGCTCTTTCAGCATATTGTTCATAGATGCCAAGATATAGCACCTCACAATCTCATCGGATCGAAGCCAGGCCGCTAAGGCATCATTGTCCTCTTGAGTTGAATCATCATTCGTCAAAGGAGGACACGGGGTGGTGAGTACCCATTTGTGCTTGTTAACGGTAGGTATTATGTCGAGGTTACGTTTCGAATCTACGTAGTTTTCGTTTTCGAGTTTAATCGAGGAAAGAAAGATAGAGAGATGGTTGAGAGACATATTGCCTATAAAAGTTGAAACAAGTTTATGATTAGTCTTTGGTTTAGGATTTAAGTTTTATTAAGACTTTTGTAAAATCCAAAGGTGTTATAAACCAAACGATAATTTACTCCCTCAAGAGAAGGCCGCAAAAAATCTCCATTTATAAGTAAATGACACATCATTAATGCTTAGCCAAAATGTCAATACATCATTTTTGACTAGCCACCTTGTAAATTGGTTTGATCACTCACATCCCTTCGCAGAGCCTCAAGGGAGGATTACTAGGGATTGAGCCTAAGTGTGTAACCAACTACTTAGTCCAAAAGATCAGCTTTGAAAAAAAATCCCCCAAGGGGAGGCCTTGTCATCATTGCATCACTCTCGGACGTAGCTCATTGAGCAATGATCGAAGCAATAACGCCTTGGAGTACTCACATTTAAGTGAGGGTCGCAAGAGCGGCTCTTAGTCCTGTTGTCGCATGAAAATGAACAACTATTTAAAACCTCGGGCGGTTCGATCCAAGGCCGGACCAAGTGATCGGACCCGGGCCAAGAGTGTGGACTCGATAGTCTCGAGCTAGGGTTTTCTCCGATCAACCCGCCTCTCGGGAGAGGTAGGGGGTGAGGAGGAGGAGTGACCATGCCTTGGTTGTCGGCTGCCTACGTACCCGTGTGTGGGATCAGGTCAGAACGTAGTTCAAGCATGTAGGACGCAGTGTGAGGCGCGGAGCCTTGGTGGAGAGGTGTGCTCGACGAAGGAGACGAGGCGCGGAGGAGTCCTCGGCGACGTCTCGAAACTTCGGAGATCACGTATGCGAGAGAGAATGTGTGTTTTCTCTCTTTTGGAGACGTGGAAGACTCTAAGTCAAGAGTTCCTTGTTGTGGCGGAGATTCCGGACGCGTAGGCGATTCCTAGTTGGAAATGCCGGACGCGTAGGTCGCGCATGTGTCTAGTGTGTTAGACGCGCGAGGGGAACTCTAGTCGAGAACCCTAGGGGCGTGCTTGAGCACCGGAGAACGTTCGATCAGAGGGAGCGACGTCCGGGAAGTCCCCGTGTGTGCTTCGGAACCTCTGAGAACGAGAGAGAGGAGAGAGACTACTTCAGGCCAAATATGGCATCCAGAGAAGGAGTTGTGAGTAAGTAATCGAACGTGTCGATAGGAGATGAAAGGATTTTTTTGGATGGCTTTCCCCTCAATGGGAGGGGGTTTATATAGGTGTTTGGGGGCCTTAGGAGGCTTCTTTTTCGTCCATGTGGGACTAGGAACGCGCGCGCCATCAAGTGGAGGCGCACGGGGTGCGCGGCGCACAAAGCGCAGCGCACAACGCGCGGCGCGCGGCACGCGGCGCAGGGGGCGTGGCGCGCGGGTCACCAGGCGCGGCGCGCGATGCGCAGCGCTGGATGTGCGGCGCGGGATGCGCGGCGCGGGCGTGTCATCGCGTGGCGCGCGGTCTGCCTAGCGCGGCGCGCGGCCTGTCTGGCGCGGCGCATGGCCCGTCTCGTCGGGCTCTTGCGGGCCTTCGAATACCATTCTTGCCACATGAAATATGAAGGTTTCCCCTTGGCGAGAGTGACTCGATTCGAGGAGCAACTCGAGGCTCGACTTGAGGAGTGAAGCTCGACTCGAGGAGACCGACTCGAGGTTCGACTCGAGGAACAACTCAGGGCTCGACTCGAGGAACGACTCGGGGCTCGACTCGAGGGGCATGAGGATTTGGCACGAGGACTTGTCAGTCGACTCGTGAGAGAAGGCTCGCCGCTCTTTAGGACCTCCGGCCTGACCATCGGCCCTTTGAATGGCGTGTCTTCTTGGCGTCTCGGGTTTTCCAAAAACGACCGACAACATTAGCCCCCCAAGTTCATTGCTCGGGAGGCCCCGGGCGGTGAACTTTTAGTTGTTTCCGCCGGGTGTTTGAGGAAAATAGACTTTCTAGAGCTTCACTGTTGCGAAGCCTTTGTGATTATAAAGAATACTCTCACAATTGCAAGTGCTCTTTCTCGCTTTTCCGTCTTTCTCGACACGAGTGTGTGATCGACACGTGGAGGAGGATCCAAGCGGATAAGAGACGTAGCTCGACGTGGATGAGGCAAACGCGCTTGCGTCCGTCGCTCTAGCCCCGGAGCAAATGGGATACGCATGCGCAAGTGGGGCGTGCATTTGTGTAGAGGCGTGCCGGCGTGTCGCGGCTTATTGATCTTTTGGCAATGTTACGCCCGAGTTAACCTTCGATGGCGTTTTGTTTGATAATATCATCAATCCGGAGTCCATGGGACTCGACGGTGACTAGCAGGGCGATGATTGTGTAATCGTGACCTATTAGGGGAAGATCATGGCTTCCGTCTCGGCCAGCTTGGAAGGCGACTGCACTGTTGCATTTTGCAAAGGCGTGGTCATTTCGAGGTCTCAAAGACGGAGGTTGATGCTGCGTGCTGATGCTTCGAGAAGACGGAGTGGCACCTGGCGGAAGGCTCTGCCGCACCGGAGGGCTTCGACTGCTCGAGGATAAACGCTAAAAGTTTGACCACGCATCAAGCATAAGTCGGCCTCACGGGGCATCCGCCATTCTCGCCTTGGTGACGCTTCTTCGTCTGTGTTCGGAAGATCGGCCCTTATTCCCCAGGCGCGAGCGCGGGTCTCTATTTTGGCTGACCTGTTCTTCAGGTCGCTCCAGGTGTTTGTTCGAGGAGTGGGACTCGACTCGAGGATACTGACTCAAGGCTCGACTCGAGGAGCGAAGCTCGACTTGAGGAGACTGAATCAAGTCTCAACTCAAGGAGCGAAGTTCAACTCGGGGAGCCGACTCAAGTCTCAACTCGAGGGGCTAGGCTCGACTCGGGGAGCCGACTCAAGTCTCAACTCGAGGGGCTAGACTCGACTCAAGGAGACTGGCTGGTCATTAAGGAATATGACTCCACTCGAGGAGCGATGCTCGACTCGAGGAGTATAACTTGATTCGAGGAGCAAGACTCAACTCGGGGAGAATGACTTGATGAGTGATGCTCGACTCGAGAGGGATGACTCGAGGAGAGTGACTCGACTCGAGGAGCATGGCTCAATTCGAGGAGGGTGTGACTCGACTTGAGGAGGATGTCTTGACACGAGGAGCAGTGCTCGACTCAAGGAGAATGATTTGACTCAAGGAGCAAGACTCGACTCAAGGAGCGTGACTCAACTTGAGGAGCGAGGCTTGACTCGAGGAGAATGACTTGACTCGAGGAGCGAAGCTCAACTCGAGGAGACTGACTCGATTTAAGGAGCAAGGCTCGACTCGAGGAGAATGACTCAACTCGAGGAGCGAGGTCTCAGCTAGTTCAGGCCGAGCGAGGTTCTTGCTCAGAGGCGGGTGTGATTGTGCTTAGTCGGCGGTGGTGAAGATGACATGAGTTGCGCCTTGTATGGCTGTTCAGGTGCGTTCCAATTAGTCATCATACACAGCGCCTTGCGGTGACTCAGAGCGCGTCATTAGAGGCGGCTGCGTGCGTTGTTTTAGGCATCGTAGGCATGTCGTGAGGGATGGCCTCGATGCGGCATGTAGGTTACTCAGGTGTGTCACGAGGGACGACTTGGTTGCGCCATGTGGGCGTCTTAAGTGCGCCATGTAGGCGTCTTAGGTGCGTCATGTAGGCGTCTTACGTGCCCCATGTAGGCGTCTTAAGTGCGCCATGTAGGCGTCTTATGTGCGCCATGTAGGCGTCTTATATTGCGCCATGTAGGCGTCTTACGGGCTGTGCCTTTACGCGTCTTACGTGCGCCATGTAGGCGTCTAAGGTTGCGCCATGTAGGCGTCTTACGGGTTGTGCCTTTACGCGTCTTACGTGCGCCATGTAGGCGTCTTAAGTGCATCGCGAGGGACGGCTTTAGCCTGCATCTCGGGGATGTCTCTTGGGCGCGCCGCGGAGGCGTCTTTAGCCTGCATCTCTGGGATGTCTCTTGGGCGCGCCGCGGGGGCGTCTTTAGCCTGCATCTCGGGGATGTCTCTTGGGCGCGCCGCGGGGGCGTCTTTAGCCTGCATCTCGGGGATGTCTCTTGGGCGCACCGCGGGGGCGTCTTTAGCCTGCATCTCGGGGATGTCTCTTGGGCGCGCCGCGGGGGCGTCTTTAGCCTGCATCTCGGGGATGTCTCTTGGGCGCGCCACGGGGGCGTCTTTAGCCTGCATCTCGGGGATGTCTCTTGGGCGCACCGCGGGGGCGTCTTTAGCCTGCATCTCGGGGATGTCTCTTGGGCGCGCCGCGGGGGCGTCTTTAGCCTGCATCTCGGGGATGTCTTACGGCGCGCCACGGAGGCGTCTTACGTGCACGCCTGTTCCCGTTTTGTGTTTGGGTGTTTTGTTTTGATGGAGCGTGCTTTCTTTTTGTGGAGCGTACTTTCTTGAGGATTTTGAGCGTACTTTCCATTGCCTATGGCACTAGCCCCCCGAGTTTTGGGTTTACAAGTGTAATCTTTGATGATTAAAAATCTTTGATAAAGCGGATTTTGAAAGAAAAACATCGAACTTTATTGATATTGCAAAAAATTTGAAATCCTAAAACGTTGGCTCGTAGGCCTTATTGAATGTTTAGAAAGCAAAGAAATAAAATGGGGGGATCGCTGGCTAGTGGTAGTACTCTCTTCCAGTGTTCCGCATTCCACAGGCGATAGATCGGTGTCTCGTCCATGTATGACCTGGTAGACCGTGTGGGGTCCCTGATGAGGACGCCGTTACCTTGCACTTGGGTGTCATGCATGTGTCTTTATGGACTTCGCGGAGGACCTTGGTCGACTCGACGCTATCTCTAAGTTGAGAGATCGTGTTAACCGTCTTTTTAGCGGTCTTTCCATCGATTCCTTGGATGTAACATATTCTGGCTTGGGATTGGTCTCCAGCCATGATGCCGATTCCATTCTTGGTAGGGAACTTCACCAGTAGGTGGTATGTTGAAGTGATTGCCCTTAGCCGGTTCAACGTGGGTCGCCCAACGATTACATTGTAGGGGGACTCTTGGTCGACCACTAGGAATGGGACCATGTGAACGACTTCAATGCTTCCAGGAGTTCCGAAGGTGACCGTTAGATCGATGATGCCTTCGGTCATGACTCTCTCCCCAGTGAACCCGAATAGAGGCGTTTGGGTCGGAGTTGGGCGTAGCCCCCCGAGCTTCATGCGCTCTAGGGTGGTCTTGAAGATTATGTCGGCAGCACTGCCGTTGTCGATGGGAACTCTTTTCACCAAGTTATTAGCTACTTGGGCTTTGAGCACAATTGCGTCATTGTGCGGATGCACAACTCGCTTGGCCTCTTTGTTTGTGAAATGCATCGCCTCGTGAGGCACGGACGGAGGTTCTTCATACGTGAGGTTGACGTGCATAGCAGCGTCTTCTTGAGCCACGGCCCTTAGGAATTTTTCCCTTTGTCGGGCCGAATCTCCATCTTGTGGACCTCCCAATATGGTGGTCACAACATGGAGTTGTGGATTGGCATTGGCAGTAGCCGTGGTTCGGTCCGCAGAAGCGGCTGTTCCTCCTCCCCTGCCAGACTGTGGTCTGTTCGAGGTGGGGCCCGCAGCGCTAATCATGCGTAACACGAACTCTTTTAGCTCACCCCGTTGGATCAATGCCTCGATCTGCCTTTTAAGACTATAGCATTCAGAGGTCAAGTGACCGTATTCCTGATGGAACTCGCAATATTTAGATCTATCGCGAGTCGCGGGATCTTTGTTCATTGGAGTCGGGGGAGTGAACTTGTCACGCGCTAAAGCTAGGATTTGCTCCGGCGTTGTGTTCAACGGTGTGAACGACGAGTAGCCCTTAAAGTCTTCCGCAAGTCGCGGCTTCAGGGGCACCGGAGGTCGTCTATTAAAAGTCTGACCTCCTCTGTTTCGCCTTTTACGGGAGTTTCCTTGCTCGTTGCTAGGCTCGTCTCGGTGGTGAGGGCTTTGATCATTGCCCTTGCGACCATCGAGGTAATCTTCGACTCCCATGAAGGTCTTGGCTTGAGTCATTAACTCGGCCATGGTAGAAGGGACACGGCCGACGATGGACTTAAGGAAGTCACTTGTGCGCAAGCCTTTAGTGATGGCGGTGATTGCGTCTTTGTCGTCAAAGCGGTCGACCTTATTCGATTCTTCAGTGAATCGGGCGAGGTATCGTCTAAGAGACTCGCCATCCTCTTGCCTGATTGACCACAGGTACATCTTGGTCTTCTTTTGGACCATAGACGTAGCGAACCGTGCTAGGAACATGTCCTTCAGGTCTTTGAACGAGCGGATGCTTCCCGGCCTTAAGTTCTTGAACCACTCGAAGCCGGGTTCGGCGAGGGTAAGACTAAAAGCTTGGCACATAGCGCCGGGAGTGACACCCTGCATCGTCATCCAGGTTTCATAGTGCTGGATGTGGTAAGCAGGATCTGCTTTTCCATTATATGGAGCGAGGTTCGGGAGTTTGAAATTTCCCGTACATACCTCGGCCAATATCTGAGCCGTGAAAGGCGAGGACTTCTCCTCAACGATCCCATAGGCACTTCCGCCTATTCCGTGTTCTCGGAGATCTCGTACTTCATTTCGAAGATTGTGGATCATTGTGATCACATCGAGACCGGTAGTCGGAGTAACTCCCTGTTCGGGAGGAGTCACCTGTCGTCTTTCATTTGACCCTTGACCCGTGCGGCGGTTCCCGTTAGTTGGGGCTGCTACGGGGATGTTTGGCCGAGAGCTCAGTCGCTCTCTTAGGTCATCGCCAGGCTCAATGCGTTGGGCGGTGAGGTGGTCCCTAAGATCAGGGCTGGTCGTACGGAGGCGCAGGCTTCGTCTGCGACGGCGCGCTCTCCGCGTGCCCTGACTCTCCGTAACATTCTCCCTTTGACCTAGTCGATCGAAGGCCGAACGTCGGGAATTTCCCTCTTGAGAAGCAGCCGGCGCGTCGCCCGTCCGGGGTAGGGGATTCGAAGGACCGGCTTCAAACACGGCGGGGTGTTCCCCGTCCTTCGTGAGAGAAGTCTCGATATCCTCTAAATCGCCAGTACCCTCGTAATCAGGGTCGCGGTCGCGGCTTTCCTCGTTGAGGTTCTCAGGATCTCCGTTGGGGATTATCGTGTCACGCATAGGTTGCTTCGCAGCTAGTTGGCTGTGGTACCTTGCGTTCCTCGCCTTTAGTTGGCGGATACTCTCCTCTAGCTCCATGATGCGGTTGTCCCTGCTATCAGGAGATGGAGATGGTGAGCGGGTCGAGCTCTCTTCGTGGAGCGACTCTTCGTCACCATGCGCCCGTGAGCGCAAGAAGTATTTCTTGGTCCCAGTGACGTTTTCGGGGTTGTTCACGCCCTTAGAACGTACAGGTGGTTGGTTACTCATCGTTTCTCAAGTTCGAGATGGTTGAGTTCGCAGAAGAAAAGAAGAAGATGAACAGAAGGGATTTCGGGCTGAATAGGTCGGGAAGTACCCTCCTTCTAGCGCCAAAATGTTGTCGCACGAAAATGAACAACTATTTAAAACCTCGGGCGGTTCGATCCAAGGCCGGACCAAGTGATCGCACCCGGGCCAAGAGTGTGGACTCGATAGTCTCGAGCTAGGGTTTTCTCCGATCAACCCGCCTCTCAGGAGAGGTAGGGGGTGAGGAGGAGGAGTGACCGTGCCTTGGTTGTCGGCTGCCTACGTACCCGTGTGTGGGATCAGGTCAGAACGTAGTTCAAGGGTGTAGGACGCAGTGTGAGGCGCGGAGCCTTGGTGGAGAGGTGTGCTCGACGAAGGAGACGAGGCACGGAGGAGTCCTCGGCGACGTCTCGAAACTTCAGAGATCGCGTATGCGAGAGAGAATGTGTGTTTTCTCTCTTTTGGAGACGTGGAAGACTCTAAGTCAAGAGTTCCTTGTTGTGGCGGAGATTCCGGACGCGTAGGCGATTCCTAGTTGGAAATGCCGGACGCCTAGGTCGCGCGTGTGTCTAGTGTGTTAGACGCGCGAGGGGAACTCTAGTCGAGAACCCTAGGGGCGTGCTTGAGCACCGGAGAACGTTCGATCAGAGGGAGCGACATCCGGGAAGTCCCCGTGAGTGCTTCGGAACCTCTGAGAACGAGAGAGAGCAGAGAGACTACTTCAGGCCAAATATGGCATCCAGAGAAGTAGTTGTGAGTAAGAAATCGAGCGTGTCGATAGGAGATGAAAGGATTTTTTTGGATGGCTTTCCCCTCAATGGGAGGGGGTTTATATAGGTGTTTGGGGGCCTTAGGAGGCTTCTTTTTCGTCCATGTGGGACTAGGAACGCGCGCGCCATCAAGTGGAGGCACACGGGGCGCGCGGCGCACAAAGCGCGGTGCACAACGCGCGGCGCGCGGGTCACCAGGCGCGGCGCGCGATGCGCAGCGCTGGATGTGCGGCGCGGGATGCGCGGCGCGGGCGTGTCATCGCGTGGCGCGCGGTCTGCCTGGCGCAGCGCGCGGCCTGTCTGGCGCGGCGCGCGGGCTGCTGTGCTTGGTTGGCCGGCGCGGCTGCGCGAGCGGCGCATGGCCCGTCTCGTCGGGCTCCTTCGGGCCTTCGAATACCATTCTTGCCACATGAAATATGAAAGTTTCCCCTTGGCGAGAGTGACTCGATTCGAGGAGCGACTCGAGGCTCGACTTGAGGAGTGAAGCTCGACTCGGGGAGACCGACTCGAGGCTCGACTCGAGGAACAACTCAGGGCTCGACTCGAGGAACGACTCGGGGCTCGACTCGAGGGGCATGAGGATTTGGCACGAGGACTTGTCAGTCGACTCGTGAGAGAAGGCTCGCCACTCTTTAGGACCTCCGGCCTGACCATCGGCCCTTTGAATGGCGTGTCTTCTTGGCGTCTCGGGTTTTCCGAAAACGACAGACAAGAAGTCCCACGTTATTGCATCTTTCATTAGTGTTGGAGATCGTGGGTTACAAACAACGAATATAACCCTCCCACTTAGTTTTTGGAGTTGGTTCATCGACTCTTATAAGTTCGGAAACAGATTTCCTAGTTAGAGAGCGACAGAGCGGACAACTAGAAGAGAATCGTAGATCGACATGTTCAGAGTAGTATTAGTGCATAAGGGAAGTGTGTGAGGGAAGTGTGAACTTCAACTCACTCGAACACTTGAAAGTTTGAGATTACACATCTTTTTATTTTTCGGCTTGTCTACAAGGAGACCTCCCACTCAAATTTTCAAGAGCATATAGATTTTGAACATATGTGATATAGATATCGTTTTGAAAACATTTTGAAAATTTATTTGATTTGGATGACAAAATATTTTTCAAGTTTGAAAGTGAAAACGGTTTTTCAAAATTCAAACTAGTTTTGTATAAATTCAATTTCAATTAAACTTTCAAAAATCAAAACATTTTAATCTTACACATCATGTTTATAATCATATGAAAAACATTTTTGCTCAATAAAATTTTCTCATTAGAGTTCTATAACTCATGGTAGTGGGGTTTGAAAATCCGGATTTCTAAAAAAAACTGGAGTTTCAGACAGCCGCGCACCTCGGAGTAAAATCGCCATATCTGGCGGCTCCGATGTCCTTTTGAGCCGAAACCGGTGGCATTGGACAGAGGACAGACAGAGCTTTAATTTAATTTAAGAATCATTAAATTTAGATTTCTGAGGAGAGAGTTATGCCACTTTTAATGCGGGTTTACTCCAGCTCGAAGAAAAATAAATAAATTAAACCTTGGTCCTTTTTAGGTGCGAAAAAGAATCAAGTGTAACGGAACGTTTTAAGATGTTGTTTAAAGCTTTTATTTGTGTTTTATTAGCAGGGTAATAACATAGAATAAAAGAAATAACAACAAGCATAAAACGATTCAAGTAAAAATAAGAAACTAGCAAGATATCAAAACTAGTCACAAAATTTTACTCGAAATTTCTCAAACCTTTAAAACACGTTTTTCAATATAAAAAATTAAAAACTTTTAGAACTGATTCTAATGTGTTTTAAAAACATCCCAAACTCATAGAAAATCAACATGCTTTTTAATTTAAAGACAAGAGCATTAAATTAAAAAAAACTAAGATTACAATTCTAACTTGTCACAAAATTAGTAAACTTTCGAAAACAATTTTCAAGCTCATAATTTTAAAAACATGTACATGCTAATCTTTGACCATAGCTCTAATACCATTTGTTGGAATTGATCTAGGGTTTAAGAAAAAGATTAAACGCTTCGGGAAGCGGTGGAATTTTAAAAAATTTCTTTACAAGTAAAAACAGTTTTTACTAACCTAGACAAAGAGCAAGTACATGTAATTAAAAACTAATATGAGCTAGAAGTTTACTAACCTTTCTTGAAGCTTGAACCTTGAAGAAGCTTTTGGAAAGTTTGCAACGCTCGTCTCCCCTCGCAGAACGTCTCTCTTTCTTTCCTCGGCACCTCGAGCAACCACGAAAGTTTCTATCACTAAATCACTCGAAATAAAGGAATTAGTGAGTGGGCACTTTTAAACACTACGACTTAAGAACAAGTCTTGAAGTCGCAGAGCTAAACACTAGATCGAGTGAGGACCCAGGTGCCAAGACAAGAAAAAATCGAAAATAAACTAGAGAGAGAGAGAGAGAGAGAGAGGATTTTCGGCCACAAGTTCTAGAGAGAGAGTCTCTCAAAATCTCTTAAACTTGGATGATTGAAATGTGAGGAAATGAGGCTCCTATTTATAGGAGAGGTCTCACCTTCAATAAGGTAGTTTCCTCTTCTATAGAATATCACATATTCATGAGCCAATTACCTCTTTTCCCACTTGAGATGCTCGGCCAACATAGGCTTCAATAAGCCTTGGATTTGTTTCCTATTTTGTTCCAAGCCTTGCTTTGACTCTCTCTTGGCCGAAGTTATGCTTTCCTTCTAGAGGAAATTTGTTTCCTCTTTTTCTTTTGGCAGGTATCTTGATACATTTATGCACAAAATAATCTCTCTATTTCCTTGGGTATTTGGGCGCCTATCCTCATCTAGAAGGAGCTTCTAGAAGCTTCTTCATTTGTTCATGACAACATGAGAAAAGCCCATTAAGAATTTTCAATAAAATTCTTATGAAATGAAATTAATTCACGAGGCCCAATAATCAAGTTATGGCCGAGTGACATTAAGTCATCAAATGAACATGTCAAAAAATTTATTGACATTCATTTCATCATATGTCTCAAAAGACAAAAATACCCTTTTGATAATTTTCGTTCTTGTTTTGACTTAGCTTCCAGTTTAACTATTCCTATCGATGTGATTCGTGACAGTGACCTCATGGACCCAAATGAACAACGCTTGAGCTAAACACTTGGACTCAAAAGTTCACAAACCTTTTCCAGTATTAGCTTAATGCCAACTGACTCCACTAAAGAGCTGACACTGAAAATCTCTCGGTTCAAATGAATTTATTTTCTACTCAAGAATTCGACCTAATTATAATGAGCGGATCCACTGAATATTATCTATGTTTACCCTTCATGAATGTCATCAGCTAGTCGAGATTTACTAAATTACCATTTTACCCTTCTAGCTGTTATTTCCTCAACTCCTTTGTCGCTTGTGAATAAGTTAGAAACAATGTATTGACGAGGAGCTAACAAGTCACATTGTTTCATCCAAAAGAGTCAGGACTCAATTTGGACACTGGCCAGTTCATTTATTCACACTCCAAGGAACAAAGCATGAGGTGACATACATTGCATTTCAGCAATCTTGTACATGAATTCCATATCTATGAGAACTTCACAAAGTTACTCATGACATACTCACAACTTAGTACTTCACCAATAGGCCCTGTTCGGAATCACATAGTGAGTCCGAACTCTGACTTTCTCAAATGAGAATACTAAGGTGTGAAATGGCATGCCTCATTTCAGGATTAAGGTAAGCATGATGCATTTCATACATAGTGACTTCGAGACATAAGAGGTAAAATGGTTTGTTCTTATCTTGTCTCTAGAAGTGCACTGGTCAATTCAGTACCTTCGGAAGATACCTAGAAGAACTATAGAGTCTCCAACTCTCAATGCCTCATAACCAGACATCATAGATTCTTCTAACAATCATACTGAGGTCAATAGTCCTTTGACCCTAAGATTGCGAATATATCGTTTTAAGCAAACTACGAAGAGTTTGTTCATGCAAATCTACATTTGTCTCTTCGTAAGTTGTTAAGTTTGTTTATGGACTAAAAGACTAAGGTTTTATCATAAAGCTTCAAACAAAGAAAGAATGAATGAACGTTTCAACTTTATATTAATGAATAAGCAATTACAAGCAAGAGTCTTCGTAAGACTATATGACATCAAATGTACATAAATAGACACTACTACTCTTCTTGTGGGCACTATTGACAACACCGAAGCACTCACGGGGACTTCCCGGACGTCGCTTCCTCTGACCGAACGTTGTCCGGTGCTCAAGCACGCCCCCAGGGTTCTCGACTAGAGTTCCCCTCGCGCGTCTAACACGCTAGACGCGTACGCGATCTCCGAAGTTCTGAGACGCTGCCGAGGACTCCTCGCGCCCCATCTCCTTGGTCGAGCATGCCTCTCCACCAAGGCTCCGCGCCTCATACTGCGTCTTTCACGCTTGAACTACGTTCTGATCTGATCCCACGCACGGGTACGTACGTAGCCGACAACCAAGGCACGGTCACTCCTCCTCCTCACCCCCTACCTCTCCCGAGAGGCGGGTTGATCGGAGAAAACCCTAGCTCGAGACTATCGAGTTCACACTCTTGGCCCGGGTGCGATCACTTGGTCCGGCCTTGGATCGAACCGCCCGAGGTTTTAAATTGTTGTTCATTTTCGTGCGACAACATTTTGGCGCTAGAAGGAGGGGACTTCCCGACCTATTCAGCCCGAAATCCCTTCTGTTCATCTTCTTCTTTTCTTCTGCGAACTCAACCTTCTCGAACTTGAGAAACGATGAGTAGCCAACCACCCGTACGTTCTGAGGGCGTGAACAACCCCGAAAACGTCGCTGGGACCAAGAAATACTTCTTGCGCTCCTCCCGAGCGCATGGTGACGAAGAGTCGCTCCACGAAGAGAGCTCGACCCGCTCACCATCTCCATCTCCTGATAGTAGGGACGACCGCATCATGGAGTTAGAGGAGAGTATCCGCCGACTGAAGGCGAGGAACGCAAGGTACCACAGCCGACTGGCTGCAAAGCAACCTATGCGTGACACAATAATCCCCAACGGGGATCCTGAGAACCTCGACGAGGAAAGCCGCGACCGCGACCCTGATTACGAGGGTACTGGTGAGTCGGAGGATATCGAGACTTCTCTCACGAAGGACGGGGGACTCCCCGCCGTGTTTGAAGCCGGTCCGTCGAATCCCTTACCCCGAACAGGCGATGCGTCGGCAGCTTCTCAAGAGGGGAGTTCCCGACGTTCGGCTCTCGACCGAATAGGTCCGAGAGAGAATGTTGCGGAAAGTCAGGGTGCGCGGAGAGCGCACCGTCGCAAACAAAGCCTGCGCCTCCGTACGACCAGCCCTGACCTTAGGGACCGCATCACTGCTCAACGCATTGGGCGTGGCAATGATCTGAGAGAGCGACTAAGCTCTAGACCCAATATCCCGTTGGCGGCCCCAACTAACGGGAACCGCCGCGCAGGGCAGGGGTCTAACGAGAGACTGCAGGTGACTCCTCCCGATCAAGGGGTTACTCCAACGACCGGTCTCCATGTGGTCACTATGATCCACAACCTTCGAAATGAGGTACGAGATCTCCGAGAATACGGAATAGGTGGAAGTGCCTATGCGGTCGTTGAGGAGAATTCATCGCCTTTCACTACTCAGATACTGGCTGAGGTTTGTACGGGGAATTTCAAGCTCCCGAACCTCGCTCCCTATGATGGGAAAGCAGATCCTGCTTACCACATCTAACACTATGAAACCTGGATGACGATGCAGGGTGTTTCTCCTGGCCCCATGTGCGAAGCTTTTAGTTTGACCCTCGCCGGACCCGGCTTTGAGTGGTTCAAGAACTTAAAGCCAGGAAGCATCCACTCGTTCAAAGACCTGAAGGACATGTTCCTAGCACGGTTCGCTACATCTATGGTCCAAAAGAAGACCAAGATGTACCTGTGGTCAATCAGGCAAGAGAGTGGCGAGTCTCTTAGACGATACCTCGCCCGATTCACTGAAGAGTCAAACAAGGTCGACCGCTTTGACGACGGTGACGCAATTGCCGCTATCATAGAAGGCTTGCGCACAAGTGACTTCCTCAAGTCTGTCGTCGGCCGTGTCCCTGCTACCATGGCCAAGTTAATGACTCGAGCTAAGACCTTCATGGGAATCGAAGATTACCACCATGGCCGCAAGAGCACTAATCAAAGCTCTCGCCGTCGAGAAGAACCTAGCCGCAAGCAAAACGAACCTCGTAAAAGGCGAAACAGGGGGAACCAGGTTTCTAGCGACCAACCCCCAGTACCTCAGAAACCGCGACTTGCGGAATACTTCAAAGGGTACTCGTCATTCACACCGCTGAACATAGCGCCGGAAAGGATCTTGGCTCTGGCACGTGATAAGTTCACACCCCCGGCTCCAATGAAGAAGGATCCCGCAACTCGCGATCGATCCAGGTATTGTGAGTTCCATCATGAATACGGTCATTTGACCTCGGAATGCTACAACCTCAAAAGGCAAATCGAGGCTTTGATCCAACGGGGTGAGCTGAAAGCGTTTGTGTTACGCATGATTAGCGCTGCGGGCCCCACCACGAACAGACAACAGTCTGGTCAGGGAGGAGGAACAGCCGCTTCTGCCGACCGAACCACGGCTACTGCCAACGCCAACCGACAACTCCACGTGGTAACCACCATACTGGGAGGTCCACAAGATGGAGATTCAGCCCGACAACGGAAGAAATTCCTTAGGTCCGTGTCTCAGGAAGACGCTGCTATGCACGTCAACTTCACATATGAAGAACCTCCGTCCGTGCCTCACGAGACGATGTATTTCACCAATGAAGAGGCCAAGCGAGTTGTGCATCCGCACAATGACGCGATCGTGCTCAAGGCCCAAGTGGCCAATAACTTGGTGAAAAGGGTTCTCATCGATAACGGCAGCGCCGCCGACATAATTTTCAAGTCCACCCTAGAGCGGATGAAGCTCGGGGGGCTGCGCCCGACTCCGACCCAAACGCCATTGTTTGGGTTCACTGGGGAAAAGGTTATGACTGAGGGCATTATCGACCTGCCGGTCACCTTTGGGACCCCTGGAGGAATCGAGGCCGTTCACATCGTCCCATTCCTAGTGGTCGATCAGGAGTCGCCTTATAACTTAATCATCGGGCGACCCACGTTGAACCGGCTAAGGGCAATCACTTCAACATACCACCTATTGGTGAAATTCCTCACCGAAGAGGGAATTGGCATTATGGCTGGAGACCAATCCCAAGCCAGAATATGCTACGTACAAGGAGTTGATGGCAAATCCGCGGGAAAAGCGGTCAACACAATCTTCCAACTGGAAGACGATTTCCCATGCAACCCAAGGGATGCAAGGAAGTTCGGAGAACTTGACACCCGGGATGAAATCGAAAGACTCAAGGTGGAAACCTCCGATGATCTTGTGCCAATCGTCCTGGACTAATTTAAGCCTGATCAGGTTGTGAAAGTCGGCACCCGACTTCCACTCGCCATCAAAACTCAGCTTACTGCCTTCCTTACGGAGTTCAAGGATGTTTTTGCATGGACTCATGCGGACATGCCCGGAATCGATCCCGAGGTAATAGTGCATCGATTGAACGACGATCCAAAGGTCGCCGAAAAAGTGCAGGCTAGACGAACGTTCAACCTAGAACGATACCTGGCCATAAATGAAGAGGTCGAGAAACTCCTCACCGCAAACTTCATTCGAGAGGCTAAGTACCCCAAGTGGGTCGCCGACGTTGTAATGGTAAAAAAGCCCAACGGGATGTGGCGAATTTGTATAGACTACAAAGATCTTAACAAAGCCTGCCCTAAGGACTGCTTTCCACTCCCGCGCATCGAACAACTGGTGGACGCCACGGCCGGCCATGAACTTCTAAGCTTCATGGACGCCTATTCAGGCTACAACCAAATTCGAATGCACGAGCCCGATCAAATTAAGACGACCTTTGTCACCGATCGAGGTCTCTACTGTTACAAGGTCATGCCTTTCGACCTTAAGAACGCGGGAGCAACGTACCAACGCTTGGTAAATCGGATCTTCGCCGATCAAATCGGCAAGACGATGGAAGTATACGTGGACGGCATGCTCGTTAAAAGCCTACTGGCAACCAATCACGTACGCGACCTAAGGGAGATGTTCACAATCCTCCGCCGATATAAAATGAAGCTCAACCCCAACAAATGCGTATTCGAGGTTGAATCCGGGAAGTTCCTCGGTTACATCGTCAGCCGACGAGGCATAGAGGCGAACCCGAAAAAATCAAGGCACTCCTTGAAATGAAGTCGCCAAGACGAGTCAAAGAGGTACAAAGCCTGACCGGTCGGATTGCCGCTCTGACACGCTTCGTGTCTAAAGCCACCGACAAGTGTCAACCGTTCTTCAAAGCTCTGAAGAAGACGGACGGCTTTGAGTGGACGGGCGAATGCGAAAGTGCCTTCCAAGAAATGAAGGCTTACTTTGGGTCCCCACCATTCCTGTCTAAACCGAGAGAGGGCGAGACGCTATACGTGTATGTCGCCGTCTCTGAAAGAGCTGTAAGTGCTGTCCTTGTCCGCGAAGAAAACAAGGTCCAATGGCCGATCTACTACGTGAGCAAAGCCTTACTCGACGCGGAAACGCGCTACACCGAGATTGAGAAACTTTCTCTGGCTCTCGTGACGGCAGCAAAGAAGCTACGACCGTACTTCCAAGCTCACCCAATCGCGGTGCGAACTGAGCATCCAATCGGTAAAGCTCTTCAAAAGGGAACATCGACTCGTATGGCGATCTGGTCCCAAGAATTGAGCGAGTACGGGATTGAGTTCCACCCAAGAACGGCTTTAAAGGGGCAGGCCTTAGCCGACTTCATGGCAGAATTCTCTTATACTCCCGATATGGGAAGAGCGGAAGCTGACTTGAACGATGATGCGTTAACTCGGAAAAGGAAGGTAGACCCAACGGGTCCCATCTAATGCTCGGGGGGCTGGCGCCGGAATAATTTTGATTAACCCCGACGGGGAAAAGCTGCGATACGCCCTTCACTACGGCTTCCAAGCCTCCAACAATGAAGCTGAATACGAAGCGCTCATTGTAGGGATAGAGCTGGCACAGAAACTCGGCTCCCATAACCTACGAATACACTGCGACTCGCAATTGATTGTAAACCAGGTTAAAGGAGATTACACCGCCAAGGAACCTAACATGGTCGCGTACCTGGCTAAGACAAACTCCAAACCCGATGCCTTCCCTTGGTTCGAGATTCACCAAATCCCGAGAGAACAAAATTCGGAGGCTGATGCGCTTGCTCGCCTCGGATCTGGCATCGACGAAGACGGATTGGGGACCGTACCCATTGAATCTCTCCCACGGCCATCCGTCTCCCGAGACGAAGTCGGGACCATAGAGGTGGCATCTCAGCCCGTTTGGATGGACTCAATTGTCGAGTTTTTGCGAAGAGGGGAACTCCCCGAAGACCGCAAGAAAGCTGATAAACTGAGGGCCTTAGCATCCAAATACACGCTCCGTGAGGGCATACTCTATAAACGCGGTTACACGACACCGCTGCTCCGGTGCCTCGATAGCGTAGAGTCGACCAAGGTCCTCCGCGAAATCCATGAGGGCATCTGCGGGAACCACGCCGCTGGAACTTCCCTTGTGCTCAAAGCGCTTAAGCAAGGCTATTTCTGGCCTACCATGAAGCGAGATGCTTGCGAATGGGCGAGGCGTTGCGATAAATGCCAGCGCTTCGCGGAAATTCCGCGACAGCCCCCGACCCCATTAAGCAGCATCGTTGTCCCACGTCCCTTTGCTAAGTGGGGCGTGGACATCATTGGTAAGCTCCCTAGAGCGCCAAGGCAATACGAGTACGCCATTATCGCCATCGACTACTTCACTAAGTGGGTAGAGGCCGAGCCGCTTGCCAGAATTACTGAAGCAAACACGACAAACTTCATCTGGAAAAGCATCATATGCAGGCACGGTATCCCCGCCTCGATTGTGACCGACAACGGAGCACAATTTGACAACGCGCGAGTGAGAGATATGTGCGATCAATCGAAGATCAGCAAGACCTTCTCCTCGCCGCGTCATCCTCAGGCCAACGGCCAAGTCGAGGCAGTCAACAAGACTATCAAAAGCAACCTGAAAAAGAAGCTCGAAGACAAGAAAAGCGCCTGGGCCGAGGAATTGCCATTCGTCCTATGGGCATATAGGACAACCGCGCGAAACGCCACCGGCGAGACGCCATTCTCCCTTGCATATGGGGTCGAGGCCGTGGTTCCAATTGAAACCGAGATACCAACGTTCCGAATCGATACATTCGACAAAGCGGACAACGACGAGGCCATGCACCTTGAGTGGACCTGATCGATGAAAAGAGAGCGGAAGCATTCAGACGCCTCGCCGCACAGAAGCGGAAGGTCGAAAGATACTACAACTCCAAGATCAAAAGGCAAACCTTTGCCGTCGGAAGCCTCGTCCTCAGACGAGTGTTCCAGAACACACAAGTCCAAGGGGCCGGCGTCCTAGGCCTGAACTGGGAAGGCCCTTACAGAGTCCGCAAAGTCATTCACGACGGGACATACTACATCGAGCACACGGACGGAACTCCGATTCGCCACCCGTGGAACGCGGAGCACTTGAGGCAGTACTACCAGTAGCTAGCGTCCCCCGCATTTTTTTCGCTTTTATTTCCCATTTTCAATAACGCCTACGAGCCAATGTTTTAGGATTTTAATTTTCTCCCAAGTTTTTTGCAAAAGTAATAAAACTCGAGTTTTCCTTTTCAAATTCCGTTTTATGCAAGTTTTCTGGTTATCAACAATTAACTTATAACCCAAAAACTTGGGGGGGCTAGCTATGGTAAGGAAACTCTCAAAAGAACACGCTCCACCAAAAAATCTTAAGACGCCTACATGGCACACGCAAGACGCCGAAATGACGCAACCTAAGACGCCTACATGGCGCACTTAAGACGCCTACATGGCGCACGTAAGACGCCTACATGGCGCAACCTAAGACGCCTACATGGCGCACGTAAGATGCCTAAATGGCGCAACCTATAAGATGCCTACGTGGCGCAACCTAAGACGCCTACATGGCGCACTTAAGACGCCTACATGGCGCACGTAAGACGCCTAAATGGCGCGACCTAAGACGTCTACATGGCGCACTTAAGACGCCTACATGGCGCACCTAAGACGCCTACATGGCGCACTTAAGACGCCTACATGGCGCACGTAAGACACCTAAATAGCGCGACCTAAGACGCCTACATGGCGCACTTAAGACGCCTACATGGCGCACCTAAGACGCCTACATGGCGCACTTAAGACGCTTACATGGCGCACGTACGACGCGTAAAGGCGCAACCCGTAACACGCCTACATGGCGCAACCTAAGACGCCTACATGGCACACGTAAGACGCGTAAAGGCACAACCCGTAAGACGCCTACATGGCGCAACCTATGCCGCCTACATGGCGCACTTAAGACGCCTACATGGCGCACGTAAGACGCGTAAAGGTGCAACCCGTAACACGCCTACATGGCGCAACCTAAGACGCCTACATGGCACATTTAAGACGCCTACATGGCGCACGTAAGACGCGTAAAGGCGCAACCAGTAAGACGCCTACATGGCGCAACCTAAGACGCCTACATGGCGCACGTAAGACGCGTAAAGGCGCAACCCGTAAGACGCCTACATGGCACAACCTAAGACGCCTACATGGCGCACTTAAGACGCCTACATGGCGCACGTAAGACGCGTAAAGGCGCAACCCGTTAGACGCCTACATGGCGCAACCTAAGACGCCTACATGGCGCACTTAAGACGCCTACATGGAGCACGTAAGACGCCTACATGGCGCAACCTAAGACGCCTACATGGCGCACTTAAGACGCCTACATGGCGCAACCTAAGACGCCTACCTGGCGCGACCTGAGACGTCCACTTGGCACAATCCGGCACACGTAAGGCGCCTACGTAGCATGGCTGACTCGCAGATACTTAAGAACGCAGACCATCCAAGTGACTGGCGTGTTTGAAAAGGTATCCTGCTGAGGTAAAAGGATGGGCAAAACCATTGACACAAACAATTGACCATCTAAGCATGCCATAAAAGATGAATGTGCGAAAACATTCATAAGAATCCTAGTAAGCACGCGCTAAAACAGGTGCGCTGAATGGAAAAACCTAAAAAGCATGCGCTAAACACTTGCGCGAGAAAAATAAAGAAAGGAAAAGGTCACTCGGCGGGATCGTCGCCTACAGGATCGGCCCCGTCGAGTGATGGGAACAGCGAGTCGAAGAAGTGGAAGGTGACCCCCCGAGAAACATTCTCGGTAGCTGTGGCGTCCCGACACTCCACCGCCGCCGCATGTCTTACCTCCTCGACTCCGACATCAAAGTCGTCTTGAAGGTCGGACGCAAGCTGTTCCGCCGCGGCTTTCTCCTCGGTGACCCGAGCCACCTCCTCCGCCAAGGAGTCGCGCTTACGCTTCGTACGAACACGGGCAGCCTCGCTCGATGTAAGCTGGCCCTGGAGAATGCCAACTTCTTCTGTGCGCGATTCCAACTGACGTCGAAGGTCCCGCGCTTCGCTCCGGAAGACCTCCGCCGATCGAGTCGCCACTTCGAGGGCTTGACGTTCCGTCGTTAGCTCCTCAGCCATCTTCGCCACCGCCGCCTGAGCACGGTCGCACTTGCCGCGGGTAATTCCCAATTCCACGCGAGCCTCTTGAAGCTGCTCGCGGACACTCGCAAACTCCGCCTTTGAGTGAGAACCTCGCTCGGCGTGGGCCAGCTAAGACTTCGCTTGAGCAAGCTCCTCCTGGGCACGGCTCATCCGCCTGATGAGGTCGTGAAGGATCTTCTCGCCCCGAGTCACTCGAGCAAGCACCTGAGAAGGCAAAAAGATAGTTTAGCGAAAGATAGGTTCATCACAAACGAGGCAAGGGAAACTTACTCTCTGTGCATCGGAAACGCCGTGACGAAAGAACTCCACGTCGCTGCTGGCCACGACGCTCTTCCATATCTTCATCGAAGATTGAGCAAGGCCCAGGGAACATTCCCCCCTAACCTCCATAGCCTCCACGTCGACCATCGAGTTTACGCGCTTGGAGTCCGAAGACGTGTCTGGTAAAGCCGAGGAGGAGGGTCGCTTCAAAGAAGCGCGAGGACCGCTCCCCGTCCGATGATCGGTATCAGGTTTCTCTCGACCGTTCCGAGCAACAATCCGACAACGGACCGCCGCCAACGACTTCGAGTCCCGAGAAGCCTTCGCTAGGCGCGCTCGAGCCCTCGCCCTAGCCAAAGAGACTACAAAAGCAACAAAAGTCAAAAACCTAAGCTAAAAACAAGAGCAAGAAGTGTGAAACATCGACATACCTTGAAGATCGCCACTCGAGAGAGATGATGCGGCACTGGGGACACTCTCGGTCCGCTAGCTAGGTGGAAATGGCGGGAACCACCCGGTGGAAGCCATCAGCTCAGGGGAACGAAATCGTTCGACGGCTTTCCGAGCCTCCGACATTCTCCGGATCTCATTCACCAAATCGAGGTCATCGGCCCCCGCGTTAGCAGAAAACTTGGCCAAGGGGCCGAACCGGAGCAGCGCATCGCCAAAAGCCTCCGCCGAGACCCACACCCATGGTCGTCGATTATACTTCTCTGAATCGATGATCAGCTTAGTATTCCAACGATCGCGGGCCACGAAGAAACTGGGTTGCCCGGGCGCAGGGAAGACCGCGATGAGATTACGAAAATCACTCACGGCCATTAAACGCTCAGTCTGGCAATGCCACTCCATGTGGCACATCGCCACGATGCGGTAGAACGCCGGACTCATCTGACACGCGTGCACTCCCCGACGGGCGAGAAGCTGCTGAACGATGGGTTGAAACGGCTGCCGCAACCCGCAGTTGAGACTTGCAATTGAAACTGCGGCAAATCCACGACGAGGCCGGAAAGGACGGTCGCCCTGTAAGGGACGGAGAAGCGCCACGTACGACGGAATGGCGAATGCCTCCCGGAGACCGACGAATGTCCGGTAGGTGAGCGAGCTCGAAGCGTCGACCCCCGAACAGTCAAAGTCCTCGGGAGCAGCAAAGCCCTCCTCGGGATACCACTCCGTCCTAGAAAGCGACCTCGCCGATCCTAACGCCTCTGCGTCAGGGGTCTCGGGCTTAGAACCCCCTGGCTCCACGGAAGGGCCCTTGCCCTCCGACACGACCGCGGCAGCTGCCGACGGTACCTCGGGACGCTCCGATGCGAGGCCTTCGGCCCCCGGACATGTCTCTGACTCACCTCCGGGATCTTCAGACTCGGGACCAAAGTCGTCCACGCAGTCTATCTCGTCGAGAACCGACTCTCGCGGAGTCACCGCATCCGCATCTGTAACATCTCCCGGTACGCCTTGAGAGTCCAAGTCGGAATGCGGCACGTCGAGGCGGGCTTTGTCACGAACCCCCTCGCCGACTAAGTTGATCACGAGGCGAGGGGCAGGTTCCCCGGACGCGGGATGATCAAACTCCCCACCTGTATCGCGCCCAGTTGGCGCGCACTCTTCGTGAGGCTGAGCAGCGGGCACGGTCGCACCCAGCTCGCCTTCCTCCAGCCACTGCTCTACTCCGCTTGGATTTTCTTCCACGTGCAGAGGAACTTCCCTTAACCCCGCGAAGAGATCATCCTCTGCGTGTTCAGAACCCTGAAACAAGAGAGAGAAATCAATCTCGGGACTCTCAGTTGAGAAAAGGGGAGGGACACCCATAATGCAAGCGTAAAAGAGAAAACAAGCGTAGAAAAAAGAGAAAAAAAATAAAGTGAGGAATAAAGAGAAGGGGGGAGGCCTATTTATAGACTTCTAGGGGGGTAGGAGTCGAAATCCTACTCCCACAAGGAGCAAAATCGGAGAAAAAACTCCAAAAAGTCGGAGTTCTCCCGCGCAAGGCGAACCAGCCCCGCGCGCGGGGCAAGCCGCGCGCCAAGCCCGCGCGCCGCGCGGGTCGCGCTGCACAGACCGCGCGCCGCGCTGTCCAGGGCGCGCACCGCGCGGCCCCCTAAAAAAAAAAAAAAGAAAGAAGAAGAGGAAAAGATTTTTCCTCGGGGTCACAAGACACGGGAAATATTTTCCTGAAACACCCGGCGGAAACAACTAAAAGTTCACCGCCCGGGGCCTCCCGAGCAATGAACTTGGGGGGCTAATGTTGTCGGTCGTTTTCGGAAAACCCAAGACGCCAAGAAGAAATGCCGTTCAAAGGGCCGATGGTCAGGCCGGAGGTCCTGAAGAGCGGCAGGACTTCTCTCATGAGTCGACTGACAGCGCCAAATCCTCATGCCCCTCGAGTCGAGCCCCGAGTCGTTCTCCTCGAGTCGAGCCTTGAGTCATGCCTCGAGTCGAGCCTCGAGTCGTTCCTCGAGTCGAGCCTCGAGTCATTCTCCTCGAGTCGAGCCTCGAGTCATTCTCCTCGAATCGAGCCTCGGGTCGGTCCTCGAGTCGAGCCTTGAGTTGTTCCTCGAGTCGAGCCTCGAATCGTTCTCGAGTCGCTCCTCGAGTCAAGCCACTAATCACTCTCGTCGAGTTGAGCCTTAATCCTCGAGTCGAGTCACTCTCGTCAAGTGGAGACCTTCATATTTCACGTAGGAAGAATGGTATTCGAAGACCCCTAAAGGCCCGCAAGAGCCCGGCAAGACGAGCCGTTCACCGCGCGCCCAGCACGCTGCGCCGGCCAGCCGTGCAGCAGGCAGCGCGCCGCGCCAGGACGTGCCTGCGCCGTGCGCCGCACATCCCGCGCCGCGCCCGGTGACCTGCGTGCCGCGCCCCCTACGCCGCGCACCGCGCGCCGCGCGTTGTGCGCCGGGCCACGCGCCTCCGCTTGATGGCACGCGCGTTCCTAGTCCCACATGGACGAAAAAGAAGCCCTCTAAGGCCCCCAAACACCTATATAAACCCCCTCCCATTGAGGGGAAAGCCATCCTATTCAATCCAATAAATTCTCTTCATCTCCTATCGACACGCTCGATTTCTTACTCTTCTCTGCTTCTCTGGATGCCATATTTGGCCTGAAGCAGACTCTCTTCTCTCTCCCCCGTTCTCAGAGGTTCTGAAGCACTCACGGGGACTTCCCGGACGTCGCTCCCTCTGACGGAACGTTCTCCGGTGCTCAAGCACGCCCCTAGGGTGTTGGAATCGATCTAGGGTTTGAGAAAATAATTAACGCTTCGGTAAGCGGCGGAATTTTAAAAAATTTCTTTTACAAGTAAAACAGTTTTTACTAACCTAGACAAGTGCAAGTACATGTAATTTAAAACCAATATGAGCTAGAAGTTTACTAACCTTTCTTGAAGCTTGAACTTTGAAGAAGCTTGTGGAAAGTTTGCAACGCTCGTCTCCCCTCGCAGCACGTCTCTCTTTCTTTCCTCGGCACCTCGAGCAACCACGAAAGTTTCTATCACTAAATCACTCGAAAAGAAGGAATCAGTGAGTGGGCAATTTTAAACGCTACGACTTAAGAACGAGTCTCGAAGTCGCAGAGCTAAACACTAGGTCGAGTGAGGACCTAGGTGCCAAGACAAGAAAAATCGAAAATATAAACTAGAGAGAGAGAGAGGAAGGGGCGGCCAAGTCTAGAGAGAGAAGCTCTCAATCTCTAAAACTTTTGAATGAATGAAATGTGAGGAATGAGGCTCCTATTTATAGGAGAGGTCTCACCTTCAATAAGGTAGTTTCCTCTTCTATAGAATATCACATATTCATGAGCAAATATTGCCTCTTTCCCACTTGCGATGCTCGGCCAAGGATGCCTTCTAGAAGGCTTGGATTTGTTTCCATTTTTGTTCCTTGCTTTGCCTTGTTCTCTCTTGGCCGATTACCCTAAAGCATCCTCATGCAAATTTGTTTCCTCTTTTTCTTTTGGCAAGTATCTTGATACATTTATGCACAAAATATTCTCTCTTGGTTGGGTATGTTGGGCGCCTATGTCCTTCTAGAATGGGCTTCTAGAAGCTTTTCCATTTGTTCATGACAACATGAAAAAGGCCCAATAAGAATTTTCAATAAAATTCTTATGAAATGAAATTAATTCACAAGCCCCAATGATCAAGTCATGGCCGAGTGAAACATGTCATAAAATGACCTTGTCAAAAATTTATTGACATTCATTTAATCCTGTGTCTCAAAAGACAAAAATACCCTTTGAACTATTTTCGTTCTTGTTTTGACTTAGCTTCCAGTTTAACTATTCCTATCGATGTGATTCGTGACAGTGACCTCATGGACCCAAATGAACAAAGCTTTAGCTAAACACTTGGACTCAAAAGTTCACAAACCTTTTCCAAGTTTAGCTTAATACCAACTGACTCCACTAAAGAGCTGACACTGAAAATCTCTCGGTTCAAATGAATTTATTTTCTACTCAAGAATTCGACTTAATTATGATGAGCGGATCCACTGAATATTATCTATGTTTACCCTTCATGAATGTCATCAGCTAGTCGGGATTTACTAAATTACCATTTTACCCTTCTAGCTGTTATTTCCTCAACTCCTTTGTCGCTTGTGAATAAGTTAGAAACAATGTATTGAGGAGGAGCTAACAAGTCACATTGTTTCATCCAAAAGAGTCAGGACTCAATTTGGACACTGGCCAGTTCATTTATTCACACTCCAAGGAACAAAGCATGAGGTGACATACATTGCATTTCAGCAATCTTGTACATGAATTCCATATCTATGAGAACTTCACAAAGTTACTCATGACAGACTCACAACTTAGTACTTCACCAATAGGCCTTGTTCGGAATCACATAGTGAGTCCGAACTTTGACTTTCTCAAATGCGAATACTAAGGTGTGAAATGCCATGTCTCATTTCAGGATTAAGGTAAGCATGACGCAATTCATACATAGTGACTTCGAGACATAGAAGGTTAAATGGTTTGTTCTTATATTGTCTCTATAAGTGCACTGGTCAATTCAGTACCTTCGGAAGATACCTAGAAGAACTATAGAGTCCCCAACTCTCAATGCCTCATAACCAGACATCATAGATTCTTCTAACAATCATACTGAGGTGAATAGTCCTTTGACCCTAAGATTGCTAATATATCGTTTTAAGCAAACTACGAAGAGTTTGTTCATGCAAATCTACATTTGTCTCTTCGTAAGTTGTTTAGTTTGTTTATGGACTAAAAGACTATGGTTTTATCATAAAGCTTCAGACAAGGAAGATTGAATGAACGTTTCAACTTTATTAATGAATGAATAGGCAATTACAAGCAAGAGTCTTCATGAGACTTTATTACATCAAATGTTCAAAATAAAGAGTACAACTCTTCTTGTGGGCACCATTGACAACAAAGGGTTCTCGACTAGAGTCCCCCTCGCGCGTCTAACACGCTAGACGCGTACGCGATCTCCGAAGTTCTGAGACGCTGCCGAGGACTCCTCGCGCCCCGTCTCCTTGGTCGAGCACGCCTCTCCACCAAGGCTCCGCGCCTCATACTGCGTCTTTAACGCTTGAACTACGTTCTGACCTGATCCCACGCACGGGTACGTAGGCAGCCGACAACCAAGGCACGGTCACTCCTCCTCCTCACCCCCTACCTCCCCGGGAGGTGGGTTGATCGGAGAAAACCCTAGCTCGAGACTATCGAGTTCACACTCTTGGTCCGGGTGCGATCACTTGGTCCGGCCTTCGATCGAACCGCCCGAGGTTTTAAATAGTTGTTCATTTTCGTGCGACAACATTACATACGTCTTTAACTACGTTCAGACCTGATCCCTATTCAAACGGGTACGTAGGCACCTAACAAAAAAGGCACAGTCACTCCCCCTATTCACCCATTTTCCCGTTTGAGAAGCCATCCGACTGGAGCAAACTCAACTCGAGACTTTCGACTTCACACCTTTGGCTCGGGAGAGGCCAGTTGGTCCGTCCTGGGTCGAACCGCCCGAAGCTTTTAATAGTTTTTCATTTTCATGCGACAACATTTTGGCGCTAGAAGGAGGGCACTTCCCGACTTGTTCATGTTGGAATAGATCTAGGGTTAAGAAAAAATTTAACGCTTCTAGCAAGCGGCGGAAAATAAAATTTTTCTTTAAAACAAGTAAAAACGATTTTTACTAACCTAGACAAAGATCAAGCACATGTTATATCAAATTAAAACTATCTAAAAGCAATTTCTCTATTACTAACCTTCACGTAGCTTGATCGTTGCGAAGCTTGTGGAGGTTGAATCGCTCGTCTCCCCACGCAACTCGCCTTTCATCGTTCTTCGGGAATTCAAGTCACCACGAAATTTTCTGTCACATGAATCACTCAAGGTAAGAAGGATTTAGTGTGTGGGCACTTTTAAACACGGCGACTCAAGAACAAGTCTTAAAGTCAAAGACCTAAAACAAAACGCTAGGTCAAATGTGGACCTAGTTGTCAAAAAAAAATGAAAAGGGAAGAGAGAGAGAGAGAGAGAGAGAGAGAGAGAGAGAGAGAGAGAGAGAAGTGGGCGGCCAAGTATTCTAGAGAGAAAAGCTCTCAATCTCTAAAATTTTGGGATGAGAAACAATCAGAATGAGGGCTCTATTTATAGGAGAAGGATTCCCTTCAAAAGGTAGTTTCCTCTTTTCCATAGAATATCACATATTCATGATCAAATATTGCCTCTCTTTCTCTTCCTTTGGACGTCCAAGATTCCTTCTAGAAGGCCTTGGATGTGTTTATGTTGTCAATGATGCCCACAAAAATAGTAGTAGTCTTTATGAATAGGAATATGACCTATTGGTGAAGTACTAAGTTATAAAGATGTCATAAGTAACTTTTGGAAGATCTCATAGACATTGAATTCATGCGCAAGATTGCTGAAATGCAATGTATAACACCTTATGCTTTGTACCTTGGAATGTGAATAAATGAACTGGCCAGTGTCCAAATTGATTCATCCAAAAGAGTCACGACTCAATTTGGACACTGGCCAGTTCATTTATTCACATTCCAAGGAACAAAGCATGAGGTGATATACATTCCATTTCAGCAATCTTGTACATGAATTCCATATATATGAGATCTTCACAAAGCTACTCACGATATCTTCATAAATTAGTACTTAACCAATAGGTTCTGTTCAGAATTACATACTGAGTCCTAACTCTGATTTTCTCAAATGAGAATACGTAAGCCTATGAAATGACATGTCTCGTTTTAGGATTGAGGTAAGCATGATGCAATTCATACGTAGTGACTTTGAGACATAAGAGGTTAAATGGTTTGTTCTTATTCTGTCTCTAAAAGTGTACTGGTCAGTTCAGTACCTTATGAAGATACCTAGAAGAAATATAGAGTCTCCAACTCTCTATGCCCCATAACTAGACATCATAGATTCTCCTAACAATCGTACTGATATCAATAAAACTTTGATCCTTAGATTGTGAATATATTGTTTTAAGCAAACCATGAAGAGTTTGTTCATACAAATTTACATTTGTCTCTTCATATGTTAGGTTTATTTAAGGACTAAAGATTATAGTTTATCATAAGGCTTCAAACAGACAAGGAAGAATGAATGAACGTTTCAACTTTTATTAATAATTCAGCAGTTACAGGCAAGAGTCTTCGTGAGACTTTATTACATCAAATGTACATAAGTAAAGACTACTACTCTTCTTGTGGGCATCATTGACAACAAACTACCACTTGACTCAAAGAAGATGTGAGTAGTCCTTCATGACTAATCCTTCCCGATGCCGGTCAAAGACCTTGTTCGCTAGGGCCTTGGTGAATGGATCTGCCAGGTTGTCAACCGTTGAGAACTTCTTCACCTCTATGTCTCAGCGCTACACGATCTCTTGAATCAAATGGTATTTCCTCTCAATATTTTTAGAGCGCTTATGGCTTCGAGGTTCCATTGAATTAGTGACAGCCCCACTGTTATCACAACTAAGGGTCATGGGCTCGTCGACATTCGGAACTACTTCCAAATACTTTAGAAATTTTCTAAGCCATACAGCCTCCTTGGATGCTTCACAAGAAGCCATATATTCTTCTTCAATTGTGGAGTCAGCAATTCAAGATTGCTTAATACTCCCCCACACAACAGCTCCACCATTAAGGATGAACACAGATACCGAAGTGGATTTCCAGGAATCCTTATCCGCTTTTAAATCAGAGTCGGTATATCCCGTCATAGTCAGGTCAGAACCTGAATATGTAAGTATCAAGTTCCTAGTTCTCCGAAGATACTTAAGAACATGCTTAACAGTAATCTAATGCTCGGGTCCAGGGTTGGATTGAAAACGGCTAACTACGCCAACTGCGAAGCGAATATCGGCCTAGTGCAAAGCATATATATAGCACACATGAGACTTGCTACGGCTGAGGCGTAAGGAATTTTTCTCATGTCCATAATCTCTTGTGGAGTTCTGGAGACTGGTCCTTAGAGAGTCAAACTCCATGCCGAATGGGTGTTTGACCCTTCTTGGAGTCTTGCATCGAGAAGCGATCCATCACCTTATCAATATTAGATGCTTGAGACAGCGACAAAGGCCGATTCTTCTGTCTCAAAAGATTTGGATACCCAGAATGTACGCGGCTTTTCCTAGATCCTTCATATCGAATTGCTTTGTTAGCCAGATCTTAACCTTAGATAACTTACCCACATCATTACCTATGAGTAATACATCATCGACATACAGTACCAGAAACACAACTTTACCTTCGTGTATTAACTTGTAAACAAATGGCTCATCTATTGACTGCTCAAAACCGAAGCTCTTCACATTTCATTGAATCTAATATTCCATGACCTAGATGCTTACTTTAATCCATAAATGGACTTAACCAACTTACAAACCTCGGTCTCTTGACCTTCTTCCACGAAACTGTCTGATTGAGCCATATAAATGCGCTCGTCAAGATTTCCATTCAGTAAGGCAGTCTTGACATCCATTTTCCAGATCTCATAATCGAGAGCTGCAGCTATGGATAGAAGTATGCAGATGGATTTAAGCTTCGCAACTGGTGAGAAGGTTTCTTCATAGTCAATCCCTTCTTTTTGGGTATAACCCTTAGCCACTAGTCGTGCGTTGAACGTCTCGACGTTCTCATCTGGACCCCTTTTCTTCTTTTATATCCACTTACACGCTACGGGTTTAATCCCTTCGGGAAGGTCTACAAGTTTCCAGATTTGTTGACATACATCGACTGCATTTCAATTTTCATGGCGTCAAGCCAAAGGTTTGATTCAGAACCAGCCATAGCATGGTTGTAGGAAACAAGGTCATCCATGTCAGAGATGGCTACGAGAGTATCTTCGTAAGACATGTACCTGTAAGGCTTTTGAGAAGCCCTCCCACTATGTCGAAGTACTACTTGACGATGTTCTGATGAGGTAGGTTGTGTTTCAGTCTGCGTAAGAACAGTTCTTACGGATGAGGCAGAAGCATCCTCACCCAACTTTTCTTCAAGCACAATTTTGCTTCTAGGTTTTACATTTTTCATGAAGTCCTCCTGAAGGAACGTTCGTGCTAATGAAAGTCTTGTTGTCCTCGGGACTATAGAATGTGAAACCTTTGGTTTCCTTTGGATATCCAACAAACAGACACAATTCTGCCTACTAGCCAACTTGCTAGTCTTTTGGCTTAGCACATGTGTAGGGCAACCCCAAATTTGGATGTGACCTAGATTTACTTTACGGCCAGTCCATCGTTCATAAGGAGTACCAGGAACTGTTTTAGACGGAACTTGGTTGAGAATGTAGGCTGCTGTTTCGAAGGCATATCCCCAAAAGTAAAGAAGGAGTGATGAGTTGTAAGGACAAGTTTCTATGTCGCTCGTATTTGAAAATAATAAACGAGTTTCTGTTGTTACAACTAAATTCTCGAGTGAATTATGGTCCAATGGATTTATCGAATTAATTTTAAATATGTTAAGGGTATGAGAAATCTCGAATAAATAAAGGAACTATCGAGTTTATCTCGAGTAATAAATTAATTCCGAGGAAATCTTCCGGAAATTAATTTAAAAAATAAATTCTCAAGAATGAGAATTATTTTTGAGAAACCTTAAATATATTTTAATTAATCGAAATTGTGCGTCATGTTGATAGTGGCGACGTTGGGCCGCGAACAAATGCGAATGCCGTTCAAAGGGCATTAAGGATTGATGGTTGGCGTATCGCACAAGTCAATCCAGTTGGCGAGTCGGTGACCATCGCACAGGAGTCTGTAGCTGAAGTCGAGAAGAAGAACTTTACTGACAAGAAGAAAAAGAGTTGGGATGGAAACTCCAGGTCCAAGGCGCAGAGAAATGAAGAAAGTTACAGTGGAAATCAAAGCGAGAATAGGTACAAGAGGCCAAGGGTTGATGATTTCCCTATGTGCAACAAGTGCGGCTGGAAGCACTCAGGCGAGTGCCGCATGGGAACCTCAACCTGCTACCGGTGTCGCTTGGAAGGTCATTTTGCAAGAGATTGTCACATTCCAGAAGATAAAATCACTTATCTAAGGAATCAACCTAAGGCCAAAGCTCGCGTTTTCAGCATCTTTGGAAATGAAGTAAACGAGCCATCGTCTGAAAGAACTGATTAGATTTTTATCTTTTACTCTTTAGTTATGCATTCATGTATGTGAAAGCTATACATACTTGTTTGTTGCGTCTTTGTCATGTTTCTAAACTTGGTAGTTGATGAAGTACGGGATTCCTTGTTAGTTATATCTAACCATTAGGAAGTGACTATCTCAAGTCACTAGTGTAGTTTAGATACGATATGTGTGTGGACTCTAAGACCAAAATCAATCTGTTGTTCATCAAGAGATGACATGTTTAGAAGAAGGTATCTCTTCTTTTGTTTTATGAAGATGAAAAAGTCACCTGGAAGCTCGATAGTGTGATGCAGAAGAAGTACCCTGCTCTGCTTTAAGTTTCGAGGACGAAACTAACTTAAGGGGGTAAGGATTGTAAGGACAAGTTTCTGCGTCGCTCGTATTTGGAAATTTGGAAATAATAAACGAGTTTTCATTGTTACAATCAAATTCTCTTGTGAATTATGGTCCAATGGATTTATCGAATTAATTTTAAATATGCTAAGGTTATGAGAAATCTCGGAATAAATAAAGGAACTATCGAGTTTATCTCGATTAATAAATTAATTCCGAGGAAAGATTCCGGAAATTAATTTAAAAAATAAATTCTCAAGAATGATAATTATTTCCGAGAAACCTTAAATATATTTTAATTAATCGAGAACGAACGAGGAAATTCTTCGTTCGAATCATATAATTGAATGAGGAATTTTGATCTCTAGATTTCTTGAATGTAGAATCTTGAGTTGGCTATGTTTATTGTTTGTTGTTGACGTTATGTCGTTGGTTATGGTTAAGGAAATGCCTTTGAAATGTCTAAGAATCACATGGTTGTGAGGATAGAGACGTGGACAAGCGTTTGGTACATAAGGGGCAGAGACACGTGCAGCCCTCGAGGGATGTTGAGAGGACCGAATAGAGTCCGTTAGAAGTTAGCGAGTCGAGAAATTTCCCGAGTCTCGACTCGAGCTGATCGCGAGCCGTTAATTAGTTTTATGAGTCTTTTGATATATTTTGAATTATGGTATTATTATGATGTTATTGGTTAAGTCTTTTAATTTTCGAATTGATTTAATAAATCGTTAAGAATTATTAATATGTTATCGTTACTAAACTCGTTGATTATTCAATTAATTATATAGTATCCTTATTTTAATTATGTATTAAAAATTGAGTTCGACTATAAGCTCAACTCTTTTAAATTGGAAAAAGAATATCAACGAGAAACATTCTATTTACATACGGAAATAAAAAATAAAAGGAAAGGTTCGAATACGAACCGAGGGTTTGATTATTTTGTAGATATTTTATTAAATCGAATCCAAAATTATTTACAATATGGTTGAACATTTAAAATAAATGACTTGGTTTATTTTAACTGAAAAGGTTCTTACGTTATTTATTTATGTTCTCAAATGTTTATAACTTGTCAATAAAAAGAGACAAGTCAAAAATATTTTTAAAAATACATTGAGAAATGTTGTTTTGAGTTACTTTCGTATAACTTACGTATGCTATAGATTTTTAGTAAGAGTTTCTTATACGTTCTATTCTTTTGGTTTCGACCCTCGGGATCCTATTTTAAGCAGTGGGTTTCGCCCAGTCAAAAGAATAGGTGGTCGAATTGTTGGAATCGATCTAGGGTTTAAGAAAAAGTTTAACGCTTCGTCGGCGGAATTTTAAAAATTTTCTTTTTAAGTAAAACTAGTTTTTACTAACCTAGACAAGAGCATGTACATGTAAATAAAAACTAATATGAGCTATTAAAGTTACTAACCTTTCTTGAAGCTTGAACCTTGTAGAAGCTTTTGGAAAGTTGCAACGCTCGTCTCCCCTCGCAGCACGTCTCTCTTTCTTTCCTCGGCACCTCGAGCAACCACGAAAGTTTCTATCACTAAATCACTCGAAAAGAAGGAATCAGTGAGTGGGCACTTTTAAACACTACGACTTAAGAACAAGTCTCGAAGTCGCAGAGCTAAACACTAGGTCGAGTGAGGACCTAGGTGCCAAAGCAAGAAATAATCGAAAATAAACTAGAGAGAGAGAGAGAGGATTTTCGGCCACCACAAGGTCTAGAGAGAGAAGCTCTCAATCTCTAACTTATGTGGAATGAATAAAATGAGGGGAATGAGGGTCCTATTTATAGGAGAAGGGTTGGCCTTGGAAAGAAGTAGTTTCCTCTTATTTTCCAAGCCTTTATGAGCAACCCTTTATTTCCCATTCCTATCCAAGTCACACGGCCACATAAGCCTTCATGACACCTCGGATTTGTTTCCTCTTTTATTTTTCTTCTCCCTTGACTTGTCTTGGTCGAAATTCCCATTGCCTTGAATAGGAAATTTGTTTCCTCTTTTTCTTTTGGCAAGTATCTTCATACATTAATGCACAAAAGGAACTCTCTTTCTCTTTGGGTAGTGGGCGCCTATTATGCTTTAGAAAGGCCTTCTAGAAGCTTTTCCATTTGTTCATGACAACATGAAAAAGGCCCATTAAGAATTTTCAATAAAATTCTTATGAAATGAAATTAATTCACAAGGCCCAATGATCAAGTCATGGCCGAGTGACATTAAGTCATCAAATGAACTTGTCAACAAATTTATTGACATTCATTTCATCCTTTGTCTCAAAAGACAAAAATACCCTTTTAACTATTTTCGTTCTTGTTTTGACTTAGCTTCCAATTTAACTATTCCTATCGATGTGATTCGTGACAGTGACCTCATGGACCCAAATGAACAAAGCTTGAGCTAAACACTTGGACTCAAAAGTTCACAAACCTTTTCCAAGTTTAGCTTAATGCCAACTGACTCCACTAAAGAGCTGACACTGAAAATCTCTCGGTTCAAATGAATTTATTTTCTACTCAAGAATTCGACCTAATTATGATGAGCGGATCCACTGAATATTATCTATGCTACCCTTCATGAATGTCATCAGCTAGTCGGGATTTACTAAATTACCATTTTACCCTTCTAGCTGTTATTTCCTCAACTCCTTTGTCGCTTGTGAATAAGTTAGAAACAATGTATTGACGAGGAGCTAACAAGTCACATTGTTTCATCCAAAAGAGTCAGGACTCAATTTGGACACTGGCCAGTTCATTTATTCACACTCCAAGGAACAAAGCATGAGGTGACATACATTGCATTTCAGCAATCTTGTACATGAATTCCATATCTATGAGAACTTCACAAAGTTACTCATGACATACTCACAACTTAGTATTTCACCAATAGGCCCTGTTCGGAATGACATAGTGAGTCCGAACTCTGACTTTCTCAAATGAGAATACTAAGGTGTGAAATGGCATGTCTCATTTCAGGATTAAGGTAAGCATGATGCAATTCATACATAGTGACTTCGAGACATAAGAGGTTAAATGGTTTGTTCTTATATTGTCTCTAGAAGTGCACTGGTCAATTCAGTACCTTCGGAAGATACCTAGAAGAACTATAGAGTCCCCAACTCTCAATGCCTCATAACCAGACATCATAGATTCTTCTAACAATCATACTGAGGTCAATAGTCCTTTTACCCTAAGATTGCGAATATATCGTTTTAAGCAAACTACGAAGAGTTTGTTCATGCAAATCTACATTTGTCTCTTCGTAAGTTGTTAGGTTTGTTTATGGACTAAAAGACTAGGGTTTTATCATAAAGCTTCAGACAAGGAAGATTGAATGAACGTTTCAACTTTTTATTAATGAATAAGCAATTACAAGCAAGAGTCTTCGTAAGACTATATGACATCAAATGTACATAAATAGACACTACTACTCTTCTTGTGGGCACCATTGACAACAAACTCCCACTTGACTCAAAGAAGATGTGAGTAGTCCTACATGCCTAATCCCTCTAGAAGTTGGTCGAAGACCATGTTCTCTAGGGCCTTGGTGAATGGATCTGCCAGAGATCTACTTCACCTCCACGTCTCCGCGTTGCGCGATCTCTCGAATCAAATGGTATTTCCTCTCAATATGTTTAGAGCGCTTATGGGTTCTAGGTTCCTTTGAGTTAGCGACAGCCCCACTATTATCACAATAATGGGTCATGGGCTTGTCGACGTTTGGAACAACTTCCAAATACTTAAGGAATTTTCTAAGCCATACAGCCTCTTTGGATGCTTCACAAGCAGCCACATATTCTGCTTCCATTGTGGAGTCAGCAATGCAAGATTGCTTAATACTTCTCCACACAACAGCTCCACCATTAAGGATGAACACAGATCCCGAAGTGGATTTCCTGGAATCCTTATCCGCTTGAAAATCGGAGTCGGTATATCTCGTCATAGTCAGGTCAGTACCTGAGTATGTAAGCATCAAGTTCCTAGTTCTTCGAAGATACTTAAGAACATGCTTAACAGCAATCCAGTGCTCGGGTCCAGGGTTGGATTGGAAACGGCTAACTACGCCAACGGAGAAACAGATGTCAAGTCTAGTGCAAAGCATGGTATACATGAGGCTTCCTACGGCATAGGCGTAAGGAATTTTCCTCATGTCTTCAATCTCTTGTGCAGTCTTGGGAGACTGGTCCTTAGAGAGTGAAACTCCATGCCTAAAGGGTGTTTGACCCCTCTTGCAGTCTTGCATCGAGAAGCGATCCATCACCTTATCAACATAAGATGCTTGAGAGAGCGACAGGGTCCGGTTTTTCCTATCTCGAAGGATTTGGATTCCCAGAATGTACGCGGCTTCTCCTAGATCCTTCATATCGAATTGCTTTGCTAGCCAGACCTTAACCTCAGATAACTTACCCACGTCATTACCAATGAGTAGTATATCATCGACATATAGTACCAGAAACACAACTTTGCCTTCGTGTATTAACTTGTAAACACAAGGCTCATCTATTGACTGTTCAAAGCCGAAGCTCTTTACAGTTTCATCGAATCTAATATTCCATGACCTAGATGCTTGCTTTAGTCCATAAATGGATTTAAGCAACTCACAAACCTTGGTCTCTTGACCTTTATCCACGAAACTGTCTGGTTGAGCCATGTAAATGCGCTCGTCAAGATTGCCATTCAGAAAGGCTGTCTTGACATCCATTTTGCCAGATCTCATAGTCGAGAGCTGCAGCTATGGATAGGAGTATGCGGATGGATTTAAGCATTGCGACTGGCGAGAAGGTTTCTTCATAGTCAATCCCTTCTTGTTGGGTATAACCCTTCGCCACAAGTCGTGCTTTGAACGTCTCGACGTTCCCATCAGGACCCCTTTTCTTCTTGTATATCCACTTACACCCTACGGGTTTAATCCCTTCAGGAAGGTCTACAAGTTTCCAGACTTTGTTGACATACATCGAGTGCATTTCAACTTTCATGGCGTCAAGCCAAAGGTTTGATTCAGAACAAGCCATCGCTTGGCTATAGGAAACAGGGTCATCCATGTCGGAGACGGCTACAAGAGAGTCTCGATAAGACATGTACCTGTCAGGCTTTTGAGTAGCCCTCCCACTACGTCTAAGTACTACTTGACGAGATTCTGATGAGTTAGGTTGTGTTTCAGTTGGGGTAAGAACAGTTCTTACAGATGAGGTAGAAGCTTCCTCACCCAACTTTTCTTCAAGCACAATTTTGCTTCTAGGTTTCGCATCCTTCATAAAGTCCTCCTCGAGGAAACGAGCATTCGTGCTAACGAAAGTCTTATCGTCCTCGGGACTATAGAAAATGAAACCTTTAGTTTCCTTTGGATATCCCACAAACAGGCACAATTCTGACCTACTAGCCAACTTGCTAGTCTTTTGCCTTAGCACATGTGCAGGGCAACCCCAAATTCGGATGTGGCCCAAACTTACTTTACGGCCAGTCCATCTTTCATAAGGAGTACCAGGAACCGTTTTAGACGGAACTTGGTTCAGAATGTAAGCGGCTGTTTCGAGGGCATATCCCCAAAAGGAAAGCGGGAGTGATGAGTAACTCATCATCGATCTAACCATCTCCATAAGAGTTCGGTTTCTTCTCTCTGACACTCCGTTTTGTTGAGGTGTGCCAGGTGCGGTAAGCTGAGAAGCGATACCTTCTTCTTTAAGAAAGTCATCGAACTCTCCAGACATATACTCACCACCTCGATCAGATCGAAGGGTTTTGATCACTTTGCCAGTTTGCTTTTCCACTAAAGTCCTAAAGACCTTAAATACGTTAAAGGTCTCGGATTTGTGTTTAAGCAAATAGACAAACCCATATCTTGAGTAATCATTAGTGAAGGTAACGAAGTATTCATATCCTCCACGTGCCTGTTGGTTGAGCGGACCACATACATCATAATGTATTAGTTCCAGCAACTCAGTGGCTCTTCGACCCTTATCGGAGAAAGGTCGCTTAGTCATTTTTCCTTCTATACAGGATTCACAAGTAGGTAGTGAGCCTATTGCAGAGGCTTGGAGTGGACCATCCCTCACAAGTCTCTTAATCCTATCTAGACTGATATGACCAAGTCTTAAGTGCCAGAGGTATGTTGATTTTGTTAGATCGGAGGATTCAGAAAGTTTGATCCTCTTTGGCTCCCTAATTTGATCATTATCTATTTCGGTGTCTAAAAGAGAAGGTTTAGTGGGATAGATGTAGAAAAGAGCATTCTTCATACATGCATCAGTGACAAAAGAATTATCAGGAAACGAAATACGAATTCCATTCTTAATGAACTTTAAACAATAATCTTGCTCACGAAGACGAGCAACGGATATTAAGTTCTTCCCAAAGGTAGGAACAAAATAAACATTATTCAAGTTTAAAGTGCGGTCTTCAAAAGACAGCGTCACGGATCCCACAGCCTTCGCGGACACCAGGCTCCCATCACCCCATTTGAAACAGAACTCGCCTTCCTCTAAGCTTTTGGTTTTCTTGAAACCATTCAAGGAACAACAAATATGGTTAGTAGCAGCGGAGTCAAGAATCCACGTTGATACATTATCAGCTACTCAGCATGCTTCGGTAACTAGTACAATACTATGTTCCTTTGCTTTGAGATAGGCAGGACATTCTTTTTATCGGCCTTGTGAGGTCTCTTCTTAGTTCTAGAGGCGGAGGCTTTTTGCTCAGTAGCATGTGCCTCTCCTTGATTCCTCTTTCTCTTAGTGAGACCTACAGCAGTATGAAGTCCCTTCATATGCTTGGTAACAGTGTACTCCAGCTTGTTTATGAAGTAGTTCATCTTGGAGGTATCAAGAGATGCGGGGAGAGTTTCTAAGATCACATCTATGACATTCTTCCAATCAATCTCAGATCCTAGGATTTCCATTTTACTCAGATGACTAATGATCAATATCATAAAGTCTCCAATAGGAGTCCTAGCCTTCATGCGACAGTTCATAAAATGTCGGACTGCTTGTAGCCTTGTTTGACGCCTTTGCCCTCCAAACATCTCAAGGAGATTGTAGAGCATTTCGGCGGCAGTCTCGATGTTACGATGTTGCTCTTTCAGCATATTGTTCATATATGCCAAGATATAGCACCTCACAATCTCATCGGATCGAAGCCAGGCCGCTACGACGTCATTATCCTCTTGAGTTGAATCATCATTCGTCAGAGGAGGACACGGGGTGGTGAGTACCCATTTGTGCTTGTTAACGGTAGGTATTATGTCGAGGTTACGTTTCGAGTCTATGTAGTTTTCGTTTTCGAGTTTGTTCGAGGAAAGAAAGATAGAGAGATGGTTGAGAGACATATTGCCTATATAAGTTGAAACAAGTTTATGATTAGTCTTTGGTTTAGGATTTAAGTTTTATTAAGACTTTTGTAAAATCCAAAGGTGTTATAAACCAAACGATAATTTACTCCCTCAAGAGAAGGCCGCAAAAAATCTCCATTCATAAGTAAATGACACATCATTAATGCTAAGCCAAGATGTCAATACATCTATTTTGACTAGCCACCTTTTAAATTGGTTTGATCACTCACATCCTTTCGCAGAGCCTCAAGGGAGGATACTAGGGATTGAGCCTAAGTGTGCAACCAACCACTTAGTCCAAAAGATCAGCTTTGAAAAACAATCCCCCAAGGGGAGGCCTTGCCATCATTGCATCACTCTCGGACGTAGCTCATTGAGCAATGATCGAAGCAATAACGCCTTGGAGTACTCACATTTAAGTGAGGGTCGCAAGAGCGGCTCTTAGTCCCACGTTATTGCATCTTTCATTAGTGTTGGGGATCGTGGGTTACAAACAACGAATATAACCCTCCCACTTAGTTTTTGGAGTTGGTTCATCGACTCTTATAAGTTCGGAAACAAATTTCCTAGTTAGAGAGCAACAGAGCGGACAACTAGAAGAGAATCCTAGATCGACATGTTCAGAGCAGTATTAGTGCATAAAGGCACAAGGTACATACTCGATCTTTTCCTATTTTCTATTTCGGGAAAGTGCGTGAGGGAAGTGTGAACTTCAACTCACTCGAACACTTGAAAGTTTGAGATTACACATCTTTTTATTTTTCGGCTTGTCTACAAGGAGACCTCCCACTCAAAATTTCAAGAGCATATAGATTTTGAACATATGTGATATAGATATAGTTTTGAAAACATTTTGAAAACTTATTTGATTTGGATGACAAAATATTTTCAAGTTTGAAAGTGAAAACGGTTTTTCAAAATTCAAACTAGTTTTTTAAAAATTCAATTTCAATTAAACTTTCAAAAATCAAAACATTTTAATCTTACACATCATGTTTATAATCATATGAAAAACATTTTTTCTCAAGAAAATTTTCTCATTAGAGTTCTATAACTCATGGTAGTGGGGTTTGAAAATCCCGATTTCTAAAAAACTGGAGTTTCAGACAGCCGCGCACCTCGGAGTAAAATCGCCATATCTGGCGGCTCCGATGTCCTTTTGAGCCGAAACCGGTGGCATTGAACAGAGGACAAACAGAGCTTTAATTTGATTCAAGAATCATTAAATTTCGATTTCTGAGCAGAGAGTTATGCCACTTTGAATGCGGGTTTACTCCAGCTCGAAGAAAAAGAAATAAATTAAAGCTTGGTCCTACTTAGGTGCGAAAAAGAATCAAGTGTAACGGAACGTTTTAAGATGTTGTTTAAAGCTTTTATTTGTGTTTTATTAGCAGGGTAATAACATAGAATAAAAGAAATAACAACAAGCATAAAACGAATACGATAAATAAAAGAAACTAGAAAGACAAAGTAACTAGTCACAAAATTTACCGAAATTTCTCAAACCTTTAAAACACGTTTTTCAATATAAAAAATTAAAAACTTTTAGAACTGATTCTAATGTGTTTTAAAAACATCCCAAACTCATAGAAAATCAACATGCTTTTTAATTTAAAGACATGAGCAATAAATTAAAAAAAATCTAAGATAACAATTCTAACTTGTCACAAAATTAGTAAACTTTCGAAAACGATTTTCAAGCTCATAATTTAAAAAACATGTACATGCATCTCTTTGACCATAGCTCTGATACCATTTGTTGGAATCGATCTAGGGTTTAAGAAAAAGTTTAACGCTTCGTTAAGCGGCGGAATTTTAAAAATTTTCTTTTTAAGTAAAACTAGTTTTTACTAACCTAGACAAGAGCATGTACATGTAAATAAAAACTAATATGAGCTATTAAAGTTACTAACCTTTCTTGAAGCTTGAACCTTGTAGAAGCTTTTGGAAAGTTGCAACGCTCGTCTCCCCTCGCAGCACGTCTCTCTTTCTTTCCTCGGCACCTCGAGCAACCACGAAAGTTTCTATCACTAAATCACTCGAAAAGAAGGAATCAGTGAGTGGGCACTTTTAAACACTACGACTTAAGAACAAGTCTCGAAGTCGCAGAGCTAAACACTAGGTCGAGTGAGGACCTAGGTGCCAAAGCAAGAAATAATCGAAAATAAACTAGAGAGAGAGAGAGAGGATTTTCGGCCACCACAAGGTCTAGAGAGAGAAGCTCTCAATCTCTAACTTATGTGGAATGAATAAAATGAGGGGAATGAGGGTCCTATTTATAGGAGAAGGGTTGGCCTTGGAAAGAAGTAGTTTCCTCTTATTTTCCAAGCCTTTATGAGCAACCCTTTATTTCCCATTCCTATCCAAGTCACACGGCCACATAAGCCTTCATGACACCTCGGATTTGTTTCCTCTTTTATTTTTCTTCTCCCTTGACTTGTCTTGGTCGAAATTCCCATTGCCTTGAATAGGAAATTTGTTTCCTCTTTTTCTTTTGGCAAGTATCTTCATACATTAATGCACAAAAGGAACTCTCTTTCTCTTTGGGTAGTGGGCGCCTATTATGCTTTAGAAAGGCCTTCTAGAAGCTTTTCCATTTGTTCATGACAACATGAAAAAGGCCCATTAAGAATTTTCAATAAAATTCTTATGAAATGAAATTAATTCACAAGGCCCAATGATCAAGTCATGGCCGAGTGACATTAAGTCATCAAATGAACTTGTCAAAAAATTTATTGACATTCATTTCATCCTTTGTCTCAAAAGACAAAAATACCCTTTTAACTATTTTCGTTCTTGTTTTGACTTAGCTTCCAGTTTAACTATTCCTATCGATGTGATTCGTGACAGTGACCTCATGGACCCAAATGAACAAAGCTTGAGCTAAACACTTGGACTCAAAAGTTCACAAACCTTTTCCAAGTTTAGCTTAATGCCAACTGACTCCACTAAAGAGCTGACACTGAAAATCTCTCGGTTCAAATGAATTTATTTTCTACTCAAGAATTCGACCTAATTATGATGAGCGGATCCACTGAATATTATCTATGCTACCCTTCATGAATGTCATCAGCTAGTCGGGATTTACTAAATTACCATTTTACCCTTCTAGCTGTTATTTCCTCAACTCCTTTGTCGCTTGTGAATAAGTTAGAAACAATGTATTGACGAGGAGCTAACAAGTCACATTGTTTCATCCAAAAGAGTCAGGACTCAATTTGGACACTGGCCAGTTCATTTATTCACACTCCAAGGAACAAAGCATGAGGTGACATACATTGCATTTTAGCAATCTTGTACATGAATTCCATATCTATGAGAACTTCACAAAGTTACTCATGACATACTCACAACTTAGTATTTCACCAATAGGCCCTGTTCGGAATGACATAGTGAGTCCGAACTCTGACTTTCTCAAATGAGAATACTAAGGTGTGAAATGGCATGTCTCATTTCAGGATTAAGGTAAGCATGATGCAATTCATACATAGTGACTTCGAGACATAAGAGGTTAAATGGTTTGTTCTTATATTGTCTCTAGAAGTGCACTGGTCAATTCAGTACCTTCGGAAGATACCTAGAAGAACTATAGAGTCCCCAACTCTCAATGCCTCATAATTAGACATCATAGATTCTTCTAACAATCATACTGAGGTCAATAGTCCTTTGACCCTAAGATTGCGAATATATCGTTTTAAGCAAACTACGAAGAGTTTGTTCATGCAAATCTACATTTGTCTCTTCGTAAGTTGTTAGGTTTGTTTATGGACTAAAAGACTAGGGTTTTATCATAAAGCTTCAGACAAGGAAGATTGAATGAACGTTTCAACTTTTTATTAATGAATAAGCAATTACAAGCAAGAGTCTTCGTAAGACTATATGACATCAAATGTACATAAATAGACACTACTACTCTTCTTGTGGGCACCATTGACAACACGAATAGTGTAGGACGTTTCTTAGCTTAGATCAGAGAAGTAATAATAGGACCTTATTTTTAGGCATCGATTCTTTTCTGTATCTCTATTCTGTCTTCGTGTATATTCTCCGTTTCTCGTTTTTGAGACGCTCTTAGTATCGTGACTAGCAGGACGTTTTGAATACATTCCTTATGAGCTTTCTTCCCAGTAGAAGTATGTACGTTAGTAGATCAATGGACGAGATACTGAGTACATTCCATGTTCGATCTTTCTCTTCCATAGATAAGTCCAGATTGCTATAAGGATTAGCAATGAACAGAAAGAGCTTACGTGGACTGGATTATACGTGAAATTAAGAAGAACCCTTTTATGGGAAGAAAGATTTCAGGATTCGAAGGAATTATATCCAGGTAAGTGGATTATAGACACTTACAATATCAAGAAATATTATATATATATCTCTATATATACATATATTTTACGTGCATTTCCTATATGCTTTTTAGTAAGCAAGAGTAAGACAAGCCAGAAGATAAAATCACTATCAAGATTAAGGGCTTTAAACCACTAATGAACTGGAAAACAGAATTAGTCCGGCTAACAAAAATGGCTAGAGGTAACTAGGAACCTGAGCCTTTGTTACGTGTTTGGTTACTTTCCCCCCAATAGATCCAGTCCTAGTGAACTGAGTTATGAGAGACTGCAGTAAGACTCGTATTCAAAAGCGAGGATATTATGATAGGATTTCTAGGAGTCACATCATGAGATCTTATAAGTTACGAATTAATAAGCGAAAATAATATATGTTAAGATCGAGATTAAACCCGAACTAAGCAGTCTCTCATGTTAATTTAATTAAAGAGAAAACATGGAATGGTACCGCCTCCGACATATACCCCATGTTAGCAGGTACCTATTATCCTTCGTGGTGGTACCACATGTGGATTAGGCAGGAGACTGTGGACCCTCTTGTCTGGCGCCAATAAGACATGTGTCGTGCGGATATCATTAAGGGATCCCGAGCAGGAAATGTATTGTATGATGGGAATTGCCGGGACCTAAGCTGGAATATTCTCAAGTAAGTAGGAGTTAACGGGACGTAAGCTGGGTGATTCCTAAGTAAGATGAATCTATCGGGACCTAAGCCGATTGATTCTTAAGAAAGGTGGATTTATCGGGACCTAGGCCGATACTTCCGCAAGTTATGTTAAGATATGAACTGCATGTTATGTATTGCTTATGTGTTATGTGCACGATGCATTAGTTATATAGATATTTGCTTACTGAGTCTTTCGACTCACAGTCATTATCTTGATATTGTAGAAAAAGGGAAAGCTAAAAAAGACTGAGCAGAGCATCAACAAAACCTGGTAAGTAAGTAGGCGTGTGTATGCATGGTTGCCGACCTATGGCTAAGTTAGGGACGAATTGGTCTGTTTTGTTTTTAAAAAGACGAGTCTTTTTGTTTTTAAATTTTAAATAGTATGTTGTAGGAAAAACGAAAAATTCGCCCATATTTTTAAGACGCTTATGTAAATATTTTATAAGTTTTTCTAGAAAATGTTTTCCGGAAGGGCTTCCACCATGACTTTTATGAATTTTATTTTATGTTAAAGTAAGATATGAAGATCTCTGCCGCGGCTCGCAGGCGAGCTAAGGCTCGCGAGCCGTGACATGAGTAGCTCATCATCTATCTAACCATCTCCATTAGAGTTCGGTTCCTTCTATCCGACACTCCGTTTTGTTGAGGTGTGTCAGGTGCTGTAAGCTGAGAAGTGATACCTTCTTCTTTAAGAAAGTCATCGAACTCTCCAGACATATACTCACCACCTCGATCGGATCGAACGGTTTTGATCTGTTTGCCAGTTTTCTTTTCCTCTATAGCCCGAAAGACCTTAAATACGTCAAAGGTCTCGGATTTGTGTTTGAGAAAATAGACAAAACTGTATCTTGAGTAATCATCAGTGAAGGTAACGAAGTGTTCGTATCCTCGCCGTGCCTTTGTACTGAGTGGAACACATACAACAGAATCTACAAGTTCCAGCAACTCAAAGGCTCTACGACCTTTAGCTGAGAAAGGTCGCTTAGTCATTTTTCCTTCTATGCAAGATTCACAAGTAGGTAGTGAACCTATTGCAGAGGCTTGGAATGGACCGTCCCTCACAAGTCTCATCCTGTCTAGATTTATATGACCAATTCTTAAGTGCCAGAGATATGTTGATTTTATTAGATCAGAGGAATCAAAAAGTTTGATCCTCTTTGGCTCCCTAACTAGTGTTGTCAATGGTGCCCACAACAAGAGTTGTAGTTTTTACTTATGTACATTTGATGTAATAAAGTCTCACGAATACTCTTGCTTGTAATTACTTATTTAATAAAAGTTGAAACGTTCATTCAGTCTCCCTTGTCTGAAGAGACAAATGTAGATTTGCATGAACAAACTCTTCATGGTTTGCTTAAAACAATATATTCACAATCTAAGGATCAAAGGACTATTGATCTCAGTACGATTGTTAGGAGAATCTATGATTTCTGGTTATGAGACATTGAGAGTTGGAGACTCTATAGTTCTTATAAGTATCTTTTGAAGGTACTGAATTGACCAGTGCACTTCTAGAGACAGAATAAGTACAAACCATTTAACCTCTTATATCTCGAAGTCACTACGTATGAATTGCATCATGCTTACCTCAATTTTCAAATGAGACATGTCATTTCATAACTTACGTATTCTCATTTGAGAAATTAAGAGTTCGGATTCACTATGTGATTCTTAACAGGACCTATTGGTGAAGTACTAAGTTATGAAGATGTCATAAGTAACTTTGTGAAGATCTCATAGATATGGAATTCATGTAGAAGATTGCTGAAATGAAATGTATATCACCTCATGCTTTGTTCCTTGGAATGTGATTAAATGAACTGGCCAGTGTCAAAATTGAGTCATGACTCTTTTGGATGAAACAATGTGACTTGTTAGCTCCTCGTCAATACATTATTTCTGACTTATTCACAAGCGACAAAAGAGTTGAGGAAATAACAGCTAGAATGGTAAAATGATAATTTTGTAAATCGTGACTAGCTTATGATATTCATGAAGGGTAAACACAGATAATATTCAGTGGATCTACTCATCACAATTTAATTGAATTCTTGAGTAGAACATAAATTCATTTGAACCGAGAGATTCTCAGTGTCAACTTAAGCTCAGAAAAGGTTTGTGAACTTTTGAGTCCAAGTATTTTAGCTAAATCTTTGTTCATTTGGATCCATGAGGTCACTGTCACAAATCATATCAAGTAGGAATAGTTAAACTAGAAGCTTAGTCAAAACAAGAACGAGACAAGTTTTATGAAAATTGTCTAAAGGGTAATTTTGTCCTTTTGTACATAGGATGAAATGAATGTCAATAAATTTTTTGATATTGTCATATGATGACATATTATCACTCGGCCATAACAAATTAATTGGGCCTTGACGATTAATTTCATTTCATAGAATATTACTTGAAAATTCTTAATGAGCATTTTCTTATGTTGTCATAAACAGATGAAGAAGCATCTGGAAGCCCATTCTAGATGTCTTGGCCGCCCAACATAGATAGTAAAAAGAGAGATTATTTTGTGCATTAATGTATGAAGATACTTGCCAAAAGAAAAAGAGGAAACAAATTTCTTCTACGAGGAAAGGGGGAATTCGGCCAAGCAGGAGGGATAAGAAAAGAGGAAACAAATCAAAGGCTTCTAGAAGCCTTATTTGGCCGTGTGACTTGAAGGGAATGAGAGCAAATTTTGCTCATAAATATGTGATATTCTATAGAACAGGAAACTACCTTGTTGAACGTAATCCTTCTCCTATAAATAGAGCCCTCATTACCTTCAATCTATTCATTCAAAAGTTTTAGAGATTGAGAGCTTCTCTCTCTAGAACACTTGGCCGCCCATTCTCCCTCTATCTCTCTAAGTTTTCTTTCCTTTTTGTTTTGGCACCTAGGTCCACATTTGACCTAGTTTTTTTAACTCTTCGACTCTTAGACTTGTTCTAGATTCATCGTGTTTAAAAGTGCCCACACATTAATTCATTTCTTTCTCGAGTGATTATTGTGATAAAAAGTTTCGTGGTTGCTCGAGTTCCCCGCGAAAGAAGTGAGACGTGCTGCATGGGGAGACGAACGTTTCAACCTTCCTAAGGCTTCTTAACGTTCAAGCTTCTCAAAGGTTAGTAAACAAATAATGCTCATTAATAGTTTTGATTTATCAAAAAATTAGCGATATAAGCCACATAAACATAAGGAGTTGCGTTTAAACAACGTTTTGTAAATTTTTCATAAATAGCTAAAAAGTTTTGTAAATGTTTCGTAAATAACAAAAGTTATTAGAAATTTACTTTGCGTTTTTGGTTATTTTGTTAGCGTAAGTAGATTTACGTGGCTATTTACAAAAAATTAACGTAACGTTGGCTATTTCAAAATTTATAACGTTTCATACGGTTAGATAGCCACTGAACCCTTGATTTTACTTGCTCTTTGTCTACGTTAGTAAAATTGTTTTACTTGTTTTAAAGAAAATTTTTAAATTCCGCCGCATGCTTGAAGCGTTAAATCTTTTCTTAATCCTAGATCAATTCCAACAAATGGTATCAGAGCTATGGTCAAATATATGCATGTACATGTAATTAAAATTATGAGTTTGAAAATTGTTTTCGAAAGTTTACTAATTTTGTGACAAGTTAGAATTGTTTTCTTAGATTTTTTTAATTTATTGCTTATGCCTTTAAATTAAAAATCAGGTTGACTTTCTATCACCTTGGGATGTTATTAAAACACATTAGAATCAGTTCTAAAAGATTTTTTATAATGAAAACTGTGTTTTTAAGTTTGAGAAAATTTTGAGTAATTTTGACTACGTATATTGTCTTGCTAGTTTCGTTTATTTACTCGTTTCGTTTTATGTTTGTTGTTATTTTCTTTTATATTGTGTTAATAAAACACATATAAAAGCTTTAACAATTTCCTAAAACGTTCCGTTACAATCGATTCTTTTTCGCACTCAAAGTCCAAACTTTAATTATTTCAGTTTTCTTCGAGCTCGAGAAAAACCTGTAGTAAAAGTGGCATAACTCAGCTCAGAATTCCACATTTAATGATTCTTGAATCAAATTAAAGGCCTGTTTGTCCTCTTTCGAATGGAATTGGTTAGGTCAAAAGGACGTCGGAGCCGCTAGTTATGACGATTTTACTCCGAGGTGCGCGGCTGTTCCAAATGTCCAGTTTTTTAGAATTAATGAATTCCGAATTTAGGACGCCACTCCATGAGTTATAGAACTCTAATGAGAAAATTTCATTGAGCAAAATTGTTTTTTATAAAATGATAATTATAATGTGGAAGATTAAAATGTTTTGATTTTTGAAAGTTTAATTGAAATTGAATTTTTACAAAACTAGTTTGAATTTTGAAAAATTGTTTTCACTTTCAAACTTGAAAAATTTTTGTCACCCAAATCAAATAAGTTTTCAAAATATTTTCAAAACTATATTTATATCACATATGTTCAAAATTTATATGCTCTTGAAAATTTGAGTGAGAGGTCTCCTCGTAGACAAGCCGAAAAATAAAAGATGTGTAATCTCAAACTTTCAAGTGTTCGAGTTAGTTGAAGTTCACACTTCCCTCATGCACTTTCCCGAATAGAAAATAGGAAAATGTCCGAGTATGTACCTTGTGCCTTTATGCACTAACACTGCTCTTCCTTGAACATGAAGATCTAGGATTCCTTTCTACTATCGCTCTATGAATAGGAAATTTGTTTCCGAACTTATAAAGACGATGCGCCAACTCCAAAAACTAAGTGGGAGGGTTACACTTGTTATTTGTAACCCACGATCCCCAACACTAATTAAAGAAGCAATTAACGCGAGACTAAGAGTCACTCTTGTGGCCCTCTCTTCAATGGGAGTACTCTATGGCGTTCTTGCTTCGATCATTGCTCAATGAGCTACATCCGAGAGTGACACGATGAAGACAAGGCCTCCTCTTGGAGGATTGTTTTTTCACAGTTGACCTTTTGGACTAATTGGTTGGTTGCACACTTAGGCTCAATCCCTAGAAATTCTCCCTTGAGGCTCTGCGAAAGGATGTGAGTGATCAAACCAAAATAAAAGGTGGCTAAGTCAAAATTGGTGTATTGACACCTTGGCTAAGCATCAATGATGTGTCATATACTTATAAAAGGAGATTTTTTGCCGCCTTCTCTTAAGGGAGTAGAATATCATTTTATTTGTAACACCTTTGGATTTTATCAAATAGTAAAAACTTAAATCCTAAACCAAAGACTAATCATAAACTTGTCCTCAAACTACGTAGATTCGAAACGTAACCTCGACATCATCCTTACCGTTAACAACCACAAATGGGTACTCACCACCCCCTGTCCTCAAACGAATGATGATTCGACACAAGAGGAGAAAGACGCCCTTGCGGCCTGGCTTCGATCCGATGAGATTGCGAGGTGCTATATTTTTGAATCTATGAACAATGTGTTGCAATAACAACATCATGACGTCGATACTGCCGCCGATATGCTCTACAATCTCCATGAGATGTTTGAAGGGCAAGGACGTCAAACAAGGCAACAAGCGGTCCGACAGTTTATGAACTGTCGTATTAAGGCTGGAACTCCCGTTAGAGATCATATGATGCTGATCATTAGTTATCTAAACGAAATGGAGATCCTTGGATATGAGATTGATGGGGAGACTAAAATAGACATGAGATTGGAAATTCTCCACGAGTCTTTTGATACCTTCAAGCTGAACTACTCCATGAACAAGCTAAAGTACACTGTTACCAAGCTTATGAAGGAGCTTCAAGGAGAGGTACACGCTACTGCCTCCACCTCTGGATCTAAGACGAGACCTCGCAAGGCCGAGAAGAAGAACCAGCCTAAGGTTCAAAAGAAGAAGAAGACGCCAAAGGCTCCGAAGGTGGACAAGTCTAACGACAAGTGCAACCACTGCAATGATCCTGGTCACTGGCGTAGGAGCTGTCCTGCCTACCTCAAAACCAAGTAAAAATTTATTATACTTGTTATAGAAGCTTGCTTAGTAGCTGATAATGTATCATCGTGGATTATTGACTCCGTTGCTACTAACCATACTTGCTGCTCCTTGACTGGTTTTAGGAAAAGCAAAAGCTTAGAGGATGGCGACTTCTGCTTCAAGTAGGGTGATGGGAGCATGGTGTCTGCGAAGGTTGTGGGATCTGTGACGCTGTCTTTTGAAGACCGCACTTTAAATTGGAATAATGTTTATTATGTTCATTCCTTTGGGAAAAACCTAATATCTGTTGCTCAACTTTTCGAGCAAGGTTATTATTTAAAGTTTATAAAGAATGGAATTCGTATTTCTTTTTCAAATTCTTTTGTCACTCATGCATTTCTGAAGAATGGTCTTTTTTTATATTTATCCCATCAACCTTCTCTTTTAGACACCGAAAGAGATAATGATCTAGTTAGGGAGCCAAAGAGGATCAAACTATCTGAATCCTCCGATCTAATAAAATAAACATATCTCTGACACTTAAGACTTGGTCATATCAGTCTAGATAGGATTAAGAGACTTGTGAGGGACGGTCCACTCCAAGCCTCTACAACAGGTTCACTACCTACTTGTGAATCTTGCATAAAAGGAAAAATAACTAAGCGACCTTTCTCCGATAAGGGTCGAAGAGCCACTGAGTTGCTGGAACTAGTACATTCTAATGTATGTGGTCCGCTCAGTCAACAGGCACGTGGAGGATAGGAATACTTCGTTACCTTCACTAATGATTACTCAAGATACGGTTTTGTCTACTTGCTCAAACACAAATCCGAAACCTTTAACGTATTTAAGGTCTTTAGGGCTTTAGTGGAAAAGCAAACTGGCAAACAAATCAAAACCCTTCGATCTGATCGAGGTGGTGAGTATATGTCTGGAGAGTTCGATGAATTTCTTAAAGAAGAAGGTATCGCTTCTCAGCTTGCCACACCTCGTACACCTCAACAAAACAGAGTGTCAGAGAGAACTCTTATGGAGATGGTTAGATCAATGATGAGTTACTCATCACTCCCTCTTTCCGTTTGGGGATATGCCCTCGAAACAGGTGCTTACATTCTGAACCAAGTTCCTTCTAAACCTGTTCCTGGTACTCCTTATGAATAATGGAATGGCCATAAAGTAAATCTTGGCCGCATCAAAATTTGGGGTTGCCCCGCACACGTGCTGAGGCAAACGACTAGCAAGTTGGCTAGTAGGTCAGAATTGTGTCTGTTCGTTGGATATCCAAAGTAAACCAAAAGTTTCACATTCTATAGTCCCGAGGATGATAAGACTTTCGTTAGCACGAATGCTCGTTTCCTTGAGGAGGACTTTATGAAAGATGTAAAACCTAGAAGCAAAATTGTGATTGAAGAAAAGTTGGGTGAGGAAGCTTCTACCTCATCTGTAAGAACTGTTATTACCCCAATTGAAACACAACCTAACTCATCAGAATTCATCAAGTAGTACTTCAATGTAGTGGGAGGGCTACTCAAAAGCCTGACAGGTACATGTCTTATGGAGACACTCTCGTAGCCGTCTCTGACATGCATGACCCTGTTTCCTATAGCCAAGCGATGGCTTGTTCAAAATCAAACCTTTGGCTTGACGCCATGAAAGTCAAAATGCACTTGATGCATGTCAACAAAGTAAGGAAACTTGTAGACCTTCCTGAAGGGATTAAACCCGTAGGGTTTAAGTGGATATACAAGAAGAAAAGGGGTCCGGATGGGAACGTCGAAACGTTCAAAGCACGACTTGTGGCTAAGGGTTATACCCAACAAGAAGGGATTGACTATGAAGAAACCTTCTCGCCAATCGCGATGCTTAAATCCATCCGCATACTTCTATCCATAGCTGTAGCTCTCGACTATGAGATCTGGCAAATGGATGTCAAGACTGCCTTCCTGAATGACAATCTTGACGAGCGCATTTATATAGCTCAACCAGACGGTTTCATGGAAAAGGGACAAGAGACCATGGTTTGTGAGTTGCTCAAGTCCATTTATGGATTAAAGCAAGCATCTAGGTCATGGAATTTAGATTCAATGAAACTGTGAAGAGCTTCCGCTTTGAGCAATCAATAGATGAGCCGTGTGTTTACAAGTTGATGCACGAAGGTAAAGTTGTGTTTTTGGTACTATATGTCGATGATATATTACGCATAGGTAATAATATGGGTACTTTTATTTGAGGTTAAAGTCTAGATGGCAAAGTAATTTGATATGAAGGATCTAGGAGAAGCCGAGTACATTCTGGGGATCCAAATCCTTCAAGATCGGAAAAACCGGACTTTGTCGCTCTCTCAAGCATCTTATATGGATAAGGTGATGGATCGCTTCTCGATGCAAGACTCCAAGAAGGGCCAAACCCCCTTTAGACATGGAGTCTCACTCTCTAAGGACCAGTCTCCCAAGACTGCACAAGAGATTGAAGACATGAGGAAAATTCCTTACGCCTCAGCCGTAGGAAGTCTCATGTATGTTGTGCTTTGCACTAGACCTGATATCTGCTTCGCAGTTGGCATAGTTAGCCGTTTTCAATCCAACCCTGGACCCGAGCACTAGATTGTTGTTAAGCATTTTCTTAAGTATCTTCAAGGAACTAGGAACTTGATGCTTACATATTCAGGTACTGACCTGACTATGACGGGATATACTGACTCCGATTTTCAAACGGATAAGGATTCGAGGAAATCCACTTCGGGATCTGTATTCATCCTTAATGGTGGAGCTGTTGTGTGGAGGAGTATTAAGCAATCTTGCATTGCTGACTCCACAATGGAAGTAGAATATGTGGCTGCTTGTGAAGCATCCAAAGAGGCTGTATGGCTTAGAAAATTCCTTAAGTATTCGGAAGTTGTTCCAAACGTCGACGAGCCCATGACCCTTTATTGTGATAATAGTGGTGTTGTCGCTAACTCAAAGGAACCTCGAAGCCATAAGAGCTCTAAACATATTGAGATGAAATACCATTTGATTCGAGAGATCGTGCAGCACAGAGACGTTGAGGTGAAGAAGATCTCAACGGTGGACAATCTGGCAGATCCATTCACCTAGGCCCTAGCAAACAAGGTCTTCGACCAGAATCGGGTGGGATTAGGCATGAAGGACTACACACATCTTCTTTGAGTCAAGTGGGAGTTTGTTGTTAATGGTGCCCACAAGAAGAGTTGTAGTCTTTACTTGCTCATTAATAGTTTTAATTTGTATGTACTTGCTCTTAATCTACGTTAGTAAAATCGTTTTACTTGTTTTAAAGAATTTTTTTAAATTCCGCCGCTTGCTCGAAGCGTTAAATCTTGAAAAAGAAATACGAATTCGATTCTTTATAAACTTTAAACACTTATCTTGCTCAACAAGTCGAGCAACAGATATTAGGCTTTTAACAAAGGAAGGAACATAATAAACATTATTCAAATTTAAAGTGAGGTCTCTAAAAGACAGCGTCATGGATCTCACAGCCTTCACAGACACTAAGCTCCCATCACCCCACTTGAAGCAGAATTCACCTTCGTCTAAGCTTTTGCTTTTCCTAAAACCAGTCAAGGAGCAGCAAATATGGTTAGTAGTGGCGGAGTCAAGAATCAACGTTGATACATTATCAGCTACTAAGCAAGCTTCGGTAATAAGTACAATACCTTTTTCCTTGGTCTTGAGGTAGGCACGACAGTTCCTTCGCCAGTGACCAGGTTCTTTGCAATGGTGACATTTGTCTTTCGACATGTCTACCTTAGGAACCCTTGGCGTCTTCTTCTTCTTTTGAACCTAAGGTTGGCTCTTCTTCTATGCCTTGAAAGATCTCTTCTTAGGTCCAGAGGTGGAGGCAGTAGCATGTGTGAAGCTCTTTCATAAGCTCGGTTACAATGTGTACTCTAGCTTGTTCATGGAGTAGTTTAGCTTGAAGGTATCAAAAGACTCGGGGAGAGTTTCCAAGATCATATCTGTTTTGGTCTCCCCATCAATCTCAGATCCAAGGATCTCCATTTCGTTTAGATAACTAATGATCTGCATCATATGGCTTCCTACATGAGTCCCAGCCTTCATGTGACAGTTCATAAACTGTCGGACCGCTTGTTGCCTTGCTTGACACCCTTGCCCTCCAAACATCTCATGGATATTGTAGAGCATATCGGCAGCAGCCTTGATGTCACGATTTTGTTGTTGCAACACATTGTTCATTGATGCCAAGATATAGCACCTCGCAATCTCATCGGATCGGAGCCAGGCCGCCAAGGCGTCTTTTTCCTCTTATGTCGAATCATCATTCATTTGGGACAGGGTGTGGTGGGTACCCATTTGTGCTTGTCCACGGTAAGGACTATGTCAAGGTTACATTTTCAGTCGACGTAATTCTCGCCTTCGAGTTTATTCAAGGAAAGGATGGTTGAGAGAGGGTTTAGAGACATTATGCTTAAAAGGTTGAAACAAGTTTATGATTAGTCTTTTGGTTTAGGATTTAGGTTTGCTTAAGTTTTTAGGATTAACAAGACAGGAAAAATCCAAAGGTGTTATAAATGAAATGACCGACAGGGGCAAAAGAGTCAAAACGAGCCATGATTCAAAGAACCACGATGAGGTGAGGTGTTGGTAGCCAATCCGGACCGACATAGGTGGAATCGTCGCAACGACTCCCGACCGGCCGGCCAGTGACCTTCTCCCGGCCGGCAAAGGACCGCACAACAACTCCCGGCCGGCCATGTCTGTCCCGGCCCGGCGAAGCGACAACGGCCGCGATAGAGGCCGTCCTCGGACTCCCCTCGGCACGCGGCCGACTCAGAGCCGGCGCTCGGCCAGTGGCCGGCTCAGGGCCAGCTCTCGGCGATTGGCCGAGCCTGGGACATCACACGGCTGGCTCAGAGCCGGCGCTCGGCCCATGGCCGGCCCAGAACCGGCTCTCGACCATTGGCCGAGCCTAGGACATCACACGGCCGGCTCAGATCCGGCGCTCGGCCAATGGCCGGCTCAGGTCCGGCTCTCGGCCATTGGCCGAGCCTGGGACCTCGCACGGCCGGCGCAGAGCCGGCGCTCGGCCAATGGCCGGCCCAGGGCCGGCTCTCGGCCATTGGCCGAGTCTGGGATGTCACACGGCCGGCTCAGAGCCAGCGCTCGGCCAATGGCCGGCCCAGGACCGGCTCTCGGCCATTGGCCGAGCCTGGGACGTCACAAGGCCGGCTCAGAGCCGGCGCTCTGCCAATGGCCGGCCCAGGGCCGGCTCTCGGCCATTGGCCGAGTCTTGGACGTCACACGGCCGGCTCAAAGCCGGCGCTCGACCAATGGTCGGCCCAGGGCCAGCTCTCGGCGATTGGCCGAGCCTAGGACATCACACGGCTGGCTCAAAGCCGGCGCTCGGCCCATGGCCGGCCCAGAACCGGCTCTCGACCATTGGCCGAGCCTAGGACATTACACGGCCGGCTCAGATCCGGCGCTCGGCCAATGGCCGGCTTAGGTCCGGCTCTCGGCCATTCGCCGAGCCTGGGACCTCGCACGGCCGGCGCAGAGCCGGCGCTCGGCCAATGGCCGGCCCAGGGCCGGCTCTCGGCCATTGGCCGAGTCTGGGAAGTCACACGGCCGGCTCAGAGCCAGCGCTCGGCCAATGGCCGGCCCAGGACCGGCTCTCGGCCATTGGCCGAGCCTGGGACGTCACAAGGTCGGCTCAGAGCTGGCGCTCTGCCAATGGCCGGCCCAGGGCCGGCTCTTGGCCATTGGTCGAGTCTTGGACGTCACACGGCCGGCTCAGAGCCGGCGCTCGGCCAATGGTCGGCCCAGGACCGGCTCTCGGCCTAGGGACCCCCCAAAACGTCCCTAGGTAGCCTATAAATATGAGGCTCGACCCCTCGAGTCAGGTAATCCGAATTTGAGTACTGAAACGTTGTCGAACTAGTAACTCGCTCGTTTCTCTCAAGTCTCGGCTCTCTAAACACCTTATCTCTTTTACCCACCTCAATCCTACTAATGTTGAGCGTCGGAGAGGTAAACAGAGGCACCCCCTCTGTTTCCCCTTTGTAGTTCACATTCTCTTCCTACTTTTTCAGGTATTGAGACGAGGTATACATCATCCACAGCTAAGGGACGACTTGGGATACCAAGTCCGACACGCTCGAGCCCGAACGCGACCACTTGGTGCGGCCTTGGGTCGAAACGTTTGGGGCTCCTAAATAGTTGTCCGAAAATGAGCGACAACATTTTGGCGCTAGAATAGATGAGTCTCCTGCCGGCCACCTCCGTGGGTACCCGAGCGACTAGCTCGGGGTACGACCTCAAGAACCTAGCACATCTCCTAGGAGGGCAACCTCGTGACAATGAGAGCCAGCCCCAAGACCCGGCAAATGAACCCGAGGCCAAGCTCTAAGAGGACACGGCTCGAGGGCTTGACGAGCTCCTAGACCGCCGCGGCGTCGACGGCGCGCTTATCGCTGACCTCCTCGGCTATGGCGTCAAGGACCACGTCAACCATGACCAGAGAGACCCCAACAAGGTGGCAAGATCAAAAATCGACGAGGCCAACCTCAACCGCGCTATTCACGAAAGTGAACGCGTACGCACGCCTTCGAGGAGACTCCCTCAGGAAACCGCGTCGAGACATCAATCGTCGAGTGAACAAACACGTGCGCCCTCGAGGGGACACCATCGAGAGACCACATCAAGACAAAGATCGAGCAATATTCGAGGACGCTCAATCTCAATTTCCCGAAAGGGGCGCTCCAAGCTCACCATTTGCGTCCAAAACCCTTGTAGAGACGATGACGTCGATGACCGCGGCATCCATCAAGGACGTCGCCTGAATGACATACCCTTGCCAAGGGTGATTGGAACAGCCGGCGGAGACTTGAGAGACCGCCTCAATTCGGCCAGCGGAGACTTGGGAGACTGTCTCAATTCTCGAAGGGAATCTCATGAGAGTGACTTGAGGGAGGAACTCAACACCCGACGCGAGATCGCGAGAGAGGTCATCTCGGGACACCAACCACCCAACGTTGCTAACCGCGCATCCAACAAGAAACGCGCCGCCACACTTGTGGCACCGGTCGTCGGTCCTGACTCGCAAAGGAGAAGGTGCAGAAATGTTCAGGTCCCCAATGACTTTCCTTCTCCGACCCCAAAGCAATTCTTCGTCCCTCTCAACACGTCACCCGATCGGATCTTGAGCTTACACAGAGAGAGGCTAGGATCCCCTGCCCCGCTAAAGACGGACCCCACAACGCGAGACAGAAGCAAGCAATGCGAATATCACCAAGACCACGGACACGTGACGACCGAATGCTACCAACTTAGGAAGCAGATTGATTCCCTGATTTGAGGCGGACATCTCAAAGAGTTCATCACATTCGCTGGCGAGGTGTCAACCCCGACCGAGCGCCCGACTTGTCAAAGGGTAGAATCCTCGAGCAAAAAGACGATGAGATGATAAGCACTGTCTAACAAGCGCCCACCACTTGCGTCCACAACTGACACGGCTGTCACCATTAAATTAATGCCTGAGCTTATTCGACTCTATATGCGTTTCATTTCAAACATGTAATTTCCTTTTTCATGAAAAGTCCAAATGTCAATGCAAGCTGTAAACAACCTTCTCATTGCAACAAAAAGTTGTTCTACATTTTGTGACATATTATTGTATATCCCTTACACGAGAGTTACCTGGTTTTCGTCTCACAAACACAAGAAACTCGGGGGGCTAATGGGGAGCGATACTCAATGAAACCCTCAAAAACAAAAAAACAAAATTATAACAAAGTCTCAAGGGGCCGATGGTTAGGCCGGAGGTCCGAAAGAGAAAGAATCTGCTCATGACTCCTCGAGTTGAGCTCCGAGTCCACGAGTCGACTGCAAAGTTCCCGCGTTGACTCTTCACATGACTCCTCGAGTTGAGTTCACTCCTCGAGTTGAGCTCCAAGTCCACAAGTCGACTGCTAAGTCCTCATGTTGACTCCTCACATGACTCTGTGAGTTGAGTTCACTCCTCGAGTTGAGCTCCGAGTCCACGAGTCGACTGCAAAGTCCTCGTGTTGAGTCTTCACATGACTCCTCAAGTTAAGTTTACTCCTCGAGTTGAGCTCCAAATCCACGAGTCGACTGCAAAGTCCTCGTGTTGACTCTTCACATGACTCCTTGAGTTGAGCTCCAAATCCACAAGTCGACTGCTAAGTCCTCGTGTTGACTCTCCACACGACTCCTCGAGTTGAGTTCAATCCTCGAGTTAAGCTCCAAGTCCACGAGTCGACTGCTAAGCCCTCGTGTTGACTCTTCACATGACTCCTCGAGTTGAGTTCACTCCTCGAGTTGAGCTTCGAGTCCACGAGTCGACTATTAAGCCCTCGTGCTGACTCTTCACATGACTCCGCGAGTTGAGTTGACTCCTCGAGTTGAGCTTCGAGTCCACCAGTCGACTGCTAAGCCCTCATGCCGACTCTTCACATGATTCCTCGAGTTGAGCTTCGAGTCCACGAGTCGACTGCTAAGCCCTCGTGCTGACTCTTCACATGACTCCTCGAGTTGAGTTCACTCCTCGAGTTGAGCTTCGAGTCCATGAGTCGACTGCTAAGCACTCGTGCTAAATCTTCACATGACTCCTCGAGTTAAGCTCCAAGTCCACGAGTCGACTGCTAAGTCCTCGTGTTGACTCCTCACATGACTCTTCGAGTTGAGTTCACTCCTCTAGTTGAGCTCTGAGTCCACGAGTCGACTGCTAAGTCCTCGTGTTGACTCTTCACATGACTCCTCGAGTTGAGCTCCGATTCCACTAGTCGACTGCTAATCCCTCGTGTTGACTCTTCACATGACTCCTCGAGCTGAGTTCGCTCCTCGAGTCGAGCTTCGAGTCCTCTAGTCAACTGCTAAGCCCTCGTAATGACTCTTCACATGACTCCTCGAGTTGAGTTCACTCCTCGAGCTGAGCTTCGAGTCCACGAGTCGACTGCTAAGTCCTCGTGCTAACTCTTCATATGACTCCTCGAGTTGAATTGACTCCTCGAGTTGAGTTCCGAGTCAACGAGTCGACCGATAACTCCTCGTGTCGACTCTACACATGACTCCTCGAGTTCAGTTCACTCCTCGTGTCGACTAACTACGCCTCGTGCCGACTCTACATGACTCCTTGAGTCGAGTTCGCTCCTCGAGTTGAGTCTCGAGTTCACGAGTCGAATAACAAGTCCTCGTGCCGACTCTACACGTGACTCCTCGAGTAGAGTTCACTCCTCGAGTTGAGACCCGAGTCCAGGAGTCAATCGATAATTCCTTGTGCTGACCCTACACATGACTCCTCGGGTTGAGTTCACTCCTCATGTCGAGTACCGAGTCCACGAGTCGACTAACTACTCATCGTTCCAACTCTAGATGACTCCTCGAGTAGATTCACTCCTCGAGTTGAGCCCCGAGTCCACGCGTCGACTAACTAGTCCTCGTGTCGACTCTACACATGACTCCTCGAGTTGAGTTCTCTCCTCAAGTTGAGTCCCGAGTCCACGAGTCGACTGACTCCTCGCGTCGGCTCTACACATGACTCCTCGAGTTGGGGTCACTCCTCGAGTTAGGTCCCGAGTATAGGAGCCGACTGACATGTCCTCGTGACGACTCTACTCATGACTCCTCGAGTTGAGTTCACTCCTCGAGTCGAGTACCGAGTCCACGAGTCGACTAACTACTCCTCGTGCCGACTCTACATGACTCCACGAGTAGAGTTCGCTCATCCAGTTGAGTCCCGAGTCCACGAGTCGACTAACAAGTCCTCGTGCCGACTCTACACATGACTCCTCGAATAGAGTTCGCTCCTCGAGTTGAGCCCCGAGTCCACGAGTCAACTAACTAGTCCTCGTGTCGACTCTACACATGACTCCTCGAGTTGAGTTCACTCCTCGAGTTGAGTCCCGAGTCCACGAGTCGACTGACTCCTCGCGTCGACTCTACACATGACTCCTCGAGTTGAGTCCCGAGTGCACGAGCTGACTTACAAGTCCTCGTGACGAGTCTACTCATGACTCCTCGAGTTGAGTTCACTCCTCGAGTTGAGTCCCGAGTCCACGAGTCGACTAATAACTCCTTGCGTCGACTCTACACATGACTCCTTGAGTTGAGGTCACTCCTCGAGTTGAGTACCGAGTCCATGAGCCGACTGACAAGTCCTCGTGTCGACACTACTCATGACTCCTCGATTTGAGTTCGCTCCTCGAGTTGAGTCCCGAGTCGACGAGTCGACTGACAACTCCTCATGTCGACTCTACACATGACTCCTTGAGTCGAGTTTACTCCTCGAGTTGAGTCCCGAGTCCACGGGCGACAGATGACTCCTCGTGTCGACTCTACACATGACTCCTCGAGTTGAGGTTACTCCTCGAGTTGAGTCCCGAGTCCACGAGCCGACTGACAATTCCTCGTGATGAGTCTACTCATGACTCCTCGAGTTGAGTTCACTCCTCGAGTTGAGTCCCGAGTCCACGAGTCGACTGACAACTCCTCGCGTCGACTCTACACATGACTCCTCGAGTTGAGTCTCGAGTCCACGAGCCGACTGACTACTCCTCGTGCCGACTCTACATGACTCCTCGAGTAGAGTTCGCTCCTCGAGTTGAGTCCCGAGTCCACGAGTCGACTAACAAGTCCTCGTGTCAACTCTACACATGACTCCTCGAGTTGAGTCCCGAGTCCACGGGTCGACCGATGACTCATCATGCCGACTCTACACATAACTCCTCTAGTTAAGGTCACTCCTCGAGTTGAGTCCCGAGTCAGCGAGTCGGCTGGTAAGTCCTCATGCTGACTCTACACATGAACAACCCTCGAGTCGACCTCACACGTAGCTCCTTAGGTCGGGTCTATTCCTCGAGTTTCGACTTGAAAGTCCTCATGTCAGACATGCAGGGCTTCTTGACTCACCAATAACCGATAGACTAACAGGTCTCGATGACAAATCTACACGCTCTCCAACAAGCAAGAAAAATCATCCCTAAACAACGTGCTTAAGTCGCCCCTAACAGCGCACCAAAATTCTCTCTACGACGCTCTCGTGAGAGAAAGAATGGGCCAATTGAGTCCCCAAACACGATGCGCACGCTATGGCGTCGTGCTCACAAGGGCACAAGACTCGACCCAAGAGACTCAACCCGAAAACGTGACCAGTGCACTCAGGTGCCACACTCGCCGGGGGATCAAGTCTACACCTAACCCCGCCTATCACATGACACACGCACCCAAGGGTGTCACGCTCATGAGATGGTATGGTCACGCTCGCCGCCCAGCTCGTGCGCCAATAGGCAGTGAGTCACAAATGGGTTTCAAAGGCTTGCGTCCGTCGGACGAAACTGATCTAGCTAGCATCCACGGAAAACCCGGTCACACAAATGTGGCACCAAGGTCCCACGAGGACCAAGCCGTGCAAATCGATCACGCCTTCATTGGTAGGTCGAGAAAATAAGCCACGCACAATAAAGCCTGCATATCGATCACGCCTTCATTGGTAGGTCGAGAAAATAAGCCATGCCAAACAAAGCCGTGCAAGTCGATCACACCTTCATTGGTAGGTCGAGAAAATAAGCCGCGCACAACAAAGCCGTGCAAATCGATCGTGCCTTCATTGGTAGGTTGAGAAAATAAGCCGCGCACAACAAAGCCGTGCAAATCGATCACGCCTTCGTTGGTAGGTCGAGAAAATAAGCCGCGCACAACAAAGCCGTGCAAATCGATCACGCCTTCATTAGTAAGTCGAGAAAATAAGCCACACACCGACAAGACGTGCAAATCGATTACGCCTTCGTTGGCAAATTGATAAAATAAGACGCGCCTCAACAAAACCGAGCGAATCGATTACGATAGTATATCGAGAACATAAGACACGTAAAACAAAAGACAACCAAGGCCGTCCCTCGCGATGCACAAAGGCCGTCCCTCGTGACACGATACTGCCGTCCCTCGCGACGTACAAAGGCCGTCCCTCGCGGCACGATAAAGCCGTCCCTCGCGACGCAATAAAGCTGTCCCTCGTGATGCGCCATAGCCGCTCTACGACGCATTCACAAACTCGAGAGTGGTCGTCTGAAGTCTACCTGTTGACGTGATTCTTGAGTTTCCACTCGACCTACGCTCGACCAGAAACTCGGGGTCTAATGTTGTCGGCCCGTCAACGACCGACAGGGGCAAAAGAGTCAAAACGAGCCACGATTCAAAGAACCACGATGAGGTGATGTGTTGCTAGCCAATCCGGACCGACATAGGCGGAATCATCGCAACGACTCCCAACCGGCGAAGGACCGCACAACAACTCCCGGCCGGCCAACTCCGTCCCGGCCCGGCGAAGCGACAATGGCCGCGATAGCGGCCGTCCTCGGACTCCCCTCGGCACGCGGCCAGCTCAGAGCCGGCGCTCGGCCAATGGCCGGCCCAGGGCCGGCTCTCGGCCATTGGCCGAGCCTGGTACGTCACACGGCAGGCTCAGAGCCGACGCTCGGCCAATGGCCGCCCCAGGGCGAGCTCTCGGCCATTGGCCGAGCCTGGGACGTCGCACGGCCGGCCCAGAGTCGGCACTCGGCCAATGGCCATCCCAGGGCCGGCTCTCGGCTATTGGCCGAGTCTGGGATGTCACACGGCTGGCTTAGAGCCGGCGCTCGGCCAATGGCCGGCCCATGACCGGTTCTCGGCCATTGGATGAGCCAGGGACGTCACACGGCTGGAGCTCGGCCAATGGCCGGCCCAGGGCCGGCTCTCGGCCATTAGCCGAGTCTAGGACGTCACACGGCCGGCTCAGAGCCGGCGCTCGGCCAATGGCCGGCCCAGGACCGGTTCTCGGCCTAGGGACCCCCCGAAACGACCCTAGGTCACCTATAAATATGAGGCTCGACCCCTCGAGTCAGGTAATTCGAATTTGAGTACTGAAACGCTGTCGAACTCGTAACTCGCTCGTTTCTCTCAAGTCTCGGCTCTCTAAACACCGAATCTCTTTTACCCACCTTAATCATATTAATGTTGAGCGTCGGAGAGGTAAACAGAGGCACCCCCTATGTTTTCCCTTTGTAGTTCACATTCTCTTCCTACTTTTCAGGTATTGAGACGAGGTATACATCATCCACAGCTAACGGACGACTTGGGTACCAAATCCGACACGCTCGAGCCAGAACGCGACCACTTGGTCCTGGCTTGGGACGAACCGTTTGGGGCTCCTAAATAGTTGTCCGAAAAAGAGCGACAACAACTAGCTACCTTATAAAAAAGTTTGACCTAAAACCCAACTGTTGTCGGTCATTTTCGGAAAACTCGGAACGCCAAGTAGACACGCCGCTCAAAGGGTCGATGGTCAGGCCGGAGGTCTTGAAGAGTGACAAGCCTTCCGTCACGAGTTGCTGGCAAGCCCTCGTGTCAAAACTTTCAGCTCCTCGAGTCGATTCACTTTCCTCGAGTCGAGCCTCGCTCCTTGAGTCGAGTCATTCTCCTTGAGTCGAGTCTCGCTCCTCAAGTCGAGTCGTTCTCCTCGAGTCGAGCCTTGCTCCTCGAGTCGAGTCCTTCTCCTCGAGTCAAGCCTGGCTCCTCGAGTCTAGTCGTTCTCCTCAAGTCGAGTCTCGCTCCTTGAGTCGGGTCGTTCTCCTCGAGTCGAGCGTCGCATCTCGAGTCGAGTCATTCTCCTCGAGTCGAGCCTCGCTCCGTGAGTCGAGTCCTTCTCCTTGAGTCGAGTCTCGTTCCTCGAGTAGAGACTTTCACGATATCCGGAGCTCCGAAGGCCCAACGGGCCAAATAAAATGAATATCATTCAGGCCCACCAGAGGCCTGCCAGGTGCGCGCCGCGCAAAGAAAGTGCGCGCCCTGGATGTGTGCCGCACGCTGCACGCGCGCCGCGCCTAGCAGACCGCGTGCCACGCGCTGCGCGGCGCTCCAACTACTATAAATACAACCTCTCATTGTGGAGAAATCCATCCCATTCATTCTCAAGAAACTTGAGACTTCTCTCTGCTTCTCTAGATGCCATCCTTGGCCTGAAGCGGATTCTCCTCGATTTCTTATCCTCAGAGATTCCGAAGCACTGCCGGGGACTCCCGAGCGCTGCCTCTCTCGATCGAACGACTAATCTTAAGCCCACAAGTGCTCCTACGGTTTTCGACTGAAAATTGCTTACGCGTCTAGCACACTAGAAGCGTCCACCATTTCTGATAAGAAATCGCCTACGCGTCCTGCATTTCCGACTAGAAATCGCCTACGCGTCCGAAATCTCCGCCAGGACAAGGAACTCTTGACTTAGAGTCTCCTGTGCCTCGAAAAGAGAGAAAACACACATTCTCTCGCGGGTCACTCCATCCCAGAGTTTTGAGACGTCGCAGAGGACTCCTTCGCGCTCCGTGTCCTCTGTCAAGCATACCCCCCAGGCTCCGCGCCTCATACTGCGTTACATACACCCTGAACTATGTTTTGACCTGATCCATATTCACACCGGTACGTAGGCAGCCGACACAAAAGGTACGGTCACTCCTCCTCCTTACCCCTTCCCTCTTCCGAGAGGTGGGTTGATCGGAGAAAACCTAGCTCGAGACTTTCGAGTTCACACTTATGGCCCGGATGCGATCACTTGGTCTGGCTGTGGATCGAACCGCCCGAGGTAGATAATAGTTCCTCATTTTTGTGCGACAACATTTTGGCGCAAGAAGGAGGGGACTTCCCGACCTGTTCAGCCCGAAATCCCTTTTATCCATCTTTTTCTTTTCTCTTGAAACCTCGACTTTTTGGACTTGAGAAAAGATGAATAGTCAGCCACCCGTACATTCTGAGGGCGTTAACAACCCCGGCAACGTCACTGGGACCAAAAAATATTTCTTGCGCTCCCAAGCGCATGGTGACAAAGAGTCGCTCCACGGAGAGAGTTCGACCCGTTCACCATCTCCATCTCCACATAGCAGGGACGACCGCATCATGGAGTTGGAGGAGAATATCCGCCTACTAAAGGCGAAGAACGCGAGGTACCACATCCGACTCGCTGTGAAGCAACCCGCGCATAACGCGATGATCCCCAATGGAGATCCCGAGAAGCTCAATGAGGAAAGTCGTGACCGCGACCCAGATTACGAGGGTGCTGATGATTCGGAGGATATCGAGACTTCTCTCACAAAAGACGGGGAACTCCCCGCTGTGAATGAAGCCAATCCTTCAGATCCTTCACCCAAGACGGGGAATGCACCTGCAGCCTCCCAAGGAGGGAGCTCCCAACGTTCGGCCCATGACCGACTTGGTCAAAGGGAGAATGTTGCGGAAAGTCAGGGCACGCGAAGAGCGCGCCGTCTTAGACAAAGCCTGCGCCTCCATGTAGCAAGCTCGGATCTTAGGGATCATCTTACGGCCCAACGCAACAAGAGTGGCGATGACCTAAGAGAGCGACTAAGCTCTCGGCCAAACATCCCCATAGCAGCCCCAACTAACGGGAACCGCCGCACGGGTCAAGGGTCTAATGAGAGGCGGTAGGTAATTCCTCCCGAACAGGGAGTTACTCCGACTACCGGTCTCGATGTGATCACTATGATCCACAATCTTGGAAATGAAGTACGAGATCTCCGAGAATACGGAATAGGCGGAAGTGCCTATGGGGTCGTCGAGGAGAATTCTGTTGTCAATGGTGCCCACAAGAAGAGTTGTAGTCTTTATTTTGTACATCTGATGTAATAAAGTCTCACGAAGACTCTTTCTTGTAATTGCATGAACAAACTCTTCGTAGTTTTCTTAAAACGATATATTCTCAATCTAAAGGTCAAAGGAGTATTGACCTCAGTACGATTGTTAGGAGAATCTATGATGTCTTGTTATGGGGCATTGAGAGTTACAGACTCTATAGTTCTTCTAGGTATCATCCGAAGCTACTGAATTGACCAGTGCACTTCTAGAGACAAGGTAAGAACAAACCATTTAACCTCGTATGTCTCGAAATCACTACGTATTAATTACATCATGCTTACCTTAATCCTGAAATGAGACATGCCATTTCACAGCTTACGTATTCTCATTTGAGAAAGTCAGAGTTCGGACTCACTATGTGATTCCGAACAGGACCTATTGGTGAAATACTGAGTTGTGAAGATGTCATGAGTAACTTTGTGAAGTTCTCATAGATATGGAATTCATGTACAAGATTGCTGAAATGCAATGTATATCACCTCGTGCTTTGTTCCTTGGAATGTGAATAAATGAACTGGCCAGTGCCCAAATTGAATCTTGACTCTTTTGGATGAAACAATGTGACTTGTTAGCTCCTCGTCAATACATTGTTTCTAACTTATTCACAAGCGACAAAGGAGTTGAGGAAATAACAGCTAGAAGGGTAAAATGGTAATTTCGTAAATCCTGACTAGCTGATGATATTCATGAAGGGTAAACATAGATAATATTCAGTGGACCCGCTCATCATAAGGTTGAATTCTTGAGTAGAAAATAAATTCATTTGAACTGAGAGATTTTCAGTGTCAACTCTTTAGTGGAGTCAGTTGACATTAAGCTAATCTTGGAAAAGATTTGTGAACTTTTGAGTCCAAGTGTTTTAGCTCAAGCTTTGTTCATTTGGATCCATGAGGTCACTGTCACAAATCACATCGAGTAGGAATAGTTAAACTAGAAGCTAAGTCAAAACAAGAACGAGACAAGTTTTGTGAAAATTGTCAAAAGGGTATTTTTTGTCTTTTGAGACATAGGATGAAATGAATGTCAATAAATTTTTTGACATGGTCATTTGATGACATGCATCACTCGGCCAATATTAGTTTTATTGGGCCTTGTGGATTAATTTCATTTCATAAGAATTTTATTGAAAATTCTTAATGGGCCTTTTTCATGTTGTCATGAACAAATGGAAAAGCTTCTAGAAGGCCTTTCTAGAAGGTGTTGGGCACCTACTACCCAAAGGAAAAGAGAGAATATTTTGTGCATAAATGTATGAAGATACTTGCCAAAAGAAAAAGAGGAAACAAATCCAAGGTGTCATGAAGGCATAGTTGGCCGTGTAACTTGGACAGAGAAAAGGGAAATATCCAGCACTATGAAAAAGAGCATTCTTCATACATGCATCAGTGACAAAAGAATTATCAGGAAACGAAATACGAATTCCATTCTTAATGAACTTTAAACAATAATCTTGCTCACGAAGACGAGCAACAGATATTAAGTTCTTTCCAAAGGAAGGAACGAAATAAACATTATTCAAGTTTAAAGTACGGTCTTCAAAAGACAGCTTAACGGATCCCACAGCCTTCGCAGACACCAGGCTCCCATCACCCCATTTGAAACAGAATTTGCCTTCCTCTAAGCTTTTGGTTTTCTTGAAACCATTCAAAGAACAACAAATATGGTTAGTAGCAGCGGAGTCAAGAATCCACATTGATACATTATCAGCTACTAAGCATGCTTCGGTAAATAGTACAATACTATGTTCCTTTGCTTTGAGATAGGCAGGACAGTTCTTTTTATCGGCCTTGTAAGGTCCCTTCTCCGTTCTAGAGGCGGAGGCTTTGTGCTCAGTAGCATGTGCCTCTCCTTGATTCCTCTTTCTCTTAGTGAGACCTACAGCAGTGTGAAGTTCCTCCATAAGCTTGGTAACGGTGTACTCTAGCTTGTTAATGGAGTAGTTCATCTTGGAGGTATCAAGAGATGCGGGGAGAGTTTCTAAGATCACATCTATGACATTCTTCCCATCAATCTCAGATCCTAGGATTTCCATTTTACTCAGATGACTAATGATCAATATCATAAAGTCTCCAACAGGAGTCCTAGCCTTCATGTGACAGTTCATAAACTGTCGGACTGCTTGTTGCCTTGCCTGACGCCTTTGCCCTCCAAACATCTCAAGGAGATTGTAGAGCATGTGGACGGTAGTCTCGATGTCACGACGTTGCTTTTTCAGCATATTGTTCATAGATGCTAAGATATAGCACCTCACAATCTCATCGGATCGAAGCCAGGCCACTAAGGCGTCATTGTCCTCTTTAGTTGAATCATCATTCGTCAGAGGAGGACACGGGGTGGTGAGTACCCATTTGTGCTTGTTAATGGTAGGTATTATGTCGAGGTTATGTTTCCAATTAATATAGTTTTTGGTTTCGAGTTTGTTCGAGGAAAGGATGATTGAGGGATGTTTGCGAGACATATTGCCTATAAAAGTTGAAACAAGTTTATGATTAGTCTTTGGTTTAGGATTTAAGTTTTATTAAGACTTTTATAAAATCCAAAGGTGTTATAAACCAAACGATAATTTACTCCCTCAAGAGAAGGCCGCAAAAAATCTCCATTTATAAGTAAATGACACATCATTAATGCTAAGCCAAGATGTCAATACATCAATTTTGACTAGCCACCTTTTAAATTGGTTTGATCACTCACATCCTTTCGCAGAGCCTCAAGGGAGGATTACTAGGGATTGAGCCTAAGTGTGCAACCAACCACTTAGTCCAAAAGGTCAACTTTGAAAAACAATCCCCCAAGGGGAGGCCTTGCCATCATCGTCTCGCTCTCGGACGTAGCTCATTGAGCAATGATCGAAGCAATAACGCCTTGGAGTACTCCCATTTAAGAGAGGGTCGCAAGAGCGGCTCTTAGTCCCACGTTAATTGCTTCTTTCGTTAGTGTTGGGGATCGTGGGTTAGAAAAAAAAAATGTAACCCTCCCACTTAGTTTTTAGAGTTGGTTCATCGACTCTTTTAAGTTCGGAAACATATTTCATAGTTAGAGAGCGACAGAGCGGACAACTAGAAGAGAATCCTAGATCGACATGTTCAGAGCAGTATTAGTGCATAAAGGCACAAGGTACATACACGATCTTTTCCTGTTTTCTATTTCGGGAAAGTGCGTGAGGGAAGTGTGAACTTCAACTCACTCGAACACTTGAAAGTTTGAGATTACACATCTTTTTATTTTTCGGCTTGTCTACAAAGAGACCTCCCACTCAAATTTTCAAGAGCATAGAGATTTTGAACATATGTGATATAGATATAGTTTTGAAAACATTTTGAAAATTTATTTGATTTGGATGAAAAAATATTTTCAAGTTTGAAAGTGAAAACGGATTTTCAAAATTAAAACTAGTTTTGTAAAACTCAATTTCAATTAATCTTTCAAAAATCAAAACTTTTAATCTTAAACATCATGTTTATAATCTTATAAAAAAACATTTTTGCTCAAGAAAATTTTCTCATTAGAGTTCTATAACTCATGGTAGTGGGGTTTGAAAATCCGGATTTCTAAATACTGGAGTTTCGGAACAGCCGCGCACCTCGGAGTAAAATCGCCATATCTGGCGGCTCCGATGTCCTTTTGAGCCGAAACCGGTGGCATTGGACAGAGGATCGAGTGTAACGGAACGTTTTATGAAGGTTGTTAAAGCTTTTATTTGTGTTTTATTAGCAAGGCCATAACAAGGAATAAAATAAATAACAACAACCATAAAACGATTCAAGTAAAATAAGAAACTAGTAAGTCAAGAAATCTAGTCACAAAATTTACTCGAAATTTCTCAAACCTTTAAAACACGTTTTTCAATATAAAATATTAAAACTTTTAGAACTGATTCTAATTTGTTTTGAAAACATCCCAAACTCATAGAAAATCAACATGATTTTTAATTTAAAGGCAAGAACAATAAATTAAAAAAAAATCTAAGATAACAATTCTAACTTGTCACAAAATTTGTAAACTTTCGAAAACGATTTTCAAGCTCATATTTTTAAATACATGTACATGCATATCTTTGACCATAGCTCTGATACCATTTGTTGGAATCGATCTAGGGTTTAAGAAAATAATTAACGCTTCGGTAAGCGGCGGAATTTTAAAAATTTTCTTTTACAAGTAAAAAACGGTTTTTTACTAACCTAGACAAAAGAGCAAGTACACGTAATTAAAAACTATTATGAGCTAAGAAGTTTACTAACGTTTCTTGAAGCTTGAACTTTGAACAAGCTTTTGGAAAGTTTGCAATGTTTGTCTCCCCTCACAGCACGTCTCTCATTCTTTCCTCGGCACATCGAGCAACCACGAAAATTTCTATCACTAAATCACTCGAAATAAAGGAATTAGTGAGTGGGCACTTTTAAACACTACGACTTAAGAACGAGTCTTGAAGTCGCAGAGCTAAACACTAGGTCAAATGAGGACCTAGGTGCCAAAACAAAAAATCGAAAATAAACTAGAGAGAGAGAGAGAGGAAGGGGCGGCCAAGTCTAGAGAGAGAAGCTCTCAATCTCTAAAACTTTGGATGAATGAAATGAGAAGAATAAGGCTCCTATTTATACGAGATGTCTCACCTTCAATAAGGTAGTTTCCTCTTCTATAGAATATCACATATTCATGAGCAAATATTCCTTTATTTCTCCTTTCATTTGGGCGGCCAAGAGGTTCCATGCATAGCCATGGATTTGTTTCCTCTTTTATATAGCTTCCCTTTGACTCTACTTGGGCGCCCATATGCTTTCCTCTTGGAGAAAATTTGTTTCCTCTTTTTCTTTTGGCAAGTATCTTAATACATTCATGCACAAAATATTCTCTCTTTCCTTGGGTATGTTGGGCGCCTATAGCCTTCTAGAAAGGGCTTCTAGAAGCTTTTCCATTTGTTCATGACAACATGAAAAAGGCCCATTAAGAATTTTCATTAAAATTCTTATGAAATAAAATTAGTCCAAAAGGCCCATTTAATCTTATTATGGCCGAGTGTTACTTGTCATCAAATGACCATGTCAAAAAATTTATTGACATTCATTTCATCATATGTCTCAAAAGAAAAAAAAATACCCTTTTGACAATTTTCGTTCTTGTTTTGACTTAGCTTCTAGTTTAACTATTCCTACTCGATGTGATTCGTGACAGTGACCTCATGGACCCAAATGAACAAAGCTTGAGCTAAAATACTTGGACTCAAAAGTTCACAAACCTTTTCCAAGTTTAGCTTAATGTCAACTGACTCCACTAAAGAGTTGACACTGAAAATCTCTCAGTTCAAATGAATTTATTTTCTACTCAAGAATTCAACCTAATTGTAATGAGTGGATCCACAGAATATTATCAGTGTTTACCCTTCATGAATATCATCAGCTAGTCGGGATTTACAAAATTACCATGTTACCCTTCTAGCTGTTATTTCCTCAACTCCTTTGTCGCTTGTGAATAAGTTAGAAACAATGTATTGACGAGGAGCTAACAAGTCAAATTGTTTCATCCAAAAGAGTCAGGACTCAATTTGGACACTGGCCAGTTAATTTATTCACACTCCAAGGAACAAAGCATGAGGTGATATACATTGCATTTCAGCAATCTTGTACATGAATTCCATATCTATGAGAACTTCACAAAGTTACTCATGACAGACTCACAACTTAGTACTTCACCAATAGGCCTTGTTCGGAATCACATAGTGAGTCCGAACTCTGACTTTCTCAAATGAGAATACTAAGGTGTGAAATGACATGTCTCATTTCAGGATTAAGGTAAGCACGATGCAATTCATACGTAGTGACTTCGAGACATAAGAGGTTAAATGGTTTGTTCTTATCTTGTCTCTAGAAGTGCACTGGTCAATTCAGTACCATCGGAAGATACCTAGAAGAACTATAGAGTCTCCAACTCTCAATGCCTCATAACCAGACATCATAGATTCTTCTAACAATCATACTGAGGTCAATAGTCCTTTGACCCTAAGATTGCGAATATATCGTTTTAAGCAAACTACGAAGAGTTTGTTCATGCAAATCTACATTTGTCTCTTCGTAAGTTGTTAAGTTTGTTTATGGACTAAAAGACTAAGGTATTATCATAAAGCGTCAAACAAAGAAAGAAGATTGAATGAACGTTTCAACTTTTTATTAATGAATAAGCAATTACAAGCAAGAGTCTTCGTAAGACTATATGACATCAAATGTACATAAATAGACACTACTACTCTTCTTGTCGGCACCATTGAAAACAACCTGGATGACGATACATGGTGTCTCTCCTGGTGCTATGTGCCAAGCTTTTAGTCTTACCCTCGCCGGACCCGGCTTCGAGTGGTTCAAGAACTTAAGGCCGGGAAGCATCCGATCGTTCAAACACCTGAAGGACATGTTCCTAGCACGCTTCGCTACATCTATGGTCCAAAAGAAGACCAAGATGTACCTGTGGTCAATCAGGCAAGAGAGTGGCGAGTCTCGTAGACGATACCTCGCCCGATTCACTGAAGAAACGAATAAGGTGGACCACTTTGACGACAAAGACGCAATCACTACCATCATTGAAGGCTTGCGCACAAGTGACTTCCTCAAGTCCGTCATCGGCCGTGTCCCTTCTACCATGGCCGAGTTAATGACTCGAGCCAAGACCTTTATGGGAGTCGAAGATTACCTCGATAGCCGCAAGGGCATTAATTAAAGCCCTCACCTCCGAGACGAGCCTAGCGACGAGCAAGGCAACTCCCGTAAAAGGTGAAACAGAGGGGGTCAGACTTCTAATAGCCCACCACAAACAGACCAAGTTCTGGCAAGGGAGGAGGAACAACCGCTTCTGCCGACCAAACCACGGCTACTGCCGACGCCAATCCGCAACTCCACGTTGTGACCACCATATTGGGAGGTCCGCAAGATGGAGATTCGGCCCGACAACGGAAGAAATTCCTTAGGGCCGTGGCTCAGGAAGACGCTGCTATGCACGTCAACTTTACGTACGAAGAGTCTCCGTCCGTGCCTCACGAGACGATATATTTCACCAACGAAGAGGCCAAGCGAGTTGTGCATCCGCACAATGACACGATTGTGCTCAATGCCCAAGTGGTCAATAACTTGGTGAAAAGGGTTCTCATCGACAACGGCAGTGCTGCTGACATAATTTTCAAGTCCACCCTAGAGCGCATGAAGCTCGGGGGGCTACGCCTGACTCCGACCCAAACACCCTTGTTTGGGTTCACCGGGGAAAGGGTCATGACCGAAGGCATCCTCGATCTACCGATCACCTTCGGAACTCCCGGAGGCATTGAAGTCATTCACATGGTCCCATTCCTAGTGGTTGATCAGGAGTCACCCTACAATGTAATCATTGGGCGACCCACGCTGAACCAACTAAAGGCCATTACTTCTACATACCACATACTGGTGAAATTTCCTACCAAGGATGGAATCGGCATCATGGCTGGAGATCAATCCCAAGACAGAATATGCTACATCCAAGGAATCGATGGAAAAACCGCTAGAAAGACGGTTAACACGATCTCTCGGCTAAGAGATAGCATCGAGACGACCAAGGTCCTCCACAAAGTCCACAAAGACATCTGTATGACACCCAAGTGCAACGTGCTAGCGTCCTCATCCCAAACAGGGAGGGACCCCACAAAGTCTGCCAAGTCATACATGACGGGACCTGCTACATCGAATACATGGATGAAATACCGATCTGTCGCCTGTGGAATGCGGAACACTTGAGACAATACTACCAGTAGCCAGCGTTTCCCCCCAATTTTATTTCCTTGCTTTCCAACATTCAATAAGGCCTACGAGCCAATGTTTTAGGATTTCAAATTTTTGCAATATTAATAAAGTTCGAGGTTTTTCTTTCGGAATCCACTTTTTCAAAGTTTTTCGTTCATCAAAATACGATTGTAAACCCAAAAACAAGGGGGGCTAGTGACATAGGCAACGGTAAGTACACTCAAAATCCTCAAGAAAGTACGCTCCACCAAAACAAAACACCCGAACATAAACGGGAACGAGCGTTCACCTAAGACGCCTCCGCGGCGCCGTAAGACATCCATGAGATGCAGGCATAAGACACCTCCGCGGTGCGCCATAATACATCCAAGGGATGCAGGCTAAAGATGCCTCTGCGGGGCGCCATAAGACATCCAAGAGATTCAGGCTAAAGATGCCTCCGCGGCTCGCCATAAGAAATCGAAGAGATGCAGGCTTAAGACACCTCCGCGGCGCGCCATAGGTCATCCAAGTGATGTAGGCTAAAGTCGTCCCTCGCGACGCGACTAAGACGCCTACATGGCGCACCGAAGCCGCCTACATGGCACACCCAAGACGCCTACATGGCGCACCTAAGACGCCTACATGGCGCACCAAAGCCGTTCCTCGCGACGCACCAAAGACGCCTCCGCGGCGCGCCGTAAGACATCCATGAGATGCAGGCGTAAGACGCCTCCGTGGCGCGCCATAAGACATCCAAGAGATGCAGGCTAAAGACGCCTCCGCGGCGCGCCGTAAGACATCCATGAGATGCAGGCTTAAGACGCCTCCGCGGCGCACCATAAGACATCACCAAGAGATGCTGGCTAAAGACGCCTCCGCGGCGCGCCATAAGACATCAAAGAGATGCAGACTTAAGACGCCTCCGCGGTGCGCCATAGGTCATCCAAGAGATGCAGGATAAAGTCGTCCCTCGCGACGCGCCTAAGACGCCTACATGGCGCACCGAAGCCGCCTACATGGCGCACTCAAGACGCCTACATGGCGCACCTAAGACGCCTACATGGCGCACCTAAGACGCCTACATCGCGCACCAAAGCCGTTCCTCGTGACGCACCTAAGCCGTCCCTTGTGGCTCACCCAAGTCGTCCCTCACGACGCACCTAAGTCGTCCCTCGTGACGCGCGTAAGACACTTACATGGCGCAACCAAGTCGTCCCTCGCGACGCACCTAAGACGCCTACATGGCGCACTTAAGATGCCTACATGGCACATCTAAGACGCATATATGGCACACCTAAGAATCCTACGTGGCACATCTAGGCCATCCCTAGCGACGTGCCTAAGACGCCTAAACAACGCACAGAGATGTCTCTCACGATGCGCTCTGAGTAACCACAAGGCGCTGCGTATGATGACTAATCGCAACGCATTCGAAGCCGCCAAGAGGCGCACCTGAACCGCCATACTAGGTGCATTTCATGCCATCTTCGCCATCGCCAACTGAGCGCGATCACACTCGCCTTGGGAGACACCCCATTCCATGTGAGCTAATTGAAGCTGCTCGCAAAGACTCGCGAACTCCGCCTTTGAGCGAAAACCTCGCTCGGCCTGAGCTAGCTGAGGCTTCGCTCGAGCGAGCTTCTCCTGGAAGAGTCCCAGGCGACGAATGAGGTCTTGTAGAACCATCTCGAGCCGACCCTTGCTCCACGAGTCGAGTCATTTTCCTCGAGCCGAGCCTTGTTCCTTGGGTCGAGTCAAACTCCTCTAGTCGAGCCTTGCTCCTCAAGTCGAGTCACTCTCCTCGGGCTGAGTCTTGCTCCTCGAGTTCAGACATTTTCCTCGAGCCGAGCCTAGCTCCTCGAGTCGAGTCACTCTCCTTGGGTTGAGTTTATCTCCTCGAGTCGAGACATTTTCCTCGAGCCGAGCCCAGCTCCTCGAGTCCAGTCACTCTCCTCGAGTCGAGCCTTGCTCCTCGAGTCTAGTCATTCTCCTCAAGTCGAATCTTGCTCCGCGAGTCGAGTCATTCTCCTCGAGTCGACCCACGCTCATCGAGTCAAGTCACTCTCCTCGAGTCGAGCCCTGCTTCTCGGGTCGAGTCATTCTCCTCGAGCCGAGCCTTGCTCCTCGGGTCGAGTGAATCTCCTCAGGTCGAGCCTTGCTCCTCGAGCCGAGTCACTCTCCTCGGGTTGAGTCTTGCTCCTCGAGTTGAGACATTTTCCTTGAGCCAAGCCTAGCTCCTCGAGTCGAGTCACTTTCCTCGGGTTGAGCCTTGCTCCTCGAGTCGAGACATTTTCCTCGAGCCGAGCCTAGCTCCTCGAGTCCAGAAACTCTCCTCGAGTCGAGCCTTGCTCCTCGAGTCTAGTCACTCTCCTCGAGTCGAGTCTTGCTCCTCGAGTCGAGTCATTCCCCTCGAGTCGAGCCTCGCTCCTCAAGTCAAGTCACTCTCCTCGAGTCGAGCCCTGCTCAATGGGTCAAGTCAATCTCCTCTTGTCGAGCCTCGGTCCTCGAGTCGAGTCAATCTCCTCGAGTTGAGTCTTGCACCTCGA